>NC_091818.1:43582500-44900000 GCF_041296235.1 Equus asinus
AAGAATAATGTCTGGCTTGGCTGAGATCCCTCGAGCTGAGTACATGTTAGAATTAGAGAATTTTCAGGTTTTAGAAGGCCAAGTGGTGCCCGTGGTGTCCACTAAGTTGTGTTGTGAGTGTCCGGGGCAGCTCTCAGGAACCAACACGGTTGAGTCTCTGTCTTAGTCTGTTCCGGCTGCTGTGACAAAGCACCACCACTGGGGTGCTTGTAAACAACACACATGTGTTTCTTCCAATTCTGGCGGCTGGAAGTCTGCGAGCACGGTGACTGCGTGGTCAGCTTCTGGCGAGGATGTTCTTCCAGGATGCAGACGGCCGTCTTCTCCTTGTGTCCTCACTTAGCAGAGAGCAGAGCAGGAAAGCCAGCTCTCGATGACTCTTGTAAGGGCACTAATACCATCCTGAGGGCCACACCCTTGTGACCTCGTCTAGTCCTAATCACCTCCCAAAGGCTCCAGCCCTAAGTGCCTTCATCTTGGGGCACAGGGTTTCAACACATGAATTTGGGGGAGGACATAAATATTCACTCCACAACATCCTCATTATCTGCAGATTCCATATTTGTGAATTTGCCTACTTGCTAAAATTTATTTGTAACCCCCAAATTAATTCTCACAGAGCTTTCACGGTTGGATATGAGCAGAGCAACAAAACATCTGAGTCAACGCACGTGGTCTCAGCTGAGGTCAAACCAGGTGACGCTCTGCCTCCATGGTCCAGCTCTCACTCCGGAAACAAGGTCCTGCCCATGCTCTAGTCAGTGCCACATTTTTCACATTCCTGTGTTTTTTCGTTGTTGATTTCACTGCTTAAAATTGCCCCCAAGCATAGTGGGGATATGCTGTCTGGTGTTCCTAAGAGAGAGTTGGCTGTGATGTGCCTCACGGAGAAAGCACAAGTTAGATAAGCTTTGCTCAGGCCTGAGTTGTAGCTCTGTGGGGCTAGTTGTAGCAATGTTAGGGACTCAACAATGTATATTACGTAAGATGTCTAAACAGAAACACACATAAAATAAGGTTATGTGTTGACTGGTTGACTAAAATGTGATCGGACTCTCGCAGGAACCTACCTCTGTGTTTCTCCAGAAGCAATGGTTCATTCAGTGTTCATGGGGACCTCATAGATCAGAATCACCAAGAATAACCAGCATCAGCTGTACATTGAAATTTACTGCAAGAAAAGTGTGAATATTCACACAATTAGAGAGAGAAAGACTTTAAACAGCCTCATGTCAGTTCAGGTTTTACCATTAATTTATTTCAGGTTAAGCTGGGTGCTGCCACTGAATGAGCTAAGAAAAAAATTTTGGCTTTCCAACTCTGGATCTTGGAATTTCAAATAAGGGGCAGCAGTATTCCATTAACTGTTCCAGTCCCTGTATGCGCCACGTAATGAAATAATGTGGTTAATTAGCCTAGCATGTTATGGCTATATCTATTTAGAAATGCATCACTTCTTGAAGGTTTTAAATTACTTTTTAAAAATCTTCTTATGATTGTCTATATTCTTTTGTTTAGCAAACCTCTTTTTTTAGTCACGTGAAATAAAGTTTCAATTGAGCGCCATTGACTTATCACAGATCCCAAAATCGTGAAGCACAAATTTTAGAAGATTAAATTCAACTCTTGCTTTCCCGTGTTAATAAGGTACAGACCACATGAACAAATGAAATCGATAGACACTATTCAAATCTCACCCAAATTAACAGTCACCACTTCCCTTTCCATCAGATCTCTCACCAGAGCAGCTAATGAGTAGCAAATCGGTTGACTGGAGCTGCACCTCCTGTCGCTTTCCTGACTCTCCCTCGGGGACGGTGCTAATGAGAAGCGAAATGACCAAAGACGGGCAGCTGTGTGGGAGACAGTCCGCGGCAGAGCAGGCATATCTCTGATATGTCTCCGTTTAACCGGGCTCCTCATGCTTGAGAGTTGTCTACAGAATGGGAGAGAAAATTGAGGACATTTATAAAAAAGGAAGACACCTTTTTTTTCTTTTAAATATGAGGATTATTTTATCAACAAATATGCAGGTATTTTCCAATTAAAAATGAAAGTAAAAGAAATTTATGGAGTGAACGTTTATTTGGGAATTAAGATCTAACAGGACAAATTTAAAGGCATAAAAACTGCTTTTGCGTGTATTAGTTATTGTTCTAGGGCACTGTTTGATTGGAAAATCTATTCTTGAGCAATTTAGAAGCAACTTAAAAGCGATTTAGAAGTGTTCCCTGTTTCATGCTTCTTGAGTGGGATGGCATTGATCTTAAATTTAGTCCAGGATATATCCAGATGTCATCTAAGTGTCCTGAGTTGTATGTGTGTATAATACTTATAATTCTAAGAAGTGGCAATCTTTATGGCTACTTGAGATCACAGAAGGGCTTGGAGAGAATTAAATCCCTTTGATATTTTTGATGAACTGTGTTATTTCTAGTTTGTAAATATATAGCTATTATGGCAATTAGAAAAATAATTACATATGAATTAAATTGTTTGAAATTACTTTATTGCTGGGAATCTTAAATATATATTGCTTTAAGTATACCTCCAATTTCCTAATGGACCTTTAGCAATTCATATCATCAGTTAAGATTTAATTCTAAATGCAAGAAGGAATAATAACTAGAATTTGGCTGTTATGTGAGTACACAAAAAATAAATTCTGACAGACGCTTATATATATATATTTTATATTTTCTAAACAGGTATGCTTTCCTTTTAACTTGAGGAGAGCGGTAGTGCTATCAATAATATATGAAACGACTACCTTGATTTTGAACACAATTCAGTATTTTTTCAAACTTTGACGGATAAAAGCCAAATTGTCATAGACATTGCGATAAATAACCTGAGAGAAATGGGAGGACGATGGACGAATATAAAGCTTGTCGTTATGTGTCTAAAATTCAATACAGGGAAAAAAGTTCTAAATAGAAGAGTGGTCTTGTAAACAGCCTCCCTGTAAGCATCCGGTGTCCCCATGACACTGACACTAATTCTGAAGTCCTGCTCTCCCCTTGCTGTCGTGACAGTGTCTGTGCCCAATGGACCCAAAGGGGAGAAGGGGGCCCTTCTGTGCACAGTTACTTCTGCTACGTCAAAGCTCGTTTGGAGTCTGCGTCTCTCACACAGTTTCCTTGGCTCATAGGCAATGGGAGCTCTATTTCTGGGACTTTGGACAACAAAATCGCCTTGACCAGCCAGTAGACAACACCTGAGACGGGTAAAGATGCTCGTTCCGAGATCCAGGCCACAACAGGAAGTCTCTGACTATTTACATCCCATTGGTTCTGTTTCTCTGGAGAACTCCAATATAGGGTTTAACCAAAATGCATATTTTAGTTCATGCTCAAGCTGTTTATTCTCAGGGCCTAAGGTTGATGTGATCTCTGATATGTCTCCTACCCAACTGTGGGGTTAAGAACATGAGCTAAGATGCCACAGGAAAAGGAAGACAAAGCTTGCATTAGGCCTGGATGCCACCAACCATAGTCTATTAGCAGTTTTGAAATTCATTATTTAGGTGTCTCCGTTTGTTTTTGGATAAACTGTGATTTTGCATGGGCTGGGGAGCATAGAGGCAAAACCAGCAAGAAAATAGCTAATCACCAAAATCTAAGAATGTTTCACACTATTGGGGGATCATCATTACAGATTTCTGATAGAGCACTTTTGAGATGATAGTTGATATTTCATGACAGTCATCCAAAAATGGATAGAATCACTTTGAGTACGTCCCACATAATTCAGTAATGAAATACTGCAAAACATATTTTCCCTAATAAATGAATCATTTTTTCTGTTAGATAAAAAGTGGAAGTAGGTATAGGGGGAAGTACTTACTCCTTAATTGAGTCATCTTTGCTACTTATAAAAGTATGTCTTTGAATTGATTACAATTGAAAGAGGATTTTCTTATTTTACTAGATTGATTGAAACATTCCTAATAACTGATATGCGCATTGAATTGAGTGAAAAGATAGTTAGAAACAAAAAATTAAAAGACTTATGGATCTCCAGAAATAGTTAAGGCATTTCTTTGGCTTTACTTGTTCCTTCAAGCTCAGTAGAGACGATTTCTCTGCTGTGTCCTGGTGACACACAAGAGAGATCCACGTTGAGTCCCACTTCCAGGAGTCTCTCCCCTTAGCTTGAAATCTCAGTCTACACAGTAATGTGGAGAACATTCTTGATTAACTCGGTCCTCAGTACTGAACCTGCTGGCCAGAATAGATAGTCACTAGAATAACGTGGAACCGCTGAGCCAAGGAGAAGAAGAAGTGTCCACAGACTTTCAGTGTGATCAATCCTTTTCTTGGTCATGTCCAGGCTAGTGATGGGGTCATCAAAGCCATTCTTCACTTCTGTGATCTTGTTTTTGATTTCTAGCATTTCCTTTTGATTCTTTCTCAGCATTTCCATCTCTCTTAGCTTAAATTTCCCATCTGTTCTGGCATAGTGTCCACTTTTTCTATTAGAGCCCTTAGCATATTACATACTTGTTTTAAATTCCATGCTCTAATAATTCCAACATTGCTGCCATAACTGAGTTGGCTCTGATGCTTGCTTGTGTGTTTTGTCTGTTAGTGTATCTTGTAATTTTCTATTGAAAGCTGGACATGATGTGCTGGGTAAAAGGAACTGGGTACCTGGTTCCTGTGGACATTTCTGCTTGTGAATTTCTACAATGTGAAGTTGTGATTCTCTGTATTCACCTATCTGTCTCTCCAATGGTGGGGGCAGTGGTTTTCCCAATGATGTCAATTCTTTGCTGAATCTAAGAAGAATTGTTGATTTTCAGTTTGTTCAGCTTTTTTGTTTTCTTGTTGTTAGGATGGAGTGATGACTTCTAAGATCCTTTCATGCTGGACCAGAAACTGGAAGTCAGTGTGGTCAATCTTTATCAAGCAATTCATGGTTATTCCTTAAACAGTGATATAAAAGTTTCTACCATAAAAATAAAATAGCTGATAAGGACTTGTTTTGATAGACAGATGAGAGAGAGACTATACACGTAAACATATGAACCGATTCATTCAACCCTTCTTCCCATTGCCCTTAAACACTTCCCAAATAAATCTTCTGCTGGCAGTATGGCATTGGGTTAATGTTAGAGAAATAAAAAAAGTTGTATGTTCACTGGTAGGCAGAACTTTATTTTTGAACAGTTCTGTGCTATTTTCTTTTGAATTTGGCTCTGTAAATTATAAGAGGAACATTGAAGAAATAGAGATGAGCAGCTGGAGCCTCGAAAACCTGAAGGACAAGATCTTGGAGGCAAGTAAAATATTGTGCTTGTTCTGTGTGGGAAGAGGTAAGACTGGTTCTCTGTGACTTTATTATCAAATTAGCCACTCCTCGAGGCAAGAGTGAGCATCTTACTGCAAAATGCATAGTGCTCTGCCTGGCACGTGTTGCAACCAATCAATGTTAGCAATGATTAGCCCTATTCTCCTTCTTAGCCTGGATATGCTTTCTTCACTCCAGATAATAGAAGTTGAGGACGTGGTCTTATATTTGCACAGTTAGCTGAAGCTAATTATAAGAAATAACCCTTCTGGTATTTCTGGAAACTTTTGCTGGGAAAAGTCAAGCACTTTCTTTCCCGTCAAATATTTAAGATTGGAAAGATTTAATTTTAATCCTACTTGATAGTGCTTGGGTCAACTCTAAAATTATAATATTTAAAAATCACTTCAAAAGACTTTTCTTTTAGGAAGATTATCCTGCTAGGCTTAAAAAACACACACATCATTATCTGAGGGACCCTTACTATTTGGAGTGTTAAATTCACTCCACAGCTTTGCTAAACTAGACCACTAACCTTGTCCGGGAGATAATCCACTGGTAATACCCACTATTTCCCCCGGATCTTAGAGTAAAAGATGAGCAAACATATTTTTAGCTTTTGTCTAATGGTCTCTTTTTTTGAAAAAGAAAATTTATATTTAGAGGCAGAAATGTCTTTTCCTTTAAATTAAAAAAGAAAGAGCATGCCCATAATGAGACCTCAAAGCAAAAGTCAGGCGTCAGAATAGACGCTAAGCATCTGATTAAGGGGCTCGAAGGTGGCTCAGGAACACAGTTCTTGTAATTAACCAATAGATTTCCAGGTCCAGCTCCTACTCAAGTTCAAAGCCAGACAAGCTAAAGTTAACCAAGTGCAAAACAGCTTAAATTAGTACGTTGAAAACCGAGTGACAGCTGAAGTGGAAGAATCCTGTGGCTGACAGCCCCGTCCCTTCTTTCCACACTTCCCTTGCTTCCATCCCTTTGAGCTCTGGTGTGAGCCATTGGGAAGAGCACTGATGGAAGTCCCTAGCTCTGGAGGGACTTCATGCTCCGGTACTCCACCACACACGCTCTGGGGACTGCTAATGGGAGAGGCCAGCCGTCAGGGAATGCAATTCCACATAGACATTTCCACCAAAATGGATTATTTCAGCCTCGTTGGTCACAGATTCTGTAGTTTTCCAGTGATTCATCTTACTATTAATAATGTCAGAGAATTTGAGGCCCTTGAATTAAATAATGATAAATAGGGGCCCCGGCGCAGAGCCAGACTCAGGCCAGGCAGTGTATTTCGGCGTGCAGCCCTGTCAGGACTGATAAATCGGATTCCTGAAATAGTTTATAAAGCGCTGAATTGATGTGGCCGTTGGTGAGGGAGAGAATTAATGTTACGAAATAGGCCTGCAACCTAGATTGGGTGAAAACCTTTTATATAAACGCTGTGTCCCTGTAGGAAATAGTTGCGATGAGAGGTGAGTGAGTATCACGGGGGAACAATGTGCTGCCGTGATCTTGGGGAGCACGAGTCAGGGGAGGGGGCTCCTCGGGCTCTGGAGGAGCCAGAGCTGGCAAGAAGGGGGAAGGGGGTGGTCACGGGCTGCTCATTTACAACCCAAAACAGTGAGGACGCAAGCCCCAGGAGAGGAATGAAGGCTGCTCAAAGAATGAGCGGATGCTTTCCAGTCCTGCGCGGCTGTGCTGACAACTTTCTCATCAAAGAGAGGTGTCCCCAGGGGCACCAGGGGCTTTTTGAGTCCCTTTCTCATCTCCTCTTCCCAGGCCAGACTCCGTCAGCACAGCCAGGCCATACAGATCATCTAAATACACCCCACCATCCTCTGACCCACGCTGCTGTAATAAAGATCTCATTAGGTCTTTGCCGAGAAAATAGAGCTCCTTTCTTTGTTCTCAACCTTTCTGCAACCAACGGCATTTTTGGAAAGCTCAGATCGCATGAGGAACAGAGAGCTTTGGAAATAGGCTAATTTACGAGTACTGTGAAAATATTATCTCAATTATTTGCGGCACTTCCCTAAAATTTAAGGTTGAATTCCAATTTGTTGGATGTTGGCAAAGGTCAGCCTCTCAATGTTCGCCTAATGAGTTCACTGTGGACTTCATTAACTAGCAGACCTTGGAGCATCTTCTGAATGTGGCGGTACTGGGCTTGCTCCTACTTCTCCTCCTCGTTAGCATCCGTGTAGGAGACATTATCGCATGTTTCATCTCCAGAAGATCAAAGCAGATAAACAAACTAACTAAACCCCTCACATTTTTGTAACTTCTCCTATCTGCATGATATTAAAAAAAGTGAAAGATGTCACGTTTTTGTCAAGATGGATTGATCCAAAGGCGAAGTCAGCACCTGGGGGTCCAGTCCCTTGAAGACATGCTTGGTTCACTGAGTTTCTCTTTTTTCAGTCTTTTATGAAGGTCTGGAGTAAAATGTAAGACAGGACTCCAGCTCCCAAGTACCTTTCTGACCATGTGTGACATACACTCAATATCTAGAAAGCATTTAAAAACCACATGTAAGTAAATGCTGATGTCTACATTACTTTGCAATGTGACGCAGTGGACCTTAGAGTTTCATGGGAGATTTGCTGTTTTTGGGGAACCATTGGGGAATTTTTTGGGAAAGAAAGGATCCGATATGGTTATTAGTTGATGCTTTATTTCTCTTGAGATCATAGCAAAATACTCCTGGAGACCATGAAGTGGACCCACAGTGAGAGATGGTCTCCATAAATACATTCACATCTCACCCACATGGCTATGATTATACTTTTTTCTCCATGCAAAGAACCCAGAAGACTAGAAAGTCACTGGGCAGAGAATTCCTGATGGGAAGGTCAATTCACAGGACGCTGGTCAGATTCTTCCATTATCTGTTTGCAATAGGCCTGATAAAGGGTCCACATAGAGCCCACCATGATTTATCTGTGATTAAAACAGGAGGGTGAGCAAGGATGTCAAGAAATTCCTGGGAAGAAAGCAAGAGGAAAGATAACAGAAGTTGGCTTTGTCACGGGGAGGCAGGACTCCCATCATCTCACTTTCCCATCTTATAAAGATGGCCAACACGCATCGGCCACGCTCCCATCCCTCCCCAGCCTCCTGCATCAGCCTCCACCCGCAAGGATGAGTCCAAGAGAACAAAGAAGTGTTTCTTCTTTGCTACTCTTTGCATCATCTTCTCACACTACCATCACTTTTTGGAAACCACAAGGTGTTTTCCATCATGGACCACATTCAGGTGCTGGGACTAGAGACTGAATCGGAGCTCACATCTCAATAGATCTGAACGATAGAGACACAATTCGTGTACCTCAGTGCTTTTCCAATTGTAATGAAGTACGCACCCTGCACCTTGTTTTATCACAATAAGTGGGGTGATCTCCTCATCCTGTTTCATCTTAACGTCTCCCAGGTTTGAGACTGAAAGCCCAGCCTCCCAGAAACCTCCTCGGTCCCCGCCCGCCTGGGGCGGTCGGTCACCCTCGAATGTAAGCGTTTCCCTTAGGTGTGACTCGCTTTGAGTTTACATGACCAACAGCTTAGCTTTTTGTTATTTTGGCAGGCTTTTATATTTTTTGTAGAGTTTACCTTTTTAGATCATACTGTGACTTGTAGAGGCGCAAACCGCTTACCTCCCACAATGATAGAGTTAAATCTGATCTACATTTTCCACGTTGAGAGAGGGTTGTCATAAACAACACGGGTTATTGCATGGGGTTAACTGCAAAGTCTCGCCCCGTGAAGCTGTAAGGACCGTCATTCTAAAGCTTCAGACCTCCTGGCGGTCGCAGCCGTCTCCTCGGGTCTGTATATTTCTTGCATGACCCATCCCAAGTGTTGGCCATTCGCTCCTCTCATTGCTGATTCTCATGGACGAGGACTGAAACAGGCACGCCCGTTCTCCGCCGCAGGAAGAGCGGGCAGCTTTGGGGTCAGGTCCTCCATTCTTAGAGAAGCTTTTCATTAACTTTCAAGCCGATGGCCACGTTCAAGATGACTGGAGCTGCCCAGAGTCTGATCCCCAAATTAGCTTAATGTTCCCCACTATGATTTATCCGAAGTGAAGATAATCAGGATGATCCGGGATTTAAAAAATCTTAGAAAGATACAGAGTTTGGGCAATTTTTCCTTATCTGAGTTAATTTGGCTTGGCTGGTTTAAGTCACTATCAGGCCAGCCATTCTTCGTCAAAAATAGCCATCTCCTCGGTAACTTCAGGGGCTATGCAGTAAGCTAGAAAAAAAAAATCCTAAAGGAAAGGCAGATACAATCAAATATATAATTTTCTTACCTAGATATGCTGTTTCTGATAGAAAAACAAGGGAATGTCTACACTCTGTCAGTCGATGCAGATTTCCTTGCTCTCTGAGCAGGGTGGGGACTAATTACAAGTGCCACCGTGGGGTGAAGATGGAATCGTCTAGATTGAACGCTCTGCCCACGCTGATTGCCCTGACGGGGGCTGCCCAGCCCAAGTGGCGTCTTACACCCCTCCCACTCAGCTCTGTGCTTGCTGCCAGGACCGCTGCTTCTGCCTCCGCTGCTGTCAGGACGTCGCGCCTCTTTCTAACTTCGACGGATGAATTTGCCTTTCTGCCTGTTTTGTCTGAACGCCACCACTTTCCCTGCCAGCGCGCATTTGGTTAGAATTTACCTCGTAAGCATTTCGTAGTCTTGCATGGTCAGTCTCTCAACTCCTTTCTTCTCTCTGCTTTCAACCACACTGACTTCGTCTCCTGTGAGTGGAATGTAGCCGGGTTTGGTCAGCTGAGCCGATCCGACAAGCCCTGATTTCCATCTGGCACGTTAGCCCATTTAGGTTCACTGTGTGTGGTTGACCATATTTGTTCCAGCAGCCAGTGTCTCTCCCAGCGGGAGATTGCACCTCCCTGCCCCGCTGGATGTGGGTGTGGCCTCATGACTCACTGGGGTCAGAGGACGTGAAGGGTCAGGCAGAAGCTGAGTGGGCGCTTTGAGCATTCTCTTTTCCCTCTGCTGTGGACGGATACGGGCGGTGTTCCCAGGAGTCACTGCCCTGTTAGCCTGGGCCCCCAAGTGAGAACAGGACAAAGCAGAGCAGAACCACCCGCTGGCCCCCGAAGGACTGTCCCCTGGTGATGACCACTTCTTTTTAATGTCACCTAGACGGCTTGTCTATTGCTGCAGCCGATTCGTCCCCGTGGGGCGTGAGGTGGACTGTGTTTCCCTTAACTTCTACCATCTCGTTTTGTGTTGTGCGTTTGTCCTGAATTTCCTGTGCTTCTTTTACTTTATCTTCATTTCTACCTTCTTTTGAACTGCTTAAATGCTTTTTTTAAATACTCTTTTTGCTGATTATATAACTTTCATACACTAAAATGCACAAAACGTTAAGTGTTCCTGTTGCATTCGTCGGAACAAAATTCATACACTCAAATCCTTTATCGGAAGGTAGAATATTTCCGCCATCCCCAAACTTCCCCCAGGCCCCTTCCCGGGCAGTCTCTGCCCCGCGCCCTGAGACCGTGTTCTCACTGATGGTCCCGCCTCTGAGCTCACCTAAGTGGACCCATACAACATGGACGGTTATGCTTCTCACTTCTTATGTTCAGCAAAATGTATTTGAGACTATTCCAGGGTATCGAGTGATGTACTTTTTCCCCTTTTCTAAAAAAGAAAAAGGTAGAGTAGTATTCAATTGTATAAATATACCACAGTTTATTTATTCAGTCTTTTCTTGATGGATAGTTGAGCTACTTTCATTCTTTGCTATCAGGAATAGGCTGGTATGAACACTCTTCTCTAAGTCTTTTCATGGGTATCTGTCGTTTGCTCCTCTTGGGCAAATGCCCGTTGGCGGAACTTCTGAGTAATGGGGTCCCTGGAGGTTTCCCTGTCAAACCACTTTGTAGCGCATCATTTCAGACTCTCAGGAGCAATGCATGACACTGCTGGTTGCTCCAGCTCCTTGCCAACATTTGAGGTTGCCTAACTTTTTAATTTTAGCTGTGCTAGTGCTGTGTGATGGTATCTCATTGTAGTTTTAATTTTCATTTCCTTAAGGACTAATAATACTGAGCATCTTTGCATGTACTTATTTGCCTTTGAAACATCATCCTTTGTGAAGTACCCGTCCTGTAGCCCGTTTACATAGGATTTTGGAAGCTTACAGAGGGACTTTTGATGGACTGTGTGGAAGACACATTGTCGAGAGAGTGGATTTTGTGCTTTCCTTTAAAGAGTGTTTGTTTCGACAGGTCGTTCATTTACTGATGGATCCTTGATTCTTTGGAGGCTGGGTTTTGCTTTGTTTTCCTCTGTTAAGGTGGGTCTGGAGTAGCCTTTACATCGGGGCTGGGATAGCCCTGCTCCCGTGGCATGGCCTTGCCCTGGTCTCTACTGAACCACATGCTCCGTTGTAGGGATGTCCCCACACTCTGGCCTGTTGGAGCTTCCACTGAGTGACCTTTAGAAACGCCACACATCTCTCAACTTCACAGCGGCTGTTCCACTGGGCTTTGCAGTCTTCCCAGGACACACATATGCATCTGAGCGTCCTGTTGAAGGTGTCAGGGCCCCTCATGAAGATTTCTGGAGATCAGCTCCACGCAGACCCTTTCTTTCCAGTCCTCTGCCCCACAAAGTCCAGTTGCCTCAGCAACCCTGCAATTCGTCCTCTGTCTTCTCAGCACAGCAAGATTGCCATGCTCTGCTTGGGCTCCACCTCTCTGTGCATGCTTCAGACAGTCTTACAGTTGTTTATCTTGGGAGTGACAATCCTGTAGAGCTCACTCCCAAATGTCTTTTTTTTAAAACATTTTTACCAGTTTGTATTTGACTGGATCTTGTAAATTCTACTTATATTCTTTTGATGTCTAATCCTAACATTTGAACATGCATCTTTCATGACATGTAAGAGGGGCAACCAGCACACGCAGAGTTACTTGCAGGATAAAGCAGGGTCTGTTGGGTGAAAGCTTAGGTAGGGCAGCTGCTGAGGCCACGGTTGCTCATCCTCTCATCACCGGGGAGTGAATCTTGGGTCTGACACAGCTGGAGGGGCAGGTCTCCTAGGAGAGGATCCAGAACTGGTCATGCGATCACCATGGGTCAGTTGAACACTCATGTGACCATATAGGATGAAACTCTCCTGAGTATGCCATTTAACCTCACTAAGACCAGTGAGATTTTGATTGAGTTAGAATAGAGAAATTGTGACTGGGATGGAGACATCACGTTGAAGCAAAGATGACTACTGATGGAGAAGCTTTGATATTGAATTGTGGGGATGTGGTTGCACTGTCCAGCTAGAGTAGGGTCGTTGGAAGGTGGGGTGGTTCTTCAGACTCTGCAGGAGAGAGGGTGGACAGGACTGGAGACAGGACCAAACAGCGGGCAGCGATGCCTCACACTGGGATCCAGCGGGGGAGTGACGAGTGAGAAATAAGTTCCAAATCTTCACAGGTGAGAGTCAGACCCTAACAATGTGGGGCAATTGATGGAGACATCTTTGGTTGTGACTGTTGTCTAGAGAAGAATCATCTAGAGTGGCAAGCGACTTGAATAATTCACTACAAAGTTTCTGAACAACCCGCTAAAGAATGGGGGTGACGTGTTTTTTCATGCCTGCCATTTTCATATTGCGATGCAATACACTTAACATAAAATTCACCTTTTCAAAATGTACAGTTCAGTGGCTTTCAGTATGTTCACTAGAAAAAGAAAGCCTGTACTCTCCAGCAGTCACTCTCCATTCCTTTCCCCCTACAGACACCGGTAACCACTAATCTACTTTCTGTCTGCTGTCTCTGTGGATTTGCTTATTCTGGACATTTCGCATATATAAAATCATACAATATGTGGCCTCTGTGTTTGGTTTCTTTCAGTTAATATTATACTATTTCAAGGTTCATTCATATTGTAACATATATTAGTACTTTATTCCTTTCTGTGGCTGAATAATATTCCGTTACATAGGCTTACCGTATTTTGTTTATTCATCAGTTGATGGATATTTGAATTATTTCCACTTTGGGCTATTATCAATAACACCGCTAGGAACAGTTTACAAGATTTTGTTTGGAATTTGATTCCTACGGATACATAGCTAAGACTGGGATTGCTGGATAATACAGTAATTCCATGTTTAAATTTTGAGGAAATGCCAAACTGTTTTCCAAAGTGGTTACACTATTTTGTATTCCCACCAGCAACGTATGAGGATTCTAATTTCTCCACATCTTTGCCAACACTCGTTATTGTCTATCTTCTAATTATAGCCATCCTAGTGGGTGTGAACTGGTATCTCATTATGATTTTTATTTGCATTCTCCTACTGACAAATAACGATGAGCATCTTTTCATGTGTTTGACATTTATATATCTTCTTTGGGGAAATGTTCTGTGGAATATTTTGCCCATTTTTAAACTGGCTTATTTGTCTTTTTATTGTTGAATTGCCAGAGCTCTTCACATATTCTGGATATGCCTTTTATCACATCTATGACTTCAAAAATTTTCTCTCGTTATGTGGGTTGTATTTTCACTTTGTTGGTGATATCCTTTGAAGCCCAATCATTTACTATTGATACAGTTAATTTATGTATTTTTCCTTTTGTTTTTGTGTTTTTGGTGTCACATCTAAAAAAATATTGTTTCATTCCAGGCCACAGTGATTTACTCTATGCTTTCTTCCAGGAGTTTTACAGTTTTAGCATTTATATTTAGGACTATTATCCATTTTGAATTTATTTTAGTGTATGGTGAAAGATAGGGATCCAGATTTATTCTTTTGCAAGTGGGTATCCAGTTGTTCAGCACCATTTTTTCATTGAAAAGACTATTCTTTTCTCCATGAATGATCTGGGCCCCTTTTTGAAGTCGATTGACCATAGATATGAGGATTTACTTCTAGACTCAATTCCCTTTGATTGATGGATACCTCTATCTTGTATCAGTACCACACTGTGTTGATCACTGTAGCTTTGTAGTAAGTTTTGAATTGGGAAGCATGAGTCCTACGCCTTTGTTCTTCTTTCTCTAGATTGCTTTGGGTGCTCTGCATGCCTCTCACGGCCATAAGAATTTTAGGACCAACTCGTCAATTTCTGTAAGAACAGGCAAGTAGAATGTTGATAAGCATTGCACTGAGTGTGTAGATCAATTTAGGATATATTGTCATCTTAATAATATTTGTCTTCCAATCTATGAATATGCGATGTTTTTCTAGTTATTTGTATCTTCTTTAATTTCTCTAAACAATGCTTCATAGTTTTCAGTGTGAAAGTTTTGTACATCTTTGGTTAAATTTATTCCTAGTATTTCATTCTTTTTGATGCTATGGTAAATAAAATTGTTTTCTCAATTCCACTTTTATATTGTCTCTTACTAGTGTACATAAATATAACTGATTTTTTACATCACACTTGAATCCTGCAAACTTGCTGAACTCACTTATAGCTTTAATAATTTTCTGTATGGATTTCATAGGATTTCTATATATAATAACATTTCATCTGCAAATAGAGAGAGTTTTACTTTCTTTCCAATGCTGATGACTTTTATTTCTTTTTCATCCTGCCTAAAACCTCTGGACCACGTGACATAGAGGTGATGACGGCAGACATTCTTGTCTTGTTCCTCATCTTAAGGGGAAATATTCAGTCTTTCTTATTAAGTAGGATATTGGCTGTGGGGTTTTTGTGGGTGCTCTTCATTGGGTCGACAAAGTTTCCTGGTATTCCTAGTTTGCTGAGTATTTTCCTTATGAAAGAGTTTTGTCAGATGCTTTTTCTGTGTCTACTGAAGTTATCTTTATTTTTATTCTATTAATATAGAGCAGTCCCTAGCTCATTGCCCTCCTTTTCTTCCGACATTCTCCTGCCCTATCCAACCTATAAATGGTGGAGATCCTCAGGTCTCATCCGTTTTCGATCTCACCTTTACACATTTACCGTTGGTGATTTAGTAAATTCCCACAGCATCAAAAATATCTACTCACCAACTCTTCCAAAGTAATTTATATCTCAGCCCAAATGCTTCCTCTGATGCAGATGCATGTGCCCGGTGCCTACTTGGCCTGGGTCATGGGCACATTAAAACCGACTTGTTTGAAACCACACCGTGGATCTCCCCTCATCCTCTCTATCTGTTCTTCCAGTCTTCTTCTTAATAAGTCGTTTCTTCATCCACCCAGTCTCTCATGCCATAAATCTGCACATCTTTTTTGAAATATTCATCTTCCTCACCACGTTCATTAAAAAAAACCGTGTATCTAACTTCAAAATATTTTGTGAATTCACTGCTCTCACCTGGGGAAGAGACCCCAGCATCTCTTCCTGCTGCGGCTCCTCGCTGGCCTTCTTCCTGTTCTTGGTCCATGATGAGATCTCTCTGCCTTCAGGATGTTCTAACTTGTACCTTCTTTTCTCTGAAATTCTCTTCTGCTTCTTCTATATTTTTGTTGTTGTTGTTGGGGGGGGGAACACAAAAAATTATTTAATATATTACACCTACAGAATAATGTGTGAAAGAATATTAAGTAAACACTCGTAGCATCATTCATCAGTTTAAGAGCAGACACACCACCAGTTTCCAGAAGGTCCTGCTCTGCTGCCCGATGCAGCCCTTCTGCCTCCTTCAGGTGACAACTCTCCTGACGTTAGTGCTTATCATTCTCTGGATTTCTCCATATTTTCACCACACACACACACACACACTCACATGCATCCTTAAGTCACAGATTTCTTAATTTTGCCTGGTTTTGAGCTTTATGGAAGTAGAACATCCCGTATGTATTCTTCTGTGACTTGTCTCTTTGATGCAGTATTTTGTTTGTGACATGCATCCATATTCATGTCTGTGACTGTAGCTCACTTACTTCATCACTCTACTCTATTCCATCACATGGTTATACTATAATTTATTTGCTCATTCTGCTATTAATGGATATTTATGGTTTCTTCCGGGTTTTTTTGGTCTGTTTTGAACAAGGCTGTTTAGAAACATTTTTGTGTCCTTATCCTAGGGTATATATCCTGCAATAAACATGGAATAGTGCTCATGAAGAGAACAGAGAGTAGATAGTGTTACTGGAGCAGTCAGGTCATGTGTGCGTGTGTGTGTGTGTGTCTGGCAGGGGTGGTGATATGTGATGACATGGAAGACAAACGCAGTCACTAGACGGTAGAGGGGCTTGTGAGCCACTCTAAGGAGATTGGATTTTTAGCTTGAAGTCATCTGGCACTGACCAAACAGCTCTAGGCCAGGCACGTAGATCTATGAGTCATCAGTTTACACACAGGATTGACAACCTATAGACAACCTCCCAGGGCAACTGATACAGAGAAGAAGCTGACTGAGAAAGCAAACCTGTGTAGGGGAGGAAGACAAATCCTCTACCCTCTGGGTCCTTCTGGCTGGACAATGAATTAACTTCACATGGGACAATAACAGGAGAAAATTAAACAAAGCTTTATAACGTGTATACATGGGAGAGACCCAGAAAAACTGAGTAACTCACCAAAATGGTAGAGGTTCTCACCTTAAATACCACCTTCAGCTAAAGACAGAGGAGGATGTTGGTGGGGGGAGTCAGTTATGGGAGATTACCAGAAAAGCACCGTAAACAAGACTAAGGTTATTATGCAGATTGAAGTCCTTGCCTTCTGCATTGATAAGAGTTTCTAGAGATAAGGTCATATCCCCTTCTTCCTCGTACAGAGAGGGAGACACCTTTACAGATGGAGATTTCCTTTACAAGCGTAAATGTCCCTTAACAAAGGGTAACTTTTGCTTCTCAGAGTTTCTCTCATGTCTGCAGTTTTTAAAAGTAACCAGCCCAAAAGAATCCTCATGCCAAAGAGACATCTTGGGGTGGCCAATTCCAGTCCCCCATATCTGGAACATTGAAACCTGAGCAGCAGATGGGAAGAGTGGGGAATTTCTTCTGCTTCTCCCTTCTCCATCTCTTCCCAGGTGAGAAGACTGAGCCAAAGCCTCTTGTGACGACTCGGGTCCACCACACATCCCAAGTGGACTGACCGGGGGAATGGAAGAGCTATTTTATAGTTTCAAAGAGCTCTTTTTATCATAAATACAATTATAAAAGTAATAATAGCAATTCATATCCACACCATCCACAGATAAAGTGGGAGCCAGAACATGCCTTTAAAGTATACAAATGTATCTGGAGAAGAATCCAAGGGAAACATTGACAGTTATTGTCTCTGATGTGTAAACTACTATTTTGACTTAAGATATTTAAAGGGGATTTCTCACATCATTAATCAGGACTATAAAATTTCCCTTTAAAAGGCTACATATATTTCAGAGCATGGATGGACCCAATTTTCCTATCATTGAACAATTTTTATAAGTAATTTTTTAAGGTTGTTTTCCATTTTTATAACAAAAATCTCATAAATTGGTTTCTCAGAGATCTCTTGCTTTTACTTAAAGAAAGATTTCTACATGTGGAGCTGCTAGTCCATGGCTTATAAACAACAGACGTTGATTTCTCACAGTTTTGGAGGCTGGAAGTCCAAGATCAAGGTGCCAGCAGATTCAGTGTTTGGTGAGGATGTGCTTCCTGGTTCAGAGATGCTGTCTTCTTGCTGTGTCCTCACACCGTGGAAGGTGTAAGGGAGCTCCCTGTGTCTCT
Source organism: Equus asinus (assembly GCF_041296235.1). NCBI lineage: Eukaryota > Metazoa > Chordata > Mammalia > Perissodactyla > Equidae > Equus > Equus asinus. The sequence goes on from NC_091818.1 coordinate 43,600,454, forward strand.
TTTATAAGGACCCTAATTCCATCACGAGGGCTCCACCCTCGTGACCTCATCACCTCCCAAAGGCCTCACCTCCTATCACCATCATATAGAGGATTAGGTTTCAAAGGTTGAATTTGGGGAGGACACAAGCATTCAGCCTATAGCATCACTCCCTTAACAAATATTTACCACTTTCCCATTTCGGGTCAGTCCCTGCAGTAGGTAATGGGGAGACCACGGCACAAAGTGCAGACATGGAGCAAGAAAAGCAGATATTCCACCAAATGCTTCACGAGCAAGTGTGTGATTGCCACTTGCTGAGAGGTGTCGTGAAGTGGTGTGCAGGTAGACACTGGCTCCTGTGAAGAGGCAGCCCTCTGCTCCCCGGTCTGGGGCAGCTTGAAGCCAGAACTATGGCTCCGTCCTCTTGAACCCTGAGACCTGGTGCTAGGTCGGAACATGGTGAGTGCGGAACCAGCATGTGCTGACTCAGGGCCCAGTAGCTCAGAGACGGAGGAGGGAGAAAAGAATATTGCACAGGAGTAAGGAGAGTTACCAAAGAATGTGCCCCTGAGAAAGTGTCTGCTGCCTTTTGGTCTTCTGTGATATTTCTTCTGCTACTGATAAGTACTACAAATTTAAAATAAAAATTGTAGAATGAACTTTTCTACAATGACGAAGGTAGGCCGCCTCTTAGAAAATTCAAGGGACAGTGGAAATTGGAAAGAATAAAAATATGCTTTGAGAAATCCATATAATGGAAGGGATCGGGATCATGCCTACACGGAAAATGGTTTACAAGTGTGTGTTGGTCTTCTTGAAATTTTCATGGCTGCCTGGATGTTTTAAAAATAATTTAAAACGTATCAGTATACGATCCTTCCCCCAGAGATGACATGTCATGCGGATATTTTTAAATTATTTTTCCAGGAATAACCGGTATAAGGGGCTCTCCAAATATCTTGCTCCGCTGTGTTTTGAGCTTCAATATAATTGTTACAAGGACATTTCTAAGTTCAGACTATTTGTCCTGAATCCTTGTTTGAACGAAAATTTTAATCAATGTGTTGCTTAAATTTGTTGTCTTGCCAACACATCAATCCAAGAGGTGAAGTTGAAAAGAAACAAGTAAAATCTGACTAAGAAAAGCTATTTTTTAGTGCTAGAGGTTAAGAAAAAGGAGATAGGTATGATTGCCTGCCTAAATTTGGCAATAAGGTTTATCTGCTAGCAATGCTCAACAGAGAGCTTTCAGAAGGTGGTTGGTGATTTGCAAACCACTGTCTTTAGCCCTCTTCATTAGAATAGTCAATTAACAGGTTCACAGGAACAGCTCAGTTTGGCTTAATTTAAGTCCCTTCTCAGAAAATGTGAAGATTAATATGATATAGAAATCAATATTTTTCAGCTGCAGAGACTCGAATGCTGGGCACATTTTCCTCCACCTTTTTTTTTTTTTCACCCCTGGCTGTCCAGATTCTATTCCCATAATCCTTAAATCCCCAGCTTATTCCCATCACCATAGAAACACCTGCTGTGTGATCAGGTTTGATCAGTTGCAGGCTCACCCTCTGTGGCTTCTGCCAGCCAAGCCCTTCTGGCTCCAGCTGCTGCCATGCCTGGCAAAAAGAGCCGAGGTGGGGAGCTGGCTGAACACGCCTTCTCCATCCATTATCTGACTCTGCCCTTAGGGAGAAACACATCCCTGAGGCTTTTTTCTTTCTTGTGTTAGTAAGTGCTTAAATGCCAAGGGCCGTGGCCCTGTTTGAAATACCTCGCGTAAATTCGGCCAGATCTAAATATCTTCCTTCCTTCCTTTCCGTCTCCTCTTTTCCGTCTCTCTTCTTCCTTCCTTTTCTCTTTCTTAGCAATGTGTTTTCTTTATTTTTCTTTTATCTTCTCGCACTTTAAAGTAGCCATGTCATCCGCATGACATCTGAATGTTGAGAAAATAGCCAAGGTTTGGGAAGACATTTTTTTCCGAGTGGTTTTAGCCTTAAACCAAGACCTTCATAAATGTTTGCCGGGTGCAGGGTCTTTGCAGGGTACGTAGATGTGCAGAGGCGATGGTGTGCTGTTTCGTTTCAGCTCCTGTTTCTGACACAACACAGAGTATATGCTTCTGGAAATTCTGAAATATATGCAACAAGTCTGAAACAGACCTAGATTACACACAAATATTAAAAGAGAAAGGAAGACTCATTGAGGCAATGGCTACATTGAGTCATTAAATTGATTTGGTCATTTCAGCCACCTTAACGACCGATGAGGATTGTGTCAGGATTGATTCAGCTGTGGCCAATGGTATTGATCAGTCAGATAGCGAATGAGATTAGATCCTGTGTCACAGTGAAAATGAAGTGGGGGTTTGTCAATTATCCTGTTAATTCGATCCATGCATGGTTGTCATTGTTTCTCTTTATGTCAGCATGGTCAGTTTTCTTTTGGGCGTGAGATATTTTCAGTGTTTGCCCTAAAATGCTTATAAACTCAGCTTGATCTGTCTTGCCAAAGATGTCTCAAACTTTTAGACCACTTTCAGCCAATGTGAGTTAGACAAAGGGATGAAGAGATGGTGACAAACACTTAATGACAAAGAAGTTAAACGATTGTGCCCAAGGAGGGAACACAATACAGACCACAAAATACAAACACAGAAGACAAAAGAGCATCGAATAAAAATTCACGGGGCTTGTTAGTAGCATATTCTTTTAGACGAAACATCTCTTTCTGGAAAAACGATATTATTTCCATTAGAAGGAACAAATACAATTTATTTGTATCAAGTAGCCTGATCAGATAGCTTCTAACCAAACAATGTAAATATATGACTATGACCTGTTCATTGGGGAAGAATGGAGGGATAGATTGCTTTAAGTCCTGTTTGGGGTTAAATTCTGCTTAGGTATTTGGCTCGATCACGTGGTTGCCCACACCGGCGGTTCACATGGCCCAGCCAGCAACTCAGCCACCAGCTCTGCCCAGTGTATTCCTCTCTTGACTAGATATGCCCTAATTTGATCAGAATTTCCAAGGAGCAAGTGATATTAAAGACTATGGGTTGCTTCTTTCCCGCCGTGAAACTGAACATCACGGCTCAAGCTATTTAAACGGCACAGCAGCTTCAGAGAAATCACTCTCTCTTACTGTGGTTCCAGCCACATCAAAAGAACAAGAACAAAAACCCCCAAGCCCCCCAAAATCCATAGGCTTTTAAAAAAATATTTCCAGATTTTTCAGACTAGGTGGACAGTGCTAAGAATTATGACTAAAGCTCTTTCGTTACATTAGAAAATAAATACCATTTCCTACAAGTCAACACTTTCCAAGATGGATTTAGATTCTGTCCCAATTTGCACCTATTTGTGTGAGATGATAGGCAAGGCCCCTGTATTTCCACTCATCCCAAATTGCCTTTCCTAGCAGACGGCCTAAAATTTCTATCATTCGCTTCACTACGGTGGGTCACAATAATTTATAGAGTCAATAAAGATTAAAATGCAAATATTATTCAAGAGGGAAGAATCCACTTACTAGCAATGTGGGACTTGATTCATTTATCAGATTAGATATTAGTGTGCAGAACCCAGAGGAATGGAAAAAGCTTTCCTTTGCTCCTTTCTAGAGGAATGAAGAGTAGGTGGCCGGGTCGAGGTGAAGGGCTGTGCGAAGGCGCTGGAAAGCCCGTAGGGAGAGAGAAGGACCAGAGGGCGTGCATGTGCGTGTGTGCAAGTGTGCGTGTATGTGTGTAAACACAAGCGTGCTGGTACAGAATGCAGATCCCGTACGTGCCCATTTTGCTAACCTGACACGCATTGTGACCCTTACCCCTTCACTCCAGCTCTGCCTGGAGCAGGCAAACTTTTCCAATGGTCCTGATGGCTTCCCTGCCTTCCAGAGATGTGAATTTAACCGGATTTCTTCTGGGTCCCAAAGGGAAACCAGTACCTGTGAAAAATCCTATGGACATCTCCAGGGAAGCTACATACGCTGGTAGACACTCCACACCCTGATGGTGTGGCAAGACGATGCTCTCCTGGAGGAGGGGGCTCCCAACATAGTTTCTGCTGGGAGGGATCCGTCACAATACCAGTTTAGCGGCCACACACAGATCCATCTGCTTGCTCCCTGGTGATGACCGTGGAGGGGGTGCCACCTACAGACCACACAGGTGGGATTACTCCCATGTTGTTTCTTTACTGGAGACGGGTGGAGATTTACTCCTGCAGACTATTGCTTCCCTAGCGTGTTTGGCTAAACAGGTGCTAAGTGAAAAGGCGGATGTTTGAAGCCAACGCTACAAGCTGAATTTCAAACACTTAATAAGATACTGAAAATTATTTCCAGCTTTCGAGTGTCACATACTGTAAAAATACAAATTAGGCTGCAAATGCAGCCCAGCCAGAATTAACACCATGATATGTTCAAACAACCCAGCTCTCCTCCACACAGTCTGCTGAAGGAGATCATTGCGAGCGAGCAGCCGCTGGTCATTATGTGACAACTATCTCCTCTGTCTTGTCTGTTGAGTTGCCATTGCTCACATCTTCTGGAAAGGTGACGTTCCCACCACACGGAGACAGCTCTCCCTGGAGCCCCGGTGGGTGCCAGCCTTGGCTCACAGCTACCACCTTACACAGCGGGCTTCACTTTAAATCAGAGACGCGGGGAAAATAAAACTGGGCGGCTTTCACTTCCAATCATGTCTTGTTTTACTTCGCTCCAGCCAATACGTTATCGGGAAATAATGGATTTTTATCTGTGAAAGTGAAAAGCCCAGGTTCAGGATTTTCAAATTTAAAAATGATCTCCTGCGGCATTTCACGTGATAAACGGAAGGCTCTCTTGAGGAAAAAGAGGAAAGTTTCACTTTATTCTAATGCAAAAGAGTTCTTTCAAGATCGAAAAGCCGGTTATTTTTTATCCCAAGGAAACACCACACTGGCTCTGCGAGTAGACATGTAGCTGAAGTTGAGTCCACATTCCTGAACTGGTGGTTTCAGCAGGATGGCAGCATCATTGTCACCTCTTTCCCACAGAGCAGGCAAGTGGGGGGCACCCTCCTTGCACTTAGATGTGCTCTCCTGAGCTCAGCCACCTGCCCTCTGGAAGCCCTAGGATTCTCCCCAGTCCAACTGAGAACACGGCACTCGTCAGCTCTCACTGGGGTTCCTGTGGTGCGAACAGAAACTTTTTTTAAAGACCATTTGTTTCAGGACAGTTCACAGCAAACTGAGGGAAAGGTACAGAGATTTCCCACACACCCCATCCCCAAACATGCTCAGCCTCACTCACCATCAATGTCCCCCATCAGAGTGGGACATTTGTCACAACTGATGAACCCACATGGACACGTCGTCATCACCCAAAGCCCACAGTTCGCGTTAGGGTTCACTCTGGGTGGTGTACAGTCTGCGAGCTTGGACAAATGTATATGGACATGGATCCACCATTATAGTGTCATACAGACTGGTTTCACTGCCCCAAAAGTCCTGTCTGCCTATTCATCCCCCTCAAACCCCTGGCAACCCCTGATCTTTTCACTCTCTCCGTAGTTTTGCCTTTTCCAGAATGTCGTGGAGTTGGAATCACATAGTATGTGGGCTTTTCAGACTGGCTTCTTTCACTCAGTGATATGCACTTAAGGGTCCTCCATGTCTTTTCGTAGCTTGAAGTCTCGTTTATTTTAGCACTGAGTAGTATTCTGTTGTCTGGGTGGACCACAGGTTGTTTATCCATTCACTCACTGGAGGGCATCTTGGTTGCTTCCAAGTTTTGGGAATTATGAATAAAGCTGCTATAAACATCCGTGTGCAGATTTTTGTGTGGACCTAAGTTTTCTACTCCTTTGAGTAAATTGCTGGACCTCATGGTCAGAGGATGTGCACTTTTGTAAGAACCTGCCAAACTGTCTCCAGAGTGGCTGCTCCATTTTCCGCTGCCACCAGCCATGAGCGGGAGTTCCTGCGGCTCCATATGCTCACCAGCATTTCGTGTTGTCTGAGTCCCAGATTTAGGCGAACAAAAACATTTTTCAATGTGCAGTTCCTACATCTTGTTTTCTGATTTCTTTCTTACAACAAACTCTCCCCAAGACTGAGCTCTTTTCTAAACCTCATCCAAGCAGGGCAATTGCTGTGTGGCTGGCTGCATGTTGTCTTTCTAACTGGTGACAGACACCAGCACTCCTTTCTCCACGCTTCTTCTAGGCTGCCTTCCGGGGGAATCATCATCTCATTCAGCTCAAAACTTTTAGAGTATCCCCTACCCAACCCCTCCAAATTAACTAATACAATCCAAACCTATTAACTGGGCATTCAAGGCCTCCAGGCTTAAACTCAAGCCACCGATCGAACTTAACCAGCTCCCAGGACCCCCACACCCCATGTGCCCGGCGTTCTGCACTGCTTGACATTCTCGGCTTCCTGTTGCAGAATTTTTAAATGTCTCTTGGGAAAGCTTTGTATATACAATTTCCATATATCAAAGATTATCTGGGGGCCGGCCCTGTGGACGAGTGGTTAAGTTTGTGTGCTCCTCTTTGGCGGCCCAGGGTTTGGATCCTGGGCGCGGACATGGCACCACTCATTAGGCCATGTTGAGGTGGAGTTCCACATGCCACATCTAGAGGGACCCACAACTAGAATATACAACTATGTACGGGGGAATTTGGGGAGAAAAAGACAGGAAAAAAACAGAAGATTGGCAACAGTTGTTAGCTCAGGTGCCAATCTTTAAAAAAAGAAAAGATTACCTGTCACTCAAGGCAAGACCAGATGTCTCCATCCCCTCAATCACGCCACCTGCATCTTCTCCTGGATGGAGGTGGGATCTTCCTGTCTTATGTGACCCCAGAACGTGATTTTCCTCATTCATGTGGCACATCTTATGTCTTAGCTTGAGAGTAAATATTTATGGGTACATCTTCTTGAGAATAGAGACTGCATCTTGGGTGACTTCATCCCTTCCAGGGCCTGTGCAAGTAGTAAATGAGTAACAGTGTTTTGAGTTTGTTTTCATCATTAAAAATTGGGAGGATATAAAAAACTAAAGAAAAAAAATGTCACACTGTCACCTATTGTTCCATCACCTAGATATAACCAAGGGAGCCACTGTTAATTGTTTGCTTTTTATTCTTCCCACCTTTTTGCTGAATGTACATAATTGCATTTTAATATATTTGGGATAATTAAGTATAATATTGTTATGGGCTGAACTATGTGTTCCCAGAATTCACATTTTGAAGTGCTAACCCCAGGACCTCAGAATGAGGCTGTATTTGGAGACAAGGCCTTTAAAGAGATTAGGTTAAAATGAGGTCGTTAGGGTGGGCCCTGATCCAACACGACTGGAGTCCTGATAAGAACAGAAATTTAGACACACACATGCAGAGGGACGACCACGTGAGGACACAGGGAAGAGACAGCTGTCTACATTTGAAGGAGAGAGGCCTCAGGAGGAACCAGCCCTGCCCATGCCTTGATCTCCAACTGCCAGCCTCCAGAACTGGGAGAACATGAATTTCTGATGTTTAGGCCTCCAAGACTACAGCATTTTGTTGTGGCAGGTCAAGTAGACTAATACAAACGGGTACTGTCTTTAAAGGATTTTTTTGTCAGTATGATGGCTTTAGAAAATTAGAAAATATATTAAAACTTAAAGAACAAAATTCAAATTAGCCAGAATTGTACCTCCCTAAGGAAACCCTTTCACATTTCAGCATATATCTTTTACATTTTCCCTTCTATTTTTACATACTCAATACGACACAGTGTAAATACCGATATAAAAGCATAGTCAACATAGATGAGTCCAGGATGGAAAGGGTATGAAAATAGGCTTGATGTCAGAAAATTTCCTCAATTATATCATTTTTCCCTGGTTGAAAATATGGTTAAACTAGCTGAGTGTGAAGTTTAGAAATACAAGACCATTCCTCAACTTCTTTCTCAGTGAAAACAGCCATGATTCTCTTGGTGTATCCACTTCAGTGGGAAAAATCTATTATCTTTAATTCACTAATTTTCCTAGTGATGTGATACAAGGTGGTAAGTGATTTATAACATGGGTACAACATCCTGGGATGAAACAGTGCCAGCCATCGTTTTCAGTGATCTCCTATTAGGGGAAGAGCTTATGTGATCACTTCTGGGGAAAGGATTCAGTTAATAAACACATTTCTTTGAACTCAACAGGATGCAGGAGCAGAGAAGGAAGAGACTCAAGAAGCTCCTTTGGGACCTTAGAATCCGCAAGTCCTCTAAAACCGCAGAATTCACTAGATTCCTGAGGACGTGTCCTGTTGTCAACTCTACCTATATAACCTAGAGCTCCAAATTCTTAGTCACTTTCTGGTTGGATAGAACATATTTTCATGAAGGGTATGTAGATAGACGATTTCCTGAGATTTTTTTTGACTAGGAATAAGATTCAGTTTCATTTATACTAAAATATATCTTGATTCGGATTATAAAATTCTTAGGTCTCAAACTCTTCTTTCTGACGTCCATCTATGCCAACCCGCTGCTTTCTTTCATTTAATATTGCAGAGGAAGGGTGAGTCAGCCTGACTGCATTCTTTTCACTTAAAAAACCTTGAATTTCTCTAGATATACTCATGGGAGTTTCATACGTATACATATGACCACACACACACACGATTTCCAAAATGCATTCGTAATAGTGAATAGTTTTTATTTTTTTCTGGTTCCTATGGCATGTTATTTTCACATTCTGCTTCCTCCAAGTCTTCAGCGCCATATGCATTGCTTTCCTGCTGCATGCCGTGGTTGGTTTTCTGTGGTCTTGAGAGAAGCGAGCTCACTCTCGGTGACGCGCCTTCACAATACATCTGGCAGACGCTTGGTTGCAGGTTGAGTCCACCTCTCCCAAGTCCAAATGTTTAGGAAGTTGATTTGTGTCCCCATCATAGCAAAATCCCCTTTTCTTACAGCCTTTAACCTGTTGTGAGACTAAAGTGGGTACATTTTTGCATCCAAGTTCTCCTTGACACTGACCATTTGAATCCAAAGACGTGAAAATTAACAAACAAGAAAATCTATGTATGTATTTTTCTTATAATATTTTTTTTATTTTCCTTCTTCTCCCCAAAGCCCCCCAGTACATAGTTATCTATTCTAGTTTTAGGTCCATCTGGCTGTGCTGTGTGGGACGCCGCCTCAGCATGGCTTGATGAACGGTGTCATGTCCGCGCCCAGGATCTGAACGGGTGAAACTCCAGGCCACTGAAGCAGAGCACGCGGACTTATCCACTCAGCCATGGGGCTGGCACCTATGTATGTGTTTTTTAACCAAATTTTTTATATTTATTATAATCATGCTTCTCTACAACCAGTATATGTGTACGCACACACACACACGTATATATCCCCCTCAGAAGGCACAGTGCGCTGCTTCCAGGCCCCTCTTCGACATGTCCCTGCCCCAGCGTGTGGGTCATGAGCACTGTGCTCTCCAGGGAGACTATGTCGCCATTGACCCTTGCTCACTTTCTGTTCAACAGATGTTTCATCTTTAGTCTTTGCACACACGTACCCTGACTCAGTGGTGATAGAGCTTTGTCAGAGTCCTGGTTCACAGTTTGGGTTTTCCAATGACTATATTTTTCTATCCACCAGGTTGTCGGTTGGTAAAATTCTTCCCAAATTCTGGCAATTGATAGGTTGACAGTCTAGATTGGATTTTGAATTGTATTCTTTATAAATGGAAGGTTGAGACTTGCTCAAAGACCTCCAGCCAAATGCCAACTTAAATTAATAAGTGTTTAGCAAATTACATTTATACGTATTTACTTTACAGTCCAAATCCTCAACTACTGAACACCCGGGCCCCTCATGTGCTGTGTTACTACATTTCTAGGGAAACAACCCCTGGCTCTGATATTTCCTTACTTACGTTTGCCCACCAAGCTTTGTCCATTTAGTAATCCAGTCAGCTTTTCGTCTAGCATACTTTCCAACAGGACAATTAATTAACATGACAAATTAATCATAAATTAACTACAATTGGAATAAACATCAAAAATAAGGGACAATTTTAGTACACCGTTTAAGAGCATAGAATTGAGCCAGACACACAAGTTCTGAGTTCAAACCCAGAATTCTCTGATATCCATGGAACTCGGGCCCATTTCTGCACATCACTGTGCCTTGGGCTCCCTATCTATGAATGGGGGTCCTTACAGTGCCTCCTTCAAAGAGTAGCAGGAAGACTAAATGAGCTAATGCACACAAATGCGGAAAGGTTTCCACTACGAAATTTGCAAACATACACACACTTTGGGGAGGACAGGATAATTAACCACTTCCTGTTTATCATCCAGCTTCAAGGATTCTCACCACGGTGCCACTGTGCCACTGGCATTTCACTATTCCTCTTCATCCCCACGTTTAAAAATTTGCTTGAGTTTGTTTTTAAGCATATCTCAGACATCATATCATTTTAGTACACTATTCTGTTAAAAACTTCACAGTAACAACAAAAAACACGGAACCATGATATCATTAGCAACTTAAAAGTAATTAACAATCCTCCCTTCATTTTAGCTAACACCCACCTGTATTAGTTTTCTGTGGCTGCTGTAAGAAATGGCCACAAACTTAGTGGCTTAAAGCAACACGCATTTATTCTCTTACAGTTCTGGAGGCCAGATGCTCTACAGTCAAGGTGTTCACAGGGCTGCCTTCTCTCCTGCCTTCTCCAGCTTCCAGAGGCCCTGCCTCCCTTGGTGGCTTCCTTAAATCCATCCCATGTCCACTCTGACTCTGACCCTCCTGCCTCCCTCTTTTAGGGACACTGTGAGTACACAGGGCCCACCCACATACTCCAGGACACTCTTCCCATCCCAAGATCTTTAACTTAATCGCACCAGAAAGTCCTTTTTGCGGTATAAGGTAACATACACACAGGTTTCCTACATTGGGGTGTGGACATCTTTGAGGGGCATCTGATACCTTCTCAAGGTTCTATTTTGTATGATGGTCTCAATGATGTCTTTTTAGGGTTGACAGTTTGAAGAGCCAACAAGATCCATGTATTGCATTAGATTGATATGTCTCTTAAAGTTCTTTCACTTTCTAACAGTTTCGCCTCCTTCCTTCTGTTGGTGTTGAAAACACTGGCTCACTTTTCCTACAGGATTCCTGCCTTCTGACCTAATTGACCGCATCCTCCTGACACCTGTAACAGAGTTCTCTTTTCTCTCTGTTTGTGGTAAACGTGTTGTCAGGCCTGGATCATCAATGGCATTCCTCTTCAAGTTTTTGGCAAGAATGTCTCTCAGGCTGTGCTCTGTGCGTCCGTTAGCACTGCTTGCAGACACAGCGTCTGGCTGTTCGATGCACATTTAGTGATGAGAACATTGACATGGGTGTCGCTCTTCACCTCAGACTTTCGCCTGTTATCAGTCAGTCTCCGTTGATAAGCGTTGCCCACCTCCATCATTTTATAAAGGTTTGAAAAAGGCTTTTCTAATCCGATTCTTCCTTCTGCACTTATCAGCCATGATTCTTTGTGTTGCTTCAGGTCCTCCTCTGAGCAGGCTCCAAAAGGGTATTGGATGTGCAAGAGATTAACTGGGGGAAGTGCCTGTGAAAGACAAATGGAGAAGGAGGCAGCTGAGAAGGCGAGGACAGCCGTCAGACACCGACGCCAGTGTGATGCCTTCTAATGAGACCTGCTGCCCTCGGTCCTGGGCTGGGTGCGGCCCGGTGGGGCGCACGGCTGCAGCACAAACACAGCAATGGATTTCAGAGAGAGCGGCTAGGGCCTCTGACCGCCTCCTCTCCCTGCAGCCGAAGACATCAGGCGTGCATGTGCACAGCCACCACGTTCTTGGGTGAAGAAGAGCTTTTATTCAAGGACTGCTTCCCCTAAAGCACCATCCACAGAGGAAAGGCAGACTAGTACCTGATTCTTCCCCTTATTTTCTGGTCTTTAGAGTAACGTGTGGAGTTCCAGCAACCTCCCAAAGTGGCCTCTGTAATTTTCTGCTTTTGTTTTGTTTTTGAACTCATGGCATTGACTCTGTTGGCGTGTGGTTGGATCAGCTGCGTCGTCATCTTTTTGATGCACAAGTTGTTAACCCCCGCAACTGGAACCCCGCCAAGATGATTTCTCTGTCTTTTGACATGGCCTCAGTGGTCTTTGATGAGGTTCTTGCTTTTGTCCCCAGTTGTATTGAGATGTATTTATTTATTATATAATTGATAAATTTCTCTAGTTTAAGGTCTACAACATAGTGATTTGGCATGTGCATGCACTGGAATTCGACCACCACAAGAAGTTCAGTTGACATCCATCACCACACATAGTTACATATTTGTTTTTCTTGTGATGAGAACTTTTAAGATCCACTGTCTCAGCACCTTTCAAATGCACAATACAGAATTGTTAACTAGAGTCACCCCGCCAAGCTTTAGATCCACAGACTTGTTTTCTTATAACTGGAAGTTTATACTTTTGACCACCTTCACCCATTTCATCCACTCCCTTGCCTCTGGCAACAACCAGTCTCTTCTCTGTATTTACATACCTATCAGTGCAGATTTTTTAGATTCACATATAAGTGAGATTATACAGTATTTGTCTTTCTCTATGAGGTTCTTGTCTTTTGGATTCTTTTGTTTTTTTGGTGAGCAAGATTGGCCCTGAGCTAACATCTGTGCCAATATTCCTCTATTTTGTATATGGGATGGCGCCAAAGCATGGCTTGATAAGCAGTGCATAGGTCCACGTCCAGGATCCAAATCCACAAACCCCAGGTCACCAAAGTGGAGTGTTCAGACTTAACCACTATGCCACCAGGCTGGCCCCTATAAGATTCCTGCTTTTAACCATGAGAAAAAGCCCTGGGCTCATCTTGTCTCCAGTCTGCCACCCCCCTCCTTTCTCCAGTGAGCTCTGTGTCTCTATAAAGGAGGAAAATAGAGTCCAGTGACTATCATCGAGGCACCAAAGGGCCATTGCTATGGAGTGGTCATCCATAGTGGCCAGAACAAGAAACATGTGCTTTTTAGAAAGATAAAATAAGCCATGAGCTGGTATAGACACAGCCAACTCCAGCTCCAGAGGAGAGGGCTTTATCTACTCTCTGACTCCCTGTGGAAACTTGTTTTCTCTTCACATGAACATCTTTCTTCCTGATGGCATGAACACAATTACTCATTTGTTTATCCTACTAGCTTTCAAACAGCATTCACAGAGTCCTAGAGTGACACTACTCTGGGCATCATTAGCCAGGGAACAGAGTGCCCTTCATGATTTCTTTGTGGTTCTTTCTGTGCTGCTCTCACACTAGGGACGCACCGTCAAAATATTGCCTTTTCAAGTCAGTAGAAGCCATTCTTCCCTTTGGGGTTAAGCCGCCATCTTGAAACACACTGGTTAACTGGTTTCAATTTGCATTTGATTTTTTAAGGTATCGCTTGGGTGTACTTTTCCCCTATTTGATTTAATTTGACTTTTAAAATTATATAACATTTTTCCATGTTTCCACACTTAAAATCCTAAAATAGAACATTACAGACCAATCCATTCTCCCTTCCTAATCTCTTCCCTCCTCCTTCAACAAGCCTTTGAAGTTAATTTTTAATGTTTTCATGATCTCTGTTTTGGAGCAGTTTAAACATTTTGTGGGAAATAGCCAGCGCTCAGTGATGGCTGGTTGTCGCCTCTCTCTTTACTTGTGACTTGGGTGAGTCAGTGGAGGCCCAGGAAGGCCAGGATCTGCCCAGGGGCTGTGGTGGGCTAGCCGCGGGGTCCATGTGGAGGCTGGGCTTCCTGACCCCACAGGTATCAGGCCTTCGGAGTGTGCGCCCTGCTCCCCCCACACGCAGATCTCTCTAACTCTCTAGAACAACGACAGAGGCCCGAGCCCTGTCAGACCCGCCTCATTCTATACTCCCTCTTATCAACGTAATCCGCTCTTTCCTCTTCCACTATAAGTACAAACCTGCACGGTTTCTCTGGCAAGTAAGGAGAGGGCGAACATTTCTCGTAACGTTCTATTTCATATATATTTAATAGGTAGAGTTTTCTTTTTAGAGACTGAAAATTGCTCTGATCTAAATTCAACCCTGAAAATTGGTCATTTTTGACAGTTAAGTGACCTTCAGCTCCCCACTTTGGCTAACAAATCCTCCTCAGTTCTTGACAGACGGGGGAAGCAGCACGGAACTACCGATGGGAATTGAGTTTTCCTGCCTGGATTAAGTCTGTTCTCTCTGGTGCACTAGGAAAAGATAATCCATGATGTGGTGCTTCCCTTTTGTCCATGGGGCAAGGGGACCTTCTTTCGTGACATGATCTCCAAATTAACTTCATAGTTAGATGACGGAGGCACAGAGCTTTTTACCTCCATGTATCCCTCTGATTTTCCTTTTTTCCCTCTCTTTTCTTTCACAAAGTTAAGACCGTGCCCAGAAGTATATCTTTGTAATTAATAAACGGTGTTTTTCTCCAAATAACCCAACTCTGTCATTTTATGGTTAAGCAGACTTGGTCCCAGATTCTCCCTCTGTATTGTCACCCACTTGGATCTCTAAAAGTGGATCAAAATAAAAATGTTTGTAGGAGTGGGATCTTTCTCCTTAGTCGTGAATGCAGCCCTCTATCTAAGCATCTAGATTCTTCCCTCCCATCATTCCGTCTTTCCAATAGGCATCCAACCCTGGGAAACCCAACTTTGGATGGTTTCTCGCCACAGCCATAGGCTCACGCTCCAATCTTGGCTCCATATTTACACTGAGGATTCATTTACTGTTACTTCGTTTTTAGTCCTCTGTTTTAATTTGCCGGTCTCCCATGATTACAATTTCTCTCTAATTTATTTGAGGCTGCGGACTTGCATTTACTTGTTTGTTTGGGAACTCATCATCGACCTTCTGCTTGAGTTTTCTCCTTCTCCATCTTGTTTATTTTGGCTGATTTTTGCAGCATCTGTGCATGGGTCCCGTGGGAGCCCCTCTCTGGTTATCCGATGGGATGAGGTGTTAGCTCAGCTCTTGGTTTAGGCATTGTGCTTGTTGAGGGAGCTGTGGGTGCGCAGGGGACGCTAAGGGTTCCGACTGGGTGTATTGCCTCAGAACACTGCACTCAACGCATCTTCTGTTTTTCATTGTGCCAGTTCTAAGTCTGAGCTGCTCTTCTCTCATATCCGGTCACTGCTTTCCATCCACACCGGGGTTTCTCAATCTAACGAGGCTTCCTGGATTATTGCCACCCCCTCCATCCATCCCTCTTCCAGCTTGCTGCCCACCTCAGTTAGTCTGGTTCTGCTAAACGTGAGTCAGAACCCTTGCCCTCCAGTTCAAAACCCTTTTAGGATTTCCACCATCCCAAGAAGCTGGTCCTAACTCTTCACCTTGGGCTAGAGGCTCTTGTCAGGCTCTTCCACTGCTTCCCTCTCTAAATTCATCCATCACATCTCTCTGCCATCTCATGAAACATTCTGTACCTCTGTCTAACGAAGCTCCTTCATTTTTAAAAGATCTCGTGCTTTTCCAGGCGTCCAGGCCTTTGCCCATTCTGTTCTTACATGCAGAACAATTCCCACCACACAATCCCTCCCTCTTAGTCATCTTTCTGAGGCTGCTGTCACTTCTCTGACCCAAATCGAAATCTCTCTTCCCTGCTCCCCTCTTCCTTCTCACTGAATTTAGCAGCTTCTATTGTAACAACTTGCTTGGTTTTTGTCTTTCATGTTAGATGAGCTTGGAGATGGGTGGGTCTGTCTCTGCCTTTTTCTCCATCTCTCACACTCAGCTTTAACACGTATACGTCGAGTAAGTAAAGAATAAATACGTAGAGTAGCATGAGGTGAGCCTGAGTTGCTGATCAGGGCCAGGTCATGAAGGCTATCATGTCATGCCATAGGTCTGTGGACCTTTTTTCTATAAAAGATGCCATTAAGAGATCGTAAGTCAGAGAATAACATGGTAGATTCTCGTTATAAATATAAAATTCCTCCCAGCATGCTTGTGAAGAAATATATTAGCACAAAACTGCAGGCCCAGGGAGAACAGCTAAGAGACTATTGTAATAACGCTTGTAGGAGTGGCGAGGCCTGGAGACACGCCATTGCAAACAGAGCCGGCAGATCTGGAAGATTTTTAGGATGTAGAATGCAGAGGGCTTGATAGTCAAAAGTTGAGATGGGGAGAAACCCACAGGCACCCCACCTCCCGGTCTGGGTGACTGCGGGAGGGAGACGTCATTCACTGAGACGAGGGTCCCAGGAGGAGGGCACAGGTTGAGGGGTGCAGGTTGCAGATTCAGGCCGAGATCTGACGACACAGGACCGACCTCAGGGGACATACAGGAGAGGAGAGTCTTGAGCCAGTGGAGGGGAGGCAGAGAGACGGGACGGGCTCAGATGTGGGCTCCTCCCTTACTAGCTGTGTGACCCTGAAACCCAGAATGAAGGAGTTAACGTCTCCCCTGGAGCAAAAACTCTGAGATGAGCTTTGCTAACTGCAGCTGTGCAGACTCAGCGGCATCAACTGTTGTTCAAACTAACCAGGTCTTTCTGTCCCTCCTCAGTGTATGAGGGAGCAGTCCTTCCCAGGAAGTCAAGGTCCAGATGTCAAGATTTAGACTCACAAGGCCAAACGCAGGCTGAAGACGAAAAATAACCAGAAAAATCCAGACAGTTGAGGGAAAAGAAATTCAGTCCTCAAGGCCAAACACAGGCTGGTGGGAAGACGCCAACCAGGAAGGCCACGTGTTCCCCCTCCCCCACCTACAACCCCAACACACCCTCTCCTCCCCTCCCTGACCCACAACCCCAACACACCCTCCCCCCATCCCCCACCTACAACCCCAACACAGCCTTCCCTCCGTCCCCCATCTACAACCCCAGCACACCCTCCCCTCCCCCGTCTACAACCCCAGCACACCCTCCCCCCATCCCCCACCTACAACCCCAACACACCCGCCCCTCCCCTCCCCTCCCTGACCCACAAGCCCAACACACCCTCTCCTCCCCTCCCTGACCCACAACCCCAACACACCCTCCCCTCCCCTCCCTGACCCACAACCCCAACACACCCTCCCCCCCGTCCCCCACCTACAACCCCAACACACCCTCCCCTCCCCTCCCCTACCTACAACCCGAGCACACCCTCTCCTCCCCTCCCCCACCTACAACCCCAACACACCCTCCCCTCCCCTCCCTGACCCACAACCCCAACACACCCTCCCCCCATCCCCCACCTACAACCCCAACACACCCTCCCCTCCCCTCCCCTCCCTACAACCCAACACACCCTCCCCTCCCCTCCCCCACCTACAACCCAACACACCCTCTCCTCCTCTCCCCCACTTACAACCCCAGCACATGCTCCCTCCCCCACTTAAAACCTGTGGTAATAAGTCTTACCTTTTCCCTTTGAGGGGGTAGATTTGAGTGCTTACCTCCTGTCTCCTCCTCTGGCTGCCTTTCAATAATAATCCCCCCTCCTTCCTATGAGTCTGGGGTTCCTGTTATTAGCCCGCCTGTGCTGTAGTAAACTAACCTATGTTTGTGTTCAGTAATGACCCTGGCAGGTTAACCACTCAAGCCTCAGTTTCTTCTTCTACATCTTGGGCATAGTAACAGTACCTCATCCACAGGAAGAGCTCTGCATCCAGAGAGATGATGTATGCAAAGGATTTAGCATCATGTCTGGCCATCGCAAGCACTCGGAAATTCTACTTACTCCTGACACTGAAGATACATGCGGTAGCGTGGGTAGTGTTGTCACTGCCTGGAGTAGTTGTAACGATGGGAGGGAGTGAGAAAACTCAGGTTGAGGTGAAAAATAAGAGGGTTGAGAGAATTCTGTGGGGAAGCAACCTTCAAGGGAAGGGTGAACTGCAGGAAGCCCACAAGGAGACGGATTGCAGGTTGCGCAGTGAACACAGAGCAGATGGCGATTTGGGGTAGTCTCCAGGATGCATTCTCTGTGGGAATTGCTGCTGACGTGGCCCGGGGGTCACTGCACTGTGTTCTCAAAGCACCACCAGCTGGCCACAAACACGCTTTTAGACTTATTTTCACATCTTTACATGATAGCCAACTCTCCATCTTGACACAGCTTCCTTGAAGTCTCTAATGGCATCGCAAACGAGTTTGACCATTTTCCTGCTATTTGTGTTGTGAAAATGGACTTTCTTATTAAGTCTCTGTAGTTTTTCTCCTTTGTGTACTCATGCTGTCTGAATAGCTGGTTAGGGGGAAAACAGACACAAATGTGAAGATGCTTGTCATGAAGGTCGATTAGCGGTCATCTGGGAATTCTTTAAAACACCAAAATCAATGTTTAGCAACCAATTTAATAAGAGCCATTTGGAGATTCTACATGCTGTATCTTATAGTTACACTTCTCACGACTTTACGGGAGCTCGTGAGTCTTATTTAACCAATAACTATACTTTGAAATACTGACCTTTCAGATAAAATAAACAGTTTGGATCAAGTCTTATGATATCACTGTCATTTTTATTTGAAAACTGAAAAATATCTCCTTATTCTAATCATCACCACTCGGGTAATAGGCTTAGATTTTTCAAAAGAAAAATTAAGTCTTGGAAAAAATATGATTGAAGCTTAAAATAATTAAAGATATAAAGGACAGCATGCTGGATTATCAGCAAAAGAGTTATATATTCAAGTCTGGAGTTTGCCAATAAACAGCTGTTTGATTAAAGTTGGCCTTTAACTTTTCTGTCTCATTTTTTCTCTTATGAAATAAATAGGTTAAATTGGATGGTATTTAAGACTCTTTCTAGTTTCTAGCTATATTTCTAGGAAAATAATAATGCGGTCTGAATTTATAAGACTAGCTCACTAAATCTGGGTTGCTAATCTTAGAGTCACCTTATTAAGTATGAAAGATATGGATTTAAGGCCAAAAAAAAATGATAGTACTATTTTGCAAAGTGAGTTACAACCTTTTGGAAGTCATTATTTCCACGTGGGATCACATTTTCCCCTTTTTCCTGGAATATCCACTGAAGTAATAGTGAAGCCTAAGAAAAGCTCAAATGCATGAGGACAAACAGAATGAAGAAGCGGGAGAAGTGGTGAGAGAGCTCAGCGAAGCTGGTGAATGGAGGTGCCCTTATCCACACACAGAGCAACTGTGACCCCACAGCTCCCGCAGCATGGGAATGCTGAGGAAAACAGAGGCATCTCCCAACAGAACCTCCCAGTGGTCCAGGAGGCTGGGGAGATGCTCTGCCGAGTCACTGGAAAGAGTGGGGGGTGGGGGAAGGGGTAATGGACACGTGTGTAATGGGTGGTATGACCTCCAGCTCCCTTCCTTACCCTAGTTCCAGGATCCCAGCAGCCAAGTTGGAGATCGCAGAGATTCATCTCTGGACTAGCCTGAAGAAACTGGATAGCACCAGGGAGCAGCCCCAGTGCTATCTTTTGAGATAGCCCCAAACCTGCTCACACTCATCAACCTAGCTGTGAAGACCAGATATTACAAATGGATGCCCCCATACACAGAACTTCCAATCAACATTTAGCACTTCACCCTTCATGTTGAGTAGACAGCTAAAGATAACCAGATATGAAAAGAGACTTTGCGAGCACGAAAGAGAAAGGCCAAATTAAACAAAGCAGAAAATCACAGGAAGCAGAGATAACAAAGGGGGAAGAGAATGCTATAATTTTTGTGCTTAGAGAAGTGAGATGAACAAAATGTTATAAAATAAAAGAATAATCAGAACATAAGAAACATCTCTTGGAAATTTAATCTGTGATATAGAAAATAAAAAGAAATCAATATAAATGTTGGAACATAAAGACTAAAATATATCTTGCAAGGTACAAAAAGAGATAAAAAGAAAATTTATGAAATTTAGAGCAATAATGCAGAGGTCCAAGATCTAACTAATGGTAATTCCAGAAAAAGTGAACCAAGAAAAGAGATAGAAAGATGATTCTTAAAGTTTAATATCAGATCTGAGTATCAAGGACCTGAGTTTTCAACCTGAAATGGCTCATTGAGTGCTCAGCACATTGAAGGAAAAATAAACCCAATGAGGGCACATAATAATGAAATTTTAGAACTCCGAGGATGAACTGAATGTCCTCAAATCTTCTAGGGAGATTGTAGTGTTGGAGAACAGGTCACACACAGAAATAAGAATTAACGTGGAATTGGGTGGTGCAAAATTGATTCTGGATGGCATAAACGAATGGCTTGTAATTAGGAAATCTATACCTCCGTAACTATCATTCAAGCATGAGAAACGGATAAAGGAATTTTAACATTGCAAAGACTAATCAATTTTCTTTCTATTCCTTTTTTCTTAGGAAGCTACTGCAGTATTCATTTCAGAAATAATAGTTGTTAATCTAAGAAAACTTTGGAAATGGTGGCTGTTACTAAGGAGAATAGCAGGAGTCACTTCCAGGAAGAGAGCAGAGTGGCAGGTTCCCACCAGAGAGGAGAAAGAAACTAAATGGAATTGATTGATTGTCTCATATAACTATTTGTGAAAATATTGATAAGCGTGGATTAATCTGATGGAAAAAAGTAAGAATAGGTATATAGAAGACTAAGCAAATGAAAAATAGAAGGCAATTATGAACTTTAGGAAAAACAAATGTCACAAAAATTCCAATGTAATCACAGACCATTCTTTGTGCTCTAATGATCCACATTTACGTGATTCAAGTAATGCAAACACTGACTACTGACTTAAGCAAAAGTTGTCATATAAGAGTGTAGGAAAAATGGGAAATGTGGGTGTAAGTATCTACATCTTCATATGGCATTAGGTGAAGTTAATCAATAATGGTTAAAATTAGTAAATTGAGAGATAACAATGTAAGTATCTTACTTAAAATGAATGAGATAAATAAAGAATAAATCGAGATAAAAGTAACCCTTCCTCTGGGATATTATCTGTAGCAATGTGGTCATCTGGGGTAAAGGGCTGCTGTTTATAGTGATATGCCTTATAGTAGTCAAGTAGAATTAACAGCCGAACTCTGAAATCTCAGAGGTTTAGCACATTTGAGTTTATTTCTCACCCTAATTCCTCTACAGGTATGGCAGTTCTCTGGGGAAGATCTTTTCAAAGTGGTGACTCGAAGATCCAATAGGCTCCATCATTGTGTCCGTCACCTCAATATGGCGCATCCAAGATGCACCATGCCACCCCAGTGGAGGAAGAAAGAGCTAGACAGTCATACAAGAGCTTTATACCACCTCAGACTACAAGTAACACATTAGTTCACTGACCAGAAATTGTGGCACAACCCCACTTAACCACAAGGAGATGAGCTGTTTAATATTTTGTGGACTCAAGAAGAAAGTAGGACTGGAGATGGGTAGTGATGGTAATGTTTACCATATGTCTTTTATTAATACTTGATTTTACCAATATGAATGTGCTGTTTTGATTAAAATAGCAATAAAATATATTCTAATAAAAATAAATTCATAGATGACAGTTCCGTGAGAGACTATGAAAATAAATTAAGACATTGAAGACATTGAAGTAGGTTGTAAGTAACAATTGCAGCATTCCTCAGTTCTTCCTCTATGTCATTGCCCTCATCAGAGCACGTTGGAACCTGGCCCTCACCCAGTTTGCCAATTCCAATATCTGTATAAAATTAAGGTTGCTTGGTAGATAGTTAGAAAAAAAATTCAGTTATCACATGTCTTGAATGGTGAGGAGTAAGCCCCAAAAACAAAATAAATGGGGCAGATCCTTTTCTTTACCATCATTGCTCTAAAATATTAATAATAGTCACAATAGTGCCTATTCATGATTCACCCTAAAAATGGTGTGACCTCCAGCCCCATCCAAACGGAGTCATTCTCTGCCCTTTCACGCCAGGCAGTTTCTGATCTGCGTGAATTTGCTCTTACCCTCCCGCCTCTGAAATTGCCACTCCCACTCACTGGAAGAATCTGAATCACATTTCCCCTGTTAAACCTTCTCCCATATCCCAGGGGATATGTCTCTATTCGTACAGAAATTTTTATCTGCTAAATTAAATTGGCATCTTAGGGGCAGGGGATCAAGTGTCAGTTCTGTTGTTGTCTTGTGAGGTTACTTAAACCTTTTATCTTCTTTGTCCCTTCTTGTGCTGATTAGCTGATTAGTTACCTCTTGGTCTGTCTTACAAGCTCCTTCCGGGCAGGGCATGTGTCCCACCCCCGCTCCTGCCTCCCTCCCCTCTCTGCACCCTTTCTCCCACCTCTCCTCCCCAGCCTCTCCTACTCCCCCACAGATTGCTCCTGCACTTGGCACGTTTCTTATGCAAATAAGGGATGCCTAAATAATTGTTTTGGGGACAAAAGTGTCTGGTCCATGAAGCAGGCATGTGGACAGCAGTGTCCTCCCAGGTGCATTCTGTCCCTCACTCCTTGCCTGATTGCTCCTGCAAACAGTTCCTGCAGAAAACCCCACCAGAACACGGAGCTCCCCCTGCTTCTGTGTCTGCGTGGACGGAAGGCTTGCTCAGCTGTGTTATTATCATTGCTCACTTTTGCTTTTCCCTGCTTATCAGGATATTTTAACCACATGGGTTTAAGAGAGCAAAGGCAGGTCTGGATATAATATTTTTAAGTACCTCGACTCTGAGAAATACTGCTCAAGTAGGGCTTGCTTTCTTAGATGCTGGAGGGTGGATGCTGAATCTTAAAAAGCACAAATGCTTCGTCAGTAAAAATTGACTGCTGCTGTCAATGCTTTTCACAAACTCTTGATCTAGGAGAGGATAGAGTGGAAAGAGAGGAAGAGGAAGAAGAGTGGTGTAATTAGGGAATGAGAGAGAGGGAACTGAAATGAGGGAAAGAGAAGGGGGAGAGGAGGGAAGGAGAAAAAGAGAAGAGAGGAGAGGACCCCATGTGAATCCCCAAAGCCAGCCCAAGTTTACTCAGACGCCATAAGCTAGTTGATGCCATATTCTTGCTTCCTGAATATTACTGTGAGCTTCCCCACAGCGACCTGGGTACAGAAATAAATGTAGGGAGATTGCGTGGAGAGAGACAAAGCTCACATTTGGATGGGGGAGGGATTTGTTCCATTTTGGCTGAAGATACATCCAGGAGTCTCTGGGGTCAGTGTTGTCGGGGTCAGCAGTCCCTTGAGGACACGTAACATCAGTTTCAATAATTTTGCCAGTTTGGTGACTTTACTAACGTGGCAATTTTGGTTTGCTGTAATGTTGGGAGTGTCTCCTAGAGACAGCCGTGAAAAAAGGCTATAAGAAGTAACATCTTAAGGTTTCAAGGTCATTAAAGTTGACCTTGTATATGTCAAGGCAGGAGGATGGAGAGGAAACACAATATGCAGGAGCCGAATGGACAGGGTTTGGGGACCCCCAGAGTGTGTGTGGACGGGGGCGAGGTGGTGGCTGGAAGTCACCCACGATCATGCTCTCTATTACAATATCATCCTCTCCTGCCCCTGCAGAACCAGGGAGTTAGGCACTGTTAATAAATGTTCAAATCTTCTTATTGTGGAAAAATGAAACATAAACAGAATTGTCTATTGATTTCCCGAATACTCACTCAGCACACTGCTTCAATGATTGCCCGTGTTCTGCCATTCTTGCATATTTACGCTAGCCCATTCCCCACTCCCATTGCTTTTGCCTGTATCACCCTTGTGTGTGTTTATATTTATTTTGGAGTTAGGTACAATCTACATACGTGGAATGCAGATAAACTCAGTCTCTTTCCCTTCCTCGCTGTTGCTTTTCTCGTCCCCTGGCTGACCCCCGTGCACATGAAGTTCCGTGGTCAACCAGGAGTTTGGATGGCTTTTACATGCTGACTTTGGATCTCACCCCTCTGTAGGTCCTTCCTTCTGTAATCCCCCCTAAATTGCTGGCTACTCTGCCAGGAGCGAACCCTATGCTCTGACCCCTCCTGCGGCCAGACAGCTGTTGCCCTGAGCCGTGGGTGGAGTGGAAAATATGCTCAGAAAAAGGGCCAGAACTCACTTGTCTCACAAGTTACAGTGTCCGCCTTTCAAGGCTAGACTCTCCTCAGGTTTCTGCCTGCGTCTGCTTTCCCATGTCTTCAAATAAACTTAAAAAAGAGAAAAATGACTACAGATGATGTTTACTACCTGCAGGCGGCAGTTTAGTCTGGCCAAGCTAGCTGCTATTTCTGGAAGCTGGGAGGCCCACCTAATAAACTTCTGAAATTTTAACTATTTCATCTGGAACTTCGGTTTCACGGGCAGTAAAGTTTCCAAGCTCACTTATCTTTCCCATCAGACCCACCACCACGGAGGACTCCATGTAGACGATGTCTGTAGCCTGCAGGGATGATTCTGGAAACGCGACTGCTTAGGGCACTGGATTCGTTTTCTTTTCTTTCTAAGTTAAGCCACAAACTTAGTGGCGTAAAACATATAAATTTATTATCATACAGTTTTGTAGATCAGAAGTCCAACCTGGGTTTCACAGGTTGAAATCAAGGTGTTGACAGGGCTGGTGCTTTCTGAAGGATCTGGAATGAATCTGTTTCCTTGTCATTCCAGCTTCCAGAAGCTCTCGGTCCCTTCCTCCATCTTCAAGGCCAGCAATAGTGATCGAGTCCTCACATTGCATCACTGGAACTTCCTCTTCTGCCCCCCATCCACTTTCAAGGACGCTTGTGATAATGCTGGCTCACCTGGAGAATCCAGATGGTCCCCTTATATTAGGGTCAGCTGATTAGCAACCTTAATTCCATCTGCACCCTTCATTCCTCCTCTCCATGGAACCTAACATAGTCATAGGTTCTGGGGCTTAGGACGTGGACATCTGTGGGCCACCATTGTTCTACCTACCGTATGACCAATGCCATTCAGGTTGCTGTGACCTAACAGATTCCTTGAACCATTGTTACTTGCCTGCCACTATTCTCTGTGTTCACAACCCGGAGGTGAGAAGGCAGATCAGCCCCTTGAGCTCAGGAGGTGCCTCTCTCGCCTCACACATTGGTGTGCCCAGCTGTTTCCTCCAGACCCGAAATCACAGCACGCACAAAGCTGTAGTTACCATTTACACAGGACTCGCCTGACCCTCCCTCCCAGCAACGATGCTCACGATGCTCCTTGTCAACTTAAACCTCCTACCTGCATCCAGTTGCCTGCTAATTTTTACCTCAACCATTTCCTTTGGGGGTTCTCAGTAAAACCTACATTTAATAGCCAACATGATACTGTCTCTTTTCCTTTCAAAGAGAGATTCAGCATTATCATTTGCATTCCGTATGTATCAAAGCATATTTATACATATACACCAAAATCTGTACAAGTCGGGTTCTCCGGAGAAACAACCAAGAGGATATTTGGAGAGATTTATAGAGAGAGGGCAGGAGAAGATGGCTGACCCAGCTCAGGCAGAGAACACATTTGGCCTTCCTCTGCTTTTTTGTTCTATTCATGTCCTTTCTGATTTGTATTGTCCTCAATGGAGAACATTCTGACACGTAAGGATGTGTATGTGTATTCTGTACACATTTATGAGCGTATGTCTACACACAGGCAAATGAAATGCACACACATGCTGCTCGAACAAATTTTTAAGTCTTCGCAGAAATGTTCACCAAGTTATGACTAATTTTAAATTACCTTTTCATTTAATTTTGATTAAATGAGCTAATATGCAAAAGGAAGCTTTAAATGCGCTACGAGTGTATTTAAAGGCCCTTCAGAAGGGAATACAGAAGAATATATTCTCAGCAAAACCCTCTCTAGCCCATGCATTTTCTTCTCTATTGGGAGCGCGACCCCTCCGCACAGCAGGTTACCCCATTAACCTTAATGTGCTTCATGGCGACTGCGCATCCAACCGGGAGATTGCAGAAGCAAGCTGTGGACTAGAGTGGAATTTGGGCATTTTTCTTTCCTCACCTATACGATTTTGTATAGTGAGAAGGGACCATAAGATTAATAGATTTGATTCCCAGTTAGTGACTTAATTAGGAAGTTCGTCTTAGGAAGGTATCTGAACTGGTGGCTAAAATTCAGACGTCAGCCCCTATGAGGATTTTCATTACTATGACCATTTTTGGGATCCCTTGTCACTTTTAAGATCACTTATAAGAAAAGTTCATTTTACACTTGGAGACCCTGATAAATTGCATATAAATCCAGTTTCTATCAACTGACTCAATTTAAATACCCACAGAAGCCTCGTTCTTTGAAGTAGATGCTTCTCTCAAATGAACCATCATAAAACACTAAGCTACCCTTACTATTGATTGGTTGGTTTAGAGAGGCATGCGTGGGAAAGCATTGTTAGTTACTTCTGATTTATTTTACCAAAAGAACTTGGAAAGGTGGCTTTGAGCAAATGAGCAGGGATAAGCAGTGAAGGCTGGGGTGGTCCTTAACCACAGTGATGGACTTCTCCCCCTGCAGCGGCCGCACAGGGCTACAGGGCAGAGGTCTGTGCCGTTCTCATCGGTAACCTTCCCCCCGTCCAACATGGGTTCAGCTCATTACTAGCATTCAGTTTAACTTTCACAACTGATCCGCCTCTCTGCCATTTCGACTTTTTTTCAATGAAGAAAAGGTGTAAAGAGACCCATCTAATGGCTCTGATTTGTTAATAATGGGTTTTGTTCAAAACAGAAATTGGTTCTGCAGAGGGGCTGACCTGCCTATTCTCCTCTCAGAGCACCGTGCCGTAGCAGCGGCCTCATCTGTTACTGGAGTTCGCTTCACCGGGAGAGGTAATTACAGGGAAAATTAAATCTATGGACTGTGTCCCATTGCCTTCTACCTGCACGACGCCGGAGGAGCTGGCTCCCGCGTGCTCGCCCCTTGTTTGGAAGATTCATGTTTATCTAATGGGAAGTCAGTATTATGGTCCGGGGAAGAGTCCGGGTGTTGCTAACGACCCATCAGGGAGGCTCCCTCCGGCTCCAAGGCCACGCTCGGGTGCCTCAGGGACCACTTAGTGGCTCTCAGAGCCCGACTCCCTCACATCAGCCTGCAGCCATCACTCCTCCCATTTTAAGATGTTCCGAGGTAGCATATTTCACAGCGTCCTGACAGTGAGTGGAGCTGCGACGCTCAGAAAGGGCTGTGGTGTCCAGGGAGCCGTGCTGCCAGCCTGTGCTTGCCTGGACCTCACTCTCTATCCAAGCGCAGAGCTGGACTCCTGCAGGGGTCGGGAGCTCCAGAATGGGATGTCCTGAGCACAGAGGAGATGAGGTTGGTTTGTATTTCAGAGAGCCACAGATCTGAGCACATCGCACCACTCTTCCTTAAACTCCAGTTTAAGATAGTTGTGCAAAATGATCTGTGTTATATGATGCAATACTGTAATATTGTGCAATATAATCCACATTTTGTGCTGAGGCAATCCTGCAATATCGTGTAATATAATCCACGTTTTGTGCTGAGGCAATCCTGCAATATCGTGCAATATAATCCACATTTTGTGCTGAGGCAATCCTGCAATATCGTGTAATATAATCCACATTTTGTGCTGAGGCAATCCTGCAATATCGTGCAATGTAGTCTATGTTTTGTGCTGAGGCAATCCTGAGGCAAAGAAAGACGAAGGGACTTTGTCAAAATTATATATATATATATATATGATATTTGTCTGCGTTCTCCAGACAAACAGAACCAATAGGAGATGCTTTGGTCCAGTTTGGGCAATACTGTCATGCAGATAGATAGATAGGTGACACAGAGAGAGAGAGAGGAAGAGAGATGTACTAGAAGGAATCAGCTCGTGCCATCACGGAGGCTGGCAAGTCCCACGATCTGCAGGTGATTCCGGATGCTGGAGACCCAGGGGAGCCAAGAGGGTAGCTCCAGTCTGAAGGCCAGCAGGCTTGAGACCCAGGACGAGCCAATATTTCAGCTCCGGATCGAAGGCAGAAAAAAAGCTGATGTTCCAGCTCAAAGGCTGTTGGCCAAGAGAGTTCCCTCTGGCTCCGGAGAATGTCAGCCTTTTGTTCTGGTCAGGCCTTCAGCTGACTGGACGAGGCCCACCCTCATTAGTGAGAGCGATCGGCTTTATAGTTTACTGATTTAAATGTTAATCTCATCCAGAAACACCGTCGCAGACACACCCAGAATAACGTTTGCCCAAATATCTGGGCACCCCTTGGCTCTGTCAAGTTGACACAAAGTGAACCACCACACGGACTGTTTCCCGCCCACAGCCCTGAGGCTCAGGGAGCAAGTCTTCACCCTGTCCGAAAGACCACTGACAGGATAGAACGAAATAGCCTACGGAATGGGGCTGCACAGCCCTGGCCTTTAGTCCTCTCTTCACAGCGCCCCACCTCTCTCCAAGGCCGGCTCCTGTGGGCTGCCTGCCTCAAGATCCTGCGCATCCCCAGCACGTAGTTAGCACTGCTCCTCATCCCGCCTTTCCGTCTGGGACATCACGTGTGCCCACAGGCTGTCTTCTCGTCCTACAAGCCCATTAGCTCCATTTTCCAGGGACAAGGATCATCCCTCACAGCCACTGGCCAGCCGCGTGCTGAGGCTTCTGTGTGCTGGAAGAAGGTATCCCGTGTTGAGTTCTCTGGACGATAATTAATTTCACTCCTTCCTCGGGGATCCAGTTCCCCAGTGTTTCTACCTGCTGCTTGTTTCTTAGGGAACTTTGGGGGCCAGAGGGCCTCTGTGTTCGTCGTCCTGTTCCCTGGCCTAAGGACTCAGTCTGACAGTCGGGGAGAGCTGCTGGACAGGCAGAACGCTGGGGACCGAGGGGCAGGCGTGGAGAGGAATGACATACGCTTGCATCCGGGCCCATTTCTACCACAGATCATAGAAGGCTGGAAAGCAGGGAGTGGCAGCAGGTGGCAGAGAACCTCAAACTTGCAGGCACAATGACAACCCCAAGGCCGCAGCAAGTGTTCTTGGGCCCGGCGGTGATCTGACAAACAGGAGGCCGCGGCCAATTTGCTGACAGAAGAAACACGTCAGGAAAGACGATTCATGGAGAGATGGCAGGGTGTTCATGACAGGACAATACCAGGATGGCTTTCGGTTTTTTCGATTATGTGACAAGGTAGGAGCTCCAAGCAGGAAAACGCCTCAGAAGAAAGAAAAGAGAAAGGATAGTAGAAGAAGAGAAGAGAGGAAAAGAACGGAGGGGTCCCAGGGAGTCCAAGAGGCAGAAAGAAAGAGAGAGGTGGTGAGAATGAGAATGGAGAGTTCTTGAGGAGGCAAGAAAGAGGCTTAGACACAAAACGGACCCCGTGGCCTGCTGTGCACCGGGGGCACTGGACCCGTCTCCCCTGCTGAGTTCTGCTCGGCCGCTGATGCAGATGGCCAGGCCCGTGCGTCCCCGGGGGAACACCTCAGCTCGAGCCCGGCCCACCCTCCCCTGGGCATGTGTGCACAGTTTGCATCAATCATACACGCGTGGCACTTCCTGTTTAATCACTTGACAATTATCTGGTTTATATCTTCTGTTTTCATCTCCTAAACAAGATTTGCCTCATCAGATCTTAAAATTGCATTTGACATGGTAACGAATAGTTGAATTATTTGTTCCCTACAAATGTCATTATTTACCATGTAATTTCCGGGGAGACGCAGCTTCCCCGTGTTCGTATAGAATTTACTGTGCAATTCTCGCACTTGCCACGATCCTCGCTCACGGTGGAAATGGCCGGTGAGGGCGGCCCTGCCAGGAATGGGGGCGACACGGAGCCTAGGGCCAGTTTAGGAAACAGTTTGATGGAGATGGTTCCTGAGAGCGAGGGCTGTGCTTTTTGAGCATCTGAGGAAGCCACTTAATTTCTCTTTGTGTCGGTCTCTTCATTCGGAACATGAAGTAACAAGAGAGAAGGAAGGTTGTAGCAAAGAACTAGAAAGAACAAGGAAAAATTGGTAAAAGATGCTGATGTCGCTTGAAAGGTGTTCGCTTTTTTGGTACCATTCTCCCCCAGCTTGGGAGGGAATAGAGAAAAGCTTCCTCTAAGGGCAGATGCATTGGGAGACGATTCCAGAGCTTCTCTTAGGGGTGAAGGGTGCTGGAGTGAGACCATCCTGCCTGTGGGTCAAGGAGAGGATGTGCCCACAGGACACTGACTGAGACGGGGTCGGGGGGGGGGGAGGGGAGGTGGTTTGCTTTCTAAGCCTTGAGGTTTCTCTCCTACATGGAGCGGCTGTGTTTAAGGAGCTCGTCCTGACAAATATTAGCAAGAACATGCTGAGCACGTGTGGTTTGGCTTAGCAAGCAGACATGAACCCACCACCATTAATCACAGCCCCCGCTCCTTCTTCAGCTCTTCTTACTGTTGTCTCTCATATCCGATTACGTGCGAATCCCTTTGGTAGTGAACATATGTGTGGTGCACACGTGTGCATGTGTGTGACACAGGAGGTGGTATAGGCGATAGTTCTGACCTTGGGTCTCTGAGTCACGGACTCCTGGCTCCCTCCCCAGCCTCTACCGTTTTCTAGTTCCTTGACTGTTTCTTAATTTGGCTGCAAATTAGAAATACCTATGGGCTTTTAAAATTACCAGTGTTCAAGCCGCAACCTAAGCCAATTAAACCAGATCCTCTGGTTGTGAGTTCTAACCTTCAGAACAGTCTTACAGCTCTCTGGAAAATTCCAGCATTCAGCCAAGATGGAGAACCATTGCCATTGATGAGTGTTTGTCAAAGTGTGGTCCATCCAGACCAGCAGTGTCAGCATCGCTTGGGAACAGGTTAGAAATGCAAATCTTGGGGCCCCTCCCTCTCAGCAAGACTACTTTAAAGACTTGCCTATCTTTTGCAGAAGCAGAAAGTAGGACATTAGTTACCGGGGCTTGGGGCAGGGGCAAATGGGAGTTGCTGTTTGGTGGGTACAGAATTACAGTGTTGCAAGATGAAAAACTTCTGGAGATCTGTTGCAAAACTAAGTGAATATACTTAACGCCATGGACGTTTAAAAATGGTTAAGATGGTAAATTTCATGTTATATGTTTTCCTTTACTAGAATTATAAATTTTAAAAAATTAAAAAAAAAAGAATTGCTTATCCTTGTTGTCAGCAGTTTTATACCCATTCACTTTTAAACATTATTTTGTCATACTTTCCTCTACCACCCACTAATATGGTTTGTGTCACATGCACCCGTGACCTCCATCAGTCCCCAGGTCTCCTGACACTGGAATGGCCAGCAGCTCTTGACGCAGCCAATTGCCCTCTCCTCTTCTTTGCCATGGCTGTCGGGATGAAACTCGTCCCGTGGTGTTTCTCTTCACCGAGTAGTTTCTCTTTCTCCGTCCTCCGTGCCTCCCTGACCTCTAAGTGTTGGAGTTTGCAGGTCTCAGTGTCAGAGCTTTTTTCATCTCCACTCACTCCTTTAGTGGTTTCATCCAGGCTCCAGGGTTTAATTGCAGTATGTAAACCTGTCCAGGTCTGTCTGATGCCCTTCCGGCCCAACCTCTCCTGAATTCTAGAATCATCTGTCACCTGTCTCCCGGAGGCCTCACCTGGATGAGGAGCTGACATCTCAAACCCAGGAGTTCCTGAATGGACTTTCGGATCTCAGTCCTCTCTCCCAGACTGGCTCAGATCTCAGACTTCTTTTCTCAGTAGATAGAAGAATCGATCTTCCTGTTTCTTAACCAAAAATGTGTAGCATCCTCTTTAATTCCTCTTGAATTTGTCGAGATGAGAATTCAAGGTCATGGTTGTACCTTAAAGGTATACCCAGAGTCCGATCTCTCTCACCTTGTCTGGAGAATGCTATTGCTCTCGTGGGGACCACCTTCATCTCTCTCCTGAATTATGACGTTTTCTACAAAGCAGCCAAAGTGACCCTTTCCCAAATCCTCCAGTGTCCCCATTCTGCTCAGAGCAGAAGCCTTCCAGGTGACTTGTGATGGGTGGGCTGGCTGGTCAGCCTCTGGCGGCGTCTCTTGCTGCAGCCCTGCTCCTTGTGCCACCACGCTTCCAGGGCACCAGCCACCCGGCTTTAGGGCCTCGGACTCGCCAGGCCTCTGCCAGAAACGCTCTGCTCTCCAGGCCTCGCTGCCTCTCCTTCTCCGAGCCTTTGCTCCACTGTTAATTCTCTCAGCGAGCCTTTCCCGGGCAGATGGACAAAAAATCACAACACAGCCTCCAACACCCCATATCCTCAGCCCTTGCCGTGTTTTCCTCGTGGCGTTGACAACTCCTAACGTGCTAGTTGAGTTTTCTGCTTTTCCATCTTTCCTGCTAGAACTCAAGCTCCCTGAGGGCGGGGTCTTCCTGTGTTTCTTTTCACTGGCTGCTGTGTTCTGGAGCCAAGAGCAGCACCATGCTCACGTCAGGAGCTCAGTGTTTGTTCAATGAATGGATTGAAGGGGAAGTAAGTTTAAAAATGAAGACAGAATCAGTCATCCCATTAGCCAAACTTCACTCTTCCTGGAAGGGGATAAACTAGACACCGTGCCTTAGCTTCTAGGAAGCGATCAAAACCCTGGCCCCTAGCCCTACTCCTCACACTGATGCGGTCCCCTCCCATCCTGTCCTTAACCTGCTCAGATGCCATCCTTAGCTCAGGTGGGGGAGTCTCCAGCTGATTCTTGTTTAACAGGATCTACTCAAAAATTACTAATAATACAGTGGGGAAACTACAGAGAAAAATCCTGAGGGCCCTCCTGCCTCCTTGTCCTCTATTTACTCAGTAGATGGCTGCGGGCTGTGTTGTTTTCATTGTTCTTTTTGACACACACACACATTTCCTCTACCTGGGAACTTACATGAGAAAATGACTCTCATCAATGCGATCATCTAGGTGTTACATTTAGCCTAGTTGATACATATTTTTCTTTTTCTTTTGTTTACCTCAATTATTAAAACCCTAAACTAGTAGAGAAAGAATCAGGACTGTCTCCGTGTGTGTGAGTGCGTGTGTGTGTGTGTGTAGCTTCATGTCCCATTTAAGAAACATGTCCCTTATGCCCCCAGCAGCTGTAACTGTTGAACGTCTGCTTTGTCACAATGCCACATTCAGCAAGTCAAAGTCTTCAAACACATTCTATTTGGTTGGCAAACACGAAAAGCTGTGAGATAGCATACAGTGCAAACTATTTCCAAATTGGGTTCAGGAATTAGAGTGACAGAAGGAATGAATTCCAGATTTGGAGAGTAAACATGGAACGCGGTGTGCTCTCGTTGCTGGCCGACTCGATTAGATTAAACGCCGTACTTTTATGCACAGTTTAAATATTGAGCTTCGGCTCTCTTCTTCTGATTAAAGTCGTTTGCTTGCCTGTGATGATTAAATAAGGGTTAATAAGTATAGCCTTTGTTTAATCTATTGTAACCAAATTTCTCTCTCTTCTTGTGCTGGAGAAATAGCAGCTAAAGATGGATCTGTGAATCAAAACTCTTAGGTCCGTAACTTACCAAGCTCGTGGGTGGGAAATGCCTTTCTGTGCAATGTCACTTACAGTAGCAAAGGAGGAGGCATGATCTAAATGCCTCAGCAAGAATAAAATCATAAGAAAGTATAAAATTCTCTGGAGAGACGTAAAATGTTGATTTAATATGTTCATGATATACTGAGTGAGGAAATTAGGTTTATAAAAATTACACAATTCCATTTTTGTAAAGTAATTCATCCAGCTAATCAAAGAACAAATGTGAATGACTTTGACAGCAAAAGGTCAAAATTAAGTTGTTCTTTTGTGGTCCAATAACAAACGATTTTTATTTTGTTTTATGCAATTTCATTACTTTTCAAGACAAAAGAAAACTAGTGGAGTAATTTTTAAAATCAAGTCTCCATAAAAGTATTTGCATATTGAGGGAAAACAGTAGTTTTAATAAGAGCAATCCCAAGGCAGCTTGCTGGTTCTGTCACTGACCCTATTTCAACCTCACCGTTGTAATTTGCAAAAATACTCGCAAGGCTTTGACTAAATGTGTTTGTGATTATCTCTGGGAAAGGGCATCCTGGCCCATTAAGAGGGCTCATCCACTGAGATGTGAGCCTGTTATAATTCGGCCTTGTGCCCTGTTACCATGAAATCGCTGCTCAGTAGCAAGAGCCCTGTTGCTCCGCAGGATGGGAAACGCAAAAGACTAGGCTTCCGGTGTATTTTCACGTCTGAGGGGAGGTGGTTACGCAGAGGCAAGAGGAATGCTCCTGTTGATGGAGAATCAACCTGGAGATGCTCTCTCTGAAGGGCATCAGAATGGAAATATAAGTGGAAGAAAATACTCAAACGTCTGGGGATTTTGAGCTGAGTTTGGATCCAGTCCTAAAGGGAATATGCTTCCTTGACCCAAATCAGAAATGGAAACCTTCCCACACCCAGGGGGAAGACAGCAACTCTCTAAAAAGAGTTTCTCTACAAATGAGCAATTTTTTCAGAAGTCGTGTCTCCATGTTTTCCTTACGAAATTTAACAAATTTTTTTTGTATAGTCATTTTTCTTGTTTTCTTCCCTTTTTTTTCCTTTCCTTTGTTTTCTTTCCTTTGGTTTTCTTTGCTTTTTTCCCCTCATTTTCCTTTTTTCTCTGTCAGTAGCCACACGTTTTATTGACTACTTTCCATCCTGGATCTTCATCTTTTTCTTTTGTCCTGCCGTCTTTATTCATTTTTGTTTAATAAGGTAATTTTGTTAAATAACCCTTTTAGCAGTCTTGACTGCATTTAGAGAGAGGCAGGGTATACACAGACAGCAAACTATCTATTTCTCTTTCCCAAATTCCTCTTAAAGAATTAAAGCTAGTTTGTACATTGGGTGCGTAAGAATATCTTTATTTCTAAAGCCAAATTCTTGAAATTTAGCACTAGTAAATTTGGTAATGGGTACATTTTATACATATGTTGTTGTATATGAATAGATAAGAAGCGAGCTTGCTTATATTCCACAATTAATTAGGATGTGAGAAATAAATTCAAAATCAATCCTTAGACCAAAATTGCCACATGTGACCTCCTAGCATCTTATTTTGGAGCACTTGGAAGCAATTACATGATAAGGTCACAACTTGATATACTTAGAGCAGTCTCTAATAAATATCATTATTTGCCTGTTTTGTCATCATATTCTTATTGCATTTTAAGAACCATCATTACTTATGAACCTTAAGTAAAGAAGTAAGCTTTTATTTAAAAAAATAAGTTTAATTAGGATGTGGACTCTTGATTAAAGGAACAATAAAATCTCACTTTATTCCTTTAGAGGCTGAATAAAAAGAAAAAATGTCTTAATCAGTTCATCATTTTTATAAAACTTCTAAATGTCTTAAGATGAAGTTAAAAGCTTAAGAAATTGGCAATTCAAGAATAACTGTGGACGTAAATATGGTATACTTTTCTTTAGATGGAAGGAAGGAAAGTACTATTAATTGAAGTTGCTTTTGGTTTTGAAACAAAAATTACCTGGATATATGAAAAGAATTTAAAAATTGCACTCAGAAGTTTTATCGCTCTGTAAAAATGATACTTCCTTATTTGTTATCAACAAGAGTCTAAGGGCTTGGATACCTAATACCTATGAAAATTTAATTCTGAAGAAACAAATATAATGGACACCGAGAAGAAAAAAATCACAAGTCATTCAATCATAGGATTTCAAGGATTGATTATTTTTTGCAATTTCTTTGTTTCTTTCTATTTGCTGTGCCAGGCAGCTTCTAGAAGGGCCCCCAGTGATCCTGGTTTCTGGAACTCACTCCCTGTGTTATCCCCTCCCCTTGACTGTGGGCTGGACCTATTGATTTGCTTCTAAAGAAGAGATAATGGTGAAAATAATGGGTCATGACATCTGAGATCGACTTCTGTCGTGGTCACACACTGCTCTTGCCCTCTCTCATTCTGATAAAGCAAGATGCCGTTACCATCCCATC
Organism: Equus asinus; assembly: GCF_041296235.1. NCBI lineage: Eukaryota > Metazoa > Chordata > Mammalia > Perissodactyla > Equidae > Equus > Equus asinus. The sequence goes on from NC_091818.1 coordinate 43,636,228, forward strand.
TAGCAATCTTGGTCCTTGGTATTTACTCAAAGGAGCTGAAAACTTATGTCCACACAAAACCCTGCACACAGATGTTTGTAGCAGCTTTAATCATAATTGCCAAAACTTGGAAGCAACCAAGATGTCCTTGAGCAGGTGAATGGATAAATAAATTGTGGTCCCTCCAGACAATGGGATTGTATTCAGAGCTAAAAAGAAATGAGCTATCAGCCATGAAAAGACATGGAGGAACCTTAAATGCATATGACTAAGTGACAGAAGCCAGCCTGAAAAGGCTCCATCTTGTATGATTCCAACTCTATGACATCTGGAAAAGAGACAACTATGGGGCAGTAAAAAGATCAGTGGTTACCAAGGGCTGGGGAGGGAGACATGAACAGGAGGAGCACAGAGGACTTTTAAGGCAGTGAAACTATTCTGCATGATACTACAACGGTGGATCCATGTCGTTGTACACTTGTCCAAACCCACAGAATTACAACACCAAGAGTGAACCCTAAGATAAGCTGTGGACCTTAGGTGATAATGATGTGTCAATGTGGGTTCATCCTTGGTTAAAAATGTCCCATCTGGTGGGGCTGTTGACAGTGTGGGAGGCTGTGTGTGTGTGCCGGTCAGCAGTGCGTGGGAAATCTCAGTGCTTTCTGCTCAATTTTTCTGTGAACCTTAAACGGCTCTAAAAAATAAAGTGTTTCTTTTTTAAGTCTTCTCTTTCAGTTCTGGAAAAAAAGATGCCAAGTTGTGAGCTGCCCTCTGGAGTGGCCTACCTGGCAGGTGACAGGACTGTCTCACAGGAGAGGACGTCGATGCTGTGAGAGACATGACTCCACTGTATGAATATATCACTGAATTTTGAAAACAAATAGCGTGATTGTTCAAACCATGACATCTCCTGGTAGAATAAAAATAGACAACGTAAGCTAGTTATGCTCAGAGTGAAGGATTAGTCCCACCAACTGACCAATGATGCTTTCTACCTGTTATGTATGATAATGAAATGTTCACTTGTCTTTTAACTGTTAGCAGCTTCCAAAAATGAAAATATATATGTATATATCATGGGAGAAAACATAAAAATCGAAAAATAATTATATATCAACAAAATTTTTTTCTCTACAAGTTGGAAAACTACCTGGTTTTTAAAAGTATAACTTCAGAAAATTACACAGAACACCATTGCTTCATGGAAACACAGTGTTGGAATCAAGTTTGCATTAAAAATGCTAAAATTCTCTAAATGATACTGTTTGCACCTGAGATGAAAATGCTGGGTTTGTGTCTTGGAGAGAGAGGAGGTAGGGAGGGAGGGAGAGAGAGAGAGAGAGAGAGAGCTCAATACAGAGAGCGGCTCATCTTTAAGTTGGAGACGACGTGGAGATGCACATTTCACTTTTCTTCATTTCCTCTTGGCCCACCTTAAAGGAAGCTGGAAAATGTGGCCTCTGAGCAGGACAGTAGATCGTTGGGCACAGCCAGCCATCGAGCACAGTGGCCAGACCAGTTGAGTGTGAGCTTTAGAATCAAATTTTCTATATCTATATCTTTTTATGGTTTTGCTTCAGAATTTTATTTGAAAGGTTGTATAGGCCGCAATGATGAGGATTTTGCAAACCTAGGTAATGTTTCAGGGGCATGAGATCAAAGAGAAAAGAGAGAAAAGCAAAAAGACAAAAGTGAACATGTTTTCCATTTTGTACAACAATTCAGTCAAGCATTCAGAAGCAGCCGTTCAGATTTATCTCTCTGTATGAATCTATAGTGTGATCTCTAGAGCTTTTGGTAACTAAAATTCTTGTGTTTATTAAAAAGCAAACATGTGGGGCCCCATGGCTGAATGGCTAAGTTTGTGTGCTCTGCTTCAGTAGCCTGGAGTTTGCTGGTTTGGATCCTGGGCATGGACCGAGCACTGCTCATCAGGCCATGCTGAGGCAGCGTCCCACAGAGAAGAACTAGAAGGACCTACAATGAGGATATAGAACTATGTACTGGGGCTTTGGGGAGGAAAAAAAAAGAGGAAGATTGGCAACAGATGTTAGCTCAGGGACAATCTTCCTCACCAAAAAAAGAAAGGAAGAAAGAAACAAAAATGCTCTTCCTTTAAGCACTTGGGACAGTGAATATTTATTAAGAAAAAAAAAGCAAAGCTGTTTTTAACTAAGAATTTCATTATTTAAAATTATATATATAAAATTCAATGTATAAAGTTATATATTAGTTAATAGTTAAATATGTATATTATGTTTTTTTTTCCTGAATTTCAGAAAGACCTCAATAGGGAATTTTTCTTCAGATGACATTAAAGCTACCAACTAGCTCATGGATCAAGAAGCAGGCAGTAAAACTGCATTTTCCAGGAAATTTTCCCATTTTTCTGTGGAATAGAACATTTTGTGGGAGAGTCTTCATCCCCAGATTTCCATTCTCCAGTCATTCCCCGTGATGCTCAGAATAAAATATAAAATCCTGACAAGGGGCCTGCAAAGCTCCACACGAGTTTGGTCCTGCCCCTCTCCCAGAATCACCAACTTTGGGTCATTTTGTGGAAACCACAGGCTCCAATGTTGTTGTCACCCTTACAGTGACGTCCAGGCCATGGGACGCAGGTCACTCTGCCTGAGCACTCTTTTGGGAGCTCCTTTCCTGCCTGGGGTCTGCAGGGCTCCAAGTCATTTCTCAGCAGAGCCTTTCCTGACATTCCAGTGGAAGGGGAGACCTCCCCTTGACCCAGGCAGACACACCACCTTTCGTTTCCTCCTTAGCACCTGCAGCATCTAAATTAGCAAGATCACTCTCTGTGCTTTTGCGTTGCCTGTCCACGCCCAGTAGACCATAAACACCATGCGGGCGGGACAGTACTTGATGTGGTGGTGTGCCCCCTGTGAGCAGTCAGAGCCGAGAACAACGCATGGCGCATAGTGAGTGCTCAAGTAGTTTCCCGGAATGAGTGGTCTCTGTCACATATGAGGGGTCATTTGTCCTAAAATGGATGTTCTCTCAATTCTGTCAGCTGGACCACTCGTCCATGTGGCTGCGTGTAGACATGTTGTGATGAAAGTGGGTACATGCAGTTTACTTTCTCTATTGAGGTGTCTAGTTTCAGCATGCGCATTGTGTGTCAGGCTTAACATAGAAGACTCCCTTATACCATTTCATTTCATTCTCCAAATTTTTGAGATAGAACAGACAGCTTGTTTTTACAAATGAAGAAGCAGGCCCTCAGAAGCCTCTGCCAACCGCTCAGCTCGCTCAGCTCCCTCAGCTGGTCTGAAAGCCAACACGAGGACTGGAGCTGCTGCTGCCTGACGCCGCACCCAGGAATTACGCCACACAGCTCCTGTCATTAGGCAACAGATGCTAGAATTTTCTGGGTCTCGAAAATAAAATTATTGATTTTTAAAAAATGAGATAAAATTGGAAAATAATGGAAGTCAAGAAAAATGGCACCTACCTGGAGAAATCCAATGCACTCTCATATTTTAGCTGTTATCTCTTCCATCCTCTGCTCGGTCGCTTTGATTGGGTGATTGATGATATGAGAGAGAAGGATATAGATGAGAAGTTAGTGCAAAAACTTCCCTCTGCATCCAGGGCTAAAATGTCACGTCCTGCAGTATTTTGCGTCAGGTGGTGGCGTTGCCAGGAAGGGCTCGGTTCCTCTTGAGCAGCGTGTGGGGCATGAGCTGTCTTCTGACTGAAAACAGAATAGGATCTGCTCTGGAAGGCTGCACCCTCGACTTCCCCTTTAGTGAGTTAAATCGGGAGCTATGGATCCGCCCAAAGCAACACCTACCCAGAGTTAAGGAGAAGTGGGACCCTCCTGTAACCGGATGGGAATTACTGTGCATGTGTGTGCACTTATTGTTCCTCAGGAGAGGGATTATAATGTTCATCAGATCTACATGGGTTCATGATCAAATAAAAACTAAGATCCGCTACCATTTTGAGTCTACCTTACTTTGGGAACTAGTGTAAAATTATTAACGGACTGCTATGCACAAGACAGTGAGCGAGACATCTGAGATCTGATGAAGAGTAATGTGAAGATTATAAACAGGGAGTTTACAATTAGGAAAGAAGGCACAGAGAAACATCATCCACCTGGTGGGTGGGAAATGAGGCAGGCGTATCAGAAGCAGGAGTATTGAACCAGGTCCTGAGCCAGGAATGGGATTCAGACGATGTGCAGGTAGATGGATGAACATCACAGGCAGAAGCAGGAGTATTGAACCAGGTCCTGAGCCAGGAATGGGATTCAGATGATGTGCAGGTACATGGATGAACATCACAGGCAGAAGCCAGGATGAAGGAAGAAAAGAGCTGTGAAAGAAGACTGAAAATAAGGAAAAATTGGTGCAAAATATCAAACATAGGTTTAGAAAAGTAGATGAGGGCCAAAATGCATAGGTTCTTGAATGCTCTGCGAAGGTAATTGGCTTGATTCTGCTGGAGTTTCAAGGAGCAGAGAAACATGGTGGGACATGGTTTAGGAAGATGAAGATGGGGAAATGGGGAGGGACAGAATTATATTCTTGTAGAAGGCTAGAAAATCACCTACAAAGGAACAGATTTAACTGAATTTGTGAATTCAAGAAACATCTATTGACCTTGTCTTTTTGTCAGGCACCGGGTTAGACTGTGAAGGAACAAGGAGAAAGGTGATGTGGCTGGAAGTGCTCCCTGGAAGGGGAGATGAACTCATAAACAAGGTAAGTTGAATCCTGATGGCATGAGAGTGGGATGCCCAAGAAGGGGCGGCAGAACGTTTCTGGGTATTGAAGGATGCCCACAGAGCTGGCAAAATCATTTCTGCGTGTGTCTGTGAGGGTTTCTGGAAGAGAGTAGCATTTGAATCCATAGACTGAGTAGAGAAGATCACCTTCCCAAATGCCCGCAGACATCATCTAATCTGTGGAGGGTCTGAATCGAACTAAGAGGCAGAGGAAGGATGAATTCACTCTCTCTGCTTGAGCTGGGATATCTGTCTCCTGCCCCCCAGACATTGGTGCTCCTGGGTCTAGCGTATTTGGATTCAGATTGAGACACACACCATCAGCCCCCCATTGTCAGATTTTTGGATTCAGACTGAATTACATCACTGGCTCTCCTGGTCCTCCAGCTTGCAAGAGGCAGACTAGGGGGCTTCTTGACCTCGATAACCATGTGAGCCAAATCCTGTAATAAATGTCCTCTTTATCTATCTGTCTATCTATCTATCTATCTATCTATCTATCTATCTATCTATCTATCTTCATCTATATCCTATAGGTTCTGTTTCTCTGGAGAACCTTGACTAATACAGAGTTAATTGCAAAATACCACTCTAACAAGGCTAACAAGACTTTTAAATGAACCAGATTCATTTTTTGTCCTCTTTCTCCTACCTTTACAAAGTTTATCTTCCCATCCCTGTGCCAATGTTCCTTTATTTCTCCTTAACACAAGCACGGATGCCTCTCTTGATCTACAATTATTTATTGTCGGAGGAGCTCAGTTCTCTGATGGGTCCATAAAAAAGTTTTTGATTTTTAATTCACCCAGTTTTTCCTCTAAGGACACCACAATAACTTCCAAGCTCTTAATACGTCGGAGCCCAAACCAGGACATCCAGTTTTAAGACTCTGTGGGACCCAGACTGCTCTAGCCTCTTCAGACCTTTTGGATATTGTAGACGCAGCTTCCACTGGAGTTTGAAAACTCCTGCCATTTCCAGCTCTTGTTCTCAGATTGACTTTCCATGGCTTCCAGTGTTGGAAATTTGCGAACCCCCAGATTCATTAGACGCCCTGTTACTTTCTTCTGCCTTCCGTACACAGGTGCTAAATCACGCAAGTTTTTCTACTGATGCTTCTCCCCATCTGCTTACATTTTGGAGTTTGTGTGGGAAACCTGACACTGAGTTTTGACACTGTTGTCCATGGAAACAAGGTTGGTATTTTAGTTCTTCTCTCATTTTATGGGGAGAAATGGGAAGATTCAAGAGCTGTGCATCTGCTATTATCTTCCTAGACTAACCTGACTAGTTGCATTTTAATAGGTCACTTTGAAGATCAAAGACCTTCAGGATTCAAAGGAATTGTTTGATATCACACGACAGGCAGCTGGGAAGCCTACAGACCAATCTTCCATCACAGTCTGTGTCACCTTCCACTGGGCGCACACCCCGATTCAGCCGGCACAGAAGGATGAAGACAGAGCACCCCTGCCATGGAGTCCACTCCGTGGAGATGGTTTGAAGTCATTCCATCCTGATTTTAAGCTCTGGCGTTCTTTTCTTACATGACCCTAATTTTGATTGTTCATATTGTTCTAAGCCGGAGTAAATGTTCCCTAGAGATGAGCGATAGAAAGCTTGTCAAAGAGTCTGCATCTGATTCATCGTCCGACCTTACAGTTCTCTGTGCACGGCTGTGCACCCTATGAGTTCTCCATAAATATTAATTGCATTGAATTGAGTTGAATTTACACTTTGCTCATTTCACAAATAGGTTAAGTGAAGATTAACAACTTCACAGCAGTCCTAGCAGACTGAATTAAAGCAGAACTCTATACAGCCACAATGCCTTGAGTTGGAACAATGAAAGTGTCTTACTGTGCAAAAATCTATAGTTAGGGGAGAATGACTCTTTAGCTGGTAGCGATGCTCATTCGTAGAAACAGCTGTGAACATTTACACCATGTTTTCTCGTTTCCCCTTAGTAGCCAGTGATTGCAAAAAATTCCTTAAAGACTTAACGGTTTCTCTACGTTATTTCCTAATTAACTTTGACAGGAAAACAAGATGGAAAGAGACGTGGCAACAACACCCATTAGAGATGTAAGGCCACGCCGTTTAAACGATCTGTCTCTTGATTGGTCAGGGAATTCAGTGTGGAATGTGTGACTCCAGGTGCCTGGTTTTCTTTCTTTTTCTTGCTTTGATTTATATCTTTCCACAAACGAAGCAGAGGATGAAATACAGACTATCTCTGACTTCTGCAAATCTAAATTTTACAAGGACAGTTTTCAATCTGGAGCAGCAAGAACTTCCGTGTCCGCCTGAAACGAGAGTGGCTGGGCTTACAAAAACGTCTCACGTGGGAAGTTACAAAACACAGCATCAAGAACATTTTCTAAATTTCGTGTTTCCTAATCTGTCGTTATGAAATTATTCAATTTCCTACATTTGGTTTCCCCCTATATTTTAAAGAATCAAACGCTGTCCCCAACAGATCCCCAAACTTTCTAAACTGTGTGATCTTTTTTCTTCATCAGTTAATAGACTTTGTGACAGGTATTCTGTGATCAGTAAGAATTTGAAAAAAAAAAATATGTCTTACCGTTGTGGGTTTATGATACAATTAATAGATTAAAGTCTCTGAAAAGTTTGGCAGTAAAGAAAATGTGAAATTATTTCCCTAACATTAGAATAGAGAATACTTTATCCTGAAAACTATATTACTATTTTGCAATCTGCAAATTTGGGAAATGTTTTCTAGGTCCAAAAGGCCCCCTCTCCTTGAAGTCCCTCGTTTTATATGGAACACTAATTTCTAACTCAACTCCTTTCTGATTTCAACTGGGAAACTAATAGCTCAAAAAATCTGAAATCAGGTGAATTTTCCATGGCTAAATCCTGTTTATTTTTTTACACTCGCTTGGGTGTACTGTTCATCATAAGAGAGGTTACCCGAAAATACACCCCGACATTCTCAGTTCTTCCCCTGCCCTCTACAGAGTTCTAAACAGGAGACAGTGATTTTTAATAATATGTCTTTTAAAATAAAATATTGTTGAAGTCACGAAGGAATATCTTAATGATAGAGACTTTTCATTTTGCTTTTCTGCCATGGCTCATCAGAAAAAGGATGCTTTGATATCAATATATCTAGTGATTTAGTTTCTTGGAAAATGGGATTTGGGTTTGCCCACTTTTGACACTTTTGGGAATAAAGTTGATCCTGGACAAATTTTCCATTGTTTTCTTGATAAGTAAAATTGTTTGAGAAGTATTACACAACAGAAGAACTCTGAAAACAGTGCCCTGATGGAGATATAGAGAGAGTGATAGAGATGGAGATAGATATATAGATACAGATGATTTATTTCAGAAACAGAGCAGGATATAGAGTTTTTATATTGTATTTCCTTCTCAAAAACCTTATAGAAATATATAATAATATACAATAATACGTGAATATAATGATAATGTTTTAATATTAAATGATGATGGCATTGCAGTTGGAAATTTGTATGAGTGGTTCTCTGTATATTTTGTTCTTACGTGTTAGGTTGGAAGGATTTGGCAACATTCAAAGATGTGTATGGCAGAATAAGCCTTTAATTCTTTAATATCTTCATATTAAACGTGAGACATGAATTGACCTTATTTCTGGATTTTTCTTGAGCTAACCTTGAAGATACGTGTATATTGCTCATTTTAGTTAAGACAATTCAGTGTTTGCTCAGGTTAAGATTTTAGATCTGGGATTGTTAATTCTCTCCACAATTCTTGGATTCACTTGGTCTTGGAAATATGGCATTGAATGTTTTTTTCTTTTTTGTGGTGAGGAAGATTGGCCCTGAGCTAACATCCATTGCTAATCTTCCTCTTTTTACTTGAAGAAGATTGTCCCTGAGCTAACACCTGTGCCAGTCTTCCTCTGTTTTGTATTTGGGACTCTGCCAAGGCCTGGCTTGATGAGTAGTGTGTAGGTCCGCTCTTGGGATCTGAAGCCATGGGCCCTGAGCCACTGAAGTGGATCGTGTGAACTCAACCACTATACCACCAGGCCAACCCCAAACCTGCTTATTTAAGAGATCTCCAAGTAGTAACAGGGCTGCCTCTCTCCAAGTTGGTGTTTCATTCAACCCAATCGATACTTATTGAGTTTTCCTAATATGTTACGTTCTGGGATGACAGAAGCAAAAGAGAACTCTTGCCCTCAAGGAAATACCTATCTACTGAGGGAGAAACCATTAAAATAGGGATGGACACATCTTGCAACAGAGTAGAGGACATCACCTCGCCCAGCCTGCAGGTGTGAGGAAAGGCCTTCCAGAGGAAGTGGCGATTCACCTAGGTGTCAACAGATCGAGGCGTGATTTAATAAAGAGGGAGATGAATGTTCCAAGTAAAGGAGGAAGCTTGATCAAAGATGTGGAGATATGGGGGCTGGTGGCACAGCGGTTAAGTGTGCACGTTCCACTTTAGGGGCCCAGGGTTTGCTGGTTTGGACCCCGGGTGCGGACATGGCGCTGCTTGGCACACCATGCTGTGGTAGGCGCCCCACATATAAGGTAGAGGAAGATGGGCATGGATGTTAGCTCAGGGTCAGTCTTCCTCATCAAAAAGAGGAGGATTGGCAGCAGTTAGCTCAGGGCTAATCTTCCTCAAAAAAAAAAGATGTGGAGATACGAGAGATGATGACTCCTCTTTCAGAGAAACCGCAGGTCCTGGGTGTACGATGGGACCTGCCCCCAGAGGAGGGGGCTTGTGAATGGAGGCTGGAGGGTGGGCTGGAGAGGCAGGCAGCTACTGACAGACCAAAAGCAGGAGGATGGTGTGCTCAGAGCTGTAGTTTAGAAAGACCAGTCCAGCTTTCTCACCGTTAAAGAAAGCAAAAGGTAGACTTTTTAAAAACAAGACTAAAAGAAGACAATATAATTAAATTGAGAGGAAATCACACAAAAAAAGAGAGACCACCCATAGCCTAGTAAGAGCCATCATCTAAATTAAGGGAGAATAATATTTGCATAGGACACTGTCCTTGGGCGTCCCCCTGCTGACTAGCAGTTTTCACGGTCCTGTGAGCGGCTGTGTCATCTTCCCGTCCGATGTTGGCAACGGGAGCTCAGCCCTAAGCTGGATCCCGGGAAGTGGAAAGTGTCCCAGCCTTTCCAATCCAGCCTGCTTCTTCTCACCGAGCATTCAGGAGTCTGGGCCTGGGCACGAAACAGAAGATTTACAGAAATCAAATATGCCTTCGTTTCTTCAAGCATGATAAGGGGGTGGTTGTGTGATTCAACTTTGTGAGTAATTCTGGGATTCAAGGGGCTAATTCATATGAAAGAAACCCGGAGGACCATGCCTGACACAGCAAAAGTTCCATGAATGTTTGTCATCATCCTTAGTGGTAAGATCACCCTTACAACTGAGTATAATGAAAAGCAAATCACTTTATATAAATTAACATTTTGACTTAAAAGTACGTTCAACTGAAACAGTGAACTTTCCAGTTGTTCTGCCATTGTATGGGCATCAGCTGAGTTTGATCTCTGGAGCTGACATCTCTATTATATTTAAATAACTCAGGAAGAAGTTTTCTGTAAAGGAAGGAAAATGAATAAAGGAAAGAATGAGAGACAGGCTTGCTCTTGATTGAAGGCAACATTTTTCATGTCAAGAATAAAGAGCGTTTGGGGAATTCAATCCCCTGCTTTGGGAAGTTTATTAAATTCTCAATGAGCTTGCAGCATCCTAACAATTTCAAATAACCGTGTGTGGAAAACCAGCAGGCAGCTGCGTGTTGTGTTTGTCTCTGGCCAAAGGGAGCTCACTTCAGTACACGCATGCCGACACGCTGGGAGCAAGCTGTCGCATTTACGGAAAAAGTATTCTAAGTGACGTGACGCGAGTGTCAAAGATTTTGTGGTGGCTGTTTGTACAGGGGTTGTCAGAAAACTGAGTGAGGCAGAAGTCTCTATTTCTTCTTGATCCAGTTGATTACAGAGCATACTGACAACTCATAAATGAACGATATGAAAGTAGTAAATTTGAGACTAGGATGTTTTTTTAAAGAGTCAATGAGAAAAAGTCTATAGTTAATATAAAGAAAATATGCATCCAGATTTAGTAGATTTTTTTTTTTGGGTGAGGAAGATTGGCCCTGAGCTAACATCTGTTGCCAATCTTCCTCTTTTTGCATGAGGAAGTGGAGTGTGCGAACTTAACCACTACGCCACCAGGCCAGCCCCAAGTAGACTGTTTTTACACCCATGGTCTCTTTGTTGTTCAATTTGTGCAAATCCAGTTTTTGTGGTGAGAACCATTGAAGACGGGGCATCTCTGTGTGTTTTTTCTACGTGTCTGATGTGTGGAAATTACTGCCTCATCCTGAACCAGGGGAACAGAAAGGGCTGCTCCCAGTCCTCTGCCCCTCCCTTGCTGTGTCACGCATCCTGTATCTCTGTTTGGAGGATGGCCTCATCTCCAGATGCTTCTGGCTTCTGGGAACAAATCCCCTTGGTGCCTTTCTTGAAGGACTGGCCTTGAGATGTCTTAGCAAAGACCTCTGTTCTCATACTTTCAGTCAACTGGTACTCGGCTGACTCCCTCCTCTACATCAGGCATTTATTTTCTGACCAATAAGTAATTCCAAACAAAATACATGATATCAAGAATTTTAATAAATTATACATTCTAAATGACTCCACCCAATGAGGTTTATAAGGCTGTGGAGAGTGTTCTCAAGGCTGATTTCACGACGCTGGCATATGTAGCAAATGCATTGTGAGCAAAACTTGCATTTGAACTGTTGTTGGTAAACGTAGAATGACTCTTAGACAAAATCGTTAATTAGGCTCCACCAGTTATTTCCGGCACAGATAACCATTTACCTGTCATTGAGAATTCTAAATCTGTAAAATATTTTATAAGCACTTTTAAAGTAATTAGAGATCTGAGCAGGAGGTTTTGGTGCTACCACCCATTATGAACAATATTAGCTTAAAATCTAATGAACTGGACACAGCAAATTTCAGTGAAGGGTGTTGCAGAGCCCCCATGACAAAACGATTTGTCTCTCTAATTCTACAGGCTTTGAAACTTGGGTAAAGCCTCAGAAACCTTCCTGGATCCACCAACCTCATTTTAGCTCCTGATTAAATCACGTTATTGAGAAGACCTCAGAAGATGCCTTTTGATGGAAAACTATTAATTCATAATCTGAAGGATTGATCCCACCTCTCAGGAGGGTGTTTTCTTGAAATCCTCAGAGACACTTTCCCAAGGTAAACACAAATTGTCACTATGTACCTCTTCTCTTCTCCAAAATTATGTGCCAACTTTCCCTCAAATTTTAGACCAGATTTATTGTTAATAAAGGCAATTGTTTGTGTCAAACATCCTACATAAAAACAGAAGAGATTTAGTCAAAACTTTCCTGTTATTTATCATCACCCCATCATTTTTCTTAATTGAGACTATGGCTAAGAAACTCTCAAAATTATTTGCAGCATATATTAGTCGAATAATCATTTTTCGGTATTTTAGAAAGGAGGTATTAATAGGCCAGACTGCTAAATAGGTAAAGATCCCTGAATTTTAATTAGCATTTAATTTAAACAATTTATATTGACATTTAATTTAAATATCACTCAGTTTTTAGAGTTCTTTTAGAGCCTTCTTTATAATGTCACTTTAAGATTCAGAGGGTGACTATCTAGGTTCCTGGCAGAACTATTTCTAACCCTAAAATTACGAGCACCCCATTCTATACTAGAATTCAACCCATGTCCACATTAAACCGTACGTGCCTGCTTTCTGGCCACATCTACTGGAAGATAGAACCCCTTTTCAAAATCACATTTTCGGGCAAATTTTCCCCACTGATAGCCTCTTTGGGAGGGACAGGTCACGTGGCCAGGTCCATGTTTTTGTGACCACTGCCAGCGACAACTACATTGGCCAACACACAAACCAGCCAGTCAAAGAAAGCAGGACTGGACCATTCATGTTCTCTTCTGAGAACGAGAACTTTAGTGCATGTATGCAACTGCTTGGAAGCACATGAACAAAAGGTCCCTTAGAATTGGGGTCACCTGTTCATTTTTGGCCACTGCACACCGTTAAGCAGCAGAGACAAGCAGACGGGGCACGCGGGCAGAGAGAAGCGGAGGAGGGCGTTGCCTGCCCCGGTGTGAGTGGTCAAGACGGAGAGCAGCCACTTCCCAGGCCAGGCTCGGGCCCTCCGCCCCTTCTCTCCACGCCATGTGCCGGTAGCCCCTCAGTCAGCTTCCCTTCCACATTGCACTTGTGATTACTGAGCTGTTATTTTATCCTTAAAAATTATGAAAAACCTCAAGAAGTGGCCTTCTTCTTTATGTTGATGATATGGTCGTGTTTTTGTCTCTCGGGAGACGCCTCCAGAAGTTTTTGGATCTGCTGGCTAAACGCTGTCAGAAAGAGCAGCTCAGCATAAAGAATGGACGGCCGTGGGCTGTAGATACCGCACTTCTCAGCGTCCAGAGAGACAACGAGGTGACCTCGTCCACCAGCGTCAGCCACTGACTTACTGGGCAGGCGTTCGAGCTTGCCCATCCTCATGGGCCAGTGCACTGGATGTGCTATCAACGGTGACATGCCACAGAGACCACGTTTTGTAAAGTGACAACTAATAGGTGAGTTTTGTCCTAGTTGGAGGTAAACCATTTCTCTCTCATTGAGAATGCCCAGTGTTGATGGAGACCCAGCAAAACACGCATCCTCATATTCTGCTGGGGGCAAGAGAACCTGCTCCTTTTATTTATTTATACAAATTTCAGTGTGTACCAGAATCCTCAAACTTTTCAATATGATTTGACTCAGAAAATTTACATATAAGATTCAATACAGGAACCTATTTTCAAATTTAGAACAGAAATTACGTACCAAGGTCTTCCTTGTGAAATCATTCATTATAAAAAGAATGAGGGAAAGCTGTCCAATAAAAGCTGGCATCATGAAATGTGGTAAATCCATATGATCGCGATTTACGTAGCTTCAATGGCTATTTAGAAGAATTTCTAGTTTCCTGGGATAATGCTTACGAAAGTATTAGGAAAAATAAGGTACTTCATGAACAATAGGCTCATTCACAATATTGTTAATAGGAGCGAAATGCCCTAGAAAGATAACACTGGTTATTTCTGGGTCGTGGAGTAATGGGACAAATTTATTGCCATACACACAAACATACACACATATACGACATCCACATAAATACACTTATTCCAGGTTTTGTAAAATGAGCAGGTATTTATTTTACAAATTAACACATATTTAATAAAAGGGCTTTTTCTTTCATCAGGTGAAGTTCCTCACTGCCGTGAGCATCATGGGGAATTCTATGCTTCAAACTCATATTCATTCAAAGCATTAGAATCAACCCAGGACTTTTTCTCATGAAAAGTTTTGCCTTCATCTACAGGTTCTTTTCTAGCCAACGTCTACATAAAGGTGGCTTGACCCCTCACCAGGGCGGAGATGCAAGCTGGCTCGCCCTGGACGTTCACAACTAGCACCTTACTGCTCATTAGAAACACCAAGTATGTGCAATATGCACTTTCTTCGGCAATTTGATTTGACTGTTTGCTAACCAACTTCCGTCAAGAACCTAACAGAGAGGAAGTCTCTGAGAGGAATAATACGGGGTTTAGTTATTCTTTTCTCTGGACCCTCCAGGTTCGTTCTCAGTCGCTTGTCTTGAGTCAGCTTGCTAAGACCTCAAATGAATTGTTCTAGCTTCTTGAAGAAACACTTCTTCACCAGACTGTCAGTCCGCACAGCTGTGCACGTTTTGCTAAGTGCTGGCTTAGGAAATGACTTTACAAACATCTCTTCAGCTTTTTTCTTACAACAGTTTTTGAAAACTTCTTGCATTTTATTTCTTAATGTCCTTTAAACTGAGAGCAGTGCCCCTTGTTAAGAATGAAGTAAAATGATGGCTTCTATGGACAAAGCGGAATTCTTTCCTTTAGTAGATAATGGAGACTGCCCTGGTTAGTCTTTCCTAAAAAACAAAGCAAGTACTTTGAAAATGCTTCAGAAAATGGGCTTCAGCCAAGAGAGTGGTGTTATCTGTGAATCACACATATTTGTGTAGTTTGAGCGTCCTTCCTGTTGCTGACAGTGAGCAGTGACTGTAAATAAAACGGCTATCACAGTATAGCTGATCATCTGTACATGAACCTAGTTAATTATTTTCTAATAATTATTCTCTATTTATATTTATTAGCTGACATTTGATTTTTTTAGCCAGCTTAAAAGAATATCATTGGAGAAATAAGAGAATGATATTTACAAGAGTCAATTTTATAAATTAGCGTGTATTTGGATCAATAACTAAAAAAAAATCCTGCATGCTTTTGTATGCTAAAAGGCTTCGGATACATTATATCACGCTTTCTCTTCTCCCTGCCCCTAGTAAACATTGTTGCCAGAGGCAATGCGCTGAGCCCCCTTCCCAGGCATTGTTCGGAAATGTTTCTCTGTAATGATTGGATCCGTGAATGACGATGATGCGTCACAGACATTCCCTCTTGTTAGGCTTACAAGTGCCCTGGGAGACATGTGAGTTCAGAAATAGGATTATCAGTTATTTTGGTGATTTTTTAACTTGTGATCTATTTCTCCAAGAGAACATGAACTGTCAAATGCTAATTGTTACTTGAAGTTGTTTCCTTCCTTAGATTAAGCCCACAAATATCCTTTGTTTCCTCCTCTCTTAGTTTCCTCCTCTCTTACATTTAAACGTGGACACACATTTGCAGGATAGTGGGGCTTTGTTGTCATAGAACACTATTTAACCACGTGTTTTCCATTTCTCAGGTTAAAAAAAGCATAGACATGTAAGGAATAATTGGATTGAAAGCCCTGGGAATACAGTGGTTGATTATTCTAAATTAGAAGCTTCTAAGAAATGTGTTTTCCTTCTGAAAGTTGAGAGAATATGATCCTAAAGAAAGCGTGTAGATTTTCCAGGCAAAATTCTTATTTTGCCTAAAGTCTTAAACTGCAAACCTTATTGCAGTGTCAATGCCATCTACTGCATGAGAATACTTTGGAAACGAGACTGATAATTCCAGGAGCCTGTGAGCTCTCACTAATCGCAGCTGTAATCCTGCCAGGATCTTTAGGAAACTTGTACCATTTTATTAAGTAGCCACTGCAATCTACACCAGGCTAATAATGAACTTGGAGCCTAACTATGCATCAAAAGGTGAGAAGTCTAACATATTTTGAAATTATTTCATGCAACTGCTTTCAAGAACTATGGCACATGTCAGAGGCACACAGAGAAGCTGTTTTTGAGAGCAAGGCATAGCAAGGACGACATATTTACCCTGCTGGGGGTGAGCCTGTGTTCAGCAGAGTTCCCCACCCAGGTGCCTACAGGGGCCCGGAAGGCAACACGGGGAAAAGTCACTCTAGCAATAAGCACTCGTGCAACTCTTGTGTGAGGGTGGGCCAGGCACACTTATGGGGGGCATATCCCATCTGAACAAGCAATGAACCCCGCAGACTTTAGCTCTGAGAGAACTGGTGCTCCCTGAGGTCAGACTGGACTTCTAAAGAGAAGCCAGATATTTAGGTTTTCCCTTTAAAAATCCAAATTGACGACTTTATTTTGTGGAAGATGTGGGAGACTAAATAGAAGCCGTCTCTGGGTCTTACTTGAATTCTGGTCTCCACTTTGTGGTGTCTCAACAGCACATCCAAAAAAAGGACTAACAAGAAAAATAATGTTTTAATTTGAAATACAGTGGAAATTAATCGTATCTGGAAAAAAGTTAATCAAATATCTTGTAAAAGCACCTGCCCAATCTTTATTAGGAAAGATAAACCCTGCCAAGGAAAGTTAACACATCAGAATTACCCAGGAGGATGGGGTCATTCCACAGGTATCTACTGGACACCTGCTGTACATGTGGGCTTAGGCTGGGTAAGGTGAGGGGCATGATGGGAGTGTGAAATGAGGTTCTCGCCTTTCGGGAGTTTGTAATCTGTCTGTGCACACACGCCCATGCACACAAACACACGCCCATGCACACATATACACACCTATGCACACATATGCCTGCACACACACACACGCCCGGGCACACACACACGCACAATAATTACAATGAATTCCTAGTGGGAAACAGCGCAGCAGTCTGTGCTAGGATCAATGATACCGGCTGTGTGGACAGCAGTGGTGGGTTTGATCTAGAACTGGGGTAGAGGACATACACCCTAACTCTCCACAAATGCCACTGAGGAGGCTGGGCGTGGGCAGGGTTCCACGAACAGGCAGAAGTAGGCACTGATGTGGAATCACAAGTCACCATCCCTAAAAATAACACCGGCAATCAGCTATATTTGTTGTGCATGTACAAGTTCTTGGCACAGAGGCCAGTGCTTTAAGTAAATCGTCTTATTTCATCCTAAGGACCAGCATAGGAGCTAGTTTCTGTGGTTACGTCATGGCACAGGTGCAGAAGCAGAGGATCAGAGAGGCCTAGTGAGATGCCAAAGACCATGCAGCACATGACGCCAGGCTGTGAATCTGGGCCCATTTGACTCCAGAGACGGAGCTCTGGAAGGGAGAGAATAGGTTGGGGCAAAGCTTGAAGCTGTTGTCACCCAGAAATGTTGTCCTAATGGTGTTGAGGTGTGTCTGGCCAGAGCAGAGAGTTTGTGTGGAGGAATAGCAGGAATAAATGGATCTGAGCACAAGCAGGAAAGCATCCTCCTTGTCTTTCCTTCTGGAGATGAATTTGTCTGTCTCCTGCTGCTCCTCAGTCAAGCCATTCCTCTTCTGCCGATGCCTGGGACGTGCCAGGTCCCCCCAGTGCCTCCACCAACATCCTACCCCTTTACCGGCTTCTGGAGAGCAATTCTCATAGAAGAAAGTCCCCATTGAGGTATTACTCCACATCGAGACATTAATGACAGACACTGACTTGACGTGTTACCTCCAAGGACGTTTGGGTTTGTCAAAGGTGCTGGTGCAGCCCGCGGCCCTGTGCCAGCCACGTTGTGAGGGGCCCGAGGACAGAGCTGCCCGGCCCCACCTGCGGCCATCCCTCCCAGAATGCTGCTTCTGTTTAATGCCCTGATTTTAGCCGTTTCACCAGAAGGAAAACGGATTCACCTGCCTAATCTTAAGCAAGCTGTTTTACCTCTATCCTCAGTTGCCTCGCCTTCACGCATACCACGAGGATAATTCCAAGCACCTTCTCCTATGGTTTCACCTGGCCCTTACACGCCGCCGTGGTGTCTCAGGTAAGGTGTGACCAAGGATGGAGCTCTAGAAAATGTTGGTTCTCGATCACATAAGGATACAGGCGACATTTTACAAAGCAGAAGTGCCCAACTCTACATCACCTTTTACTCAGGTTTTAAAGAAAATAGGAACGTTTTCTTTCCCCACCTGTTTTCGTATTTAATATTTGATCGTTTCTAGCCAGTGACTACTACTTTAGAGACAGAAGAAAAAAAAATAGCACTTAGTAGCTTTGCGTTGGACTCAGCGGCAGCATTCAGAATCCCACCCTGTGACCCGCTACTGCAGGAGTCTTCACAGGCACTCTGCTCTGCGGCTCTCATTCTGGGACGGTGACCACATGGAGGACGAGGATGACCGAGCAGTCAGCTTTAACCCTGCCCCGGAGAGAACCCTCGCTGAACATTTAGAATTGACCGTACACATTTTGAAAACAAAAAACCTTATATATATATTTTATCATTCTTGTTATTTTAACTTTGTTAAAACCATAAACTCATCTTAACTAGAGAAAAAATGCAAAAAATTATTATGAAAAAGAAATTGTTGTCTTCATTCCACTTTTCCTATGTAACCAAGTTTGCCTGCCTGGTTTATATCCTTCCAAAACTTCTCCATACTCCATCAAACATAAGCACCACACACATACGCACGTGCACATAGACACAGGTTTTATTATGGCTTATTTTGCAAAAGTGAGGGCACCCACATTAATTTGTACTTTACTTTTCTCACTTAGGTGGGTATCCATTCAACCATCCATTTATCCATCTGTCAGTCCATTCATCCATCCATTCATTCGACCATCCATCCATCTGTCCGTTCATTCATCCATTCATCTGTCTGTCAGTCTGTCTATCCATCCACTTTCCTCCAAGTCAATAATATCTAACTCAGTTTTCCAAAATCTGTATAACATTCTCCATGGTATAGAAATTTCGGTTTATTTCACCACTTCCATATTGACAGATACTACTTTTTTGTTTTGTTTTGTTTTGTTTGCCATTACAAATAATACCATACGAAACATCCCTATATTTGTGTATCTGTAGCTTTGTTTTTATTCTGTAAAAGAGCTTACCACAAGTGGGATTGTTGGCTCAAGGAATCAATATACTTTAATTTAATATTTATCTCCAGATTACTTTCTTAAAAAGTTTGAGCAGTTCTCGCTGTCATCATGTCAAGAACGAGAGTACCATTCTTGTCCACAATCTTGTCTCTACTTGACGTTATGGCTTTTAAAAAACTTTTGTGACTTTCTTCAGAGAAAAATTTTATCCAGTTTTTAACTTTAACTTTTGCTTATTTGATAAACAGTGAGTTATCATTGTATCTTTTCAGGTATTTGATAATCATTTTCTTTTTCTTTTTTTGGAACTTGCTAACATCGTTTTCTTTGTGTTGGATGTTTGTTCATATTTCCTGGTTTGTAGCAGAGTTTGTGTGCGGGGTTTAAGCCCCTGTCTGTCCTATGTATTCCAAGTATTTTCTCCAATGTGTTTCAATTGTCTTTGAGTTGTTTATGCAGCATTAAAATCATTTGTTTTGTGAGACAAATATATGTATTTTGTTTTACGGCTTTTGAGTTTTCTATCTCATTTAAAGAGTAATTTTGGAATTTTTTTCCCCTAGTAACTGTACGAGTTTTTAAGTGTAGCCTCTCTTAGATCTAATATATAATTTTGTGTTTCCTAATATTTATACCAATTGTTTCACATAATTTATTTTATAATTATTTTGTGGACATTAACAAACATAGAATATATTCTCTGGAAGTTTCCAGTCCTCCTCCCCAACCTCCGCTCTCTCCTCAGTTTTGCTGAATTAATTTCTTTCTCTTCTCTTTTCTTCTCTTCTTTTCTCTTCCTTTTAAATTCCAAGGTCTCTCCTATAGTATGGTCTTGCATTCAGATATCTTCCCCTAACTTGTTACAATTGTTACACTTGCTACAAATTCTGAATCCCACTCAGTGATTCGTATGCAGCTGTATTCGCGCATGGGTTCCAGTTTCACCGTCTTCCCTGCCTCACGTGAGGTTCACCTGGATGTCCCCACGCCCTCAGGCCCCTCTTCCTCTAGGCAGCTGCAGACGGGGCCAGAGCACCTGCCTTAGTGAACTGCAGCAAGGAATTTTTCAACCACTCCCTCTCTGGGTCAGATGTCCTTGGGCAGACCACAACCTGCACAACTGTACACGAGTGACCCTGTAGGTGGTGAACTTCCTGAATTCTTTAACAATACAACCCTAGATATAGAGTCTCTGACCAATTTGTGAACTTTAGACTCTGTATAGAATCTTAGCATTGCAGTCCTTTTTCGTCATTAAGCTTGCCTGCCTTGGTTGCAGTATTATTCTAGAAAGGAAGATAAGAGAGAGAGCATTAGAGATATGCAGCCACACTGCCTTTTGTGCTTGATTTCCATGTGAAATAAGAGACGTTGTGCAAATAAGGAGGAATGGTGAGCTGCATACAGAACTTGACATACAGAACATATACAGCCTATACACAGAACAGCTATGGGGGCACCGTGGCTTGGGGCTTCTTTTGAGCAGAAATGATAAAAATGCAAAAACCAAAAATACATACTAGATGTCAGCCTCTGCACTGTGCACTTTACATATATTGGTCATATCGAGTCATTTATTCCCCAAAACTATCGTACTAGTTGGGTACGATTATGATCTTTGTTTTACAGATGAGAAGTGGACCACAGAATGACTGTTTGCCCAGAGTTCAGTGGGGGACTTAGGGTTTGAGCTCACATGGCCCGGCTCCTAAGAGGGCCTGGCTGCCCTGCCCAACAGTCTGGAACAAGACTGGGGCTTCCTGACAACACTGGGAGGCAGGGAGGTGTTCATTCTGTTTATTACATGATTCCACAACCAATTATTCTGTTCCACAACATGGAGCTGAATTTCCAAACAGATCATCTGGTTAAATGGATTCTCTTACATGTTGGAAGCGACTTGATGATTTTACAAATGCAGCATTGGAACTAATACATTTTCACACAATCAGATAAATTTGGATGATAATTGTGGATGATAACTCGTGCGCACTGACCTGTGCTAAGGCACTGTGCTGGGTGTTTCACATACAGTATTTTTAATCCTCAGAATGCATTAGAAGGAAGAGATTATTGTCCTTATGGAGAGGGAACTGCAGCCCCCAAATTGTTTGAAAGCAGTGATTTTCAGTGTTTCCCGTAGTCAGGTAATGGGGCAATATGCGAGGCTTTCATGGCTATCACACAGGAAGGGAAAAACTCCACAGGAAAGAGCTTTTTTAGGATGGAGCCCATCCTGGGGCTCCACCCATGGCATTTGTGAAGTAACACAGGAAAAAAGAACAACAAAGACAGAAAAAAGTAAAAGGTAAAAAAAGCAAGGGCAAAAGAGCACAGCTGTGTTTTAGAGGAGCAGGAAAGGCCTCTGCGGTTCCCCGTGAGCGCTGCACACAATGAAGGATCGAAGGATGTCTGGAGGCTGCCCGCACGAATTGGCAGTCGTGGGCCAGGAACACATGAGCAGCGAGTCATGCATGTGTCTGTAGTAACTAATATCCTGGGGACTCGAAGCCCCGGCGATCGCCACACTGGGTCCTCTCTCTAAGTCCTGACGACACCATTAAAAAATGAATCACGCACACCTCCGTAGCACTTTGTCAGGATAATGATAAGCCTTTTTAAAATTACTCATTGCGACTCTGTGTCAGCCCCTTGGACTGCCGTACATTCCACCAGGGAGGAAAAATGTCCTTGTGACATCCTCACTGTGTGGAGATGCTGGGGGGTGAGATGGTCCTGCTCTCTGCAGAAGGAGGCGGTTCCCAGAAAGCAAGACGGCACCTAATGTGGTAACAGCTTCCATTTTATTTACAGCTTCAACATGCTTTTAATTTCTCTGTTGATTGTATAACGTGGCCCCCATTATACATTTCACTTAAGGGTTTTTTTTGTTTGTTTGTTTTGTTTTTTGCCGGGGGGTAAGGGGAGGCACTGTGAGGCAGAAGGATTTGCGTAGATCATTTAATTCAATGACCCGTTTTCAAGATGACCTGTAACAATAATGAAGTCGTTTATAATCTTATCTCTGGAAAAAAACGCTATGGTGACATTCAAGAAAATTTTAAGAAAATATTTAGATTACATATAAACGTAAAACTAGCAGGCAGGATTTGGGTGTTTGGGATATTCAGCTACAGCTTTGCCATTCTCATTTCAGATCCACAATAGAATTGCAAATCCGCATTTCTGCACGGTATCCTGAGTGGTGTGGGGAGGACAGCTTTGTCTGCAACTTTCCATCCTGATTGGAAAGTTGCGTTCTCATCCAGGAAACTCTGAACCAAAACAGCAATCACAGTGTGTCCCTCACATTTCCCAGGGACCACAAAATACAATGTTCACTAACAGAATAAACGGGCAACAAAAATTATTAGTAGTTACAAGTGATATACAGAATAGATGCTATGTAAATGAGTGTGTAAGCACTGTCCAAGGTCCTGCGCTTGGTGCTGTTGTGGGAGCACAGAATACAAACGACAGGTTGAATTATAACGTTCTCTAGAACAGGAGATGCGAAAACTAACCATCATTCCAGGGAAATGAGATAAATGCTACGGTGGAGGTGCCAGCGTATAGCTCTGAAAGGAAAGAGGTGTAATTAGATCTGACGAGAACTCGGGTGAAGATTTGCTGTAGGAAGCGGTGATTGAGCTGAGGCGTTCTTTCTGTTCATTAGCTCCCCTCTGTATCCAATTGCCTAGGAAATATCCTAGGGTTTTCCTCGAAGCCCCGCTTTCCCTCATCGGTCCCCTGCAGTCACACACACACAATGTCGCTGCAGCCTTCCCTCTCTGCAGCGCCTGGTTCTCTCTGATACTCTCCATCGTTTTTGCAGTGGAGGCTCTATATATCCTCCCAGGCTAGCACACTGGCCCCTCATCAATCTTACACGCGTCTGACACCCCGTTACAGAATGTCACCCTTGAAATGTAAAAGTGACAACTGACATTATCACCCCCCGACCTCTTACCTTCAGTGACTCCCCCTTACTCGGGGAGTAGACGTCAAACCTTTTCTCTGCCAGCCAGTCGTCATCCCGGGTGTAACTGATGTCCTCGTGTGTATGCGTGTATGTGTGTACACGTGTGTGCATGGCCGTGTGCATGTGTGTGCGGATCCATGTGCACCTTCCTCTGTATCTTGTAACCAGTAATCACCCTTCCGTGGATGTGTCTATCTGTCCTGAATTTTGCTTTCCTCCAGGAGGGAATTATGTGGAGGACGGTGTGTCGCTATGAAGAGTGAGGAAACCACAGGCCACCAGAAACCCTGAGAGGACAGAGGGGCAGGAGAGGAGGGAGACGGTTTAAACAAGGACGGTGGAGAATTTAAAGATTCCCTTGATTCTGGCTTCCCTTGGGCCAGTCCTCCCCAGCGGGTCATCATGTTTCCGGTGGGTTCTGAGCAAAGCCAGTAGATGATGCTCAGGCTTGGGAGAAAGCTGCAGGGGCGCACATGACACACGCTGCTCTGTTCTTAGAAGATAGTCTCTCCTCTTGTGTGATCCCTAAACTTAAAACGCACTTTCATGTAACGGAATGCTTGGAGATTAGCTGCCTCTCTTCTGAGTCCTCGATAAGTAGGATGCTTTTCCTCAGTATCCTCTGCAAAGGATTAGGAATTGCATCCCTCTTCTGCCGTGGTCCTTAATTTCACGCTGCCTGGGCTTTCGCTGAATGCCTTTGTCCTGCACACTAACTGCTTAGCTCTTAATAATTGATATCTGTGGGAGATGCTGGGTAAATTAATTGGTAAATGTTCATGAAAGGACGTAGCCCTCACATATAAGCAGTATAAAATGGGATTTTGATTTTGTATTTGCATTGCAACTTGGTTTGTGCTTCTTTCTGGCTTTTATATTTCTACCACATTAATTGTCTCATGGATCCATAAAGGGCTTGATTTGCAGGCAGGCCCAGAATGCACTCTGCATGGGTGGGACGATGGAAGGGCAAGCAGAATAGTCCTCCAAATTTGTAACCCCACATCCTGTCCCATTTTGCCATTAAGCCATCTTTCTTTTTGGAGCTTCAGTTTTTAAATCTTTTTGTTCATCGAAAGCCCATTTTCAGCATGCAGACAACTCCTAAGAAGGTTGCGTTTACCCACTCACGCTTTATTCTGTCCATCCCTCATTGCCCAGCAGTGGTGGTTTGAGTCAGCTAAGTGCCAGAAGAGGCTACAGCAGAGGAAATGTTAGTGCTCGCCCAACGACGGATTCCTCCCAACAGCACTTCCTACTCATCTTGGAGCCAGGCAGGACCCAGAGAGTAAATCCAGCCAGTGGTCAATAAGTAGAAGGATGGAGAAGCATCTCTGGGACCCTCTGCTCTCCTGCCCCCGAAATGACAGCCAGGAAGTCTCCCTCCAGCAACATTGTATCTTCTATCATTTTCCAGATGTTGCCTTTACCTTCTTGCTATAGCTTTGCAGATGTTCAGACTGTTTGGGGGGATTTTTATCAAAATGTTCAGATGGTGTTACTGGAATTCTATGGGGGTGCAGGAGTGCTATCATCTTATAACATGGGACAACCTGTAACAATTTGCTTCCCATGTGCCAGGAGCATCCCTGCTGAGCAATCTTTTGAACCCGGGATGCCTCTCTCCTCTCCTCTCCGCTCCTCTCCTCTCAAGAGGGCTGGTTTTCTTTCCCACCACTGGACCAGGGGGTGGGGGTGGTCACCTCCTTGCATGTCTCTTTCTCATTGGTGTCACTTCCATACCCCCTCCCTCTCTGCAGAAGCCTCCAGCGTTAACTCCCATGACCTCAGCCTGTGCCTCCGCCTCCTCCCCCGGGCATCTTGTCCTGCTCCTGGCTCCTGCCCTCCCCTGGCTCACTGTCACTGTCTTCAGCACCATTCCTGGCTCAACTCTTGGTGATGTCCAGATGGTTTCTCCAATACCGGGCCTCTCCATTCCTTGACCTTCTCTCTTCTGTTCCAGACCACATCACATCCAGGAACAGAAAGCCTGCTGAAGCTCAGAGTTAAGCGTCTCTCTCTCTGAGTCCTGCATCTTTCCTCCTCACTTACTTTCTCTTACAGGCTGACGCCTAAAATCCCTTGGTCCTATCGCCTTTCAGCATCCCTCACAGCGCTCACATCTTTCCCTCCCTTTTTTACCAAGCTGACACCGAAATCCCAGCTCTGCACATACTCTCACTTTTGTTGTTCCCTGCCTCTTGCTCACCTACATACCTGGATAGGACTCAACTCAGACCAGTGCTGCAGCTCACAAGCCTGGAGAAGGACACTCACCTGCATTAACAGGTTTCATTAAAACCGTGGGTGTTGACGCCAAGTGCCCCTCGTCCCCCGTGCTATGCTCCCAGACCCCACTCACTCTGCCACTTTCCCAGAAGACGGCCTTCTTCTTTCTCTCTTTCCATCCCTCCAGTGCCTGCTCCCCGGGCCCCACTCTCAGCTGGTAACCTAGCTTACTCCTTTCCTGGGAAAACAGAGACAATCGGAAGAGAAATTCCTCAGCTCCACGAGTCCCTGCAGGTCAGCTTCCGTTCTCTGATTTCCCTCTGAGATTCTGGAAGAACCATCCTGCTCCGATGGAGGGCAACACCTGCGTTTATGCAAAAACCCCTTCCGTCTTGCCTCCTCAAGGACAATACCCAGCCTTCTCTGCTCTGGTTTATCTCATCTGATTTCCATGCTTCAGAAATCTGTCAGTTCCTCTTCTGTTTGCGCCCTCCTCCCCTTAGTGCTGTGAATTTATTCAGTTTTGTTCATACATGATATTCATAGGAATATGTAAATGCACTTGGACCAAAGGCTTGGGCCATTTTATCCAGGACTGGTGAACATGTGTGGTTTCTAATTTTTTGTTATTATAAAAAATGCTGCAATAAACCTTTTTTTGAACCGAGACACATTTCCATTAGCTATGTCCACTGACATAGAATTGTGTGGTAAAAATACGTAATTACAAAACGTCGACAAATATTGCTAAATTGCTTTTCACAAAGACTTCAGCGAGATATCCTCCCCCTGTTTTTCAACTTCTGTGCCACCAGAACAAATTAGTCTTTAGAATTTCTGACAATACGAAAAGCCAAACATCTCAATTTTGTTTATTTTGTATTCTTCCTTGTATTAATGAAATGAATCATCTTTCACATGTTTATTGGCCATTTGTATTTCTTCCAATTGCCCCTTTAGAGCTTTGACTATTTTTCTTTCTCTTTTTTTTGCCATTTTTTACTTTTCTTGTGGGAGCTCTTTAAATATTCTGATTTACTAGCACTTTTTGTATGGATTTGCTGTGAATATTCCCTCCTACTCTATGTTTCTTGCTTCTCAACTTGCTGGTTGAAATTGTTGTATCTCAGTTGGGTTTCTAATTGGTGGACACAGACACACACACACACACACACACACACACACACACACTGCTGTAGATACAAATCTTAATAGGAGTGAACTAGCCACAGAGGCCAGAAGGAGAGGCAGGTGTGCCCTTCACTGCGCCCCTGGGTTCTCAGTGTCCCTTCTGGGGGCATACAGTTGCCTGGGAGAGTGGAAAGAATAAATGGGTGATATTCTTTTTTTAGACCCTTTACCCAGCATTAATATCAGGCTTCTCTTAGTTTTCTAAAAGGAACCAGGCGACTTGATTTTTCTATGGTCTGGAAGATGTCAGAGGTCAAGGCAGCCCAAGACATTTAGGTCTTGCCATCCACCAGCCAGCCAGGATACAGACTCATGAGAGGACAGGAGTGATGGTGGTTTAAGCCATTGTTCTTAAGGGTGGTGCTTTATGCAGCAGCAGCTGACTGATACCAGCAGCTGGAGGAGGAGAGAGAGATGAGGAAGTTGGTGCATCTTGGGGACGGAGGGAAGGGTTTCAGATGACCCCTGGGACATCATGAGACCCCTGAGATGGTCCTAACTGGGAGACACCAGTACCATGTGGAGAAGGCAGAGTGCTGCCATAGTCTTCACTTTCTAGTCCCACGTACTGTAGTGTTCGATTTAGCTAGAAGGATATTTTAGGAAGGACCATGCTGTGAAAGAAAGGTATGCGAATTCTACTATTAGCTTTAAATGTGTTCTGCACTATCCCCTCAGCCATTACTAACAACTTATCAAGTTGCTTTTTTTCGCCCTTAAATTTAACCTGCAGTAATCATGCCTCTTTAACTGCCCTGGACAGAACAAAGCCTGAAATGTCACTTACTTTAAGAATATAATCACTTATTGATTACTCTTTTTCTCGAGGAGATAGAATCAGTGTGTAAGCTTTTATCCAAGAAAGTCCAGGACGATTTTTATCCTGCGCATTTAGTTCAAATCCATTCAAACTCTCCTCATAAAACTGTAATTTCAGGCATTGTGTTGCAGATAATCATTATTTTTTAAAAAAAGGATTCATCATACTGCTTCTATGAAAAAGCCACAGTCGGCAGACAATATTTAATAAGTAAATCAATAATGTTCATTTCAGGGAAAAAATTAGGTCTAGAATATAGCTGGAGAAGATAATAAAACAAGACCAAATACTAAATTTCAGACCTGATGAACCACCAGGGCTAATGCGATTTGCCGCGGTACCGGGGTGTCAGGAAGCGTACGTTATAAGATGCTGTGTCAATGCAAATTCAGCCTCATTTGTCATATGCTTAAAACGCAAAGAGAAAGGAGTCTGCTGGCCTGGAGTGTAACACGCGCCTCTTTAACGAAGGGACATGGAGGGAGGAGTGTCCTCAGCTCAGGAAAGTTTTGCTGGGAAGCACATTCCCAGTCTGCAGGAAGATTCATTTACTAAGACGATAGATATACTGCCCACGAGCCCTCTTACTATTTACGATAAAATCCAATTAAAAGCCTTAAAATTGGGAGGAATCTTGGATGCATCTTTTAGTCCCACTTCTTTCCCCTGCGATTGCACTGCCTAGGATGTTGTTAACGGGGAGACCATCTTCTTTCTTCAGACACATTGTTTCAAAGCTGGTGTTGTCAAATGCTTTGTGTTTTCATGGGTCTGACTATATAATTCTCCACAGCTCTCATTGATTAGTACTAGTATTCATATCGCCTGGTGTTGCTCAGAATGTATAGGATCCTTTTTCTGTATGACACACTTGAAAATATTTGGGGGAAGCTCTTTGCGTCTCAGTTTTCTTCCCCAGGTGAAACATCTCCAGGTCTCTCAACAGCCCTTCATTTAATTTGATTTCCAGGTCTCTCATCACTCTTTCATGAAGCGATTATGCTCTGGGCGTTGACAGACTCCAGCGGATGTATTCCCATATGTCAAATCCCCCTAGAACGCTGTGTCCGTAATTAAACCCAGGGTTGCCTATGAGTTTTGGCCAAGGCTTGGTGGGGTCGCATCCTCTTCTTGTATACATTTGATATCAGCTGATGCACCTTCTGCTACACTGGGCTGTACGGGTGGTGTAGAGGTTAATGGGAAGAAGAAAAGGCAGAAGCAGAGAAACACTTGTAACATATTTTTAAAAAATCACTTTGAGGAGATTCTGACAGCCGCCCCTATTCTGAGCAGCACCCAAACCTCCAAGTTGGACATCAGGATCAAAGCCAGACAGTCTTGCCACCTGGGGCGAGGGTTCCTGCGGGTTCTAGAGCCGAACTCCTGCTCTCTCCCACAGTCCGCTCCAGGGTTTCAGAGCAAGCTCTCCAATCGGATTTCTCTACTTCACGTTACGAGCAACTATAGTTGCCACGATAAGCCAGACCCACTTCATTTGGCGCCACTTGTAGCGGGCGATGGTTAATCGTCACCTCCCCAGGTGACGGGACTGAAGGAGGAGGGTTCTCGAGCCCTAAAAAAGAGCTTAATCCATCTCAACTTGCACCCTTGAAGACTGTCTGAAATTTCTTCTCTGCTCATTCCTCCTCTGAACCAAAACTTAAGACACATGGTCTGGCCAAAGCAGAACTTTTGTCCTTATTTTGTGCTCTTAAATAATCTACAAGGTAAATATTAAATGCAGAAAAATTGAGGGTTTAAGAAGATAATGGAGCATCGTACTTGAAATCAGAGCTGTTTTGGAATATAGGGCATATATAGAGCACATTCCTTCTATGAACATTAGATATATATATATATCTGTGTATATATATATGTGTGTGTGTGTATGTATATATATATATATATATGTTTTCTGTGAACATAGACTATATTTTCCCTCTACCTCTGGGAAAACCAGTTACTAAATATGTCCCAGTCTAGCTTCTCTAGGGAATTCCAGTGCCACAAATTCTATTCCTCCAGGAGAATCTCACTGGACATATTTAAAAACAAGGAGGCAATAAAGAAATCTGAATCACTTGCCTGCTCTGTGGCCAGTGCCAGGTTTCATATGCCGTTGGACATAATAATTATTTCTCCCAGTCCAAACCAGTGTTCCTCAATCCTGCATGAAAATTAGAATCTGCTGGAATCCTTGTTAGACAACTACCCAGGCCCGATTCTCAACCTGAGTCGGTGGGGCCCAGTCTGGCCGCCTGGCAGGTTTAAAAGCTGCCCAGATTATTTTCATGTGAGGTCAAGGTTCAGAATTTCTATTCTCTGCAAAATAGATGCAAAGTTGTGTCTCTTGAAGACACTCGGTATTCTCCTGACAAACTGAGCATCGCGGACACCTGAGAAGAAAGAAAAGAAAAGACAAGGCTGACGTCACCGAAGTTCTTTCTTCCCACAGCAGGGTTTCGGGTTGGGCTCCTTTTTTTTTCCTTTTGAGGGTATAAGTATTTGCTATGTTTTATGGATGGCTTATCTGCTGTGCTACACTAGAGAGATTTGGGGTTGCTTCTGGGTAATTTAACTTTCCCTAAGAGTTTTAATTGCCTGACTTTGTCTAGATCCTGCAGAAGGATTCCCTTTTTAGCCTATTCACATGGAAATAAAACCACGTCAATGAAGTGTCTGGCCTGATGGCTGAGGGAGTTGTAGGAAATAAGCACTTCATGCTGATGAGCATTTTAGTGATGGGCATATCTTAACCGAGTCAGAGCCGTGGTTCCATCAAAAAAAAAAACAAACTAAAATTTACACACGTCTCTTCTTCTAGGGTGGAAAAATCCTAGGAGAGATTTGTTCAGATTTGTCTAAGATGTTGATTTGTGTGTCAACCCTGGAGTCCACTAGCATTTAAAGTACAATGAAATCCGTTGAACTAAAATCCTACTTGTCAGAACCTCTCGGTCACTGGAGTGTATGAAATGCGTATCTGTGTACATATGTGTGCATAAAACACATTTACAGGCACACGCTGCCTGGCCAGGGGAAGCTGCAATGACTGTGGGAGCTCCAGCATCGCCCTGTCTCCTGTCCCCCCTGGTTTCTTTAGCACGCATCACGTTTGACACGGCACATGTATGACTTACTTATCTCACTATTTTTCTGCTTCCCCCACAAGAATGTGAGCCCTGTGAGGGAGCCGGTGGTCGGTTTCCCCATTTCCACATTTTCAAGGCTACACCAGTTACTGGCTTGGAGCGTGCCCTCAATAAAAACCCTCGCTGAATGCATTAGGGAGTCAGAAGCACAGTTTATGGAGATTTTCTTGGATGCCATACATATTCAGTGTGGTCCCATGTACTTTGTCCGTAACACGGTGTGGCTGGGTAATCATGGGACCTGGAGTCAGAAACCCGGCGTTGAGTTCTGCCTCTGCCATGGGGTGGGCGAATTGGCACAGTCAGTGATCTTGTCTGGACAGGAGACTAGGGTGAGCACAGCAATAATGCTTTTTCCTATTTCACAGGCCAGTTTTGAGGGGCAAATGAAGTAATTTACTGGCAATTACTTTGCCGTTTTTCCAGGGCTGCGTGACAGTAATTTGTTTACTGTCATCGCTTTGATAGCACTGTGCCCAGAGAATAACGGCGCACCAGCGCCCGCTGCAACCTCAGGGCTGGTGGAGGAAACCTGTCTGAAGGACTTTCATAGGGTGTGCCCCGTGCCCCATGGCATCTCAGCTCTCACCTGACCGGCCTCTCACTCGGAACCCCATCCTTCCTTTGACGCAGGTGTGACTGCTGGACGAGAGCAGCACTGAGCCTGACCATGTAACACAGCACTCGGGGCAGTCCATGGGAGGCATCTGCTAACGTGCTTCTGCTGGAAGTGTTTGTGAGAGCCGGGAAATGTGCTGTTTACGGCATCTCCGTCTCCTGCGAGGCTTTTAGCAAGAACTCAGCCGCTCAGTAGATGCGTGTTGAATCGCATCAACCATTCTCCATTTTCTATTTTCCATATTTTAATATCACCCATGGAGCACTTATTTCAGGCCCAATTCCTCCAAGTGCTCACAGAACAAAATAAAATAAAATAATAAAGGAAAATAAATACTCAACCTCACCAACACGCGTTAAGAGAGCATTTAAGCAGCAAGGAATTTGGACTACGTGGGGAGCTGCTCTAACTCACCGACGGGAGCCCGGTTTGCTCTTTCAAGCTTATTTTCTCAGGTGTGGTGACATTGGTGACTATCGGAAGTAGCACAGTGAGGGAAGATGATCGTCTGCCTCATTCACAGAACAAGAGTTTGAAGGGGGGAAGCAGAGAGGTAAGATGACAGGTGCTTACCGCGTAGGAACTGTATAAATCGACCCATTAGGTCGAGAACAGATCTTTTCTTTGTGACCTCGGTTTTACAGACAGCTATAATTACTTCCTAGCTTTTTAGGAAATTGGTTGATTCTCTGATTTTAGCTCAAAATTGAGTGAGAGTCAGGCACAAACTATGAGAGGACGTTGATAATTACACATTTACTGATCCATGCATCCAATTTCTCTGTAGTTTTCATGAGGTTATCTCCTGAGGCGCGGATGGCAAGACCACGTGCTCCAGAGTGAGGAAGAGCTAGATGTGAATTCCAGTTTTGTCCTTCATTAGCTGTGTGATCTTAGGTTAGTTACTCAACTTCTCTGATCCTCTGTTTCTTTGTCTTATAAAATGGATAGTATTACCTACCTAAAAGTTAATGTATCAATGAACTTTGCTGATGTAACAAAGCTTCCAAACTTCTCTGGTCTACAACACTCATTTCTCATATTACACGAGGGATGCAGATGCGTTGTGGCTGTGCTCCAGGCTCCGGGTCTTAAAACAAAAGCCATTTGTTCTGTCTACTGGGCTCAGGGAGGTGGTTTGCCTTTTCTGGGGAAGACGTGGCTGGTCTTGGCTGGGCAGCCCTCGTGTATGCATTCAGTGGGTCAGGTTAGGGTGTAGCTGATCCCATATGGCCTTGCTGACATGTCTGGGCTCTGGCTGGCGTCAGCTAGGACAAGGGAGTGACTCCACCAGGTGTCTCTCCTCACCCAGTGGGCTAGCCTGGGCTCCTTCACACGGGGACAGGAGGAGGGCCAGCCCCGGAACTCAGGTGCCTTTGCATATCTGCTTGTTCATACTTGTTATTGATCCATTGAACAGAGCCGATCTCACCGCCAAACCTGGCAGAGTGCAAGGAAATAGCTTAATAGGAGGGGCTTCCAGTCCCCCTGCAGATGGACCCAAGTAGAGAAGAGAAATAATTTGTGGCCACTGATTTGTAATCCACCAAACGTGGTGATGGGTGGCACGTGAAATCCTCTTCCTGAAAGAGGGACTAAATATGAAAAATATGACCTGCCATCACCTTCTCTCTTGATCACAAACATTTATTTCCTTTCTACTCACAAATGACACCTACCTCTCCAAAGGAAGGAACTCAGAGAGTCGCGTCCCACCCCAGCATCAGGCTCAGTTCTGAGGTCTCGTGATCATGTCCACGCTGGGTTAGCGGTTGTTCCATCTGATCTGGAGACATAGGAACTAAAAAGACAAGACTTCCCCTCCTTACCTCTGCCCCAACACACAAGGATGGGTGACCTGAACACACGCTCCCATTCGGAGGAGGAAGGAATGCGCAGGGAACACCGCGATTACCGGGCCCTAGAAAGTTTGTGAATTCCTGGTGGGGAAATGTTGAAATCTTTGCTACTTGAGAAGGCAGAATGCTCCTTGAGGAGGCCAGTTGTCCCCATTCTTCTTGGCCACGTGGGAAGAGACCTTTGGAGAAGATGCCTTTCTTGAGTGCTGAGCATCTTCATTAGCCTTCTTCCTGGCCACAGAAAGTCGGGGCCACACGGGGTGTTTGGGATCTCAGACAGTAACTGTTTAGTTTAGCCCAGGCTGCTAACGTTTTTGACAAGACTACTTTCATTTTTTCTAAATCTATTTAATTCTAGTCAACTTCATGTACAATATCTGCCAACATAATTCTTTCCAAGATACACCTCTCTCTCTCCTTAATTGCAGTGATGTTTACTTTATCAGGCTTCTATAGGACCATAACATAGTTCATTTTCCTTGAGCTATTTTTTTTTCCAGTGGAAAATACTTCCCAAGGATCTCCTTAAACAGACGTGTTTAAACAAAGTTACAAGAGCCACACCCTTGAATTGCTCTTCGCTTTAACAGGCTGTCTTAATTTGCATCTTAATCAGACTTTTGGTTCAAATACTTTCTCAATTTTATTTTAGTTTTTTCTTCTTAGAAATGAGACATAGTTCCATTTTCCAATCCTGAAATTCCCAGCTTTACTACACAACCTCATGTCTTTATCTTTCTGTCTGTTTGCAAACAGGCTTCTTCTTTGCTGAGCTCATTTTTCTTGGGTGCTTTAACTGCTGTGGCTAATATCAACCAGCCATGCTAATAGCATTCAGTTTCAAAATCTCTTCAACCACAGCCAAGAGTTAAATTGTCTATTACCCACCTTCTTGGTTTTCACATGTGGCAGTTACCGTGTGTCATTCTTGCACTGATTTCCAGCTTTTCAGTTTCTGACTATAGTGTCCGTGTCACCTTTGCTGGCTCTGAAGCCAATCTCAACATTTTAGCTTCTTTGTTTATTAATCGGCATCCTATTTCCGGCTCCAATTTTTATGTGAGTTAGGCTTGCTCTGCTATTTAGCAACACCCAAATCGTAGTGGCATTCAACAGCATGCATTTATTTCTCTCTCATTTTACACGAGGGCCATGGGTCGGCTGTGGTCTGCTTCAGGCTGAAGCTCTGCCCAGATTAAATTGTAGTTTGGTTTAAATTCTGGGGCTGCTTCCAGCTCTCAGTGCATCACCTCACTCTGGGACTCAGGCAGAGGGGGCTGCCTTGATCCGAGACACGCCTATTGTTATGACAAAGAGCGAGAGAGGCCCAGCAGAGGCAAGCAAGCACACTGATGTCTTCCACATGGATGGAACTTACATGCAAACTCCTACGTGGCAGGTAGACATTCTTCTCCTACAGGCGACAGGTGAACCACAGGATCAAGGACAGGCACAGACGACCCTATTACGGCGCATGGAGGGGAAGAACAATTTGGAGCAATAATAAAATTATCATAGGAAATATCACAAAGACATCATCAATTATCATGAAGAATAATTGCAAGATTTCAATGAGATAATTTTTTAAGTGTACCACTTAACGATCATTCACACAATGAACACAGATGTGTAACCAGCCCCCAAGCAAGAAAGAGATTATTATCAGCATGTTTGGGGCGTGCCCACACCAAGGGCAACTCACGGCCACCTGATGACTAACCGCATGGATTAGCTGTGTCCGTCTTCTTTTTATACTTGGGATCTACAGTCTGCATTCTTCTGTGCTGGCTTTTCTTAACGTGAGGTGGGTTTAAGTCAGTTTGGGCCAATCTAACAAAATTCCATAGACTGAGTGCCTTATAATCAACAGATGTTTACTCCTGACAGTTCTGGAGGCTGGAAGTCCAGGGTCAAGGTGCTGGCAGATTTGTCTGGGGAGAGCCCACTTCCTGGTTCATAGACTGTGTGTTCTCGCTGTGTCCTTACATGGTGGAGGGGGCAAGGGGGCTCCCCGGTTCTCTTTTATAAGGGCACTAAACCCATCATGAAGGCTGTACCCTCACAACCTAATCACCTCCTCAAGACTCCATCTCCTAATGCCATTGCACTGGGAGTTAGGTTTTCATGTATGAATTTTGGGAGGACACAAGCATTCAGTTCATAGCAAGGTGTGCGGGAGTCACCCACATGGTTTATAGACTGTTCATGTTCGTTGCTTCGTAGTACTCCCTTGTACTCGCACGCCACAGTTCATGAATCTACGATAGTATTGACGAGCATTTGGGAGATGAGATTTAATAAGCTCCTGGCACGTAGGGAGTGGTTCCATTATACATTTTTGTCCTTTTTCTGTCCCCTCCCTCTTATGTACCAGCTTTTGTGTCTAAAATGTATATCCAGATGTTTTACATCAACTCTAGACCCAAGATAAATGCATTTGGATGTTGAAGGAGTGAGCATGAGTCTATATTAGGCTAGACGTTAAGTAGCACGGCCATGAACGGTCTAATTTGTACAAGTCCAGTGAAGGCTCCCTCTGGGAACATGTGACGTCCTGGTAGAGGCTGAGGGACCCTTGCCCAGACTCCTGCATCACTCAGGGCAGTCAAACCACTCATGGGATTGACCAGTTTCATCCTGGAGTTAGAGCACAGCACGAGTTCATGCATGAAGACATAAAATATAAATTATTTCTTAACTTCGTTTCTTCTAATTTCACATTTACATCGTGTGTTCTTCCAGGTACATTTGGCACCTGGTGGGAGCAGCTTGTTCATCTTCACATTCTTAGTAGAAAAAATTCACTGCAATTGTACTCAACAACTCTAATAAAAAATTGTCCATTCTTTCTAAATTTAGCATGAATCTGGAGTTATCACTTATTTGATTATATATCACCCAAAATTAAATTGCAAAGTGAATTCAGTCTTACTGTCTTAAAACTAACAGAATCAACCTGCCCTGCTTTGTTTTAGGTAATAAAAAGAAAGATTGTACTTTTTGTTTTCTCACTGTTGCCTTTTTGCCTCCCCAGAGCATGAAAGTGACCACCTGGAGCATTTTCAGTCGAGCCTCGTTAATGATCTTCTCAGGGCGAGCCCCCAACTGGACCTTGCTCCTGGAAGCGAAGGCTGGGATGTGTGTCCCTCTCTAGCGGTGTGTGGTCTTTGCCTCTGGCTGATGTCAGCTTGGATCCAGACCAATGCAACAGGCCTTTCGTCTGCAATCGCTTCTTAGAAAACTTCTGAGCTTCGATATTATTTGCCTTGGAGACGAGCACAGAAGATGCACCCCTCCTTTCTTCTGTTTTAATGCAAGCTACAACACGTATTTGCTTCTAAACAATTCTGTCCTTGAAATGCCAAAGGCAAAGTTATTTCAAACAACTGATCTTGATTATAGCAAATACATGCTGTGGTGGAAAACCATGACAACGATAATAGTCATAGTGATGATTGCAACTGCAATTAATATTTACAGAGTGTTTCCAATACACAGGCACTAAGGTGATGGTTATTATAAGACACGGCCCCTTCCTTCAAGAATCACAGTCTATTGAGCGTAGAAACATGACTACAGATTGATCCCCTAAATGCAATGACAGAGGTTTCTGGTATGTTAAGAAAGCACCTCATCTACCCTAATATCACAGAAAAAAATTCTGGGGGCTGGCCTGACGGCATAGTGGTTAAGATTGCCTGCTCCTCTTTGGCAGCCTGGGGTTTGCGGGTTTGGATCCTGGACACTGACCTACACATTGCTCATCAAGCCACGCTGTGATGGCATCCCACATACAAAATAGAAGAAGATTGGCACAGCTGTTAGCTTAGGGCCAATCTTCCTCACCAAAAAAAAAAAAAGAAAAAAATTCTTTAATGATCAAAGTAATGAGAAAAAGGCCAAAAGCATGGGAAGGAAATTGCATACATTGTGCAACAATGTCACAGTGCTTTCTGTTCTGGGACAGCATAAAATGGCAGAACTTCTTTCAAGATAGAAAAAAGACAGCTCTTTGAGTTTCAAGAAAAAACTGAGTTTAAGTTATCTCTGCACCAACAGACTTTAATGCGCATCTTTGCCTGTGCAGCCCAATATCTCCTAATGCCGGTTTCTTGTGTTTATCACAAGTTAACTTCATATTTCTACTGTTAATAGATTTTTATCTAAAATTGACATTTATGCATATGCAAGAGAGCTTCACATCTCCTGTGCGTTAGGACCAGACTGAGTTGTCCATTTTCTAAGAGCCATATATACACACATGTTAGGAACCATCACCCCACACAATGGAGAAACATTTCTGGACATGTGAGGTCACTTGTCCTAGGGTTTGGTTTCGTGTTGGTGTGTAACTTTTTGTTCTTAAGCAGGAGGGTGTCAGCAACATTATTCAGTGAAGATCTGGATGGCAAATTTTTTAGCTTTAAGGGTCAAGGGGCAAAAGCTAAGATGTTATGCAGAAACAAATGGAACTACTTAAAATCATAAAAACCATTTTTAGCTTGCCTACCTTACAAAAACAGGCAGCCCTTGGTCCAAGCTTAAATGTTTCCTCTACAGATTATTATAATGCAGATTATTTATGCTGATACAATCTTCTTATATATATCAGTTTTAAAATATCAATAACAATATTAAATAATGCGTCCATTAAACAAGGCGACCATTTAAGAACAATGGTTTTAGGGACAATTTAGGAACTATTAGTCTTTTCCTTTTGGTATCAAATATGTTTTAAATATTATCCCCAAACATTTAATCCATCCTTATATTTATAAGACGAGCGTGACTTTGGGCAGTGTGTCTGTGTTATCGTTATTTTTTTAGTGTTACTTAGAACATTGCTTTGGGATTACGCCGACAGAATATTTGAAATCGAGAAAGTGCGAACAAGAAGGGTTTGCTGTAACCAACAAAGCGGCAGAATCAATTAACAGCTCTCAAGCTCGTTGAATCTCTCCATGACACCTCAGCAGAGCCAGTCACTGACCAGCTGAATCAGCTTGAAGGTTAAAAATTCTGCCTCTCCAGAGGCCAGCACCTTTTAAAAGAGCTAACTTTGTGCATCCTGGAAAATACATCTTCTCTCTTTTAGAGAGAGAAGCTGTGAGCATTTTATCTTTCCTTTCTCCATATATGCATGTGTGTGTGTACACATGTGTGTGAAATCATACACGTGTATCAGGAATAGGATCCCAGATAAAGAAGGAAGATCATGAAAACTAAGTGATAGGAGACTTTGTCAAAATCTCTTACAATCCTTTGCTCTTCCTTTTATGCAAATAATTTCCCATTCTTTCAGCTATTTGCCTGCATGGGAGGTCGTCATTGTTATGGAGATGATCCTTTCCCCTACCTGTCTATCAGTGCAGCTGAAGCTAATTCAGAACACTGATGTAAGATTATCATCAGGTTGAGCACTTATCTGACAAAATTTATGGTGATGCGTCTACTCCATATTGAATATGCCAATGCTCCCTGATCATGCGTTTTTATGGCATTCCCATTAGTTGGTGACAGCTGTCAAAAATGTGGTGGTTGTCGTTTTATTTACTTCTGACATTTGAAGGTCACTTATAGTTTTAATTAAATTTTTCCTTTGTCAACTCAGAAATACCACTCAATTTAGCTCTCTATTGCTCTCGGAAATGCAATGGCATTCCAGGGGCCGATTATTTCAAGATTGCATTGCCAGACTAGTTATTGCAATGATAATGATTATTGAATACGGCAAATATATTGGGAACTACACACAACAGAGAAATAAATTAGTCAGTCTCACCAGGGAGACCTGGTGTCTGAAGGGAAGATATACCCTCTGTCTGTGCCCTGATAACTCTGAAGGCTTGTACTGGTGCTGGTTGCTAAGTGCGCCTCATCCTCGTCTGCCCCTGGACTCCTCCAGCTTAAGAGATGCCTGGGTGTTGGGAGGGGCCTACTTCCTCCCCATTCCTGATATTTTCTTCTTTATGCATTAGCCAAAAATATTGAGAAACACAGAGAAGTACAAGTTTTGGGAGCAAATTAAAACCTGGAGATTATGGCTTTGTTGGGGTCAGAGCATTTTGACTTTGTGTTTTATACTGACCAGCATTGTACGTAGCAGCTGAGTCACAGTAGTGGGGTTGGACCATAGATGTTGGTCAGTAAGAGTTTTTGCCCTGGGCGATATCTTAGTTCATAGCAACTTTGACCATATATGAGTGATTCTCAGTAGTTTTAGGTCAAAATGGAGATGGATGGGTCACGGTGTTGATTTTATATTATACAGGTTCATTTTTTCCTAAAGCAGAGTAACTGAGGCAAAGATTGGACCATGGGGAAAAACGTCTTTCTAACAAAGGGCTTTTGCGTTTCAAGGATGAAACAATATTTGCATGTTTTAAATTGCAAGGTAACTGCAATTTCCTTATTATTCCCAGTATTAGTTGGTTTAACTTTCAAAGGTTAGAGCCAGGTCTAGTTAGTGAGTACCAGACGGGCCACCTCAAATCCCATCCTGAATTCAGAGCCAAGGAAAGATATGTGGATGGTTTAGGGTTAAATTCAGCTGCTGAAGAGTCACTCCCCATCATGTGGCCTTCAGTTGATTAGTTAACTACAGTGGAAGGAGAACTCTGCCCCAGAAATGAGGTTTCTGAGGCCTGAGAAATTCCACAGTTAGAGACAGTGGAGGCCACAGCAGCACAAAACTGAAAATACTTCCTTGTAAGGAGTGAGGACACTATGTCATTAGTCAGAACTCAATATTAATGCATGTGTGGACTTTCCACAAGATACGGTTAACACAGCACCATAATTAACCTCTTCATAGGGCATTTCTAATGTATTTTAACATC
This sequence comes from Equus asinus, assembly GCF_041296235.1. Lineage (NCBI taxonomy): Eukaryota > Metazoa > Chordata > Mammalia > Perissodactyla > Equidae > Equus > Equus asinus. The sequence continues at coordinate 43,675,999 of NC_091818.1, forward strand.
ACAGTTCATAGGCCCCAGACTAACTGTGTCCCAGGAAGCTAAAATGAAGATGATTTTCTCCTTCCGCATTCTTTTACTGATCCACTTACTGGTTAAGCAAAATGAATTAAGAGAACAAACCAAGGGAATGTTGGGGATGCCTCCCCCTCACTCTTGACAGCTCCTTCCATATCCTTTAGTTTAAACCATGAACATTTACTCTATCCCCCTCCTCAGTTTTCATCGTAGACGAGGAGGATCTAATTGATGAGTGTGAAAGAAAAGTCAGCTCTAAAGAAACAAAAGCTTTGAACTTACCACACAAAGATTTTAAGACGGTGGACTTAAATATGTTCAAAGAGCTAAAGCAGAACACAGAGAGCTAAAAGAAATCAGGAAAATTTTATACGAAGAAAATGAGAATATTAGCAAAGAGAGAAATTATTTCCAAAACCCAGATAGTCCGTAGCTGTAAAATACAATAACCGAATTGAAAAAATTCACTGAAGAGGTTCAACTGCAGATTTGAACAGGTAGAAGAAAGAATCAGTGAACTTAAACTCAGGTTATTTGAAATGCTCAAGTCTCAGGAGCAAAAAAGAAAAAAAGAATAAAGAAAAGTGAACAGAGCCTAAGGGATGGGCTAATGGAACATCATCAAGTGAACAAATATATGAGTTATGGGACTTTCAGAAGGAGAAGAATGACAGAAGGTGCATGTCAATTATCTGAAGAAATAATGGACGAAAACTTCCCACATTTGAGAAGCTCTACAAATTCCAAGTAAGATTAACTGAAAGAAACCCACAGTAAGACATATTATAATTCAGACTGTCAAAAAAAACAAACAAAAAAAACAGAGGATCTTGAAAGTAGCAAGAGAGAAGCAACTCGTCGCATTCAATGACTCCCTAATAAGACTAGAAGCAGATATTTGAGCAGAAAGCTTGAAGGTTAGAAGGCCATGGGATGATATATTTAAAACACTGGAAGAAAAACCATCATCCAAGAATCCCATATTTGGCAAAACTGTCCTGCAAAAAAGACAGAAAAATTAAGATACTGTCAGACAAACTAAAGCTGAAGGAGTTCATCGCCGCTAAACCTGACATAAAAGAAACATAAGAGAATCTTTAAGTTGAAATGAAAGGACATCAGACAGAAACTCAAAGCCATATGAAAATATAAGCTTCTTGGGTAAACATAAATACACTGAAAAATATTTTTAAAAAGGAATATTATTGTGACTTTGGTTTGTAGCATTACTTTTTATTTTCAGAACAGTTTAAAATACAAATGCATAAAAATTATAAATTTACATTAATGGGTACACTATATATAAAGATGCAATTTGTGACATTAATACCATAAAGTGAGGGGAGTGGAGCTATAAAGCTGTAAGTAGTTTTTGAATGTGATTGAGGTTAAGTTGATATCACTTCAAATTAGATTGCTATAACATTAGGATGTTATATATAATCTCCATGGTAACCATAAAGAAAATATCTATGGAATATACACAAAAGAAAATGAGAAGGGAAGCAAAATACATTATTATAAGAAATAACTAAACACAAAGGAAGGCAGTAGTGGAGGAAATGAAGGACAAAAAAGCCATCTTATATACAGAATATAAATAGCAAAATTTCAAAAGTTAGTCCTTCCCTATCAGTACTTACTTTAAATATAAGTGTATTAAACTCCCCATTCAAAAGACATAGATTGGCAGAATGGATTAAAAAAACAGGATTCAATTATGTACTGTCTACAAGAGATTTATTTTAGATCTAAGAACATGCATAGTGTGAAACTGAAAGAATGGAAAAAGATGTTCTATGTAAATAGTAACCAAAAGAAAGCTTGGGTGGCTATGCTAATTTCAGGTAAAATAGACTTTGGGTCAAAACTGTTACAAAAGACAAAGAAGGACACTATGTAGTGGTAAAAGGGTCAAATCAACAAAAGATGTAATAATCATAAACATATATGCACCAAATATCAGAGTTCCAAAATATATGAAGCACGCATTGACATAACTGAAGGGAGAAATAGATGGCTTTGCAATAATTATAGGAGACTTCAATATGACACTGTCAATAATGGTAAAACAACCGGAGAGAAGATCGAAAAGGAAATAGAAGACTTCAACAACACCATAGACCACTTGGACTTAACAAAGATATTTACAGCACTTCACACAACAATAGCAGGATGCACATCTTTCTCAAGTGCACATGCAACATTCTCCAGGAGAGGTGATGCATCAGGCCACGAAACAAGTTTTAATAAAAGTTTTTGAGGTTCTGAATTTTATAATGTATCTTTTTAAATCACAATGGAATTAACAGAATTAAACCAGAAGTCAATAGAAGAAGGAAATCTGGAAAATTTAAAAACCCATGGAAATTAAACAACATGGTCTGAAAAAAACAATGGTTCCAAGAATAAATCCCAAGGGAAATTAGAAAATATCTTGAGACGAATGAAAATGAAAACATACATATCGAAGTAGATGGAAGGCACTGAAAACAATGCCAAGAGGGACGTTTTTAGCTGTAAATTCTTGCATTCTAAAAGAAGAAAGATAAGTCAGCAACTTAACTTCATGCCTTAAAGGACTAGAGAAAGAAGAACAAACTAAGCCAAAAGTTAGTAGCAGGAAGAAAATAATAAAAATTAGAGCAGAGAACAGAAAAGAGAACAATGAGAAAATCAATGACACCAAGAGTTGGTTCTTGAAAAAGATCAATAAATTTGACAAACTTTTAGCTAGCATGATTAGGAAAAAAAAGAAGACCCAAATATCTGAAGGATAGAATAGACATTACACTTATTTTACAAAAATAAAAAGCACTTTTAGAAAGTGCTATGAACAATTGTATACCAAATAATTGTATAACCTAGACAAAACAGACAAATTACTAGAAACACAACCAGCTAAGGTTGAATCTTGAAGAAATAGAACATGTAAATAGACTTTTAAATAATAAGGATATTAAATCAGTAATCAAAACTCTTCCAACAGAGAAAAGTCTAGGACCAGATGCCTTCCCCAGTGAATTCTACCAAACATTTAAAGAAGAATTAAAACCAGTCTTCTTCAAATTCTTCCAAAAAATTGAAGAGGAGGGAACACTTCTTGATTTGTTCTATGATGCCAGAGTTACCCTGATAGCAAATCAAAGACGTTATAAGATAAGAAAACTACAGATAAATATCCCTTATAAGCATTAATGAGAAAATCCTCAACAAAATATTAGCAAATTGATTTCAACAGTATATTAAAAGGATTATACTCTATGACTAAGTGGGAGTCTTTCCTGGAATACAAAGATGGTTCAATATATCAAAATAAATCAATGTAATACACCACATTAACAGAATGAGATAAACACCACACATGATGATCTCAATTGAAGCAGAAAAGGGATTTGATGAAATTCAACACCCTTTCATGATAAAAACGCTCAACAAACTAGGAATAGAAGGAAACTATCTCAACACAATAAAGACCATTATATGGAAAACCCACAGCTAAAATCATACTCAATGGTGAAAGACAGAAAGCTTTTCCTCTAAGATCAGGCACAAGAGAAGGATGCCTGCTTTGGCCGCTTCTGTTCAACACAGTACTAGAAGTCCTCGCCAGAGCAATTAGGAAAGAAAAAGAAAATGAAAAACACCCAATTTGGAAAAGAAGGAGTAAAATTATTTCTTTTCTGGGATGATATTATCTTATGTGTAGAAAACCCTAAAGATTAAAAAAAAAAAAAAAACTGTTACCACTAATAAATGAATTCAGTAAAGTTGCAGGATGCAAAATCCACACACAAAACTCAGCTGCTTTTCTGTATAGTAACAATGAACAATTTGAGAATGAAGTAAAAAAATGATTTCGTTTACAACAGCATCACCACAAGGAGCTACCTCTTCCCACCTGTTAGATTGACTATTACTAAAATAAAGGAGAAAATAACAAGTGTTGGTGAGGATGTGGAGAAATTGGAACTCTTGTGCATTGCTGGTGGGATTGTAAAATGGTACAGCTGCTGTGGAAAACGATATGGTGGTTCCTCAAAAAAGTAAGCGTAGAATTATCACATGATCCAGCAATTCCATTTCAGGGTATGTAACCCGAAAGAATGAAAAGCTGGGATTTGAACAGAAATTTGGAGATGACTTGTCTAATGGGTAAAGTGTCTCAGTTTGGAATGATGAAAACAGTTCTGAAGGAGCCTGGCCCGGTGGAGTAGAGGTTACGTTTGCTTCCTGCTTTAGCGGCCCAGTGTTCACATTTCGGATCCTGGGTGTGGACCTAGCATCACTCACCAAGCCATGCTGAGGCTGTGACCCACATAGAAGAACTAGAAGGACATACAGCTAGGATATACAACTCCGTTCTGGGGCTTTGGGGAGAAAAAAAGAAAAAGAGGAAGATTGGCAACAGATGTTAGCTCAAGGCCAATCTTCAAAAAGAATGTATATATATACTAAAAAAAAGATCTGAAGATGGATGGTGGTGATGGTTGTACAACAATGTACTTGTACTTACTGCCACAGAATTGTACAATTAAAACGGCAAACTTTATGTTATGTATATTTCACAATAATAAATTCATAAATTAATTATGTGACCTCAAAGGGGAAAGAAACACTCGTGTTATTTCTGTTCATGAGTGAGCCCTAGAGTCAGCTGGGCTGTTCTCACATGAGCCACGCCTGCTGATTTTACGGGCTTGCTCTTACAGTGGGCCGGTTTCATGGGCGTGGGGCCCGAGCATGCTCAGAGAGTCCATCTGTGCCATCTTGCCTCTCCCTTGTCACCATGTTGAAGTTCTTAATCCCTTTTGAACTGGAGCCTTCACGTTTTCATTTTGCACTGGACTCTGATAATTCTGTAGGTGGTCCTGCTCAGGTATCTGCAGTGTACTCGGGGTTAGCAGGGGCATGCCCCATGCCTGTGTGGGGATGGCTGTCTGTGGGCTGGAGTAGCGGGGTGAAGGGGTCCCTTAGTGTCATCATCTGCATGGCTCGCCCATGACTGTTCATTTCGTGGGTGCAGAGTTCAGGATGGGGATTGTGAGGAGAGAGAGAAGCTGCGTGGGGCATATGGGTCAGAGGTTGTCTATTGTCCCGGAGACAGGAGGACATCAGGGCTCTGTTCAGATAGAATGTGGGATGCCACGGGATTCATGGGACCCTGTAAGAGTGATAGCTTCCTCACAAGCTGATGCTTACTAGTAAGCCAGGGATACAGTAGGCGCTCCAGGTAGCTCAATTCTTGTCTTTCTCAGGCTCATATTGCCCTTGCAGTCACTCTAAACCCTTGAGTCTCCTTTACGTGAAACATGTTTCAAGCAACTATCCCTTAAGCCGTATGTGAAACTGATTTTCTGGGCGAAAACCCGACACTATATTTGCATTTAATCTACCTTAAGTTTTCACTGAAAACTTTAAAAATATGATTCTGACGTCCTATTTATCCAACTCATCTGTGTGTTACTGAGTCTGAAAAGAAATGAAATTGGAGCTATTAATCTGAAAAAAGTGTAGTGAAACAATGTCTACTTTAAATAGAAAATAAACAGACATTACCAAGGAAATAGATTGCAAGAAGGGTGCTCCCAGGAGAGCACATGGCATGGTCTGCAAGTGGGCAAAACATTCCACTTTTAGCATCATCAGCGACTGTGCCCCCGTGTGTACCTGTGCCATTCTTGTCCCAAAATTATTCCCGGAGTGAATTCTGCAAGTCAATGAGCCACAGTCTCCCGGAGCCTTGAGATGCGTCTGCCGCGTGCTCCCGGACCAGCCTCCTGCTCCAGTAATCTGTCGTCAGTTCCACTGGCACTTGCCCAATTGTTTTTCCCTCTAAATGCCATGCTATGCTTCAGCGCTTAAAGCAATCTCTCCAATATTGCTCACATTTAAATATTTGTTTATCTGACAGAGATTCAAACAGATGCAGTCATCTCTCTGAATATGCAAAACACTCAGGAGCTCAAATTTGAAAGAAAGCAACCCAAATAGGTTTCTTTAATATGCTGCCTACATATGTGTGCCACACACCACACATGCACCAACAGACAACAGACATGCACGCACACCGACACGAGTATAGATGTGAAAGCAAATGCACAAGCAAATAGCAGCTTTTCTTTTCGTAACACGGTATAGATCTGTGCAGGTAATTTTCCTAACTGTTAATTATCACAGTAATTACTCACCTGGGGAAGTGAGGAGGTGATGGACAACCCGTAGTTATATTGTACTGTGTAGACAAGGAAAGTGTGAAGTGATTAATTACACCGTGCCAGGCAGCAATGACGTCTGCGTGTGGTGGAAACTGTGAGTTTGTCGAGTTGGAGTTTTGCATCTTTCCTGTAATCTTAAGGCTTTCTAAAGGTGGGTTATAAAGCAGAGCAGAGATTTCCTCCAATCCTTAGCAAAAGCAGGCAAGTCTATAATGGGTCCCAAACTGTTCATTAACAGCCAAAACACTAAATTTTGAGTGTGTTGATTGTACATATTGCACCCTAATTTACTAAAATTTTAAAAAACTATTCAAGTACAGCTTTTATGGCTTATGCGTTTCTCTTTTGCTGAGTTCTTTGTCCTGACTGCCCTTTGTATTTTTGGTGGAATTTCCACCCCTTGCAGACAGATGTGGACTTTCTCCTCAGAGACAGAAGTCAGTAACACTGAAGACGTCATAACTACACGCTGGCACTTCTTTCTGGTGACTTTTTTTTAAGCAAGTAGAACCATGTATGCCTTTTAAATGGTCTGAAAGCGTTCAGGGTGACCCACACAGGACAAAGTAACTTGGAGGAGAAAGATCACAGGTTTGCGTCTTAAAAGGCAAGAAGCAGAAATAGGACCAGACGAAAACAGATACATGAGAAAATATTAGGTTTATTGGCCATTCTATTTAAAGATAAAATTTGGATTAACTAATGATGAAAATTAAAATTCTTGAGTCTTTTGTTGATTTAAAATATCCAAACAGACCCTATCTTCTTTCTCCTGGATATCGACAATTTTCTTTATAAAGGTTCTTTTTTTTTAAATCTTCTCATTTAAAACTAGTCTGGGCCCAAGTAGCGTCAAGTTCCCTTACAGAGCCAGCTTTCCAAAAAAGTTATGAAGCATGCAAAATGCCCTGCATCTCCATGCCAGCATCCCTTTCCTTTCTGGGCATCATGTCAGCTTTCCTTTACTTATCGTGGGCCCCTTTCCCTCTCACCATTCTGACCTGCCGTCAGAAAATAACTTGATAAATTAATTTAGAGCCAGGTTAAGTAACTAATCAGTCTTAAAGTATTTCTCCTGTTAGTTAGCCAGAAATTAAAAAGATCTCGAATGGTGGCATTTCAAATGTCCGCAAGGTGTAAGAGGGTGGGGACTGCATCCTTGAAACTAGATGGAAATGGGATGGTAAAAGTGCTCTTCTCTCAATTGGGAGATTTTTCCCTGCTCTTCTGAGGGTCAACTATACCATGTTCCGGAAAAATCAGAACATTTACTAGGATTAGTCTTTAGAACAAGCTTGTTGTAAAATCAGGAACTGTAGCTTTCATTTTAGTGGTGACGTGAGGCCAGATTGAGTTCTCAGGAGCACTGGGCGAGCCTGAGTGCTTCCCCTTGATGTCCACTGCCCCAAGACCTGCTTCCTCACATGGTCTAGTTACCAGATCTCAAGGGGAGGAGCAAGAGGTGACCATGACGTGCTTACACACATGTTTTAGTTTCCAGATCTCATGAGGAGGCCTGAGGAGGTGACTGAGATCAACAGAGAAAATTGCTTGTGAGTCAGAGTAAATAGTTACTTCCTCCTCCAAAATATGCCTCAGCAGTTATTCTCTACATGATTCTGAATATTTGCTAATATTGTGAATGGTGGCTAGTAATTCTGCCACTTGGTCATTCTTTTCAAAACCCCAAAGCCCCGAGCACAGTGTGAAGTCCCTTGCCCTGGTTGGATCCCTGCTGGACTGCGCAGGGCTCAGCTCTGAACTGCAGTGCCGACGTGGTCATTCTTCGAGACCCATCTTCTGCTTTGGTGCTTCTTGACGCCGAGTGTAATTGAGTAGATAAATCATCCATACTCCTCTATGAAGAGTTACGGCACCTTTTCTCTTTCCGTGGAAGTTGCTGGAAAAAGTCTGAAAAATGTGTGCTCGCCTTGGCTACAGTTCACGGACATTTTGTCTCCAATTCTTCTTTTGAAAATGTGGAGAGACTTTTTTTTCCCAACTCATGCTGATGCAAAGAGAATTTGAGGACGTCTTTTTTCTTCTACCCTCAGCTTAATTTGTGATCATCTTTCCCTCCATCTTGAAAGACATCTAGAAATTGCTCTTCTGAACAGTGATGTTAGCTGCTGACATTTTAAAAAGAAAAGCTGTCAAGACAGCCGGGACTTTTCATATTTAAAATATTCCCTAGGTTATCCTGAACTTGCCTTCCTGTTTTATTTTTTTTTTTAGCTACTGTAGTGGTCGAGGTCAACTGAAGATCATTTTAAAGAGAGGGTGGTGTCTAAATTAAGAGCTCTTAATGCAGTTTCCCTTGGCCCTTGTCATCCCGACAGAAGTCACTATTCATTAACATCTTTCATAAGAAGATTTTTAGGTATGGGTGGCAATTTTCTTGACACTTCTCTGGAGATTCGAGAGATAGATTTGCCTTGGGAACAAGCAAGCTACAATTCCTTCTATTTTCTGCATGCTCCTATTTCAGCCACCCATTGTCTGCGTACCCATTCATGATGTTTGGCATTTGAACACCTCAAACAAGGCAATAATGAGATACAAATTGGGATATGCAGAGGTTCAATTTTAGAGAAATAGGAGGTTGGATTTCCATGAACCAAGTTCAAGATTTTTCCCCCTCCACCTGCTGTCAGGGGTTCCCCCTCCTGGCGCCAGGTGTGAGCTGAGGGAGAAATGCTTCTGGGACAACAGGCCTGGGGGTCTGTGTGACCTAGAAACTTGTTGAGTCCAGACAGAGCACTTCCATCTTAGGAGGGCTTGTGCTGGGCACATCCAATGTTACGGCTAGGTAGGTTGAGAGACCCCAGCTGGTGGTGGGCAGTGCTGGTGTCACGGTCACTGTGTGCTCCATCTTTACCAGGGTCCAGGAGCATCCCATGAGTTGTTTTGCAAAAGTTATATAATTCTTTGTTCAACATGGCGTGGCTCTGCTCCAGAAATCTAAGCACTTGCTTTGAGATCTGCCACTGAGTTCTTCCATAATCCCCACAGGTCATCTTTCCCTTTTCGACACCATTGTGACACCTTGGGGTCTCTGGGTTGTGTGGACCAAGAGGTAGGGCTGCTGTTATCACAGCTGGGACCTACTCTGAGTCCCACTCCAAGGTGATGATGGCCTTTTGGGTCACCAGTGTGTGGGTTCGAGTCATGTTCCCAGGTGAGAGAATGCTGCTTCCAGACCCAAAGAGACCTGCCAGGCACCATGCTCCCTGCTTTGTGAAGAAAGAATTTACCTTTATTCAGATAAGGTGGCCCCATATGCCCTGATCACTGGACCTACAAAGATCTCCGTGATGCATCGATCCCCTGGGTCCTAGTGGGGTTATTTCCTGCCTCTGAAGCACACGACTCTGTCAAGGACTCTGAAGTGTTAGCCACTTCTTGAACCTCCAATCCAATTTGATGATGTCATCCACACGGTGGCTGGATGCAGGGGTCGAGGGACGTTCCGATGGCCCAGGTCTCCCTGGACTACATTGTGAAAGAGGGCAAAGACCTTCCATCACCCTGAGACAGATTGCACGTCTATGATATTTTCCCTGCCACTTAGCTGTTCTGTCTTAATGTGTCTGATTCTCTTACCTGACAGGTAGGAAGAACGCCATGCTGGCTAAGTTGGTGACCACGTGCCATGTCACAGGAGCTGTGAAAATCAGCTCTGGAGAGAATATTGCATGTGGCATGGGGCAGCAATCAGGGTTACCTGTTGTTTGAGTCTGCAGTGGTCTGCAATGGTCTGCTGTCTGTACAATGAGATTTCTGCAGGAGGTCGGCCTCTTCCTCCACTGGTGGGTTCCAGATCTGGAAACTGGCTCTGGCAAAGGAACTGGATAATGAATGGGGACCTTATCGGGGTCACTTCGTTTTGTCTCCTGCTCATCATCCATCTTGATTTCTTTTGTTGGTACCAGTGGAGTGGTCCTTTGTTGGCTGCCTGTCTATGTTGCATCTAGGAACGCCGCATCCAGTCAACCAGCTCCACCACTCCACAGACCAGGCACCAGCTTGCCATCGTCACAAAAATCACATCCACCTGCCCCTAGCTGGTAAGCGCCACCACTGGGCCATTTCATGCTTTTGTTGGCAATATTTTTTTCTGTCAATAACAATGCATCTTAGTTTCATTGAAACACAAGATATGACTCTTTCTTTTTCTGGTGCTTTCAGGGGACAAATTTCAATTTTGTCATCATAGAACCCTAAGATATGGCTCCCCTTCTTCACTATGTTCTTTGTTACGTGTTCAGGATGGGCCTTAGGAAGACACATTCTCTTTGGTATGTGTAGGTGAGAGTTCTCCAAATAGAATTTTTTGTATATGCCTTTATGTAAAATTCTTTTTTATAGATATTATAAATATAGGTCACATTATAATGTAGTTCCTGATTTATTTACTATGTTGGAATATACTGAAAAGTTTCCTGGTATCCAATGCAATAGCATTAATGGTAACGGTAATTCCTATTTATTTGTGAAAGTACTCTTTTGAGCACTTTACATGGCTTAGTCCATTTAGCATTGTAAGATCCCGCTACATAAATCCACTTGTCCCACACACACACACGGCATTTTTTAGATGAAACAAATGAGATGCAGAGAAATGTAACTTGCCTAAAGACTTTAGAGATTCTCTGTGTGTTTGGAGACATTCTAGCTTGAAGATCGCCATCCTGTACCCTCTGATCTGCTGTGCACATGGTAGAGAAAAACGATGTTGAAACGTTCTTCCGTTGAGGTTATCCCAAACGGTGAGAGCCAAGTGCCAGTCGAATAATTGCCCTTATATTAAATGCCTTTCAGTGTTATTCTTTCCAGACGTACAGTCTTTTCACAGCTCATTACATCCTATCTTATTTTTTCCCTTTTAAATTAATATCTTTCTGAGCCCAGTGCTGAACTCACTCAAGTCAGAAGTTATGAAAAAGCGTAATGGGGTTTTCATTAAGAGACATGTTTCTACCAAGTCATTTAAATAAAGGAGTTGATCATTTAAAACATGGAAGAGAATAGATCATTTTGAATAAAAAAGAATAAGTTGCATTCACATGTTTTCCTTGGTCTTAATAGTCCTTCCAACTTAGGCAGAAAGGTGACAGGCAGCTGGTTTAAAACCCAGAGCTGAGTTCTGAGAAGTGACTCAGCCTGACGCTGTGTCTGTGCAAATAGCCACCGACTGCTCCATTGCTCTGAGGAAAACATTCAGCCATTTGAGGCTCTTTCCAGTCTCTCTCAATCTCTTCCCACCAAAGTCATGACTTACGTTGTCAGTCCTGTCATTACAAGTGGAAATGGGTACAGAGAGATCCAAGCCAGAACCGTGAGTGCACGATACAGGGAACTGACTCCCCCCACTCTCTCACTCTACTGAGGCTGCTGACCCACACTGCACACAGGCGCACACAGGCACACCCACACACAAAATGCACAGTGCATGCAACACATCTGTACACAGGCAGTCCACATACATGCACATGCACACATGTTCATGCACACATACATGTATACATATGCAGTGCACACATATACACAAAACACACACACATAGCACTATGCACACATGCTCAGGCACATACATGCAAATACATCCATGTGTGCAGACACCTGCACGCCATGCAAACACAAGACACTTGTCCACACACACACAAGTGCTCACACATATGCACACACATGCATGCATGCAAATGCACACACAAAATGCACAATGCACCCAAGCTTGTGTATACAAATACACACACAAAACGCAGACACGCACACACATGCACATATACACGCATACACAGTATACACATGCAGATACACAATAGACACACTTTCACCCACCGATGCAGACCCTCAAGAACACACATTCACACACGTGCATACCTATGTACACAGGCGTCTACACACATGTGCACACTTTCACAAACACTCACACACACATGCACACACACACACATACCCTACAAGTACCCACAGAAACTTCTGGCAGGGGAACACTCTGCTCTGGTTCCCACCTCGAGTTCCACTCCTCCTGGGCTGGGCCACTCCAGGAGCAGCCTGAGGACTCTGCTTAGACGGCGCAGGCCTCATTAGCCTCCTTTCTGCTTCCTGAGCAGGAAGAGTCAGGAATCTGACTTACCAAATTCAGTTCCAGAAAGAGGAATCCAAAAGGAAGGATGATTTTCTCCAGAAGCAGCTCGTTTGTATTCTTCTCCGTTAGTGCTCCGCCCATTTGGAATGCGGCAAAGTCACAGACCTCGAACTTTCCTTTTCTGAACTAGGTTTGCAAGTCAAGGTAGAGGTCAAAGTGGAAAAGAGCCATCACTTTCCTTGTTGCTAGGGTACTGGGACTAGCCCTGTTCATGTAATTGAAGTTCTCATTGTTGAACAAACAGATTTTTATTGCAATAATCCATGGTCACAAATGCTGCTGTATTGTGTAGACTTACACATATTTTGTCAGGGGCATCTCTGATTAGCACCCGAGAAACCTTTCCGTGAAGGGAATTACGCTAAACGCATGTCTCTAGTGCTTCTGAAACAATCTTGTATATAGCCTGCTCCAATCCTAGAATCAGCCGTTCTCCCAGGAGCCCTGGCTCCTTTGCTGGAGGATGGTACTAGAAACCAAGATCTGGGTGCTAAGTGGGCTTGTTGCTGCTGAGATATCGTTTCTTTTAGGTCCACTCAGCTGACAGAGCGAGGAAATGGATGTACATATACTAACCCATGTACACACATCTCGATAAATATTTCTATACGTAACCATCTCTATCCGTACTAAGCTAAACATGAGTGCTTACTGATGTCCTCAATTCTAGTCTGTTATCACGTAGATTATTCTGGCTTCCTTCCCTTTTTGCCCTGTAACCGGTCACTCCAACGGTGTGAACCCAGGCTCCCACATTCACCATCGGCTTCCCAAAGTGGTCAGTTCTAGCACACACGTGGAACAGTGTCAGAATCCTTAACCTGTGTCCTGTAGGAACAACCTTATCAACCAGAGCACAGTGTCACGTGCAGTTCCTTTTGCCTTTGATCTTACAGACTCCACCCATTTCCAAAGGGACCCAGGCCAGCACCTCGCCACTGGTCAGCAGCACCTTCAGGGAGGCTGTTTACAACATTTGTGTTCTCTTGTCAGAGTCTACGTTCCTTCCTGAGATCTCCACAATAAATTTCTCGTTTAATATTCGCCTCAATGCTATCAGGTCTATAATATTTTATCACCTTTATTCAGATGAGAAAACTTGTTAGTGTTTTATGCACTTCGTAAGTTTCTGACCTCTTATAAACAGGGTGAAGTGTGTTTTCCACATTGTTTGTATTTTCTCTATTATTAATTGTCTCTTCTTGCATTTTGCAGATTTTTTTTTTTGTTAAGCACATGTTTTTCTTTGATTTGTAAGAGTTACCTATGTGGTTATTAGCAAGTCTTTTTTGATACGTTGCAGATAATTCTATTTTTTTGTTATTTTTCATGTTCATGTTTGATGAGCACACGTTTTAAAGTTTCATGTCATCTACCGATTGTATGTACTAAGTTTCTACAGCTACACAATTTTCTCTGAATGTATACAAGATGTACCTTGAGGCCATTCAAATCCAGAGTTCTTAATTTGTGTGAGTCAAATTTCCTATGAAAATCTCACTCAAGCTATGACCCTCTTTCCAGAAAAATATGTATGTATAGATATACATGATGTTTTGCATAAAATTTCCTGAGACTATGGGCACCAGGTTAAGAACGTAAATCTTGTTCTTTCCCTTTACTTCATTGATGAGAAATGCTTTGACATCCAGAGAGCCTGACCGGGTTTCCCATCACTTTACAACAAATAAAGGAGAGCTGGTACCCAGGCTCCCTGATTTCCAGCCCAGGGTCTTCCCCCTCCACATCATGCTGCCTTCCTAATTCCTGGGACGGTCTGATGACACAGTGACTCAATTGAGAAGAACTTAATAATGATTCACACCATTTTCTATAATCACGACTGACATGTTATTCGAAACCTCATCATAACCATCACAGGAAACATTCACTAGAGTGAAGTGTTGGAAAGTTTAATGCAAAAGGTGAACACGAGGTAAATGGAAATTTATACACATGGTTTTATTTCTTGCATTGAAATGATACCTCTAATTTCTCCAACCATCATTTGCTTTTCTTAGAATCAACTTCTTACAGTGGCTTTATTTGTTTATTTATTTTTGGTGAGGAAGATTGGCCCTGAGCTAACATCTGTGCCAGTCTTCCTCTATTTTATGTGGGACGCTGCCACAGCATGGCTTGACAAGCAGTGCATAGGTTTGTGGCCGGGATCCGAACCCATGAACCTCGGGCCACCAAAGCAGAGCATGCAAACTTAACGGCTACCCCACAAGGCTGGCCCATGATTTGTTTTGCTTTTAACAGGGCTAACGCTTTAAGCTAAAAGGCTTCAACTCTAAAGGTGGAATTATTAACAACATCCGGCAAAGAATGTGCTTCTCTGTAAAGATCAGAGCATCCTAGCTGATTACCTGCCTTGCCAATGTGTACAGTAGGCGTTATTCGTGACTGCCATCAACTACTCTTGTTCTGAGATTCAGACAGCACACTTTCCCTTAGCTCTGAGCCCCTTACAGATCTTTCACATTTCCAATCAGTCTATGCATATGGGGGTCATCAGCAAACTGAAGCTCAAAGGACAATAGCACACTTGGAAATATTCTGTATCAGTCAGTCAACAAGCATACATTGAGCACATAGGATGTGGAACACACTGTAATTTATCCAGACAGAAATACAAAGCAATGTAAGGCATGATACTTTCTGGAAAGCAGGTGGGTGTGATAAACACATGGAACATTCACTGATCCTCCACAGCCTTATATAATAAGCGACAAATATGTCAAATGTATGATGAGTGAGGAAGGAATGAAGATCTGGCAGAAAGTAGGCATGCGTATTCACACATTGAATTGTGTGTGTAAATGGGCACGGGTGTGTGTGACTAATGCTATAATTGTGCATCTTGAGAAATGATGAGAAAGCACATTGTAAAGTGGGACACACTAAAAAATAATACTTAATGTATATATTATTAATTTCAATTCAAAATACCAGTCAAAATAATTTATTAAAGTCACTTGATAACTCTCATGCTCCCATATTTAATAATTTTTTTCTGCCTAATAATCCTGTGTTTGTTCTATCACAGTGAACTTTTTATTATATTCGTGGAAAGATCTCTGTGAAATTACAGATTTAATTTTTTAAAAATTGGTTAAGAAGCAGTTTCTATAATATTCTATTCCACTATAAAGCAATACATGCAATTCTGAATAGATTTATAAATTTATCTTTCAGAAGAATAAGAAACTTCTTAGTATTGGCGTTTAGAATGATTAAATTATCTAAATTCCATCATTCTCATTTATAGTGTGAAATAATTTTAACTTGTGTCAAAAGCAGAATATTTATGCCATCTAAATAGATTGTATCCTCAAAGAAAATACGCATTAAGGGACAGGAGGAAAAATTAAAGATTAATATAAATATTTTCCAGTCACTCTAAAACTGAATATAATCCCGATTAATTTCTATCATAGATCTCTATAGATTGTGCTCGATTGTATCAATATGGTAGTCAGGAAATCCATAATGTGACGGATATTAAAGAACAGACCCTGCCTGGAGTTTACACAGGAATCAGCAATTTCAACCTGGTGTGCAGGATGGGTCTCCTCATGCTCTATTCTCTTATCACTCAGTTGCATTTCTGATCTTGTGTCCATATTTATTTATTAGCATTTATTGAAACACAATCGTGACACATTTTAAAATGTAAACCAGTTGGTCTCGGGAGTCAAGGGTTGAAAACAGCGAATATGGATTAGAGGTGAATTTGAAAAGCAGGAAATGAAGAGAAACAAACCTTCTAGAGGTCGGGAGACCAGCAACGTTACCAGCCACTTTCCATTCCTGGCTTCATTCGATCTTCCCCAGAGAACGTTTTATAGAAAAGAAGTTGATCTGTGGAGAATCGCGTAACACGCCCAGTGTCACATGATTAGCAAGAGGCAAAAGTAGGATTCAGATCTAGAACGGTTATGTCTGATTCTGCAGCTTTTTTAATTAATTCACTCAAAGAATATTCACTTTGTTGACAAGGTACTAAATAGCCCACTGTGCTGGGGGGACATGTGATACTAGGGCTCCACAGGGAATCCTGCGTCCTTGTTATGTTGCTTCCATCCCACCTCCATGTGTCTCTGGAATGCTTTTATGTGATGGAACACGAACTTCCATCCTTTAAGGCTCCCATTTTTCGGATTGCTTGTGTTGGAAGCCAAAGCTAACTCTGATTGACGGTGTCAGCAGCACAATGACGTACCTAAGGCTGTGGGGTTGAATGTATTCACCTGGGGAGAGAATCCTTGCCAGTGAGCCAAGGTTCACTCTGGCCTTCCCAGCCCCCAACTAGAGCATTTCCACCTCAATCGTACGTGAACTTTGAAGCAGAACCTTAAGGAGACACAATCGCCCAGTGAAAAATGTCTCTGCCATTTATTCCCCAGCAATGCTCTCAGCTCATTCCTTTATTTGGGGGTGCCCAATGGGGGTCGTGTCTGTCACCCATCCTGGGAGCTGGCACTTGCCCTGTTCATCCATTTCTGTGACTGACAAGAAATAAGCCAGAGATTGTGAACTCCATCTCAAGTGTTGGAACTCCATTCTGTTGACATATAAAAGAAAAAAATCGAACAACTCTTTGCACTTGTTTCCCCATTGGAAATTTGCATCAGGCTCATGTAAACTGTTAAATTTCCAGTCTTTCGGGGAACATAGTCAAATATTTGGAATAAAAGATTCTTGAAAGACACAAACTTAATACATTCGAGTAGAACTTACTTTCTCTACTTTGTATTAATACATCTATCTATAAACCATACGCAATTCGATTTTTGTAAGGTAATGGTTATATGCGAACATTAGATCAGCATGTTGTTTTTATCCTTTTGAAAGACAATTTGATGATTTCTAATAGTAGCAGTTTGAAGGCATTGGACGAAAAGTAATAGTTGTGGGTCTCATGCATAGTAAAATTACTTATGCATTATTCTGTGTGTGTGGATGACAGGTGGAATGCTAGACATCAGCTGAGCTTCATCGGTGTACTTATTTTGGCAAATATTCACAAATAATGTCTGTGAATGGAGCTGTACTCTTATGGGTTTTTCTTTTTCAAAACTGACTCATATAAACACAAGATCAGGAGATGCACACCTAGAAGATAAGCATAGTCAACAGAAACAAAAAGAAAGACAGAAAAGAGGAAAAGTAAGATCATTTTTTTAAAGCAGGTATTCTGAAGTACAGGTTCAGAACAGGAATATATATCTTACTAAAGATAACATTCTGTTTTACACTGATGTCCTGTAAGTCCCAGTTATTTTCACTAATTCTGAAACCAGGAGATCTTGGAGATTACCAAATATATGTGAATTCCAGCTATAGCTATGCACAATTCTATGCACGCAATTTATTTTCCCCACCTGCTCCGTCTAAAATCTCAGGTTCTCCAGAGTAGAAAAGGCACCGCTCCCATAACACGTACTGAATTGCTTCCTATATAGTAGACTCTTTAGCTTGTGTAAAAATATGTAGTGCAATAAACCAGAGCACCACAGATAGACTACAGCAGTTACAGATGAAATTCTTAAAGGACAAGATTTAAATATAAATAAGTGACAAAAAACACAGACTAACTGAATGATCAAAATTCATCAAACTTTTCACATTTAAATGTCAGCTCACTTTGTAGAGACAAAAGTCACACATCAGAAGTGCTGAGAGAGAAGCAGAGGGAAATTAGTCGGTAAAATGTCTTCCCCAGTTAATCCTGGTTGTCCCAATAAAGCCTGATGACGTTTGCATACTCTCTAGAGAAATGCCTTACTTCATGGTCTGCTAACAAGCTGAATACTGATTTCTTCCATGAGGTATGTTCCTAAACAGTCTTAACTAAGATAAAATAAAGTGATCTTTATCTTTGTTGAAAAATAAATCATCTCTAAGTTCATGCAATTTATTTTTGCTTAGAACAAGACATTTAAAACATTTTCAAGGACATTATGTCTTCAGGCTTTAAAATATCAAGTAATTATCAAATCGATGATGATTTGGGGGAAAGTAATGAAGTATGGAGAATAACCACTTCAAATTAGATAAATCATTACACAAAGTATTTAAAACTGATGTCCTTAGAAAAAGCACTTTAACAGCAAGGGTATTAAATGTCTTCAAAGTTCGATAAAAATTGAAATTATCTTCTAAATAATTTAAAGAAAATAGCATATCTTTAAGCTTTAATACTTCATCTGTTATTGATTTAATTTTGTTTTTTCTGGAAATTACTACTTTAAGTAAATAATCCTTATCATAAAACACACATAGTAGATTTCATCTCTATCATTTTTGTCTTTCAAATATGTATTTCAAGTATTATCAGGGAGAAATTCTTTTAAGCACACGATTATGGAAGGAGTTTTGAAATAAAATTATTTTTAAGTTTATGTTTCTCTCGTTGCTCTTAGAAGTGACTGAGCACAATGGTTAACACCGTTTGGTAGAGAACAATCTTGTGCTCTTTGAGGAAGCTTTTCCTGTTAACCTGGCACAATTTTGCTTACTTTTACCCGATATCCTTTTTGCACAAATATTTCTAGATTCTGTCTATGGACACGTTATTCTTTGCTGTAGTTTCTTTATGTAATTCTCCTTAGTAATTTCCCGCCTCGTTTACTTGTGCGTTACTGCTGGGTCATCTCCATCACTCGGTGGCTCTTCCCTTCGTCCCCAGTGAGGACCTGTAGGTGCCCCGTGCTGGCCGGCCCACTGAACCTGACAGCCCCTGGGGACACCTGGCCTCTGCTGACCCCGCATTCTGGTCAGCAGGCACTTGTTCAGATCCGGGGTCCGTGAAGCGTTTCAGGAGCACAGATCATAATCTTGGGTGTCGATTTAGGGTCTGAATCAGGGCAGTGGACGTTCTCTCACCAGGCTCCAGATTCAGGTTTCAGCTCCACTGGAAAAGCGGCAAAGGAGGGGCAGGGTCTTAAATCCTTTGTCTCAAAGAAAGCATTGGAATTGGCAAACTGTAGACTGCCCTACACTGCTCGGCACACGCAGCGCATTTCTGGTTTGGTTTAGGATCCAGGGGAAGACCTGATTCTAGAAATGGTTTATAGACATCCCCTACAAGTGTACATGTAAATATGCCCTTGCCAGTAAATGCGTGTGTATGCAGATAGATGCCATGTATTCCACACTAGAATATGTGTGTATGTATATGACATATATTCCCTTACCAGTATATTTATGCATGTTTGTGTATGACATGTATTCTCATACTGGTATATGTGTGCATATAAAGATACACATTCCCACACTAGTATATACGTCTGCATGTGTGTGCATGACATATATTTCCACACTAGTATGCATATGTGTGTGCTCACATGTGTTTGTGTGCATAGACATATTCCCATACTCTGCATATCACATACATTCCCTAACTTGGAATATGTATGTGTTATTAATACTGATATTTGAAGAAACATGTTGATTTAAATGATGGAACATCTGTTTACTGGTAGGAAATGGCAAGTTCGAACTTTAGTTATTTTAATTCAAGCATGTTTTGAAGTATAATCATTTCTATACAAAACAAATTTATAATTATTATTAATTTCAATTAGGTGATAAAAATGCATCTCACATTTTCAGAAATGAAGGAAACGGCACCCGGCTGTGGTTTACTAGTCTAATGTGAGTGGGGGGTCGTTGCTGGGGTACTGGATGCATGATCTGGAGGTTCCCCGACTCCCCCTTCTGCTGGTACCATATTAGATGCCGTCAAACAAAAGCATGGAGTAATCCTTTAATAGCTAATATTTGGGTTTAATTTTATTTTGCAAACTTTTAAACATTTACAAAACTCAGGTAGAACTATCTCCTTAGAAAGCAGCAGTGAGGGTGTAATCATGCTCATTGCGATGGAGTTCCATTTTAGCAGCTGAAATACTGAGGCGACACAGATCAACGTTGACTCTTAGCAGGTTCCTGTACTTGCCAGGTTGAGGACAGAGTTCACAGAATTTTGGTTTTTCTAGAAATTACTTCTCTAAATAAGTAATCCTTACCCATAAAACACAGGATTTCATCTACTACTGCTTCTTAACTGTAAATGTGATTGTTAAATCGAGTACGAGGTGGTCACCCAACCCAATGGATGCATATTTACTAAAACATTAACTTGTTCAATGTATGTTACTTGAACACTGGGCTACTAGGTACTGTTTTTTTCCCACAAATAACGATCTTTCTGTTTTCAACACTCAGAATATGAGTCACCATGATGTGATTATTTTTCCTGGAAAAAGGTCATGTTAATAATTTTATTGGAAAGGGGCATAATCGAATTGCTTTTTGTAAAGTATAGTTGATCATCCGTAGAACTGTGACCCAGACACACACGCATCCCCAGCGTCAGTTTGATCATGGGTAGAACTGTGACCCAGACACACACGCATCCCCAGAGTCAGTTTGATGGTCGGTAGAACTGTGACCCAGACATACACGCATCCCCAGTGTCAGTTTGATGGTCGGTAGAACTGTGACCCAGACATACATGCATCCCCAGCGTCAGTTTGCTGTTCTTTTTTTCCACAAACGGGAGGATCAACATCATACTGTGAAAAACTGTTCAGCCTCCATTAATGTCCTTGCAGAGGAGACAGTCAGGAGTGCACGCTGGGGGTCTCCAGATGTCAGATGACGACACTGGGGTCCAGGACCATGGCAGGGGGTCAGAGCAGAGACCGAGGGTCTGCCTGCCCCTGTGAAGAATCCTGGACAAAGCTACCTTTTTAGCAGACGCCCTAACCCCGCCTCGATTGCCTCAACATCCAAACTCCAACAGAATTCTACGTGCATGCACATTACCAGTGAGTGTCAGGACGGCTTCGGTAGGGAAAGCAGATGTGAACCTGACCTGACGGACCCGCTGAGGTCTGAGTTCACCAGGATGCTGGTCACTGGCTCCAAACACACCCAGGGAGTGACAAGAACAAACAGCCCCAATGCTCCTGTTCCAAGGGTCCTCCGGGGTTTCCCTGCCCATGTCGCATGGCTTAGACTCTGAGTGCTGGGTCAAGCCCAGCTTTGTCCCCCATCCCACACATGGAGCCCATGGTGACCCGTTGCTCCCCCAAGTTGCGTCATCACAATCTATTCTCTCCCTTTCCAGCAAGCTCCCTCATGTGCTCATACCCTCTCATGCCGAAGCTCATGGAGTTAAGTGACAGACCCAGAGATGTCTATCGTCACAGAGTCAGGAGGGACACCTGGCTCTGGTTGGGTGTTGTTGGGTTCGCCTTCAAAGTAAAGCTTGATTTGGTAAGTTCTCTCCACCTTTCTGTCTGATCTAACACAAGCCATCTTCATGTCTTTCCTCACCGTCCCCACTAACCTCTTCACCATCTGCTTGCTCCCGTTGTGTCTGCAGTCTTCTCTCCAACTGTGCAGTTCAAGTTTCCCAGTGTTATTTTTCAATACTGGTGCTTTCGTTGACTGCTTTTGCTGTCATCAAAAAATCATTGCCAAGACCAATCTCAATAAGCTGTTTGCCTGTTTTCTTCTAGGAGTTTTTCAGTTTCAAGCCTTATATTTTAATCTTTAATCCATTTTGAGTTGATTTTTATGTGCAGTCTTAGTTAAGGGTCCAATTTCATTCTTTGGCGTGTGGTTGTCCAGTTTTCCCAATGCCATTTGTTGAAGAGACTGTCCTTTCCCCTTGTGTCTTCTTGGCTCCCTTATCAAAGATCAGTTGACTATACATATGTTTTTTTTTATGGGCTCTCTATTCTGTTCCATCGGTCTATACATCCTTCTTTTTGCCAGTATTTGAACACACATTTCTCCAAAGAAGACACACAAATGGCCAATAGATACATGAAAAGGTGCTTGACATCACTAAACATCAAGGAAATGCAAATCAAAGCTACAGTGAGATATGACCTCACACCCATTAAGATGGCTATTATCAAAAAAAAGGCAATAATTTTTGCCAAAGATGTGGAGAAATTGCAACTCTTGTACACTGTTGATAGGAACGTCAAATGGTGTAGCTGCTAAGGAAAACAGTATGGAGCTTTTTTTTTTTTTTTTTTTTTTTAAAGATTTTATTTTTTCCTTTTTCTCCCCAAAGCCCCCCGGTACATAGTTGTGTATTCTTCGTTGTGGGTTCCTCTAGTTGTGTCATGTGGGACGCTGCCTCAGCGTGGTCTGACGAGCAGTGCCATGTCCGCGCCCAGGATTCGAACCGACGAAACACTGGTCCGCCTGCAGCAGAGCGCACGAACTTAACCACTCGGCCATGGGGCCAGCCCCCAGTATGGAGCTTTTTTTAATTAAAAAAATTAAGGGGCTCACCCAGTGCCCTAGTGGTTAAGTTTGTGCACTCCGCTTTGCAGGTTCAGACCCCAGGCATGGACCTAGCACTCCTCATAAAGCCGTGCTCTGGCAGCATCCCACATAAAATAGAGGAAGATTGGCACATATGTTAGCTCAGGGCCAATCTTCCTCAAGCAAAAAGAGGAAGATGGGCAACAGATGTTAGCTCAGGGCCAATCTTCCTCACAAAAAATAAAAATAAAAAATAGAACTACTAATATGATTTAGCAATCCCACTTCTGGGCATATATCCAAAAGAATTGAAATCAGGATCTTGAAGAGAGATCTGGACGGTCATGTTCATTGCAGCAGTATGCACAACAGTCAAGATATGGAAACAACCTATATGTCCATTGATGGAAGCTGGATAAAGAAAATGTGAGGGACACACACACACACTCACATGCAAAATGCAATAATATTCAGCCTTACAAAAGAAGGAAATCCTGCCATTTACAACAACATTTATGAACCTGGAGGACGTTATGCTAACTGAAATAAGCCAGACACAGAAGGGCAAAAACCGCATGATCTCACTTATTTGTGGAATCTAAAATAGTCAGATTAGGTGCTGGCCCAGTGGCACAGCAGTGTGTTGGAGTAAAACCATTCACCAATAGCCCAGTAAGTCATTTCCTCTACATTTTCCCACAGCAATAGTGATACTTCTAATTTGTCACTTTAAACAACCTTCACTTTTTTTTCACTGAGTAAGATTTGCCCCAAGCTAACATCTGCTGCCAATCTTCCTCTATTTTTTATATGTGAGCCACCACCACAGCATGGCCACTGACAGATGAGTGGTGTAAGTCCACGTCTTGGAACCAAACACAGGCTGCTAAAGCAGAGTGCACAGAGCTGGAACTCAACCCCTAGGCCACCGAGGCTGGCACTAAACATTCTTCACTTTCAACAGAAATAAACTTGATTGCTCCTGATACTCACACAAAATAATTTAGCCTCGTAGTAGAGAGACATGGTGATATACATATATCCTTTGTATAGACGGGGCATTCTATCTAAATTTTCCTGGGCCACGCTTAGGTTTTGTTGTTGTTGTTAAACTGCCTGAATTTGGTTGAAATAACAGGAGAAAAAAATTATCCATATCATTGTACTTATCAATGACTCAGTGAAGAACCTTCTGGGATGGATGGGTGGATGGTGGATGGTGGGTGGATGAGTGGATGGATGAAGGCATGGTGGGTGGATGGTAGGTGGATGGGGGGATGGTGGGTGGATGGGGGGTGTATGGGTGGATGGTGGGTGTATGGTGGGTGGATGGTGGGTGCATGGGTGGATGGTGGGTGTATGGGCAGATGGTGGATGGATGAGTGGATGGATGGCTGGATAGGTGGATGGTGGGTGGATGGTGGGTGCATGGGTGGATGGTGGGTGGATGGGTGGATGGTGGGTGGATGGTGGGTGCATGGGTGGGTGGATGGTGGGTAGATGGGTGGATGGTGGGTGGATGGGTGGATGGGTGGATGGTGGGTGGATGGTGGGTGGATGGCAGGTGCATGGGTGGGTGGATGGTGGGTAGATGGGTGGATGGTGGGTAGATGGGTGGATGGTGGGTGGATGGGTGGATGGTGGGTGGATGGCGGGTGCATGCGTGGGTGGATGGTGGGTAGATGGGTGGATGGTGGGTGGATGGGTGGATGGTGGGTGGATGGTGGGTGGATGGCGGGTGCATGGGTGGGTGGATGGTGGGGGGATGGGTGGGTGGATAGTGGGTGGATGGGTGGATGGTGGGTGGATGGGTGGATGGTGGGTGGATGGTGGGTGGATGGGGGGTGCATGGGTGGGTGGATGGTGGGTAGATGGGTGGACGGTGGGTAGATGGGTGGATGGTGGGTGGATGGATGGATGGTGAGGGGATGGGTGGATGGTGGGGGGATGGGTGGATGGTGGGGGGATGGGTGGATGGTTGGGGGATGGGTGGATGGTGGGGGGATGGAGGGATGGTGGGTGGATGGGTGGATGGTGGGGGGATGGGGGGATGGTGGGGGATGGGTGGATGGTGGGGGGATGGGTGGGTGGATGGTGGGTAGATGGGTGGATGGTGGGTGGATGGGTGGATGGTGGGTGGATGGTGGGTGCATGGGTGGGTGGATGGTGGGTGGATGGGTGGATGGTGGGGGGATAGGTGGATGGTGGGTAGATGGGTGGATGGTGGGTTGATGGGTGGATGGTGGGTGGATGGGTGGATGGTGGGTGGATGGGTGGATGGTGGGTGGATGGTTGGGGGATGGGTGGATGGTGGGGGGATGGGTGGGTGGATGGTGGGTAGATGGGTGGATGGTGGGTGGATGGGTGGATGGTGGGTGGATGGTGGGTGCATGGGTGGGTGGATGGTGGGTAGATGGGTGGATGGTGGGGGGATGGGTGGGTGATGGGAGATCTGACTTAGAGTTCTGCCTTTAGCAATTCTCACATAGCCCTTTATTATGTCTTAGTCATAATTTCACCATGGTTTCCCTCATTTTTAGAAATTGTTCCGTATAAAACCCTGAGGAATAAGCAAGGGAAAGAAATATAAAAGCGCTTTGAAAAGTTTAAAGTGGTGTACAAATGAAGCCAGTTTTTATTGTTGAATTCTGGAAATTCAAAAAGAGAGTTTGAGTCACTTCATACTTCCCATGTGCGTGAGAGTTATTTTCCAGACTGAAAATTCTCAAACTCGGCCGTGCAAATGACTCTCCTGCAGTTGTGAAGTTTGGGAGCTTTTTATCTATTTTTCATACACTCCACTCTGGCAGGCAATTGTTAAGCTCGTAATGGAAAGGTAAGCAGTTTATTGCAGGTGGCGGTTAGCAAGCAGTCCGATAGCTGGAAGCTTATCCTCACAAGGGAACATGAGTAGTGACCCTGTGGACGCCCTAAAGGATTTCAGAGGAGCTGTTTCAGGGATCAATGGCAGTTCCATTACTGTTTTCATGGTTAATCAATGGAGCACACACTGTGACATGCCACAGCTCCCAGACACCTGGTGGCGTCCCGCCACTGTAGAAGGGGGGTGCTCCAGAGGAAAGGAGGATCTGAAACCCCAGGAAAGGGAGCAATATGGCTTAGAAAATTCCTCCTGCCACAGCAAGGAAATCTACAGCTCAGCACGTTTTACTTCAGTACCCAGGGAAGATTAAAACAGAATTGATGATATAGTTGGCAACAAATTGTACTCTTCTTTAGCGTGGCTGAATAATGCACATGTCATATTTGAGAATAAAAAAGGCTTTTTTCAAAGAATAAAAATCAATGAATCAAAAAACAAGGTACATTTTAAACATTACTAAAAGTGTATTTTAAACATTCTTTGTCTTTTTTCCTCTCTTATCGTCTTGGAATGTAAATCTTCAGTGTACATTTCAGCGAGGAAGATGGATGCTCCTGTAACAAGTATCAGCACGCACAGTCTATCTTCCATTTCCACTCTTCTCCGTTTCAGTCTCTGTATCACTCACTGTGAAGATTAATATTCAATCGTCTGCCCATGAGGTAGAGAATGCCAGGTTACTGCAACATAATGAGAATTTCTATAGAATTTCTATTTTAAAAATCTTACCTACATCTTTTAGACGGCGGTATGAAATAATGGTAGACTGTGGTATCTTCTGTCCAGTCTTCCATATGTTTATTCCCAGTCCTTTGAGTTCATTTTATAGAAAGCCTAGTGGAATATCTAGAATTTTGACATGGGGTTTCTTTCTCAATTCCTTTCTCTTTTACTGAAACTTATCTGAGTCACAGATGATGCTTTGATAAAGAAGCCAGGACAGACTTATTCCTGAAACTCTCATTGATAGGCGCGTACGTTTGTTTTGTTAATGTCATAGTCGTCTGTTGGGGAGGTTATTCACTTTCCATGTCAGTAGACGATGTGCACGTGTGTGTGTGTGTCTAATGAGAAATCAAAAAGAGCAAAGCAATTTTAAATCTTTATCACGTGCTGCATATGTTTATGCACAATTCTATAAAATTCTTAAGAGCTTCCTGTGAGGTGGGCCTCTGCTGCCCATTCTACAGGCTGGGGAACGGAGGCACACAGAGGGCACAGGATTTACCCAGCTCTCTATAGAGTTCTTAAATTTTCTTTCCTTTGATCTGGAAACTGCTATTTTGGACTCCCTCAAGAAGGAAATAGAGCAAAGGTGTAAGGAATCTCCTGTTCTCATCATTTCTGGAAAATCAGGTCCTGATCTGGTCAGAGGGTTACTCCTGCAGGGGAGCAGAGCCAAAGAGCAGCAGACAGTGGCTGGGGGAGGCGCACCTGACGCTGCTCTGGTGGCTGTGGGGGAGGAAGGAATTCTCAGGTGGCCTTACAGAAACTGCAGAAGTCAATGAGGGGCCCTTGGGGTCTTTTCTCATCTTTCTTGAATTTATATTTTTGAAGTGAAAAAGGAGAACCATAAAATAAGAAAGCTCTCTAAGATGCTTTTATACAAGTCTTAAGAAGACAAAGAAAAGAGTTAGGGTATACAGAACTCTGTAGTCACAGAAACAAACACACACCTTTTGTTTATCTGCGTCCATCGCGCTCTCTCAGGAGGCAAGAACATGAGCATCCTTGGCATGAGGCCAGGAGAGCTGAGGGCTGGTTGTGGCCCCATCAGGGGACCCGCGGGGGGCAGCCCGTGTTGGCGGTGGGACTTCCACTTTTACATTTACTGGTAAAGACACCAGTAAAGATGCAGAATTGTCTCGCCTTGATCTTCTCATCTAATACTTAAAAGGATCCTCTGCACACCCCTGGATTTCCACGGTGACACATGAGGATTTAATAAGAAAACTTCTGGCCTGGGGTCACCAGGCACAGTCCCTCTTCATGACATTTGCATTCCCAAGTCTCGTGGCCTGTTCTTTAAAATTGTACTAAATGGAACCAAAATTCTCAAATCATACCTACTAGGATATTTCATAATTAGCATTTAAGGTGAGGAAGTTAGTGCTATATTTGAATCGAAGTGAAATTTTGTTTCTCTGCATGACTATGTTTCCTGAGATCACTTCCACGTTAGATTTTTAAAAATCATGTGCTTAATGGTCCCAGAGCGTGATTTACTTAACATCCCCTTCTATTAATAGGCCCGTACCTGTCAAGCAGGCTCATGTGATCAGGAAACTTAATTACATTATGCGTGGTGTGGCTAAATATTTCAAAATGAGTGTAAAGTGTCATTTTCCATTTTCTGCTGAGAACATGAACAAAAGAAAACAAAGTGATGTGTTTGCCCCAATGATTTGAACACAAGTTATTGAAACAGAAAACTCATTTTACAAAAAAACAAGAATCATTTTTCCTTTTTCTGCTAGATGCTACATATTTTGCTGAAGGCTATCTTATGTGGTTCCACACACTTGCTGAAATCAGCAAAATAAAAAAATTCTAATAATTAATTTTATATGCATGATTAAGGAAATTGAGTTCAACAAACCTATAGATTCTAAAAATTAATGAACTGCGGTAAAAGTGTGCTTTGCAAGAATGAATAATTTAAAATTGAGAAGTGGTAAAACATAAATAGGTTTTCCTAACAAGGTTGTTTTCTGAGGGTTCCTAGAGGATTTTAAAGTGCTATTCAATAATTCTATGAAAAAAGAAGTCATACTTTTAATGAGATTTTCAATTATTGTCTATTTTCATGCTAGCAGAAAATAGAACTGATTTCCAGTCTTCTTCCCACTATTATTGAAAACAATATCCATGTTTTTTTTCAAAATATTTGCCTAATTTAAGTATAATAAGATACAACATCAAAGTAAGACATGTAAATGTTAGCAATATATTTTTCACAGAAAATATAATTTTTCCTTCTTAATGCAAGCAAAATTTACCAAAGCAAGATTTATTTATGTATTTTCTTCCATTTTTTTCCCCTCATATAACTCTAGAGAGATAAAGACAAAGCACAAGTTGACGCCAGGATCTGGATATTTAATACTAAAAGCTTTAAAACCTATTACTGATTTCAAAACTTCATGATGGCACTCAGACAGATAATTTACACTGATTTCATGCATTAGCCAATTACTTAGTTCTCCCCTTTTTCTATGGACCCATTCCTGGTACCTGTCCCATGTGGGAAGCTCAGGTGAAACTGATGGCTTCCACCTTTGTGCCCATATTTGGTTGGAAACTACCAAAACCAACTCTGAATCCTTTAACCAGAAAGGGAACTTACCAGCAAGGCCACTGGGGTCTGTGGTGGTGATGATGATGATGACGGTGACCTCTGGACCCTTATGGCCACAGGTCTCAACTCCACACAGAGCAAGGCATGTAATCTTTACAATCCTTCAGATTTAAATTACCAGCAAGAAGTGTCTGATTGGTTTACTTAGGCTCTGAGCCCAAGCTCTAACTGCCAAGGTGTAGGGAGAAGCACCGTTGCGCCCTGGGCTGTCATGGTGGGCAGGTCCTTGCTCCCTTCTATCTTAAGACGTCTCCTCAAGAGGGTGGATTTTCAAATGCTCAAGTGCTCAGTCTCCAAGATGACAAAACTCCAACTGCTGCCTAACATCCATACATGCTTCTTTCTAAACTTAGAATTCAAAACATTTGCTGACACCCAAACTAAAACTGTTCTTCACCCAGCTGAAGACACAGTGGGGGATCAGAATTGGCCACCCCAAAATGTGTCTCCTTGGTATCAGCATTATTTTGGGCTCGTTGCTTTTAAAAAACTGCAGACATGGGAAAAGCTCTGAAAACCAAGTAGAAGTTATGCTTTGTAAGAGACATTTACATTTGTACAGGAAATCTCCATCTGTATAGTTGTCTCTCTATATACCAGGAAGAAGAGGGGGTGATCTTATCTCTAAAACCCTTATCAATTCAGAAGGCAAGAACTTAAATCTGCATAATAACCTTACCCTTGTTTACTGTGCTTTTCTGGTAATCTCCCATAACTGACTCCCCCCACCAACATCCTCCTTTGTCTTTAACTGAAGATGATATTTAAGGTGGCAGCTTTGGCCGTTCTAGGGAGCTACTCAGTTTTCCTGGGTCTCTCCCATGTACACATGTTATAAAGCTTTGTTTGATTTTCTCCTATTATTCCGTCTCCTGTCAGTGTAATTCATAGCCCAGCCAGAAGGACGTAGAGCCAGTAGAGGAATTATCTTCCTCTCCTATACCACTATTTGCTCCTCTGCAAGGAGAGGGAACCCAATATTTTATAAGCTGACTCAGACTGTGTCACGTCTGTCTGGGTGATATCCATTCTTCTTTGAGTTCTGTCAGAATAGTTTTTTAATACTATGAAACTCACAGACTAACTTCTAAACTTAACCACCATCAACATACCCTATGTAAAATGGCGGGAGAGAGGCAGAGATACACATAGCAAGTTAGTTAAAAATACACACACACACAAAGTAGGTTACAGGAAAGTAGTGAGTAAATGTCACAACCATCATCAGATCATGGTGAGTCTTTACAATATTCCTTTTTCATGGTGAGTCCACATTCCATCTGTCAGTCATCCATCTAGTCTGTCAGGTCTCTTTCTCCAGTGAGGGAACACATACTTGTATTTCCGAAGTCTCTGAGGTTTTGATGATCCTGCTGGTACAGTTATTGTGGACTTCCATCACCTCTTTAAACACTGGACATAGTCACAGAAGAATTTTCCCAGAAACTTTCTGGGGTTCCATCTTTCTCCTGCCCTTCTTGGGTAGTGGCAATCTGTGTGCTAATATGTGCCACCACCCGGAGTTGCTAGAAAACACTCAGTGGTGTATCACACAAGGTGGTCCCAAAGCCCTGGGCCTTTATGCACACCCCACTGCAGGGTGAGGCAACTGCTCTTCCCTTCGGTAGGTGGAGCCTGGTTCTGGACACCTCTAGTCTGAGTTGGCCTTAGCACTTGATTTGACAAATGGAATGGTCAGAAGTTGTCACTCGGGAATTTGAAGTCCAAGCTCCAAGAGGCTCTGAACTTCTGTTCTCATTTTACTGCCACCATGAAACTGCGGCATGAACAAGTCTGTGCTGGCCACTCGGAGGACAAAAGTGCCTAGGGGACAGCCAGCCCCAGCCACCGGCTACGTGGTGAGGCTCTTTCAGACCATCCAGCCCTCTAAGCAACCTGATAACTCATCTGTGTGAGTTGCCCCAGACCAGCTCAGCAGCACTACCCAGCTGATCCAGCCTAAATTTCTGAGCCACCAAATTGCGAGCAAATAAAATACCAGTTGTGTCAGGATAATTTTCATAGGGTTATTTTCTACAGAAATGGGTGGCTGTGACAGCCTTCCTCCTCCCTCTGGGTTCTTTCTGTGACAGGAGCACAGTTCCTACATCCCTGGGCCTCCCTCCTTGGCTGTTCTCACTTTGAGCGTGGAGAAGGGGTGCGACTTATCTAGCTGGGAATGTACTTGTCTCTTCTTCCTCTTGGAAACAATGTACCTGCAAAGAACTAAAGCTGTCAGCTGTTCCATGCTGCCAGTTTCGCTCGGCCAGCGTCCACGTGTGCCTGCCTTGGGCTGCCGCTGCTGTGACAGGATGGAAACGTTTGCCTATGTGCTAATCTGGAGCTCGGTTCAGTCCTGTGGCTCTCACAGCAAGCTGCAACCCGGACCTGGCCTGTGTCAATAGTACAAGTGACGTCTTGGTGTTTCCTAAGTCTCTTATTTCTCAAATTGCTCAGAACCAAGGGGGAAGGTTGGTTTAACATACGGGTGCCCACTCGAAGACCCCCACCCAAGCCAGAAACTGTAGGACACTGAGTGGTGGCACAGGTTTAGCCCCTATTGGGTGGATCTTGGCGAGGCACTGGGCCTCCTGCCAAGACTGGGCCTCCAGCAAGGGTCGATGGTGTGGTCGTGGGCAGACCATGGTCACTCTTGTAGCTGAGAGTACAGAAGGAGGAGAGCAAGTGTGGGCAGGGTGTCTCCTTCTAACCATGGAGGCCAGAGAGTGGATATTCTTGTTGTCAATCATGCTGGCATCAAGAAATTAGGTGGAGCATGAGTCTAAGGAGGGAGGGGTTTTCTTGGAACTCTAGGACAAGACGGACAAGTCTGGGAACAAGAGGGACGTGTTTAGTTATTGAGAGTAAACTGTCGGGATCTTGCATGGATGGGCCAAGGAGGAGGAACATGACTGAGCCTCAGTTTCCCTACTCCTTCATTGGTGATGCTCGGAGTAACAAATCCCCAGCCAGTCCCCTACAGTCTGAATCCCCAGAGCCCCACTAGTGAGCATTGAGACGACACAAGGAAAGGTGCCCCCCTCACGGTCTTAGAAGGGGGTTAGGTCTGTGCAGTATGAAGCTCAGGAGTCAAAGGGGGGAACAGTGTGTGTGTGTGCATGCTGTGTGCAGTTGTGTGACAGATGTGGAAGTTAAACAGACGCATTGGGAAGCCATAGACGTGCACAGTGTCAGTAAAGGGTCTTGACACTGGCCGTGAGGGGCCAGCCTAGTGGCTCAGTGGTTAAGTTTGCAGGTTCTGCTTCAGCGGCCTGGGGTTCACCAGTTTGGATCTCAGGCTTGGACCTAGCATTGCTCATCAAGCCATGCTGTGGTGGCATCCCACATAAAATAGGGAAGATTGGCACAGATTTTACCTCAGGGATAATCTTCCTCACCAAAAAAACAAGAGAGAGAGAAAAAAAAACCCTGTGTGTGAGGGGGGAAGACAATCTCCTTTCTCCACTTTGTGACATCTGCTTGCCCACTGCCATCAAGAGATAGTGTTTGATTGTGCAACCAAAGGTGAGAGGGAAGCTGTGATGATAGCGGCTGTGAGGGGCACGTTGAGGAGACAGCAGCACTTCCTCCAGAAGAGTCAGCACACTCAGCTTCATGATCCTGGGGCGAGAAGCTCTGACTTTTCTGCAATAGTCACAATACATACCAAGAATTCTTTAACTTAATGTTAAATTTTATTTGGCCTCATTTTTAAAATTTTAAATTGGTGAAATAGGACATGTCAAGTATTCTTGCATAGCAGCCTGAAAAGAGTGGTATTAACGTAATATCTTGACCCAGGAATATGGGAACAGACGTGGGGGAAGTCTGTAATGACAACACTTAATCATCAAGAACCAGGAATTTACCCTAAGTCTGAAGAGGGCAAGCTGAGATTTTTCACAGCTTTTCCTTTTCGTGTGTGAAAAATTGAAAAGACAAAGTTAATGACAGCTTCCCTCAACCCACCATGCACTCCTTGTTCTGGATACTGAAATTAAAATTTCACCAATTTCCCTCAGGTCTGCTGGAGAATGGCCTCAGTGGCGTGCATGTGCCTTTCTGGTATGCAGAGCTAAGGCATTTCTTTTTAAACTGTGGAAAACACATCATTTGAGCTTCGGGAAGTGCTTTGCGTGCCTGCGCTTTTTGCTCAACCCTCTCTTGACTTGCAACTGTGATGATACGGTAATCGAAAGCCTGAGAAAGGGGCAGTGCACATGTAATTGAAGGTTTAGAGCACTTCAGTCAGGGAGTCAACGAGCATTTTGAGCAAGAGCAGTTACTCGGAATGCATTAAAATACAAGTGGATCAAAGTTGGAAATATTTTAGGAAGACTTTTTTCTTGCTCCTCTGAAGAGCTGAGATGTTTTTCCCAAAAAAACCCATTATGCCCACACCCCATGTGCACGCCCTGCAAATTGCACGATGGCTCGCTGTTCCCTGCTGAGATTGCTGTGCCTTCTCAAGTCCTAGACCAGTGACCACGGATGCCTTAACAGCGGCACTGTTTTGCCCTGCAAGAAAAATAACTAACTGAGTTGTGCAAGATGGTTCCATCAGTTGCAGCCTACCACATTTTAATAGGGAAGAAAATTGATGAGGTGAAAATGGGAATTCTGAGACTTTTAGGCAACAAGATGCTAACTTTCCTACTCTTGTTTTTTGCACTGAAAATGTCTCCCTGGTTGTTTGACATGGCAGTATTTCCTCTCTTAGTGGAAGAAAGAAAGTGACAGTGAAGAAAGAGAAAGGACAGCAGAAGGAGGTGTTACTGGGGGGCTTACTGGGGGGTATCACAGGAACAACTCTGCTTTTCTCCATCTCTTTTTCAGATACATTTCCTCTCTGGACTGACCAGAACATGACCACTAGAACATGTAAACATGAATGCAAGGGGCAGTGACTTGCCATGGATTACACTTGGTTCTCACATTTATTTTCCTGTAATATATAACAAAGTAGATTCCACACGTAGAAATATAATTTTGTCTCATCCTCTCTCTCTATAAGGCGGAGAGAGCTGTTCTGCGTTGTGTCGTGGCGTTGATTCGTACAGTGACCTCTTCCGGCATCTTAGCATGTCCTGGAGTGGGAACTGGAGACAAGGATACGGGCAGTCGGCTCGGGTTTCTGGCATCAGGCTGAGCCAGTTTTGAGACAGGATGGATGTTTCCGGCTCCGTGTCAGTCACCGCCCTGGGCTGCAACCATGGCGAGTCAAAATAACTCGCCTTGTCTGCCGCCTGCTAATCTAGTGGGAGGCTTCTGAGGCAGTCCCTTCTCCAGTGACGAGTGAGTTGGGGAGAAAAAGCTTTATATAATATAGTGTGTGAATATAATTAAAAGTCTCCAGACTGGATAAAGCACGGTACCATACTGAGTTGTTCATGTATCACCCGTCATCAGTGGGAGACATGCTAAGGTCTCAGGTCTAAGCGAAATAATGGTGAAGGGAGGCAGGTGAACTGAACAGACAGGGTCCCTCCTTCCAGCGAGCCGGCGATCTCCCAGGGACTAGACGTGGCCCTTGGGAGGAGGGTTGTTGCCGTGGTGATGAGGTGTAGGATGCTTCCTCTCAGGCACAGAAGCCTCTGAGAGATGCTATAGCGGGGTGGGGGTGCCAACGGACAGCATTCTGTATAAAATAGCATCAGAGTTTCAATGTGAAAGATAAACGCGAAGACTTTAAAACATTACTTCTTGGGCAATAACTGTGTTCTGGGATTGTACTTCACATAATAGAAAAGCTCACTTCAAACTCGCATAACTCCAAAATTCCACCTAATTCCAAAACCCAGATTCTCTGGAAAAGAAGCAACAGCCTGAGAGTCATTGTGAAAAGGGAAGAAATCTGCCTTAGCGCCTAAAGATGGCCGGATGCTCCGCTCTCTCGTGTTGGGACCCGCCTATTTTTCCTTCTTTCTAGTTTTAATTTTACTTATCAACAATACTCGACCCTTCCTATTTAATCCATCCACTGTTGCTCACAGTGCTAATTAAGGACTTTTGCCCGGAAAGTGGTGGGTGTCCCGTCTGTGTGTTACCAACTGCAGTGCTGTTTACCTCTTCAGGGTTTCCAGTGTTTTAATAGAGAAAGAACTCAAAAAGACTGGGACAGTAAAACGAGAATTCTTTAAATTAAACTTTTTAAATTTTGTGGTCATTGCAGATTCACACACAGTGTGTGAGCGTCCTTCACCCACTTTCCCCAGTGGCCACAACTTGAGAAACAACAGTACGATATCTCAACCAAGATATTGATTGACAGCGACACCGTCAAGGTGCAGAACATCTCCACCCCCACGGGACCCCCTCAGGTGCCCTTTAGAGACAAATCCACTGTCCTTCCACCCCCACATACTTCGTCATCGCTAACAGCCAGTAATCTGCTCACCCCTTCTACAATTTCGTCATTTCAAGAATGTTATGTAAACAGAATCAGACAGTATTCAACACTCGGGATTGCCTTTTCTTTACTCCCCATAATTTTCTGGAGACCCACTCAGGTTTCTTTGTATATCAGTTGTTATTTTCTTTTTGTTGCTGAGTAATATTCCACAGTGTGGACATACCACTGTGTGTTTAACCGTTCACCTGCTGAAGGATTTCTGGGTAGTTTCCAGTTTTTGACTGTTACTAATAAAACCTCTACAAACATCCGTGTGCAAATTTTTGTGTGAAATAAAAGCCTTCATTTCTCTAAGATAAATGCCTAGGAGTGCAAAAGCTGGGTCATACGGTAGGTGCATATTTAGTTTTTATGAATCTGCTAAACTATTTTCCTAACTGGTTTTAGCGTTTTACATTCCCATCAACAATGTTGGAGGGAGCCAGTATAGGATATATTTGTTTTTCAAAGATTGGCAACTGAGCTAAGATCTTCTTCTCCCCAAAGCCTCCCAGCACACAGTTGTGTATTCTAGTTGTGCATCCCTCTAGTTGTGCTATGTGGGACGCCGCCTCAGTGTGGCCTGATGAGTAGTGCCGTGTCCACGCCCAGGATCCGAACCGGCGAAACCCTGGGCCACCGAAGCAGAACGAAGCAGAACGTGCGAACTTAAGCACTCAGCCACGGGGCAGGCCCCAGGAAATTTAAATTAAGAAAACATCAGTTAAATCTCTATGTTCATGCACAAATGCAAATACTTAGAAATATTTTGGGAGGCTTTGTAAAAATATAAGACTGTTTTTCCTGCTCAAGCCTTTCCATCACTTCTACCGAAGTTAACGCAGATAGATTTTGACAGGAACCCTGAATCCTAACTATTCAAATAGATTTTGATAGGAACATGTATACTTACTATCCAACATATCCAAACATTAGCAAAGTAGATGATGATTCTTTAGAAGTCTTAAAGTCATGTTGGAGTTCCGAGAGTGACCTGACAATAATATCAACATGAAACTTTCCTAGAATTTGAAATATTTTTAAAACTTTTTGGGCTTACGGTTTTAAAAAGTAGTCATCGTTTCATGCAGGTAAGATGGAGGAGTCAGGCAGATTGAAGGGGAGACATTTCATTCTGTCATGTCTCATGAGTTATCTGTTGATAAGGGAAACAAATCTTCTACGTGTTGACTAACTTAATAACAGAGATTGATAGCCTGTTTCCTGTTGGACAATGTAATCTAGCCCTATTTTTCATAGAATTGTTTATTTTCTCAATGAAAATAATTCTTAAAAATTTGGGTGATGGTCTTTCTGTACGATGAGCTTGTTTTCCTATTTCACTATGCTGCCCAAATTTGACCCATTCAAATACAATCCACCTTAAAAATAAAACAAAATCCAATTAACAACTGATTATGTACAAAAGGAAAATCTCCCGTATTACTGTCATAATATATTGCTGACAATATAGTGCAAAAATTAAATCTGAAATGTTATACAAAGTGTTTTGTCTGTAACAAGTTTTATTTTTCTGAGACTACATTTCAGTTGTTCGCTCCCAGAAATACATTACATTTGGCACCAAATAATGAAAATAAAAAGAGCATGCAAAATCATAGTTGATAATTTTAAATGAAGCCTAAGAAAAATATTTCTTTCACACATCCTAGATAAGTAAGTGATTAAATCCAATGATCTTATATTGACAAATAGAACAATTTATTTTTCAAGTTAGCAATATAATAAATTTTATTTTCTTTTTATACGGATTATATATTTATCATTTATCAATGTCTTTGTTCTATTACTTAGAACGGTTCCCAGATATTTGCTTATTACACCGTGAAAATAGGGGACTAGCACCTTATTCATATATTCACCAAGCCTATGATTATCATTTTATGATATTCTGCAGAATTTACTTTGCTATGTTACATAATTACTATGCTTTGATGAAATGTAACAGACATAAGTAAAAATGATATAAATCAGATGAAATGAACACCTGCTGGAGGCCAACCAATAATATAATCTTCAAGGTGACCCAATGCAATTACTCTGCCTACGCAAAGATTTTTATTAGCTCCCATATTATTAGCAAAGGTGTCAATAATTATATGGTAAATATTGGCTCATCATGGACAACAATAGGCTAATAAAGTGCTCCAGTGGTTCATGCATCTTTCAAAGTGTGAATATTATGGGAACAACTTCAGAAATTCTGGAGTCCATGCCTCAATATGCCATTTAACAAGAAAGTTTAAGGAAATTTCGTAATATTTTTCAAAAGATTGGTGGTTTTGCTTTGAAGGATAAAACTTTTTAAAAATTTTGCTTTCTTATACTGAGTTCCCTGGAAAATTGAGACTGGAGCAAAATATTATGTGCTAGCCGTCTACAGCGAGTGCAGACCCAGGGCAGCAGGAGTGAGAGGAAGGAGAAGGAGACAGGCAAGTGGGCAGATCAGACACACAGGGACACACTTCCTGGCTGGCTGCTCCTTTGTCACAAGAGCAGCTGACAGCTCAGTCTCACAGGACGCTTCAAATTGGTCCTATGATCTGTGCCATCTCAGGACAGTCCGTCTGGGGAGAGGACCAGGACAGTTTATCCTTGAGCTCCCTTCTCCCCATCACCTCTCCAGGGGTTCTCTGCACAGGGTGTGAGGCCCCGTGCATCTCCACCCTGTGTTACCCTGACTTCCAGACAGGCTTGGGCAAGTGTGTGCCTCCTTGGGTCCAGACTTGCCAGCACTAGGGGCGGCAGCGAGTCCTACTTGGGCCTCCGCACCATGCGATCTCCCTTGAGCGGCAGGAAAGGTCTAGGGCTGGCGTGTGGGGTTGGAGGAAACTTGACCACACAGATCTCCACGGGAGCATAACAGAGTTCATTGTAACCCCCTTGTCCCCTCTCAAATCTTGTCTATATTTACAATGTCCTGTTCTCTTCCAAATAGTAATTAATTTAATAAAATCACCAGGAACGTTGTTTCCAAAACTTTAGGGAACTGTATGATTTTTTAAATATGCTCCCTCAGTTAATCATTAGTCTTCAAGACTTTCAGAAGAGGATTTCATGGGTTTTTCCTTCCATAAAAACCGCTAAGAATTAATGACTAGGAAGGACATTGTTGATGCCAGTAAGCGTTAAGAACATCACATCTGAAAGGAAATCCCCAATAGCTGTCTGCAGCAGACCCAGACATCCACGTGTGGAGACTGGGGAAGCTAGTGCGTGAGTGTCTGCCCGGATGGTGGTGTTGGAGGGGGCGGCTGTTTCTCCAGCTGTGTGAACATCTCCTTCCAGAAGTTGGCCGTTTTGTGCAGAAGAAGAGAACTGTCCCTATTTTTCAGTGACTGTATAAATTTTTTCAAAGGGTAGATGCTTCGTCTTTATCACTATTCCTTGGATGTGGTTCTATTAGAGAGCATCTCTCAAACAAGAAAGAGAAGTCAAAGTATGTACGAGCATTTTTCCCATAAAGAAGAAGTTCTCACACATCCTGGAGACGGTCTCCGACAGTGAGCAGTAGAATGGCCCCATGTGGGTGCAGGTGGTGGTGTGGAAGGAAAAGAAGGCCCGCGGTGTGCCCAGAAACTGGTATCCCTCCTTGGGACCGAAGCGTAGTTTTTGTAGGACCCAATGTATGCAGTCACGGCAATCCCATTATTTGTATTTGTTTTGTATGAATTTCCGTTTGTTAATTTTGCTTTGTTTTGTTTCTAATAGGAGAGCTTGTTTCATAGAAAACAAAGGGAACAGAATAAGAGGGATTTTGTATATACTTCATGAAGAAGGATTCAAAATGTGAAAATGTCAAAAGGAAGATAAAAATGACCAGGAATACCTGAAAGGGTTTGCTCGCTCACTTTTTCTCACAGGCGATGGGGTTTCGTTTTAACAAAGGAGTCAGGGCCTCCACATAAAACTTCCCTATGGCTGAAATTAAGTTTGAAAATGATATTTTGAATACAGGTTTCATGCGTGTTGTGAAGGTCTGAGGGGCTCCAACAAAAAGCACCCCTTTCTTTGCCTCAATTTAGACCCAACGGAAAGAGAGTGAGGAGAGACAGGAGGAGAACAGCCTGTCACTCCCATTGTGGGTTGATGCAGGTATGGACCAGGTGTCCGCAGCCCGTGCGCTCTGTGAGTTTGCTCTTGCACTTGAGAATGAGGCAGGTGTGTTCACCCAGTCACAGGTAGAGCTGGAAATCTGTAGGACTCCTGGCAGGCTGTGCCTTTAATGTAGTAAAGTGGAGCAGAACACATGTCCTGTAAGGCAGCAGGCTCTGAGGAGAAGGGAGAGGACAGGTAGGGCCAGGCGTGCCCACTTCTCCTCCCCAAATTGGGGAACAGACACGCCCCATCTCCCCTGGTCAGGAGTTGGCCAACATAGAGAGACTCTGAGGGCGTCATTCCGTCTGGAGGTCTAACCCCAGGCCTGGATGCCTCTGGTTGGGCACGTCGGGGTGGGACGGTGCTGCTGCGTGTGTTAAAGAATGAAAAATGAACCCCTAAAGTCTTCATTATTCAAACTTATACAAATTAAGTATTTTATATTAATAAGCCAAGTCACAAAACAAAGAGCCGTTCTGTCAGCCTCAGAGTCTGACTTGAGGTCACGCGTTTTCTCTGGTTGTTTAATGTCAGACACATCCTGGAAGGTGCTGCTCAGCGTGGCTTCATTATAAAATATAATTTCCCAACTGCTCACTCTGGAAGCATTTATGGGACTTTACGGGTCTTTTCAGAAAACGAATTTAATTGATTCCTGATTAATCCATAGTGATGGGCCGGGTGTTTACACATTCCTTCCAGGAGTTACTGTGATTTGGACATCTGGATTCACAGGACCATCAACATCTTCCTCAGACTGCAAAAGGAAAACAATCCTTTTCTCCAACAATACAAGCTACGTTACTTATTACAAACAAGTGTGTGAGATGTTCATGCCCAAGGTTGACAAAGAAAGCATATCATCAAGTTGGTCAACGCCATTTGGAAGGTAATGATAACTCACGGTTTACAGAAGCTTAATACCTATCGGGTGCTGTCGGGAGCTCTATGCACGCATTAGCAAATTTCATCTGTGCCGCGTTCTACGATCCAGCTGCTGCTATTATCCCTATTTTACACACGAGGAAACTGAGGCATGAGGGAGCTTAAGGAACCCGACAGAAGAGATGCAGCCTGCACTGGGATCCAGGAAGCCTGGTTTTTGAATCTACCCTCTTGAGCCTTGTGAGCTCCCACCTCTCTACAAAAAATGAAATGCACTAAAGAGCTGAGTTAAAGTTCCTCATGCTGTGCGTAAATTTCTTCCTAAACTGGACAGAAAGGGAAAACCCAAAGAGGACATTTCTAAGAATACACCGTCCAACTCTCTGCTGATAAACATAATTTCTGTAAAATGTATGTTCTTTCTAGAAAACATATGAATAGTGAACTTATTTCAGAAAAGTAAAAAACCTGAAAGAAAAATAAAATAATCCGTGAAAACATTGAAAAGAAATGTCAAAGATTGCTCCCAAGAGTAACTCCGTACTTGAAGCCTTTTTCAGGGAGCACCAGGTCGTTTCCTTTAATCTTCCGAAGAAATGACAATTTCCAAATGATACAGCCTGCCACAGATCGTTGAGAAAATGGGGATAATTTCCAATTTATTCTATGGACTTTAATCTTCATATCAGAATGTCTCAAAATATTAAAAAGAAAAATACGGCATAATTTCAATCACATAGATACGTGGGAAATCACTAAATAAAATAACAGGTAGCCAAATCCTGCAGCATATTCAAGATTGCATTCATGAGCATGCGATG
Source organism: Equus asinus (assembly GCF_041296235.1). Classification (NCBI taxonomy): domain Eukaryota; kingdom Metazoa; phylum Chordata; class Mammalia; order Perissodactyla; family Equidae; genus Equus; species Equus asinus. The sequence goes on from NC_091818.1 coordinate 43,717,143, forward strand.
TGAAGTTTCATTGACAAAATAAAATGTATAATTAGACAGAAAACCCAAAATGTTGAAAAAGTGAATTTATCAAATAACACACATATAATAGGATATAATGTTAGCTATTAATACACTGCTGAATAATTGTTCTAAAATTTTCTTTCAGCTTCAAAACTCTTTGTCCAAACTTATTGTAATACATAATCTAATGTATAAAGTAGATAACTAGGTGAGTTTTTCCTCCACCCTGTCTCATTCCATAAAAGCCTGAGGCCACTAAAAAGGAAAAATTAGAAAACAAATACATGTTTAGAAATGTGGAAAAAGCATCGTATGATATCCACAAATTAGTAAGGAGGGCTCCAAAAAAGTTAGTACATTGTGATCCTCTGTGTAAAACAGAATAGAAATTTATTCCCCAAATACTGAGTTTCAATTAGATGCCAAGAAATACACTCATGTTCACTCTTGTTTTCTTTTTCCTTTCTCTGCTCATCCTATTATTATTAGGTAATGAACACAGATACTTTTCAATCAGGGCAAATGTGTTTTTAAAGCTTGTTGCCCCGAAGAGTCAACATTCTCATCTATTTCCCTGCCTTTTCCTGCCTTGGCTCCCACTGCCTCCTGCTCCCTAACCCTCACCTCACCCCACATTTCTATTTTCAAGGCCACGAATAGCCTTCTGGGGACCAAATCTGGCACGCTTTTCCATGCTAGTTCGTGTTGACCCACGTGTGGCATTTGCTGAATCCTCTCCCTCTTCTTACTCTGTGGATATTGTAGATAAATATAGTCCTGATCCCCTTCTCTTCCCATTTTTCCTGTTCTTCCCAGAAAGCCTTTACACTCCAATGACTTCAGTTACTATTCACATGACTATCATTTTCAAATTAGCATCTTCAGCCAGGCTCTCCACGGAGCTCCAGACACATAGACACTTGACTCGGCATCTTTTCATGAGGGTTCGCAAGTCCTTTATATTAAACAGCTCCCATAATGAAATTCTCTTTTCCATAAAAACTGCTCCCGTCCTTGTCTTTTCCCATGCTTTTTAACAAAACCATTCTTAACCTATTTTCTAAGCTGAGACTTACCCAAATCCAGACATTCTCCAAGCTTTATCTACTCTAATTTACAGGTCTCTTAAATTCTTCTCCTCTTTTCCATTTCCTCTAAAAGTCAGTGAATAAGAGGGAATGAGTACAACCACAAAGAAAAGAGTAAGAAAGAAAGTACATGTAAATGATAGGATTTGCTTGGAAACTAAAAATATGAAATTATTGTTTTACTATCATTTTCAAACTTGTTTTGCACTTTTCACTCAATGCCCTTCATTGTGCTTATTTGGGCTCCTGTCCTGTTGGGTTTCTCCCAAATGAGCGCTTCTAGTCCTCGTCAGCATCTACTGCTAAGAAGGCATCTCTTATGGTAAGAACTTAACAGATATTTGTTGGCTGAGTAAATAAAGAAGAGAGAGAGACGCTGAAATGCACAGAGTGATGCTATGATAATAAAATAAAGACAGTGAAATCAGACAGTGGAAAGCACAGTCATAAGCGAAGGGTGATGCTTTCCGTTGAGACCACTTTTCAAGTTTACCAAGAGACAGTACTTGTGACTATTGACGAACGTCAAATTTCTGTTCGTGTTAACTTTTTTGGTGCAAGTTCATGGAAGGAAAATAAGTATACTCCCCAAGGGCTATTTGTTAGACATAAGGTTCAGAAGGAATAATTGGTTTCTTCCACAGGATAGCACTTGTGCTGATTCTGGTCAACTGAATTTTACTTCTGTGATGGCATAATCGTATTTCTATAGACAATTTGATGGGGCTGTTCTAGAGAGTAAACCGTTTGACTTAATTAATTGTTTTTTTTGGCGTGTGAATTTCCTGACTGAGCACCCATGTGGAACTGGTCCACCTGTTTGGAGACAGCAAAAGGCCACACAATTTAAAGTGTCCTGGATGGTAACAAAATGACAGCAAGGTTTCCTTAGTGCTTCAAAATGACTTGATGCTCTTCTCATCTCAAAGACAAATAAATTGGGTCACTCCAATCTGGACCTTCTGAGTTTCGCAATTATTTCTCTGTAAATGGGACTTAGACTTAGGAAATACATTTTTACCCCTTTTCTGTTTGTTAAAACTTCACTTAAATGTTTCCAACTCTTAAGTTCTAAAGCAGCATGAGCATAATTGCATTCTGGAATTACTAGAAGGAATGAGACATGGCACACCACTGTCTCTCTAGTCAAGATCTCCAGATTAGACTTTGCTATTTTCTCCATCGTGTGATTCTTTGGAAACTGTTATGGCAGTTCACCAAGTTAAGCATTCTGTCATCATTCTTTGCTCTTACTATTTATGATAATAAATTACATAAATGCAACCTTTCTTCTTCACCGTGGGGGCCTCAAATGGTCTCTGTGGAATAGCCACTCAACCTCTCAGAAGCTTTATTAATTTAAACTAGTGGGGTCACTCTGAGATTTCTGTAGAAAAATAAAAGAAGAAGGGCTTATTTAAAACGTGATGTCATAAGCTATTTTTCTTGTTGTGTTTTTTTATTGTATCAGCTGATCTGGAAGAAACGCATACAGAATGAAGGGAACTACTTATGGTTGAAAAATTATTTCTACTTTTTCCCTGTATTTATGTATCATTTATTCCTTTTTCTCAACATATGAAATAATAAGTTCAAATATTTATTTCATTCACATTCTTTGGAAAAGTGGACCTCAGACAGGCTTCAAGTCTAGACTTGTGACATGCTTGTGGAAAGGTAAACCTCAGTTTCTCCTTGACCTGCAATGACTTAGTTCTGTCCTGTGTTGCTTGCTTTTGTAATTTACTCCTTATTATTGGCAAGCACGTAGCCAAAGCCATTTGGGGAGACAGATGAGAGGGTGGCCAGGAAAATGTGAAAAACCCTAAGATATTGGCAATGGCTCTGACAAATATTGGAAAAATCTTTGCTTTACACAGGTGACTCCCCTCGGGAGCCTTGGGGACCCGGGATGCTGTTCCTCCCTCTGGGAGCACAGTGAGCATCTCTTGCTTGATGTGGCCATCTCCATAAGTACTCAAGTTTTCATGGACACTAAAGAAAGGTTAAATCTTCCAATGATGTCTTTTCGTCTTTTTGTCAATCACGTTTCTTTAAGATCCTCGATAAACATTTAGGCTTTAAGGGACACAGGATGGTTTATGAAGATTTATTTTTGAGTAGTGTCTACAGTTGTGAAAATAGAGCTGCATTTGGAAGCAAATTATTGTATCAGGAAGCGAATGGTTTAAATAAATGTTTTTATTGAAGTGAAATGCAATCAGGAATGGTGTCATTTATAGAACACGGTGTCACAATTTGCTGCATCATGGAAGAGTGTAACTGTCTTGAAAGACATCAAGATGACAGGACAGGGAAGCCAACATATTTACGGAAAACAAAGAAGATGCCCAGTTTGCCAGGTTTTTGAACAACCAGTAAATGTTGCTGTTTAACTGCAAATTTGATCATTGGGGGTTAACTTGCTTGTATTCCTGTTGATTTTCCAGACTGTCCCCTTTCGCATTTTCCCCCTCAAATACCTTGTCAGTTATTGCCCACCAATTGTGTTCATTTCAGAGCCAACTGCAGGTAATGAGATGTTGATTGGGGATTCTAGAACTCACTTGCCGATGATTATGTGTTATTTTAACAGGAGAATGACAATAATTTCCTGTAATGCCACTTGTTAAGGTAATTATGCTATAATTGCCTTATCAAGGTGTCATAGAGGAGAGGGAGAAATTCCAAGATTTCACAGCTGCTGTCATGCTCCTTAACGTGTTCTCTTGAAACTGCATTGTCAGCCATCAGGATAAATCCCTTCCAATTGTTTTAAATCTGAACATTGTTGTCCTGGGTGGGTGATGTGACCTTACAATGAGATTTTTCATGAGTTAATTTTTTTGTGTGTCTTAATATAAAAGTTATGTGGTGAATTAAATGCACAAAATTGCAGATACACTGAAAGCTACTTCAACTGCAATGGAATCTGAAGAGTTAATTTGTAAAAAATGTAGATTTAGGAGTAAGTTAAACATTGACAAATATGATAGCATATAATAAAGGGCAAATGTATCTAAAATATATGAGTTAAAAACATGTGAAGGCTCTTAGCCTATCCTCCTAGGAAGACGGAGCTGCCATTCTCTGAGTGGAGGACATGAAGGGGAGGCTTGGTTTCTGGTGAAGAATCAGAGACTCAGGTTTACACCCATTCTGCGTGAGCAGGTATTAAGACACTAAATGGAAATATCTAAGAGGCAGTTGCGTATATCTCTCTGCCATTCAGGGGGAGACAGCAAGAATTTGTGTGTTTTGTGTTTTAAAAACACATTTTGAAGCATGTATATGCTAATAGAAATGATTCAGTGCAGAAGGATGGTGTGGGAAGGAGAAGAAACCGCTGAAATTAAAGTTCTGAGGGATGGAGGAAAGGGGCCAGGATGAAGGGCACACTCGTCACTTCACAGAAGGAGCGTCTCCCCCTCTTCAGTGCATACAAGTGGGATGGTGGGTGCAGAACAGAAGGGCAGGACAGGTGTTTCTGCCTAACACGTTTCGTGGAATCGCATCTCAGAAAAAATGCCCGGCCTATGTGTACTTCTCCTTGTATTTTAAATCGCGCATCCTCTCCTCTGTTCATTCCACGTTATGAAGCTAAGCTTTACCGCCTCAGGACAGAGAACACAGAGGAGCCTAAGCAACGTGAACCTCTTGATTTTTGAGCTCCTAATTAGACAGTTTAAAAACTAAAGCTGCACAATCATTTGAAAGTCAAAGCACTTTTGATTTCTAAGAGCCAGACTCTGTTGAGAAGGAATTGTTTTTTATCTTCTAATTAAAAATAGCTTAAACTAAGAATCCCAGTAATAAAACCAGAGAATTAAGAGCGTGGAATATACACCGCACTCCAGTGAGCTGAGGAGAATCTGAGAAGAGGGAAGGGTTGTACCCCACCCCCACCTCCCAAAGTGTGATGAGTTTGATCATCAGGCAGAAGGGAGGCACTAGGGTGTAACAGAACTCAGATGCTGCCTGGGGTCTGGGAAGGCGTGTCAACACCTGAGGGTGAAGCCATGGGGCAGAGGGTGGTGATAGAAATGCCTGACAATTTCAAGGTCAGCACGCAGGGGAGCCCCATGTCTCATTTCTGAGGTGTAGTCCACGGGACAGCAGTTGTGTTAGAAAAGCCTGGATTCCATCATGGCCCCTGAGAAGTCGAGGATGGATGCCCAGAGCACCTGGAAGAATGTAATAGGTGCAGTTCCACAGAAGCCCTTTCATCCCAACGTCCTCTGGGGAGAATGGCCAAGCAGAGCCCGCGCTACTGTGACAGGAAGGTCCAGGTCCATGGACCCACGACAAAGAGGCTGTGGGGAAGAGCTGCTTGCACCTCAATGGACGCCAATGAGGACGGAGGGGGCACAGACCAGATGCATTCTCTCCTGATGAAGAAGCATTTTCAAAAAGGTTAGCTCACTGCTCTCATGCAACTATAAAATGAGCACATTTCAAAAGTTGTAGTATTTAAGTTATTAATTAATGAGGGAGGAGTATGGTTAACATCATTTTAAAGGAGAATTTGAAAGATGGATCAGTGGATGATAAGGTGAATAAAGAGATACACAGACAGACAGGTGGATGTGATGCGGGGTCGGTGAGCCGAGGAGTCGAAAGAAAGATTTCTTAGACTCTCAAGATCCGGCAGTAGTGCTCTTTTATTTAGAGAATAGTATAGAATAGCATGGGGACAGGACCCATGGGCAGTCAGAGCTTCTGCTGCCGCCGCTTCTGCTGCCCCCGCTGGCATGGGGACAGAGCCCATGGGCAGGCAGAGCCGCTGCTGCTGCCCCCGCTGGCATGGGGACAGGACCCACGGGCAGTCAGAGCTCCTGCTGCTGCCCCGAGTTGAGGGTTAGGACTAAATTTAAGGCATAGGTATGTGAGTCATCTCTTTACAAGACAAAGAATATGTAAAAAAGTTAAAATGGTATCAGTGCCCGTATGGTCTGGCCATTTGGCGGTCCCACAACTTTTAGATAAGAATCAAACCGGATTGAGTAAATGGCAGAAGTCACCGCTTGAATTTTATCCTCAGCTAAAGACAAAGGAGGATTTGTGTGTGGGGGGGTGGGTGTCAGTTACAGGAGGTTGCCAGACAGTAACCAACTTAAGTTCTTGCCTCTGGCATTGATTAAGAGCTTCTAGAGATAAGACCATCCCCCCTTCTTCCTGGCACAGAGAGGGAGGCATCTTCACAGATAGAGGTTTCCCTTAGAAATGTAAATGTTTCCCAACAAAGGGGCAAACAAATTCCACTCCTTGGAGCCTGAATCTCATCTGTAGTTTTAAAACTAACCAGCCTAAAAATCCTCATCATAAGCCATTTTAAAATTAAGCAGCCTAAAAATCCTCATCAGTTGGATGGATCAATGGATGATGGATGGACAATGGATACAGACAGACAGACAGACACACTAAATCCATACTAGGAATGCTAACTCTAGTCATTTAAGATTTCCTTTTTTGCTTTAAATTTTTAAAACAATTTTAGGAACTTCAGAGATTTTTGTTTTCCTTTCATGTTTCTTTCTTCACAAAGAGATAGCCTTACAAACAGCAATTTACTACTGGAAATCAGAAGACTGATGAGTTTCTCCAGGCTGCCTTCCAGGGAACATCCACCGGCGTCCTGTCGGTGAATTCCGAGTTATCCTCCAAGTAGGGCTGTGGCCGCCCTCAATGCCAGTGAGGATGGGCAGGTGGTTCTGATGCGGCCAGGCTTCTTTTCAGGGGAAAGCATTCAAAGGCTTTCTCTACTCTACAGGGCACTTCCCCCTTGTTTCCGCTGAACTGTCTGAACAGTAATAAGACCCCGTATCTCCTTCCTAAAGGGAGAAGAATCTTATCTTTCAGTTCCAACAGCTAATTTCCAAGATCATTCCCAGGATTAATTCCCCAAATCTCCATGAAGAGATCTTTGCCCAAGGTTTTCAAAACTCCTCCGTTTGTCTCTGCACCCTTCATCTTCCCGAACTTTCAATTATCCAGTGTCTTAATGCTCAGGCTTCTTCAGTTAGAAATTAATACTTCACTTTCATTCACCAAGTGAGTAAAGCAGCATTAATATACTTAAAAATAAAAACACTCTCTCCAGAGCATTCTATTTTGTCATGGTATGATTTTAAATATCAGAAATGAAGAGAAAAAACTAGAGTCCTAAAGAAGGTGTTTTATAATTCAGTTGAGTATTTTCCAGCAGGTCTATACACAATTAGAGATTGGTGAGGCAGTGGTTATTAAGAAACAAAAGTGCTTGATTGCCGTACAATTTCCCAGTGAATGAGAGAAAATTAATTTGTCAGCATTGCATTTAGTAATAAATATTTAATGGAACATTCTTTTCTAACACATTCAAACCGTGTACCTTTCAGAGAGTGTCTTGTCACTTACAGAGCATTAACCAGCATTTCACACCTCGTGTTTTGGAGCTGGAGGTCATTTTTCCTTCCTATGATCTGACTGAATAAAGATAGTTCTTTTGATACGAACACCTACATTTTAGATTCGGAGAGTTTGAGTCTTGCATCATTTTTTCTATGATTTTTTTTGACATCCTGGGACACCATACAATTGAAATAATAGGGTAAAGAATTATGTGATATCTATTTCAAAACCCGGTATCTTCTTCCATTATCCTGTCAAATATTTTTAAAGGTTTTTTTTTTTTTTTTAAATCCTCTAAAACACTGTATGAGTGTGTGGTATTTTATAGTTACATCTTGGGGAAAGATTTTCTTTTTTTGTACGAGCGGGAGCTATGACATGAGTATGTGGGGCTCTTTGCCCAAATATAAATAAATCTTAGAAGTAATGATTCAACACAAGGTTCTAATTTATGTTCTCTGATCTTCTGCTACAGCGTTGCTTCAGGTGTTTTATTTATATACTGTGAAATAATGACCCTAGAAACTGTTGACTGGACAATGGTTTTCAAGTATCCATATTTCACTGACTCCACGATGCCCTTGATTGAAAGCTACGCCATCACTTTATGTCACACTAGAAACAGATGTTGCTAATTAAACTATCACCTAGAATATCTAATTTAACTGACCAGACGAATCATTTAACATTTATTTAGAAAAATATCTTTATCACACATCTCCCTTTTTCATACACAAAACAGTATAAATGAACTGGATTGTTGTTGTTAAAGGTTCCCCCGTGCTCCTGAGCTTCTGAACACACTTTTCATGGAGATGTTAGGTCCACGTATTTCCCAGTGGCGCTGGCAGTTTTCTTTGTGCCGTTAACTGCATCGATGATACAGCGTTTCATGTGTGCTCCATTACTGTACCAGAATTTTCTTCTAAACCATTGGTGCCCAGTGTGTGTTTTGATGGACATGCACAGTTAATGGCGGGTGTGTTATGACTCCGGATCACAGCAATTATCAGATGTATCCCTTTTTCAGATGTGATAACGTAAGAGAGAGAAAATCTGTATATGTAGAGAGAAGGAGAGATACATATATTTATATCCTAATGGTTCTGTTTCTCTAGAGAATCCTGACTAGTACACTCTTGGTGTTCATAAACAGGGAAATTGCTGAATATCCTGTGAAATATTCATACAATGGACTAGTTCTTAGCAGCAGCGTGCCCAATGGGGTTAAATCCCAAAGACAAATTTTCCAACTCAATAGTAACACTTGATTGTTGCCCAATTGTCTAATGAATTTTTCTATTCTCTCTCTTGTTTCCCATATATTTGTTTGCAGAATGATCAAATAAAAAATTAGATCTCCAAACCTTGAACCACTATTGATGGTCCAAATGTATCAATCAGAGATTCACTCCGCTCTATTCTCAATTCTAGCAGCATCTCCAACCTCGGCCTCCAAAAAGGAGCCATGGAGGGTGGATGGCAGTGGCATGTGCCAGCATACGCTTAAAAAAAAGTAAAAGTTAAGATATACACTCACTGGTCAAAGTTAAGAACTAAAGTGAAACAATACTTTCAAAAACTGTCGATAAAAAAGAGAGTGTGTAGGCAAATGGTGAAGCTGGGACAATTGAATCGTTACTGGGCACGCTGGGCATTTCTATACTTAGAAAACTTGTAATCAGCGGTGGCGATAATAGTAGGAAAGCTGGCACTTTAAATATGTTCAACTCCTGAGTGGAGCCTGCAGTGTGAGGAGGCTGGACACATGTGCTGTTCATCCAAGGAGTCTCTGGGGCTGGCTGCCTAATGGTTAGGGGCTCCGGTTCCTGCCCGAACTATTGTTCGTTTTTCAATAAATTTATTATAATATTAAACCGGAGAAGATATTTACTCCTGTCTTAGTCAGCTCGGGCTGCTATAAGAGAATCCCATAGACTGCGTGGTTTATAAATAACAGACATTTATTTCCCACAGTTCTGGAGTCTTGAAGTCCAAGATCAAGGTGCTGGCAGATTCTGTGTCTGCTGAGAGCCTACTTCCTGGTTCATAGATGGTGTCTTCTTGGTGTGTCCTCACATGCTAGAGGGGGCAAAGGAGCTCCATGGGGTTTTTTTTTTTTTTTTTGCTGAGGAAGATTGGCCTTGACCTAACATCTGTGCCAATCTTCCTCTATTTTGTATGTGAGATGCCTCCACAGCATGGCTGACGAGTAGAGAAGGTCTGTGTCCAGGATCCAAACCCCCGAACCCAGGCTGCCAAAGTGGAGTGCACAGAACTTTAACCACTCTGCCCTGGGGCCCCTCTGGGTCTCTTTTATAATGGCACTAATCCCATCATGGGTGTTCCACCCTCATGACCTGTCACCTCCCAAAGGCCCCCACTCCTCACAATGCCACCCTGGGGGTTAGGTTTCAGCATATGGATTTTGAGGGACACAAACAGTCAGACCTTAACAACTGCTTAACCATTCTGACCTCAGTGTCCTGCTTAGGCAGAAGTAGTGGTTATTTTCCATGTCCACACATGTGGAAGAGACCAGTGTTTTTCTAGGGCCGTTTGCTCACTCTCCCACACAAAGTAGCATATCTCAAACCACTTCACTCCCAAACCCTTTTCCAAGTTCCCATCTGCTAACTCTTAACAGATAATCTCACTTCCTATTTTATAGACAAAATGCATGCAAACCACCTGCAAAGGGCCTACACTTGCCCCCATGCCACTGTCTGGTCTTCTCTTCTGATCTGCTCTCTTTGCTTTGAATCTCATTTTCCTCTCCCGCTGAAGAAACTTGCCCTATTGATTATTTCTTCTCCTTATTGCTATGTTTAACTGCTCCCTCTCGCCTGGAGCATTCCTATTGTCTTCCAAGGAGCCCCTCCTTAAATGCAAAACAAACGCATTTACAAACCAATCTCTCCCTCAGGGGCTCATCCCCTTCCACCTTCCAGCTCCAACCAAGGGGCAGACACCTCAGGTGCAAAATGCAAGGGATGCCAAAAACCTCAGTCATCCAGGCAAAATGATATTTTAATGTCATATTTAGAAATAAAAAAGTAATGCAAAACATCCTATGACAAATAAAATATCAAAATTTTAAATAAAGAACAGTATTCCTGATTTATCCCTTGGCCTTGGTTCCAATATGGCTCAGCACGGTGCTGTCCCATCGTGGCTCTCTTCTCATTCAGAGCAAACTGCCTCAAAGCCCTTTGTGCTCTCACAGTTCGGCTTGCTCTCCTGGTGCTCAGGCTGGCTTCAGCGCAGCCTCACAGCTCCCAGGGACACACCCAGGGCTGCTGAGTCTCTGACTCCAGAGGAAACGTTTCTATTCCTAACCTTGTGTGGCCCTTGATTACTTAAGAGATCTTGGTGAGACCATCTAATCTTCCTGGGCCTTGTTTTGTGATTTATAAATAAATCATTTATTTATATTGATTATATGATTATATTGATTATTGATTATATTGATTATTCCACAATCAATGATTATTAGATAAATCATATTTATTTATAAATAAAAGGCTGGTGACTACTAGAAGGTGTTGCTTAAAATGCTATGCTTCTCCCACCTCTACCACTTACACGCAGACGATGTAGTGATCATCTGGAACCATTTCCTTCGCCATTGCAGCATTGCCAGTATTCTAGCTTCAAGCATCCGAGCTCAAGTGTGAGGGGTGCTCGCCCCCGGGGTTCGGATACGTCTAGAGGCTCGGGGCTCTCATCAGTCTATTGCATGATGAGCTTTCTAAAAAAGGAACTTTCTAAGGGAAGCAAATTATCAAACCCCTGTGCTCTATTCACAAGGCCTCCATAGTCAGGAGAGAGGTCTACGGTTAGAGCAAGTTCTCTGCCACTGAAATTATTCTCCATGCTGACCCCAGGACTCATCACTGAGCACTGGATAAAGAGCAGCTACTCCCAAAAACTGGAAGGAAAAATCTGCATGAGCTTGGGGTCAAAACTCAGCATTTCCTTGGACTTGATGTTTTGTGGTGTGGATGTGTTTCATGGTCCATGGCGTGAGGACGTGTTAGGGCTGAGCAGCTTCACCCAGCCTCCAGTTATGGTGTCAGGACATCTTGTCAACCCCGGTGGCTTTACTGGCTGCTTAGAGCTTTGTGGACAGCACGCGGACGGCCGTGTCACGGTGTCTGCCTTCAGGAGGCCTGGAGCGCAGTGGAGGCCCCAGTCCACACAGCCAGTCTGGAGACTTTCTGGAATGTGTGCGTGTGAGACACCGCCCAGGAACCCCAAACCAAATGAGGGAGATTTGATTGGGAATGGAGGGTCTGAAAAAAAAAGTGTTTCTTCAGAGAATATGTGTTTCTTTTTAATGAAAACTACATAACAAATTATGTTTTCCTTTTTCTCTCGATTGCTGGGAAGCTGATGTCAATTTAATACTCTGCAGAAACAATTTTATTATAGATTCCAGGTACAATTAGCTTTTGTTTTCTTTGTCTGGTTTTTCTTAAATTTTAATTGCAATTATTTCTCTGTATATGATATTGTGTTGTCAGGTATAGAATTTTTTTCAGAGCAGGAAGTGTATGAATTCCAAATAAGCAAATATCTTTCATACTACCTAATGATGGAACTATATGGAAAATAATGATTTTGATCAATTCCTATCTGATCCAAGTAACAATTTTACAAAGCCAGGAGAATGTTCTCCAGCCTCACCCCTTGCAGCTCTTAGAAAATAGCCTTGACTGAAATAGGCAGTGACTGCGGTTGTCAAACATGAAACTCTGTTCTCTTGAGTGACTTTCTAAACACACACTTCTGCTGTGTATTTTGAAGTTTTAATCAAATGCTGTCAAATAAATAAATCTCCATGAATTAGTTTTATGCCATTATTTGTTGTACTGAATTTTGACTAATAGAAAAACCCAATTCTTTGAAACAACAGAGTTTTAATTTCTTTCTGTTCTATTGTATTTTTTTTGAAGTGCTTGCTAACACTTGAGTTCAAATGTTTCTATTAAATAAATACATTTGGAAGATTTTGATGAGCATGTATTTATCCACTAACCTACAATGAAGCGAAAACTATTTAGCATACAAATCCTAAAAAGTTTAACTATACACTTGCCCTCCAGCTCTTCAGATTTACTACTGCAAAGACTAGCTTTCACAGTCATTCCGTCTCCGAGTTTTTCATGGTTTTAATTATTATTCACATAATTGCAAGAGCAGAGGTGAGAGTGGCATATCTAAAGAGAGATGGATGTGACCCCGCTGTTCTATTCTTTTTTTAGTATCGGCTGCATTTTACTCTGAAAACCATAAATAGCTTTATTTCTCGTTAATGGAGTAATTTATACAGTACCTAGGATCTTCATCGACAGCCCTTTTTATCCTGGAGCAAATGTGCAGCATTTACTGAATCAATTCCCTGAGTTATGAAGAGCAGCACAGAGCTCCATCGTCACTCCATTCTTCTCAATAACAAAGGAGAAAACACATTAAAAACGAGCATTGATGGGTTGTTGTGAGATGTGGTCAATGCGCTCTCCCGGAGTTGAAATTAAAAGGCAGTTAGGAGAAAATTGTTTTCTCTGGTCATCAGTCACAATGTGAAAGGCCTTTTTCACAATGATTAATTAAAAGCCAAAAAGAGAGCGAGAGGGAGTGAAGTTTAATAAAGTATCTGGCTGGTTTTCGGTAACATCATGAGTTAATGGACGGAGGTTCTCCTTGACTAAGTGTTATTGCTCCAGTCCATAATTTCATCTTGAAAATGGGCAAGGGAGTGAATCTTCCTCTTAGTAATTGAGTATTGATTTGAAAATAAATGGCGGTGAAACTCCCCCTGAACTGTCAGGATGTATTCTGGACAGCACTGACAATAAATGATTTCTGGTTCTTGGGAAAGCTGTGGATCAGCTTGATACTTAAACACATGGAGGACCACTGCAATCTGCCTTCCGTTTCGTCAAGCTGCCGAGGGTCAATAGCTGACACAACATGGGACACGGCTTTCCCGTCTCCTGGGCCCAGCTCAGACTCCATTATGAGCTTCCTTTGTAAAATGTTTCCTCGAATTTGGAAAGCAATTTTAAAACAGCAGGTTCAGACGTTCGGCTCCTCTTCCAAATGATAGCTTCCTTCTAAATACAGCGTTTATAGAATACTCTTCAATGCATTTTCAATGAACGGGAGTTAAAATGTCATTATAAATGTCTCAACAGGTTTTGATAGATTTCCTTTACAAGTGGTAAGTAATATAATTGGCTATGATCTAGCCAAGCACCAAAATTACGAAGGACACTTTTCATCCTGTAGTTTAGTCTCAAAGTGTTGACGGATTGCCCAACTTCATCAACGGGATGCTGCAGACAGTAGTGAAAAGTGACTTCTGGAAAAAAATATGGAAGGAGATTTAGAGGGATGTAATGGGATTCTAAAATAAGAATGTCCTTTTACAAATGCTGCTTGATTAATAAATCCCCAGGGGAATACATCAGTGCTCATTGTGAGCATTAAAAGCTATGATCTTTGTTTTTCTCAAAGTCCTTTTAAAACAAAGCTTCACGTTTTTCATTCATTTGCACACGATTCCTGAGTTGCTGCTTGCCATTTTCACATTAGCAGTTGTATATTATACTAAAATAAGGACAAAATGCTATTGTGGGAAGGATGTCTTTGTGTATCTTCCTTTCTAACTAATTACCAAGCTGTATGTAGCCGAAAGGGTTTTGCTAATTACACAGGGAGTCTGTCTAATGTATCACCTAGTTGTTTAAAAAAAGAAAAAAAGCCTTCCCGGGTCATTTTCTTTTATTAGGATGGAAAAGTTCTTATATTTATTTGACTTCAGAAAAACTCCTCTGGGGGAGCAATAGGTTTTTAGCCTTCCTCGAAAGAGCATTTGAGACTCATAGAAACGCGGGGCTCTAAAGCCCTTTGGGTGACGCGTGAGGTTCCCACTCCCCTTCTCCCCATCAGTTTGCAGGATTTACTAGACAATAATAATGTCTGGTTGGTGCCAGTTAAAACAATTAAATGGGATTTTATAAGTTATTTTTATTTATTTATTTTTTTTTTGAGGAAGATTAGCCCTCAGCTAACTACTGCCAGTCCTCCTCTTTTTGCTGAGGAAGCCTGGCTCTGAGCTAACATCCGTGCCCATCTTCCTCTAGTTTATACGTGGGACGCCTACCACAGCATGGCTGCCAAGCAGTGCCATGTCCGCACCCGGGATCCGAACCAGCGAACCCCGGACCACCGAGAAGCGGAACGTGCGAACTTAACCGCTGCGCCACCGGGCCGGCCCCACTATAAGTTATGTTTAAGTAACGTGGGCAAGCTGTGGATGGCTGTGGAAGAGCATCAGTTTGGTGGCTCCCCTCTCACCCAGCATGGGTGAGAGTTCCGGCCAGCCCACCCCAGGGGCGCATCTCCTTGGCAGGCTTCTACTGGAGAGAACCACACTGTTGGGTTTTTAACGCAGTACTATGGCAAAGGTTACAAGCAATTTTGCATTCCAGATGTGCATCTGCAAAGGTGTATTTAGTCCTCAGGTGAGAAATAATATTTTTATTATAAAAATGGAGTTAAACGTTTACAGAAGTATTATGAGAAATACATGCAAATAGAAATAATTGTCCTATAGTTTACAGATTGCATTTTGGATTGTCATATGTACCATTCTTAAATATTTTTGAAAACTGAACATATCAAGACCCTTTGGTATTTATGAGGGCAAGTGCTCAAAAAGCATATGCTCTTTAATGAAGGTTAACTATGAGCTATTTTTGTATTCTCAGTGACAACAGTATTTAATGTCAAGCAGGTGTAACTCTAACTACAAAAATGAACACTGTCGAACCCTTATGATGTGCTCAAAGGAAACACAGGAAAGCTCTTGGCTTTCTTTTCGTCTGCTCGAAACCTGTGAGGTAGTATTAGTATTATCTCCACCCTCTCGAGGAGGAAACTGATGCCCAGAGTCATCCAGCCAATGTGGAGTAGATGAAAGGTTCACTCCCAGACCTAAAGTGGCAGCCCAACTCTCAGAGAACATGCATTGCGTGATGACGTTTCTGCCAACGATGGACCGCATATGCGATAGTGTTTCCATCAGATTAGTACCACACAGCCGAGGTGTGTAGTAGGTTCTGCCATCCAGGTTTGTGTAAGTACACTCTGTGATGTCCAAACAATGACAAAATTGCCCAACGATGTGATCTCAGAACATACCCTGTTGTTAAGCAATGGGTGACGGTACTGCGAATAGAAATTGTGCAATCCTGAGTTAGGAACAAGACATTGGGATTCTGTCCTCTGCGATAAGGCTAGTCTTTTTTCTTGCTCCCATGTGAAATTCAGCTCAAATCGAAGGAATAGTAACTGTATTCTAATTATACATCACCTTCCCATCCCTCTCCTGTGAGGAATCAGTGTCACACAGGCTGTGATTTTGGAAACAAAGTTTAGGTCAGCTTCTCCACTTCCCATTTTGTGCCGCTAATTTATTTGCCCAAAGTAGACACTCACATGGCTGGGAAGTTCACACGTAAATGATAAAGAATTGGTCACTCTACCCTCAAGTAGAATGTCTCCTAGACTACCATAGATTAGGGGAGGAGAACAAAGCATTAACATTTCTTTCAACATTTAGCTAAGGGAATTTCATCACTAGCCAAGTCTTCTTTAACTAAAATTACACGTTTTTTAAAAAAAGTAAAATAAAAGCAAAAATGTAGTACAGCATGATATATATGTAGGTAAAATGCATATAACATTTATGGGCTCATTTACATCTAGAAAATTTTCAACTACAAAAATATCATGATTTGAAGTAATGTAGAAAAATGTAGTGATATGTTAAAAGAGCTTGTCATTGCTGGGTTTATTTGAATTTTTTTGAGCCGAGGTCTTCATTTTTGAAGACTGGAATAAAGCCTACGAGGTATCAGTGGGCTGCGCCCACTGTCTGCTCTGCTTTTTGTGTGGTCCAGTGGCATCCTTCCTGTGATGGCGGTGAGTGTCTATCGGTCCAGCCGCTCTGCTTCATTGGTGGGTTTGCTGGACATTGTCAAGAAGACCCTGAGGTCACGCCTTGGCTCAGTAGGACACTGTGCCGTGTTAGCTTCCTGACATCTGCAGTGGCTTTGGAGGGAATAAAGGCAGCACCCTCACCCCATCTGAGATTGGACCTTGGCTGGTGATGGAGCATACCTAACAGGAGAGACCCAACTCACCACCCCTCCACAGGCCATCCTTCTTTCTTTGTCAAACCAATTATCACGGTGTTTTCTCAGGACCTCCAGCACAGGTTCAGCTGAAAGAACCATCAAGTTCATTGGTTAGAACGTTGATATCCTTCAGTTCAGGTCTTCCAGTTCCTTGCTCTGGGTTAGATGTCACTCAGATGTATTAGAAGAGGAACTCTGAATCCATCTAATACTTAATTAAAACATTTAAAATCCTTTAGGTAAAGTTCTCTTAGTTTCAGATATTCAGGTCTTCAGAGTTAGAGACTGTGTTTTAATTTGCAAGTTCCTCTACTTTTCCCACATAGTTTGTTGTTAAAAGTCAACAGCAGGCAGACAAAGAACCTTCTAGTTACTTATTTACATTGAGAAAAAGCATGTGTTTACCAGGAAAACAGCTATGTGGGTGAACAGCCCCCACACTCTCCCCTGCAGACAGACAGCTAGTTAGTTACAAGTAGACAGGTACACGGGAACAGTCACGGGAGACATTCCGAATGGGATGATTTCTATTGATTTTTGCAAAACTCCAAACAGTAAGTGATTTCTAATGTGTAGTTTACCTTTACTGATTGTTAGCAACTTTTTTCACTTCATTTCATAATTTTTTACTATAAATCTGAGAAGTGGTTTATCTGCTCAAGGGTAATCAGTAATTGACTGAATGTCTCAGTAACATTCCCCAAACTCCTAAACTCAGGAAACTCTTCTTTGGAGCTCATATAAACTATTCCTCAGTCAGTGGAACCCGACGCTTACTGTTTAATCTTCACCAAAGCAAAGAATGTCTCATGGAAACATTGACAGGTTTTAAAGGCATTTAACATTTTTTTTTCTTCATTGGGATAAATTAACCCATTTTTAAAAATTATTTCTGGGGGCCGACCAGGTGGTGTAGTGGTTAAGTACACATGCTCTGCTTCGGATCCTAGGCACGGATCTACGCGCTGCTTATCAAGCCAGGCTGTGGCATCATCCCACATATAAAGTAGAGCAATATGGGCACGGATGCTAGCTCAGAGATAATCTTCCTTAAAAAAAAAAAGAAAAAGAAAAAAATATCATTTCTAGTTTGTCCTAATTTCTAGACTAAAGAGTGTTTGAGGTAAGTGTTCTTGTACTTAATAAAGGGAGGAAAAAGAGTGAAATAGGGAGAGGATAGAAGGGAGAGAGACAGAGAGAGAGAGTACAGCGGAAATGTGAGAAATTGTGTACACGTCCGCACCATGCATTGGAGATTTGACAATAAAATTCCAAAAATACGGAGGAATATTCCATCTTTTCCCTAATAGGTGTTCACGTCATAATTTTGTGTTTTGAAGCAAACGTTCTAAGAAAAGACTCGTGGACTTATTGATTTCAAAGGGCGCTGGGAGAGTAAAAAAAATCATGTTTTTATTTTTAAGTCACCACTGATCCTGATTTTTAAAAAAACAATGCACTCGATAAGGAATGTAGATAATCTATGATAGAATATTCTCTTGAAATCCAAGAGTTGATTCAGCATGACATCCTCACATCGTCATCCCTAATGAGGCCCGTGGCCGTGGTGGCCCTAATTATTTCAGTTTATGTACTGCTTTGGTGTGAAGCAGGCAGTCAAAGCAGACGAATGGCTTTGCCCAGAAGAGTAAAATTTGAATCACTGCATTCTGCTTGGCTCACAGGAAGAAACTGATGTCTTTGCTCACCTGTTCCAAGAAGTCTTGCTAGTCTTCCTGCCTCCTCACTGGGTCTTCTCCACACCCAGGCAGTTTGCTTCATCCACGTTAGTGGTCCTGGGTTGACTCTTTCTCCACGACGCGATGGATGGTCTCTGGCTATTAAGGGGGAATCGCATCTACTATTCCAGGCTGTGAGTGCCCAGGCAGACCTGGGTGTTGGACACAGGGGACGTGGTTACGGAGACAAGCAGTCTGCAACCTGCTGCCAGCAACAAGGACCAAAAACGATGTTTGGTGCTAATCATCAGGTCATCACATTTGCATAAAGCCCATCAGTTAGCTGGGAAGATGTTTCAAATGCTAATTCCTGGATTTGTTGTGTCACACGGGATGGAACCCAGGACTTTTCATTATAAGTGTCATTTCTGAGAGAGGCAGAGAATTGGAGAGCAACAGCATGGTCCTGGTGGGAAATATGGGGCCATCTTGCCCCATCGCCTTGTGGCAAGCGGCCTTGGAAGGTGGCACAGTGACCCAGGATGAAGGATGAAGCTTGGGTCTCTTTACCTGGAAGCAGCCTCTCCCAGCCACTGACCTTTCAAGTGGTTGATAGCCCTTTGGGGAACCTACTCTTTATTTTCATCTTCCAAGCTGATTTTATGGTTTATTTTAGTGACCTTTCCACAGATAAAAATGTCGAGTAGTGGGGACACCAATAACCTCACTATCCTATTACAAATCCTTCAAGGATGGCCCCAGGAGATGTCCTGTAGGAAACAGCGTAGGGCATAGGAAAATGTATCTAGAGGCAGGAAAATGTCTCAATGGCATTTTCCGGGAGCATTCCCTTTTAATTATTACAATCTTGGCTGCAATTGGGATTGTGGTTTTTACCTGCTTTCCCATTCCTGTGTTCATAATGGAGATAAATTGTCATACTGTTTGAAAAAGAATTCAGCCCAGGAGTTACCCACTTACTGGCCAATTCACGAATGAAGAGAAGAGGAAGTAGAAACGTTATAGTTTCTGGTGGGTTTAGAAGCTTTCTCAGATTTCAAAAGTGCCTTGAGGACAAGTCTTGAAGTTTACTAACTTACCATAGTCTGCTAAGCTCCTGCTTTTACCAGCATTGTGCCGAATCCATACAGTGCAACAACACCTTAACTGTGGTCCTACCTGCGAACATCACAGCCTAACCAGCCAGCTCAATAAACACGCAGTTTTTAATACAACATGGCAAGTGTTTGAACAGAATTTGGAGCGCAGCCCTAATGAAAATGATGCAAGTCTCTGCCTATTCGTAGTGCTATTTGATTCTCACAAGAGCTGTGTGTATTGGGGCGGGTCCGTCTTTTACGCCTACTTTAACTGAGGACGGACAGGATTCGGAATCTAAATTACCCACCGTGGATCATCCACAAATAAGTGAGGAGACTGGAACTGCCTTTGGCGCCCTGCCTCCAAATGTAATGTGCATGCCACCGATACTTAAGGAATGTGAGGGCGTCTATGCAATTTGCAGCAATTTGGGGTCTGGCCGCATCTCAACGTGGTGATAATAAAGTGCCAGGAAGCTGTTGGTGGGGCCCTGGGCAGCAGTTCTCTGCTGAGGCCGTGTCTCTCCCCACTGCCAGGCCTATTTAGGGCATGGGTATTTATGCAAAGATAACATAAGACTGCAATTACCTGTACATCTGTTCTCCAGCTTGATTGTCAATCACAGAGAGGCAGTTGCTGAGAAGTCCTGTCAATCAAGGAGGGAGTTCATCCCCCATAAATGTCTGCCCTGCCTCCTCCAGCACGCTTCCTCTGTCTCTTAAACGAAATGCTTAATTCTGGTCATTGCATCGCTCCATCTCCACCTGCACTCCCAAATTATCTCTACTCCCCATTTTAAGAAGTGGAAATAGTGTGACTTACGCATTTATTAAGCAGGAAGTCATCTTAGCTGGAAATAGAAAATAGAGACCTGGTGGCAGTTACACATTCAGGGTCTCTGATGATGGACTGGCCCACTCCCCTAACTCTTTCTGAAACAAGTAAATCTTATTCCTCCTCTGGTTTGTCCAAGAAGCTCAATTTACCTCCATGCATATCGAGTGGGTTTTCTTGTGCAATTTGTCTCAGCTTTTTCATTAGCAGAAAAAACACCTTTTGCTTCTCACACCGCCTTCTGCTGAATGAAAGGAAATGCGTGCATTGCAGTTGGGGCTGAGGGTCAGCAGTTAAATCGTTCTTGCTCCAGAAGACATGTTTTCATGGGCTGAATCACATCCAGGAGATTAGCATCATTTGTACCTTTAATAAAGATCCAGGTGGACAAAGGAAGGGAGCCAGGGGAAAAAAATGCTTAAATTCTCTGTTCTCTGCCTAGAATGAGCTGCAGTAAATTATCTAATTTTCATTTATTTGGAGACTTTTATTAGCAAAGATGACTGAAGATCTTTTGACTCGAGAACGTGGCAAGAAACCAGCTCGTGGGCCGCGGTGGTGCTGGGCTGGCGTTCAGAGGCACCTGAAGTCGGAGTCTGGGTCATTATCAGATCCAGCTGCTGGGGCCTCAGCCACCTTATTTGTGAAATGAGCGGTCCCCAGGATGCCTCTGAGATGCCTTCTGTTTCTGAAAATGAGGATCTCTGTGCTGGATATACTGGGCCCGAACGTATAGAAGATTCTATGTTATTATAAAGCAACCAAGTTTAGAGAAATCTGGGGCTCTTATTCATCACTACTCCCTCGTCCCCCAAAAGAATAACAACCAAGGGAAAATCTTGGAAGGGAATACCAAAGACAAAAATTAAAGAAAAAAGAAAGAAAGAACGAAAAGGAAGTGAGGAGAGGCCCCTGGCAGAGAGAGGATGCTGTGGATGTGGCACCTCCAGGCAAGACTGTCGGGGAACGAGCTACCCTGCCCTGGTCTTGGGACAAGTTCTTGCCCGGCTCTCTAACTTGTGTGGACACAAGGCTCTGTCCCGAGTGTCCCAGGGGGGTCCATCAGGGTGCTGCAGATCACCTGTGCTGTGCAGAGCTGACAAAGAGGGGCAGTGACTGGCCAGCTTCACACGGATGCTCCCCCTTCCTTCTAACTCCCCGGCACTGGTGGATCACCAGGTAAGGACTGTCTTGCCCTGATTCTCAAACGTAACCTGTCCCAAACTGCATCTTCATCCCCTGCTCAATCAAGGGCCCGCCCAGGTCTCCACATCCCACTTGCCCAGCAGCTCCAGCCAGAGTCCCAGGAGTCCTCTTACATGGCTCCCTTTCTGTCATGCTCTGGAGCCACGCCCTACAGCTACATTCTGTCATATTCTGTATCTCAGCCCTATTGGCTGTCCCTTCAGAATCCAAATCTTCCCCAATCCTTCTCCCCGTTGCCATCCTTTTCCAAGTCAAGTTTCTTGCCTCGGCTACTGCACTGGCTTTCTGACTGGCCACCTTGCTCTATCCCACCGCAAACCTCAGCCCCTCCACTGTGAGACTTTGTCTAGTTTCATTTTCCTTTGTTAATATTCATGATTATTGGAAATTATTCCATATACATGTTAAATTACTTAATGATTTTTTCCCTTAATGAGGGTCGTGAGGTCTAGGACTTGGTTAGTGCTGTGGCCCGGAAAATGCACTGCCCAGATCTCCTCTGTGAAAACTGCCCATTGGGAGGGCCGTCACCTGACAGCCCAGGTGTGGGAGGGCAGTCACCTGAGTTGCGGATGATTGACTGAGAGATCTCTTCGTCTTACTCTTCCAAAAAGTTGTTGCTCATTGGTGCTTTCATGGACTGTGATCCTCTGATTCCAGTAATGAATCAAAACTTCCATTTTGTGCCAAAGGAGAGCTAAATTCCAGTTAAAAACGAAATAACCAAAAAATGCTCTTTATGGTACTCCATGAAGACTGATAACAATGAAAGATTTATAGCGAATGTTTGTTCCCAGTTTGATTACGAGGCATTATATCAGAATACATTATATAAAGGTCATTCTGGATTAGAATTCCTCTTTATTTTAGCAGGTTTACACGAAAACATTCAAGAGAAGAGAAAACATTAAAACTCTAAGATGCTACATTGTCACATTAAGTAAAAGACATAAAATATTTTTTTTCTCTCAAATGAAAACAATTTAAAACCAAAACACTGTCAGTGTGTTTTCCGACATACAACCCCACATTGTTACAACACATGGTTATCCTAGGCCCTGCCAAATTCCAGCACCTGAATAGAGACACCGTTTTTGACAAACACATTGCTAATTGCTTTTGGCACCCCTCGGCTCCCAGAAGGAATAGCTGCTGTGCACTATGCTCCTCTCGAGCAGAATGACACCTGACTGTTACTGTCAGCGAGGAACAGGTGAAACTCCCAGCCATTTCCTTCATTAGTCACAATGATACGTGATTGGGCCTCCTCGTCTCTGGAGCTGCGTCCTCATTATAGTTCAACTCATCTACTGTACAATTACCCCCTACCCCATACACACACACACACACACGACCGGTAACAAATTACCACAGACCTCGTGGCTTAAAACAGCGGAAACTTATTCTCGCACAGTGCCAGAGACCACAAGCCCAATATCAAGGTGTCACGGAGTCTCAGAGCGAGAGTCTGTCCCATGCTCCTGTCCTAGTTTCTGGTGCATCCAAGGAATACTTGGCATTCTTTCGCTATATCGTTTCAGTTTCTGCCAGTGTCTTCACATCACCATCTTCTCTTTGTCTCTCTCTGCGTCCCTCCTCTGTCTCTTATAAGGACACTCATCATAGGGTTTATGGGCCAGCCTAGTCCAGGACGATCTGTTTTCAAGATCCTTACCTTAATCACATCTGCAAAGATCCTTCTTCAACATTCTGAGGAATAAGGTCACAGCCTGAGGTCGAGGTGAGCACGTATTTGGGGGGACCCCATGCAACCTGCTACATTTACTAAATATGAAACCCTGTGGCACTCCTCCCAGGTTACAAGAGCCGAATCCTTCTTTTTCATCCCTTTTGAGTTTGTCATTGGCAAATTCAAAAACTATTTATTGAGTTTTACAAATTTCTCTCCCTTTTCTCCTGTGAACAATTTCTCAGCCTGTCTCCCTCCCCTCCCCTCAGGTACCAGTATCCAATGGACTTTGTCATAATTTAAAAAGTCTAGATTTCCCAAATTTGAAGGTATGAAAAAATTAATTAGTGAACTAAAGTCATTTAAAAGTGTTGTTTTCCACATGTTGGTAAGACACATTGAGTAAGTTCCGTGTTTCAGAACAACTAACAAGCAGGCTCTCACTACCCTTTGCTCTAGTCTATTTTTACAGGGATGTCTCTATAGTGAACAGTTTTGGAAGATGGAGAGAGTGTCCTCCTGTGGAGACAAGGGCGGGCATGCCTACTGCACTGGAAAATATTTGGGTTCCCTAAGCTCTGAGTTCTTCTGTAATAAAACCCACTGTGTGTAGGTGTTTATCTAGGCTGATCCGCATAGTTCTTGTGGGCAAGGAGGACACACGCAAATGTGCTGATGCTCAGCTGTGCCGTGGTTAATGAAGTCCTTTGTCTCTGACCCAGGAGTCTCACTTCTTCTGATGGCATCCATGAAATGGTGACTGACTAATTTGTTAGCTCAAAAGGAGAATAAACTCTCAGACCATTTGCAGACCTCAGCAAGGTACAGTATTTCTTTTATTTCTCCATACCAATGATTTGCAATGAAATGAGAGAGAGTGTTAGAGAAGATGTTAAAATCAGTTAGGGAACATTTTCAAAATACCTGTTTTCCTCTCCACTCAAAGAGCATACTTGTATCTGCTTGGTGATATGTTAGAATGAGCAGACTGGCCAGAATTATTTAATGAACCACTGATTTACACTCTTTCTTCATAACATTTATATACCCTCAGAATCTTAAATATTTTTTCTAGGCATGACTGTATTTCTAGAAATAACCTCTCCTTAGCACTAGAGTTTCTAACTACCCATTAGCATCCATCACTGACTACATATCCTCTGGGCTCTGTAATCCTAACATAATTGTGGCTTTTACCTCTTTTTTCCCCTCTCCACTAACAATTTACTTTGGATTTCTCATCTCTGTCATTGGCACCAATGTTCCTTATGTTCTGGCTAGAATGCTTGGATATATATTTGAATCTTAATATTTTAGGTCTAGAGGTAAATTCAGTGACCCTTGAGTCCAGCCTTCCCATTATCCGGATGATGAACTAAGGGTCAGAGATAAAGTTGCTTAAGTAAAGTGACAGGTAAATTGCCAGAAATATTTTTATTTCAACTTAGCACTTTCACCCGTAATTCAATGCTTTTTACATTGCAACCCTTTCTCTGCCTTCAGATCTCATAAATTGCCAAGTTCTTTCTGTATTTATGAGTCTCCTTAGATTTGTCTGTTTTTCCTTGTGCTTATATTGTTGACCAAGAAAAGCCCTTAATTACTGTTTTGGTTTACTATTCTTTTATTATTAGCAGTCTATGCAAGAAATTTAGAACACCAATTTTTAAGGCTAAACTCCATTCATGAGAGAGAGTATAGAATACAAGTTGCCTATAATCTGAGTCATAGTTCTGTTTTTTGGTGTAAAATGTCACTCTGGAATTTTCTGATCCATTTTTCAATACTTCGTATGATCATACTTATCTTTCTCTGTATAGTTTTCACCTCTATGATGTCCGGATTTTCAGAGATTCTCTTTCCTTCAATATTAATCATGCTGAGGTTTGCAAATCTTCATGCTTTTAGGGTTGAGGTCCCCATGGCTCTGGCAAACATCTAGCTGGTCTCAGCAGAGGCATCTTGCTGAGGACCTGCGGTCCCAGAGGAACTCCCTTCCCAACTCTCAGTGGTGGCCAGTGAGAAAGATCAGAACCATCTCAGGGTGATGCTCAACTGCAGTTCCTTCCATGTTGACTGAAGATGTATTATTGACATGAGCAGGTGGCTTCCAAAGTTGTTTAAGCTCAGTTGTTTGATGTCAGTTCATTTCATGAACTTTCGTCAATGCCAGCTGGCATTGTGGCCATGTCAAGACTCTTACCTCTATCTTTATCTTTCTTTCTGTCTTTCTCTACATATCTGCCTCCTACCCTGGATTTACTGCTGTGGCCTTTCTGGAATACATGATAGATCAAGAATATCTGCCAATATCTGTCTCCAACAGTGGGACCTAACTTTGAGAACTTAAACCATATAATTTACAGTCCCTGCATTAAACGATTCTGGCTGACCATACATTCATGCCCCGTGATAAGCAATCTGGGATGAAGGCTCCTTCCTGGCTTTGTGTTAAACTCCTGTGTGTTCAGGGATATGTAGCTTAGCTATCTACTACCAGGAAATACTATGACTGGGAGATAAGAATGTGAAGCAACTAAAATAGGTCACTTATCAGGACCAACATCTTACTCATCAATTCTCACTTCAAGAGCTCTGCCTTGCCATGCCCACCAACCCAAAGGTATTAGCACAAACTCTCTGAGACCCCAACCAATTCTCCATCTTGGATATCAGCTTTTAAATCGCCTACTCCAAGCCCTAGATACGCATACCTATCTTCCCATTATTTTTTCCTTCTGAGATACTCTTAAGACTTGGTCAAGATGTCCCCCTCTGTTAAAGCAGTAAGTTGAGTGAATTATCTTCCCTTGATCAACAGGCTTTTATGATGGTCTTCTGGGGGGAGCCATGAGCAAACATATCTCCTGGGCTTTTTCGCTTGGGATCATCTTTCTTAACCTTGCTGCTAGAATTCATGTTCTTGGCTTCAGTTTCCTCTCTTTGGTGTCAGGATTTTGCTCTTCCCTGCCATTCTAGATGAGTGAATGGAAACTCTCACCCTTTCCACACCTGGTACCATTCTGATGTAGGTCCTTGCAACTGCTCTCTTGGATAGCTGAAAATGTCCTGTATGTGTTCTGGTTGTCAACCTCTCCTAGGCACAATCCATGGGATATACATCTTCTTGAGCTCTGACAAACATGGTTATTTGCTCAGTATACCCAGTAACTCCAGATTCCCTGCTTATTTAAATATGAATGCTCTTTTCCAGCACTTAACTTGTGGCTAATTATGTCTACCTTTCATTCCAGCTTACACTTGCAGAAACTCTGTCTAGCATGGTACAGAGTCTGGGACATAGAAAATATTAGTAAATGCTTGTTGAATTAATAAATTCTTTGAGGTTTATCTCAAATGCATGCTACTTGAATCCTTTCCAGATTTTTCTAACCTGATGAAGCCTCGCTTTTCTTTGAGTGCTTGTCTGTACTTTCCCATAGCTGACTAAATACTACTCATGTTAGAGTAATGTGAGTCTTTGTCTCATTCTCCATGCTTTCTCTTGACTCTTAGGAACTTTGGGAGAAATGTATTCTGTTTGAGTCAGTCTCTCAGCGCGGTCTTTCTCAGCAGTGCTGCAAAGAAGAAAATCAGAAATTTTTTGTTGAGTAAAAAGGGAGGAGGAAATATAAAATTAGAATTCTTTCCCAAAGCAATTTCTTATTTCCCTGTTTCTGGTGAACTTGTAACTTTTAGTGATTTACTAGTCTGGTGGTAGATGTTGCTTTATTATATTAAAAAAACAGTCTTTCTACTTCGTGGATCACTTTTCCCATTTACCTAATAACAAGTATTCTAATATTTTCTTATAGTCCTAAGACCTGTGCCTTCACAATTTCCTTGTGTATGAAACAAATCAAATCCCAAGATGGTTTTATGACTACTTGTAAAATTAATGTTTCAAACACTTTGAAATATGAATATTCACACTCAGGAAAAGGATATTTTGCAAAAATATGAATTATTACAAGTCATTATTCAAGTATTAAAAGCTCACTAAGTTTTGGTCATTCTGATCCTTAAAATTTCAGAAGAAATGTATTCTTTTCACGAGAAATTTTTTTCATCAACACTATTTTATGAATCACTAGTATTTTTCAAATATAAAAGTAAGTTGAAAGTAAATGTCAGTTTTAATCAACTATAATCAAAGATATTGTTTCGAAATATCTCCAGTTTGAAGAAATGGATCGTTTTGACATGGCATACTATTGAGGAAATTGGTGAGTACAAAATGGATCTATTTACTCTTGAGCGTCAATACCGTGAATGCTGGCTCCACCATAGTTTCTGTTCTTGCTACAAATGTCAAGATTGATACAAAAATGACATAGTAAACTAACTTACACTCTAAGTCTTCAAAGCATACTTTATTTCATTTATCTACATACATCAACATGTTACTTGAGCCTGTAGTGTTACTGGAACAGACAGTTTTAACAGCTGTGTGTCAGTCCTGACATTATGGTTATACCATTTCATTAGCACGGAGTAGCCAGTCTCTGGCAGTTCTTTTCTTATTTCCATGGGGTGATGAGAGCTTGAGATTTCCTAATTTACCATTTTACTGATGTCACTCTCTGGCAGGGCTACTTTGGGAAGCTAATCTTTTTACCGGTTCTCGTCAGTTTTATCAGCTTTCTCTGGGCAACTAGCTTGCATATGGTTTATCTTATTTCTCTTATTGAGCTCCAAGCCCCTTCTTAATTGCTTAACACCCAAATCTCCATTGTTTTCAAGAGGACCCTTAAGCTTGAACTTTACCACATTCTGCTTCAAATAAAGTCAGTTCTTTTTGGGAGGGTCTTAGACCTTTTGGATCTCATAGGCGGTCACTGTGTGGGAGTGGTGGCCTCAAACTTTGGCTTGTGTCTCCTGGCCTGGAACCTCTGTCTTGTGAGTGTGCTGGGGCAAGGACACTCAGGACCACCATACTCTTGACCTGCTATGCCTGGCGAAGAGCTTCACTCCACATGTGGGGGTCGGGTGGAGGGAGGTAACCCTCAAACCCTCAGCCACAATCACCAGGAATATAGTCCCTGAAACTTAAAGTATGAGGGGATGAGGAATGCTGCTGGCCCATACCTCCCGGTGGGATACGATATCCTCTGACGGGGAGCTGGGCAGAGGGACCCCATCTTATTGGCCGCTCTCACTGGGAGAGGAACTTCTGTGAGGCTGAGCTGGGACGGGGTAGTTGGGGAGCAGCCGTGGCTCAAGTGCAGCAGGCTCTCACTGTTCTTGCTGAGCTTTAGCGGGCTTTCGTGAATAAACATTTCCTCACTTGCTGTATGCCCTCAGGACAATTTCCAGAGACTTTAAATGGTTATTTTTTGTTTTAAAAAAAATAATTTTTAGAGCCAGTCAGGTGGTGCAGTGGTTAAGTTCGCACGTTCCTCTTTGGTGGCTTGGGTTCACTGGTTTGGATCCCGGGTGTAGACCTATGCACTGCTTATCAAGCCATGCTGTGGCAGGGGTCCCACACATGAAGTAGAGAAAGACGGGCACGGTTGTTAGCTCAGGGCCAGTCTTCCTCAGCAACAAAGAGGCGGATTGACAGCAGATGTTAGCTCAGGGCTAATCTTCCTCAAAAAAAAAGAAAAATTTTTCAGTGGTCATGGTTGTCTCACTTGGGATGGATCCACAGGGCTCCTCGTGCCACGGTTCTAGAAGTGGGACTTCCTCTTATTCCTTTACCACAAGTAAATCCAAGGCGGCTTGGTCTTCAGCGAAATCTCATGGAAGCTCTGACAGGGGAAAGTCTCTCCTTCAGATGTCGGGATCACTATTTCCAGTTCAGGAGAGACCTCAAAGAACCATCAAATTCAGGGAATTGAGCACAATTTATTTTTGTAATTGGTAAGAATAAAAACACGTCAGAACTTTGTCATTGGCAACCACCACCAAGTGCCCGTCTCCATGCATCAGTGTTGATACTGACGTAACATAGCCCGGGGAGGGAGAGAAGCAAAGAATCAGTTAGCTTCCGTTTAGTGCCTCGTTTTGCCCACGGTGGGAGACTAAAGAAATGGAAGTAGCAGCCTTTTCGTACGCCCTATTCTGTTTCTGTGATCTTCTAACAAGGCTGAGAACAATGGTGGGATAGACTATGTCCATGAAACAGGTGTCACAACAGCTCCGAGTACACAGGAGCGATCTGCCAGCATTAAAGTCATTTCATTGATTTGTATCAGACATTTTCCTGTCCATAAATAGCTGGACTAGAGATCAGATTGACTACTGCAAACTTTTTCTGGGAGAGCAAGTGTCAATGTTCAGGATGCAACCCAAGGACTGTCTCAGGCTTAGCTCAGAGAAAGGTGGGGAATCAGGTCGAAGGTTCCTTCAAGATCATCCCAGTTTGGGGAAGAGGAGCCAGGACCCAAACTGACGAGACTTAAGAAATGGCACTGCCTTCGAACAGAAGTGTGACCTGGATCTGTATTCCTCACCTTCCAAACTGATGCTTTTCAGTGTCTGGTACTGATTCTCTGAATAAGGCACAAGTCAGCATCACGTCTTGAGGAGGAGAAGAGCTCTTAGATGGATGTTGAATTTACCACTGAGGCTCCGGGAGAAGTTCATCTCAGCGTCTCTGACGTCTGTGACAGGACAGGGAGCTCCCCTCTGCTACCTTCCTCCCCAACTTGGAACACACTTGCTAGCGTCCAGCATTTTCAAGAGATTATTCTAAAAAGACTTAAAAGTAAGCTTTTGCACTCGCTTATAGAGACAGTCCTCAATTTGGAGTTGTCACAATGAACACTGTTAATTTAATGATGTAATCTACTCATGGCCTATTTGGCCTGGGTCAGACAGGCATGATGGGCAAGGACCTCCAGCTGCATCAGGACCACGGGCATCGTCTGAAATGTTTGTGAAGCTGGAAACGGCAGAGCAGCGAGCACTGGGCTTCTAATAAGAATGGAAACCTAACTTTTGTGGATAGGAGGAAGATTCTAATTTCAAATTTAATATTTGAATTCCATTTTCTTAATTCACATACTCTCTGTTTCTGTGGCTTAGGGTCTCCCTGAGATATTCTTATGCCCTGTCTGAGAATTTGAGGTTAGGTATCACTTTGTTTTAACTGGTTTTTATTAGCTGACTTATAAAGGTTTACTTTATAATAAGATTATTAAATAGAAAAGTGAATATGGAAATGAACGTAAATATTATATTTGACAATATAAAGGCAAAACTATAGCTGGCAGAAAATAGGACTATTCAACAAAAAATTAAATAATAACCAACTCAAACTCAGATAAAGGCTCAGGGTATGGCATAACTGACTTTTAATTCTTATATTTTATGGAAGGATATCTATAAATATTGTCATAAAGTGATACATCTAAAACAGTGGTATATATTCATTAAAGACCATTGCAGAAACTTCTGGAAGAATTAAGTCAGAAACAATTTGAATTGATAGCCTCAGGGAAGCAACAATGGTGATGAGAAAACTGAAGCAATCCTGCTGTTTTCAAATCATTTTTTTCGTATTATTTTACTTTTCAGAATCACACAATAATAAAGGAAAAATGAGAAGCAGTCAGCACAATCTGTCCTCTACTCTCTTAATTACCTTAATTATCCAGAAATCACAATACAGATATTGTTTTATTTTAGCCTCTGTTCTCCCGGTGATGTGGTGAGCGACGTGTGGAGACATACAGGGAAATGCCTCATAAAGGGTTTCTGCTGTTGGAGAGCCCTCTGTGTTGGATTTGGAGCTCCTCCATCCTTTCCTGACTTGCCTTCAACTAGATGAGGAGCCGGGCACAGTGCTTCAGTTTCCTCAGCCTGGTTTACTCTTATTTTAAAAAATCAAAGGGGT
The DNA here is from genome assembly GCF_041296235.1 of Equus asinus. Lineage (NCBI taxonomy): Eukaryota > Metazoa > Chordata > Mammalia > Perissodactyla > Equidae > Equus > Equus asinus. Next base: position 43,748,183 of record NC_091818.1, read on the forward strand.
TGAATGAGATTTGTGATTTCCATAATAACTTTACATACAAAACATTTCTTCAAAAGGACTCATCAGTGTAACCCAATGTGTAAAGCACATAAAAATGGAACGACTGTAGGGGCGGGAGAAAGATGGAGGAAAAAGTCCTTGACTGCTGGAGCCACCTCTGTGTAATCGAAAATAACTGAATCACTTTTTCTTTCCTAATTGGATTACAAGTTCATTAAGCCTAAGGGCTATTTATTACCATTTCTACTCTCCACCATGGTGATCCACTCAAATCTTACAATCGAAAGTCATTGTAGAATTTAATTTAGCGTGTGGTCTATTTGTTAAACAAATACTGCATTTTTAATGTAGCAGTCATTTTCTTCTTGAGAATAATAAATAATAAATAAAAGGTTTTACAGAAATTGCCATTTCACCAAGGAAACTATATTCAGATGTTGGGGTTTTTTTTTTGTTTTTTTTTTATAAATGATTCTACTGCTGGGAATACGTCCAAATTTATTGAAGACGTATTTTAAAGAGTAACAAATGAAAGTCATGACGGAAGCTAGATTTGATAATTGTCATTTAAGATTGTTCCTTATATGTTCATCTTCTAAAATATGTATATATATATATACATTTAACTTTAGATTACTAACTTCATCTGTGTACGTAATAGGCACTTGACTTATTTGGCTATAGATATTCTCTGGACAGTTATACTGAGTCTTACTTAGCAGTGGCTGGTTAATGAGATAGCGTGAAAATTATATTACAAACAGGTTGATGAGGACGAGTGGAAATTATATTACAAAGCCTGCTCTGAAAGTTTGGAAGGATAAATAGTAGCAATGCTTTGTGTCTAATTAGTTTCATTGTTAAATTGAAGAAACTAATCCTTAGGCAGTCATTTTTTTAAGCAGTAAATAAAACAATCTACAATCGTGTGGCGTAACAATGTTTCGGCCAATGACAACGGACCACATACATGACGGTGGTCCCATAGATCAGTACCACGGCGCCTAGGTGTGTAGTTGGCTACACCATCCAGATTTGTCTAGGTCCACTCTGTGATGTTCGCACAATGAAATCGCCTAATGATGCATTTCTCAAAACATGTTCCTGTCGTTAAGCAATACGACTGTACTTTTTATGCTTTTTCATATTATATGGACCCTCTGTTTTTCATAGATAAAGAACTGCTTTTGGTAGTATCTTGATTATGTGACTCTGTGTTTTAAAATCAAGCTGCCTATAATTTATACTATTTTACGTGTATACACCAGGTATGCTTCTTAGCATGATGGACAATTTATTGGAAGCTGTTTTAAGACTCTTATATACCATGGATAATATTGCCCTGGCAACTCTAATTGTTTTTATTTTTTAAAGATTGGCACCTGAGCTAACATCTGTTGCCAATCTTTTCTTCTTTTTCTTCTTCTCCTTCTTCTTCTGTTTCTCCTTCTCCGCCTCAGCATGGCTTGATGAGCAGTGCCGCATCCTTGTCCAGGATCCAAACTGGCGAAACTCTGGGCTGCAGAAGAAGAGTATGAACTTCACTGCTTGGCTGCGGGGCCGGCTCCTCGAATTGCTAAAACACTACCTTTTATGCTGCATATGCTCCATCACATGTTCATTTCATCACTGGTAGCATCTCAGGGTGTTGGCACTGTCCTTCCTTCTTGGTTTCTCATGAGTTCCTATCTAGGGTTTGGTTCTGTCTAATCCCATATCCCTACAGGGCTTGTCTAAGGGGTCATCACATTCCTGGAATAACTAGATAAATTTCCTTACTATAAATGTTTATCTTCCAAATAATCAACCATAATCCCAAGTCCCAGGAAACAAGTGGATTCCCCAAAGCCTACTACCTTGTAGAAGAGCAACCTCTGAAAGCTGGAGAAGCAGAGAGATGAAGAGCATCTATTTTCACTCTATCATTGAGCTGGAGATAAGTGGGAGGAGAGGAAAGCCTGATTCAGTCCAGGTGGCTGAGTTTTAGGAGTTGGTGCTCTTCGTAATTTCACCCCCTTGTCCAACTCCCACAGCACATATGCTTTGTGCTATTTTCTCTCAAATCCAAATTCAGGTGACTTTTCTTTTGATGAGCAGGAATATTTAAGCAACAGTATAATACCATGCCAATTAAAGCCTAATTTACTCAACTGGAACCTCCCTCAAGTTTAAAAAAATTCCTCTCCCAGGCTAGGATGATCAGTACTCCAGCTTCGGGCTGTAATTGGTCAGTCATGTAGAGTCCTAGGTAAGTACAGCTGACTGCACATGCTCGAGGGAGAGGCTGCGGGCTGATTCTGAGAAATGGAGAGGTCGGGTCATCTCAGTGCAGGTGGAATCACTAACCGAAATATACAAATTATTTATGGAATTTACTGACTGTTACTTTCCAGTTTGATGGAAATACCACCTTATGTTTTTGCAGAAACAGCAGAACTGTGGACCACGTTTCAATAGTTTTGTAACTGACTTCATGTGTGTTTATGATTTTATCACTTTCAGACGTTTATTACTTTTCCTCCTTTTAGAGGTTTAAAGAGCATTGGTTCTTCTCTCTTCTTCCTACTTAATATTAAATGCATCATCTCAACAGTATATTATAAACCATTTGGTGATATTCCCAGGAGAGCTATCAATTGTGATGGTGGTAAGAAATGGAGATGAGAATGAATCCATCTGTTTAAAATCTGAAATATTAGGGTATATAGTAATAAGATTAACATCACTGACAAAAATGTGATTATATAATTTTTATTTTTTTCCAAGCCAGTAGACATAATATTTGGGCCCCTCTGAAACAAAGCTGAGACAAGGACTTGGGCTCAGGGTGGATAGTTTGTGTGACGGTCCAATAAGCAAGGTAGTGTATGGTGAGCTTGAGATGGCCAGGAAAAAAGTCAACATAAGGGTGTAGTTAAAGGCAACTTCTCTTGGCAAAAGCGAGCCTATTCCATGCGAACTATTAAACACATACAGAACGCCCTCCCCGCATAGTCTGTGCAATGATGACAGCCTGGGTCATGTATACACAAGCTGCCATTTTCCGCTGGTTTAGAACTGGGGATGAATTCCCTGCACTCATGAGCTGAGCTTGAGTGTGGATTGAGGGGCATCCATCCCTTGTCTCCAGAAAAGACTATGGCAGAAGGTGGGAAGACCTGAGGAGGGAAGACGTCAGTGTGAGTCTGAGTCGTGAAAGTGACTATGAGAGAGGCCAGTCTACTTCCATCCCTTTCCTGGATCCATTTCTTCTAGTTTTGGGAACAAAATACTATATATCAGCAATTAATTCACTGTACATCCTGTGTCCTGCATAAAAGTGTTCCAAGCTGTTTATAGTTGATGCGATGGATATGAGAACCCTAAGTAGACATCAGGGCCAATGTACCTTGTTGAACCTCCTTTGTCTGAGGCAACATCAGGAAAGATCCCATGTGGGTTGATTAGGCATTTTTGGATAGTGGTGGTAGGACAAAACTCATATCTGCAGTTGTATTCAATTCCCATAAAGGAAATTGCTGCCCCCTCCAGGATGTAATCAACATAGCCCCCAGTATCTGGTAACCTCCTCAAGCGATAATGCCCTACTGGGGACTCAGAGCGAGTGGTCTCTTGCAGACAGGTTGGCCCCTCAGCAGGTGTACTAGCTAGATGAGCCTTGGTGAGAGGGATGCCCTGCGTAGCTTCCATCCTTCCCACCATGGCCACTCTGTTCATAACGTCCTGTGCCTTGTTCCAGCTGTGAGGTAGCTGAGAAAAGAGCCTGCCAGACCTCCACCAGAAGCCTCTTCTGAGGAAAATGTGCTTTGGAGAGCTTGCACTGATCCATAAAGGTCTCCACAACTTTTGCCCATTCCCACTTCACAAGCCATTTCCATGCAACTCTTTGTCTCATCACCGATCTTCTAATCTTGTTCCTTCCAGACCTCTGACCAACCAACCAAAACATTTCCCACTTCCCAAAAGTACGTGGATACCCTTACCCACGGTACTTACTCCACTATGGACACTGCTCACGCTGAGGATCCTCGCATTCCTTCCTGTTAGGACCACTTTTTGGTAGGACTAGGGGTGGTAGAAGTCTGTTTTAAGCTCGTACCAACATATCAAGCTGAATGTTTTTCTCTTTCATCTGCTGCTTGTGGGACACTCCCATGAGGCCATAGGTTTGAAGTGAGAGAAAGAAAGAGAGAGAGAGACCCTGCATCAAGTATGGGTGACTTGCTGCAGAGCCCTCTCTTGCTCTGGGCCCCACTCAAAGCAGACAGGTTTCTGAACCGTCCAATAAATGAGGGAAGCCAATATTGTCAAGTTCAGTGTATGCTACTCCCTGAATCCAAGATATCCATAAATTACTCTCTCCACTTTATTTACTGCTAGGAAGAATAAAGCAGAATATATCCCTTCTTCACTAGATGCAACGTCTCAACTTGCCAGGGACCATTCAACTACAGACGCCATTGATGATGGATCTCTTATTATTTGTAGCCTTTTCTGTTTGTTTTCCCCTGCTCTCTGGTAGACAAATGTTTTATAAGCCCACTCAGAGCACTTGACATTCTCTGTTATCCTGAGCTGATCAACATGAGATCTTCCAAGTGGTCAACTGGAGTGATGGTTTGCGGAACATCAAGGTGGACTATGCAATAGGGACTATATCGGGACACAGAACAGGAAAGTGAAGACTTCTGCAGCAAGGCAGTCATGTGAAGAGTTGTTGTTTACATGTAAGGTGTGGTCCTTTGATTGTAAAGAGTGCATTTCCTAAATCATTTGCAGAGCTTAAGTTGATCTGTTCCAGTGAAGGTGAGCAATTGGACCCAGCAATGGAAATTGTGGCTACATAGTCATTTGCTGTGATGCACTTTCCAGGGCAACTTCTAGTGCGAATTCATTTGGGTTTCCACTAAAGCCAAGACTGAGACCAGGTCTTCAGTGCAGTTAGTTTGCATGAGATGTGATCCGAGAAGCCAGAAGAGATGGAGCTGGGAGAGTGAGCGGGAGAAGAAGGAAAAACCGACGTAAAGGTATTGCTGATGTAAGCAAAGGGGGTCCACTCTGCGAGAACTTCTGAGAAGTATATAGAGCACCCCCCGGATTACCCATGCGGTGGTGGGAGATGTGCCATTTGTCCATCAGCTACAGCTCTCAGTGCTGAGTGTTGTGCTCCAATTTGTTAACCTCCTATGATCTTGGCTGAACCCGTGGGCTAAGGAGACTCCTGTGGGGATGGAGGAGGCTCTGAAGTAGAAAGCTCAGAGGGGATGCTCAAGATGGGGTCATGTTAGAGCTTCGTGGGACTTCCACAGTGGCTCTGGCAGAAATCGGGCACCTTCGAGGGTTTGTAACCAGGGCCATCAAAAGAGAATGCTGTGAGATATGTATCATCCAATAAAATGCTAGTGTATCGTGTTGAAGTCCAAAAGTTAGCAGAAGAAACTTTGACTGTATATAATTAACCAACCATCCACATTACTGAAAATTATTTAGGTAGCAGAATGGAAAAAAACCAGTTTTTTCAAATGGTGAAATCCATAGAAATTAATTTGCTAAATTTTTGTTAATATAAAGATTTTCAAGTACTGAGTTACTTACTTGTAATTTGAGACCAACGTCTCTAATTTTAGCATTTTTAGACTCATAAAAGGACTCACTATTTTTGTTGGGACACAACCGAAATGATGATTCCACCCCAAAGAATCCTTAAACATAAAATACACTGATGAATCTGTATTTTAAAAGGTAAATGTATAATCTATATATTACAGATAATATTCAAAAGTGACATAATCTTTATATGCTTGACAACTATTTTAAAGTGATTCCAGAATTTTTCTCCACTGAAATAAAATACTCTAAATTTCCCCTCATTTTTAAAATTTTACTTTAAAACATTTAGTCACTCACCTTCCATTTTGTTTTCCTAGAGGAGTTCATGAAGTAAGTAATTCATCCTACTGGCTTTTGGATCAAACATTGATCTGTGACGGATATGAGATTTTACCATGTTTTAAATTTATTCAATAGCGATTTATCAAGCATCTTCTGGATGGACCACGCTTGATGCAGCGGACACAATAGCAAACACATATTCTGAAACATAATTTTTGTTCATCTAGTGCTGCCCGTAATTTTAGGATTTTATTCTCCTTAAGAGGTTATTATAAACTCCTAAAAGTTATCCATGATAGTTTACACATTCTTTTCAATCTTTGACATAATCCAATAATTATAAGTTGCACATAATACTTAACAGTAAATATCTGTAAAAAGAGTAAGTAAATTCTATGGTAGAAAAAGATCCTATTTTTATGCATAATGATCAAGTTGGAAAAGCAAAAACAGATGCAGAGGACAGTCAGAATTTGCATTCAAATTAAAGAGCACGTCTCGCAAACTGTAGGGAGATGATTGGAAAGTTAATAAAATGGAAATCACCAGGAATTGAGTTAGGCTTCTCGAAGGAGGTAAATCACGGAGGACACTCTCGGTCGGTTACGACAGAGGAAGAACTGCTTACGGGAGCATGGACAGAAAAGTAGACGCCATGCTTACTGACTCCGTCGTCTCACCGCCATAGTTTTATATCAAGACACACTGTCTTTCTATTTCATCTTTAACATCAAAAATGATTCACACGACCTTTTAAATTATGTCTTTATTGTGATTAAACCAAAAAAATTCATTTAGACCATCTCCAACATGTGACCACCTCACCCAACCAGTTAATCTTTATTTGCGATGAGAAATCCATAGTCATTGGAATTTATGTTCCCTTTAAGTAATGTGTCATTCTTCTAAGGCTGTTATGTATGCATATATATAATTTTTTTTTTGCTTTTAGTTTACAGAAGTTTAATTATGACGTGTCTTGGCATAGTTTTTTTTAAGTTTATCCTATTTAGGGTTCACTCAGCATCTTAAATCTGTAGGTTTATGTTTTTTGCCAAATTTGAGATGTTTTCAGGCATTATTTCTTCTCATACTTTTTCAATCTCCTTCAGCAACTCCTACCATACAAATGTTGGCTCTGTTGTTAATTGTCCCACACGTTCCAGAGACTGTCCTTTTTTTCTCTCTGTTGTTTGACTTGGATGAATTCCATCAATATCAGCTTGTCTTGACTCTATCTTTTGTCATCTCCACTCTCCTATCGAGCTCATCTGGTGAGCGGTGTTTTGAAAATTTTGGCTAATGTATCTTTCAGTTCTATAATATTAAACTTCTATTTCTTTGCTGATATTTTCTAATTTTTCATGCATTTCAAGAAAATTTCTTGTGGAGGCGTTTTCGTGATGGTTGCTTTGAAATACCTGTCAGACAACTCCAACATCTGACCCACGTTGTTGATGGTGTTGGTGACTTGTCTTTTCTCATTCAGTTGTGATTTTCCTGGTTCTTATTGTGATGGGTGATTTGGAAGTGTTTCCTGGTTATGTCAGATATTATATGCTGAGACCCCTAATCCTGTTTAATCTTCTGTTTTTCCAGGCGGTCCCCAGTTGAGGGGTAGCGGTAGGGCTAGTTGGGTGTATACGTTTAGCTCCCTCTGGGCCCGGCTGATGCCAGCCCAGCAAAAGTGGGGAGCAAGTCACTGCCTCATTTCCAAGGAGTGGGTGCCAGCTCCTCTCTCCTCTCGTCCCTGCTGACACCGCTGTCTCAGTCTGTTCAGGCTGCTGTAACAAAGTACAGTAGTAGCCTCTTGTCTGCGGTCTCGCTTTCCATGGTTTCAGTTAGCCGCAGTCAGCCCCAGTCCCAAAATACAGTACAATTAGATATTTTGAGAGACAGAGAGACCACATTCATGTAACTTTTATTATAATATATTGTTATAATTGTTCTATTTCATTATTAGTTACTGTTCTTAATCTCTTACTGTGCCTGCCTTATAAATTAAACTTTATCATAGGTCTGTATGTGTAGGAAGAAATGTAGTATACACGGGGTTCAGTACTATCCACAGTTTCAGGCATCCACAGGGGATCTTGGAACACAATCCCTGGGGATAAGAGGGAACTATTGTACTATAGAGTGGGTGGCTAATAAACAACAGAAATGTATTTCTCACAATTCTGGAAACATGGTCTGCCTGTATGGTTGGCCTGGCAAAGGCCCACTTCCTGGTTGCAGACTACCAACCCCCATCGTGTCCTTACATGGCCAAAAGACAGCCAGGTAGCTCTCTGGCCTCTTCCTATATGGGCACTAATACCTTTCGTGATTGCTCGACCCTCATGACCTAATTACCCCCTAAAGGTCACACCTACAAATACCATCACTTTGGGATTAGATTTCAACATATGAATTTGGGGGGACACAAACATTTGGTCCATTGCACCTGCCAAGGAAACGTGGGCAGCGACTTGCCATGCCTCTGAATGGGGATGGAGGCTAAGATCTGGCTGGACCCTGCTGAGACCATCTGGGGGATGGAAGGTGTGCTCCCTGCTGAGCCCCGCCACACCACCAGGCAGGTGGTTGTTCTGCAGGATGCGTGGGGCGGAAGATCCGCTCTTGGCCTGTCACACTGCAGCTGGTGATGGGGGCTGGTTTTTCCCTTGGTGTTTGACTGCAACAGGCTGGGTATTGCCAAAAAGGCTCCGTGCTGTGAGGCCTTCCTTGTCCAGGTCCTTTGGCTAGGGGACCAGGCTTGCCGTGGAGCTGTTCGGTCTGTGCCTGTTGTCAGTTCTGGGCTGAGGCTTCTTTGGCACCTTCCACTGGAGGATTCAGGAGAAGCAGTAAGGAAGCTTCACATCCCTAGGGCTCCAGGCTGTGCAGTGTCTTCTTTCCACCCTTCAGAACCTTTCTGTTCTTGTTTGTTCTGTTGCATTGTGTTTTATTTCAAGTTGGTCCACTTTTGATTCTGGTTAAAAGAAGGAGGACCTGAGAGGAGTGAAGCTACGCCATCTTGTCTGGAACCGAAGTCAATTGCTTTTACTCAAGAGCCATGATTTACACGATGATGTGGTAGAGAAAAGAAGGACTTTGTCTTCAGGTTTCCTATCAGTAAAATTACAATGAGATAACAATTAATGTCTCATTCAAGACACTGTGTTACTTGGTTGCTTCTAGATAGGGCTGAAAGAAGCTTCACATATGACCCTACGTGCAACTGGGTTCCTTTCTAAGTGCCATTTTGGTTTTTGCACCATGTCATTAATGTCCTAATATCGTATTCTGTGTAAATCATATCTCCTTATATTTCAGCATCTATTAAATTGTGGCAGCAATCCAAAGTTTAAAAGACAATCATAACACATCGAATAACCCAAATAACTTATGTACATTGTACATTCTCTGAGATACCCTGAGATAGTCATTGATGTAAACACAAAGTTATCAATTGCATATGTTACTGGGGAACAAAGCAATTATCCCCATGACAGTAGTGGTTTTTTGAGAAAGTCTTGATTCTCAGTGCATGGACCACATCTCCCTGGAGACAGCACCAAGTCATGCAAATAGATCAGTGTACTTAACAAAATGTAGTTAGCGTTACCACAACTCAGAGCAATCTGAGCTGTAGATCTCCAACTGAGGTTTGGAAAGAACAATTCCTCTTGTGATTATTCTGAATTCCTTTCAAATTGCTCTTTTTGAAGAATGAGTGGCAAATAGGAAGAACTTTAAACTTAAAAACACATACGGGGCTAAATTATACAAGCGACTTATCTTTGAAGATGGAAGCAGACAATTATGTAAAACCCCAGACTCAAGTATAGATAATGTAGAAATAGCTTTTGGATGTTATTTTCCATTAAATAATGACATTTCTCTCTTACCTTTGATGGGAAAAACAGATTTATGTTGATAATACTAAAAAAGACAATATGTTATAACCACTGCAATAAAAAGAATGTATTTTCACTGAAATCTTCCCTCTACCACAAATATATTTCCCAATAAGTTATTTTACGACACTGAGAACTATTTTTTTTTAGATTAACAAACTTCCTCAATTCAAAATTGAAGCTTACTATTTGAGACAATGTTTTTTGCCAAATTTTAAAAATAGTTCTTAGAGTAAAAGGCAACTTTGATATATTTTCTCAAGTATTTCAATGAAAGGAAATTCTTTTTTTTTTAACTACCATTTGCATTTGGAGAATTCAGTCAGAATTAAGTAATTTTAGTTAATGAGAATGTGAATAATCCTTGGCCTCTTTTGTCTGTTCTTGTGTGTTTGGAATCTAGTCTTTGACACTGAGAGAACCTTGAGTTTTCGTTTCAGTTATTCTTCAGACTCTGCTCACTCCTTTCCCAATAAAGTCCATCATAGGCTACTGTGCAATTAACGTCGACAAATATACACTGAGCAGAGATACACCATTGTGAGGGTTGCAAAACTATGGATTTGCTGTCAGAAATGCTACAGAAATATTAGGGACAGACATTCATTCTGACTCGATATATATTAGAGTTTTTTGAGACAATTTAAAATTGAATTAGACTTTGAAGGATGAGTAGAATTGGGATAAGTGGAGGTGTTAATTAATGTATTCAAAATAGAAGGAATTGCGTGAGAAAAACCAAAACTGGGTTAAAGCATGGATTGAGAACTCATATGGAGCATTTTCACTGGAGTGGAGATGGATAGACAGAAGTCATGAAATATAAGGCTTGTGTGGGTTCAGATCAATGCATAGATTGCTTCAGATAAAAGAATAATGACTTTGTAACTTATTCACTGGGCACTGAGGAATTACAGAATGGGAAAGATAGTAACATAGTTCGAGGTATGTGTTTAGATGAAACTACAGTGACCTCTGAGTCTGATTTTTGCTGTCTTCCAGATCAGCAATGGGAAATTAGAGATTATAATCAAATTCAAGATCATGACTTTCAAATAACAGGCAAATAATTAGGAAATCAGTAAAATGGAAATCAACGAGAAGTGACTATTTTAAGGAATTTGGTTTTATGAAAAAAGTATTTTAGAATCAATTTGTTAATTTCTACCCAAACTACCTGTTAGGGTTTTTATTGGGATTGTCTTAAGTGTACAGAAAAACCTGGGGATAATCGACTTCTTAATGTGAATTATTTTAATCAATGAACTTTGCTTATCTCTCCATTAATTTAGGTCTTTTTAAATTATTTTCATCAATACTTTATAGTTTTCAATATGTGAATCCCAAAATATTTCCTTAGATAGGCCCTGAAATATTTCATGTTTTTAAATGATTATAAATGGCATTCTTCAAATTTCAATTTCCAGTTCTTCTTTGATAGTATATAGGAATACAAGTTTTATTTTGACTTTATATCCAGAGACTTTGATAAACTCATAATTAGTTCCGGTAACTTCTTTTTACAAAATCTTTGGGATTTTTTTATCCGGGTGATCATGTTGTCTGCAAATAAAGACAAATTTATTGCTTTAAATCTACATGACTACTATTATTTTTCTCACCTTATTACATTGACTGAAACCTCTAGTGTGATGTTGAATGAAGTGGAAATAGCAAGCCTCTTTGCCTTTTTCTCCATGTTGGGGGCAATCTTAGAGTCTCTCACTGTTATATATGAGGTTAGCTGCTGGCTTTTCACAGACACAAGACAAGGGTTGGAGGTTATCTTTTTTGCATAGGGATGTCCAATTTTTCCAGCAACATTTATGGAAAAGTTTATCCCCTTTCCACTGAATTGTCTTGCACTATTGTTGAAAATTAATTGACCTTTTATGTATGACTTTTTGTGTGTGTGTATGTGTGAGGAAGACTAGCCCTAACTGCTGCCAATCCTCCTCTTTTTGCTGAGGAAGACTGGCCCTGAGCTAACATCTGTGCCCATCTTCCTCTACTTTATACGTGGGACGCCTACCACAGCATCGCGTGCCAAGCAGTGCCATGTCCACACCCGGGATCTGAACCAGTGAACCCCAGGCCGCCGAGAAGCAGAACGTGCGAACTTAACCTCTGCGACACCGGCCAGCCCCTTTGTGTGACTTTAAAATGAATCCTGATTTCAACCTATTGAGGAAATTTATCAGTTCTGAAATGATGTTTTTTCTATTACAATAATTAATTTTTGTGTCTTCTTTTCGTAACTTCCATCTCTCCATTTTCAATCACCATCTATTCATGCATCTACCTTGTCCATTTTTTCTATAAACGTTTTAACTGTAGCTGTTATAGTCCTTATTGAATCTTTCTAACATCTGGGTCATTTCTGTATCTGGTTCTATTGATTGATTTTCTTTTCTTTTTAAGATTGGCAACTGAGCTAACAACTGTTGCCAATCATTTTTTTCTTTTCTGCTTTTTCTCCCCAAATCCCCGTAGTACATAGCTGTATATTTTAGTTGTGGGTCCTTCTAGTTGTGGCATGTGGGACGTCGCCTCAGTGTGGCCTGATGAGCGGTGCGATGTCCCGGCCCAGGATCTGAACCGGTGATACCCTGGGCCGCCGAATCTGAGCACATGAACTTAAGCACTCAGCCATGGGGCCAGCACCTATTGATTGATTTTTCTCTTAACAATTAGCATTTTCCATTCCCTTTGTCTGTTTTTGTTTATTTGCTGAGGAAGATTAGCCCTGAGCTAACATCTGTGCCAATCTTCCTCTATTTTATATGTGGGATGCCACCACAAAATGACTTGATGAGTGGTATAGATCTGAGTCCAGGAAGTGAATCTGTGAACTGGGACTGCCGAAACGGAGTCTGCCAATCTTTTAACCACTATGCCACAAGGCCGGCCTCTCTTGGTCTGTTTTTGAGAGAGTCCCTTAATATTTCGTTGAATTCTACCCATCTTGCGTGGAAGAAGAGTAGGAACTGGGGCAAACACTGTCCGTGCCCCTTCTCAGCATCTTGGTCCCTCACTCCCATCACGGCCAAACCTGCTTTGGATCTGAGGGTCGCCTGCGCCTACAGAGATCTGGAGTACAGTCTTAGCTGTTGGCCATTTGTAAGGGCCTTTTCTTCTCTTCTCTAATCAAAAACTATCAAAATCGCCTCCTTCATGGGGGCATCTGTGCTCCTGTCTTGCTTGGGTCCCTGAGCAGCAGCTGTGTCTGAGGCCAGCTCTGGAGGTGGGAGATGATGGTGGGAAATCCACAAAAGGGGGAGGAACCAGGACCACAGAATGGCGAGAGCACGAGGCCCAGGTTTCCTCTCTGGTGGAGTTCTGCCCTCCACCACCATCGTCCTACTTGGAAGCTCCGAGCCTAGTGGTTTTATTAAGGGAGCCAGACTTTCCTTAAAAATGACCATTGAGCTTTTGGATAAACATGGAATGTTGCTGGAAGGTCAGCGGCCACAAAGCCACCAGGGACTGGTGCGAAGACAGGCTGTGGCGAAGAGTTAGACTTTAGCAAACGAAGGACGTAATCGAACCGACCATACAAAACACAGCACTGTTTTCATCTTCGTCAGCCGTGCCCCTGCTCTCCGCCACAAGAGTCTGGGAATGCAGCTGAGAAGGGATGATGTCCGTGAACTTTTAATTTTTGGAAGGGGGTATAGTTCAGCAGGAAATCTTTATAAAGGAGGTAATGGCTAAAAACATATAATATTTATTTAAAAAACTCAAAACATGTTTTTGCACAGAAGTGACCATGATCCAAGATTTTCCAGACAGTCCATGCTGCACTGTCTCCATCTTTACAGGAAGCTGACATGCCGTCCGTGAGTCTCCGCTGTGTTGAAACAGAAGCGATGATGTGATGTCCACGTAAGCGAGAACACATGGGTGAGGGCAGGAGGTGGATCTGAGGCAATTCTGTTAAAAACATACGGACACACATACACAGCCAAAAAGACCAGCAGAAAGCTCAGAAATAGTGATGCTTCTGTTTGTACTTTCCGTATTTTACAGATTTCCTACAAGGAATATGAGTTGCGTTTATAACCAGGAAATAAAATAGTTAAAAAAGCAAATTTACTTGTAATCGCCTATCACGAGCTTTAAAATCAGCTAATCTCGTTTAAATCCTCATCATTCATTAATGATGAGAAAAACCTTTATCTGATCTCGCCCTCTCAGGAAAATGTTTGCATTTTAAAGAGACTTTCTGCCGTCTCTCTTTTTAACCTAACAGGATGGCTGAAATTTAGATTTAAGATGTATCTGGAGCAATCTTCAAATTTTGTTTTTCACAGTACTTCTTGAAGGAACAGTCGTTAGCATTCTCTCTGTTTGGTGGTTGTAGATTTGAAAGTACAAACATCAGAGACATAAGTAAAAATGAGATTAAGATTTCCGAACTTTTAGCTCCAACCCGCCAACTCTTGGGAGGTTAACCCCTTATCAGTTTTGTTATGATGTAAGAATCACGGATCAATCTGGCTGTGCCTTCTTACAAACATACCCCCCAGGTGTCTACTGCCTTTCCTTGTCATTAGTTTTCCACATTAAAGATGTAGACACTGTAATTGTTTTCCACTTAACACAATCGTCAACTGAGCAGGCACTAGATGCTGTTGCTTTTATGAATCTTCCTGTCTCTACATGGGCACGAGCCTCCACACTCACTCCCCGCTCTGAGCTGTGCAGATCTGGTTACAGCAACGTGCAGCTGGGGGTTTGGAAGAAAGTGAGAGCGTGCATATTAATAGCCACGTCCCTCTCTCCTATATCAATGTTTTAGAGAAAATTTGAGCTGAACTTTAGCTCATTCCTAGGGCAGAATTCCCAGAATTACAAAAGCAGTGTTGAGAGGTAATTGAATATGCTGAGATTTAGGTCTTAATTACCTTTTTGATTGGAGGTTTATCTTTAGCAGGGTATTTTGATAATGTAGCAGGACCAATTATTTTGCGTGATCTCCCATTGTGTTAAGGAAATGCAGACTGTAATTTTGAGATAAGTAAGTTCCGTGGGAATAATGTTCTAAAAGTGTATCAATTATGGCAGCCTTTTAGTTATATTTTTACTGGTATTTAAGCATTCCCAGTGATTGGGTTTTAACAATGATCATCTATTCCTTCTGCATCCGTTGGTAGTAAGAGCTAGTCATGAGATGTGGGAATTAGAGAGGGGGCTCAGAACCTAAAACTATGGAAAAGCTGCTTGAAAACTGTTTTCCTTAAGAAAGGAGTGAAACTAATAAGGACATCCATTTTTAGTGAGACACACATAGCTTTGAGGCAGAAATAGAAGAGACACGGAAGACGCTCATGGAAGGTCAGGACGCACAAGTCAAAACAGTAGTAATGTTAACGAGCTTGAAAAGCAAAGATTGCACCAACAGTCCTGAGGGTGACATTCCTCTTTCCCAGCTGTTGATGGGATTGTAAACAGCCTTACATCTGTCCACTGCATCACACGTCTGCTGAATCCTCAGGGTGCCCTGGAACTGTGTCTCGTACTGCCCAGATCTCAGGGAGCCCAGAATTGTGTTCAGGACTCACGCTGCCAGGCTGAAAAGTATATATAATGGAAGGAAGGCAGGAGAACTATAATATTTCAGATGAAATTAGAAAAATAATATCATTTTAGCTTGGTGACAATTTTAAACAAACTGCTTAACTTAGATCACTTTCTTCTTTTCTCTCCTCCCTGCAGGGCATTCTCCTCCCTAACATGGCATTCTCCTCCAGAGAGTGACTGGGGTTTTGTCCCTGGGGTCTGTAGCTTGTGTGTTCCCAGCACAGGCTTTAGACCAAATGCCGATGTGGCATAAAGTCTGGCCTGTGATTCTAAAGTTCCTTAGCTCCTAGCTCCCTTTCCTAAAATACCGCCTGGAGAGGGTGGCCCATCGCAAGACAGTTGACTCCACACCTAGACGGGGTGGTTTGGGAGCGGTGCCTGGCGAGGGGAGTCCATCGACGGGCACTCTTGTTGACTGCACCTACTCACCAGTTTCTGGGGAGCATCCAATGCTTATGGTTCTCCAGGAGCATTAGGAAAGATCATGCCACATTCAATGAAAGGAATTTACAACGTCCTACTTATGATCTGATTCCTGTCCCTCCTTAGTGATTTTGAAAGGGTTTAATTTTGCCGCCATGTTTGTTTAGGTTTACCTAAAAATTGTGATGATAGTTTGCCTACACACACCTGAAATAAAAATTCATTGTTAAGCCATCTCTCTTCTGTGGTGGTTTTATTTGAAACAGCAGAATATGCCACCCAAAATATGCCGCTTTGTCATGAGGATTATTTTGAGTTCAGGCAGCTGAAGAACAGCAGGAGCAAGAAGGATGGTCTGACCTCCCCTTCACCCCCTGAGAACCGGAGATGAAAGTCCCATGTGAAAGACACCCTCCCTGTACCAGGAGGAAAGAGATGTTCCTGTCACCAGAAACGGAGAATTGGAGAAAAATCTGCACAAACAGTCCTTGCTAAAATAACGCTTCTCTTCCCTCAGCCTGTCCCACATTTTAGTCACTTTTCCACAATTGCTTTCTTCATTCAGCCTACTGTATAAGCGTTTGGGTTTTGCCACTTCTTGGGGTCTCCATTTTCCTATGGGGGATCCCACATGCATGTAATGAGTCTGTGTGCTTTTCTCCTGTCAATCTATCTTACGTTAACTTAATTCTCCAGCCCAGCTGGTGAAGCCAAGAGGGTGGAAGAAAGGCTTTGCCTCCCCTACCCCTTCAACAACAGTTAGTTTCATGACCTCTGTTACTGTACATGGTGATTGTGAGTGGAAGTAGCTTGTTGGATGCAGCTTCCTATGGAAGGTGACTTTGGCTGAATGTTGAGGGATGAATAGAAGTTTGATGGGTAAACAAGGGAGCATTGGAGGCAGAAGGGCTTCCAGTAAAGGGAAATACATGGCCCTGAGTTCTAAGGTGTAAGATGGCACTTCCTTAGGGCGAAAGATGAACTGGGGGTAATAAAGATTGGAGTATAGAAGGACGTTGCTGTGGTCCAGGTGAAGAAGGGTGAGACCTTGATGCAGGACATTGAAGCTAAGGACAGAAACAGGAAATGGATGAGGAATAGTAAGATGCTGGAATGTGGTGGGCTTTGAGGATCCTAGAAGAGATGATTTTAGGTCTCTCACTTAGGTGACTACTAGGTTGGTGGTCCTTTCCACTAAGATGAGAATACTGTCTTGTCTTTCTTCCTGGACTGGAAGCTACTTTGGGAGCTGATGGCAGGTCTTGGTCACCTTTGCTTTTTCTGCCTGGTAAATAGTACCTAGCAGATGACCCGCATGTACTGGCAATTCAAGAAAGTAAGTTTGGCTCTTCACAATGGAGTTCCTCCAACCATCAAGGCTGTGGAGTTCGTCAAGAAAGAGCTGTCTCCACTGCATTCTCTTTGGATTCCACATCAGGGGTGTGCTTGCGTGCAGTGACCAGATCAATATGTGCACTGCCTGTGGAATTGAGATGAGACTCCCCTCATCTCACAGAGTGAGGTGTCTACCACTGAGAACAGTGGAGCAGAAGGTGCTACTCACAATACAGAAGGGGTGGCCACTTCAGGTGGGAGTTAAACTAACTTCCTTCTAAGGTCCCAGTGTTCTTGACAGAGGCTGAGACCTGGACATTCTTAAGATGAACCTCGTTTATGAGGCTCAGTTTCCCTTTTGACTTATTCATTCATGTGGGTTTATTTTCGTTATTTTGGGATTCTGTCCATTAGAAAGTTGTATAACATGGATTTTAGGTAGATTTCATTTGAAAGCCATTTTGGTAATCTCGGTATCTCAGATGATGTTTCCTGGACTGGTCTTGATGCATCTCACGTCTAAGGTTTTACTAGTGAAAACTGTCATATTTGTACTAGTCAGTGTCCTCCAGAGAAACAAAATGTGTGTATGTGTGTATGCACATGTATACACACACACACATATATACATATATATACATTATATATATAATTTTTTTTTAGGTGAAGAAGACTGGCCCTGAGTTAACATCTGTGCCATCTTCCTCCTTTTTTTTTTTAAGATTTTATTTTTCCTTTTTCTCCCCAAAGCTCCCCAGTACATAGTTGTATAGTTTTAGTTGTGGGTCCTACTAGTTGTGGCATGTGGGACACTGCCTCAGCATGGCTTGATGAGCGGTGCCATGTCTGCGAACAGGATCAGAACCAGTGAAACCCTGGGGCGCCAAAGCGGAGAGCACAAACTTAACCGCTCGGCAACGGGGCCGGCCCCTTTCTTCCTCTTTTATGTGGGATACCACCACAGCACGGCTGACAAGTGGTGTAGGTCTGCACTTGAGATCTAAACCTATGAACTCAGTCTGACAAAGCAGAGCACGCCAGACTCAACCACTAAACCATGGGGCCAGCCACTATATGTTTTTATACCTTTAAATGTTTTGCCTCAATCTGAAAAATCTTTAGAATTTCAATTCATCACCACTCTATACTTTCTTATAGAATATTTGTTATATTTTACATGGAGGAAGATAATTTCAAGTTGATTTACTTCCCTTAAATTTTTAATTGTGTAAACCAAACACAGTCCTGGTTACTTTAAAGTCTAAATGGATAATGGAAATGAAGCCAACTCAACAAGGTTATTTTACTAGTAATATTTGTTTTTATTTACTATTGTTACTGTATGGCTACAATTAGAATTGTTTTCCCAGTTTGTTTTGCAGTTTGTGCTTTGGCTCGTTTCACATTCTTACTCATCCTTTGCATGGTCATCATCGACATGTTTTCTGGGTCAAGTTTATCCCCCTTTGTTAATACTATCTGTGGATAAAGTTTCCTGGCTTTTTTTGGTCTTAAATCAACTGACCTAATTCAGCAGAATGACTGCATTCACAAAATAGAAACTATCTTAAGATTACTTTTATCAAATAATTTGGAATCCCAGAATCTTTGTTGGGAGGGACCCACGAGGATTATGGGTGTGCTGTCCCAGTTGATTGAGGCATGTCTACAATCCCCCTAAGAAAATCAGCTGCTTCTCAATGATCACTTTGCCAGTCGCCTTGCTCCATTTTTTAGCAATTTTAGCTTTTAGACAGTCACATTGCCTAAGTGACTCAACCACTGGATTTCATAATGAATGAGTTACACAGACTTGGTTTCTACCTTAGAAATCACCAACGGCAACATGGAATATGCTCAACAGGACAGAAATGTATAAACTTGGTCCTTGGAATAAACCTCTTTCCAGGTTATGCAAATTTCTTTCGGAAATGAAGTGATTGCCTTTGGGAGAAGGAAATTTTCAGAGAAAACGCCTGAAAGAAAAATCCCTTCCAAGCGCAAATCTTTTCCATCTTGCCCCATCCCACCCTCTCTTGTCCTTGAATATGCACACCCCTACCCCCCTGCTGAACGGAACCTGAAGTCTTGGAAATTATTGTATTGTGTTTTCTCTTTTTTCGCATTCAGATATTGTTAACACTGTCCACACTAGCAGTACGTAAAGAAATAAACGGTGCTGGCAGCTCCTTAAGTGCTTTAGCTTTTCTTCAGCATTTAATCAAGTGAGAAAACTATTCATTGCTTCACGGACCTCAAATCATGAACATTATTTTCTTAATTCTATGCAGAATATGAATACTCTAAGACTAGACGTTTTAATATGAATATAATATCCAAAAAGCAAAAAATGTAAATTATTCAAAGTAGGCAGGAAGATAAAAAATTATCATATGCCAAATACACTGGGTGAATTTAACATCAAGATTTTGAATTAAGTCAAAATCTTTTAAAATATATATCTTTAAGGATATTTTATTTCAAGTTGTTTTAAAATATAGGGAAACAAGAGAATATTGACGTGTTTAATTTTCCCTTTAAGGGGAAAACACTCAAGTAATTTGTATAAGCAAAACCTAAGAAATAAATAATCGAGCATCATTTTGAAATGATAAAAGTCAATAACAAAGGGATTACTAGGTTCTAGGTAAAAACTGTGTGAGAGATGAAATTTATGCTGTAAAGGAGACAGCAGATTATATCATCTTTTATTTAAAAAGAGTCATTTTTCTCAGCTTTCCGAAATGTTTTTAGAGCAAAATGAGTAAAAAAACATCTATTATTTGTTTTCAATGGGGAAGTGTAGATAATATGAGGATGGAGTCCAGATATTTAAACCATGATGCATCTGGGAAGAAGGAAATGCATTTGTGGAGTAGGGCCCAGGAAAATGATGCAAGGGGAAAATACAGAGAAAGGTGGCATAAAAATGAAAATAGACATTGATATGAGGGCAAAATATGACAGGAGATGGAGCTGCATTTCAGGAAGATGTTTGCTTCGTGTGTTCATCAATGTTTTGGGACTACTTTGGATGTCTGTATTGTTTTTCACTTAAGATAAGATTATTTATGATATAAAGGAAATTTAGCTTTTCAGATAAAGGGTTTGCTAATACCACCTGCATCTTCAACGGAAAGGCTCTCCTCCGACATCTCTCTTGTGTTCTGGGAAGCACTATTTGATTTAAACAGGCGATTTTTTTTAAAAGAAATATCACGTAAGAAACTTTTCACTTTCTTTTCAATTTGTGATAAGAATTGTCATTTAAAATCATTGCTATTTTGTGATTTAAAAAATCATTTTGTTCAGGTAAATTTTCATGGGATTTGTCTAGAAAAGTTTAGGCAAGTTGAGGTAGGGTCATTTTATAGGAAATTGCTGTATTTTTCTGACTTGCACATTTCTGACAGTCTGTCTTGCGTTTATGTTATTCTTAAAAATATCAGTCTTTGTAGGATAAAAATGTATTTTTACTATACCCATCAGTTCTGTATTTCATGTGCATTTCACAGGTTGGCTGAGTCAACTAGACAAATAAGGTCCAAAGTATATAGCAGAGTAATTCTCTTCAGTGCTAAAATGATGTGGCTGTGAAATTTCTAATTCCTCTTCTAGCTTGATTGTCGACCACGATGCACTCAAAGGGGAAATGATACTGGCCTTCATGCTGTTACGGATGACCTTAATTTTGGTGGGTTCCAAGACTTTAAAGAGTGTATCAATTTAATTATATATATATAATATATATACTTACTTATATAAATATAAAATATATTTAATATATATTATAAATATATAATATACATAAAATGAATTTTAGAGGAAACTGTAGGATAATTCAGATTTAGGGCTGTAGCATCAGTTGCAAACTCTTAGGAAGTAGAATCAAGAAGCAAGTGCACATCAGGATGATTGAGGATAAGATAATTGGAATTAAAGCATGTAAAATAAGAGTTTCTTTGCTTTGAATGGGAGAACTCTGCGTTGCAATTCAAAGGGATGATTGAGTATATATAAGCAGTTTGCAAAATCCATAATTGGATATAGAAATACTAATACTAACTTGTAAAAGCTGGGATTTACAGAGCACATATCACGAGCTAACCTTACAAACATCTCGTTAAAACGATCATCTGGCTCACATTTCCTTTAACCCAGGTTCAAAGAGTTGGCCCCACGGCACGTGGCGGTTAAATTCACCGCCTCATCTTGCAGCGAGTAGAATATTGTGGATTCCAACCATGGTGTCGACTTATAAAGCCCACACTCCTTTCGTGCTTAAAACATAAGAAGCCACTTGCTGGACTATGGAAGAAGGAAAGCAATTGAGATATTAAGAACCTACACCACAACAATAAGAGAAGGCAAGGTATTTCTCGACTTAATCCTCGCTGGAGTCATTATCACCTGACTTAGTCCTCACGGTCATCCTCTCTTTGAGTTTTCAGTCGTCTATGAATATTCATAAATCCATTCACAATTGTGTTAGTAATTTATCAGTAATTTACCTGTCAGAATTTGGTTTTGAAAACCACAGTAATGGGGACAGCAACAAATGTTATAGGAAACAAAGAGTTGGTCACTTGACTGGGAGACAGATGGGAGCAGCTGTTTCCTTGACACTGTCCTACTTATTATATGACAATGAATAAATCTCCATAAGCATCTCCCTCCGTGGAAATACGTCACCGTGAAGAGGATGCTCCGGGAAGACTCCACACAGAGCTTGGCATGGAGGGAGCTTTCGATAAGGTCAGCTGGATGGAAACATTTACAATAAGACAAGCAAACGATCACCCATAATTTGAGAGATCCCAAATGCCTAACATTCTCCTGTCTCTCTCGTTTTTGAGGTGGCTGTTTTCCCTGTGACCTCAGCTCTCTGAGAGACCAAAGAGTTGTTGATTTGTAGTTTGTTCAGCTTTTCCCTCATGAAGATGGGAGCAACAGCTTCCAAGCTCCTTACTTGCCCCAATGGAAAATGAAAGCTCTACATTTGCTTTTTATCCCGCAGGATGTTTATTGTTAGATGTGAGTATGTGCAGATAGACCCTTCATGCTTCCCTTGCTGAGTGTTGTTCAGGCATTACTGTATTGTAATTTCTTTAGTCACTTTCTTTGTGATGAGTTTTCTGTTTTTCTCAGTGTTTGTTTCATGATTATTAAAAAAAGTACAATGTCTCTGCAAATGCCTCTTGAAAATATTAGCAGATGTTTCTTGGAGTAAATGTGGAAAAATTCTTATGAAATAGATATTGGGTGATAGTATATAAACATCATAAATTTGAAAAATATCTATTAAACATATTGTTTGATCTATTGATTTTTTTAGTTGATTTTGAACTAATACTACAATGTTTAAATTTCATTTTCTCTTTCATGTGCTATGACACCTGAAGCCCAGACACTACATATTATCTCCTAAAAGTGCTATACCAATTTACAACCTCTCAGTGATATGTAAAAATACCCACTTCTTCATATGACAGCCTAAAGTTGATATTTTAAAGTTGTCTGTTTTTGTCATTCTCCTCCTTGAAGAATACTATTCATTGCAAAAATTCACATTTGCAAATCAGTGCATTTGCTTACTAACTAGCGTATAGATCACTTTTCCATTTGTTGATTTGTCTTCAAATTCATTTGCAAAAGATCTTTATCTTGTATACAAATTCTCTAACACATCAGTGATCGTTCATATTTTATTTTACCATTGATTACGATATCTTTTTTCAACTTTTAATTTACTTAAATCTATCAAAGATTTCTTATATATATATTTTAAATTTCTGCCATTTAAGAAGAACTTTCCATAAAAAACCAAGAACATTCTTCTACATTTTCTATTAATTTTAAAACTTTGAGTATGATGTTGAGTTTTTATCTCCAGTGTGAGTTGTGTGTTTGGTAAGAGCATGCTTTGCAGATGCATGCACATGCGTGTTTTACAAGAGGCAGGAGATCTATATTTCTCAATAAAAAATCAATTGAATCAACACAATTTTAAAAAATTAGAATATTTTTAGTGACTTGGGCTACCATTTCTATAATGTGCTGATTTCTCAGCTTCCATGATTCTGTCTTAAATAGATCTGCCGACCTGTTTATCTGCTCCAAAGCAATACGACATCCCTTAAATTGCTTTTTATTTTTTCTTATAATGTGTTATGATAACTGCTAGAGCCAGTCCCAACTATTTGCTATTTTTTTGATATTGTATTATTTTTCTATTCACATTTATTTTTCAATATAAATTTTAGAATCAGCTTGTCAGGCGTACTTCTTTTAAAGTCTCGATTGGAATTAATGGGGGAATGTTTGAATTAAAAAATTTGAAGAAAATTGATATTTTACAAATCAAATATTTGAATCAAAGTGATATATACTTTCATTTATTCAGATCTTTTTTTTTCACCCAGTCAAATCTAGATTCTTTTGGAAATCAGGAATACATGTTTAATGTCCAAAAATTAACAAATGTCCATCACATTTACTCCATTAAATGTTTTAAGTCTTCAGGAGGTAATATTGGTAAAAATATATATTTTCCTAGAATGACTTTGACAATAATAAATATTTATTTATATATTAATATAATAAGCTAGACTTCTTGTGCTTGTCATTGCTTATTGCACTTCACCATTCCTTCTTGCTGGATCTTATCCTTTAATAGCTTTCTCAGAGAATGTCTGAGTTACTAAAATGTCTTTGTTATTTTGCCTTCAATTTAAGTGATAATATTTTTGAGTATAGAAAAATAATTGCAAATCTCCCCCAACATTATTACTTTTTTCACATTTAATGACTATTTTAAACTACTGAAATAATAATGTTCCTCAGAATATTATCTACCACAGTTGTTTTATAGTTCCATATTTGATAAAGCCAGTCTTCCATAATTTTATCAAGATTGTTGATATGAATTCAGAGAAGGCAGAAAAAAGACACTACCGTGTAGTCTTCCTCTGGAAACCTACACTCAATTGGAAAATGTTGCATTCCTCAAAACTCTTTGGGTAATTTTGTTCTACAAATTAATAATTTTCTTGAATACTTTCTCTAGTTGCCTATAAAGTTGAAACAATTTTTTTTGTGTGTGTGTGAGGAAGATTGGCCCTGAGCTAATATTTGTTGCCAACCTTCCTCTTTTTGCTTTAGGGAGATTCTCCCTTAGCTAACATCTGTGCCAATCTTCCTCCACGTTTTTGTATGTGGGATGTCACTACAGCATGGCTTGACGAGCAGTGTGTAGGTCCATGCCCAGGATCCGAGCCTGTGAACCCTGGGCTACTGAAGTGTGGCACATGAACTTAACCACTACACCAATGGGCCATCCACACAATAAATTTTTAAAAAGAAAAAAGTAAGATATTCAATGTCTACAGCATTTTCTTGATCTTTACTCTAGACATTGTACTAAAAAGTAATGTGACTTCAGATTGGGGTGATCATCTTTCAATGATCCAGTAATGATAAGTCATTGCTTTCTTTCCTGTGCCTCTTAATATAAAGTTCCAGAAGCATTCTGAGATCATTTTCAAGTTTATTCACATAAGATGTGGTAGATTCTTTAACTGCTGCCCTTTAAAAATCAAAATTCATACTTCTGTGTTTTTCCTTCACTACATGACTTGAAAATGATTATTGTAACTAGTTTTCTAATAACCTACAATTTTTTAGCGTTATAGGTAGAATTTGATAAGTATATAAAATCTGAACTAACAAGTCGGTTCTTCTATCTCCTCATCTAAGTTGGGATTTAGTTCCCCTTTAATAATATAGAATCTACTGTGCAGAATCTAAAGAACATCTCTCTTGATAAAGATGAAAGCCAGAGAGGGAGTATTGATCATTTTACAATGTTCATTTTCACCAGAAACTTTTAGAAGTAATTTTTTTTTCATAACAACTTCATGGAATAACCTGTTTTAACAACAACAAAATTATGGGATAAAAACCTGAGACTCAGAAGTTAACAAAATTGATTCATATAATTTAAAGCTTACAATAGCACAGCAAGGGCTCAAATCCAGGTTATGTCATATTTATCAAAATATTGTGTGGATAATTAAATAATTATTGGTTGTAGAAAAGGATGAATAAACTGCTTCATTTTCTATTAGGCCAGGCAAACATATTGCATCCACTCGCATTACATCTGCCTCAAGAATTGGAATCACTTGTCCCTTCTTCTTTTTGCTTTTCAATATAGCTGGAAAAGCTTTAGGTTCTTCTTATTATCACACTTTTTCCATTATCAATGCTTTTTGCAAACATCAGCTCTATCTAGGTTTTAATTTGATATGATTCATTAGTCTTCCTGACATTTCTCACAGGGTTGCACCATTCCGTGAAATTGCCCTTGATTGCATAACCTTCTCCTCCAACTTTTTTGACTTATTCTTCTAAAACTTGAGCTCTGTAGTAATATGATGCATTCACTCTCATTGGTGACGTGAAATTTCTTCTTATCGTCTTCATTAGAATGATTTCTGGTTATAAAATCAGAACTCGTTGTGAGTCCTCTAATCTTCCTTAATCATATTGCCTTTTATACCCTTTAACAGTAGAATTGAACTAAAGAACAAAACAAGCATTTTTCATAGAAATTTTTCCCTTGATCATGTTATGGCATTTGAAAAAAAGTAGCAAAGAAAGGAAAAAAACTCTTTAAAAAATGTTAGCTATAATAACAATCGTGGATATGCTACAAATCCCTAAGTTATATTTATACTATGTATATACATATATACTAGATAAAATGTGGAATTTTCTCCACCAAAGTGGTGGGAAGTTAAATGCTTTATTACTCACTTTCTTCTGGAATGTGAGTTCTAGATTTAAGTTGCATCAGAGTGAAATTGTGATGTTAGAATTAGCAATCAGAAGTGATGTGAAGGCCAACTACTTTTGTTACGACTGGAAAGGAAGTTTGGCAGTACAGGCAGTACTAATCTCTTGGCCGGATTAAACTTCTCATGTCTGGTCAACAGCTTTGTCTAGTTGAGAAGGTACTGTGGTTGTAGCAGTAGCATGATCATTGAGAACTGTGCTGGAGTGAACCTGCCATCACATTCCTGGATCTCAGGAACATGGAGTAAACTTGGAATCAATCAGTTGTGATGATCCTCCAACCTCTCGTCCTCCAGCTCTGCCCATCTGTAAGTACCCACTTCCCTATATTCAATTCTTTTCTGCTTGAAATTTTGGTTTCTGTTTTCTGCTCTGAACACTTACATTCAGTGAGTTTTTAAGTTCAGCAATTATTTCTTTTTCAGCAACTCTATTCTTTTTAAATTTGCCTTTATCTCTTTCTAAATATTCTGTTGTCTTTTTTAGGAATTCTTTTTAATATATTGAATCATGTTTAACTTATTTTACAATATTACAATCTAAAATAGTTTTATTTATTTTACGCGTAGCATGCTCTTTCATTCCTGCTTTCTTCCCATTCTGGTTTTCCTTCTTTGTTGTGTCGAGGTGGAGAAGCGAGAAATGGAGAGCAAGAAGTCTCTTACTTACCTAGGTGCAATTGAAGTCTCCATTGGTGGTATGTCCATGCTGCAGGTGTCGAAATGCTGGCCCCTTATGGCATCCTGTTGAGCCCTGGGGGACCCTGGGGATACTTCTCACTGCAGAATTCCTCAACAGGTGGTTCTTCTCTAGTTCAACATCTTCCAGTTTCTCCTCAGCTCCCAGTCCCTGCTTCTGTTTTTGGAGGC
This sequence comes from Equus asinus, assembly GCF_041296235.1. Lineage (NCBI taxonomy): Eukaryota > Metazoa > Chordata > Mammalia > Perissodactyla > Equidae > Equus > Equus asinus. The sequence continues at coordinate 43,775,040 of NC_091818.1, forward strand.
CCAATAATGAGAGGCTCACATTTTAATGTTCTGGTTCAAGCAACATGCTTCAAGTCTCATGACTGATGGGGAACACATAAGTCATACACACATAGGTGTGCTCAACCATGTGGTGACAGTGCGGATTCCTCCATGGAGGCACCATTTCAACCTTGGGATTTTGCTCCAAATTGTTTATCTGAGGGCTGACATGGGCACAGGGGGGATCAGCAAAATTATGAAATAAGCTGATGTTGGAAGTGAAATGAGATTCAAGTTTCCTCCTTTTGCAGGTACATTGATTTTCTTAGAATTCACTCAAGTGGTTTGGGGAGGAGCGCCAGAACAAAGCACCTCTCTACTCCCTCTGAAGGGGAAGTGAAAATAAAGATGCAGCCCTCTCCACCGGGCCAGGCGTGGGCTGCTCTGATGACACTCTCCCTCCTCTCTGTTCTGCTTCCACAGCCCTCCTGGTTTTGAGTGTGGGGGGTTGCCGTTCATACTACACTTAGTAAATGCTTTGAGCACTCTGTAGACCTTTTGTAGGATGACACTTTATCCATTTTATCCCCTGATTTGTGTCCTGGTCTACAATTCTAGGGATCCAGGAGAAGTCACGTCAACACCTCAACCCCCACTTTCTGGTTATTGTTCTAACGTCTTGAAATCTTGAGTCTAACTTCAACATCTGTTCTGAATGCTGACTCTTGTGTAGAGAGTATCGCTATGGATTTTATAATTGGTTTTATAGATTTCATCTTTAGAGGATTTGGGTCTTTTTTCCTGTGAATTCCGCCGGAATGTTCACCCAGAAAGGTCCCATGTTTGCTTGTGCCAAGTACACCACCTACTACTAAGGTTCTTTTAATTTCTAAACGTGGGGTCTTGCTTACCTCCTGAATTGGTATGTTCTTTTTTCTCTTTCACTTACCATTTTACTGAAAGTGCAGCCTTCCGCAGTCCTGGATTAACGTAGAGTCTTGGGCATTGGTACCACTTCCCCACGTGAAACACTCAGAAATGTTTATCAAATGGCTGCTACTGAGTTTCTCCAGGGGTCCCAAGGCTCTGTTCCTTTTATCTCCTAGGGAAAGAAATATCAGCTCTTGAATTTACATTACTTAAACTCTGTCCCAGTCGTTTCCGGCAGCCCTTCTACCCTCTCAGAGTATATAACATCAGTTCAGATGCATAAATCTCTGGTTTAAATTTACCTTTATTTCTGAAATGTTATGGGTTTCTTTTGCCATCTTTTGAGCTCATCTCGGTATTAAAAAATGTTTCATTTTTGGGTGTTTTAAAACCTACAGGAAGATTTCAGGTTAACCTGGTCTGTCATTCTTAGGATCTTGAAGCCATGATTTCTTTGGAATCATATTCTCATAAGCATATTTTTTAATGAAAAAATGGGCATTTATGATGTAATTTGTGACATTAATATAACAAAATCTTATTAATTTGGATTTTATATTTCAGATATAGGGTTAATCCAGAGATTAAAATATAGATGTTGTTGGCATTCTTCTATACGTGAATAAAGGGTTTGTTCTGAGAATTAACCATATAAACAAGACCATAGGAATGTGCTTAACCAAATCAAGAAAACAACTGTTTTTAGAAGCATTTAGAAGAACCCATTTACATAAAAATAATGGTATGCTAATTACTAATCATTCTTATCTCTTTACTGGAGCCTGTCTAAAGGAGTTAAGAAGGAAAATTTTATTTTATCCTACATCTTGATTTTTTTTAATATATAATAATATTACAGGCTTTGAGAAATTATCTAACTTAAACTTTTCAGTGATTGTCTCTATTCTCCTTTCCAATTAGTCTGAATTCATAGGTGATTATCATGAGTAAATTAAAATGCAGAATCTTAATAATATATTGGCAAAAGAAGCATAGGAAAGATTTTCTTTTCTTGTCATGGATTATATTCTGAAAGAAGTGTTTGAATCACAAACTACATTCTCCTTGAGGTACCCTTCCTTCTAACTGTGTGTCTACACTTCCTGTCCTTCACCCGCTTATCTCCCTAAATTCAGTTGGGAACATTTCAGAAAGCCATTAGCTAACTTTTTAAACTTCGATATTACATAATATTGATTGAGTTAAATAAGACTCACGCAGACATTTCTATAGGAGTCCAGCTCCCTGACCCCAGCACTAATTTGAAGTTCCTTATCACTGAAAGAGCCTGAGTATTGATATGGAAATGGGACGCCAAGTTCCAATGGCTTCTGCTTCCTGCTGTCACTCTGAAAAGACCGACCAGGGCCGCAGTTCTGCTGCGCCAGCAAAGACACAGTTTGTCCAAGGTCACGCCTCCAAATACAGCCAGTTTTGCACCCCAGCAGATCCGGCGTGCTTACTCCTTGACAAAATAAAATGTATTATCTGTAAAACAAAAACCATGACTGCCTCCAAACCTTCTACAATAAAAGTATACAATTAATATATTAGTTCTTGTTTGTGGCAAAAAAGAGTTTCAATTTTAATAGCACCAATTCACATTTTAATGCTTCCATTTCGTGGATGAGAAAACAAGTAGTTCATTGATTTACAGTGGTGGAATTCATGGGATTGAGATCACTGGACTCCTGGATCAATGTTCAATATTGTTACACTGGCTCAATGAATGAGGGTACTGAGACATTCATACCATTCAGGATATGAGAAACACATACACCCAGACTCTCCCTCCTCAAATATTTAAATTCTAGCTACTATGTATTTACGTAAGGTAACTATTGATGTAAACCTATACTCATTATGATCTTTGGGGCTAAGGATGATTATTGAAGATTTCAGCAAGAGAATGAGAGCTCTGATCTGCTCACAATGACAAATGACTAAGGGAAGGAAAGTGGGACTAGACATTTGGGAGTTGGGAAACTGAAATATTAAACATGCATCAGCTATTGGGTCACAGTTAAGAGCTGAGCACTAGGGGCCAGCCCGGTGGCACAGCAGTTAAGTTCGAACGTTCCGCTTTGGCAGCCTGGGGTTTGCCGGTTTGGATCCCGGGTGTGGACATGGCACTGCTTGGCAAAAGCCATGTTATGGTAGGCATCCCATGTGTAAAGTAGAGGAAGACAGGCATGGATATTAGCTCAGGGCCAGTCTTCCTCAGCAAAAAGAGGAGGATTGGCAGTAGTTAGCTCAGAGCTAATCTTCCTCAAAAAAAAAAAAAAAAAAAAGAGCTGAGCACTAGTCCTGTTACAGATTTCAATGTTAGGCTCATGTTCTCGGATATGGAAATGTTCTCAGTCCCCACTTCAAACTTACACACATAATTCTGTACCATTGTTATCTGGAATCCAGTGCTTTCTAACTACTAAATAAGACAAATATTACTGTTGTCAGACAGTGAGAAGCAGAAGAAATGCTTTCTAAGAGCATGTGTGACCACACACACACAAACAGACAAGAGTTTCTGGTTAAAAATGGTGTTTAAATAGGAACCTAACACAAGCAACAAAAGGGAAGTGCCAAAATCAAACCTAAGACACGGGCTGGTTTCTGATAAGTGAAAGGGGAGGTTAGTGGAGAAGCTGGCGGTGGAAGTGGAGTCCAGAGCCGTCCTCTCCAAGTGTTCTTTGGAGGGACCAGTTCTTGTTTTATTATTATTTTTTACTTCCAAGTGTTGCAGATCAATACTTTTGTACAATATAATAAAAAGGAAATACTAGAAAAATAAAAGGACATAAAAATTCAGGACCAACGTTTTTATTCTTATGTCCAGGAGACATAAAATGGCTCTGTCAGGTTGCTATAAAAGTTCTCCACGGCCACTCGCATTGCCTTTGTCTCACTGCAGAGAGATAAGTCTCGGTTTGTGAGCTCACGTCTTTCTCCGAGCTTCCTTTGAGCATCACTGGTTTAGCGTACCTGTGGAGGAGGAGTGAAAACAAGAAGAGAAAGCCCTCAGTTGAAGAAATCTGGTGACACCTAGGACTCAGAAATGCAGGTAGAGTAGATGGAGGAGTGACACATCGGCTCAATCCTGGGGTGGAACTTGAGATAACCCACAGCCTCCCAACCCTCCCCTTCACAATGCTCTCCCAGTGCCCTAGTCGGCATGAGCGTGACCTAGTAAACTAAGAAAAGTTGTACTCACCATACATTGTTTAAGAAGGAAAGGAAACTATTGATAGGTTGACAAGGGTTCCTGCCAAAATCATTAGCACACATATTATTTATTGTAAACATGTAGCAGTTAGGCACCGGGAACTCCCACGTTCAAAATAGCCCAGGTTTTAAATAAGATACTATTTCGTACTTTGGAGGGCAAGGATTTTGTTTTGGTTACTCTCAGTTCACTATTTTCTCATGCATCATAGATGTTTAATAAAAGTTTATTAACTTGGTGAGAGAAAACTTAGAAAGAAAGAGATACAGGTCATCTGTAAAGAACTACTTTAAGTAGTTCCCAGTAGTGAAGGGAACACCCAGTCTCTGCAGATCCTCTTCCATCCGCAAAGACGTGAAAGTGAAGGTGGCCAAGGCTAAAAGATAATTACGTATTTTGAAAATCGAACTTTCAATCCAGCAGTCAGTGTTCTCCCCATGGAAAGTTAAAGAAAACAGTCCCCAAACGGAATTAAGGAAAAAGGACATTGATTGGCACTTAAAAGTAGAGGGGAAAAAGAAAGGGTGAGCCTGGCCGTGGGCGTGGGTTGATCGGGGTAGAATCCTTGCAGAACCTGTGGCTGATTTTTCTCTCCCCTTCGTGTGGCAGACAGGCTCCGTGGTCACAGCACGGGCACCATACAATCCAATTTTACATCCTTCAGGTTTGAGATCAGCCGATTGTGTTTACGTGGGTCTATGTCTGGGCTCTTGGTTCTTTCACAGTACCATGCTGTCTTCATTAGCTAGCATTATTGGAAGCCTTGATATTGGGTAATGGGTTCTCCAACTTTCTTCTTCGTCAATGTTGTGTGGTTACTTTAGGTTTTTAACTTTTCTTACAAACTTCGGAGTCAGTTTGTCGATATCTACCAAACACTTTGTTTGGATTTGGCTTAGGTCGATCAAGTTGGAAGAACTGACTGCTTAACAATATTGAGTCTTTCAATCTGTGGAAACTGAATATGACTTCATTTATTTAGATCATTTTTGATTTCTTTAAACAGACATAATTTTTCATGAAGAAACTTGTGCATGTTTTGTTATGTTTGTACTCAAATATTTTGGTGGGGATGGGGGTTAATATAAACAGAATTATTCTTTAAATTTCAAACGTTAATTGCTCATTACTGGTATATAGGTAAACAGTTGAATTTTACATGTTAACCATGCATCTCGACATTTTTCTCTACTTGCTTATTAGTTTCAGGAGTTTTTTGGTTGATTAGTGGGATTTGCTTTCTAAGAAATTACATCATCTGTGAACAAAGATGGTTTTATTTCTTCCTTTATAATATGCACACCTGTATTCTTTCTCCCGTTACACTAGCTAGAGTGTCCAGTCCACAGTCAAGTAGGAATAGCGCAAGAACACATTTCTGCTTTGTTCCTGACACTGGCAGGAAAGTGTCCAGTTTCTCACCATTGAGATTAAGTTTAGCTGTAACATTTTCTTAGATGTTCTTTGTCTACTTGAGGAAATTTTCCGTCTATTTCTAGTTTGCTGAGAGGTTTTTATCATGAACGAATGTTGTATTTGTTAAATGTTTTCTGCATCCATTGATGTGATTTTTCTCTTTAGCCTCTTCATGTGATGGATTACAATGATGGACTTTGAATGTTGAGCCAGGCTTGCATCCTGGACTGCATCCCAGTTGGTCATGATGTATAACTATTTCTATTCAGTTTTAGATTTAATTTGCTAGTGATTTGTTTAGAATTTTCACATCTATGTTCGTAAGAGATTTTGGTCAATAGTTTTCTTTTCTTGTAATGTCCTTGTCTTGTTTCAGGATTAGGGTAATTCTGGCACCAAGGAATGAGTTAGGAAGCATGCTCTCTGTTCCTGTTTTCTGAAGGAGATTGCAGAGAACTGGTACTGTTTCTCTCTTAAATATGTGGAAGAATTCACCAGTGAACTTGTCTGGGCTTGGTGTCTTCTTGGAAGTCTATTAATTATTGATTTATTATCTTTAATAAATAATTTCAAGGAATTGGAGCATTTAGTATGAGTTGTCAAATTTGTGGTCATAAATCCATTCACATTATTCCCTATTGTCTATTTTTTTTATTTAATTTTTTTTTTCCTTTTTCTCCCCAAAGCCCCCCAGTACATAGTTGTATATTCTTCGTTGTGGGTCCTTCTAGTTGTGGTATGTGGGACGCTGCCTCAGCGTGGTTTGATGAGCAGTGACATGTCTGTGCCCAGGATTCGAACCAACGAAACACTGGGCCGCCTGCAGCGGAGCGCGCGAACTTAACCACTCGGCCACAGGGCCAGCCCCCCCATTGTCTATTTTTAATGTCCATGAGATCCATCATAATAAACTCTCTTTCATTCCTGATATTGGTAATTTTTGTCTAATCTCTCTCTGTTTCTTTCTTTTGGTTAATCTGGCTGTAGGTTTATCAATTTTATTAACATTTTCAAGTAATCAGTCTTTGCTTTCATTGTTTTTCTATTTATATTTCTGTTTCAATCGTATGTCTGCTCTTACATTCATTTTGTTTCTTTCTGCTTGATCTAGGATTGAATTTCTCTTCTTTCTCTGGTTCTGTAAGGTGGAAGATTGGTTTGTTAGTTTTAGATCTTTCTTCTTTTCTAACATATGCATTTGATTCTATGAATTTCCCTGGAAGCACAGCTTTAGCTGGACCCCACTAATTTTCATGCATTGCATTTTCATTTTCACTTAGTCAAAATAGTTTGCTAATTTCTCTCAAGACCTTTTTTTTAATCCAAGTGTTACTAAATAATGTATTGTATAATTTCCTAATATTTAAGGATTTTACAGGTTTTATTCTATTATTGATTTCTAGGTTAATTTTATTATGGCTTGAGAAATATACTTTGTAAGATTTATATTCTCTAAAATTTGTTATTTTTTAAGGTACATTTCATGACTCAAATGTGGTCTACTCGGGTCTATAATGTCCCATGTGAGCTTGAGAAGAATGTATGTTTTGGTGATGTTGGGTGACATGTTTTACAAATGTCAATTAGAATTTACTTTATAATGCTATTGGTGATAAATTCTGTCATGTTTTATTTTTCTAAGAAAAACCATTTATTCTTCAATTTTTAATGATAATTTCACTGGTTACAGAGTTCTAGTTTGGTGAATTTTTTCTTTTTATAGTTTAAACATTTAAATATTTCACTTCACTGTCTTCTTGTTTGCAAGATTTCTGATGAGCAGTCGCTATAATTCTTTTCCTTGTTCCTCTCTCTATATATGGAACACTTGCCAGTTAAGGATGTACACTGTAGGTAGAAGTTTTAAAACACAAATGCATTATCACTATTTAGATATCTAAAAATTTAATTTAAAAGCATTCTGAGATGGCAAGAAAACTAGTAAAATTTCAAGGATAAGGCCCCCAAAACAGACATAAGTAGAAATAAAACGGACTTAAGACTATATCTTGAGTGTAATTAAAAATTAAACATTTTGAGAGTGTTAAAAAATCTTCAGTGTTTCATTGATTGATAGTACAATAAGAAAATGTTTCAAATTTCAACAAATGTTTAAATGTAAATAAACAAACAAAATGTTCTAAATTTCCAAATAAATATAATTTTATACATTATATTGATGTTGATGTTCCATATGAGATTTCATTTGGAAAAAAAAATCCTCCATTTGGGGAAAAATAAAAATCTTTTAATATTAAAAGCCACTGATATAGAAGAAAGTAATAAAAGACTTGTAAAAGATAAGTAAAATAAACATAAAGGGGTATTAATAAAAAATAGAACAGTTCGGTGTTGTTTCTTACTTATACAAAAATATTGTGCAAGAGGAAATATGATTTCAGTTTTGCGATGTGTTTTAAATAGGATACATAGAAGTGAAAATATGTTTTTGAGAAAAAATGCTAAGTTCATATTTGATAATATTGAAGTTGAAATAATTCAGCTGGTAATATTCAGGACGCAGAAAGAAAGGTGATTCTGTACCGAAGGAAAGAGTTGAAGTTGTTGCTATCGATATAGGAATATCAGCATGGGGGTGGAGGTGTAAGCCACCGTAAGAGAAGACTCTTGCTTTTTTAAAGATTGCACCTGAGCTAACAAGTGTTGCCAATCTTTTTTTTTTCTGCTTTTTCTCCCCAAAACCCCACAGTACGTAGTTGTATATTCTAGTTGTGAGTGCCTGTGGTTGTGCTACACGGGATGCGGCCTCAACATGGCCTCATGAGTGGTGCCACACCCGCATCCAGCATCCGAACTGGTGAAACCCTGGGCCGCCGAAGCGGAGCTTGTGAACTTAACCACTTGACCATGGGGCCGGCCCCCAGAGAAGACATTTTTAAGGGATAGGATTCTGTAGTTAAATGTATTAATTAGTTCAACCTGAAAATCTCCTGTTCAATAAAAATTGGCAATGACCTTAGATAATATGCAAAGTAGAGCTTGGTATATCAGAGTGTTCATCTGATATTCCTGTGATATTATAAATAGGATGGCTACAAGGAAAGGCTTCCATCTATACTATACTTCAAATACGGTTTTACCATACAGTAAAGTCAATTAAATCATTCACATCAATTAAAATACTTTTTCAATTTTATTATTTTGTAATTCATCTTTAGGATTCAATTTTAAAATGTGAAGTTATTTCTTATAATGTGAAAGCATTTATACTCAATAATATTTGCAAGTTCCCTGTCAAGTCTTTTTAACTTGTGTCGGGCAGGATGTAAATTTAAAACAAAGGCAATATTAGGCATTGCCAACACCTATAAACCATTCCAGACTCCCAGAACATACCCACACACTCACCCACACAGAAGAATAAATTTGGAAAGTTTTGCTATGTGATATCAGTGGTGATACCAGGATCTTTATGCACTGTGACATTCGAAGGACTATAATAACGATTGAATAAAATACTGAGCTGGCTATTGGATGTTAAGAGGAGTCTACTTTCATGAAACATGCTGGGAGATTTAGCACAGGCTGCAAAGAAAGACAGGTTGACACAAATTGGATTTAGCTACCAGTTACATATGAATTTATGGGAACAATAAAACAGGTTAAGTTATTCTTGACAGGCTTAGAGGATTGAAACAGGGGAGATCCAAGGGGAAAGCCATATAAAACGCAAACTTGGAGGGACAGAGAGCACAAACAACAGAAGAAACACAGGAACTTACCAGAGGAAATTGCGGACTTTGGAGTATAGAATTTTTCTAAAAGATATATAAATATAGAATGTCCTAAACTTATGTTCCAGGAAAATTAACACTTAACATGAAGGAAAATTGACATACATTTTTACATAAAGGAAATTACATTTATTTCATCATCTCTTTTCTTTCTTGGTTAATTAGCTGACCATATAATTATATTTGATAACTTATAAAGAGACATACTTTTGATTTTACCATTATCTTGGGAAAACTAAATCCTTCAAATCCAAATCTTTATTGAAATTGAAGAAGTAAGAATACTAAAGTTGGACTACAATGAGATATCACCTTACACCTGTCAGAATGGCTATAAATAACAAGCCAAAAAATAGCAAATGTCAGATAGGATGTGGAGAAAAGGAAACGCTCCTATGCTGCTGGTGGGAATGCAAATTGTTGCAGCCACTAGAGAAAACAGCATGGAGACTTCTTGCAAAATTAAAAATAGAAATTCCATATGACCCAGTTATCCCACTACTGAATATTTGTCTAAATAACTTGAAATCAACAATTCAAAGAAACTTATGTACCCCTATGTTCATGGCAGCATTATTCACAATAGGCAAGATGTGGAAGCAACCCAAGTGCCCACTGACTGATGAATGGATAAAGAAGATGTGATATATATATATATATATATATATATATATATATACACACACAATGGAATACCACGCAGCCATAAAAAAGACAAAATCATCCTATTTGCAACAACATGGATAGACCTTGAGGGTCTGATGCTAAGCAATATAAGCCAGACAGAGAAAGACAAACACCATATGATTTCACTCGTATCTGGAAGAGAAACTAACATATGGACAAAGAGAACCGATCAGTGGTTACCAGAGGGGAAGTGAGTTGGGGGGTGGGCATAAGGGGTAAAGGGGCACATTGATATGGTGACCGACAAATAATGATGTACTACTGAAATTTCACAGCGTTATAAACTATTATGACCTCAAAATAAAAAAAACAAAGAATACTAGAGGTTGATGTCACCAAGATGGTAGAGTAGAAGACCCCAGCTTCTGTGCTCCACAGAGATCAACAATTAGACAGCCTGTCCATAGACAAAAGCAGCTCATGGAGGGCTCTGGAGGCTTCTTGAGAAGCTTCAGCAACACAGTGGAACAAAAATCCTGAGAATAAGTGCACAGAAAGCAAAGAACGGCTTCATTTTGCTGTACCATCCCATCCCCCAGGCTGGCCCTGCTCGGTGCCAAGCGTGAACTCTGCCCCAACAAAGAGTTCTCCTTATCAGGAAAGCGAGAGGAGGTGAGCGGCCATCTTCCCTGGCCTTTCCAGGCACCGCACAAAGATCCTGCTTCGGTTTCACCCTGCTCAGACCAGCAAAGCTGAGCCTGTAGAGACAGCTCTGAACATGGAAGAAGGGCAGGAACTACCAGGGTCGACCACTCAGTGGGGGCCACCATCGCTCCGGAAGGCCTGCTCTGCAGACAAACCCAGCAGCTTCCACCACTGAAGAAACCAAAGGCCAGCACAGCCACCAGGGACTCCTGCAGACTTCACTGGTTTTTGCCCCACAGGTATTCATGTTCTGTGTGAGTGCAAGACGCCAGGCTAGACGCCTGTGGCTGGCTCCACCACGTATTCTCTCCAAATTAGTCCCTTCAGCTAATGAAAGAAATGGGAGAAGACATAAATAAATGGAAAGATATTGCACATTCATAGATCGGAAGAGTTAATGTTGCTGAAATGTCCAAACTACACAAAGCCATCTATAGATTCAATACAATCTCTATCGAAATAACAACGGCACTTTTCACGGAAAAGAAAAAAATCCTAAAATTTGCATAGAACCAGGAAAAAATCTGTATAACCAAAGCAATCTTGAGAAAGAGCAAAGTTGGAGGCATCACACTGTCTGATTTCAAACTATATTACAAAGCTATAATAATCTAACAGCATGGTACTGGCAGAAAAACAGACACATTGACAAGTAGAACAGACTTGAGAACCTAGAAATGAACTCACATATATATGGTCAAGTAATATTTGATAAGGGAGTAAACACATTGAATGAAGAAAAGATAGTCTTCAATAAATGGTGTTGAGAAAACTGAATAATCAGATGCAAAAGAATAAAATCGAGCCCTTATCTTACACCACTCACAAAAATTAACTTGAAATGGATTAAAGATTTAAACACAAGACTTGAAACTGTAAAACTCCTAGAAGAAAACATAGGGAAAAAGTTCCTTGACATCAGGCTTGGCAAAGATTTTTCGGCATGTGACATTAAAAGCACAAACAACAAAAGCAAAAATCAACAAGTGGGATCGTATCAAACTAAAAATCTGCAAAACAGAAGAAAAATTCAACAAAATGAAAAGGCAACCTAGGTATTGGGAGAAAATATTTGCCAACCATATATCCAATAAAGAGTTGATATCCAAAATATATAAGGAACTCATACAACTCAACAGCAAAAACCAAATTATCCAATTAAAAATTTGGCAGAGGGATTGAGTAGACCTGTCTCCAAGAAGACAGACGAATGGCCAACAAGTTGTTGAAAAGATGCTCAGCATCACTAATCATCAGGGAAATTCAAATCAAAACCACAATGACATTTCACCTCACACCCGTTAGAAATGTCTATTATCAAAAGGACAACAGATAATAAATGCTGTTGAGGATGTGGAAAAAAGGGAACACGTGTGCTGTTTCAGGGAATGTAAATTGGTGCAGCTATTGTGGAAAACAGTATGGAAATTCTTCAAAATGTTAAAAAGAGAACTACCATTTGGTCCACCAATCCTGTTTCTAGGTATCTATCTAAAGGAAATGAAAACAGGATCCTGAAGAGCTATCTGCACTCCCATGTTCTCTGCAGCATTATGCACAGTAGCAAATACTTGGAAACAACCTAAGAGCCTGTCAACAGATGCATAGAGAAAGAAAATACAGTATACGTATATATTCCATAGTGGAATATTATTCCGTGAGAAAGAAGGAAATCTTGCCCGTTGTGACAATGTGGGTGGACCTGGAGGGTATTATGCTAAATTAAGTGTCAGATAGAGAAAGACAAATGCTTGATGATATCACCTATTTGTAGAATATAAAAACATGGAGCTCATAGAAACAGAGAATAGAATGGTGGTTGCTGGGGGCTGGGGGAGGGGAAATGAGGAGATGTTGATCAAAGGGTACAAATGTTCACTTATGAGATGAACAAGTCCTGGGGATCCAAGGTACAGCACGGTGACTGCAGCTAACAGGACTGTGTCATATGCTTGAAAGTTGCTAGGAGAGTAGAACTTCACTTTCTTTCTTTTTTTTGTTTTTTTTTGAGGAAGATTAGCCCTGAGCTAACATCTGCTCCTAATCCTCCTCTTTTTGCTGAGGAAGACGAGCCCTGAGCTAACATCCGTGCCCATCTTCCTCCACTTTATATGTGGGATGCCTGCCACAGCATGGCTTGCCAAGCGGTGCCATGTCCGCACCCGGGCCCTGAACGGGCGAACCCTGGGCAGCTGAATAGGAACGTGCGCACTTAACCGCTGCACCACTGGGCGGGCCCCTGGGAGAGCAGAGCTTTAATGTTCTCACCATAACACCACCACCAAGCAAATGGCTGTTATATGAGGTAAAATATGTGATTCGCTTTATTATGATAAACGTTTCTCAGTATATATATGCATCAAATCATCGCAATGCACACGCAAACTTAACAGTATATGTCAATTAAATCTCCACAATGATGGACAGAAAAGAAACACGAAAAAACACTTAGGGTGTTGCCATATCTTGACTATCAGGAATAGGCTGCAGTGACATGGGAGTGCAGATATCTCTTCGAAGCCAGTTTTCATTTTCTTTGGATAAATACGCAGGAATGGAATTGCTGGATCAGGTCGTATTTCTACTTTTAATTTTATGAAGAATCTCCACACTGTTTTCCATAGTGGTTGCACTGCTATGCACCAAAATACATTGCCACCAACAGTGCACAAGCATCCCCTTTTCTCCACATCCTCGCCAACTCTTAGCTCTTGTCTTTTTGGTAATAGTCATCCTAACAGGTGTGAGGTGATATCTCATTGTGGTTTTGATTTGTGTTTCCCGCTTGATAAGTGATGTTGAGCACCTTTTCATGCACCTGTTGGCCATCTGTATGTCTTCCTTGGAGAAATGTCTATTTATGTCCTTTGTTCCTTTTTAATTTTGCTATTGAGGTGTTTCAGTTTCTTATATATTTTGGAAATTTGCTAGGAGGGTAGATTTTAAGTGCTGTTACCACAAAAAGAAAAAGATAACTACGTTAGGTGATAAATATGTTAATTAGCTTGGTTGTGGTGACAATTTCACAAATATATGCATATCAAAACCTCAACTTGTACATATTAAATATATACAATTTCCATTTGTCATATCTCAGTAAAGATGGAAAAAAAGAGAAAAAACTAAAGAAAGGAAACACATTCACTGAGGACCTACTATGCTCTGGTCAGTCTGCATAACTCATATAAGGAGAAGACTCAGATATTATTCTTACTTTACACACACAGAAATGGAAAATCAAAGAGAATAAGGATCTTACACAGCTACTTACGTCAGAAACAGGATCGAAATTCCGTTTGGTCTGCTCACAAGTTCTCACGGGTTTTCCACTAGACCATTTGCCCTGCCTGCCCCCTTATTTTATTTTATTTTGGAAGATTAGACATGAGCTAACATTAGCCACCAATCCTCCTCTTTTTGCTGAGGAAGACTGGCCCTGAGCTAACATCTGTGCCCATCTTCCTCCATTTTATATGTCGGGCGCCTGACACAGCATGGCTTGATAAGCAGTTCGTAGATCTGTGCTTGGGATCCAAACTGGCCAACTTGAGGCTGCCAAAGGGAGCATACAAACTTAACCACTATGCCACTGGGCCAGGCCCCTTGCCCTGCTGTTTTATGCCTTAATTCTCTAACTTGTTTACAGAAAAATAAAATTAGGAATATACACTTACTGTTAAGAAGACCAATCACTTTTAATTACCAAAAGCAAAGCTGTGCAAGTGATTCCAACATTAGCAGTAGGGCTGACCCACCCACCCAACCAATGATTTCAGAGGACATGAGTTTCTGCTGGCAACTATGGAGGACACATGTGATGATTTTTATGAGTCTATCCTCTTGTTTTTATTTTTTTTTCCAAATTAAAATTTCCAGTAGAGGTATAAGTGTCTGGCTTTATAGTTGTCAGTTAATATGTCATGAGTGATGCCCAGTTAAATATACGTTCTGAGTAAAATCAGATGACAGAAAGCCATCAGACAGAATAAACTAGAGTCATTGCCTAGACTACCTTTAATTCCAGAGAATCCATCTAAAAGTTACTTCTTATTAAATTTCTTCTCTGCTGTATACAACTTACATAAATGACATATCAATCTTGTAAGCAGGCTTTATCATTATTTACAGATTAGGAATCCAGAACTCAGGATTTATGTAAATTCCCTGAAGTTCATGGACGCAGTGACTCTGTAGTATGGTTGGGAATTATAACCAAATCTGTCTCATTTTAAAGCTGATTTTCCAGGGCACCATGCTGTCTCCTAAGGTCACTCTAAACACTAAATCAGGTGTGTTATTTTGGATCTCTTCAAGGGTATCTCCAAGCAGGGAGTCTCTTCAGAGTCAAATCCAGTTCCTGGCACTGTTCCAATTGTGGTTGTCATCTTTAGGTGGCGTGAAGAATGAGTCTTCACCTTCAACTGCTCCAACACAACTTGTGATCTCATCTTTATGATGTACACCTCTAGGGGCTGCCCCCGTGGCATAGTGGTGAAGTGGTTATCCACACCTGATATCTGCATGCACACTCTATTGTTCAATAGCCTGTAATCAGGTCCGCAACTTTGCTTTCTTCCTTAAAGTGACTTATAGGAAGAATACGTTGTTTGAATTCATAGAGAGCCAGACTCTTGTATATTTTGTTCTCCATGTTGACTTACCATACATAAGAAGATAATCTTCTCATTTTCTAAAAATCATGAGTCATGGAAATAGCCCATAACATGAAAGGAATGCGAACAAGGAGCCACATCATTTACATTTTAGGTAAAGGAGACACTTCTGAAAAAAAAATTGAATGGAATTCTGCCACAACAATCACCATTTGTCAGTGACTGGTAGAACTGGTAAAAAAAAATGCCTATTGGCAAAAGTAGATGTTTTCTCCATTTCTAAGTTTTTATCAGAAAAATCCTGATGCGGTCAGTGTTGCATTGGGTTGTTTGTGGCTATTTTTCTTTGAAAAGGCTATGCTAGAGAGAGATTCGCAATTGCTTCTCGTTGCTAGGGAGGAAAAATGTCTTTGACTCACAGTGTGAAATTGGTTTCTCCATCCACTGCTTCCGCTAAACACGGTTCTTTGTATTTTAGAAGTGTCTTCACATATCCAGTGTACATTAAAATAATTTCTTTATTTTCGAACCACAACATGGTTAATGTACATGCTATTTTCTCCAACAGTTAATGCATTTAGAAACTCCTGTTCCTCTCCCATTGAGCCAAAAGCTTGCATAACTTAAATAGTTGATTTGCACAAATGTCTTCATGTAGACGTTGCGTTTGGAATCTAAGGCGTTCCTTCTAGAATTCTGAGCGCCCCATCTAAGGTCTGGTTTCAGCTTGTTTGGTCTAGAGTGGTACCATGCACTAAAAGTCTCATGGTCTCTGTGGCAGATGACAATAATGACCTCACTCACACCCCATCTACCCACTCTGACTCAGATCCAAACGTGACATTTTATCCAACGAACTGTGAGCAGATGGGGTAGAAACAGAGGCTTGAAAAAGCAGCTGTGGATTTCTGCTTGTCACTCTTGGCCTCCTTCGTGACCCTGAGAACACAGCCTTGGTTAGCTTGTTGGAAGATGAAGTGTGTAGAACAGAGCTGGTGTCCCCACTCATCTCAGCTGAGGACGTTCTGGAACCGTCCCACAGCTGGCTGCCCCCAACACGTAAATTCTTGGATAAGAAGAGCAGGACCAGTGGTGGGGCCACAGAGGCCTGAGCAAGCCCTGAGTGTGCTCCAGGACAGAGCAGATGAACCCCCACACTCACTGGTGGGGAAAATCAGAGTTCACTTGCTGTGCTCCCGAAGTCTGTGATGTCTGTTGTGCAGAATCACCGTGGGGACGACTGGCAGTTAGTAACTCTGCGGTTTTTATTACCATGCACCAGACTAATAGTTTTTTCAAACTGTGAATAATAACCAATTTAATGCATATCAACACTTTCTGTAAATGTAAAAGAATAGAGATGAAAATAAAATAGAAAGTAGCAGAGTTAAGAAGCAAAATATTATTCCTGAAACTTTTTTGTTAAATATGTGCATGCATCTTTGTGTATGTGCATGTGTAATGTGCATGTGTGCGTATTTTCTCAGTTGCCAGTCCTGCTCTGGGCCCTGGTCAAAAAGCTGGGGACAACTGAACCGGGTTGACTCTATTAACTTAGTAGGTATTGACAAACACATGTCACTGGTGGATGATGGAGATGACATGGTCAGACGTGGACAGCACAGAATGAATTGATCATCTCTACAACTCAGAGCACGTGATCCACCGTCCCTGGGTCACGGATGTCATCTCTGAGCGTGAAGGACAGCAAAACCTTCAGGAATAATGATTCTGTAAATTTAAAGCTACATAGTTTATAGGGTTTTCTAATCAGAAAAGACATCTCGGAAATTGGAATGAAAGCTCTTATAAAATGACCTTACTTCTTTTGACAAGTAAATCGAAGGTCAGTCTATTGATACAAGACAATTAAAAGGCCAATGACACTCTAGAATGAAGTCTGAACTTGCCTCCCATGTTTGTATGACGTGCCCGCGGAATTCCTTTGGATCCTAGCACACAGGACACAAGTAGATGATTGAGAAGGGCCAAGTGGCTACGAATAACTGACCCAAGCTACTTTACAGACTATAAATAAAAATATGAAATAAGCAATAGTAAATTTTGAAGTGAGGAGAAGATCTGAAATCTGCAAGTAGATGACCACTTTCTGGCAGCTGCCCACGCCGCTTGCCAGGACGGGACCTCCTCTCCCCACCCTGAGGAAATCAAGTCATGGGATTATGTGGGAAATAGAAACTCCTTCCTACACTCAAGCAGCTGCCACGTGTAGTCGACTCTTTGATGAAGATCCCCATTGTGCAAATTTGGTAAGGCGGTTTCTAGAGCTGAATTTTATCATTTACTTAGGAAAATGAATAGCATCTCCTACACAGAACCAGAAAAACAATCTGACACTACACTTGACAAAGAATTTTAAATAGGTGGAAAGGTTTTTGAGAAGCAGCATACAGGTTGATACAATCACAAAATAGGGCAAGCAATAGAACGTTATACAGATTCTGGCGATGTTGCAGCCATTATTTCTCCAGTGTTGATAAGGCTACACTTAATGCCACATGCGAGACGACTGTAACACTGGCTCTGATGATGCCTGATGATGCTAAAGCATTTCGATGGTTGTAAAGCTTTCTGATTTATTGCTTCTTCCCTCAGTGGGGGGAGATGCTAAGCATATCATGCAATTTGACAAAGATACCCTGGAAAATGAAATGCTACTGTATTTCTTATAACCCATCCTAGAGT
This sequence comes from Equus asinus, assembly GCF_041296235.1. Lineage (NCBI taxonomy): Eukaryota > Metazoa > Chordata > Mammalia > Perissodactyla > Equidae > Equus > Equus asinus. Next base: position 43,792,976 of record NC_091818.1, read on the forward strand.
TTATTTTAATCTTCACAGCTGAAAAAAAATTATTTTTCATTTTCAATTTGGGCAAAAAAAAAAAAAACCCTCATTGCTAACTACCAGAGAAGGTGAAGAGAACATCAGAAATGACAGTTTTGATAGGAGAACTGTCGGAAAGGGCTTTGGACAGAGAAAACACAAGCAGTGGACAAACTTTGGGTGAAAGGAAGTGAGTCATGACCTATTTTGAAATAACCTTCATCTTCCATTTAAAACACCGCTTGCTTTTATAGGTAAGAAGGTGGCTGGGGACTCTGGGAGGAGACGACGCAGCGCAGACCCGCTGCCCCGTAGGCCAGACTTCAGATGCGACAGGGACCAGCGGTGGGAACGCCCAGCCCATGGGGTTTAGTCACTGTGTTCTCCCAGCGCTGGGACTTCACGCACCAGGGCAACGGAGACTCAGGCGTAAAGATAGAAAGAGAGAAAGGGGTATTTTGTTTCTTCTTTAAACATCATTAAAAGCAAAACGAAAATATAGTTTAAATCCACAAACCACATTACAAGGAAAGTGTTTTATTTATATTCTCTCACTTCTTCAACCACTGATGGAGACTGCAGAGAGCTTCACAAATTATGACCAGAAAATGAATCACCACCAGTCACGCTCTCTTTCTTTATACTAGAGAGCACGTCTTCCAAGTAACGCACCTGTTTATATAGTGTAGGTATGTGTACATATGTATGTAATTGTTATGAATACTTAATGCACTATAATTAGTGTATGTATTAATTTGTCATATGTATTGAGATATATACTATTTATATTTACGTGTAATATATGTTATGTATATAAATATAAAAATATGTAAAAATAATATATTAAATATATAAGTGCATACTATATAAAATATAATAATATATGATATATAATATATAAGTATGCACGTATTTACACATTTCTATAATATATAAGCTTACATATACTATGTACATATTTAAATTGATGTCTCTTATCCAGTCTCCCCATTTATTGAACAAATACATGAACTTTCCTATTTGGATATAATTTGAGTGATGTTGACTGAATATACTTTTATTTCAAGATTGATCATAGCACTTTTTGGGGGCCGGCCCCATGGCACGGCAGTTAAGTGCGCACATTCTGCTTCATTGGGCCCGGGTTCCCTGGTTCCAATCCTGGGTATGGACATGGCACTTCTTGGCAAGCCATGCTGTGGTAGGTGTCCCACATATAAAGTAGAGGAAGATGGGCACGGATGTTAGCTCAGGGCCAATCTTCCACAGCAAAAAGAGGAGGATTGGCAGATGTTAGCTCAGGGCTAGTCTTCCTCAAAAAAAAAAAAAAAGAAAAAGATTGATCATAAAGAAATGGTAAACTTTATTGGAGGAACTTCATAGCAAGTGAAATCTTGTTCTATTGCTTCAAATTTAGAAGTTCCCAATTTTTGTAGAAATTGTCTATGTTTTGGCAAGTCTCATCAAAGCTTCTAGACCTCTTAAAATTTTTATTCACTATTCTAAAGCCCCTTATAAGTTTTCCTTTCCTCTTTGGGTTTGTTTGTGTTTTGATAAGTGCTCATTTCCTGCTGCCCCCATCCTAATTCTTGCAAGGGACACCATTTGGATGTGGTGTTCGGATCTGGCTGGGCCACTTGCTTGCATTCTAACCAGGGACGGTCATTGTACTGTTACCTAACCTGAAGTGAGTTCGCTCACCCGTTGCACAGCAAGCCAATCTCTGACACGGGGGTGGTGGAAGAAAGTAGGAATTTTATTTTTGCACAGAACTGAGCAAGGAGAGAGGGCAGCTAAAGCTGAAATCCCAAACTCCCCGAAAAGCTAAAAGGAAGGGTTTTTATTTGGGGTTTTAGGTAGGGGAGGGGGAGCATATGGCCTTGCTGGTCGGAGCTTTCCCACCAGCCTGTCTTTGGCCTTGAGACACTTGCAGAGAGGAGGAAGCCTGTGACTTTGCTGGTCAGCAGCTTTCCCACCAGCCTGTATATCTTTGTGGGGGGGAGATAATGAATCTAGGTGCTTGTCCTTTGCGGTGTCTGTCTCCATGGAGGATAGTGGATTCTGGAGCCAGGAAGCCAGGGAGTAAGCAGGAAATGAGTGTTTTGGTTTTAAACCCATATATGTGGGTTTAATGTGGGGAAACTGATATCAGGGTAGGTATCAGTACTTTTTGTGGCTTCGGTTTTCTCAAGTGGAAAATGAAGCTGTCCAATGATCTGATTTTTAAGAAATATCTTAATTCTAATATTCTATAGTACTAGGATTCATGGTTGATTTCATTTATTTAAATTATTTACGTTTTTATTTATTCAGGAGGAAGGATATTAAGAGGTAGCATAGTGATTAAAAACACAGGCTTTAAAGAGAGATGACACAAGTTTATATTCCAACTCTGACATTTGCTAGCTCTGTAACATCCGGTCCCAGTTTCTTCATTTGGAAAGTGGAAATGGTAACAACAATGGGCTTTTAATGAAAATCAAATGAGTTAATAGACATAAACCTCCTGAGACGATGCTGATTGTAGACGTTATATAAACATCAACTGTAATTATAAGTTAAAATATAAGTATATATTGAATATGGTGCTTTTCATGTACCTATTGAACCTGGTTTTCTACTTAATATTTTGTTTTCAATTCTGTTCTTTATTGTGGAGTTTTATTACAACATAGCAATGTTCCTGACCAAATGATACATTGCCCATTTTATAATTTATTGGATGACTTGGTTGAATTAAAATCCTCAAAGTTCCACTGAGATAGACTGGGGATTTGGCCCTGTTGTGCGGCTCGCTTTGGAGAACAGCACCCTGCTACTGAAGACGTGCCACTCCTGGGTCTGAACCTGGAACTGACTTGTGTGTCTGTCCTCAGGGTCCTCCTCTTCTGCCCTGTGGTGAGAACATGCCTGGGCAGGCCTCCTGGAGCAGAAGAGACATCTGGAGCAGAACCTGTTTGCCACTTTGTAATCAAGGTCCATCTACGTCGCCCAGCAGCTAACCGAACCCCAAGATGTGTGAGTGAGCCCAGCCCAGGCTAGAAGGACTGCCCAGCCCTGCCCAGGCTACGTTGCTAACTCATGCACTAAGTGAAAACTCATTGATTAGAGCCACCAAATCTTGGGATCATGTAATGTAGCATCATCAAGGCAAATATAATGGTAAAGAGTAGCATAACAAAAAGTAAATACATTTCTATCAACCAGTGCTACTAATATAATAATCCCATTAGTTAACGAATTTATGAGCAAGAATGCACAAGTATGGAAGAAGTGTGCAGAATTTTATGCAGATAAGTTAAGAAACAGAAAAGTCTGGACAGTTTCTTAAGCATTCACAAAGTCAACCTGCCTTCATGTGTGTGATTAGCTAAGAGGATTTAACACATGATTAAGCGCAGAGATGTGCATGGATAGGAACTCATGAAGCACATTAAATTGCTATCTTCTCTCTTGATATTTTAGAGCCTCATATTCTCAGGAGAAATGCTACCAGTTTCATTTTCGGAAGGCACTTTGGGTCTGTTTAGGCAATGCTAAAGGATGAAAAAAGAAGAAAAAAGTATGAAGCATCATATTTGAGTTTTAAAAATGCTTTCATAGTTCTCTTATTCTTTCCAAGAGGGGGAGAAAAGAAAGAAAAAAGAGAAAAGGACTAATTAGACTAAAAAAAGAGCAAAATGTCTTCTTAGCCCTATATTTTCCAATTGGTCGGTAAACCAAATTTCTTATTTTGAGTTAATTCTCCAAAGTGTTAACTAAATAACATTGCAGCCTGATGTAAGTAGGGAGACTTCTCATGCAATAATCATTTCTCCTGGTGAATCTTCCATTATTTGGATTATGATCTTTTAGAAATCCCATTTTCAAACAATTTCTGTGTCTTGATATCAGCCAGCCAGTGACGTTGGGATACTTTTTTTTTGAGCTAAGGAGGAATTTCTCACCTTAGCCACTTGTTGAAAGGTAGCATACATTAGCAGCAACATAAGCATGAATTAAAGCCAACTAAATGTTGACTGACCAGCTGCTTGTAGAGCAAACCAGTGAAATACTTTATCTCTTTGTATTTATTTATTTACTTTTTATTCCTTTTTTTTTTTAAGGTATGCTTTTTTGGTGAGGAAGCTTGGCCCTGAGCTAACTTGTGTTGCCAATCTTCCTCTTTTTGTCTTCCCTTTGTTATTTTTTCATTCTCCCCAAAGCCCCAGTACACAGTGGTGCATTCTAGTTGTGAGTCCTTCTACTTCTTCTATGTGGGGTGCTGCCACAGCATGGCCTGATGCGCTGTGTGTAGGTCTGCGCCCAAGATTCGAACCAGCAAACCCCAGGCAGCTGAAGCGGAGTGTGCAAACTTAACCACTACATCACCAGGCTGGCCCCTATTACTTATTTATTTTTTTGGTGAGAAAGATTGGCCCTGAGCTAACTTCTGTTGCCAATCTTCCTCTTTTTGCTTGAGGAAGATTGTCACCGAGTTAACATCTATTTATTTTGTATGTGGGATGCCACCACAGCATGGTTTGATGAGCTGTGTGTAGGTCCAGTCCCGGGATCTGAACCAATGAACCCCAGGCTGCCGAAGTGCAGTGTGTGAACTTAACCACTATGCCACCAGGCCGGCTCCCCTTTATTTCTTGAATAGTAATTCAGCTTTCATATCATTTCCTTCTGATCATGGGAGAATATCTTATAGGAAAGGGTAAAGCAATGTTCTAGGGGTGAGGTCCCACCGTGAAACTCTGTGCACATGGCTTCCAGGCAGCTCTGCTGACCCCTCATCGTAGGACAAGTTCATTGACATTCCATCTGCTTTCTGCCCTCTGTGCTCTTTCAATACACATGGTAGCAAACACACTTCTTCCAGTTGTTGATTAAATAATTATCCCTTAACTAAGGCTTTACATCTCATGTTAAGGCAGTTATCATATTTCATATATATTTTTGGAGTTAGAGACTTCTTTGAATAACTCGGATGTGGTTATGTCACAGAAATCTGATTTCTGATGAGGAACATTAAAAAAAGAAAGATTAACACTCTCTGGTCTATACAAAAACCAAGAAAATGGCTCTTGGAATGGAGTAATTAAGGGATTTTTAATAATTGATATCTCATTAATCTGCTATTTATGGTTTTGAGATTGAGGTTTGTCTCAGTCAGTTCAGCTGCAGTAACAGAATACTGTAGACTGAGTGGTTTATAAACACAGACATTTATTCCTCACAGTCTGGCAGCTTGATGTCCAGGATCAAGGCACCAGCTGATTCCACGTCTGGTGAGAACCCACTTCCTGGCTCATGGATGGCCGTCTTCTAGTCTTCTAGCTGGGTCCTCACGTGGTGGAAGAGGCAGGGGAGCTCTCTGGGGGTCTCTTTTATAAGGGCACTAATCCCATTCATGGGGACTTCACCCTCATGGCCTCATCACCTCACAAAGGCCCCACCTCCTAACACCACCACATTGGGGTGAGGTGAAGCTAAAGCAGTGTTTAGAGGAAAACACATAGCATTAAATATTTATATTAGAAAAGAAGAAAGATCTCAAATTAAAAATGCAATCTTCTATCTTAAGCTGCTTGAAAAAGAAGAACAAAAGAAATGGCAAGAAACATTGGTTTGTTCTGGCCACACCAAATGAGTGGGATGGACCCCACCAATATTTGATCCAGATGTTGAGTTTGATGATACCCACATACACCAGAAAGTGTAAAAAGTTTCATTACTCACATAACGTGGTTTATTGAGGAGAGCACTGTGGCTCCCAAGTGGGTCCAAAGAGACTTGAGAGGTCAAGGAGAGGAGACTGGTTTGGAGTTTTTATGGTGGTTATTGGGTGGGGCTAGGGGAAGGGTTCCCGTTCATGGGCAAATGATTTGAAAAAACATTTCACTGAATAAGATTTACGGAAGTCCAATAAATACATAAAAAGATGTTCAGCATCATTAGACATAAAGAAATGCAAACTAAAACCATGATAAGATACCACTATATACTTATTAGAATGCCTAAAATTAAAACAAGAAGAATGAAAATACCAAGTACTGGCAAGGCTGTGAATAACTGGAATTCTAATGTATTGCTGTTGGGAATGAAAGAGGCTCAGTTATTCTGGAAAAATGTTGACAGTTTCTTATAATGTTAAACATGTACTTTCCATATGACTCAGAAACCCATTACCCTAGAGAAATGAAAATTTATGCTCATAGAAAATCCTGTACAAAAATACTTCTATTTGCTCTTTTCTTAATTGACCAGAAACAACACAAAAATTCATCCATGGTAAATAATGTGTGATCCATTTAAACAATGAAATCAATAAAAAGGAAGGAACTATTGATATACCCTCAAACTTGAATGAACTTCACGGACTTTTGCTGAGAGAAAGAAGAAAGTCACATATCATATGATCCCATTTGCATGGCATTCTTTAAGAGGTAAAACTACAGGGGTAGAGAACAGATCAGTGATTTCCTGGAGTTTGGATTAGAGGCACAGGGTGAGAAAAAGCAATAGGATGAGAGTTTTCGTGGTCATGGAACTGTACTGTCACCTGATTATTGTAATATTTGCACAAATATATGCACCTGGTAAAATTCACAGAATGGTATACTAAAAAGAGTCAAATTTGCTCCATGTTAATTTGAAAAATGAAATTAAAAGTTAAGAGGTTGGGAAAAGGTAAACTATGTTAAAACAAATCAAAAGAAAGCTGCAGTGGTTTTATTAATACTAGAACAAGTAGATTCCAAAGCAAAAAGATGTACATTTCCTGGGATAAAGTGTCCTTTCATCATGATAAATTAATCAATTCATCAGAGAGCTTATTAACTCTGAAGGCTTGTGCATCTAAGAGTAGAGCTTCAAAATTCGTGAAGGAAAAAATGATAAAACTACAAGAATAAGGAGACAAATTCACAATTATAGTCAGAGATTTCAGTAACCGTCTCTCAATAATTGATAGAACACATGGACAAAAAAAAATCCATTAATACATAAGGAATTGAACAAAACCATCAACCAACTTGGCTTTATTGGTGTGTATAGGTCATTACAGCAAAAACAACAAAATATACTTTCTGTTAAATGACATAGGGAACATTTACCAATAACCTAGGCTATAAAACAATTCTCAATAAAGTTAAAAGTATCCAAAATTACAAAGCATCTTCTCTGAATTGATTAAAATCATAACAGAGAGAGTTCTACGCAGCCCCCAGACATTTGGAAACCATATATCACACTTTTAAATAACGGATGGGTCAAACTAGAGACCAAAGAGAAATTAGAAAGTATTTTGAACAGAAGAAATAGAAAAACAGAAACGTCAGAATTCATGGGATGCCACCAAAGCTGCACCCAGGAAAAATTTTATAGCACCATAAAGTATGATAGAACTGAAGAAAAGCCTCAAATCAATGCCTTCACATTTCCCTTACGAAACTAGAAAAAGACAATCAAATAAATTTAAAGGTAGGCACACTAAAATAATACAAATTAGAGTGGAAATCAGTGAAATAGAAAAAAAGAAAAACAATAAATTCAGTGAAACCCAATCTGGTTCTTTGAAATTAACAACTTTGATAAATCTAAATAAGACTCATAAGAAGAGAAACAGAGACAGACAGATATATATGTACGTATATCTATCTATCTATCTATCTGTCTACCCATCTGTCTATCTATCTACAAATAGTCCTGCACTCATTCACTACTACATATAAATGCCAGTACAGAATGTTACTCACTGGGCCCATTAGATCTGACACTGAACACCACCTGTAGGATAATGTTTATCATCCTCATGTGCTTCTCCATTGTAATGGCGCCATCTTTCCTAATTTGACTGAACGCCCACCAGTTCTGCCTGGTCCATTTCACCATTTCATCAGTCTCATCTACTTCCTTCCTCTCAAGTAGGAGTTTTTCCATCAAAGAAAGTTTATTGCGAGAGACAAAGCCACTGATCGCTCTATGTCTTAGGCAATGCCCTGGCACAGGAATTGTTCCAAGTCTGATTCAAACATAGCTGGGTCCCTCAGCAGAGCCTCAATATTGTTTATTGCTGGTCTTTGAGCCTGGCTCCAACCCCACCATCCCAGCAGGACCTCTGAGCTATAAAGCAGCAGAGTAGATGGGGGATTTGCTCTTCTCTGACTGTCACACAGCTCCTCCCTATGGAGCAGGCTCTGTTTGTGTGTCTGTGAGGAACTCCTGCTGCTGTTGACGGTCACCCCCTGACGGGTATGTCTTCCAGAGCACAGATCAGGGGAGGTGGGATCTGTGAGGTTCCTGGGTCCAGAACACATCATGTTGGTTTGCAAGCCCACTGGAATAACTTCCGTAATATGGAGCCGGATGGAGAAATGGTGCCGTCCCTAGGTAAACCCCGTGACCACCCAGTCTTCTTAAAAGCTCTTGTAGATTTTTCTGAATGAATGATTCTCAATTTGTTGCAAGCCCATCAGTCAATCTCCAGAGAGTGGTGATGGTCTGTGCTACTTTCAACCAGGCTAATAGAGGTGTCTTTTGGGGAGAGTTTTCACTCATCTCTCTTTTCTTTTTGTCCTTAATTTCATTGATTTCTGCTATAATCTTCATCATATCCTTTCTTCTAATTTTACAAAGCTACTGTTTTTTTCCCAAAATACTGATTCCAGGAGTAGTTTTTTTCCTTTTATCATCTAAGCCCAATGTTTGTTAATTTTCATGAAAAGATCTCTTTTCAAACCCATGCTATCTTTTAAAATAATATTCCACAGCAATAATATAATCATTTTATAAACCAATAAATCCATTGTGAAGATAACAAAAGAAGACACAGAGAAAAACCATTACTTCCTTTTACATTCAGAACTGCCACCCTCCCAGGCCCTAAACCTCTGCCTTACATCTGTATAATTTTCCTTTGAAATATTTAATAAATCTTCTTCATCACCAGACAAAGCTAAAGTATAGGTATTTCCGAGAAATTTATCTGAGACTCCTCAAAACTGAGAAAGCTTTATGATCCAACAGAATATACGTATATAGTCTCATTTACATTATGCATATTCTTAGATACATATAATCTCATATATTATATATAGTCTCAAATATACTATATATATTCTCATATATTACATATATTATGTGCATATTCTCATATATATTATATGTACTCATATATTTAGTTATATATATTCTCATACATTTTTTATATATTCTCATATATATTTTATGTCCTCATATAGATTATATATTCTCATATAGATTATATATATTCTCATTTAGGTTTTATATATTCTCATATAGATTATATATTCTCACATATATTTTATGTATTCTCACATAGCTTACCTATTCTCATATAGATTATATATATTCTCATATATTTATATATATTCTCATATGCTATATATTTCATATAGATTAAACATTCTCATATATTATACATTCTTATATAGATTTTATATATTCTCATATAGATTATATATATATATTCTCATATAAATGAGAAACACTGTGGCAAATTTGAGTGGTGACATTTTTGAAGCCAGGACACTTTTTTTCATGTCGGTGACTGCTTTATCTTTTCAACTCCAGGAATTACTCCATATCCTGAAGTGCTCAGTCTGTAAGCATTCTGTAATAATACTTACTATTTAAAATTTGGATCCCCAAGTGCTCTGTATGCTTTATTATAATACTTAACTTCTCTCTATTAGTTATTAGTTGGCTTTCTTATGTGATAAAATAAGTATGGTTCATAGCCTCTGATTTTAGGTGAATTTCTCTGGCTTATCTCTCCTATATGGATTTGATTCTGATCAATATTTTTAGAAGTGGAATTGGAAATTGGAACTATGTTGATGTGAACAGGAACAACTCATCCATCAGTTCATTGGAGTGAGATCTCTGTGCTCTCTAAGAGAGTGATATCTGCTTTAGGGCACACCAAAAGTTAGTCTGTTTTCATTCACTCACAGTAATCAACATTTAGCGTGAAGTAGAGACCGTTTCTGCTGCTGCATTCAGCTCCTTTAATCTTAATATTTTAGTTTAGACAAATAAAGCTACATTACAACACATTTATAAACTTGCAGCCCAGTAATTATGACCACACGTCAAGATTTGGTGCCCAGGGTTTGGTTATTTAGGTAGAATGTTATAGTTTAAGATCTGGCCCTGGATGCATCATTGTGCTGAAATAGACAGGGGGGAGCTCACTTAACCCCCAGGGTTCGGTCTGGAAGATAAACACCATTTAGGCAGCAACAGTCGGGCATCATTCAAGGACTCAGTCAGCGGTGAGGGTCAGAGGTTCTCCAAAGGAAGTTCATTGTGCGTCTGCAAACGTGATGGATTATCTGGAGCTGCGGCAAGTCAACATACATTTGTGTAACAAGAATGCTCATTATACTGTTGTTTAAGTACTGTGATTGATTTAATAATGCAAGAGGAAAAATATGCATACATATATTTCTTTTCACCTTAAGGGTCACATGAGTTTGATTCCTCAAAAGAAATTTTTTAGGGAAGTTTTAGGTTCACAGCAAAATTGAGAGGAAAGTACAGAGATTTCTCATACACCCCCCAGCCCCTTCATGTGCACAGCCTCCTCGATTGTCAACATCCCCCACCAGATGGTACATTTGTTGTAATCAATGAACCTACACGGATATGACATCACCACCCAAAGTCCAGTTTACATTGGGGTTCACTCTTGGTGGGGCACATTCTATGGCTTTGGACAAGTGTATATTGACATGTATCCATCATTACAGCATCGTATAGACTATTTTCACTGCCCCCCAGGGTCCTCTGAGCTCTCTTGTTCATGCCTCCCTGCCCGTATATATTTTTTAAAGATAGTTTGTTTCACATAGGCTATTGCTTTCTCTCCTAATCCAGGACATACAATATATATTCACCTCAATATATAATATTAAAATAAAATGTATATATTAAGACTAAGACAGACTGTGATTCATGCTAAACAGTATATTTATCCTCTTTGATTCCAATTTTCCCAAATGCATTTATCACAATTACAGGTAGAAAATCATGCCTATATCATTTAGTCAGGATTGTAAAAATGAACTAATAATTATTTAAGAACTTTGCTCCTTCAGGTGATTATTAATGTTGGTATTTGACATATGACATCAATAAGCTCTTATTTTGAACTTAGATCATAAGTTAGGCTTTTTTTTGCGATAAGTTATTTATAAAATTGATAAGAAAATAACATGATAGTCCCCAAACATACTTGTATCACAGTAAATTAATAAACAGACATAACTTCTTTCTTTGGGGGTGATATTCTGTGCCGTGGAGCTGGAGTGTGTGCTATGAAATCGCGAAATCCTTCTCCAAGTTTTCCGTTTCATTTAAGACATTTTATTTAGCTGTGTCTATCAGTATAGAAATTTGTGAAGGAAGAAAGCCACAAACATCTATAGGATGTCATTTTCCTCCACCCCACCAAAATTCCCTGCAGGAAGGAATAACAAAACGCATCACATCCGACACAGTATCAGTGTGGTTAAGAGGCAGACACGGCAATAAACATTAGCTGGTTAAACAGGCACAGTAAACAGCCAGGATTTCGTCCTTACGAAGATATATTGAACAACATTGCCCTATAGGGGTTATAGAGAGTCGAACGGAGCTACTAAAAATGTAAATTTATTCCTCAACATATTGCTGCTTAAATGGGGAATATTCTGATGTCTCTAAGGCTTTTCTGGATAATTTTATCAGTTTATGACCCTAATACTTCAAGGCCACAGAATAGCTTTTCCTTTTTTTCCCCCTTCTTTGGAGAAATTTAGAGTATGTCATTTTTTCTATGAGTGCCATTTCTTTATGTGATTCAAGCTTTCGTCCCTTGATCTAATTAAAACTATACCGCATTATTTAGCAGAATAGCAGCGTCTGCTGTATAATACTTAATAAAGCAACATAAACACAAAGTTCAATAGTTAAGTCACCATAGATGTGTACGGAATTTTCTTCACTGACCTTTTTTAAATGCACGTATATTTATATGGCATTTTTGGCACTGCTCTGGTCTCTTGTGTATTAAATGGCTAGCACAATGGTTGATGAAATGAGCCAAGGGCTGCAAAAGCGAAATTACTATAGTAGCAACATATTCATGGTAATATAAAAAGAATTCACCATCCACTGACAGAGGCAGTAATACCGAGCCCTGTTAATTTTCTTTACCCTTGGGCTGAAAAATGTATTTAGGTCATGAGAAGCATAGGATTTCATGTATGAGCTATTTAATAAGTTTTAAAATTGACATAACTCTTAAATTTCCTTTACACCTACATCTTTGTTCAAAGTACTTTTCTTTAAATGGAGCCTTTCTGTTGTGTTGTAAAGTTTCTGTAGTGAAGATAATTTTGTTTAGCAAAGCGTGTCTGAATATTCCTTTATACTTTTTCAAACAACAATGAAAATATGCTATGTCTAATTCGATCTTCCCATTAACTTATAAATAATGTTAATTTATTTCTGAGACTAATTAACATGCCTTTAATGGCTGCATTACTAATTACGTCCAATAGGTGTTAGGTTCTGTAGCAATGGAAATTTAAAACTCTGTGTGTGGATTCTAGGAAGAAGAAATTTTGAGAAGACTGGAGAATTGCTAGTCTCCATTTCAGCAGACACCACTCTTAGAGAATTTAAATGCATGTCATGCTTTTAGCTGATCTCTGAATGTGGAAGTGAATTCTCTCTGATTTACATAAAGTTTAAAAATTCCTACTTCACAGGAAGACCCAGCAAAAGTATTAACTGAGCAAGGACCAGACCATGTCCGTGAGCTTCTCAAACCAAGTCACTTTCCTCTAGGGGCGAGATTGGGAGTCTGGTACTCATCTGTTATTGTCACAGTGATATCCAAAATAACATTTTTTATTTGTAATTCACTCAATCTCTGTCCTGCTTCCCTCTCCTCATTTCTCCCTCAGTCCAGGACCACCACAGCATTCAAAATAAGGACATTTTTTTGACTCCATTTCCTTGTAGCTATTCCTTGATGTATCAAGGTTATCAGCCAGAAATTCCTCAAAATCAGTACGTCTGATGGAGACAGAAGGGTGAGGCCTGGTTCACCCAAAAGATGAGCTAGTACCTGGTCTGGTAGATTTATCCACTTCTCATAAATCTTCATTCGTCATTGAATTGTAGGAAAACACGAGTGATCATTGCAGAGAAGCAAAAGAAGCTGAATGAAGGTCATTTGCCTTCAGAGCCCATGTCCACTCAGAGCAGAAAAATACCACTTTGCCTCCCCGTGTGTTGCGGTTTTCATCAATCGAGGTTTCTTGAGCACTCCTGTTTGATACTTCTAAAGAAGACTTCCTGTCAATGAATTTATTTGTGCAAAAAATTTATTCACGAGAAATCTCTCCTTCAACGAGTGGTGGTTCCAGTTTTACTGTGTTCTGGGGCCGGAAAGGAGTGGGAGCCTGGTCCTGAAGGAAGACGACTTCTCAGGCTTTGACAATGCTGACTCCGTTGATCTCACTAGTAAGGTAAGAAGTTTGACTTGAGATAAAGATAGAGTTTTGAGGGCACACAGTTCATCAGACGGCTCTTCCTTTTATAGTCTAACAGTTGGGAAACTATTCTAACTAACAGTCTCTTTCTAGGATCTGGATAAGAACCTACTTTGTACCAAAGATGCTCCACGTGATTTTAAACATACATCGTCTCATTTAATTCTTGTAATTCTCTGGGATGGCTCTGGAGCTTGACCCATTGCCTGTCTTGCCAGAGGACAACGTACCTCCAATTAAAGCAGCTCATTAGGAACGATCCTTCGTCCTTGCCTGGACTGTATGTGGACTTCTTTATTTATTCCCTGTTGACACTTGCTTCATCCATCTCCTGTTTTCTCCGGTTTGAAAGTCTGTAGCACAGAATTACAACTCTAACTCTGAGTTTATCTCTACTGCTTTCTCCCCCCATGACTCAGAGATTGGTTGAACTGTGTAGAATTGGCCCGGCCAGCCCTCCAGAGAAGGCCATCCTTGATGGCAAATGTGGCTTTGATTTTGGAAAGCATGACTCTGGAACACAGGAATTCCACAGGTTAGGCCTTGTGTGTCTGCATTAGCTCTGCTGCTAAGTAAAGGACAGTGCGGAATTCTGGGTTTTCCTCCCTTCAAAACCCATGGTCCTTCCTTTCTGCTGCCTTTGGTGAAGGAAAATTAGGAAGAGTTGTGCCCATTGATGAGTCATTCCTTAGTTTCATTACCTTTAATCAGATGAACTGAAAGAGCTTTGTTTGGCTATGGAGATAATGGAATCAAGGGCAAAATGACAAAGCTAAGCAAAGTGAGTCTAGAAACTGTAGTTCAATCTCTTGTTTTGTTATTGCTTCCCCGCTCTGTGACTCCCATGCACACATACACATGTATGTATGCGTGTGTATGTGTATATGTAAACACATACACATTTCTGTAATTTCCAAGAGAACCACGATTATGGTAGTTATGGCTGTCCTAATAAAGCCTGCCATGAAATGCTTTTTCAAATGATGTGTGAAGATATTGCAATGGTCAGCCCAAAGGGTGGCATGTGCGTTAGAGGTGTTGAGTACACTTTGGCCTCATTAGGCAGTTGGACTCCACCAGTGGTCTCTAAAAATGCCCTCTGGGAAGACTCAAGAACATCATAAAGTCTTGACTATGTAGGAATCGCAGGATTGGGTCATCAGGCAGAACTATTCTGATTGGCCTTGCAGCACTTGTACCTACAGCTCACTGACCTTTCGTCAGATATGGCAGAATGAGCAGAAACCACGTGGGCCTCCAACGGTGTTTGCAGGTGATACAGGTAGAGAGCTCTGGAAATGGACAGGACTGCACTGACAACGCAGCCAGGCAGAGATGGGACGGAACAAAACCGGGTCAGATCCAGACAGACAGTAACAGCTGGTGCAGTGGTAGAAAAGGAGACACCGGACTTCTTTTGTAGGCTAGGAGGCTTCTTGATACCCATGAAGGATGTACATTAAATCTTTCCATATGATGTGTTTTAAAGAAACGGGCCGTATGCTATGTTACATGATAAAGTCGACAAAGTTTTAACATGAGTTATAGACCAATACTGTGGGAGCTCTAATGCTTACCTAGCCTGTGAAATTTGAGCTGGACTTTGAAAGATAGAGAGTATTTTTCTCATTATCATTTTGGAAAAAGTGTTAGAGCTAGGAGAAACCGAGTGTGTGAAGTCGGTAAACCCATATCCTCCTTGGTTTTGTCAAACCACCCAGATCTGCTCACTACTATCCTTCTCGTTGCTGACCATATGATTCATAGGTGACCTAGCCTTTCGTTTCGTCAATTTAAATCACATTGTCAGTTTTTTCCCAGCCTTGGATTCTCACAGGCTTTCGTGGAGGATGCAACTCAACTGTATGTGACCCCTCCAAAGATTCTGCCCTCCTGCTCCTCTCACATCTCACATCGTAAGTTTGCTGAATCTTTTTGAACATTTGTAACAAGAGATTTGAAGCATGGGCTCAGGGTAGCTAGTGCCTGGGTTTGAATCCTTTCTCTGTCCCTTACTGTGTGAATGCGGGCAAATCACATGAATTTTCTCTACCTCAGTTTCCCTGTCTGTAAGTCAGAGATAGTCATATAAATCAACTCCAAAGGCAAGTTTGGACTTAGCCAGGTATAACATGAAAATACCTGCCACATGGTATACACATGCTCCATATTAGCTTTTCATTATCTGAAGCGCCTCTTAATTCTTACATGAGACCACTCTTTATGCAAATTTGCTGATATAAAACTGCCACTCCCAGGCCAATGCTCCAGGAATTTGGTCACCTGTGCTTTCTGATTTTTTAGTGTCATCTACTTTTATCTGCTTTCTTCAGATGCACTTTGGTCCCTGCTTTACAACCCAAACTGGATTTCATTGACAATTTCGACATAACTTCCTGTAGCTCTGAAAATACGTTATATTATTTCACGTAATATAAATGTATAACAGTTGGCTTCTGGAAAAGAAAGTACATTTCATATATGGACAGACATTTATTATAAATTTTACTGATATGAAGGAAGTGTAGCACACAATTTATAAATAATAATTGCATATGCAATAGGTGTTGTTATAACTCCATAAAGCCAATCGATTCTCACACAGGTGGCGTTCATTGACTTTTGCCAAATTCCTGGATCCATAAGCAATCGATGGTTGTGTTTGATGAGCAAGCACAGCTCTGGCATAAATGTTGGTTTACAAAAGCCAAACAGAGAAATACGTCAGAACTTCACTATTTCATCAACTATGTGACTGATTTCCTTGACTTCTCGGATAATCGTTGTCACATACTGTCTGAAAATCTCATCAATTTTCTGTTCTTTTCACAAATTAATAGGTGCAGACACCACACACTTTTAAATTTAATCTGCATTATTAGCATTTTCCATCATTTCGTTAAGTCGATATAATCCACCAAACTTTAAATCAAGACCTGACTGGTAGTGCTTGCGTATTTTCATGAATTTCAAGTTACCAATGTGACATCACTGAACGTCATGTTGGGAATAAATGCAGAGTAGCACATCATTATTCAGTCCTTCCACCACAGAGATGCAATAGTCATAATCAACCTCATGAACAGAGATAACAGTAAAATAAGTAGGAACCATGAATTTTGGGTATGTATACCTTTTTAAGGTAATTTATTTAATAATAAGTTCATGCAGTTTAATTTTTCATAATGTCTGTGTTTGGCAATTGGCTTGCAATATTCCTGAAAATTTAGCAGCCAACCCCGGCAATCTGGAACAAATTTGTTGCAGCATGCCACTGTATTCATGTTTGCAACAAGGTGGACCACCTATTGCTCCACTCTGGCCTGTGCAAATGACGTCTTATCTGTTTCTTCAAGCTCATGGCCTGTATCTTTTTTCTATTTCCTTTATTTCCCAGTTTCTTGTTCCTTAAGCTTTTTCAGAGTACTCTGGAAAAGGGGACATTTACAAAATATGCAGGAAAAAACCAACTCTTTCTCTTGAAAAGATTATGGACCTTGAGCAGGAAACAGACAATTGTGAGTCAATGTGCCACCTGCCATGAAACATAAGAGCCTGCAGGGGCACTTGGAAAAACCTTGACAATTCAGGGACGACTTTGCCCAGGAGGGAAGACATGAACCAAACTCCAGCTAGGGATTTCCAGGCAGACATACTTGGAGGCATATCAGTTATTTTTATGCAACAAACACTTAGGTAGAGCTCATGCAGTAGCAAGACAATGTTCTAATGTTCACAAATATTAACTCCTTTAGTCCCCATAAACAACCCCGTATTATGGGTAGGGACTATTATTAACGCATTTGACAGGAGAGAAAACGAAGGCACAGAGAGGTCAATAACTTGCCCAGGAGGAGACAGAGGCAGAATTTGAGCCTAGGCAAGAGGGTTCCACAGTCTGCGCCCCCATTCACAGCTCTGCTTGCCTCTTATGGAGACAGCATGTACTCAAGGGCCTGGCAGTTTGAAAGAGGGTGCACCGGGCACATTTACTTAGGCACAGCTGTAGCTCAGGTTGTGTGGAAAAAAGCGAGGATAACACAGCTGGAAATGCAGGAGGCGACTGTGTCATGGTGTCTTGATATGACATGCAAAATGTTTGCATTTTACTCCATGGGGTGTGAAGCTCTTGGATGATTTTTGAAGAGTGGTGCGATAGATTTTGAAGTTTATTCGCAGTGTGAGAGCTTATTTTAAAACATACAAAATGAAGTTAGGAGAGAGTTATGAGTCTGTTATGGCAGTTCAGGCGCTTGATCACAGCTGACTACCAGAAACGTGCTGGAAGAAGAATGAAGAGACCTGGCGGGTGACTGGATGTCCAAGGGCAAGAGACGGGTCATTCAACCTCCGATTTTTCTTTACGTTTTATTATGTAATTCTTAATTAATACAAAATAATATATCCATCATGAATGTAAGTCATAACACGCAATAATAAAATGAGTAGCTAAACCTAGCACCCAAATTCAATAGCACATCACCCATAGGGGTGCATCTTCCAGTGTATTTCCACCTATTCCATCACCGATTCTCTCCCTCAGGGTAACCACTGATCTGAATTGTGTATTGGTCATTCATTTTTTTATGGTTTTCTTACATTTCTGTGCATCACTAATCTCTTGTTAGATCATATTATGCTGTTGAGGGCTGTAAAAACATTTCTTACTGTGTGTGGTCTTCTGAAATTTTACTCTCTGCTGAAGAGTCTTCTAAGATCCATCCATATTATGCATAGTTCTCGTTCATTTTCTTTGCTGTATAAAATCGACTAGTAGAAATCCATATGACAACTTATTTGTTCACTCCTTGTTGATGAACACCCACTTTGTTTCCGTAATAAGCAGCACAGCTATGACCATTCTTTTAAATATTCCATGTGCACCTGTGCAAGCCCAAGGCACGTGCCTTGGAGTGCAATTGCTGGGCTGCGGGATGAACAAATATTTAACTTCACCAGACAATGTCAAATTGTTTCCTAAAGTAGTTTTACCAATTTGAATTCTTACCAACAGAGCACTAAAGCTTCATTGATCCATTTCCTCACCAGTAATTTATATTATCGTAGTTCTTAAATATTGCCAATTCAGTGACTGCGAAATGGAATTGCTTTTGAATCTCAATTTGCATATACCTGATTTCTACTTAGTTTGAGCCTCTTTCATATGTTAATAAAGTGTTTGAGCTCCTTTACCTGTATAAAAAATTACTCGTCACTTTTGTCCATTTGTCATTGAAATCCTTTGCATGTCACCTCTTGGGTTATTGTGTCTCTTTTCATTTCCTTCATGGTACTTTTACTTATTAATGAACAATAGGTCATACATTTGTTTATTCCTTTAATTAATAAATATTTATGAGTGCTTGTTACCTTCCAGGGAACTTTCTGGGTGCTGGAGAAAAAGCATTTAGCGGAACAGTCTACAGTCTATGCTCTCATGGGGCTTACTCTCAAAGTTCCTGTTGAGGATATATCGACAATAAGAAGATGGAGAAGTGGAATATGTTGTATGCTGGATATTGACAAGTGCAATTGAGAAAATTTAAACAAAGGAGAGTATGGGAGGTTTTGGGACTTATATAGATTTTTAAATCTGGTAGAGGGGAAAGCCTGCCTGAGAAGACTGGAAAGAGATAAGAAGGGACTGATTCAGATGTTGGCTTAGAAACAGGGGGCAGTCCAGACAGAAGAAATAGTAAATTCAAAGGCCCTGAGGAAGGATCACACTTAGAATGGAAAGAATGGAAAGGCCGGCAGTGTGGCCAAGGCAGAGAAGGGAGGAATGCAGCAGGAGGTACGTTTAAATAATCAGTGGGAAAATGGCAGAACATGAAGGATTTTGTAGGTCACAGAGAACTTGAGAACAGAGGCTTGATTCTAAATAAAGAGCTATTGGAGGGTGTTGAGAGAGGAGGTCTGACAGGATGTCCTTGGATACTGTGTTGAGCCTGGACCATAGGAAGGGGCAAAGATGAAAGATGGAGAGCCGTTAGGATGCTACCATGGCCATCCAAGGGAACGATGGGTATGGGGTGTGGCTGAGACCCCACGAATGAAATGCTGATGGTAAAGTTGTGGTCAGATTCTGGCTATTATTCCAAGGGAGAGACCCCAGCTTTAGTTTGCAGAGAGATGAGACGCATAAGAGAAATCAAAGATGACTCCGGGTTTTGGTCCTGATTTCTTTTTTTAATTGAAAATTTAATAATCTGAAGTCCTGTGGGGAGAGAGGTCTAAATCTATTGCTTCTTTTCAACGGATAAATCTCACTTACGGTTGCTTTTTTTTCCTTGCATGTTTGAAGATTCTGGATTCAGAGCTCATATTTGCTTACTTTTAATCTCTGAGAATCCAGCAGATCTGAATTGAGGAAGGCTTTCTCCAGAGATGATTTGTGATTCCTACTGCAGAAGCCAAGGGTGCCTGTGAACTGAGACCATGTTAGTCCTTGTATTGATGCCTCTTGGTACCCAACCAACGTCCTTTTCCACATGTCCTTCTCCAGTCATCACTACAGCAACTGGCTTCTTCTGTGTAACCTAGCAACACCCCATCCAGGCTGCATGGCCAGTTCCTGTGCTCAAGGTTTCTTCAGCACCAAGGTTTGGTTCTCATCCATTCTCAATCTGGAAATGCACCAGATTTAACATCCTACGAACAAAATCTTGACAACTGGGAGCCAGGATCCAGTGACAAATTCTTCCCTCTTTTGTCTTTTGGGCAGAAAATTCTAAGCCACAGCTGACTTGGCTCCTCAATGGATCCTAGATGATACATCTCAATTCCTGACAGTGGTGACCATTTCAATAACATAATATGTATGGTTTCCCTTGTTTTCTGAGATTCTTTCTTAAATTTTACCACTGGGATACAAACTTTTGTCTCAAGTGTGCTGTCTGGGAGGATCCCAAGCTAAAATATTTGCCTCCAGTTTTCCAGACTTAATGCAAGAATGTCAGGCTCATGCTTAAGGGCTTAATCTATTGAGCATATTGATTATATTGGCACTTGCCTTCAGTACAGGTCCACCTATTGGATTTTGTTCCTGCTTTCTTTACTCTGCTCTTTGTTTTCTGCCCTTGGCTTCTTTCTTTATTTTTGTAGATGGAGGATGCTGGGGGATAGATAAGTTGAGGTGAGAGATAGCTTGGAGACATCCCTTATTTGCTGTGAGTGTAACAATGCATTTATAAACAACTTTTTGTTCATTTATTGAGAATTAATTACTGTTGTAGCGGGAGTGTCTTCTAAATTGTCTAATCTACCAACCTAACCATGTATCTTTGGCAAGTGATTAAATCATTGTGCTTAGTTTCCTCAACTGTGAAATAAGGACAATAGTTATACCCACTGCCTGGTACAATTTTGAGAATTAATTGGTTTGTACGTGTAAAGCCCTTGAAACAGTGCCCACACGCAGTGAGTGCTAAATAAGTATTAGCTATTATTGTTGTTGTTATTATTGTTAAATGTTCATGGGCTGAATGATGAGTGGGGAGTAGACCTCATATTTGTAATAGCAGACTTTTCAGTGGGGTTGTGAAGAAGTTTTATATCAGCAGGAAGAAAAAGTACTGATTAAAAAGAAACCCTTAAACATGTTTTAAAGGGTATAAATAATTCCACGCAAAATATTGGTCCTTTAAAAATGTGTTAAAAGAATTATAATAATTGAACTGACATAAGCAAGACCATCTGAGCAGAGAAAATTTAGAAGGGGCATTTAAAAGGAAAGCTATATTATTTGAATATTCTTGGCAATCCTCTCTTAAAAATTTATTCTGGTGTATGCTGAGCTATCAAATAATCACTTAAGTGAGTAATGAAGATTGCATGAGCATTAGCTATGAAAATTTCCAGGAAGAAATTTCCCTGGGGAAGATCGCTAAGCTTTCCTTTGGTCAGACAGATGTCCGTGGTGACAGATGTCCCTGTAAGTAAGGATCTTAGTTCTGTCCACTGCTGCAGGTCCAACGAAGAATAGTCCTAGACTCAGAGCTGGCATCCAGTAAATATGCTAAATTAATGAACAAATAAATAAGGAAATCCCATGGATTCATGTGTTTCTGAGATTTATTTGCTGGTTTATTTGAACCAACGAATTTTGTGCTGATCCACCAGTGTTTGCTATTTCATCTCCTAAAGACTTTCCCAATGCAGCTCTTTTCTCTCCCTCTCTTTTCAATGTGGGATTTGTGAGTCACTGGTTACCAAGCTGAAGCCATCATTCTCTCTGCCCTCATTCCATTTGGTCTATGCCAAGAGTTTAAGCAAAGTTCTAAGCTATCTGATAAAATGGTAGGGGACTAATTGATCAAATTACTTCTAATTTGATCCAATGTTGCCTTCCATATATTCAGGGACATTTTAGACAGAAATCTGAAGTATTACTGGTGATTTGATTTCTCCCCACTCATTGGTGGTGAATTATAATGTTTGGTTTATTTCAAAGAAAATCAGAAATGCTATTCTATTGATTGAATCCGAGATTTTCTGATTCTTATTTAAACCCAAACTCTGATCAAATATTAAGTTGGTGAAAATATATATCAAACACCTTTTAAAATTGTGCAGTCACATAATTTTCTTGATTATTCCAGTTTTCAACAACTTATTCTCTGTTATCCATACAACATTGCTCTGTATGTGCATGATAGGAATAGTTATGGCCATCAATGGCAGAAGTGCCAGAAAAAGCATTATCACTTGTAGCATTTTGCCACACGAAGGGCCAGCCCATAATCAAAATCCTACAGTACTAATGGCTTCATTTTTATCGAGTTTGTAGATAAACTTTATGACCACGACTTTCTGTTTATCTCCTTTATTGTAACTCTTTCTGCTGTATTTATGAGTGACATTTGAAGAGCTGAGGATTTTCTT
Organism: Equus asinus; assembly: GCF_041296235.1. Lineage (NCBI taxonomy): Eukaryota > Metazoa > Chordata > Mammalia > Perissodactyla > Equidae > Equus > Equus asinus. The sequence goes on from NC_091818.1 coordinate 43,815,418, forward strand.
TGAAATTGTTTTTCCATTAAGATCAGCCATCATTTGCAAACTTGTGAATTCATTAAAACTTATTTTGAAAGCGAGTGGATATATTAATGTGAAAACACTCACAAGAGTAGAGTATGATTGAACCTCAGCACTTCTAAACTCCTTTTGAGAATTTTCAACACAATTTATTTCAGATTCAAATTCTAAACTGAATTAAAATGCTAATCATTAATTTTATTTCTACAAGGGTTAAAGTAGTTATATGAAAAAATATAGGTAATCAATAGGAAAGGTCATTTGTCCTTTTCAGACATAGCATAAAAGGGTATACAGTTTTGTTTTATATAACTGCTGTGTTTCATAAATTTTATTTGTTTAGTGAATACTAAAATGTTGTAGGTATTTTCTTAAAAATACAAGTACATTTATTTTCTTTTAAAATGTTTTTTCTTTTTTATTGCTTAAATAACACAAGTTCATAGTTGGAAATAAATAAGATTATATTTTGTTAAAATGTTCACCTATTTTGCTATTTATTTGTTAAAATATGCATATTAATTGTCCAGTATTAATGATAAAACTTTGTTGACTACTTCTTAGTATAATAACTTCCGTACTTACAGAATTTGTTATAATTTTAAATCATCTTTTAGAAAGGGATTACTAATACATTGTATTTTAAAAGTACATTCTTAGAGTAAGTGGATATATTATGATAGCTTCTAAATATATCTCAATGCAAACAATATATGTTTTATTATACAATATATGGGGAAATGTCTTGTTTTGCAATGGGTTTGTCTCTATTTTTAGAAAACCGCAAATCTATGTTCAAAGACGCCATTAATTAAGTGTCAGGAATGGGGTCATTTGACCAACAGTAAAAGCAAGAAATTCCTTTCAGATTATCCTGAGGCCGAAAGGCGAATGTTTGACAGATGCTGCAGTGAAGGAAGTGATTACAAGGACTGCTTTTTAATCAATGAGATGCTATTATGAGCAATAGATCCAATTTCTTTTAATCAATAGACCATTTTTATTACATGTACTAAGAGATATTCTATGGAATTCATATAGGATATTCTTCACCAGACTAAAGCTCTCATTTTGTTTTCATTCAGATTCCACCATGATATCTAGTTTTATCCCTATTAAAAGATACTTTTTGCTTTTTTACAATTTTTGTTTCTAAAGATTTATTGAACACTATATTTTAAGAAATTCACTGAATACCAACTCTATGACAGGAAATGAACTAGGACTGGGCATTAAAACAAAGTAAGACTATTCCAAATTTTCAAAGACATTACAGTCTAAAGGAGGACACAAATACACTTCCATAAGTATAATAAAATATAGGTCATTCTACACCAAGATTGGAATCTTTCTGAGGAAGCGACTTATTTATGCTCCTAGAAAGGAGTGGCTGTGATCTGTGGGGTGACAGGATACGTGGGTGGTCAGCAAGCCTTCAATATAAGGCAGGATTTGTCAGGTTTTTTCAGGCGAAAAAAGTGGCAAAAACATCCCAAACAGGGTAAATCTAGGAATAATATGAAGGATTAAATCTTGTTTATCTCGGTCTTCCAGATCTGCAAGACTGATAGTCTTTAAGGTCTTTTGACAATGCATCAGTGACTTTCCTTTGCCTCAGCTCAGGTTTTATGAAGGAATTTGATGCTATTAATTCATTCCTCAAAGTGTTATTAAGCTAGTACCTTGGACCAAGAGCTATTATGAATGTTGGAGACACATCAATACATATAAAGTAGTCTTTGCCTTGAAGACTTTTAAGAATCTTGAAGCAGACAGACAACAAAGATGACGGTTACGTAAAATGATAAGATGAATGTTCACCCATCCCTTACTGAAATACATAAAATATACACGAATATGCACCATTCTAGGATTCAGCAGGGATATTTACATATAACAAAATCAAGCATGCTTTTATAGGTAAAATGTGAAGAGTACATCTTACGTTTAAGGTTATGGACTCTTCAGCTGGTTCAGTTTGTACCACATCTCTGAAATTTGCTAGCTATTTGACCTTGGTCACATGTTATGGACTGAATGAATGTCTATGTCCCCCCCAAATTCATATGTTGAAGCTTAACCTCCAAGGTCATGGTATTAGGAGGTCTTTGGGAGGTGATGAGATTGGTGCTCTTGTAAAAGAGACTCCAGAGACCTCCCTTCCATCATGTGAGGACACAGCGAGAAGGTGCTGTCTATGAACAAGGAAGTGGGTTCTCACCAAACACTGAATCTGCCAGAGGCTTGATCCTGGACTTCCAGCCTCCAGAACTGAGAGAAATAAATCTCTGTTGTTTAAGTCACTCCATCTGTGATGATTTGCAGTAGGAGCCTGAAGGGATTAAGATAGCATATTACCTGACAGTTTCCTTTTCTGACATATGAGGGATAATAACAGCACATACGCCCTCCTTAACCGCGCCCCCCAACGCACACAGCTGTAAAGGTCTTTGATGGAAATATATGGGTGCTTTTGCCACAAAAATACTCCTTGTCTTTCTTTTTAATGTAATATGTGATTGTTATCACTTCATTACTCTCTTTAACTTCTTGAAGTACATGAATGTCCTTACAGCAATGCAACTTAGAGATTTCCTGCTACTCCAGCATTGCAGCTAGTTTATGACACATGGCTACCAACACGGAAAAAATGAAAAAAAAAATGAAACTACTTGGTTATAAGATTTAATCAGTAATTTGGCATAGCTATGGAACAAGGTCAACAGCAAACTGAGAAAAGAGGCCACACTGCCCTCCGCATGGAAAGACCATGCAATTGATTTTACCATGAGGTCGTAAAAAATGACTATATTAAAATATTTTCCCTTAGCAGTAGGCAGACAGAGTTAATTATCCAATCATCCTAGGGCATTTCAAATAACTTCTAGGAAGCTTTAAGTCAATAAAATTCTAATTCACAGAGTTATTTATATTTCACATTAATCCTCATGTATGTATTGTTTTGAAATTTTCTCCAACCATTATTCAAAATTCCTTTCGAACTAACTGCCATTTCATACCCTGAAAAGGATGCTACTAAGAAAATTATGTTTTATAAAAACTTTAAACATGGAAAATGCACAGGACAATCGATGTCATAGGTCTGAAGAGAGAAAAACCAGTCTGGCATATTAAGCTGGTTTAAGATATGAATGCACGGAAAAGAAAGAAGTGGGGTTTTGATATATTCTATTGAAGAGTTATCAAAAAGGACATTATAAGCATTTTCCTCAAATTATTCATTCATAAAGCAAAGCAAAGGCAAAATATCCATATAAGTTAGTTCTGACATTAGAATCATAAAATAGCATATGTGGCAGCAACATATTCCTGTGGGAGCCAGATCACAGGGACTGTGCACGCCATTCTAATAAGAAGAGCTTTGAATAGATTTCATTATGTAGGCAGTGGGAAGCCAAGGAAAGGTTTGAAATAGATTGACTCTCTCTCTTTCTCATAGGCTCTTCTGACAGTCTAGGAATCATTTACGTCTGAAATAAGACAGTGGTAGTCAAATAAATGGATTTTTAAATCAGAAAGGCATTTTGTCACCGGAACCAGTATGCATGTTTCTTGTTTAAGTAGCTATGAACTTTTGGGTTCCTGGGATAATTTAAAGGAATCTAAAGATAATTGGGCCAGAACTTTTTAAAGGAGATTTCATTGAAGATATATCTTTCACCATCCCGTGTGAGATATTAATGGGAAATAACACCAAGATTTATTAAATATCGATGCAACGGTCTTAACTGTTATTCCCAAATAAGGTCCTCCTCACCACACCATTGCAATCAGCTTAACAAAAGACACAGAGAAAGATTTCTTGTCCAGTCTTTTCAAGGATCATTATGTCTTTCTTTGCTGGCCTCAAGTTTTACACCATGATCAATAGTTTGATCGCTGTACTGAGAAGATCTTGAGTACTGAAATGCTACGTGTCGGTGTATTGGAATAGTGCAGTAATCGTTAGCATGTCAGAACAAAAAAAGAGGAGAATTTGCACATACATAGAGAAAGTTGCTTGGATGATGAGAAAACTCTCAGTCAAATCATATGAAGAAGATGTGGGCAAGTTCTGATTCAGTCTAGAATGTGGAAAACTGGGCTGAGCATGGCTCCCACACCAAAAGCAAGAGAAGGGCAAGATAAAGTACAATCATTGAAAAGCCGAGATCTCCGTGAGCCTAAACAGCCAGGATTCCCGGAAGAGGGAGCTCTCCAAGGAGGTTCAGGATGTGTGTGCTATCCCAGAAGGGACAGAGCACGGGAGAGACGGGGCTGTCACATGAAGGAGCGAGAGGAAATCAACAAAACTTACAGCAAATCACAAAAGGGCGATCATGGGGTAGTGTGACAGTGCAGAATCCTGGGGCCTCAGGTGGAGGGGAGCTGGCATTTATTTGCAGTTTCTCTTAAATGGACGACACCAGGAACTCACAGGAATGACTGGGGCAGAAGAGTGGATTGGACAAAGTCTCCTTGTGTGCTAGTCAGGGTTCTCCAGAGAAGCCGAATCACAGGATAGAGAAGCCGAATCACAGGATGTATAGAGATATAGAAAGAGATTTATCATGAGGGATTGGCTCACGTGGTTATGGAGCCTGAGAGGTCCCCCCTTCTTCTGTCTGCCAGCTGAAGACACAGGAGAGCTGGTGGGGTGGTTCAGTCCAAACCCACAGGCCTGAGAACCAGGAGCAGTGCTGCCCGAGGGCAGGACACGGACGTCCCGTGTAAAGAAGAGAGCAAATTCTCCTTCCTCTGCCTTTTTGTTCTATTCAGGCTATCAGTTTACACACACACACACGCACGCTATTGTTTCATATTTCACTTCTTCTACATCTTCTCCTTTTTCCTTTTAGGATTCCAATTCCACACGTGCATATTCCTTTCAGACTAGAATTCTTGCCCTTTCACGTCTCTGTAATATTTTCCAAATTTTACCTCTCTGTGCTGGATTTTGGATACTGTCTTTAAAATTTCCTTCCAGTTTGCCTATTTTCTCTTCAAATATGCCTAATCTGTGGTTAAATATATGCCATAAGTTTTACATTTTAATTATATTTTGATTTATAAATATTCTGCTGGATGCCTTAATTTTTCTCCAAATATGCTTGCTGGTTTTTTCACAGACTCTTGGCATTTTCTCCTATTTAAACACTTCTTTTTATTAATTTAAATATTTGAAACACACTATTTTATACTTGGGCCTGATTATTCTAATGTTTGAAGGTTTTTCAGTTTTGGTTCTCTCTCATTGTTTCTGCTGGTTCTTGTTCACGGCACACTGTTTTCGTGTGTTTATTGCGATTATTAACTAGAGACTTGTTTTACATGGAAGTTTTTCTGTGAGAAGTTCAAGGGAAATGTGGGGTCTCCCAGAGAAAATTTGCATTTGGTAATGCCAGTTCACTGTGTTTTGGGGTATCTAAAGTAAATTCACGGGTGAGGTTCTATTTGACCAGCCAGGTAGGAAGATCGCAGGGGGCATTCCCACGTGGGGCGCCGTCTGTGGTTACGAGTTCTCAGTGTGAGGTGAGGCATCTGCCCCCGGCCCAACGACGTGATTTTATGTAGACATTCTTCTTTCCTTTCTCTCCCGGGAAGTGACAACTTCTCATCCGCCATTATGCTCAGCTGTGACACGGGAGGCCCAGTTTATTCTGGCGTCCTGTCAGAATCCCCAGATTAGGGGACCTCAGCCTGGGTCCCCCGCTCCAGCTTGCCTCAAAGCTCTGAACAGCCTAAGATTAAATCAACTTGGGTTTGAAATTCACTTGAAAAGTGCCTTCCACTGAAAGCCAGTTTAGAGCTTTGCTCACCTCGTTCCTTCCTGTTTTTACTTAATTTTGACCTCTGAAGAATCTTCACGGTATTGACAAATAATTAGTGCAATAAATATATTTTAACATGCATTTTATCCAGCACCTTTAGTTTCCAGTTAAAGGGTCAGTTTCCATATCTCGTGAGCCTGATGGCTGGAAATGGAATTGTAAACCATTGCATTACAGCAGCTGGTTGCAGCGATGCCGGGTGGCAACCACCAGACCAGGGGCCCAGCCTCACCCCCTCCCTCTTCTTTCCTTCCAAGAGGGTGATGCCAAGAACATGCCCAGTGAGCGCGGGCAGGACTATCTCCATCTCAGGTCCGTTCCCCAGAGGAGCCAAGCAGCAGCACCCGCTGGCGCACCTGGTGAAACTCCGCTCCTTTCCTAGTTGAGAAGAAAGACACAGACGAATTCTGTCTGCACCTTTGTCGCACTCATAGCCCCAGTGGGGACTCTTCATCCTGGCCCCTGGTTTGCTTTTTCCTGACAATTTCTAATTCATGAGAAAACACTCTAATCTTGGATTGGCTCAAATAGATCTAAAATCTACAATTTGTTTTACACAAATTAGATTTTCTCGGAGGTTTTCAGAACACAGCTTCTTACAAATGGTCTCATTTTAGAGTTGGGGTGGTCAACTCTTTTATCTTGAACCCATGCCTCTCACAAAGCTCCCGGGCCCTGCTTCATGACACAGCCCCACACAGAGACACAGTGGGAGCAGTCTGCTGTCTGCATTCTCTCCCTCATCCCCTGGCTGCCCATTGCCGCCACCAATATGGCAACTTGGCTCCAACTGCAAAGACGTCAACATATCTGCTAACAATTTGGCATAATCAGCAGCAGTTTTTCAAATAATCAAGCAGGATTTATTAATCCTGCGCACGCCCCTTGCTGCTCCAGAGGCACCTTTGTAGGATCATCATTAATTAGGATAATCAAATTTCTCTTTTATCTTCATTTGACGATTACAAAGTCATTTTGTCAGGCATAAATTACTCACTCATTATTATGGAAAAATTTATTTCTTACAAACTTCAAACAACATATACATTATCTTCAATAGCACATAGCCTTTTAGGAAATAGATAGCATTTTCCACACTGAATAAGTGTAATTCAGAAGGACGTTTCTAAATAACACCTCATCTGGCTTCGTGTTCAGTATAGGCTATTTCAATGTTTCATTTGACTGGGATCTACAAAGTGATATAATTTGTCTTTAAAGTTAACATAATTTTCCTCTTTTCCCTTGGAAAGACCTTTTGATGGATATATTCCTGTCTGAAAGTCACATAGTACTTTTTAAAAACCTCAGTGTTGGTTAGTATTTAAACATTTCAAGCGTTAAGTACATATATGTATTGACATATATTCTTATTACAGTATTATGGTATGGTATTATGGTATTAGCACAAATGATTAAAAAGAATGAAGAATAAAACTCTATCTATGGTCGGGAGATAACTTCCAGCTTATTTTAATTATAAAATTAATTATAAAATTTTAATATTTTATTAGGAACCACCTTAATTTCCATTGCTTAATATTGTGCAATGCCTCTTAATATGTGGAATTTGCATCAGAATCACCTGGAATGGTTTTTAAAATGGGTGATTCCCATTCCCAGATCCAATTTGAAATTTTCTGGGTGTTTTTCTGTAGTTTGAATTTGAACACATTCCACGTGTGATATTCCACACATTAAGGTTCAGAAAACTATTAATTTGGTGGTTCAGGGTCATGTAACTTGGAGGAGAGTCAGCCCTTGACCTCGATTCTATTAGGGTCTCCTTCTGGGCCTGAGAATCAAGTTGACCTAAGGAGAAAAGCATACAGATGGATTGAGTATAAGTTGTACACAACACAGAAGCCCTCCTAGGGAAATGAAGACCCAAAGAAGTAGCCAGGCATAAGAGTTTATAGAGTGGGTTGAACAAAGACAGGCAATTATGGAAAAGTAACTAAACATATGGGGAGATCAAAGGAAGATGGGGATTATTTTAACAAAGTTTGTTTTTACAGATTTCTCTCTTCCCACCTCTCTGTCTCTGGTGACAAGAACGTTTCTTTCCTCCTGGTACAGGAACGGCGTCTTTCACAGGGCGGTTCATCTCCTGCTCTCAGGAGGCCAAGGGAGGTCAGAGCGTCCTTCTTGCACCTGCTGTTCTTCAACCCTTTAGCTCAAAATAACCCTCATGCCAATGTGGCATATTTTGGGTGGCCCATTCTGAACCCCTCAAACCCTAAATCTCATCCATTTGTAGGGAAAGTGGTCTCCTCTGTGGCAATCAACCCCTTCATCTGTAGGAGGAGGACTATGTTAGAGTTGACCTCACAGTCCACTCTCTGACCGTACAGTTTGGGGCATTACATTTGTCAAAGGTTTTTTATTCAGAACTTGTGGTTTCCTTGGCAGTCCAGTTCTCTCTGGAACTTAGGAAGGCTCAGATCCGTTTGTCCCCAGTCAGTCCCTAGGCCCCTATGCCTCTGTGTTCTTTGAGATGGGCTTCAATGCCTTGCTTATTTCTTTGTCTCTTTGCAACTGAGATGTTACCTTGAGACCATTGAGAGAGTCTGGGGGAGACACCACACCTTAATCAAGATTCGCTTACCTTTGTCCACCTGAGCAGTCTTTCTGGGTGTCTGCTACTTTAAATCTCTTTCAAACATGTTTTTTAATATCAGGAATATTTTGTATTTCCAACCCTGAAAAGTCCTTGCTCTCTGGACTCAGTGGCATTTGATCTCCTTTTGAACACCAGCCAGTTCTTGCCTGAGATAATCTTTTTGTAATGCTTTGCAGGGGGAACCAAATAATCGCCAATACACGAGAAAACTGGCCATTTCCAGCTGCTTGGCTTACAACTCCAGACTCCATAGATGCATGGTCTGTTTTCCTAGTTTATGCAGGTGGTAGTTTTATTGAATGTTTTGCATAACTGCATAGCTTCGGCCTAAAACTTTCCTGCTTCCAATATCAGATGTTTGTGGTCCAGCGCCCTACTGGTAGGTGACTCCATATGTCTTAGGTTTTTTGCTATGGCAACACTCATCCTGGTACAATTTTATGTATTAGTTAAAGTGATGTTAGATATGTCAACAGACAAGTTCTCAAGCCTCAAGGGTTTATAGTAAAAGAAATTCAAATCCTCCTCAACTAAAGTCGAAAATAGCTGTTCCTGGTTACTGCTGACGCTTCTCCAAGAGGTGATACAGGCACAGGATGTGACTCCACCCTATGGTTCCACCATCTTTAACAAGTAGCTTCCAGGGTTGCTATGTTGGTCTTCATCAGATCAGCAAAGGGCTGGTAAGTGGGTGCAGAAGGCACATTGCTTCTTAAGCTCTTCAGCCTAGAGGTGATGAACATCATTTCCATTTATGTTCCGTCAGTGAGAAATACTCATAATAAACACATAGATGGGTGAGTGCAGAGAAATATAGTTACTGCATGCGCGTTCTCTTCTCAGAAGCAACTATTCACTATGGAAGTGAAGTGGAAAAATTTGGTAGATGGTTGTCTCTGCCAAGAGGCATTTGGGAGCACTTTCCCAATGAAAAGGAATATAGAAGAAAAGCTTGGAGAATTTCCTTGGTTGCTTTATTTTGTGAGCCCTAAATAGAATAATTGGACTGCAGAATAATGTTTGAGAGTCATGGCAGAAGACAGGATCTAAACAGTAAGTTGATGCTTTAAATGTCGAGCTATGATACGTTGCTTTGCAAGCTGAGGTCCATAAAGCAGTCTGAAATTAAATTTTATCTTTGAGTATATGCCTTCTTTTTCTGGAAGATTGCCCATAGTTTTCTTCAGAATCTGAAAATTTTAATTAGTGATCCTCTTAGGTGTTTAAATTGGGAGCCAGCAGTGAAGTATGTGAGCTGTGTGCTACCCTGATGGAGTCCAGTCTCAGCTCTATTTCTCTCGAGTTGTGTGACTGTGCACAAGTCACTTTTCCTCTCTATGTATCTCATTTCTTATTTGCAGAGCAGAGTTGACAAAGGCATCACCTTCACCTGGGTGTTGGGGAATTAAATGGACCAGTGTATATTCAGCATTCACAGCAGCTCCCAGTGCGTGGTCTGTGCTCAATGAACACTAGCCATTATTATGATCAAAATTTAAACACATCAATTGTGCAGATGTTTGTGATATGGACGAGAAAAGAAATTAAAGATACGAGGCTACTGCCATACAGAGAGAATAGAATAGAAAGGACAGATGCAGAAGAGATATTAAACTGGTCTGCAATTTTGTAGATGCCCTTAGTTGAAACATATTTGCAGCTTTATGAAGTTAGTCTTTTTATAGCTCCAGTTTTCCAGCAATTTGCATAACATTAACTATAATTATCACTGCTATTACTATTACAATTACTATTATTGTCTGGTTCTCTTCCTAAGCAAAATGAGTGTCTGTCAGGGGAGGAGGCCGGCAGTTCCTCTTGCTGAGTTAAGGGTGGGACCATGTTAGGAGTTCCAGCACAGAGGAAGGCTCTTAGGTGGTGTCAAACCTATATTGCCTGGAGCCAATAGGTGCTTTCTATGTGGACCCCAATTCCTGTGCTCTTTCGAAGTCTTGTCACGCAAAGTATAACAGAAGAAGCTGTGATGAAACGCGGTCCAACAGAACTTCCTGCAATAATAGAAAGCTCCTGAACCCTCCCTGTCTAATATGGTGGCCACTAGGAACCTACAACATTGGAACAATTGGAATGTGGCTGGTGTGACCAAAGACCTGAATTTTAAACTTGATTTCGTTTTAAGTAGTTACTTTAGATTTAAATGGCCACATGTGTCTTGTGGACGCGGTATTTGACAGTGCAGCTAAGTTGTATGAAATCTACTGTAGGAAACAGATGATGGAACAATTTCAATTGGATGCCAGGTGGACCTGGATGAGGAGCATGGAAGCTGAGTTTTAGAGGGAGAAAACTTACACCGTGCGTGGTTGTTGTGAAAAGTCAAATGTGGTCATGGGAAATCTAGGTGTAAGTCGTCCCACGAATGCACATGGCAAACGTTGCCTTTTTCTCCTCAGATTTGATATGTCTCAGCGTCGGGCTTGCATTTACATTGATGGAATGGATTTACAAGATGCCACTTACTAAAAATGAGACATTACTATCAAGATTTTGATAGAATTCAATTACATGTTGTTCTAAAGGCCTGGACGTTTAATCGTAACTGGAGAGATTTAAAACACCTAAGCACCCCAACTTAGTCATTAGTTCACTCTCCTCAGAATGGTGCTCTTCCCCAAACGTTGCCAGTTCTCACGTTATATTAAGGTGCAGTTTTCCTGTCTGTCTTTACCAGCCCCACTGTCCCAGGTCTGAGGAGGTCACTGCCCTGATTACATCCCTCATGTCCTGTGCTTTTGTTAAAGACAGAGCTGAGTTCTGAATGTATTTCCCCAGGTCCTGGATGGTCTAGTCGCTGCCTGTGCTCCAGTCCTGTCATCCCCACACTCTAGTCCCTGGTCCTTCCTTATTCCAGGAGCAGGCAGAGGGACGTTCTGGTCCCCTGAACTAGATGCACACTGACTGCATTTATGTTTATGTCTGAGCACTTAGCATTATGATGAAATTATTTTATTTGTGTTTTTCCTTGATCCTCACTTTTGGAACCCTTCCTATTACATAAGCTCCTTTAAAACCACAGAGGGGACAATCGGGCCGACCTATACATCCCACTGTTCAGTGCGGTTCAAGAGTGTTGTGTCAAGTTTTCAATGAATGGGCAAGCCAACGAATGACTCAGTGATTTTCCATTAACCAGACGTTACTGAAAACTCCAAGATGTGTGAGAAATTTCTGGTGACAAATATAAGAGATGATGGTTAGATTATTTTTAAATGAGAGAGTAGGTATAAAATGAGGGACAAGGGAGTTTATCACCATGAAGTCCATGGCGGGTTAGCTGCCAGCAGCTCCTTTACGGTCGCGGGGCTATGCCAGGCCACCTCTCAGTCTGACTCAAAGGGCAGCCTCTCTCCAGTCGAGTTTTGCAACAGAGATGTACGTGATATATAAATACATATTTTATAAAAGTGGCTGAAAACAAAAGAGTTGGGATACTTTTATTGAAATGGAGAGGAAAGAGGAGGAAAACTTCGAAATATCGTTTCATAATACTTTCCTGAAGATGTAGCTATCAACTTTATAAAAATTTTCTCTGTAGAGGAGATAAATGTGACACTCATTGCTAGGCACAAAGTTATCAAAAAGAATCCAAACTCCCAAATAAAATTGTTTCTAAGAACTTACGTTTCATGTAAAAATAGGCTTACTCTCTTTTCAAGTTCATGTGTTTGAGTTCGGTTGATACAAATTAATTAATTAAAAATTAATTTGAAGGGCCAGCCTGGTGGTGCAGCAGTTAAGTTCACACGTTCTGCTTCAGTGGCCTGGGGTTTGCTGGTTCAGACCCCGGGTGCAGATATGGCACTGCTCAGCAAGCCATGCTGTGACAGTCATCCCACATATAAAGTAGAGGAAAATGGGCAGGGATGTTAGCTCAGGGCCAGTCTTCCTCAGCAAAGAAAGAGGAGGATTGGCAGCAGATGTTAGCTCAGGGCTAATCTTTCAAAAAACATTTAATTTGATAAAAATGAATGCATTTTCTTTTATTTCCTTTCATTTGGTTTTACATACAGAATATCGTCCTACATGGACCTTGGCACAAACCAATGTTTCGAATTCACTGACAGCACATGCTTTGGAGTAAGTGTATGGGTTCCTGTCATGCCTGCCCACTAGTCTTAGTTTTTCACTAGTAGGTTCTTAGGAAGAATGAGTGAAATGAAAAAGTCAAAATTTTATATACTGAAACACATCTTGCTCTAGAATATATATATAGTTATCTACTACCACCTCCCCAAACTTACATTCAAAGTTTATTGGAGGAGGTCATCAAGTGGAGGTCACCACCAGCTGGTCCTGGGCAATCAGAGGCTCCTCGCCCCTCTCCTGTCCTTGGAACATACCCTCTGCCCACGGTTCCTGCAGTGACGCTGTTTTTAAGGACACAGCCTTGAGAGAGCAATGCGTCATTGAGACCAACTGTATGGTATATGTGACTGAGGCCAGTTAAGGTTTCTATACAACCTTTTAAGATTCTGGCTGGCAGGTGTGGAGATCTATTCATCTTTCAGTGGCCCAAGACAAGCCTCATGGGGAGTCCTCTTGGCTATTAAACCTGCCACCAGCAATCTGATCAGTCTCTTTCTTCAGTCTCTCCTGGCCTTCCATGTACGGGGGGCCATTTTTCAAATCAACAAACTTTCTCGCCCAGCGTTACCACGTTACTTAGTGGTGATGAATCGTTAATGCCAACAACATTTTTAGGATGAGATCTTTGCAATACTATAAAACGATATATGAACGTTCACCAACTTACTGGTTGGTTTGAAAGAAGCAGGGAGTATGAGTTGAAAATATCGAAGGAAAATCTGAAATTTTGTATGACTTCATAAATTAAAAATATCATTTATAATTATGGAAAATGCAAGGAAAAAGTGTACAATCTTATTAATTCTAATTATTGGAAATAACAAAAAAGATTCATGGAGCATTTACAGGAATTTGCATATCATTTCAGAATAACAGGAAAACTATGTGACTGATTTGAAAGAGTGTATTTGAAAGGAACTAAATTCATAGCAGGTATGAGAAAGAATGAGCTTGACGCATTCTGCATTAAAGAAATAGTTACAGTTCTGCATTAACTAAGCCTTTACAGTGACGTCGAAGGCATTTCTATTAAAATAATGAAAAGGGAAAGTGTGGGAAGAAGGAAAACGCCAGTAGGAGGATGTCTACTTATAGAGTCTGCTATTGAGGAGTCCACAGAGACATTTTAACGCACGGTTAAAATATCGAATAAGTTATCTTTGAGACCTGAAGCATTAAGGGCCCTTGCACACAGAAGTGGACCAGACTGAGTAGACCAGGAAGGAATCTGACCTCAGGGAATTGACCCTGGAAACACATAATTCTTCAGTTTCCCAGCGGGAACAGATTGGTTTGGATTTTTGATAGTTGTATTGACTTTGGCCTTTTTTACCAGCTTAAAATCTCACAGATTTCCTTATAGTGCCAACAGGAGCAAGAATGTTGAAGTGTTTTTAGCAAACTCAAGAGACCAATGATTAGGATGTGATTGCCAGAGGGGCTTCCACATGCAAACTGAGTCCACATGTGAATTTGAGCAGAGGATGGTGCAGACAAGGGGTCAGTGAAGCTGGAGGTATGGGTAGAGACAAGATATGCACAGGCTCGAAGTTTAGTTTAGATTTTGACACATGTTCTGAGAGCAATAGGGAGCTCATGACATCTGTCCACGTGGCATCATTAGGTTTCATTTGAGGTCCTTGAGCTTGAATTTACAGCGAGCCCATCTTCCCTGCACAGGACTTCTCCCCATAGCTTGCTGCTGTTGGGTGCAATCACGGACGGACAAGGCACTTGATCCACTAGGTGGTGTGTTACTCAATGTGGAGATGAGGAGCGAGGAAGTCTGAGGCCCCTGGAAGAGTGTTGTTGGAATGATGAGTCACAAATCTGAGCTAGATGAGAAGGGATGGAAGACAGGAAACATCTGAGCTTCTGAGCTAGCATTCTGAAAACCTCTAAAAGAGGATTCAAATATTTGAGTCAAACCTGTTCCTAAACTGTCTTCCATGTGGTTGCCTCATGAAACACAATTTTACAGTTTTGGAAGTCACGTTCTCATGCAGCAAGAACCATTAGAAGTAAGTGGGATTTTTTTTTTTTTCTCTTGAGAACATAATCCTGTCAAAATGTAGAAATTCATTATAAATGTTCAGTGCAAGGCAGGAATTATTGTTTTCTCCAGTGGAAAAATCCAGACCTGCTACTCCAAGTACCTCTTGCTCAAACTTTGTCAGCTGTCTTTGCCTTTCTCATGCCCTTGAAATAATCTGTAATGACGTGCAGCGACACCTTATTCCTCTAGGAAATTGATTATTCTTTGATTTCACACTCTCTTAGCTTCCTCTCCAGTTAGTGTGATATGGGTTGAATTTTCCCTGCCTTCCTGGCTTTTTGTTTCATAATTCCCATTTGCACAGAATTATGACAGTGAGGCATTCTCAGTGATATTTGGACGTCTTTTGCAACAAGCCCCTTTGACAATTTTAATGCAATGAAAATGAAAACTGAAATGTCCTTATTTCAAGTGGGTATTTATACTTTTCTTATTTGGTACGAGAAGTTGATGCTGGAATGTGAACAATAAAATTACATGGGAAATTGTTATTATGAATCATTGAATATTTAATGAGTTATAGAAATGAGACTGTCAAACCCTGGCGCTGGGTTGCAAAGCTGTGAGGGGGAAAATGATAAAACTGGAAACCTGAAACATTGCAATTCTTCTGAACCTAATAGAAGCAACCCCATTGCCCTGAGCCTTTGAGCGTTCTCATCCTTAAAAGGCGATGCCGCAACGTACTTGAGTTCGGTGCCTTGGTTGGAATGAGCCTCATAGGAAAGAGGAATGTGACATCTCTTCTTAAGATTTTTCTTAGTCCTTTTCCTGCACTGAGTTTGGAGTTCAAATTGAAGAGCAGAGAATTAACATTTGCATCAATTTTTATTGACTCCTGTGCACACAAGTTTACATGAAGGAGTGCTGCCATCACTAACGTGAGTGAGCACCCTCTCAAAGTGCCTCCTCTTTACGTATTTCAGAAAGTATATTTTAATTCCTCACTGCAGATAACCCGGTGCTCAGTGCTCTTTTCCTGTTTGACTGTACAACTGGTGTTTAAGTGAGTTTCAATTATCTCGGAATTTCAGCGAAGTCACCAAAGTTGAAGACAATGTGTAGTAAGTACCTTCACAATCTGAAGAGAGGCAGACAGTAGCACTTAAGAATTGGTCTTACAGGCCCTGGACCATCACCCCACCATTGATATTCAGCCTATATCACAAGACAGCCAGGGGATTCGAGGAGGTGGCGTGGGTGTCTCCGTCAGCTGGGACTGCTCTCACGGAACACCACAGGCTGGGCCTTAAACAACAGACACTGATTTCTCACAGTTCTGGGGGCTGGACGCCTGAGATCAAGAAACAGTGTGTGTTTATATTATAGAAGCTCAGGATTAGGGGTGCGATATTTTGATTCAGAGCACAGTCTGCTTTTCTTCATGAAAATAGGGTTGGATCTATGGCTCATTTCTTGGGAGGGATGATTCATTCTTTTCCACCTATCTTTCATCATTAGAACCACTTTTTCAAAGGAGATCTGCTCCAGGGAAAAGCAGAATTCTTGATAAAGAACTCTTCCTGATAAAGATGGGTGTGTGGGTGAGGGGAGGTTGGGATGCGGTGTTCCCGATTTTCCTCCGTGGTTCTTCTCCTTCTGACTCCCTAAGAGGCTCCCCATGGCTCTAACGGTGCTGTAGAATGCAGTCTGAAACCATTGGATGTCTTATTTTTGTTAAAGACTTTACTTTTTAACAGCAGTTTTAGGTTGACAGAAAAATTGAGAAGAAGGTGCAGAGATTTCCCATCTACCCCCTGCCCCCACGCCTGCTCAGCCTCCCCTCATCTACGTCCTCACCAGATGGTGCATTTCTTACGGCTGATGAGCCTACATCATCATCACCCAGAGTACGCAGTTTCCATTAGGGTTCACTCTTGGTGTTGTACATTCTACGGGTTTGGACAAATGTATAATGGCAGGTATCCATCATTACAGGATCATACAGAGTATTTTCACTGCCCTAAAAATCCTCTGTGCTCCCCCTAATCATCCTTACACCCCCTCCACTGGATACCTTATTTTATAAAGGAAAAAGCTGATGCTAAGAAATATTAAATATTTTGCCCAAGGACGAAGAGATAATTAGTGGCTGATCTTGGACTATTGATTTACAGCCCAGGGATCTTTTCTTCCTAATCAAATATTAATAATGAATAGAGGCGTTACTCTTTCCTTTCCTACTATTATTGTACTTAAGCAAAGACATTTTCCCTCTGCCCCTCTGATGTAGTTAAATAACTAATGATTTACTTCCAGGCATTAAATGTCAGGGAAAATTCTCGGGATCTTTAACATCTCCTTGAAATTCACCAACAATTCTCTCAAGCAGATATTGACGTTCTCCAGCTTCATTAGCTCTCGGGCGTCTGCTGCTTTGATGACATGGAGATGGAGACTGAGTGATTTAGCACGTCTCCTGACAGAGTCAGAGATTTCTTTTCTCTTACCTTTGTAGTACATTCTGCTACTCCAATTATGCCAGCTCCTCTATGGACGCAGCCCCGCTTGTCTTGCCCAATCAATCGAGCCTCTCAATCAAAGCTCTTGTACTTACCTCCCTCGTCTTGATTGTGTGACATTCTCCTGATTTTTGTACTCATCCTCTCTCCATGGTGCCTAATGTTTCATGCATTTCCCTGGTTCTTTAGCGGACTCTGTCACCTGATCCAGTACATTCTGCAGACAACACTCTTTAACCTTTCCAAGGCCTAATTTACAGTTTTGTTCTCCAGCGAAATGAGTACTGCTTTTCCAATAACTTTGAAACATTTGCGATAAGCCGCTGTTATTGATCTTCCTCAAAATAAGTTTTCTGCACAGATTTTTTCTTTTGCTTTGCCCGACTTGAGATGCAATTATTCAATTGACAGTCTGTGAATTGATTTTGCCAACGGTACTGGAGAGTTTCTAAAGAACACTGTTGCAACTTTAGGGGAAATGTGATTTAGGGCCTAAACAACCATGTTTTTTCCTGATCTTCAGCTATGTGCCTCCTTTTTGAGCCTTTCAGCTCTCAGACTCTGGGCAGAATTAAACTCCTGAGTATGTGAGTTCCTCAGACCTACTCAAGCGGTTTAGTAGAGATGAAGTCAAGATGCAGGATGATCTGACTACAATAAGCACCATCTGATGACAACAAGCCTAGGAGAACTGCCTGGAGCCACTTCTGATTCCAGTTATGTCATGAAAAGACAGTGATGGCAATTTTAATTGTAAGTAATAGAGTAGGGAGCATCTTTGAACACCTTAAATATCTTTAAGGTATTTTCTATTCTTTCTGCTGATAGAATTATCAGAGCATTCCAGGCTGATAGATCAATAGATAAAACACATCTATCAGCTATGTGCAAAATAGGTCTGGGCACATTGGATATAGATCCCCTCCTAGGCTTCCTGATCACTAAGGATTCCTCTTAACTCCAATAACACAGCATCATGATGCGTGTCCCTAACTAGAAGAGGAAAGAGTAGCAAAGGAGAGCTTGATCTGTAATGAGCTATAGTAAAACGTTAACAAACTTTAACCATACAGCTCAGAATACACCTGCGCATCAGGTGAAGCCAAGAGCATAAAGAATAGTTTGACTAACTCATGTCAAGAATCCACCTAATTATTAATACATTCAATATTCCTGTCAAAACTGAACTATCTAGAGAGGTATCTCAGTGGGTCAAAATGTATGTGAAGATGAGTCTCTTTCAGAATCTACTTCGATTAGTCTAGATTTGTGTTTTTAAGTATTTTTTGGTGGCAGTACACTCCTTTTTTCTCATGAACTCACATGGAAGCTGGACCTACAACATGGGGATCTGACAGTGACATGGAAGCAGAGCCTGGGGCTCCAGCTCCTGTGGTCACCCTCCTCTGCCCTGTCCCACCTTTCTGGGCAGCTTCTGAGGCATCTGAGAGCCCCAGAGGGCCCGGAAAACCACAGTTTTGAAAATCATTCTTCGTTATCACACACCTGCTCATATGGTAGTGTACCAACATTGGGTCATGATTAAAGCACATGACTCTAAATAATAATAACAGATGGAGAAATTCCAATGTCCATTCACTGACATAGTTCTGGTCTGAATTACAGTCTTAAAAATAGTATATTTAGCACCTACTTTGTATCAGAAGTTGGGCTAGGCCTGCTGACACAATGCCAACAAGACAGTCCTGTCCTCAGAGGTCTCATATTATAGTGGACAATAAGTGTAATGGAAGGCTAATCAGCTAAAAATTGCATTGTCTAAATGAGTGCTATGAAAGAATCAAATAAGAAGATAAAAATAAAACAACAGACCAACACCTAAAGTACAGAGGTGAGGACAAGCTTCTATAAAGACGTGAATGCTAAATTGAGACTGAAGAGAAGAGAAGGAGCCGGCCATAGGAGGAGAGGAGTGGAGTGAGGAGGAGTGGGACTCAGAGGGAGCTGAGCCTTGGTGTGTTTAACATGGGAGATGATACCTCGTGGTGGCTATGATTTGCATTTCCCTAATGCTTAGTGATGTTTGCCATCTTTTCATGTACCTGTTGGCCCCTTGTATGTCTTCCTTGGAGAAATGTCTATTTGCCCATTTTTTTAATTGGGTTATTGAGTTCTAGGGGTTCCTTATATATTTTGGATATTATCTCTACCATATATATGGTTTTCACATATTTTCTTCCATTCTCTAGGTTGCCTTTTGACTCTGTTGATGGTGTTTACTTTGCTGTGCAGAAGCTCTTTAGTTTGATGTAGTCTCATTTGTCTATTTTTGTTTTTGTTGTTTGCGCTTTTGGTGTCATGTCCAAGAAATCATTGCCAAGATGAATGTCATGAAGTTTCCCCCCTATGTTTCCTTCTAGGAATGATGGCTATTATAAAAAAAATGATGTGTTGGCAAGGGTGTGGAGAAATTGGAACCCTTGTAGAGTGTTGGTGGGAATGTAAAATGGTGGAGTCACTGTGGAAACAGCACGGAGGGTCCTCAAAAAGTTTGAAATAGAACTACCAAATGATTCAGCTATCCAACTTCTGGGTATTTATCCAAAATAATTGAAATCAGGATGTCGACCAGATATCCACACTTCTGTGTTCATTGCAGCATTATTCATGACAGCAAATATGTGAAAACAATTTTAATGTCCGTTGATGGGTGAAAGGATAAACAAAATGTAGTATATACACACAATGGAATATTATTTAGTCTTAAAAAAGAAGGAAATCCTGCTACTTATGACAACATAGATGAACCTGGAGGACATCATGCTAAGTGAAATAAGCCAGATGCAGAAGGACAAATACTCTGTGATTCCACTTATAAGAGGTCCCTAGAGTAGTCAGATACATAGAAGCAGAGAACAGAAGGATGTTTTCCAAGCACTGGAGCATGGGAGAGATGGGGAGTTGCTGTTCAATGATATAAAGTTTCAATTATGCAAGGCGAATACGTTCTAGAGATCTGCTGTATAACGTAGTGCCTATAGTTAACAATACGCTTAAAAATTTTTTAAGAGAGTAGATCTCATATGAAGTGTTCTTACCACAACAAGATTAAAAGAAAAGCCTGGGAGAAATACAGTGTTTCCATGCTTCCTGGACGAAGGGAAATGTGATAAAAGGTACATTTGTAGAGACAGAAGGGGACAGAGTCTCAAGTAGAGACTTACAGGATTTGATTTCATTCCAAGTGCAATGAGGCGGTAAGGAAAGGTTTCCAGCATGGAATTGCTGATGATTAACATATTTCATAAGCATCTGTTCTGACGCTGCATGGTGAATAGCTGGGGTGATGGCTGATGGGCAAACATGGAAATAGAGAAACTGGAAATGCACTGTTTCAGTGGAGCTGAGCGATGACCATGGTCAATGGCATGTCTTAGAAAGGGTGTCTGTCATTCTGCTCATGGAGCCAAGGAATCCCACACATTCTGCTCTCTGGAAAACTTCAATATTGACTCCACTAAGTTGAGTAAAACAGTTCCAGAAAAAGATAATTCTTCCTGAGACTTTAATGGGGAAAATCTCTGAAGAAGCCAGATGGCACAACCTAGAAAATTATTTCAGGAAAGAGTTTGTCATTTTCTGTAGAAGGTCATGACCTCTCTGATACAGAAACGGAATACCACACAGGGAGACATGAGACGTTAGAGAGGAGAAGTGATGAAAGTTTTGAAGAGGAAAAAAATGATGTAACTGAATTAATGTTAGCAGAAATTCACATGACACGGTTAGATAAAAAACAACTGGAATACACGTTGCACCTTTACTGAGCCCCTGCCCTTCACTGAGGGAGCCCAGGTGATGGCAGCCATGCCCCTGGAAGCCCGGCACCAGGAGGTGATGACCTTCGAGGACTTGGCTGTGTACTTCACCCAGGCAGAATGGGCTGGCCTTTCTCCCACACAGAGGGCCTTATGCAGAGGTGTGATGCTGGAGAATTATGGGAACTTGACATCCCTGGGATACCCAATTCCCACACCTGCCCTGATCTCACTTCTGGATGAAGGGGATTTGTCCTGGGGCCTGGAGGCACAGGATGACCCACCTGCAGAGAGGACCACAGACATCTGTAAAGATAGTGAGGCCAACATTGACAATGAGTCCACGTCAACCCAGGGAATTTCTGGAGAAAGAGACATGATGTTGTCACATGGTCTGCAGAAGAGTGTTCTTCAGAGAACCAACTTCCTAGAAACATATAAGCTGGAGAAGCACCAGGAAATCCCCACAGCGAAAAATATTAGAGGAAAGGTTCCAAGAATCCACTGTGATAGGAAACCCTTCAGATGTGAGGAGTGTGGGAGATGCTACAGCTTTCTTTCTTACTATGTTAGACACCAGAGAATCCACACTGGGGAGAAACCCTTTGAGTGCAATGAGTGTGGAAAAGCTTTTAATGGCAGTTCTTCATTAATTCGGCATCAGAGAGTCCACTCTGGAGAGAAACCCTATCAGTGTGAGGAGTGTGGGAGAGCCTTCAATGATAATGCAAATCTCATCAGGCATCAGAGAATCCATAGTGGGGACAGACCCTATGTCTGCACGGAGTGTGGAAATAGTTTCACCAGTAGTTCTGAATTTGTGATACATCAGAGAATCCATACTGGGGAGAAACCTTATGAGTGTAATGAGTGTGGAAAATCTTTTGTTCGTAATTCACCACTACTTTGACATCAGAAAATCCACACTGGAGAGAAACCCTATGAATGTAATGAGTGTGGCAAAAACTTCAGAAGGAATTCCCATCTTAGCCAACATCAGTGTATTCACACAGGGGAGAAGCCTTATGCTTGTAAAATATGTGGGCAAGCCTTCAATTTTCATACAAAATTAACTCGGCATCAGAGAGTCCACAGCGAGGAGAAACCCTTTGACTGTGTAGATTGTGGAACAGCCTTTAGTGCTAAGGAACAATTGAAAAGGCATGTACGAATCCATATTCAGGAGTTTTCCTATGCATGCGATAAGTGTGGAAAAGTCTTCACTAGCAAAAGAAATCTTGTTCAGCCTCAAAGAATCTATACTAGAGAGAAACCCTATGAGTGTGTCAAGTATGAAAAAGCCTTCAGGACTTCTTCCCAGCCAGGTCATGTCCATCTTGGAGAGCAGCCTGTGCTGGACATTTGTCATTTTGGCCTCCCAGAATTTTTTACCCCCTTTTACTGGTGATAGTACACTAAATTTCCTGTTGGATTCCATCTTCTGCTCAGGAGTGGAATGTGTGACACAGGCCTGGCTCAGCTGCAGATTCCTTCCTGCAAGCCATGGCTGTTGGTTCACATGTCAGTAGGTGAATCAAGATGGTCCATTTAGAGTCCCAGGACTTGGTAAGAGTTAACAGGAAGACATACTCTCTTTTTTTCCCCTTGGTCTTAAAACTGGTAGGAACTCCTGGATTCTTGTGGAGGCTGAGAATAGTCAGCACAGCAAAAGAGATAGCAGAGTTGGAGAATAATCAAACCTTGAAGATTCTGCTTGAACAACCACATTAAACCATATCTGAACCTAGAAATACATCTGGGTTTTAGCATTCCAGTAACCAATAAATTCGAGTTTTGTTTTTTAAAAAAAAAAAACACTGGAAGAGTTAAAGAAAAACTGTTACTTGAAAAATCAAAAAAATAGATTAAACCCAAGCAAAAGTTGGGTGATGAAAATAACTCATAAGGTTTTCCATGGTTATTAAAGCTGAACTTCAAAATGGAGTCTGACTTTCCTAGTGACTAAAAGAAAGAAGGAAATACTGTAACGCTCTGGGCTCACATTATTCCTAAAATAAAGACACACCAGTAACTTAGCATTAGTAATTATTTTCCAAGCATTAAGGCCCTACTTAATATATGCAATAATTAAAATAATGGCCATATATCATTCTTTACATAGTTTTGTAAAGAAATCTAATTCAAGCTTAAAAAAATGTTGTCATTTTAATTAATCCTGAGAAAGTATCTGCTTCTTCCCCTCCTCCTGCAGCCTTCTATTTCTTATCAACTGTAAAGTGAAAAATAATATGAATCCAAACTTGTATTAATGTTATAAAATTTACATTTTAAACGTTGTCTAATTGCAAAAATTCCCTGGAAACAATAAGAAAATTGCTGCTTTGTTTATGAGGCCATTATCTACTGAATCAGATATGTGCAAATCTCTTTGTTTGAGGAAACTCAAAACCAATTTGAAACTCAACTTCAGTGGTCATGGAAGATTTTAAGATGTATTTCTATTTCTGTAACTTAGAAATAGGACTTTTCTTCTCTAGCTGGTTGATACGGTGGATTACATTGATTGATTTTCAAATTCTGAAAACTGCCTCTTGTGCCTGGAATAAATCCTACTTTGTTAAGGTGTGTAATTATTTTTATACATTGTTGGACTCATTTTGCTAGAGCGTTTTTGAGGATTTGGGTCCGTGAGTGATATTGGTTTGTATTTTTATTTTCTTCAATGATTTTATCTGGTTTGGATATTAGGATATTTCTGGTCTCAATGAATGAGTTAGGAAGCGTTCTCTCTGCTCCAATCTTCTGGAAGAAATTGTGGAGAATTGGTACCATTTCCAGCTTAAATGTTTGGTAGAATTCACCAATGAAACCGTCTAAGCCTGGTGATTTCTTTTCTGAAAGGTTATTAATTATCAATTCAATTTAGTTAGTAGATGGACTTTCTGAGATTATCTATTTCTTCTTTGGTGAATTTTAGCAGTTCACTTCATTCAAGGAATTAGTCTATTTCATGGAAGTTATCAAAATTGTGGACATAAAGTTGTGTCTACCGTTATTATTCTTTTAATGTTCATGGGATCAGTAGTGATGACCTCTGTTTCTTTTATAATGTTAATAATTGGTATCTTCTCTCCTTTTTTTCTTGGGGAGCCTGGTTAAACGTTTATCAATTTTATTGATCTTTTCAAACAATCAGCTTTTATTTTCACTGATTTTCTTTATGGTTTTCCTATTTTCAATTTTATAGATTTCTGCCCTGATTTTTATTACTTTTCCATTAGGTTTAAATTGCTCTTCTTTTCCTAGTTTCCTAGGTGGAAGCTTAGGTTATTGATTTTAGATCTTTGTTATTTTCTAACATATGCATTCAATGCTATAAATTTTCCACCAAGCACTCTTTTTACTACATCCAACAAACTTAAATAACTTTTATGTCTGTTATCATTTAGATGAAAACATATCTTAATTTCGTATGATACTTCCATTTTGACCCATGTGTTATCAAGAAGTCTTTTTTTTTTTTAATTTCCAAGTGTTTGGGAATTTCCCATCTTCTCTCTATTGTTGATTTTTAGTTTACTTTCATTGTGGTCTGAGAAAACACTTTGCATGATTTCTATTTTTTTCCCAAAAATATCAAGTTTATTTTTATGTCCTAGGATATGATCTATCTAGATGAATGTTCCATGTGAGCTTCAGGAGAACATGTACTCTGCTGCTGTTGGATGGGGCATTCTATAAATGCCAGTTTGGATCCAACTGATTCATGGTACCATCCAGGTTACCTACGTCCTTATCTATTGTTCACTTGCTTAATCTATCAACTAAAAGTGTGTTGTTGAAGTCTCCAGTGATAACAGCGGATACGTCTATTTCTCCTTGCAGTTTTTGCCTTCTGTATTTTGAAGCTCTGTTATTAGGTGCATACATGTTAAGGATTGCTTTGTCTTCTTGGAGAATTGACCTCTTTATCATTACGTAATGCTCCTCGTTATCCCTGATAGATCTCCTTGCTCTGGAGTCGGTTTCATCTGAAATTGATACAGCTACTTGTGCTTTCCTTTGCTTAAGGGTACCATAGCATGTCTTTCTCCACCCCTTTAATGTTAACTTATTTAATTCTATATATTCAGGTTGGGGTCTTTTACCTAACATACAGTTACATTTTATTTTTAATCCCTTATGACAAAATACATCTTTTAATTGGAATTCAATTTCTGAGTCAAAAGTATTCCTTTTGGCTCTTGTGTCCATTTGACCTACTCATTTCTTGTATTTTGTGTTGTTTTTGAGTACTTCATGATTTTCTAACACTACAATGCTCCAGCATAATCTTGTACATTTCCTGCTCCAGTCTTTGGATCATCCATTTTCCTGAGAAGCACTGGTTCCTTCTATTTGAGAATGATGTTAGAAACCAAGACCTGGTGCTAGGTGTACTCCTTGCTACTGGAGGGTCATTGTTTCTAGGCTCCCTCAGCTGATACTGTACAGAAATACATGTGTGTACCTTCCTCCTGGTTATACACACACCTGTATGTATTTCAGTGTGTATCCCTCTGTAACTGTGTTAAGATAATCTGAGCTCACGCTGTTGTCTCCAACTCTAATCCATGACCCCATGAATCACTCTGGCCACCCTCCTCCTTTTACCTATCTGCAAATAAAAGCATTTAATTCATGTGATGAATCACTGACATTACACAATTTATGTTTCATAGCTCAAACATGCATGTGTTTTTCATTCTTAACTGAACAGTGCAAATGCTGCACAAACATAACTCAATTGTTTCTATCGCACCTCTTGATATGTGCTCCTTATATGAATACTCTCTACTTTTGAGTTATTGTTGAGCAATGGGGAAAATGAAAGGAGGAAGTATTATGGCTTTCCCTATCTTTCCCTCTCATACCATGTCATCATTTTCAACATATATAGTTGATTGAAACAAGGAAGTGACAAAGGTAAGAAAGGCACGCTAGAGTTCCCTGGTCATTCATGCTTCTTAGACAGTGATTGTCTTGGATCCATGTTCTAAGCCGGTTCTCATTTGAATGGAAAGCATGGATCATCAGGGCTGTTAGTGGCCCCACTGACTTCATTGTAGATGCTGGACACTTACCTTTACTCGCTTTGACTCCCTTTGATCATCACACATTGAGTCCACAAGAATTCTGTACTTTGGAGCACTGTAGACATTATATGAGAATGGGGCAATGAGAAATGTTGGGCATGTGTATTGCGTGTATATTCTCTGCTCACATGCATGCTCCCTTATTTCATCAGGTGCAAATTACAGAAAACTCCAAAGATAAAATTACTAAGAATTTCAAGCTGGTGACAGTACAACATGAAATTAGGCACAGGACTTTTGTGAATATGGGGCATAGTATACACCCAGGAAGCCAGCCCTGGGTAGGTGTGGGGCAGGTATATCTGTGGTGATATAGGGGCTTAGGAATTTTCTCACACTAACTGGTGAGGTTAGAGGAGGCATCTCAGAGGAGGCAATAGCCCTTTCTTTCCTTTTTTCCAAGAGTCTTAAGGGTGGCAGTTGACCACATGATGATGTGGGAGGGAGATGCAGTTTGAAGGACTGGTAAATGGAGACAAAAGCAGAGGAGCAAAATATAGCTTGAAACTGGAGGGCCACGCCCAGCAGGGCAGTTAGTGCTCATGAAGGAGGTGTCGGTGAGCTCATGAGAAGACTGGCTGAACAGGGCCGACTGTGAAATTAATATAAGCACATGAGCGGTCTTTGAAGGATATGTGGGTGTCACCGCCCAAGTTCTTTCCTTTCCCCCTCTTTAGAATTGTTAGATATAAATCTTTGCTTCTCTTTACTTAATTGATCTGGCATTGAAAATTGTGTTTATGTAGCACTTAGAGGCTCCATCTTCTTAACTGCTGTGACAATTTTATGCTCTGTTAACTAAATTTCTCTAATTTAATTGTTACAGTATCTCCCATTGGAAGAAGACAGAACCTTCTTGGATTCTTTGTGTTGGAAAAAGTTAAGTATGTGTGTGTATGTATTTCATTTCTTCACACAGCAAGCACAAAAAGAGGAAGAGTCGCATAGACATGTTTATTTCTACAAGGTGAAACCCAGTGTTTGTCTTTATTCATTGAGAAAAACAATTGCTTTGCGTCACATAAGGAGGGAACTCTTCCTCCCCCAGCAGGAGTACCAGATACTCTTCCAGCAGGTACCGTGTACTGATTGAAATTCATACATATTTGAAAGGCACATGCATAAACCATTCTCAGATATTTCCTTTCCGTAAAATCAGATGACAGACTATCTTTGTTAAAGCACTCCTGAAAAATAAATAAAGTACTTTCTCTGGAGTAAGTTAACCTGTGTTTAAAAGTACAAATCCGATGCTTACTGTGTGACCTTACTTTATTATCTTCAGTACCTGAGTCTTAATCCTTTTAAACACATAGAATAGGAAAAATAATTGTCATCTTGAAAATTTTTGTGTGGATTAGATGTAATAAGATTTTAACACTTATCCCAGCAAATGTTTTGTACCTGATCACTGGTACTTATTAGTGGTGATGCTAATAGAATTATAGATAAAATACTTCAAATCAATAGACGTAAAAGGTTACCGAATGGTGACTTAAGAAGAGGTCATCATATTTGATTGATGCTGTAGACCGCCTCAGACCCTCAATTTTGTTATTGTAATTGTTTTAATAATATCTAAAAATCTATCTGAAGATATTGGACATGGCTTTAAGATGATTCGACTTTCATATCAAATTGTGGGCCACTCCTCATGATATATGTCCACAAACTCATATGTGTCAAAAATACTAAAATATAGAAATACTAAAAATATTTTTTTGCAAATTTTTCTTAGTTGGTCTTCCTCTGCCTGAATTTCTCTCTCTCTCTCTTATATTTTTTCTCTTTAAAAACATCATGCATTTCCCGTGGACAAAATTTGAAAACTAATAAAAATAATTTAAAATCAGTAACTTTATTTCTGGAGTATAGCTCCACAGCTCTATCTGTTGAGTTTTCCTGAGACCTCCCTTGGCTTCTCTCATCTCCCTGGACACATTCTCTCCAGCCAGTGTCCTCATTACCCACAGCTTCCCAGAATAAGCATCTTAGGCTGACTCAAAATCTTCTTCTCCAAGCTAGATTTGTTAGTGCTATATATCTCTATATATTCGTCCTCTGGCTATTCCATAGCCTTCTTGAAATCAACGTAGCATCTCTATCAGTGTGATTTTTCATCAATTTCTTCATGGATTAATTCACTTCACTGACTATCACAGGATGGCATCTGCCCTCTTTTAGCCCTTCTTGGAGGTCATGAGATATCCACTCTGCTGACAAAACCACGAAACACTGTAGCATTAAAAAGCTTAATTCTGTGACATTTTGATTGGGACAGTGAGTGTGCAGATCTAAACAAGCTTGTGTTTTAATGCTCACCCATCTTACCCATCACTGTTGGTATCATAACTCTGCTGAGTGCCATTAGGAAAGAAAAAAATGGATTTTTTGTGCTGATCTGTTTGGAAGTATCCCACCTTTGCCTTGGGAGAGCAACAGGTGCAGGGTGCTGTTTTTATCTCCAAAGCCAAGTTAAACACATTTTTATCACCGTACCTGCAGAGGCGGCCTTGCACTCCAGCACCTGAGTGCAAGATTGTGGAGTTTCCTGGACACCCTGTTCTGGACCATGCCACGGGGACTGCGAGTTCTTGGCCACTCCTCAAGACACAGATCCTGGGGCATGACTCTGGCTGTCTGGCTCTTCTAAATCACTGTCTGGTTCCACCTTACAGACCACCATCATTCCTTCCCAAGAGAAAAGATGGCATTGGAATTGCTGATGGCTGCCTTTATCTCCTCCTTCATTGTACATGACTCTTGCCCACCCTGACACGGTCATTTCTCCTCTCTGTTCGGCCTGCCCGCAGTCTCCAATTCATCCTCCTCTGGGACCTCTTTGTAGAGGCTGACCTTCCAGCCATTTTTTTGTTTAAATAGTACATATCTGTGTTTCAGTTTTGTATTGAAACATTTTCAAAACTATAGCCTCACTTTCTCTTCCATGTTTCATTTACTTCTTTAAACTGTTCCTTATCTTACAACTATCCTCAAAGTAAACCTCACCATCGTACACCCAGCTGTCAAATCTGTTTGAACATGGGAAAGGGCAGACCTTCCGTATTTTCTAGAATATTGCTCACAACTACAGAATGAGCCTTTACCAGATGGTGAAGTTTATTTCTATAGACACAAAATAGGGAGGGTCCCAGTCAATAAATTAACCTGGTTTTACCTGTAAATGATCTTTGATTCTGAGTTGATGAGCAAGCTCTTGCAGTTTTGTTTCTGCTTATCATGGCACACTCTTGTCGAATCATTCTGAACTCAAAAGTGTTTCAAAAGGCAAGACACATTGATTTCCTCATTATGTCAGGAAATGGCAAGTTCAGCAAATTTCTAAACCCTGTAAAACTCTGAGGTCTGATGATGGACTGTGTTGGTGCTTGCTCATGTGTTGGAGCCTGTTTCACACCGTCTCCTAGAGGGACTGAGGGACCGGAGCCCTGGTTTCCCCGAGCGGTTTCTTGTTCACCACGAAGTTCTCTCTTGGCTTCCCTACCATCCCTGTTGGTCTTTCACACCCCACCGCTGTTCTCAATTCCACCTCTCAGGATCTCCGTATGGGGTAATCTACCTGAGATAACTTTGGGCTGTGAGCAGCATGATACAGATGGATGTATTTTCATGTTTGTGTTCTCATCATTTAATGTGATGCCTGGCAGTGCATCACTCAGTAAACAGTTCATGGAACACCTGCACGACCGAGTGACCCTCCTTATAGGCGCATACATATTCCAACTCGGAAATACTTAAAACCTACCATCTCGTGGCTCGTTGCACAGATCTGTAAATGCTAACAAGAAGTCATTTGACTGAAAAATATCATGCCACTTTTACTATCTCGAAAGAAGGAGTGCGTGGATTCAGGGGCACTTTCCCTCTAGAATCATCGCCCTAAAGGACCAGAGTAATGTTCTGGTGGGCCCTGTAAGGAAAGAGGCTGTGGTCTCTTTGCTTCTGTTGTGTGGTCAGAAGGAGCTAATGACCTGTGAGGCCAAGCATGTTTCTCGATACTTCCAGCTGAACCAGTCGACTAGAAACCCTGCTGAGATTATGAGAGGCCAAGATATACACTGACCTGCTAACCGGGGAGTCAGAGAACAATATGGAAACATCAGGGTCATTTTTAAAGTAATAACGAGGATGGCAGGGTCAAGCATAAGGGTTAACAAAGGGGGTCACAGTCCCAGACATGAAAGCAAACCAACAAGTAAACTTCATTTTCCTGTAAAAAAAAAATATGCCTCGTTGTCTCACTTTCTGTAATGACTAACGGTTTAAGGGGTTCTCAGTTTGACCCATCAACCTTTCATCCAATGGTTTTAGAAACTCTAGATGCTTACAAGTTGTGTATATATACTTTGCTTATAACTTACATGTATATATATATGTTTACTTATAACAAATTTGCAAATTATATATCATTCATTTATTTATTGATGCACACCTGTTCTGGAATCCTTCTCTTCCTTCTTTTCCATGGGATGGGAGAGGAAATATCTTGTCTCATCTCTGAGAGACACGTGGGACTTCCGTGGCACAGCTCCTGGGCCCACTCAGGGTGACCACACGCCTAATAACCAACTTCATACAGGAAGTACTGCCACTTGTTTAAAGTATTATTATGGGAGGTGCCACCAGGCGTAAAGTGGGGATTTCCTTACACTTTTGGGACAATCATTAGAGAAAATATTCGGAGCTATCACCTGTATAACTTACCCAGTCAAGATAGTTCAGTATACCTGTTATACCAGGAGGATCCATTTTCAAGGTGTGCTCCAGGTAGACGGGAGACATAGCTCAGGTGAAGTGATGTCTGTGTCCCCCAAAAATAACCAGAGCTCTTGTACCAGACTTTAGCTGGTACAGAATTACCTGTACTATATACATCTAATCTTCAAATTTATTATGAAGGCATTAAAGTTTTATCTTTTAGTTGATCACAGCGTAGAAGAGAAGATCTGGCCCTAATCCTCCAAAAATTAAGAATGAAAAAAAAAAAAGGAAGATTAAGTTTGGATGACATAACGACTTTTAAAAAGCGTTTAAAATGTACTGTAGGAAAATTTCCATTGTGCATATTTTAAATCTACGCTGCAGAACAGCCTATACATAGGATGAACTTCCATTACCCACGAGCTAAAGAGCCGTCCAACTCGTCAAGTATTCTCGTTCAGCAATGAGAGATTCTATCTGAGAAACCATATATTTTTCTAAGCCTGAGTCATTAGAAATCATTCTAGAATAGTCAAGTTATATTTCCATCACAAGTAAGCACAGACTAATAACCATAATTGAATCTTTTTAATGACTAAAATTCTTGACGTTTGTTAGGGTGATTGTTAAGAAACTCCCTTTCATTATATAGAGAAAGCATAGGTATTTGAGTTGATTTTTAAGCACAGGATTATTAGTAATGTTTACTGAAATTCCTGATCAAGCTTCCTTTCTTATGATTTTTGTGGCTTACCTCTTCCAGCAGGGAGAATTCTGAATGATTACGTGGTTTCTGGTTAATTAAGCCTGTAAGGACTTTGAGCCCCGAGTCCTGAGGCAGGGAGCTTACTGGACAGACTGACCATCCAGTTCCTGGCTGGGAAGGAAAGATCCTTTCCTAATGGCCTGGGTGGAGCAAGGATGACAAAAAGGCAGTTTTTGTGGATGTCTACAAATAGGAAAATTACTTCTCAGCCCTCCTACCAGCCCATTTTTCGTTTCTTTGTTCAGCACGAAATGAAAAGCCCACTGCCAGCGATGATGTGGAACATTCAGAATATTCTTCAATATACTAAAGGGAAAATGTAGAGGCCTTTGGTGGTGAGTTATTTGTGTTCTCTTCTCCTCAGTTCCCCTCTGGATATGAAATAAAATTAGAGTAATGGACATAATTAACTCCAAGTCTCATCTCAGAAGGATAATTTATTACCAGGTTAAAACCCCTTGAACCAGAACTCTAAGTGATTTGTAGTGATTATTATACGACACTTTCACATTTTTGCTGACCTAGTTTTCTTTTTAAAAAAGAAGGGAAGAAACTAAATTTATGGAGTAAAAATGAGTCTTACCCATTTCACTGATTGCACTGATTTTGTCAGGTTATTTCTAAAAATCACCTTAAGAATATCACGTTGGCAACTCATTGGCCATGTCGGGGTAACTAAGATTTCAGTACTCGCGGTCCTTCCATTGTCGTTGGGATGGCACCTCTGATAAAATGGCTCAGCCAGTTGTATTATCTGCTTGACCAGACTACTGGCTCAGCAGCGTAAATTTTAATCTTTGTTTTCAAAGAGTTTGTACTTAGGTTGGGAGGTGAAAAGCCAGAAAACAAACAGAAATTCAGGAAATAACATCTATAACCAACACTTAGACTGAGTACAATTAAATCAGAATTCTTTTAGAACTATTTCTTTCGAAACACAGAGCCAAATGCAGGAGGAAGGCTAAAATAAGGACATCTTACTCACCCAATGACAAGGTGGGAGGACCAGACTGAAGTCTGAGAATTTAAGTAACAGCATGTTTAAATGTCAATATGAAATCAGTTATAAGAGCCACCAAAATTGTATAGCTGGGGAACTTGACAAGCAGCTGGTCT
This sequence comes from Equus asinus, assembly GCF_041296235.1. Lineage (NCBI taxonomy): Eukaryota > Metazoa > Chordata > Mammalia > Perissodactyla > Equidae > Equus > Equus asinus. Next base: position 43,847,991 of record NC_091818.1, read on the forward strand.
ACCGTGAGTTCTGTTCTGTGTGTGTAGAGTGAGTTCAATGAAAATGTGCAAAATGAGGATGGTACCGGTCGGCATCATGAAGGCCTTGTTCTACCACCACAGCTTATCCCTGCACTTTGACTTGGCCTCGAAATGGGTCACGAAAAATGTGGCACTTGGTGCAGGATTTCAATGATAGGTGGGGTTTAATTTACGACTGAGGACGTATTCTGGATATGCTGCTCCTTCCAATTTCTGCTCATGTCAGGGACAGGTGAGGGTCCTTATTCTAATTCCCATGATTGGAACTGTTTGTATTCGGTGTCAATTATTATTTGGAGAACTCTAGAATTAAAAGCTGCAAATGGAAGTCCTTCTTCCGCCTTTAACATAATTAACTCTAATTATATAACTAATTTGAATTTTATTGGAAAACTTTTCAGTGTAGCTATTCAGAGGGGAATGATTACCAGCTAAGACAGAAACGAGGAATAATGATAATAATAAAAATTCATCAGGGCATGTTGGAGTAGCTTTTTTGCAAGCTTTAGTGGTTCTTGCTCTTATTTTGTGAGAAAAAAAGGAGGAAATAATTCAACTCATAGAGCGTCTATTTATTGCTCTTCGCAGAATGTAAATGTGCTAACGTGGTTGGAAGGAAATGAGAGAACTGAATTTGCTGCATTTCTAAATGTGCTCATATTTCTATTTCTTGTCAGCTTTGCTCTATTTCAGAGGAGAAGCCAATTGTATCCTTAACTCCTTTTTCGTTCAGATCGATAGGAAACTGATAAGCAGACATGGGACAGGCACTCACGCACTGAGGGCTGCGGGCAAACCTAGCTCTCCAGTTTAATGACCTGCTGGATTAAACAATACTGATCTTTCCTGGCATATGGGGTCTTTGAAACCAAAGTGAGAGATTTCCTTTGAACCACATGGGGAACACACAGCCAGTGGAATATACTAATAAGCCCTTTGCATGAATTACTTACTTCAAACCTTTTGCAGACAGAAACACCACAGCCTCACCCTGCTCTTTTCTTCTGGGTGTGGGAGTGATTGTTTACAGCCCTGATAGTGTGGGTCTTAACGCGGGGACTCTGCAGTGTCCGTCAATAGGTCTGTAGGGAATCGTGCCTGTGTTTTGTAATCTTTACACTCAGGACAAATAAGGGGCTGTTTTCTTTCTCTGTGGTGCAGTTTCACATTTTGTCCTGTATCCCTTAGCTGTGAACACTGAACTACCTTTCATCGCCGGGACTTATGGGATGTGCGCTACCAAAATGTACTTCTCTACACCTCGTTTGGTGACTATTATGTTACCTTCCATTGAAATATGTATTTTGCCAAAAAATAAAGTACTGTTCATTCTTATCCTGTAAACTCTGCCATTTTCAACAGAGAGAGACAGGCATTTTTTTTTTTTCCTATTTAGTAACCTTATATATTCACATCCCTGACAAATTCATGGGGAAAATAAACGTGGATTTATTTCATAGATTGTCCATACAAATATTTTGGGCACATACATATTATTTGGCATGCATCTAAAAACACTGTCTGAGGATGTTTGTTTTTTCTTTGTTTCCCAGCTGTATGAAAAATATTTGGAAGAAATGATGGAATAACCTTCTCTTAACGACTGAATCAATGAGCGTCAGGTCCATTCACCTATCTTCCGTGTACCTATTTCTGAATGCTCACTAAAAATGTCCATGTGTCTTCATCATGGGCCGGAAATAAAGTAAAACAAAACTTGTAAGTGGTTTTTGACAACGGAGATCTTCCAGAGTTGTACAATCACAACTCATAAACAAAGCACAAAAAGCAAGCAAACAAATTAGGAGGGCATTTTAGACACTGCTAAATTATGAAACCCATCATTCTTTCCCCACTTCTAATTGTTTTTTTGGTTTTGGTGAGGAAGAGTGGCCTTGAGCTAACAGCTGTTGCCAATCTTTCTCTTTTTGCTTGAGGAAGATTAGCCCTGAGCTAACACCTGTGCCAATCGTCCTCCACGTTGCATGTGGGATGCTGCCGCAGCATGGCTTGATGAGCGGTGCATAAGTCTTTCCCTGGGATCCAAACCTGCGAACACTGAGCCACCAAAGCAGAGTGTGCAAACTTAACCGCTATGCCACTGGGCCGGCCCCTCTAATCGTTTGATTGTTACATTGTATGTGCATGTTTGTGCACATACCCCTCATCCAGGCAAATGCCTTAGTCAGAAACAGCTCTTAAGCTTTTCTTTGATGTGTGTGTCTGTCAGTGTGTATGTGAGTGCGTGCATGTGTGTCTTGGGAGTTTATTCTCTGACTCTGCAATCCATCATTTGCTTGCACTGTTATAGAAAGAACCTGATTTTTTTTACTTTTCTTATTTATTAGTCTTTGAATTTATTAAACATTTATCTATTGAATGCCCCCTCTGGTTGCTGTTACCTTGTCTAGGCTGTACATCACACATTGGAGGCACCAGCTGAGGAAGTGAGCGGCAGGGGTCCCAGCTCCTGAAGGTTGGCACCACTTCCCACCTCTGCTCCTTCTTCAGAACGACCTAACACTTGCTCAGCAAATCTGTCTGGAACGAGCAAGTAACACATGAGCACATTCCACTCTCAAGGATTTTTATAAACTTGTCACGATGAAGGTCAAGATGATATCGTGTAACATTGAAGAGATGATCTGACAAAATATTGTGATGCTCCAGTTATTTTAGGGAAGGGAAGAATGCTAAAACAAGCTGTTAGATCTTTTTTTGGCTTGGCTCAATCTTCAGAAAAATTTGAATTTCCTTTCCTGGAATCTCTGTTCTAATGCATCTTAAGAGGAGAAATGTGCTTGCCGAAAACCAGACGGAAAACAAGATGAAAAGCCTGTGTTGGAATCCACAACATCTCTGCTAAGAACTGATTTCCTTTCTCAATGAAGTCCTACCTACACTTACTTGAAGCCACAAAATGAAGAATTTTGTCAACTTTATATGGGCTGTTTTAATAGAAAATTAAGAAAGGAAATGATTGAAAACTAAGTCCCCAACTAGCATACATACATTCTACAAAGCATTTAGTTAAATTGTGACTGTTATGTCTAAAGTGTAATAGGGCCTTATGACTTTGTAGACCTCAATATAAATTTCCTTCTCTGATTCTATATGATGACCTAGAAAACACGAGAACCACATGTGGACGTGTCTCGACATGGTGTTGCTCCTTGAAAACGTGAATTTCAGAAAACCTGGATTTGAACATTAGCTCTCAGATTGCTACCTATGTAAACCAGGATAGGTTTCTAACCCTCTAATCATCTTTTTACTTACCTGTGAAAAAAGAGTTAAAATAGTAGTTAAGTCACAGAATCTGATAAGATGTGTAAAAACGCGTAGATGTCACACACATGATTATTCCTCCTCTTTTTCCCTCAGCTGATCCTCCCACAGAGTCCTGAACACATGCTGAATTTGTGCTGCTCTCCCTTTGTTATCTTCCCATAAACCAGCAAATGTCATTATTGCTGCACAGTCCTATCCTTAACAAAGCAGTCCCACCCCTGTAGAGTGGCTCTCAACATAGATGGGAGGGAAGTGGTGTTTCCTGGATTATTCTCTTTCCTGAAACTCCTGGTTGTTTCTCTAAAAGGAACTGGAAACCAGAGAGGGAAATGAATGGCCGTGTACATAGTATGACAAGCCTGGGTTGAAACAATAGAACAAACAAACGCACACTTTAAATTCATCTATTCCAAGCCATGTATTTAGATAAGGGCATATTGTCTGTCTTTAATTAACAGTTATTCAATTACATTGAACTAAAGCAGATGAAAACTTTCTCAAATTTTTAGGAACCAATCCCCCGCCTGTTTAACTGTTCTCAATCTTTTCTGACTCAGCAGAAATAGAACCGAACGACTATGGTCCCTGAACCCTTACATGCTTACAGAAGGAAAAAAAAAAGGTAAAAAAAGCACCAGGATACAGTAAAATCAATGTTCTGTGCCCTGTTTAATTGCAACATCCAAAAGAGTATTTAACACACTGTCTTCTACTTCTGAATCAAATATGTATAGATTAGAGTCTTCATTTTTTTTTTTAGGTAATGGAAATGCCAAAAGAACCTCCAAACATCAGAAAATTCTCCCACTCCGTGTACTTAGAGAATTTCCCTCACGGTTCTGAGATTGATTCTCCTCAGAAGACCCTGCGTTTTATTCCTTTGACCTTTCAGATCACCCAATACTGTCCTTTTAATTTATAATTCTCCAAGCTCCTGTTATCCTCCCTTCTTTTTCTTTTTCCTTCCCAGCCCCTGGCATTTCTGTTCTGCAAAGTGCTCTTGTAAGATTGAATGCCTGCTAGTGGCCTACAGAAGAAACATTTTGAGTCAAACCACCATCATTTCTTTTTCGGTAACGTCCCGTTCTTCAGATTTTAAAGAGTGGCTAGTTTTCCTGTCACCATTGTATACATTTAATACTGGATTAAAAAATCCTGATGTCACTTTGGCTTTTGTCATCGTGCATCTGTGGTTAATGAGAATAATTAATCTTTGTATTATAGTATTATAGTAATCTTTCTAAAGAGGTCAGGAGAATTGAGTGTGGAGCAAATAAGCGTAAAAGAATTAAGCAAAAGACTTCTCCCCCGTCTCTCACTGTTAGAGGAATGTTCTAAGTGAATTAGCCCCTGAATCCTCTCCTCCCCATTCTCTCCTAATGGGCTGTAAGGAGAGGAAAAATTTCCAGGACAAAAATACTCTGCTGAGAACTGACTCAATACAAACCCTCACCAACTTACATATGGCGTCCTGGCTTATCACTTCTGAACAGACCTCCAAGTTTGAAAGGGTTTAGAAATTTGCTGAACTTGCCATTTCCTGACATAATGAGGAAATCAATGGGTCTTGCCTTTCGAAACGCTTGTGAGTTCAGAATGATTCGACAAGAGTGTGCCATGATAAGCAGAAAGGAAACTGCAAGAGCTTGCTCATCAACTCAGAATCAAAGATCATTTACAGATAAAACCAGGTTAATTTATTGACTGGGACCCTCCCTATTTTGGGCCTTTGTAAACAAGCATCAGCAGTTTGGTAAAAGTTCATTTCGCAACTGTAAGCAATATTCCAGGAAGCACAGAGGTCTGCCCCAATTCAACTAAGATTTTGAGATTGATAGGGGAAACCAATTTGTTTCCACAAAACACCTGCCCCTTTCCATGTTGAAATCATCTTTTACTTATTCAAACACTTAGTTTAAGGAGGTGGGCCATCTGCCTGTGGGAGATAGAAGAACAAACTTCTGGGACCTCCTAAGAACCTTACATCATATCTCCGCGGTGGTAACACAAATGAGTCTGGGAGTAGAGTTGACTTCAAGCACACGGTAGTAGCGTCCGTCTCCTTGCCGTTCTGGGCTGAGTGTGTCCCGAGTTCCAGGGAAATTCTTGCATTGCCATTATTGGACCAGGGAGTCAGGTGTGGAATGTAGGCAGTGAAAAGTCATCTGCTGCATTTGGGAAAAATGACACCTGTACATTTCTATGCACCTCTACAAAAATTTAGCCTTGTTTTCGACACCCTTTTCACTCAGTTACCCACAAGTAACCACATAGAGAAAACAGGCTGGAATATCTGTTTTGGATTTCCTAATTCTCAAATGCTTGTTTCACTGCAAATATTTGAGGCAGAATGAACACAAAGGAATCCACTGCATTCCTTACTTTGAAAAAGTTGTTGGCTGTTTTTTCTGCACTGTTCTCTTGATGGCTTGTAGTCTTTCCTTGCTGCTTCTGCATCTATCGTCTCCAAGCCCACAACTCAGGTGTTGCCTTTTCTTTTTTTTGTTTTAAAGATTGGCACCTGAGAGACTGCCCCATGGCCTAGTGGCTGGGTTCACGTGCTCCACTTTGGCGGCCCAGGGTTTCACTGGTTTTGATCCTGGGTGCGGGGACATGGGACTGCTCGTCCGGCCATGCTGGGGCAGCGTCCCACGTAGCACAACCAGAAGGACCTGCAGCTAGAATATGCAACTATGTGCTGGGGGCCTTTGGGGAAGAGGAAAAGGGAGGGAAAAAAAAGAGATTGGCAATAGATTTTAGCTCAGGTGCAAATCTTTAAAAAAAAAGAAAGAAAGACAGATGAGCTTAAATGAGCTTAAATGAAAGTCCCTAGCTCCAGAAAGAGGCACAGCCCAGCAGATACCTTCACTGCAGCCGTGTGAGGCCTTGAGCACAGGACCCAACTCAGCCACGTCCAGACTCCTGACCCTCAACTCCGTGGGACAATATATTTGTGTGTTGTTGTCAGCTTCTAAGATTGTGGTAAGTTGTTACATAGCAATAGAAAATTAATATAGACATAGAGACATCTCAGTCAGCCTTCCCACTAAGGAAAATCTCGACCAGGGAAACAGACGAGACGCAGAAATCAAATATGAACATCTGTGTCTCTATCACGGCTGGAATTAACCAGCCAGATCTGAGTCAAAGAAAGTACTGAAAAGTATATCAGGTTCAGGTTTGGTCCAGAAAAATGTCTACCATCTTTGCTCTGTTTCTATATATTTAGAAATTATATAGGTTCTCATCTACATTACATTGATTTGGTTGAGGGGAGAAAATTATTGATTTATTTTATAGTGTAATGAAAGAAAAGTAAAGCTTTCATTCAGATTTCAGTTTGGAGATCTGACCAACTCTGGTTGGTGGGTCATAGTGTCAGTTTGGCTCAATTTCCTCGGGCATAGCCAATTCATGAAACACAAAGAGGAACTCTCTCTTCTTTACCTGCTAAGTATGATGAGGGTTGTTTGGTTTTAAGGTTTGGGAAGTCTGAGAAAATCAGATGTTCTTAAACTAAACTACTCAGTGGAGGGGACCTTGCAAATCTGTGGGTAGAGTGTGAAAAGAGCCCTCTATACTCACCATCACGAGAGACTGAGTCATGGCTACATCTCTGATGAAGGCACCATCTTTTTATTGTCTTAAAGCTCTTTGGAAGCCTGTCATGATATTGATTGGTTTAACCAATGAAGTCTGCCAAAATAGTCAAAATATCTCAGGAATAGAAACGTAATCTCTTTCTATACTTTCAAATCTACATTCTTCCTTGTGTCCCTCAGGGAAGGGAGTGGCTGATCAACTGAGTAAGTTACTCTAGTTTTTTTTTTTTTTTTTGCTTATGAAGTGGAGATATTAAGAATTTGTTTAAGGAACAAGGGACATAAGTAAAGGGTTCCACAAGAATGCATGGGAAGGAGGTGGATGAATATCTGCCTTATTAGAGGGCATTGGAGGGCAGGGTCGTAGCAGATTCCTGTAGAAGTGCTGTTCTGAGTAATCAGTAAGAAGATTGATGACTTATTTAATGTAGTCACATGCTTGCCGAAAACTCAGAAAATTAAAGTTATTCATCCAGCACTTTGCTGAGAAAGCAGCAATTTTACCATTTTGAGTCACTTGTTAAGTTTTTGACTCTATGCTACTTCAGAAGGGTCATTTACACGATAGAAAAGGAAAATGTATTTTGCAAACACCGCTGGAAAATAGAAGCATTTTCACTGAAAGTGTCAGGGGCCATTTTCCAACGTGCTCAGTAAATATACAAGCATTTTGACAAATAAAATACCCTTGCATTTTCTTGTGTAGCTGTAACCTGTGTGGGCATTGCTAAGCTTGTAATTAGAAGGATTTGTCAAAACGTAAGTTGCAGGACCTAACAGTAGTTTGCTTCCGTACTTAATTGTCACCTTGTGAATGTCCTGCTACCTATTCCAGGAAGGAAAAATAGAATATATTTTCCAAAAATAATGAGCAGGACGTATAATTGCAGATATACTCTTGAAGTTACTAAAACGTGAAAATAGATTATCAAGGTTTAGAGAAAACCAATTATAATAATTTTTCAGTAGCTTTTTAAACTATTTAGTATTTGTGAGCAGTATGATATAACAGATACACCAATCACAGCATTAAACTGTCTACTCGAATATTTTAGCTGGCTGTGTTGGCCATACGGGAAATAGGAGGCAGAAATGATTATTTCTGACTTACACAAAATTTTCAGTTTACACTAACTTATTAAAACAATCTCATGCAAAAAGGGTGAAGTCACAAATAAGAACAGAACATTTTTCTTTCCATGACCGATATTGTCAGTACAAGTAGCAAAGTCCTGATGCATCCATTGTTCCAATCTTCACTTAAAGAATAAGAATTAAAGAAATATTGATTCCATCCTTTGGCTTGAGTAGTCTAAGAAGACTTCCGGGAGGCACACTCTGACACCTGACAAGGTTTTGACAAATTGGGTAATGGAGTGAACCCTTTAAATGGAGAATTAATGAGTGACATCTAATGTAAATTTCTTTTGAGACACACACACACACAAAGAAGGAGAATAATTGCACGGTGAGTTTGTTTGTCTCTCTTGGGTTACACCTTTTTTCTTCTACATGGTATTGGGTAAAAATTATTAATAGTGAGAGTTAACATAAGCCATGCATAGAAGCAACTGCCTGGGCACAATGCGTCCAAGAGCTGAGTTCTGCTCCTAAACCTTACTGATGTTGTCCTCGAAAGAGCTCCTGACACACAGGTCAGACATGGTATCCTGGTGCTGAGAGAGCCCTGGGAACTGTAGGAGGGAACCCAAGAAGGACCCATCTGTCAGTACCAATGGAGTGCTCTATATACCAACAGCTAAACCAGAGCCAATCACAATGACCAAGTGGGACATCTCAACGTCTTTAAGAACACGGTATGACATCAAACTCATTCCTTAACTTACTCAACTTACAATTATTGTGGAACTAGAACATTTCCAACACTATGCAAAGCCCTGTGGTTATAAATTTGAGTAAGACAAAGTTCCTGCTACACAGAATCCACTGTTCTCAGGGAAAACCTGACCTTGGTTACAAATCAGGGTCTATTTTATCTCTTTTGGAAAGCCTTATGCCCATAAACGTCTATTTTGCTCTCACTGGAAATCTAATCTTTGTACGATTCCCCTATTATTTTTCAAATCTATCTGAGGCTTTTCCATTTTCCCTCTTGGTACAGCAAATATATGAATCCTAAGTATTCTAAATAGATAGAAAATAAAGTAAAAAGCAGAATATATTTGTCATGAATTTATTTTTATGGACTCTTTTCCGATGATAAAATTCAGAAAGGATGCTTCATTTATACATATAAAAAGATATGAAATTAGATCTCAACACATCTTATATAAAAATCAATTCCAGGTAACGTAGCAACTTAAATATGAATGACAAGCCTTTAAATCTTTTAGAAAACAATATAGAAGAATATTATATATCTTAGGGGAAGTGTGCTATTTCTTAAACAAGATACATGACGCTTTCTTTATGTTTTTGATAAATATAATTTTCTGTTTTGAATGTCGTTGAGCATACCAATCTTTTCCTTTATTCTTTGTGCCTAGTTTATGGTCTGTATCTCACATGCCCATGTCTTTTGGTGCATCTGATTTTTCTGGTTATTGCTTCCTCTGGTTCTTGCTCATACTGCCTTATTTTACTGACTATGTGTGTATGTGTGTCTTTAAGTTCACATCCAATCGTGCTTTATCTTTGGAAACACTTTGATCGCTGGTTGAAGGCATATTTATATACGGTATTTGCTTTTGCTTCTGTCCAGTACAAACCCAGGATCATTTAAAAATAAGTTCATGATTTGAGTCTTTTCATAATATACATGCTGTGTATTTTCAGAACTCACCTCAGTGTGAGCCTGGACACGTGTAGCCTTTAAACATTAGCGCACAGCTCTCGGGGTTCCTGGTGGAATGCTCCTGCCCTCTACGGAGGTGGCTCCCTGAGAAGACTAACGTTGGTCATCTTCAGCCTGTGCACATTGTGGCAGCATCACACACCAAGGACCCCTCCGGAAACTCTACCGCCATTACTTCTTTCTCTCTCCAGTTTTCTACATTTCCCTTAATTGATGAGCATCTCAATTAAGCATTTCAAATATATCTTTTAAAATGCATATCCTATTCAAAATTATAGTTACTTTGCTGCATTAGGATGGTTTAAGATTTTTTTTCCCCAGCAGACTCAGAAAACCTTCCATCATTAGTTTCTCTTGTCTTTCTTTTCGATTATCTTTCCATTCTGTCTACTTTTAAATTACCCTTTATTCTCTGAGTTCTCTGAAAATTCTATTATCTAATTTCTTCATTTCTTGGTATCTATAGTAATACAATTCTGAGTTTTAAAAATGCAATTCAATAAATATTTTCAAGGCGCTTGAGAAATGATACAGATGGAAATGAGAGTTAGTTTACTAAAAGCACTGTCACTTTTAGCTCTGTGAACAAATAACTAAACACCACAAGAGAAAATCCTCGTTTGCAATATCAAATTGCCAATGCTTTCATGCTGAACCTGGAATACCTTCTCACAGACTTTTAGTCTGGCATTTTCCCTATTGAAACACGTATCTGTGTTGTTTGATAATCTACCAATGCAAAGTTTTTGCAGAGTGAACATAACTGTTTTCTATAAGGCTGTCGAGTTTATATGCTTTATATGGTGACATGTTATTGGACAATTGTAAAAAAAAGAGTAATTGTGAAGAGTGATGTTGTGTGAATGGCAGGGGAAGGTAAGACCTCCTTTGAAGTATTCATGGCTGTGGCGAACCTAAGCAGTAAGGATGAAAGTGCTGGTGGCCAATGGTGCACGGTGGATTCTGAATGCCATGTTGAATGGGGCCTATGCTCCGTTGGAAATTGGAGGACACCATGGTAAATGTAGCCAGCCCCTGTGGTCTGGTGGTTAAGATTTGGCGCTAGGCTCAGGTTCAAGTCCCGGTCAGGGAACCACACCACTGACTATCAGTTGTCACACTGTGGTGGCTGCATGCAGCTGTAATGCTGAAAAGTATCCCACCGGGATTTCAAATACCAGCAGGGTCACTCATGGTGGACAGGTTTCAGCAGAACTTCCAGACTAGAGAGATGAGGAAGAAGGATGTGGCCACTCACTTCCAAAAATATTGGCCATGAAAACCCTATAAACAGCAGCAGAGTATTATCTGATAGAGCATCAGAAGGCGAGAGGGTGATGCAAAAAGACTGGGCAGGGTTCCACTCTGTTGTCCACAGGGTCACTAAGAGCCAGAACCCACTCCACCTCACTAACCACAACAATCGATGGTAAATGCTGGTTAGAAATCTCATCTTCAAATTAGAAGCGCAGACTCTGGTGCTCACTGGGTTCTTTCATGGACTTCTGTGTGACTTAGTTGAGAGCATATTCTTGAGCATCTTTTTAAGCTATTCAGGAGAAATACCAAAACTTAAGTTTCTGGACAGCGCCATTGTGTAAGTTTAGAGAAACAGCATTTCTGGAAAAGGATCTGATTCTTTTCACCCTCACGTTTAACTTAAGGTTACTGGAAAGTCTACTATTTGTGTTGAACATTCATTCTAGACATAAAGAGAGAGCTAAAAGATCTTGTGATGCACAAGAGAAAGATTTGAAATAGTCTCCTAGTAGTTAGACATTCATGCTTATTTCCCCTGGTCCTTGTAGTTGTTTAGATAATAGGTAAATAATACAGAAGACTGAGGTCATTACCACACTCTTAGGATGCAATGAGAAACCCTGGAATTACTTTGATGGAAGAAGATTCTGTGACTCTCTAACTCTGATTTCTACTTGGCTACTTCTCGCCATGCAGATAGCATATGTATTTTTAAATTGACAATTATCATTTTAATCTCCATTACGGGTTTAAAACCTTTGCTTGCACTGAATCAGTGTGACTTTAAGTAAAAGTCCATTTATTAAATCTTTTATTAGGCTTTTCATTATGCATGCTTGTAAAGATCTTAATAGAGATGTTAAGTAATGAAATTTTGCAAGTTCCTAAAATCTTCATAAATCTCCATAAATTGACTCTTTATGAGAAACCTGCTTTCATTGTGTCTGATTTTTATTCATATGCAACCAAAATGTTAATATACTTTAATTAGAGCTAATATGATTTATCTCTTCACTCATTATATAAGTTAATTTTCTTCTAAAGAAGTCCTGTTTTCAAATTCTCTCCAGCAGTGTAGAATTAAAGTAATTATAGTTTGGCTCAGGAAATTAGTCATGAAGGTTCATGAATGCTAAAATAAATTGGAGTTTCACAGGATAGATTAGGCCATATGCTTTACAGAAGGAAAAAGGAGAGGAAATGATTTCTGTTACTGTGTCTCCTGCTGGGGATATATTCTCTGGAGAAATGGAAAGTAAGTAACAAGAAGTCTTGACATTGCAAATCCCAGGGCGGAGAGAATGGTCATAGTTTTTATGGCATCCAATTGATCAAACCAGTTTAGGATGCACACATTTAGAATCTAGGCATGATTCGAGCACTAAACAGCAAACTGTTCTTTATTCAACATCTGGTTTCCTAACATTTTTGGCTTCATTTGAGTGATGAGCTTAAAAAGTGTTCTAAAATTTCCCAGAAACATGTTTGTGATCTATGTTTGTTGTTTCAGGTGGAAATTTCGGTCTTCCTTTTCTAAATGTCCTACAACAACCCTCTTTAGACTACATGTTCTGCCACTGCGACATCTCAAAACCTTCGAAATTAAATTTGCGCTTTTATTATTGTATGTCTTACGCATACAAAAAACATCACTCGTGAAATGTCTTACAGGTGCTAAAATTCATCTATAAACAATGGGTTTCTTTGTTCTGAAGCTAACGGTTAACACATTTATTTTAATTGAACAATAACTTAACAAATATTCCTTGTGAATTAAAAGAGAAAAAGTATTTCTGGAAAATACCTCCATTCTGGAAAATATTTATATTCTGGATACACAAAGATTGTGGGGAAACAGAGAGTTCACATGAAAAATAGACTGGCATCTGTGACATAAGGACAAAAAGAAGATGAAAACCTGGAAAAAACACTGCAAAATAAATTTCTGCTACTCTTCTGGTACCACAGTATCGCAGGGAAGGGCATTCTCAGTCTTCGTTTCTTGTATATACATTCCTGTGTATAGTTTTTAATTCTTACACATAAAAGATGATTGAAAAAGACAATTATTTGTTATGCTTCCTGCATAAATCATGGCCCCTTGCAGATGCCTGCTATGTTATCTGCTATGTGTATTGAGTTCTCTGCTCCATCTTTCCCAGTTACCGTTTAATTGTCTCTTGTGGTAGAGAAATAAGGCCCTAGAGTTACAAGGGGGTGTCTGTGTTGTGAGCATGTATGTGTGCAAGCTTCTGTCGGCTGCCCGATGGATGCTTCTCATACATGGGGATCACTCAGTGATTGATGGTCAACCAGGTGTTTCCATCCTGTTATTCATCATGTAGATTTCCTTATTAATATCTCTTAATCTACCAGTTCATGGATGAGAAATTCTGTATAACGCTAATCATGCCCCATTATGGAATAAGTTATTAAGTGTCTCTCTAATTTAGCATGTTGAGTATATTCAGAAACCTATTATCTGCTTTTGTCTCTGAAATTTCAACATGTGCTCTTTGGTTTTTAAAACATCCATCCCAGGAATTTCTGATAACTTGCACTCCAGACCAAGGAATCTGTTTTGGATTTGCGTTTTGGTTACCTGCTAATTGGCGCTGTAGCCGAGGGTATGTTACATTGAAATTAAACTTTTTTCATCTAACAAATGGGAATAATGACATTTCATGCAGGATTGTTTGGAGCATGATATGTAAAGTACCCAGCAGAGTACCTGATACGTGGTAGCCTCTCAAGATGACAAGTTTTATTCCCATTCACTCATTTATTTACAATTTAGAGGCTGCATGGCAAGGTAGTTAAGCCACGACCTTCCAGGTGAGACGATCTAGGTTCAAGCCCAGCGTCTGCCGCTTGATGCCTCAGTAAATCCCTTAGGGCAGCTCTTTCCAACAGAAACTGAGGTGAACCACGAATGGGAACCACGTATTTAATTTTACATTTTTTGGAGCTACATTAAGAAGGTAAAAGTAAGTGGGTGGAATGAGTTTTAATCACTTATTTTATTTCACACAATATACACCAAACACAACCAATATCAAAATATATAATGAGATATTTTACATTCTTTTTTTCATAGTCTTTGAAACCCAATGTGTGTGAAACCCACTTTCAGCACATCTTAATTTGTATTTGACCACAATTAAGCACTCATTTAAGTACTCAACATGTGGTTCTTGGCTACCATGTTGGAGCCTGTTGACTAGGAGAAAGGTCTGGCATAGAGCAACATTTTGTATGAATATTATATTTAAATTTTTTTTCATACATTTAAAAGTACTTTGGTACCTACTTCTAGAGTATTATTAAAATTAAAGAAGATAATATGCAATAGACAGTGCACTTCACATAGAAGTCTGGTTCATAATAAGGATTCTACTAATATTATCTATGCTATTATTACTTGTCACACACTGTGTTGGGAGCTGTGTTTACAAATATCATTAAGATTTAATCCCTGCCCTAGAGGAGATCAGTGGCAAGTGTGAATCAATGAGGTTTTGTTTAAATGCAATTTGAATAAATGAATACACACAGGGAGCTGGTTCTTCTGTTTGCTGTTTTAGATCCATTCTCCTTCCTTCTCCGCCATGCTCTGTAACTAGGGAGGATGAACTTTGCATCTTCTGAACTCCCTGGACAATGAAATAATGATGGTTGAGCCAATGGGAGGTACCAACAGAAGACTGAGGAAGCTGGGAAGAGAGAGACGTCAGAGCATCACCTCACGTCTCTTTCCTGATTGGACTCCATGTCTCTGGATGTAACATGGCCATAGCTCGTAGCGGGCAGTGACTTCCATAGTTCCAGCTCTTTCAGCTGCAGTATCATTTCATTCCATCCTTGGCCTTTCACCCCTAACTTCTCACCTTTCACTTCTCACCTCTGCCAGGCTCTGGCACCCCATCATCCTTTGTTTGTTCCCCTCCCCTTGCCCCGCCTCTCTATGTGCCCTCTTAATCTGTACCGTCAGTGGTGAATTCAGCTTTCTCTTTGCACTCTAATTGATTCAATAACCCACTCCACAATTTATTCTAATTCCCAAATTTTAGAATTTGTATTTTTTTCCTCATTTGGGAGGTTCCAGATTTGTCATTTCATTTTTTTGCTCCTCATTCTTACCTCATCCTTGGAACACAAGGAAATTGCCCATGGATGTTGAATGCTGCAAATTCCCTATTTTGGGCGCCTATTTATTTGGCAACAAGAACATTTGAAATACATCAGTGGGCTTTTTGGACCAGCACATGGATATTGTGGGAACGAAATTCCTTTCGAATAAAGCAAAGAGTGTGGATTAAATGACGTGTTCAGCTCTGAAGTTGCAGGAGTCCATGATTTCTCTACTTCTACCTTGCAGCAGAGCAACTTAACGGGTAAAACAGTCAGAGTTGTGGGACTAGGACCCATTTCCCAGTTTTCTCAACTTGCTTCAATCCTGTTCCCTGGAAACATCACCCCCTTCCCTACATCTTCGTGCTTGAAATCAGAGGGAGTGGTCCATGAGCTCTATGTAATCAACAAAACTCTGGGTGAACTCAAGACTTTGAAAAACTCCCTACAATCAGAGGTCTTCACCTGCATTCTCTCTCACATCCCAGAAATCTTTCAGTAACCATTTACCTACTTGAGAGCGTTTTCATTCTATAATTTTTCCCGGTAATTAATAGAGTAACTTGGGAACAGAGTTAATGGATGAGTTTCCTGTGGCTGCTGTAACAAGTTGGCACACACTGGATGGCTTAAAATAAGGGAAATTTATTCTCTCACAGTTCTGGAGAGTCTAGAAGTACAAAGTCAAGGTGTCTCCAGGGCCACACTCCCTCTGAAGTCTCTGGGAAGGAATCTTGGCTCTTCCAGCTTCTGGTGGTTGCCAGCAATCTTTGACGTTCTTTGGCTTATCCATACATCACCCCAATCTCTGCCTCTGTCATCACATGGCTGTCTTTGTTTGTCTATGTTTGTCCAAATTTCATCTTCTTATTAAGAAATCAGTCAGTCATTGGATTAGGGTGCACCTTAATCTAGCACAAATTGACCTTAACTTGATTACATCTGCAAAGATCCTATCTCCAAATAAAGTCACATTCACAGAGTCTGGCTGGAATTTGAGGGACAATATTCAATCCAGTACAGTTACAAAATCATTTCTTATTGTCACATCCAGGCTTCTTCTCAACTCTTCAATCTAAATATTCTGATATTTGAATCTGTCTACGTTACTCACAAATTTATACAAATTTTACTATGTATCTTTTTCATTCCTGGCAATATTATGTTCATGTTTTTTTCTGCACCCTCAGTGTGAATGTACTGTTTAACAGCATTTTTAAATGTCTTTATTCTTCTTAAAACTAACACATCAAATATGAGATGTTCCTTTTAGGCTTGTCAGTTAATGTCTCCTGTTTTTGCATAGTTTATTTATAGTCACCAGCTAATGTAAGAAATAGATTCAATATTTTACAATGACACATGAAAACAGCTTATAAAATAAGACATAAAGCATGGAAGCACAATGTGTTATTTTTCTGTGGTTCCTCTAATAAATTGAATCAGACAGCAATCTACTTGAAGATTTAAATTATAGTTGAGAAATAAAAATTTTAAATGATCTGCATTCTAAGAGAAAAGATTTAATTGAATACTGGGTCTCACTCAGATTGATGTTGGGGAAAAGAATGTGAGAAATTGAACGACCAATTTGAAAATAAGAATGGATAAAGTTGAGATCTGAGAAAACCTATTCCTACAATTAACACTTCTTTAGATTGGAAAAGATTTTAAGCGATGGTAACTACTTTTGGTAAAGCTACTAGAAAATAGGCATTAAGCCACTATGGTAGAGAAGAAAGATAAGACAATATAGGGAAATAAATTTGACAGTATCTGGAAAATATCATAAACCATTCATGTTTGCTTTCTGGTTTCAAGGTAAAGATGAATGACAGGGCAGTCGTATTTCCAATGCACTTGAGTTCTCATATCTCATAAGCATATATCAAAAGAAATATAGAGATAATAAGAAATCCATAGGAAGATGGCAAAATGAAAAATATGAGGCCAGTAGGGTAAAAATATGAAATAACTGTTTTATGATTAAAGCAAATAGATCCAATATACTCATGAACGCATCCATTTATTGATTATTTACTGTGTGTCTGGCACTGCTCTTGGCAGAGGGTTTTCTACAATGGGAGGAAAAAAACAGCCAAAAACGTCTGACTTTCTCAGAAAGAAAGTAAACAAATTCTATAAAAATTTTATATAAGTATAATATATTAAACATAATATGTATATGATTATGATGTAAACTATTGTGATATAATTATATCATGTCATATAACATTATACATGATTATGCTATAGATAATATATATTGCATTATGATATATATTCTATATAATTAAAATACACTGAATTATATATTAGATTTGATTATGTTATGTGTGTTATGTGATATATCACATATATAAATATATAAACTATATGAATTAAAATATACTATATTATAATACTGTATGATTTATAACATTAATATAGTATAGAATAGTATATATATTAACAAAATAACTGTACTGGATTGTGTTACATGCTATGGAGAACAGCGAAACGGGGAACTGGGATAAAGACAAGCAGAAGGGCTGAGTTGGAACTTTTCATTTTGGTCAAGTTGGGCAAGAAAAGCCTTGTTGAGGAGGTGACTTCTGATCACATACGAGGAGGAAATGGAGGAGGGTTGTCTGAGGGAAGGGTTTTCAGTGAGAAGGTATCGGGTGGTGGAGGAAGAAGCTTGGCTGTTGGCTGGAGGGTCCAATGGGTGGAGAGATGAATGCTGCAGAGTAAAACCAAGAATTGGGATGGTCATTGGAGAAGTGACAGAGACCAGAAAGGACATCTGGGCCCCGAGTGGCAAGGCACAATGAGTCAATCTGTGGACACTGGCTTTCACTCTAAGAGGAGAGACCTGAGGATGTTCTGAACAGAGGATTGAAAGAATTCTTTCACTACTGGGTTGAGAATAATTTAAAGAGGTCAACCAGGGAAGTAAGGAGATGAGGTAGATGGCTATTTCGATAGTACAGATGCGAGATGAATGGAACGTGTACAAGGACAGAGGCAATGGGAATTATGAGAAGTGGTCCAACCCTGGATCAACTTTGACCAAAGCTGTCCAATGCTGCTCTTGAGAAAAGAAAGATGGTGAATGAGAAAGGACCATCGGATGTGGTACCATGTGGACCATTGATCAGCTTCACGAGGACTTTTTCAATGACATTTAGATAAAAGCCTGATTGGTGTAAGTTGGAGAGACAAAATGGACAAAGTTGGAGAGAATGAATAACGACTGTCTTTGGAAGAGTCGTGCTGAAAGGAAGAGCAGAAAAATAAGAAATAAATGGGTATGAAAAATTAGATCCAGAGCTGGTTTTATTTTGTTTTGTTAAGATGAAATAAATAATATGCTTGTATGTTGATCCAAAGATCCGTCAGAGGTGGGAAATCTAAAGAGACAGGAGGGAGAGGGGAAAGTTTCTGGAGCCATATGATCAAAAAGTCAAAAGCATGCGAACCTAGTGCATAAGTAGAAGGTTGGCCTTGTAAAGATGGACGATTCACTGATAGTAAAGGATGACTATGCAGATGACTGCACAGAAGCATAGACACAGGTTGGGGAGGCATGTGCTGGTGCGAGTTCATGGGATTCATCTTCTGACTGAATCTCATAATTACAAACTGGAAGCAAGGTCTACTCCTGAGTGTGAAAATGGAGGTTTTAGAAGAGAAGAAGGGGTAGCAATAATAACATAAGTCAGTGGAACATTAATGAAAACTAAATATTAAACGATTGAATGGTAAGGTTTAGGCCACTCTTGAAGTTGTGGTTTCGAACTCACAGTGAAAGCAATTAATATCACTGTGTGTCTTCCTTCAATATTCAAAGTAGAAAAGACACATTTGGAAAAGGAGGGGATTTTGACTCATCCGGGGTTGAGTGGCAGCCAGAAGGCTGTGACAGAAGGAAGGCGGGAGAAAGGAGTCGAAGATTTCTGTGAAACAATGATTAGAATCATGGGCCATAGAAATTAACCTGAACAACTAGGAATCTGTGACACGGATGGTTGAGGTAAAATGGAGGGGAAGTAGAGTAAATGGACTCTGAGGTCTGGTGAGGTAGAACTGTTATAATTGTGGTACCAGAGGCCATGAGTTGGAGTGGTGACAGTTAGAAAATTGAAAACTTTCATTAGAAGTCATTGTGTGTTATCATTAATGATAATGGCAAGGGTTGATCTAGGGCACAAGAGTCTACGGTAGAACAGAGGACCAAAATCACTGGGGGTAAGGACACCAAGTGTCCTCAGAGTTGTATTGGAAGGACATTCCATGTGGACATCAGAATTGTTGAGCATTAAGACAAGACTGTCTTTGTAAAGAATTATATAGTAAGCCAGCAGCTTTAATCTTTGATAGAGATCAACACTTTGTAGCAAATGTTTATGCAACGGGGCCACCTGGCACAATGGGATGAAGTGGGAATAACACTGGGATTCCATAGATGATGGGAACAGCAAGAGCAATAGGTAGTATTATTTGATGAAATAAGATTAAAAGCTGGAGGCTGAAATTTCTGCTTCTGCCATTGATGGAGTAGAAGAGACCTACATTCTGCCATTAACACACCAGACAAATTCATGAAAGAACAGTGTTCAGACACTGGAGCACAGACAAAATGCTGACTGGGATGCAGAGCTAGCTAGAGCTCTCACCCATGCTGGTGGGAATGCAAGACTGCAAACCACCTTTGGAAAGCTCTTGGGCACTTGACTGTAAACTTAAACATATTTTTACATATGACCCAGTGATTCCATGCCTAGGTATTTACTGAAGAGAAATGACACGTTCACACAAAAACTTGTATATAAAACTTTTTAGTAGCTTTATGCATAATTGCCAAAAACTATAAATAATCCAAATGTGCCTCAGCTGGCCAATGGATACATAAACTGTGGTACATCCACACGATGGGATATTACTTGGTGATAAAAGAGAGAGAACTATTGACGTGTGCAACAGCATGGATGACTCTAAAATGCATTATGTTAAGTGAAAGGAGCCAGGCCCAAAGGCTGCTTAATGTATGATTTCATTTGTATGACATTTGGAGGAGGTAGACCTGTAGGAGAGGAAAACAGACAAGTGGTTCCAGAGGTTCAGTCTTGAGGACCAGTCTCACTACAAAGGGGCAGTACGAGGGAGAATTTTTGAGATGATTGAACTTTTCTATATCTCAACTGTGGTAGTGGTTACATAAATTTTATACATTGTCTAAACTCATATAAATATATGCTAAAAAGATTGAATTTTCTTGCATTTTAATTTTATCAACTAGAGTTAAAAAATTCTAGATGAAGTGAACAATTTCCTACAGAAATATTAATGACTAAAATTGACTCAAGGAATTGTAGGATTAAACAAAAAATTAACTATAGAAAAATTCATAAAGGTGAGTCAACACTCCACATCAAGCAGACCAAGCAAATATGCCCAACTGATTACGGACAGAGGTACAAAAGAAAGTCAATGGAAGAAAGATAACTTTCTCAGCAAATGGTGCTGGAGCAATTGGACTTACAAAGGCAACAAAAAAAGGAAAAAAAGGAACTTGAGCTAAACTTCACACTTTGTACAAAAATCAACTCAAAATGGATTAAGACCTTAATTATAAAACATACAACTATAACATTTGTGGCAAAAAAAAGAAGAAAACATTTAGAACCCACAAAGAAGCAAAGTTTTAGACTTGACACCAAAAGAGAGAAAATTGATAAATTGGAATTCATCAAAGTTTAAAACTTTTGCTCTGAGAATGATTCTGTGAAAAAACGATAAAAAGTCATGCTATAGACTGGGAGAAAATATTTGCAATCACCTATTAACAAAGTCCTTGTACCTAGAATCTGCGAAGAACTTTCAAAATTCTAAAATAAAGTAATTAGGAAACTCCAATTCGAAAATGGACAAAAGACATAGACATTCCACCAAAAAGGAGATACAGATGGCCAGTGAGCACATGGAAAGATGTTAAAAGTCATTAGCCATTAGAAAAACACAAATGAAAACCACAATGAAGTATCATTCCATTCCTATTATAATAGCTAAAATAAAAAGTTGTAATAACACCAAATGCTGGAGAAGATAATAAATTGGACCGCTCATACATTGCTGGTGGGAATGCAAAATGGTACAGTCTCCTGAAAAACACTTGGCAGTTTTTTACAAAACTAAACTTGCACGTACCATATGATCCAGCATTTGTTCTCTTTATACTTATTCCAGAGAGGTGAAAACTTACTTATGCTCACACAAAAACCTTTATATGAGTGTTCATAGAGGCTTTATTCACAATAGGAAAAAACTGGGAAAAACCCAAATGTCCTTCCATGGGTAGAAGGTTAAACCAACTGTGGTATGAACAATTTGGGCAGATCTCAAGAGAATTATGCTGAGCAATGAAAGTCAGTCTCCAAATGTTCCATACTGTGTGAGTCCATTTATAGAACATTCTAGAAATAACAAAATTGTCGGGATGGAGAACAGATTAGTGGTTGCCAGGGGCTAGCGATGGGATGCAGGGGATGTGACTACCAAGCGAGTCTGTGCTGCCAGAGCACTTCTGTATCTTAATTGTGGAGGTGATTACACAATCTACACGTGTGATAAAACTGCATGAAACTAAACACACACAACAAAGGTGTGTGTATAAAACTAACAAATCTGAATAAGCTCTGTGATGACGTCAATGTCCAGGTCACTGTAGTTAGTCACTATGTTACCATTGGAGGAAATTAAGTGAAAGATACATGGAACCTCCCTGTGCATTTTTTTTTTTTGCAACTTCCAATGAATCTATAATTATTTCAAAATAAAAAGTTAAAAAAAGACACATGCAAACTACATGTACAGATGGATTCGTGCATGAACACCATCAAACTGTTCACATTACTTGGTCAAGTAATTCCAGTTTTCAGAATTTAGCTTAAGGAAATTATTAGATTATATAGGCTTGCACAATGGAGTTTATTACAGCAGAGTTAGCAACAGTAAGACTTTGGGGAAAAAAACTATATTACTACCAAGAAAGGAAGTCTCAAATATCTTGTGTGAGTGACAAATAATTTTTCACATAAAGATAATATAGTATAATATGTATTAAATCGTATAATATTGCATAGCATACCTAAAACAACTCATATTTTGTAAAACTTGCTTTAATGACCACTCCTGAAAGCCAGCCAATCAGAGATGGTCCCTTTTTCCTTAAGGTTGGTCGACTGGCAACAGAGACATGTCAGTAACATGCTTTCATACCTAAAAGGTCAACCAGTTCCTAAAGACGCCTGTCTCTTAAAATCCACCAGTCCCCACATGCCGCACTGCCCGAATCACTATGTAAGGTCAGCTCCTCGATTTGCTCAGGGAGACGGGGCCCCACGGCATAGCTTTCCCTGGCTTGTGCAAGTAATGAATTCAGGTGGTTGTTTCAGATATTGAGTGGTGTCATTTTCCTTGATCAAGCTGCAGTAGCAGTTGCGGCTGAGCAAGTGGAAAAGTACCAGTCTGATGCTGTGGGCATGGAAGAAAGGTGATGACTCATGAGATCTGCAGGAACCAGTATAGAAACCAAGGACCGTCTCATTCTCTCTGGAAAAGGGACAGACACAGTCACCTTTTGGAAGATCTGTAGGACGACAATGGTAAACAATAGGAGCTTCCTTGTTGTTGCAGAAAGGCAAGTCACAGCTCCCAGGGCATCGTAGGGTGACAGCAATACTGACGAGAAGAGCCCTCAGCACACACTAGAGCTTCTTAGATAGGTCACACCTGACACTTTGATATCACTGGGGACTCCAAGCAGTTCTGCGCATCTGAGACCACCAAGACATCACCTATATCTCCACGTCAGTCTGGCCTCATGTGGTCTTCTACCTGCCTGGGAATAAGCAGAATACCTCTGATGATGGGCACTTTCCAGTTAAGTAAAGAGTTCTTCACTCTGGTCCTCTTTAAACAGAACAGTTATAGTTTATTATCAACCAGAATAATCAGCCCAGACATCCCTTCTTAATAAAGACTAGAGTTGTTGCTTATCATGAAGATGGGCCATTGTGAAGAGTTGGACCAAAATGTTCTATTCCAAGACTGCCTAGATGCTAAGACAATGATCATTTCTTTGATTTGAGGGATCATTAATATTTATCCATCAACCCCAAGAGGAGGCATCCTTCCTCACTTGAAATTTCCGTTATTTATAATGATTCTCCTTGCCTCTCCCCTTCATCAAATCTCCACGTATTTAATCATTTTCATTTCCTTCTATGTTCTTTCCATACCAATGAATCTGGGACAAACGCTATGTGAAACTGAGAATGGCTGCTCAACACTGAGGGACAGGAGCCATCTGAACTACAGTCATACATGCTCAGTGGGATGTGGCTGGGCAGACTAAGCCACGTTATCAAGGATGACCAGGTGCTAGGAATGGATGTCTCCAAAGTAGGACCCACATATTCAGATTTGGATCCCACAAAAATGGGATACAAGTGCAGCTAAGCGTGAGCCTCCTGAAAAGTACTGCTTTTATTTCTCTTTTGCATTAGGGAGAGACCATTCACCGCAATTGGAGATTTGGGTTGGAGCTGCCCTGCTGCCCCATCCGTCTCCTGGAGCCACGTGGAGCAAGTGCATGAGGAGGGTGTACCACCTGGAGAGTAGTGGGTGCTGGACAACGAATTTTGTGGCAGCCAAATATTTCCAGGTAATATTCAGTTAGATGTCTCCCATGACACTCAAGTTTCCCAGATTTCAAACACCCAGAAGCAGTACTTCTGTCCTTTCCTCTCTCTTTGTCTCTCAGTCAGGGCCAATGACCTCCTGGTTACCTGAGCTCCCCACACGTGACTGAATGGTGCCGTTTCAGCACCGGCAGAAGCATCTTGAACAGTCTTGCTAGAATCACCTTAGGTAATCTGCACTCTCCCTGTTGATGACCTCCTGAGGGTATCATCAAAATGTTTTATAATTCATCTGTGCTACATGGTTCCCTTTTAACTGGGGAAAGAATGACGATAATGGTCAGGTTATTGTTAAACAAGATAAATTGTTATAAATTATAATTTTCTCTTAAAACATTTTTAACAGCAAGTTAACTGACAAGACACAATGGAGGGGAGAGAGAAAAGAGAGGTTGCTAAGGAAACAGCAGGCTTTAAATGAGCATCAAAATGAACAGGCAGGTAAAATGCGTGAAAACTGGCTATATAATTAAGCTCTCTCACCATTTCAAAATTGATAGTACTATGTGCTGCAAGAAATGATGGACCTATTTTCTTATCTAGTTCAGCCCTAGAGGAAATAATGAGTAAAATCACATAGACTCTGTTCCCCTTGGCCAAACTCTGTAATTTCTCAATCAGAACTTTGGTCATGCCCTCGTAGTAAATTATCTATTTCACATGTGTAAGTCTCAGTTATTCTCTTATTTTCCAACTTTTCACTGAGGCAAAATATACAGTGAAGCATAGACCACAACCCAGGTCCCTTTTCATTTATCTTCTGCGTCTTGGACCTAAAGTAGAAGCAACTTATGGTCTGAAAATGCAAGGATTCTGTCCACCTGTGAGCTGCCTGGCCTTGCTGAAGTCCCTAAAACCTTCAGTGTCTTTGTCTGAAAATGGAAATATTAAAGACAATCAATAAGGTTTATTTTCAGTCAATGAGAGGTTCAATGAGACATTCTCCTGAGAATCACTTCTCCGATTTCCTGACTTCTAATGCATTTTCCCTTCTTTAAGCTTTTTGTTTCTTTTATACTAAAAATGAGAAAGCAAAAATTGGTTTTGGTTTGATAAATAGAAGCCATGTTCACATGGTGATTGATGGTCAATGAAAAAGGGGTTGATGAGTTGAGAGAGAAGTGACGATAGAAAAAGGATAAAGAGAGAGAGAAAAGACAGAAACAACAAGGTAAAGAGAACACAGTTGAGGCCGGGATGCAGAACAGGTGGACAAGGGAAGGAAGGCAGGAAACAGAAGTGAGTCCTGAGCTCCACAGGAACGGAGGAGTTTCAAGAGGTGTAAATAGAAGGGATGTTTTGTGTCCATTGTGTTCTAGGAAGCTGATTTACCACTCTGCGGAAACTCATAGCAATCCAGAAATTAGGTAATAAAGTGTCATAGATGAGCTGTCCACCTTGAGTTCCATTTCACCTTACCTTATACTCTGATTTCATCCAGAGATCTGTTCCTTTATATTCCGGCTTCCTAACTCGACCTTCTGTCTTGGTTCCACTCAACCAGGGTGACCATGTTCCCAAACTGAAAATGCCACATGGCTTTGCCCCTTCTCTACTCTTGTTCACAGCTTTGGTTGCAGAGTTCAAATTTTGTTCCTATAATATTTCTATGGATTATCTGGATGTACATAATTATTTAGGAAACTCGTCCGCATTGCCCAAATCCCAAATTCTCCTCACAAACAGGGAGGAGAGCAGGCTTTGTTTCCTCCATTAAAAAGAGAGCTTTGAGATTGTGAAAATTGATGCTCGTGACACATTTCTAAATTTGTTCCCAGACCTATTGGAACAATAGGACAAAAAGTTTTAGAATTGCCTCTAATCACTTGAGTTGGCAGAGGATGGAGAAACATAATGACAGAGGACAGCGATCGCCTGCCTTCCAGAAGTGTGGTGGCATCAGAGAGAGGGTTTTACTGAGCAGGATTCCAATCTGTGGCAATTTCAAGGCAGCATTTCTTGTGGCATTGAGCCTTTAATCCTGAAATTTTACGAAGGGTTCTGGAAGGAGCCCATTCAGCACTGGAAGAGACCCCCATCCAGGTGTGTCTGCCCTCAGGAGCCACTCTGTTGTGAATGGCAACCAATTTTCTTAAAGTGCCTCAATTTTCCTTCTCCTGAATTATCAGACTGCAGTTTTAAATGCATTTAGATAAATCTCACGGCCAGCTCTACCTGGGCGTGAAAGGCAAACAGTGGCAAAGGATGATTTGAGGATCTTCTTAGTCATAAAACCATCTTCTCTAACTCCCCACTTTGAGAAATGTCTTTACAACCAATTCTCGGGATTCCTACTGGAATATAGCCTCTCTGACGGCAGGGGTTTCTCCACCTGGGCTGCGCAGCACCACGTCCTGAGCCTCGGGGAGAATGTTCAGGGCACAGGAGGTGTCCCCGTACTACTGGTTGAACAAATTGTTTTCTGTTTTCTGGAAGATCATAGTTCAAATGCAAACCTGCCCTTTGGGAGGGATGTTTCCTCACTAACACTTCAGCGCCTCCTGGATTGACGGGGATGTGCCTGAGACAGAGGGTGGCGGCAGGGACATGAGGGGCTGTGTCTGGTCCCGAGGAAGAAAAACAGAAAAATACGAAAAAAAGGATTGCTAATTTTATCACGTAACACAGAGCTTGATCTGACCTTAATAGTCCGTCTGACTGTATTTCAAACAGCGTTAGCTTCTTCTACCCCAACTGCTTCCCAACCCTTTACAAATGATGTATGACATCGCCTCATTACCTCAAACTTTGAGCATTGCTTTCTAAATGTGATGAGTATGTAGGCCGACCATTGCTCATTTAGCCACACTAAAAAATCTCTAATCTTAATACTCTTCTCTGAACAAGCTTTTGATGTGATTATAACAACGAGACACACAGCTCCTTCCTCAGAACCGTTGTGACTCTTGCCTACACAGTTTTTATGTTACTGACCACGTGGGATTTATTTTCAGCTCAACTCTTGAAAGAGTTGTATCTTCAAAAAAGAGATTTAGTATAGCCTCCCGTCACCATTTACACGTAAACTTCATTGCTCTGAGAAAAGCAGAAAAAGAGCATAGACGAAATTCATTCCTGTTGAGGAGACAAAGGCTGGAATGCTCGACATCCAGCTTCATGGATAACAAGAAAAGACGCAGATGAGTCTGAAGCAAGGAGTGGACAACCCAGCACAGGACAGACCCAGGGAGGCTGGATGGAGCTGCTTTATGGAGAGTGGACCTGTTCGGACTGCAGCCTCCAGCCCGAGCCCACCCTGGGTGCAGGTCCCACCTCCTCAGGTACCAGCTGCAGAATCATAACGGTACTTAATATCTTAGAGCTTCCGTGATCATATGTGCACAATAATGATGACAATGCTTCCCGTACAGGTTGCTGATAGAATTGTAGGGTAGGAAGACATATCCTCTACCTACTCTGGGTCCTTCTGGCTGGGCTGTGGATTAAATTCACATGATACAGAATAACACAAGAAAATAAAAGATTTATAACATGTGTACATGGGAGACACTCAGGAAAACTGAATAACTCGCCAAAATGGTGGAGGTTTTCATCTTAAATACCATTTTCAGCTAAAGACAAAGGAGGATGCTGGTGGGGGGAGTCAGTTCCGGGAGATTACCAGAAAAGCACTGGAAACAAGAGTAGGGTTATTATGCAGATTTAAGTCCTTGCCTTCTGCATTGGTAAGAGTTTATAGAGATAAGGTCATCCCCCCTTCTTCCTGGTACAGAGAGGGAGATAGACTTACACATGGAGATTTCCCTTACAAGTGTAAATGTCTCTTGCAAAGGGTAAAATTCTACTTTTCAGAGTTTATCCCATGTCTGCAGTTTTTAAAAGTAACCAGCCCAAAGAAATTTTCATGCCAAAGAGATACATTTTGGGGTGGCCAATTTTGATGCCCCACAGAATGAAAATATGTAAAACACTCACTTAATAAATGGATGGCATCATTTAAAAATTGGGAGGCTATGAATTGTTGGTAAAGAGTCCTAAGACTGGATTCAAGTATGACTCTGCTCTCTATTAACCAAGTGAAGGACTTCAGGTCTGTACTGGGCTCACTTTCACTATATCTCCTCAGTGTTCACAACAACAACGGAATGGAGAATAATAATACTAGGTATCTGAACATGTTATATGTGCACAAGTCTGGCAAAAATAGATACAGATATGGCTATACCTACACATCTCTATCTGTCTATCATCTATCTATCAACTGTCCATACCGCTCTGTATCATTGCCTATAACATAGAAATATCCACAATGAATGGTAGTCTTTAATACAAGCATCTTCCTGAAGATTTTTCTGAAATATAATTTCATTTGAACATGATCCTTCCTGTGTCTAATAATGTTATTTTAATCAACTCTCATTTATAAGAACATTTCATTCTCTCTCATGTGTGACTTCTATTGATATACAGTGATAGCATTTTGGAAAGAAGAGGATAAGAACCATTTACATTCCTTTATGCTCATACAGGGTGCTTAACCAGCTCAAATAACATCAAACTCTATCTCAGTGTCATCTGCACGCACATGTGAGGTGGGACTGGCCTGAAGCTTACCTAGTCCATTCATTCCAACTGTGTTCATAATTGATACTGACCTGGACAGTTAACTTAGTCTAATCAATTGCTGGAGAATTTGTTTCTTCAGCTCTTGGCCTGACAGAAGGTACCTGCTGGAGGTAGAAAGAGTGGCAGGTTGGAATTAATACAGAACACAGACAGTTCTACTCACTCCAGCTGGGAAAGCAAAAATAAAAACAGAACTGGTAAGACAAAAACAAATAAAAAAAAAACATTAACACTATTCTCACATACACTCGCCTTTATAGAAAATAAAATAGCAGCAGGAGGGGAAAAAGAGAAACTACAAACCAGTTATCAGAAGGAGGGAAGGAAACATCACTGTGGTAAATGCACCATTACAACAAATTACTAACTTGTGACTGATATTTATTAAAAAACAGGACTTTCATGTTAAAAAGCAAAAGCAAAACAAAAGTAATAAGTTATTTTCTCAGGCATGGGAAGGAAGGGTAGCACAGTCACTTTGGGAGACTCTGGTGGGTTCTTACAAAGCTTATCCTACCATACATGCACCATGTGAACATCAATTAACTTCTTAGGCATTTACCCACCTGATCCGGAATCTCATGTTTAAGGAAAAACTTGTACACAAATGCTTATGTGTCATTATATACATAATCATCAGACACTGGAACAAACAAGATGCCCTTCAATAGGATAACAGATAAACGGTGGATAAACTATATGAAATGGATAATCAAACTGTGTGTGTAAGAGGGAATACTATTCAGCAATAAAAAGGAATGTGCTATCAAGTGACACAACGACATGAGTGAACCTTACATGCACAATGCTAAGGGAAAGAAACCAGTCTGAGAGACTATATACTGCCTGTGTCCATTGATAGGACATTCTGGAAAAAAGCTCCACTCTAGGGGCAGTAAAAAGATTGTTGGTTGCCAGGTGTTCAGTGGGGTGATGGATGAATAGGTTAACCGAGGAGATTTTCTCCAGGCAGTGGAACTGTTCTATGTGACACTGCAGTGGTGAAGAAATGACGTGATGCATTTCTCAAAACCTGTAGAACAAAGAGAAAACCTCAATGTATGCAAAGTTTTAATATATATACTTAAGCTGTCGAGGAATCCCAAGATGGAATGCAGAATGTGACAAAAAAATCTAACCGAATTACAAACATATGAAACAATCTTATTAAGGGGGCTGGAGACAAACACAGACTTAAGTCATTTGACAAGGAACAGAGTCTAAGACTAAATGCAAAAGAAACTGTACATAATCACTGTCCTCTATTGATAAGGCTATTTCCCACAGGGTTCAGATGAACAGTCCTGAAACCACTGTACATATGTACTGGAATTGAATAACTCTGTAAATGGATGGCAGATCTTAGGCACCGGTTCTCTCACTGTTGGCATGGGAGGTTACATAGATACGCAAGGAAGGGGGCTGGGATGATCCACGCGGGAGTGCATTAGAATTAGAGACATTCTATGAACTGGTGTTTAGCTGAACATCGATACAAATAATTGCATCTAGAAATATTTGTACATACGTGTGCATGCATGGGTTGATATGTACACACAGATATTGCCTTGCTCTGTCAGCTGAGAGGATCTAGAAGCAATGACTCCTCAGTAGCAATGGACACACTAAATATTAAATTTTGGTTTCTTATCATTCTCCAATAACATGACTTCTTGGAGAAATGACTGATTCTAGGACCAGGGCAGGAAATATACAACCTGAGCCTGGAGCATCGGATAGTGCCAGAAAGTAAGAGAGTACTAAATACACACACGTACACAATGATGAGGTTTGTCAAAGGGACACAGAACCTACTGAGGAGCTCTCAGTGGCCAAATTGGCACAATTTAAGCAGCAAAGTAAATATAGTGGTATTGATTGGACTATAATGCAAAGTATAAAATAAATATCCATAAGTCCACACTGATATGAAGAAAAGATTAAATAAATGGGGAAGAGAAGACCAATCTCCCATGCAGAATTCCTAATATTTATGTGATACCCCACTCGCAAGGAGGTGGGACAAAAATCACCTTATGTGCAGTCTACATAGCCACTTCCTCCCAAGGAGCACAGTATTGAAAGAGGGTAAAAAGAACAACATTACAGTGGAAAAACTTGACACACAGCACTTCAGCCACGTGTTCAAACTCAGCATCAACAGGAATTTCATGTTGACGGTATGTACCCTTCGTAAGGTGTGATGAGAATAGCACTTTGCCTCTGCGCTCTTCCTCCAAAATGCACACACTCCCAGTTTAATAAGGAGAGAAATATCGGATAAATCCCAAATTAGTACATTCTACAAAATACTAAAAACTACTCCATAAAGCTGTCAAAATCATCCCAAATGAGAAAAATCTGAAAAAGTGTCACAGCCCAGAGGAAGCTGGGAGACACGACGACTAAATGAAATGTGGTGTCCTTTATGGGATTCTGGAACAGAAAAGGGACATTATTTAAAAATCTAAGGAAATCTGAATAATGTATGGACGTTAGTTAATGATAATGTATCAATACTGGTTCATTAATTGTGACAAATATGCCATGCTAATCTACTCTAATAAGATACTACTAATAGGAGACACTGGGTGTAGATTATATGGTTGCTTTGCCTACCATCTTCACAATATTTCTGTAAATGAAAAACTACTTTAAAATAAAAAGTTTATTTAAAAAAATCCCCAAATTGTAGGGCATCTTCCAGGCCAGCAGGCAAGCACAGTCAAAGTGGACTTGGGGATTTACATGATGTGCTGAGAAGACAGCAGTTTTGACTGAGGCTATGTTTATATCTGTATAAGTAATAAGTACACCTGAATGATAAGATGTGGGCTAGTAAGCAGACTTTGAGATGGTTTAAGAGGAGCGTGAGTAAAAATCTTCCTGTAGTGCAATGAGTCATTCAAAGAGAAAGAGAGAGATGGAAAATTAATGAGAGCAATTTTAGAATAAGGGCATTCATTATGGGACCATGTGTATGCTCTGAATTAGAATGGGAGTCAACAGGATAACAAAGGGCTCTGAAGGGTATTCTTTGCTTTTAATTGTTCCCGAGCTTTCACCTGGAGACAGCACCCAGTGTGTGCAGCCTATAAGGGTTACCACCTGAGTCACTGAAAATGCAGACAGAGTGAGATGATGAAGTTGTTCAGCTGTGTTCCTGTGAGTAACCTCATGTTTATTTCAATATTACGACTACAATAGCCTGTGAAATACGCAAAATCAAAGTCACCTGCCGTCATTTAAAGACTAAGCATTGGATTTAAGCATTTGGTGATAACATTTATTTTAAAAGTATTGCCATAAAATAATTACATAAGTGATGATATTAAAAAACAACACATTTTGAAGTGTTGAGAAAGTTTTGAGAAATGGAAACAAGTGAGCCTGACAAACAAAAACATAGTGGAGACAGCTGCAATATTTTAAAATCCATATTCATAATTTTGCATAAAATACCTATCAGGCCAGTGAGTATGTTGGAATCCTAAAAAACTAGTCATCTTAATTAATCTGGTACTCATATCCCTAAGAATAGAGTTCGTGCCACATCTTAAGATTTGCACCATTTGTATACACATCAGATTTTTCCAGACCACCAGTTATTTAATACTAAATTGGAGAAGTAAAATCATTTTTACCAGTTTCAATTCATGAAATGATATTTCAGTTATGTAAATCACCATTAGAGCATTATTATCTTTGGTTACTTATTTAGAACAATTTTAGACTTGTAAACTCTGATCTTATGGCTGTATATATCTTGCCTTGAAGTTTTATCAAATTAAAATAAAGTATTTTTGTTTGCTGCACTTCCAAGTGAAAGTTTAATTAGAAACAAGCTGTGTTTAAGGGTGTTCTATGCTGCAAAAGGTTTTCATTTTCTTTTTCCATCAATAGCCTCAAGTTCATGAATCAGAAAATTGTTTATAATCAATTACTTTGCAATTTGTCAGGGTTAAACACAATAGGAAATTTATTATACATTATGAATGCCTAGAAAAATGTACATTACAATAAAATGAAATATTGTCCATAAAGAAAAATGAAAGAACAAGTGGAAAGGAAGCCTTAACTCTCCGTGTAAGTGGAAATAGCAGTCTAAATAATGAATAATATACAATTAATTTTAATTCACTTCCAAATCTTTCCCTTCTCTGTTTTGTGTGATCAGTAGACGTTCTTGAATCAATTCCAAACGGTGTTCTTTTTTATCAGTTAGTTATCTTCTATTGTATGTAACAAGAGTGAGAAATAATGAAACATATGGGGGACATGTAGAGTGCATAAAATCATAGTGAACAGAGAGTAACAAAAATTATCATAATGAGAAATAGTGTCGTAATACATAAGAGCTATAGTAAAAGATGCCTGAAATTTATTTTATTTTTGCTTTATTTCATATCCATAATGAGCCATGATTTGGATCTGTTAGTACTTTTTTGTTATTTTATTTGACTCAGAGCTAAGTTCAGTGGATAAAAAGGGACCTATCTAGGGGTGTTACCAGAACAGTAGCTGTCTGCTCACAATAACGCAGCTGCCTAAGGCTGTGATCCCAGCTGGGCCATGAAAGAGCCTGGCTGAGAATTTAAAAGGAATTTCTAGAGAATTAGATAACGACAGGGAATTTTGAAAGGCTGTGACACATTCTTAGAGACCTAGAAGGTAGTGAGCATGGGCCAGTTTGTGCCTATGTCCAGGAAAGAGGTAGCAAAGGAGAAGGTCCTCTTTGCCTATCTAGCTAAGCTTGCAGCTCTGTCCAAGCAGAAAGAGAAAGCTAAGCCTGTCTTGCACTGTTTCTGAAGTTTGAAGGCATGCCTTCCCATGCAGATCCTCATGGCCAGGGTGGGAGAGAAACAGGCAAGGCATTGAAGGAAATCTTCTGACCAATCACTGGCAGCCACTCAATTATACAAACCCTGGAGCTGGTACAAGCCAGACCTAAGAAAAAAACCAGCAACTTAAAAAAATAAACTGGCAGTAAACTCAGGAGCAACAAGCTGCAGGGAATGCAGAAAGTACAGATTCAATGCAGAAAAGACACAAACAAAAAAACTTTGACAAGAAAAGCAAAACAAACAAACCAAAAATACCTGCCAACAGCAACAAACCGTGGGGGAAGGACCTGAAACCAGAGTTGCTACAGCATATTATCCAAAAAGCTAAGTTTTGAAAAAATATAGAAATCAGGAAAGGAAACAGGAAAATACACCACAAACATAGGGGAAAAGCAGAATATAGAAAATGTGCCTGAGAGGGCCTGGATGTTGAATGTGTAGACAAAGGCTTTAAGTAAACTATTATACGTGGTTTCCAAGAAGTAAAGGACTCTATGCCTAAAAAATTATAACAAGTATTACAATGTTTCACCAAATAGGAAATATCAAGAGAGATGAAAATTACAAATCAAACTAAATAAAAATTCTGGAGTTGAAAAGTATAATAAGTCAAAAATTAATTAGAGGGATCCAAGAACATAGTTTAGCTTTCAGAACTGGAAGACAAATCCATAGAGATAGTTCGGTCTCAGGAGCCGAAACAACAGAGAATGAAAAAAACGGAGCAGAGATTCGCAGACCTGTAGGACTCCATCAAGCATGCTCCACACATATAATGGAAGGCCCCGGAAGAGAAGAGAAGTCGAAAGTGACAGAAAAAATATCTGGGGCACCAACCTCCAGTATAAAATAAATAACTCATTGGGGTATAATGCACAGCGTCATGACTTGAGTTAATAATGCTGTATTGTATATTTGAAAGTTGACAAGACAGTAGATCTTAAAAGTTCTTACCACAAAAAAATTTTTTTTGTAACTATGCATGGTGATAGATGTTAGCTAGATTTATTGTGGTGACCAACTCATAATGTATACAAATATCGCATCATTATATTGTACAGCTGAAACTAATATAGCTAAGTATTAATAACTATGATCACTAATATATATTAACTAATATAACTAAACTAGCATAACTAAATATAACATATAATATAGTTATATGTCAATTATACCTCAACAAAGAAAAGCTCAATGAAAAATATTAATGTGGAAATCTGAGAAGCTCAATGAACTCCAAGCAGAACAAACTTTTAATGGATTCACATCTATAGATACCATGGTTACATTGATGAACATAAAGAAGGTCAAACCAAGGCATGCAAAACTTTTAGCACAATACTTGGCACAGAATCTTTGCTCAACATTCATTGGCAGTTATTTTTAATATGCTTAAGTTACTTATCAAGAGGGTAGCATTTATTGAATGACTGATATATAGACATGTAGATCTATGTAGATACATTCTTCACATAATTGTTAAAATAATCTTTCCAATAGAAATTTGATATTTTTTTCTGCTTAAATTTCTTCGCAAATTTCCTGTTTCTCTCTTAGGATAAAACTGATGACTCTTGCCACGGTGTACAGATGTCCCAGCAAAGTTCCCAGCATGCTGCCTCCCTCCCTCCCTCCACAGTGCAGGTATGTTGAACATCTCTTGGTTCTTAAACCCTCCGTTAGGCTCTGGTTCCAAAGGGTTCATTTATCTACTTTCAGCTCAAGTACCCCGTTCTCAGAATGACTTTCCTTCCATGGCTTCTGTGCTCAGAGGAATCCTTTGCTTCCTGTTTGCAAAGTGCAGCATGAGCCCTGTCATTTCACTCTTCACATTTTGTTGTAATTACTTTTCTAAGTACATCTTTCTCGCAAGTCTGCAAGCCTCATGAAAACAAAGAATAGTTATGGTTTCATTCACCACCAAATCCCCAACAATTAGCCCAGTTCCAGTAGTAGTTAAACGGATGGATATCGTTTTCAAGGCCAGCTGTGTTTTATTTCAAAATGCCCATACTCTTTTCATCCCATTCTTCCAAGAGCTGGTGTTGGCCAACTAAAAAATGTCTCACTTTAGACAGAGAATAGGGAGTATTTTACTTTTTCTTCAAAAGATGGTACAGTGAAACATGTAAGTAAATTAAAGAAATACAGGAACAGAACTAAAATAGGATCTGAAATAAATCATGAGAAAACCAGTGTTTTGAAAGGTAGCAATTGAGGTATGTCTAATCTTTTATGTTCAACTCTACCTCCAATTTTTTGCCGCTAAGGAAAATGACATTTTAACAAACACACTTGCTCTCCTTCCCTTGGCACCATGTGTGATTCCGGCTGACGTCTGTGGAAATGTGTAGGCTACCTGTTGGCTCAGGTGTTAGGTTTGATTTTTTTCTTCTGTGATTGGTTCTTCTTTTCACACCTCATGCTCGTTTGGCAGTTGACCTCCTACTTGAAAGGGCTTCTTCTCCACGGGTTTCAGTTTTGCCCGGAAGCTGTTGGCTTGTGAATTTGTCTCTTCATTTTCACTGAGTCTGCAGGTGCAATTGAAAGACAGCCAAGGCTCTCCCACACTGGCTGTGTTGATGACACAGCTGTCTTGTGCTGCTGCCCCATTCTCACAGGAGATGAGGTGTTGACTTTTCATCTTTTTCTTACCCAAACCTACATCTCCTGCCAATTCCTTGTTTTCTCCCTTCTATGACTGTGGCATTTCCTTTGAAGAACACGTTATCATTGAACTGCTTTTTGTTTGTTTGGCAAATTAGAGTAACCTAGGAAAGAAATGGTTAGAGTAAGAAGTAAGTGTCAGAGGTAAAGCCTAGAAATGTATGTAAATTATTTTGTGGCGAAATTTCGCTAATTAGACTTGTAAGATTTAGATGTAGAGAAGTTACAGGCGCAGTACAGCATAACGAGTAAGAGAAAGATCACTGGTGGCGTGCTGCGGAGTTCCTATCGATGCTCCATCCACAGTTCATAAATTGTGTGATCCTAAGCAAGTCACTTAACTTCTCTGGGTTTCATCATTAAAATGGACATCACAACTACACCAATGTCATAAGGTTGTTGTGAGGATTAAATTAGATAATCACTCAGCACTCTGTCCAATTGTCAACACATTTTAGTCAATATTTAAATTGCAAATACATCTTCAAATTCACATCACATGTACCAATTACTAACAATGTTCAAGAAAGAGGTGGTGTTGTGTGATTATCCCATGCAGACCATTTCTGCCTTTTTCTCTCAGTTTGACGCCCCCTAGACACCCAGACTGGCACTGCAAGAGAAAGAACCATGGTTTTCAGACACCTGCTCAGGAACTCCTCCGCTTCTCTTTACTCTTTATTTGTCTGCTCCCCTGAATTTCTGACTGCTTCTATTCTGAGAAACTGTTAGTTTTAAGTGAATTAAAAGGCAAAATAAATACAGGGAGCTTGGAGGAGTTGCAGCAATATTTGATCTCTGAATATCCTAGGAAAATAACATGGAAGTACTGAATTAGTATCACGGGTAAGAAACTCTGTGTGTACTGTGCCCCAAAGAAAGCTGCCGAGAAGGTGGATGGAGCAGTGAGAGTGGATGCTTGATCCTCAGCTTGACTGCAGCTTAGTAATTTCCCAAATATTTAACATTGGGTGAATTATTTAGCTTCTAAAGTGTCCGTTTTTTCACCTGTAAAATCGGGATAATGATGTGGTTATTGTGAAAAAGTAACAGGTGAGAATATCCAGGAATACTGGAAATATAACAGACACTCATAATGTGAGACTTCTTCCTTTTCTGTTAATTTTACACATCCACACAATCCCCGACCACCTTATTCACCTATTCTTCTCAGTCTATTCCAATCACTGTCATCTCAACCTTCTGTAAAACCACAGAACTTTTGATCTGTAAAGTTCATGTGAAATTAAATGGGTTTTGTCACTTACTACCTGTGTGAGCTTGGGCAAGTTACTTCACTTCACTCAGCCTCAGTTTTCTTTTTCTGAAAAATGGGACTAAGGATAGTGTGACTCTGATGGGATGGTCCTGAGGATTGAATGGAACAATCTATGGAAGGTAGTTGGCATTGTGCCCAGTAAGAGCCCTGGAGATGCTGTATCACAGCAATAGGACTACTAATTTCACTGATCTGCCATGTTGCCTATACTCTTTTCTTAACTCTTACAGAATTATTCTATTTTCACATAACTCAGTCATTTCCAACTACATTGGAACCTCTTCAGGAGAGGTGTCTGGTTTCCACTATCAACTAACGAATTAGTCATTTCAATAGTGCATAGTAAAAGGGGGGAAAGCAGACTACAGATTCTGGATGTAGATTCATAGATGGACGTGGTATGCTGGAGCCGGCTTGTACCACCCTGCACCTGAGTGTGAACACTCATTGTGAAATAGTCACGATTTCAAGCCAACTGACATCATGTTGGTAGCTTAGATTGTCCGTGGTGAGAGTGTTTATTCCACAAAAATAGGCAAAAGCTACAAACTAGCCCTTCTCCCATATTTCAAAGACTTCCTGTGTTAGTCAGGGGTCTCTAGCGAAACAGAACCAATAGGAGATATGGATAGATATTGATAGATGATATAGATGTAGATATAGATGATATCGATATAGATAGATACAGATATAGATATGGATATATATAGAGAGAGGAGATTTATTATAGGAATTGGTTCACATGATTATGGAAGCTGAAAATTCCCACAGTCCCACAGCCATTTGCAAACTAGAGACCCGGGAAAGCTGGGGCCATGATTCAGTCTCAGACCCAACGCCTGAGAACCAGGGGCCTATATCTGAAGGCAGGAGAACGATGTCCCAGCTCAAGCAGAGTGAATTCTCCCTACCTCCACCTTTTCTTCTATTCAGGCCCTCGATGGATTCGATGATGCCTGTGCACACTGCTGTGGGCAGATCTTTACTCAGTCCACCAATTCAAAGGCTGATCCTTTCCAGAAACACCTTCACAGATACATCCAGAAATATTTTACCAACTCTGAGGCATTCCTTAGCTTAGTCAATTTGACACACAAGATTAACCATTACCTTTATAAAATATAATATTGGGTATAAATGCATTGACCGAATGACTGATAGTGGAATTGTACTATAAAGTATACTCTACATAAGCAGAAAACAAAAATCTACCTTTTTAAAAATTATCCTGATATTTAAAATGATTGCGTATATATATATGTGTGTGTGTGTGTATTTACTGTCACCAAATAATTGCATCTGAAAAGAGCTGCTTGAAGTAGTTTATAGAAGTAAAGAAAAGACATACACTAAATAATAATATACCACTATTATTTAGAATTCTGAAAAGTCTTAATTGTTTTTAACCTTTTGCTCATTCAATTTTCTCATCACATACTTCTTTGAATGGCTTACTGAATTGACAAGAAAGTAAATGCATTTTGTATGGTTAATATGACATCCTTTTCCATGGCTTTACACTGAAGATATTATTATTACTGTTGAGTTACAGTAAAGGAAGGTAATTCCGAGCAGTTCTTTCATGTCTTCAGCCTTTTATCATAAATCACAAAGACAAATGCAACTGAAGTGTTAGAGCTGCTGTACCAGATGTTGGTGATTAAATAAAACTAACAGAACAAAACCCCTCTCTATTCTCAGAGAGTGTGATGCATTCTCCCAATGCCGCCCTCTTTGCTGTGACCTCTTTTGTCTCTCTGTGTAGCTCCCCGTGCAGCCCAGCACAGGACTTCAAAATGTTCTTATTCAAAATACATTTCCTCTTCCATTGCATAGATATTTGATTGAGCCACGTGCTCTTGTGTCTAGGAGTGCGATCAAGAGAGGTGAGATCAATAGCAAGGACATATCTTCTCTCTTCTGTTGCCTTAGGCCACAACCCAACAGAAGGTTGTGCCCACCACGCAGGAAATGAAGACAGAATTGTCATCATTCATGGATTCAGCATGCTGCTGCCATCTACAGTGAAAAATGTTCCTCTCTAGGACATGAGGGAGCAGATAGCACTTCCAACAGAGATGGCAGTCAGTGCAAAATGTCTTTCACCACAGGCAGCCCCTAAATTTTAAATGCATTCCGACTGTCCTGGACTCTGCATAGTTTTGCATTAACTTCCTAAGGTCTACACTTATCAGAAAGAATGGATAGGGCTTTACTCAACTTGGTAATATGAGAAGTATCAAAATCAGTTTGGTGTCCATTCAAGTTCCAAGAAATAGTTTGCATTATGCTGACGTTAGCAATCAACAGAAGAGTCTATACTCCAAATGCGTATTTGTAAATAGGTTTCTTGCAAGTAGGAATGCGTTTTTCAAGAAAACATAATGTTATATATTGTGATGGATAATTTTATATGTCAACTTGGCTGGGCCACAGAACTCCCACATATTTGGTCAAAAATTATTCTGGATGTTTCAGTGAGAGTGTTTCCAGATTTGATTAACATTTAAATCAGTAGACTTAGTAAATAATAAATGAATAAATGGTGAAGAGAGAAATCTCTCATACAGAGGAATTACAAATAATTTACACAGATACTTTACCCCAAAGAGAGGGAGCATAATTCCCTATTCCTTAAGTGGGGACTATAGAACGTGACTTCTTTCTAAAGAATGAGGTATGGAAATGGGGCACAAAGAATAACTTTACAGTAGAAAACCAAGAAAAACCTCACCAGATGACCAAGTCAACAGCCAGAGTGATACGTGATGTGGGAGGTGTAGACCCTTGATAAGATGTGATGAAATGGCACTTGACTACCTTCCTACCACAAGTATACAACCCCAGCAGAATCATGAGAAAAATCTCCGACAAATCCCAACTGAGGCACATTCTTCAAAATGGTTGATCAGAACTCCCCAAAACTGTCAAATTTATCAAAAAACTGAAAAATTATCCCAACCCAAAGAGACACGATCACTAAATGTTAAGGTGGTATATTGGATGGGGTCCTGTAACCGGAAAAAGTACATTGGGGAAAAACTAAACAAACCTGAGTAAAGTATGGCTTCAGTTAATAACATATCCATATTGATTCATTGGTTGTAACAAAGGTACCACACTAATATAAGATGCTAAGAAAAGGGAAACGGAGTGTGGGGGATATGGGAACTTTCTGTACTATCTTAAAATTTTTTTCTGTAAATTTATATTTTTCTAATAATTTTTATTTTACAATGGACTAAATCTTTCAATTATAAGTCAAAATTATCATTCTGGACGTTGAAAAAAATGAAAGATCCGATCAGATACTGTTGATTTGAAGCACATTGAGAAGATTAAGGTGTATGATGACTGAATGCCAAGGGGCAGAAAATGATATGCCTGCAAGCACCAATCTCAGGAAAGCTGGTGTAAATACATCAGCAAAGCAAACCGGGTTTTTTTTTTTTTTAAAGATTATCTGGATTAATAAGAGATGTTTCATAAGAATAAGAATTATAATTCACCACAAAAATATAATAATTCTACGTTTTAATGTAGAATTTACTTATTCTCAAAACATTTAAAACAGAATATTTCACAGTCTCAGAAAGAAAAATTATGTTTACAATTAGGGTGAGAGATGTTAGCATACATGTCTCAGTAGTTGATAGAATAAGCAGAAAAAAAATTTCAGTAAAGATATAGAACATTTGAAAAACATGTTGACTAAATTAACCTTATTTTACACATATAGAACATTGCTCTTGAAACCTAAAGAATACATATTCTTTCCAACTACAAGGAAAATGGAATATTTCTGTAAATTCAACATGTACTGGACCATGAAGTGCAAATTTCAAAAGATTGAAACCATAAAATCTATTTTCTCAGACTGTAATGTAATAAATCTATAAATCACTAACAAGAAAATAAAAGAATCATCTGTATATATTTAATAAAACATATTCTAAAGAAAACCAATGAATAAAAATAAATTACAATAATAATTAGTAAAATATTTTGGTGTGACTGTGAAAATATTAAATATAAACATTTGTGGAATGTGTCATAAAGCCATGCTTAAAGAGTTCACTAAAAGTATGAAAAATCATTGAGCTAAGTATCCATTTAACGTAGGTAAAAAGATAACAGCAAATTAAGCCCAAAATATGCAGAGAAAGGAAATAAAGATAATAGCAACCATTAATGAAATAGAAAAACAGAATACAATAGAAAGGATTGATAAATCCAAAGACTAGGTTTTTATAAAATACTAATAAAATGAATAATTCTCTGGCAAGATCATACAAGAAAAAAGAAAAGAGACAACTGTACACACACAACCACCACCACGGAAAAGGATCAGGAAGTAGAAGTGAGCCATCAATACAGACCTTACAGACATTTAAAAGATAACAAAACTATACCACAAATGATGTTTTGCCAATTAATTTGAATATTTAGATCAATTAGATGAATTCCTGGAAAACAAAATAGTTACTAAAATCATGGAAGAAAACGTAGGAAATATCAGTAATCCTGTTTCTAGTAAAGAAATGGACATTGTACTTCAATCTTTCCCCCCCAAAAAAACTCCAGGCTCAGCTTAACTCACCAGCAAACTCAACAAGTATTTTAAAGAAGAAAGAAATAAGCACGAACAATTCAAATCATAGAAAGTAAACACCTTGAAGCCAAAACATGAAGGAAAATATGGGAAAGTAAAATTACCATCAACTTCATCAATAAGTATAGATGCAAAAGTCCTAAACAAAATATTTGCAAACCAAGTTCAGGAAAATACAAAAAAATGTAATATATAATGACCAAACTGTGTTTATTCCAGAAGAATCAAGTTTGTTTAACATCTGAAAATCAATCAATATAGTACACTATCTTAAGAGGATAAAAAAGAGGAAACATTCTTGAATAGCATATGATTGCAGTTCAAGAAACAGATATAACTACAATTAGAAATGCATTATTTCTTCTTAAAACTATAAGGAAAAATGAGGATATTAACATCAGGGAGGACAGTAGAAATTGTTCTTGGAGGAACGTATACAGATGGCTTCCTATTTCTGCAGTGTTTGCATAAATCGTTGCTATGTGAGTGTTTACGTAAACCGAAAATCTTTCAGCTGAGCTTTTAGTCTGGAGCGCTTTTTGAAGGTGTGTTGCATAACAGTATAAACAAGAAAGAAGTGAATGAGAATAAACTACAAGAAAAATGAGGAAAAAAAATCAAAGCTGCATAGTGATCAAGCAGAGCCAAACTGTGGGATTTCTCACAGCCTTCTTAAGCAAATATAAGTTGGTTAATCACTTAAGAAAGCAACTTGCCAATATGAATCAAGTCCAAAAAAATTACTATTTGATTTAGACCCAGGAGTAATGTACCTGCAAAGGTACTTTATGGAAACAATTCTAAGATTTATTTACAAAATGCTCATCAGGGCATCTATTGAAGACACTTTACAACCCAACAGCAGAAGATGTTGTACATGTGTAACGGCATAATCTCCAATAAAACCATCGTGGCCAGGTTTGCAATTAAGAAGTAGTAGTATTGGGAGTATTGTTCTAAATACTGCGTTTCTGAAATTTTGGAAAACAAATAAAAGCATCAATACTTTAAAGTGTGCTTTGAATGAATAATTTAAATAATTTTAATGAATAATTTTATTTATGTAATTCCTGAATTATCTATATGTCTATACACATGAGTAGATACACACACATATGTAATACATATATACTCATACATACACACACGTGAATAAACACGTACGTATATTTA
This sequence comes from Equus asinus, assembly GCF_041296235.1. Classification (NCBI taxonomy): domain Eukaryota; kingdom Metazoa; phylum Chordata; class Mammalia; order Perissodactyla; family Equidae; genus Equus; species Equus asinus. The sequence goes on from NC_091818.1 coordinate 43,891,017, forward strand.
GATTCAGCAACTTGATTCTACTCAGTCCTTAATCATAATATTCAGTAGGATTACTCTCTACTCAGCAAAAAGTATCAGAAACAGAGAGTGATGGATGGGACTAGGCATTTGAAATATAATCTGGAATTGCAGGCTGTTTTAGGAGTTTGGTTTTATTTTAGTTCTATGAATGCCTCACTTCTAAAGCCTTAGTTATATGCTTCCAAAACAAAATCGCAGATCTTATTTTGTTAGATTGCAAGGAACAGCTCACAATTATACATGAGTTCTCCATTATGGATATTGTTTCATCCATAATATATACAAAACACTCAAGGTCCAGAACGGCCAACAGATAGTAATCGTGGTAGGTGAAGGTGGAGTGGCCCGGATTCTGACTGACTGGCCTAGAAGGGAGATGTTCAGAGCTGGCTATAAACCATGACACGGGACAGAAGCTCCTCAATAGCAGGATAAACAGTAACTAGCTTTTTGCTGGCCTTTAACTATTGTCTTCGTACTTGTGGACACCATTTGCTTTCTTCCTCTCTAGAAATGTGGCTGTGCGTGAGGGTGATTGTGTACATGTGTACTCACGAGTGTGTGTGTGTGTCGGCTGTTATTGCTTTCGTAGAAATTGATTCTGAGAGAAATTAGAAGAGGGAGAAGACAGGTTGCTGGGTTGTTTTAGACCAGAGGTGAAATGGAAAAGAATCCACATAAAAGAGGAAAAAAATGCTGGGGCTCTAGGATTTATTCTTCCTTGAGAAAGTACGCATCTTCTGTCCTGGCCCACTAGCACGGTTCAACCGTGTTAGGAACTTGATGCCTCAGACATACAAATATCCTATTACCACTTCAGATGTTGAGGACTCAAAGGAAAACTTCAGATTGACCCTCATCAGATACCACAGTCTTCTCCCACACCTGCCTCAAGGCGGAAAACTTGGTGTGTAAATCTTGGTCTGCCCTTCTTGCTGTTGTTTCTTGAGTTTTCCTTACAGAGCTGTTCATTGCTTGGCTCAAGTCTTCATTAAAATGAGATAAATGGTTGAGCAAACCGCCAACATCTGACGGGATTTGGGGATAATCAAGCTCATAGAGCAGCCCTCCAGAGAGACATCAGTCAAAGGTTTTCAGGCTGCTACACCATGCTTCGTCAAGAGGTTGCTTAATCGTGGCGATTTAAAATGCCATGACAGCATAAAAATTCTCATCCTGTAAAGACAAATAATAATAACATTATCCTTTATGGTGTGTACATGCATCACATTTTAATTTTTATGGTTTAAGATAGTCTTCATTTCAGGCCACAATCCAGTTGAAAAGTGCTGCATTTCAACCCTTCTTGTAATCCCTCTGAGCGGTGTCCTGGTTCCAGGATCCTAGTTGTTCCCACAGTACTGGTTGTGGGAGGCATGCGGTCTTCTGTCTTCTCCTCTCCTCTCGCCTATAGGACCTCCACTCTCCTCTGCATCTCCCTGTGCTGGGAGCTCTGAGCTCACACAGGACTGTGGAGATCTCAGAGTGGAGAGCAGATGTCTGTGCTCTGAACCACGGACCACACTTCTCCTCCCTTTTCACCATGGGCATCTCCTTCCAACCTGTGAAAATACCTACTTCTTCATGTTTCTTCTAAAATCCTCTAACCTCTCTTTTCCTTCCGGGGTTCAGGAGTATAGAAATAGAGACGAGGACACTTTTCAGGCAAGTTCTGCTTCAAAAATTTCTGTTGTTAAAAAGAAGGACCAAGCACATTACCTTCAAGAATTGTATAGAAGGGGATAAAAATGGGTAAATCCAGAAGAAATGCATTAACATCTACAAGTGAGGATGAGAATGAAAGAAGAAGGATTTTCAGAGAATATTTGACAAGATTTGTCTAATATGTAACATATAAACTCACAGAGACAAATTTGATATTTCAGTATTTTTTCTATTTTTTTCCTTTTTTTGTTAGATATTAGAAAGGCTGTCCAGTATTATAAACTTTGTGTCAATATGCTGGAATTAACAATTTTGTCATTTATATGGAAGAGATGACTAAATGTCTAGAATAAAAGATTTTCTAACTGGTAATGGAATATTACCTTTAACCACAGATGTAAAAACCAAACTGTAATACTACAGGGTGAAAATAGATTAGACTGTTTCCTTCTTTCCTCTCTGCGTCCTTGTCTTTCCTCATTGTACTGGTGCAACACAAAGGGCCTTAATTCGATGCATTTGGAACAACTTGATCTTCTGGTGGGATGATAAAATTGAGTCAGCTTAATAACCTCTCCTTTTTTCCCCTTTGATTCTGATGTGAAAAAAAAAGCAAGTGAGAGAGAAGCTAATGTTCAAGGTAAGTCGGAGATAACAGGTGCATTGTACAAGCTCTGCCTTGTTTGGATTGGAGGGTAAACTATGGTGGGGAATTAAGAGCCACTTTCCTTGGTGGTTTTTCCCCAGCATAGACATGCAATTGAAAATTTTATGTCTGCCTTCTCTGTGCATTAAATTCCTTTAAATCATCTATCTTCAAATCTTAAATAGGCTCTTGTTCCCAAATTATTGTGTAAATACTAGATAAAACGCTTAATACACAGAACACAATCTTCCTGATAGGGCAAACTAGATCAATGCCTAAAATTTATTACAGAATTATCATATTCTACATCTTATTTTTGTGGATATGTGAATTTCAAAAATTTTAAAATGTAATCCTCACAGAAATAAATAATGAACATATTTCGAAGATGAATGTGACAAGTGGTAAGGAAACCACAGGATGAAGAGCCACCGGTTCAAATCAGAACACAAGAACCTGAGGTGCTTACAGTCAGTTAACAAAGCAAGAATGATGGGAGACGATGGCTAAGTGAGATGGAAATCCAGATCATATACCACAAGGCCGTGAAACCATAACCTTTGGGATTACATTCTCTACTGGACAGAAATTGTTTGCATATCTACCAAAAACAATCATTGACATATTTTTAGTTTTTGAAAAATTAACAAAATACTTTACATGGTCAGTAGCTTAACCAACAACAAATAGTAAGTAGAACAAAGTTTTGTGCTCAAGAAAATCAGACGGCTTATGGACAGGGTTTTAGAGCCATGATTCAGCCTAGTGTGACAAGGAAAGGACACATGGTCTTTTTTCTTTCTGTTTCTGCCTTATTTCTAAATTCTGGGTACTTTTTCTGAACATTTTCAACTACACAAGCAATGTGTTTGCCTTGGGTATATTTTCTAAATTTAAGCCTAAAACAGCTCCCGTGGTCTGATTAGTAGAAATGTACCAGAACTATACCTGGAAAGCTGGACATGGATATGCAGGCCTGGGCACAGATGGGCACGTGTCTGTCGCACGTGGGCTCCACGCAGCTTCTTCTGAGGTCTGGCTATAGAGTGGCTTCTTCTGCATCAAGAAATAGTCAAAGAGAAGGTGTGAGTTACAATATTCTTCCAAAGGGCATCAGGATCTATTTTGCAGAAACGTCATGATGACATTACACACAGTAAGGGAACGCTGGAGACCGTCACACACATGAAATGTCCCTCCTTGTGTGTTGTTCGCTGCCAGCCACATCCACGTCTTGTTGCTTGTGGAAAAGAACATCGCTGTTTCTTTCCGGCAGGACGTGTGGTGGTGTTACCTGGGCCTACACAACAATTTCATCCCAGTTTCCTAGGATGGGGTGAAGGGACAGGGGGCCGATGATTTTGAGTGGACCTGGCAGTGCTCTGGCGTCAACCTGCCTGTGTCCAAGCTGAAGACTCACTCACATACAGAGGCAGCTCGTAGCTGGAGAGGGCGACCCCTGCACGGTGTTGCCCCTTCAGTGAATAAAATAGGCCCTCTTCTGTGCCCAAAATATCAGTCAAACATCTCCCCAAACTACTAAACTTACACAAGAGAAAACAAGTCTTTCAAGGCAGGTAGATTGGAGAGAAATGACCCATTAGTTTAAACCCACGTTGAAGGATTAGTGACTTGCCTGTGATCCTTTAGAGAACACTGGGACTGAGAAGTAAATAAGCATAAAGACACTGGACAACTTGTGGGGTGGGGCAAGACTGCACCCAGGCGAGAGAAACTCTGCTCAGAACGAGTATCTCCCGGTTACCTCAAAGTGGAGTGGGTCTCTCCCTTCTTCACCTAATAGCCAGTAGAAGTAGGGCCTGAAGCAAGAAATCTTACTGAAGCAGAAGCAAGGAGAGTTGGTAGATGAATAGGTGTGAAGAAAGGAGGCAACAAGTTGGAGATTCTGAAGAGTTAGAAAAGTTGTTTTCATTTAAAGAAGGTAAGCTCTAAGATAGATTTATTCATTTTTGACACTTGCTGTAGTAACCTATGCATTATCTGCTTCAGAAAACAGGTGTGCTATTTCTGTGATGCTTTTGATGATGTTTTTACAATCCTGCTTCTTTCTCTCATCTCTATATTGAAAAAACAAAATCATCCAACCTCCCCCTCTCTCTCACTTTCTCTCTCTCTCCCTCTCTCTCTCTGTCTCTTTTTTTTGTCTCTCTATCTCTCTGTGTCTCTCCTTCTTTCTATCTCTTTCTCTATCTCTCTCTGTGTCTCTCCCTCTCTTGTCTCTGTCTGTCTCTCCCCCTCTCTTTCTCCCTGTCACATTTCTCTCTTTTTCCAGTTTGCTATACATCAAACATATCCACTTTTACTTAATAACTTATGTTAATGTAAAATCTTTACGAGATCATAAATGTGAAATATTTAGATTCCATCTTGATTTAATTATGGCATTTTGGAGTACATCACTTTGCGTAGCTTTCTTGGAGCTCCGGGTATTACCGTACACGTATTTAATGACACAGCCTGCTAGTATCAACGTTTTCCCACTTCATATGAAGAGAAGAAGCTGTACTCTCCCTTAGGCGCCTTCATCTCTCTGTGGTTTGAGTATCGTTGTCCTAATATTTCCCCTCCATACACATGGATCGAGAGCCACATCCCGTGGCGTTCCCATTTGTGCTTCTACCACCAAATATGATTTGGGAAACTCATGAGAAGGACAGTCTATCATATTGACTTGTATTTTTTACCAATCTCAATATTCTTTTGTTCGCTCTAAAATTCCTAGTGTTTTTCTTTTATTTCCTTTCTCCACAGAGAAATTCCTTTAGCCACCCTTTGAGGGTGGGTTTGTTAGCAACAGTCTCTCTGAGTGTTCCCTGTCTGAGAATGTCCCATGGCCCCTGCATTCACCAGATACAGAATTCACATGTGACAGCCCTTTCATGTCAGTGCTTGAGAGATGTTGTGGCCCCTCCTCTGGCCCCTGGTTTCAGACGAGAAATCCGCTGTGGTTCTGATGGGTCTTACCCTCTCGGTAACACATCGTTTCCCTTGGGCTGTCGTCAGTTTTGTCTTTGTTTTTAGTTTTTAGAAGTTTAATTACAATGTGTCATGACATGCATGTCTTTGACTTTATCCTGTTTGGGTTTTACTCATCTTCTCGAATCTGTAGGTTTATGGGTTTTTTGCTGAATTTGAGAATTTTTCATTATTATTTTTAAATAGTTTTTCAGTCCCGCTTGCTCTCTCCTTTCCTCCTGGGACGCTGGTGACGGGAATGTTGGCTCTTCTGTTACGTCCCCACATCCCTGAGACACCGTTCTTCCTCTTTTTTTTTTTTTTAGTCTATTTTCTCGGTTGTTCAAATTGAGTAAATTCTGTTAATCTGTCCTCAAATTTACTGATTCGAGCCTCTGTCACCTTGACTCCACTGTTAATCCCTCCACCAAGGTTTTAATTCCATTTACTTTAATTTTCCATTTATAATTTGTGATTAGTTCTCTTTTTAAAAAATAACGTTTTTGCTGAGATTGTCTATTTCTTCACTCATTTCCTTAGAACTTATATTTGCTTGTGAAAGCGTTTTTATGAGGCTACTTTAAAATCCTTCAGATAATTCCAACATCTGATGCATCTCATTGTTGGATCAGATGTCTCTGAACTGTCTTCCCTCATTCAAATTGTAATTTTCCTGGCTCTTGGTGTGATGGATGATTTTTGATTTTCTTCTGGACATTTTGGACATTATGAGTACCTATTTGGTCTCTTCCTTTTCCTCCCTCCCCTCCTCCTCCTGTCCCCTTCTTCCTCTTTGTCTTCTTACAGGCAGTCCCTCTATTGAAGTGTAGCAGGAGGATGGGGGTGGGTGTGTATGTCACCTTCTCTGGGCCCTGCAGATACCACCCTGGTCAAAGTGGAGTGCTGGCTCACAATGCCTTGTTGCAGAAGCACGGGGTAGAATTTAGGCTCCCCTGGCCCCCACTGATGCCTTTCTGAAGAATGTAGGGTAGTGACTTGTATCACCTGTCTACTTCTGAGTGGTAATGCAGGCACAAATCCTTCCTGGCCTCTCGCTCACCAGCGAGGGAGAAAGCAGAAGGCTGACTCTGTTGCTTTGTTGCTGCAAAGCTGGGATGTAAGCTTAGGTCCCCAATGAGCCCCACTGACACTGGTGTGGGAAGAATAGAATGTTGACTCACTCTGCCTCGCACTCCTGCCTTTTACCTCCTTGACACACCAAGGAAACACTCATCCCTCACCACCAAGATCAGCTTCCCTCCAACACTACTCCAGCAGGAAACCTGGAGCGCTGCCTGGGAGCCCCAGGTGGGGGAAGGAAGATCAGACCCTTGGACCCACCAACACTGACTCAGGAGGGTCACTGAAGTGCTGCCACCTGCTCTGGTGGAGTGCAGGGTCAGCTTCCCGCTGGGCCCTGCTGAACTCTTGGAGGCGGGTTATGGTTCAGTTCTTCTGTTGTTGTTTGGCTGGAGTAGGGCAGGTGTGGCCAAGAAGGTTTGTTGTTAGCCCACACTCTCTGGTCCTTGCACTGAAGGATTAGACTTTCCTTGGAGCTTGTTTGTCCGTGCCTGTGGGTGGTTTGGGAGTGGATGCCTCTGCAACACTCCATCTGGGAAATCCCATAGGCAGTCAGGAGACGTGGAAAACTCAGGAGAACTCACTGCCATGTCCTTGCACATGTCCCAGGTCCCTGGCATGCTGCCTTCTTCTCTTCACCTTTCAGCGTCTTCCTGTGCTTGCTTGTGGTGTCCTGCCCAGTTGTAGGTTGGGTTGTAGCTGTACTAGCAGCAGGGAGGGCCCGGGAGGGAAGCAACGATTCCGTGGCGGCTGGAACCGTGAACTTGTGTGTCAGCTGGATGGATCTGGAGGTTGAGGTTTCTCTTCTCCACCAGACATGAGTGACTCAAGCGAGTTCCTGGACAAATAAGTAGAGAACACGGATTTCAGCCCTTAATGACATCTTGAAAATGTGAAATTGTTACATTCATTTTAGAATTTAATTTCCTCAATGTGTAATGTACTCAACCCACTTCTATTACCCTGTATGATATTAGGCTGTTCTGGAAAAATCTGTTAACCTTTCCCTGTCAATAACCTAATTCTCAGAAGTTCAGTTTTAATACTGGCATACGGAGGAATATTATCCTCTAATAGAGATGAATCAGCACTGAACAAAATGTGACGACCACTCATAGGAGGTCCGTGTGACAAAACTGATTCTTATTTAGTGGTTTTATTTTTTCACTTGCTTTTGGTTGCTTAATTTCCTCTTTTGCCATTTCCTCTCCCCTGAGCATGTAAGGAAAATAGGCCACAGAAGAAAGCATCTGACGTCAGTGAAGTGGAAATTTCTAGTCAGTTGAAGCAGTTCTTACCTCCTGAGTTTCACCTGACTTGCCATTTACTTTGGAAGAATTTAATTTTATTCTCCCTGACCACATTTTCTTTTGCTTTTCATTTCCTTTGAAATGATTTTAAACTGACAGGTACATTTTTAAATAGTACCAAGGACTTCCATATCCCCTTGATTCATATTCCCAGTTCCTCAATTGTTAGCATTTTGTCACATTTGCCCTATTACCCTCCCCGTATCTCCATCTTGATCTTTATCTAAACACACACACATACCTACACACACCATTAACAACAGTGTCTTACTAAATCCTGTGTGCACAAGCTGCAGAGAGGGAGATAAAGAAAGTCTGCTGTAGAATAGATTTATTTTTTAACCCCTGCCCTAGGAACGTAAGTAAAAGTCTGCTTTGTACTTTACAAACAAACAAGGAAACACTCATATAGTATCACGGTATAAACCTCCAAACGAGGAAATCAACAGTGATTCAATCCTTCACACCAATTCACACTTCCTACTTCAGTTTCACCCAAATTCCCAGTTATGTCACTTTTCTTTTCCTGGCTCGCGATCCAGAATCACATCCCACATTTAGTTGTCCTGTGATTTCAATCTCAAAGAGTTCCTTGTCTTTTCCCGTTTCGTTGGCTTGATAAACCCAAGGGAACAGGTCTTTCATTCCCCAGCATAACTCTCATCAGGGTCCAGCTGATGCTTTTCCACGTACCCTCAGGGCTCAGATTCCTGGTGGGAATTGGGCAATCTGGCAGTGCCCTTCCCACTGGGTCACATGAGGAGGCACCTTATGTCACCTTCCACCAGGGGGGTTAACCTTGATCACCTTGTCTGCCTCCTTTCTGAAGCATAAACTCATCACTTTCCCCTTCGAAATTGATATGAATCTTCTGGGGAGACTTTCTGAGATCATGCCAATACCCTGTTTCTCATAGAAATTCCACCCAATGTCTTCAGCTCCCGTCAACGTCTCCTGCTTGTAGCAACAGCCGTGAAGCTGGTTGTCAAGTGGTCATTTCCTCTTTCCCTCATTCTTTCTGTATTCATTAGTTGGCATTTTACCATATGGAAATCTTTCTTTTCACATTATTTATTTGTTTATTTCATGTATTTTTGTTTGTTTGCTTATATATTCCTGTTTTATTGAATGGATTGCAAAGCATTTTTTTTTTCATGCTTAAATGGTCCTGAATTTGACCAGGCTAAGCCCCTTCAGGTTGGCTCCTGTGTCCTTTTCCCATGTCCTCCGCACTCTGTGAGCTGTTCTTTACTTTCTGGCACAAGATAGTCTAAGTCTGTCTTGTACTTTCCCTTCCTCAGCCCTGGAATCTGCCTTTTATCCCAGCAGGCCTGATTCCTTTTGTTGGGAGATGGTTATGGGAAACCAATATGTAGATATCAGGTGTGTTTATTGATTATGGGAGTAGAGCTAAAACATATGTGTATATATACGTACACTCTAATTAACCCATGTCGATGTTTTGTCTCTCTGTATAGTACAACGTAAATATGAATTCATACCTGTATCTGCAATTACAGCTCAACACCTGAGGGTTCTTTCTAACCTTCCCTCTCTCCTTCATTCTAAATCCCTTCTGTGACCTTAAGAAAACGGTGCCAATTAGCCCCAATACATTTACTTATTTGTTCAATCTATTTATTGTCTGCTCAATGTAACCAATGTCCCACTCACACTAGCGACCTGGTCTTCCTTCAGTCTCCAAGACTCCCATTCCCTCTGCCTCCATGTACCCCACTTGCTCATTCCTGGGCGTGAAAACAACTCCACGAGTGCCCCTTTGCCAAACACCTTGGTGCTGGGAAGGGAAGGGAAAGAAAGGAAGAAAGGGATGAAGATAATGGAAGAGACACTTAGTTTTCTTTTTAATATTGGAAAAATTAAGACCCCCTAAATTAGTTCCAATCTAATAAGTTACTCTGATTCAGTTTAAGAACAATAACAGTAGTATAAGGAGTAATAAATTGAACTAGGACCAGCAGATATATGACACTGACTGAAATTCAGATTCATCATGGTGCACCCTGTGAGCACAGTATATAACTTACAGGGGGAGTCTAGAGCTGCCAGCTGAGTATGATTTATAAAATGGCTTCAATTTTGGATATTTAAATTTAATACATAGTATAAGATACCTGCATATGTTTCATTTCCGTTTTACGTGGAAATATCTCTGGCCTTCCACGGAATTCTGATTTGGGCATGATGTTATCGTAAGCAAAGAGTTTGTAAGCCCTGGGCCATAGTCAGGAAGACCCAGGCCTTCATCCTGAGGTCCACCAGGTCTATCAGTTTCCCCTGTGACAAAGTTCCACAAACAGCATGGCCTAAGACACCATAATTTATTATCTCACAGTTCTGCAGATCACAAGTCCAAACTCAAGGTACTGGCATAGTTGGTTCCTTCTGGAGTTTCAGAGGTAGGATCCGTTCCATGCCTCTCTCCTAGCTTCTGGTAGTGTCAGCCACCATTGGTGCTCCTTGGCTTGAAGCTGCCTCGCTCCAGTCTCTGCGTCCACAATCTCATGGTCTTCTTCACTCTGTGTCTCTGTCTCCAAATCTCGCTCTCATTTCTCCCATAAGGACACCAGTCATACTGGATTAGGACCCACCCTAAGCCAGTGTGACCTCATCTTAACTCGATCACATCTGCAAGGACTCGGTTTCCAAATAAGGTCACGTTCACAGGTGCCAGAGCTTAGGACTTCAACACATCTTTTTGGGGGACACAATTCAACCTGCCACACCTTGATTATGAGCTAACTGAAGGATCCCCACTGGTCTGGGTAGAGCTGATATAACCTCTTATGGGCATTGAGTTATTCACTGCCTCTTATCCTCCAGTTCACCTAAATCAGGGTTTGTTTCCCAAACACGAATCAAATATTGATGGCAAAGCCAGTCTGTCCCAAGGACCTATTGTGTTTTTTGCTGGAGCACAACACTTGGAGCTAAGTGTGCAATCAGGGCAGCCTGACCTCTCTCTCCCTTGGGTCTTCTCAATCCAGAGATGCCACAAGCCTGCATCCTAACAGGCTTTGCTGAAGGTTTATGTGGCGAGTCCTTTCAAAGGCAATGCTTTTGTTTTCCATATTTGCCTATCTTACTCAGATTACCTGTTGCCTGGAAGACAACAGTGTACACAAAAGTTAACAACTGTCAAAATAATTTTAAAACCTGTTATTTACAAAGTGCTCCTCCTTATTTTCCTTCGTACTTGGCTTCCATGACTAAAATTCATCAAAGTGTGCATGGTATTGGTTAAACCGAAGGTGATGCCTGACGGATTTTTACCATGAGTTTTTCAAGGCGGGCCGTATTGTAGTCAGTAACTGGATGAGAATGTTCCCATGATGGAAGGGACCCACAGCGGGGCACTGCAGTGTGGAAAGCTGGACAGCTGTTCTCTAAAACAATGAAAACATCTTTTGAAAATGGAGGAAATAATGTGAGTTGAAGAACAGGGCAGCAGAAATGAGCTTAATCTCCATCGTATTCTAGCTCATAACCCTTACCCAGAATGAGGCTGGTATTCCCCAAGATCCCATTCACCCTCAAAAAAAGGCTGTTTGTTTTATTGCCATCGACAGACTCAAGGGCAGAGGTGAGACATGTACTGGTCTCGGTGAGTGAATATTAGCAGAGACTTTGTTGTCAAGAATTAATGAGTGACTTTATAAACCAATAATAAGAACTCGGCTGCAAGTGTGCCTATAGGAAACCTCACAAACAGAGTATGGGGGATGCAAGGGAGCCAGGTTAATACAGGACAAAGATAGGAATGTGTGTCACAGAGGCTCACTGGGCTGAAATGGGGGAATTGCTATGTCTGAATGTATGTTCATTCCCTAAGCAAGAGGTCATAACATCACAGCTATGCAGATTTAGAAGATGTAGAGTTGGCTGAACAACCAGAAAAAAATAGGATGTGGCGGGTTGAAATAACCAAAACTTCCAAAAGAGATTTTTGGTTGCCTGCCATCAGATTCTATCCTGTTCTTTTCCAGCTAAATAAGATGAGATATATACTGGAAAGAGAAGCATATTTTTAAAATTATTTTTATTAATTGAGGCAATGATTCTTTTTTTATTTAAACTTTTTTTTTCTTGGTGAGGAAGATTGTCCCTGAGCTAACATCTGTGCCAATCTTCCTCTATTTTGTATGTAGGGATGCCACTGCAGCATGACCTGACAAGCAGTGTATAGGTCCACACCTGGGATCCAAACCCAGGAACCCTGGGTCACCAAAGCAGATTGCGTGAATCGAACCACTATGCCACTGGGTCAGCCCCAGGGATTCACTTTTTAAAAGGTGAAACTCAATAGAACGTATTTCAAATTGCTGCATTTGATTATAAAACATAATTTGTATGAGAAGATAATTATTTTTGACACGATGAGAATTTGTAATAAAGATACCAGGAAGTCTGTAGTTAAACAGAATCCAATATGAGGCTCTAGAAAAAGTGAAAAAGCTTCTTGTCCTTTTAATTCGGTACAATTGGATTTTTATGCTCAGATCAAGGTGCTTTCTAGGCCCACGGTTTGTGAAGTCTTGGTGCTGTTTGGATCACGTTTGGATTTCTGTTTTAATGTCGATGATTTGGAATAGGAAAAATACTTACAAATGAATCCAAAGATGGTAAAAATGTCAGAGATCAGAATTGTCAGAGTCTGGGACAAAGTTTCATGTGGGAAAATGGAAGAAACTTGGGATATTTGATCTGAAGTACCGTATAGTAGAGAAGGAGAATAATGCTGGTTTTCAAATGGTACTCGTACCCTGATGTGGTGTGTACCAAAAAACAATGGACAAAATGGGTATCCCTGGAGAACAATGCAGATAATGACTCCATCAAAGGAACAATTAACAACGAAAAGTCTTCTTTGGAAAATGACAGTCAGTCTGCAGGAGGATGTTATCCAGTGCATTTCTGTCCTGGGAATCAGGGCGCTCTGAATGGCCTCTGACTTTCCCGCCAACTCTACCATCCTAAGAAACAGCTCGTCTAAACATTGGATGATGGCTGCATTCTCCACCATATTTTCTGACTCACAGGAAAGAGATTTCCATTTTAAAAATGTTTATAGTGTCTCTACAAGGCAGGAGTTATTTTCACCATTTGCAAAATGCCTCAGCGTTCAGATGTTTGAAGTCAGGAAACTTTGCAGACTTCTGCACATAAATAAGAACTTTTGATATCACGAGGAGCTGGCCAGCAGTGTGTGCCCGAAAGCCGTCCGTTGCTGAACAGACCACATGGGGACATTCACATCTGTCAGATGGCAGTGGAAGGCGAAGTGCTTGGAGCTCCTCTTTCTCATTTATGACAAGGCAGATGACTCGGCTTTTAGCATAACTGTGCCCTGAATGCACTTCCCGACCAAGTGTAATCGTCACTGTGAATCGCACCCACAGGAAACATATCTGTGTTATTTCTGTGAATTAGAAAATTACATTTGTGGCAAAACAACTAAGAAAGTTTCTCAAAAGATTCAAGTGCTGTTCACTTCTAATACTCAGGGAAGATCTGGATAACTTACATTTATTAGACTATAAACAAAGTGATGTGGCGGGAAAAACATTCTTTGCACTCTGGACAGTTCTTGATCCAAATGATGGAGTTGCTGTGTTCTGGCTGTGTGACCCTGGCAAATTGAACTCTGTTCCAGTTTCCTTGTCAGTAAAATGGGAGTAACGCCAGCTCACTGGTGCATTACAGGAATTAAGTGACATAGCAAGAGCCCAAAGTGAACATTGAATAGAGAGTCTGACTTGCATCCTCCTCCATGCCGTTCTCATCACAGTTTTCTCTAATATCTGACAGTTCTGAACCTACAGTCAGTCTTGCCAGACATGAGCCGGAGACGGCAGGGAGCTCCTCCGGCAGGGAATGCAATGCAGTAGATGATATTCCCTAGGGAATCCTCCAAGACACCAACCACTTTCAGATCTATGATTGTTGATAAGAATTCTAGAGTCTAGGGCCAGCTCCAGTGGCCTGGGGGTTAAGTTCAGCATGCTCTACTTCAGCAGCCTGGGTTCGGTTCCTGGGCACATAGCTACACCACTCATCTGTCAGTGGTTGTGCTGTGGTGGTGGCTCACATACAAAAAGAGGAAGATTGGCAGTGGATATTAGCTCAGGGAGAATCTTCCTCAGCAAAAAAAAAAAAAAAAAAAAATTCTCGAGTCTTGGGTGCTCTACTTCCAGCTTGGATATCTAACGCACACTGAAAATGCTGTATTCCTCCTGAAGGGAAATAGATCAAAGTAAACTTGAAAGACATCGCTTTAGGTCCTAGGTGAGGTTTGCTCCAGACTGATGAAGTCTTAACGAATTGGTAATGATTCTAGCCTCCTTATTTTGCACGTAGGAGAAGACAGATGTGTGCGCACAGATGCACTAGTGCACACTCACTCACACTCACAATCAGGAAATCTCTTGAAGCTAACTGTGCTATTTTAGCTCCTGGGGTCCCTAACCCATAAATATCCATGCTAATAACATGTAATCAAATCTCTGGAAAGATTTGAAAGCAAGAGAAATATAAACAAAGCTTTTCCTTACCTCTGATTTGACTCCTGGTTAGCCAGGAGTGCTCTATAGTCCATGGTTATTATCCGCATGTATTTCCATTTAAAACATGCCAGCTGGGGCCGGTTCTCTTTGGAGAATTGTAACAGCTGTCCCTGTGGAAAATAAAAGCATGTCACTTTAAATTTTATACCCGGGCCAAAGAAATGTCAGACTCCTGCCTCTGCTGTGTAATGACACACATTATCTTTGACCCGAGCACGTCCCATCAATTCATGTTCATGAGAAAATTACACTTTGGATTTACTTGATTCCTGTTCTTTATCCAATTTCTTACATAAAAAGGCAATTTGATCTTCCCTTCAATGCCCAATATATAAATACCATATTCAACACCAGCATGCTAATGTCTTGAAAGTTTGATGACATTTTTTTGAAATGCTGGCCAAAATGTTCCCTTCTTCCTACACTGCTCAATAGTTGCAATCTAATCAATATAATTAGTTTCTCATGGTCGCTAGTAAAATACATTGCATTTCTCTGTTGAAAAACCTTATGCTAAAGAAATCTTGCTTCCTTTACGATTTTTTTCAAACCTAAGTACATATCTGCTGTCTAAACATCTCTTTCCGTCCCATTGACTTTCCAAGCACACTAAATGTGTTCTTTCCTATATGTTTCTGTAAATAACTGGGGGTATTTTGACTTCTAACAATCTTTTGCAGGATGAGTTACAGACTTCCAAATTTTGAATGATCAGATTCTGATGATCTGTTTTTATTTTTGGCTTGAATTTCATGCATTGCCTCTGTAAGGTGCGGTTTGTTCCATAGGCTCTAAAAAGACAAGAAGAGAATGCATTGGTCTGGGTTCTCATGTTGCATGCAATTAAATTGCAATACATGCTTTTAGAGGAAATCTCTGACACATTTTTTTTTTTTTTTTTTACCATACATGCTAGCCCTAGTCCTATAAGATAGTCTTTTATTAGGAACAGAGAAAACAAATAGTTTAAAATGACTGGGAGAGAACACCTGAGAAATTAGTTATAATAGAAGGTTAGGAAAGGCTACAGATAGGAGACAATTAGGCTTAGTCTATGAGGGTGAGTATCATTTGATGCCTGCAGTAACAGTAATTGAAATTTATCAAAGGGAAAGGAGTATTGTTGGAGAAAAGGATGGCGTAAGCAAATGCACAGATATGTTTAGGAAATTTAGACTGGTCTATACTGGTCAGGAACCACCCCCAGGGGCTGAATCCAGCCTGCTACTTGTTTGTAAATAAAGTTCTATTGGAACACAGCCACGCCCATTGCTTTACCTGATGTCTATGGCGCCTTAGCCCTACAGACTTGAACACTTGCTAGAGAGATCATCATGCCTGCAAAGCCTAAGATGTTTACTCTCTGTCACTTCAAAGGAAGATGTCTGCCGATCCCTGGGCTAGCACATAGGATGTATGTTGGAGGCAGAAGGGCAACAAATGATGCTCCATGGTACAGCATATATTCCAGTTTCCTTTGTAGGTAGTTTCAGCCATGTGACCAAGGTCTGAGCACTGGGAAGTGGAAGTTATGGGTATAGTTCTGAGCCACAAGGAAATAGCAGGCAGGTTGCCCTCCATTTCTTCCTTCTCCCTTCCTGCAGTGAGGACATGACCAACTAGAGCAATTGCCTTGAGCTCAGATTCCAGAGCCAACAGTGGTGACAGCAATACAGCCCTGCTAGATTGGGGCTGCTCCTCTCTGTGCCGTTATGTAAGAGAAATTCGCTTCTGCTGTGCATTTCGAGGTCTCTGTTGCCCATGCTTAGCCTTCACCTTCCTAGAAAGTTGGGTTGCTTGCCCTGGCCCACTTCCACAGGACCAGGGAACATCGCTCTCCTCATCATGCCCAGACACAGAAGTGACTTTCCCTTGACCTGCTTCATTTTCTGTTTTAGGATTAACCGCTTCCCAGTACAATTCACAGTAGGAATAAAACTTTCTTTCTTGGCCCCGATGGCTCACATGTAATCATTCAAAAGTAAATTTTGTAAGAACTATAGAATCTTGTTTCCAATGCAAGTTCACCTTCTTTCAAAGGATTTTTTGAAAAATCTTTCTTTTTTTTCATTTCTTTGTTTCTTTCTTTCCTTCCTTCCTCCCTTCTTTCCGTCTCTTTCTTTCTTTCTCTCTTTCTTTTCCTTTCTTTCTTTCCATGCTCAAGACTCTTGCCTTTGTCTGTATTTATTTCCTTAAAATAATAAAGAAGTGAAATTTTGGAATTAAAAGGAAGGCACATTTTCGATATTTTCTTACAATTTGTTAATCAGAAATTTTACACTGATTTAAAAACTCGGAGTCAATTTCTCTTACTCTCTTATTGAACATTCTTTATTTAAAATGCCAATTGCTTTGAAAAAATATGATTCATTTCTATTTTATTTTATTTTTTTAATGACTAGTAAAGCTGAGGATTTTAGGCTCTGGTCATGATGGTGAAGAAAGGAGCAGACACACCCTCTGTGATACAGAGCATGATACAGTACTGAACGAAATATGTGAGTAACTCTTCAGTGACAGGGAGAAAAGCAGGTGAGTTCCACAGCCCCCGTCCTTGGCCTGGGGCACATCATGGACCACAGTGGAGGAAAGTGGAGCCCCAGCAGAGTCTCACTTGACCCAGGAGACAGAGGTTAGGAAAGGAGAGAGAGAACTCCGGATTTCTGCGTCAGCTGGAATTGGAATCACAGACTTAAGGGAAACAGCCAGCCAAACAGATATTTAGGACTCCTTCATTGCGGATTTCCTCTCTCTCATTTTTTGCTGCGTGAGATGGTTAATTTTATGTGTCAACCTGACTGGCCATGGGGTACCCAGATTACACATGATTTCAACGTGTGCCTGGGAGGGTGTGTCTGGGTGAGATTAGCATTTGAATCAGTGGACACAGTAAAGAAGGTCACCTTCTCCAGTGTGAATGGGTCTCATCCAATCAACTGAGGGCCCACATAGAACAAAAGACAGGGGACGAAGGAATTCATCCCTCTTTGCTGCCTCATTGATTGGCTGGGACATCTATCTCATCTCGTTTTCTCCTGCCTTTGGCTCCCCTGGGATCTCGACTGGAACTACACTGCCAGCTTCTTAGGTCTCCAGCTGGAGGATGGCAGATGAAAGGCCTTCCCAATCTCCATAACACATGAGCCAATTATTCAAAATAAATCTCTATCTGTTATCTATCTGTCTGCCTATCTATCTATCTGTCATCTATCTATCCTTCTATCTCCTATTGGTGCTGTTTCTCTGTAGAACTCTGACAAATACACCCCATGTCAGAGGGTATGTAATACTAATATGAATTCTTGCCACTGATTTTAATGTTGATCGCTCGGTTAACGTAGCGTCTGCTAGATTTCTCCACTGTGAAGTCGCCGTTTTTCTCTTTCCATGCTCTATTCTTTGGAAGGAGACGGAAATTAAACTACCTAATGGAGGAAGGGGAATCTATATGGACCATTTTAACTTACGTTCTACTGAAAGGAGGATTTGTCTCTCTTTCTTATTTATTTATATGTTATTTACATATTCCATAATTTATTTATATCAGTATACACTGAACAATATTTAGTCCAATATTATTTTATTATTATTACTGTTGTTTGCTTACATTGTTACAGCTTTGGCATAAGGGATGCTTTCCCATTACGCACAGGCCCCCACTGCAGCCCTCCACCCCCCGCTTTTGAGCATTTCTTCACTCTCTTCCACCACGAGAGTCTTCAGGCTCATCGTGCACTTTCTCTGCCCCAGTGCTAGAATCAGCAATTTCTCCAAGTGGTGCTGGTTCCTTGAATTGAGCCCTAGGTGTGCTCATTGTTCCTACAGTGTCATGGCTTCTAAGCCCCCACGTGGGTAGAGCTAGGAAAGATATTTGTACGTTAACCCATATCTGTATGTATCGTCGAATTTATCTATCCATATATATTAAAATAAATGTGTATTTGTATTCCTCTCTTCCACTCTGATATAGCACTACAGCCTCTTTAAACTGCTGAGAGAAAAAAAAAAAAACATTGGAAACTTAGAATTTTTAATAGCTTTTAAATATACAATTGAAAAGAGGACTTGCAAAAAAAAAAAAACCACTCACACAGAGTTCATGGCCATCAGGTACACACTGCTCAAACAGGTCCTCCAGCTTGCAAAGCAAGGATGCTATGGGCTGGATTTGGAATTGGATATGTGAGTAAATCAGAGACTAGCCGATGGAAATGATCCAAGCTGATGCACAGGAAAAAAAAGAACAAAAGGAAGCAGAACAGAATATCTGAGACTTTGGGACAGAATCAGACAGTCCAAATGCAACTTGATGTGTTATCTTAGTTTCAAACAAAGTAGGTATCAAACAAGGCAATCACCGCAGATGACTCAGAGTGCTTCCTAATGATAAAGGCGTCAGTGCGTTGAGCAGACACTGCCTTCTGAATTGCGTGTGCACGGGAAAGCCCAGCTTCAAAACTGTGACGCAAAGTTGGACAGAACTAAAAGAAATCACAGAAGCACAATCGTAGTTGGCGATTTTAACAACTGTCCCTTAGACAAAATTCAGTAGGCATTCTCCAATAAAGCTAAACGTTTTTTTTCCTATATTTAAATGGTTATTTTAAAACATATTTTACATACTATTTTTCAATGTTTCCTTGTTGCCGTGGTACATTTTTGTTGTTAATTTGTATTGTGTAAGACCTTATATAAGAGGACACAAGTTAGTTTTTATTAGAATTCGAAACATTTTTCCTATTTTAAAAAGTTTCTTTATATTTTTGTGGTTTTATATGCAGCGGTGTTTTTATGTATCAATTCTATTTTTCTCTTAAATATTTTGACATTTAAAAATTTGCCTACCTCATTCAAAATTATTACAATGATTCAAGTATACTACCAGAATGTTTTCATGGGTTCTTTTTAAATTTAAATACTGCTTCCATCTATAATTTATGCTCAGGTATTACGTGAGAAAACTACACAGCCAAGTTTTTCCATGTGAACTAATTATCGTAGTGGCATCTATTAATGAGGCATACTACTAAATTATCAGAAATTTCAGTCATCATATATCAAATATCCCTTTAAATAGGTCTATTTTTAGGATTTTTGTTCTCCTCCATTGATATGTCTGCTCTTGAATTAGTACTACTTTAGAACTTATTATAACTTGTGAAATATCTGGCCATAAAATTCCTCTTTCATTATCTTTATTCCATGTTTCCTTGATTATTGTCTTATTATTGCATAAGAAATGTGTAATTATATTGTCAAATTTCCAAATAAAGGCCATTCGAGATTTTGACTGAAATATAATTACATATATCCTATGTACTTTGCCCTATTTCTGATTTTAATAGAAATATCTTTATTTTCATTGTTGTGTGTGACGTTGCATATTGAAACTGATCCACATTACTATATTAAGTATATTTACTATATACTTAACCATTTGTTAAGAAGATAGATATCATGTTAAGTGTTCTTACTACAACAAAAATAAAACAACAAGGACAGTCCAATCATGTAGTTGGCTGTGTTCTTTGCTGAACCCATTGTGGCTTCTGGATGGTGAAACAGGTGTGTGAAGAAACATCTGCTGTGGGCAGGGGAGAGGCAGGAAAGCTTTTCTGGAGGATGTCCCAGGAGAATACATGCCATTATAGAGTCCTGTGTCACTTAACAATGGAGATACATTCTGAGAAATGTGTCATTAGGCGATTTTGTCCTTGTGCAAACATCATAGCGTGTGCTTACACAAACCTAAATGGTGTAGCATTCTATACAGCTAAGCTACATGCTACTAATCTTATGGGACCACCTTGGTATATGCAATCTGTTGTTAACCAAAAAGTTGTTATGTGGTGCATGTCTGCACACACTGCGTGTGTGTGTATATATATATATGTACGTGTGTATATGTATATTTTTTTTTCGCTAAAATTGTATTTATAGGAGTCTTAACGTCTGGTTATGTGGACTACAATCTGACCCTCCTCCAACAAATAAGCATATGAAATTAATCCCCTGTGTTCGCTTTTAACACAAAGCCTTTTTATTATCCTCATTGCCACTTCATGATTTCTGCTCCTTTTGGATACAGTTGATGCCAAAAGTTAGTTTTCAGTTTTCTGACAGTGATAACTTGGGACTACTTCTAGGAAAGAACCCACAATTCTTCTGTTTTTATATGGATGAGTAAATATTTTAATGGGAGTCCGAGGTTAGGATCTGGGGCACAGCTCATAAAAAGCTACACACACAAATCATTTTCAGAATCCCTATGGGTTTGGAAAAAACAAAATGATGGAGGACTGACTTTCTACTGCAGGACCCTTTTAGGAAATGATTGCCTCTGGAGCCATGAGCGGCATTTATGTTGTAATGTGTCGTGTTTATTTCAAGATGGTGCTGGATCCCACTGTTAATTACAAATGCAAGGCTCTTTTGTTTATTGGTGGCATATGCTCCATGGTTGCATTGTGTGTCACACACTGGATATCACTCCCGTAAAACTGACGCTGCAAGGAAGAAAAGGAACACGGGTTTATCCTTAATGATGGAAAAGTCCAACTCTTTCAAGAAAGGCATTCTAAGAGCTGAATCAAATATTTGATTTTCCACTAAACCTCAAAATGAAAACCATTTTTAACAAATGCTGTAGTTAGAGCCGACTGAACAAGGACTTTAGGAGGACTTTGTATTATGGTCTAAAGTCCAATTTAAAATCACTTAACTTGTCACCAAGGTGCTTTATCTATTGATTGGGCATCAATATTTAATCCACTATTTCTGAAGAAATCGCCACATAATAGACCATCTCTGGTGCTTTTAAAAAACCCACTTCTGATGTCTATATTTAGAATATAACTTTTAAGATTTTGCTTTTTTAGAGAAAGTACTTTTTCTAAGACGTATTTTCTATCAAAGGACATTTTGGAACTCTATATTGGTTTAACTTCTCTTTGGATTCTTATTTTAACCTCTGTTTTCATGAAAGATCAAAATGCGATTGATTTTGCCCTTCTCAAAGATTGCAATGTATCTGGCCCCCATTTCTGCATCCTTCCCTCTAGACTGGTGGGGCCTCGGGCATTCTGAGGACTGCTGGCAGTCCGAGGTTTCCTGTTTCCAGCCGGGTGGGAAAGAAGTGGCCACACCTCATTGCTGTCAAGTCCTGGTGGGTCTAGGTCTTTTTGAGTGTTGACATAAGTTCCAATACTGTTTTGTTAATTTATATTTAAATGAAGACTGGCAGGCCTTTGAGACTGCATTGAATTTATAAAGAAATTTTAATAGAGTTTGCAGCTAAACTATTTTGATTCTTTCAGTCATGAAATAAATATATATATAGATATATATATTTTTTGCTTCTTCATTTCTGATCACATGCCCTTCATATGTCTTCTTGTATTATTCCATTGGCTTCAGCCTCCAGAACAATGTCGAATAGGGATAGTCAGAATAGACATGCTCCTCTGGTTCCCAATCATATGTAGAAAGCACTCAATCTTGCACCCTTAAGTATACAGTTTGCTGTGGGACTTTCATGGATGATGTTTCTTAAATTGTGAAAGTCTATTGTGTGTCTAGTTTGCTAAGAGTTTTTGTGATGGATGGGGTTTGAATTTTGTCAAATGCTTCATCTGAGATTATTGAGTCCAATTTCAGGGCATAGATTAAAACGGAAGCTCTCTGAAGAGATGACAGTGTCCTTCAAGAAGTTACAGAAAATCGAAATGATCTATAGTTTGTCCACTTGAGCTGTGGTTTCTCAGTCAGTTTTTGTGGTCAAAAAGTTCTGCTTCCTGGAAAAGGGGGCTGGCAAATATTCTCACAATGTAAACAGGTAAATAAGCAGCAATTCAGATTAGGAACAAACACAGAATCCAGTCCCCTCAACTCATTTTTGCAACACAGGGAGGGTGTGTGTGTGTGTGTGTGTGTGAGAGTAGATAGAAGCCATGTAGGCTAGACTATGTTACATAGAAAAACACTGGCATTTCCCAGTATCCCTGACTTTTGTCGTGGAGCATTGCCATGACTTACACCTTAAATCTGGCCTCAGGCATAGGACTTAACTTTGGTCAAGCAAATATTTTGCAAGAAGATGCTGGAAAAGCATTTGTGCAATTGGGTTTGCACTCACTCTTAACAACAATCATCATCATGAGAAAGACACCCCTAAGCTATACCATTGGTCCTAGAGGAGGATGAAAGAAGTGTGTGTTACAGACAACGATCAGACATTCGAGCTGGCTAGACCATGGGGACTGCCCACGGGTGTACTACCGTGTCACTGAGGTTTTGTGGTTGTTTCTTGTGCAGCACTATTGTGATAACAGACAACTGACTTATTTGATAAGATCCATATGTCCACAATCTTTGCCTTTATTATTAGAAAAACCTTTAAGGGACCCTTATGTTCTTACTCTAGACCATGGTACACATAGTCTGAAGCATCCGAAAGTCTGATGATTGAAGCACGTTTAAACTTTCTTCTAAAAAGTAATGTGCTATAGTTGGCTTCAATAGACTCAAGTCTTTAAGAAACATAATCCTTCTTTTTTAAGGCTGAATAATATTCCATTGTTTTTATATATCACATTTTCTTTATCCAATCATCCATCAACAAACACTTAGGTTGCTTCCAGGTCTTGGCTATTTTGAATAATGCTACAGGGAACATGGGAGTGAAGATATCTCTTCAAGATGCTAATTTAAATCATTTTGGATAAATACTCAGAGCTGGGGTTGCTGGATCCTATAATGGTTTCATTTTGAATTTTTTGAGGAACCTCCTTACTGTTTTCCTATATTCCACCAACTGCACAAGGGTTCCCTTTTCTTTGTATCCTCACCAACATTTTTTTTTTTTTTTTGAGGACGATTAGCCCTGATCTAACTGCTGCTAATCCTCCTCTTTTTGCTGAGGAAGACTGGCCCTGAGTTAACATCCGTGCCCATCTTCCTCTACTTTATATGTGGGACACCTACCACAGCATGGCTTGCCAAGCAGTGCCATGTCAGCACCCGGGATCCAAACCAGCGAACCCCAGGCCGCCGAAGCAGAATGTGCACACTTAACTGCCGCGCCACGGAGCCGGCTTCCTCACCAACATCTGATGTCTCTTGTGTTTTTGATAATAGCCATTCTAAGAAGTGTGAGGTGATATCTCATTGTGGTTTTGATTTACATTTCCCTGATGATTAGTGATGTTGAGTATCTTTTCATGTATTTAGTGGCTATCAGTAGGTCTCTCAGCCATAATAGTATGGCTATTAGTATGTATTCTTGGAAGAAAT
Source organism: Equus asinus (assembly GCF_041296235.1). Classification (NCBI taxonomy): domain Eukaryota; kingdom Metazoa; phylum Chordata; class Mammalia; order Perissodactyla; family Equidae; genus Equus; species Equus asinus. Next base: position 43,914,590 of record NC_091818.1, read on the forward strand.
GTAAATGCAAGCCCTTTGCTCTTTGTTTTAAAAGGCCCTATTTGTTTCTTCACTATTGAATTGTAGGAGTTCCTTTTATAGTTCAGAACTAACCCCATATCTGAAGACGGTTTGCAAAAGTTTTCTCTTAATGCATAGGTTGTCTTTTCACTCTATTGATTACTTCTTTTGCTGTGCAGGAGATTTTTGGTTTGATGTCATCAAAGAAGGAAATCCTGCCATTTGTGACAACATGGATGAACCTAGAAGACCGTAGGCTAAATGAAATAAGTCAATCACAGAAAGACGGATAATGCATGGTTCCACTTACGTGAGGATCTGAAATAGTCAAAGTCACAGAAGCAGAGAGGAGAAGGGCATTGCCAGGGGCTGGGGTGGGGGAAGTGGAAAGTTGTTCAACGTGTATAAAGTTTCTGTTATGCACAATGCACGAGCTCCAGAAATCTACTGTGCAACATGCTGCATATAGTTAGCAATACTGCATTGTGCACTTTAAAACGTGTTGAGAAGATAGATCTCATGTTAAGTGTTCTCACCACAAAACACACACACACAACACAGAAGAACACAAGGACATTTTTGGAGGTGGTGGATAGGTTTTATACCTTGACTGTGGCCATGATATCAGGGGTGTATGCCTAAGTCCACACTCATCAAGATGTGTATATGAAATGAGTGCAAGTTTTTGTATGTCAATTGTACCTCAATAAAACTAAATATATATGTGTGTGTGTATATATATATGATATCATATACATATCATATACATATGTATATACAACCCTAATAAGCACGATTTGAGCCTAGACTGGAGAATTTGGACCCTGAATGTGTATGTGTCTATGTTTTGGTGTGTGAGTGAGATTTCCCAAAAAAATGCATTTCCAGGAAATCTAGGCCATTTTATCTGAACTGCTAATCTGGAAGGAGGAAAATTCTGTGACCCCTTTCTAAGGAGACCCTGAATTAATGCATTGTCATTTAATAACTTAGCACATCTCTGTGCCCTTATACCTAACCACTGATTGGAAATGTCACCAAAAATGATTAGGTATGTGGGGGAAATAGGAGTTTGTGTCTGATATCCTGGTAGATACTTGTGAAAACCAATTTAGTTGAGGAATAAATAGGGTTTCATTTAATTTAAGTGGAACGGCGACCACAGTCTAGCAATTTTTCTGACTACAACTTCCGTCTTCTGAAACCTAAAAATAAGAATTGCATTTTCATCAGCAAAAGGCATTAGAATAGAGGAAGTTGGGATTTTCAATTTGTATGCACGCTAAGTAGTCACTTCACCCTAAAGCTGTAATTGAAAGTGTTTTATATGGTAAATTCAGAATAATTACTGAACCAGAATATAGTAAATACAGCAGCCAAAGAAGTTCTTTGAAAACAAAAACTTAATTTCAAGTTTTCATCACGTATTTAATATTTGGCCTTTTATGAACCCGCCTTTCAATGTCTCTTGTGAATGGCATGAACTGTGTTCCAGCTGAAGTTGTTTTTTTCCTGGTAAAACGTAGTTCCTCCTTCAAAGTAGGAAATGTTCAGAGAACATTTGACTTAATACATGATTATTTTTCTCTGGATAACAAAGACTTAATAATTTTAGAGAAGGAAGTTTCTTTTCTGGCCGTTTATCAGCTCTCCCTCTGGAGCAGCCTTACATTTTTATTTTGTCATTTTGTCACATCTAACTGGGATTCTTGAAAGCGACTTTATCTGAAGGTCAGCTACCTTTTCCATCCAATTTAATTTTATCTACAAAATTTTGTGACTTTGGGTTCAGATTAGTGATGGGTACCGATAAGAGGAATGTCAGAAGCATTGGCACCTTCTCAGATGGAAAATACAGCCTGCCAACCCACAAGAGTTTGCGATGAGGTGTGTGCAAGCGCAGGGTGAGGAGGGGAAGGAAGCCCTCTGAAGGGTCACCTCTAAAATTAACTTCTAATGGATTGGAACAGAAAAATCGTGAAGGCACTTTAAGACTCTAAATGGTCTCGCAGACTAGTAAGACTTATCAGGGCCTGATTACGGCAACCACATGTCAAAAGAGTGGATGTGTCCATAGAAAGGAGTCTTGGAGTTTGCATTGAGGGCATTAAAAAAGAAGAAGAAAGAGAAATAAAGAATAAAACTCCCAGAAGCAAATATTTCTAGTGACATCAAAAGAGGAGAACCTTAAAAAATGGATTTTCAGTATTCTAATTTTATTGGCAATAAAATCTCTATAGTGAAATAGATGTTTTGGGCTATTTAGCTTGAGTGTCATTAAATAATAAGATGTGCTAAGTAATCTCCTTTGTTCCGATTTTACACTCGACAAGCCACCTCTTGGTTTTCGTTTGACTTCCCATGTAGGGCTTCTGATGGGAAGAGGCTGTCTGGGTTCTGCTGGTGTGTGCATACTAGCCTAAGTGACAGTGTTAGTTTTCCTTCCATGTAAACTGCAGCCTTCCGCTTTTCCTGATCAGTCTTGTTAAAGCATCTTCTGAATGAAATCTCCCACGTGTACAGGCAAAATCAAATTGTTTTCCAATTTATTTGTATTTTTTCTGCAAGACCCACACACAGACGATCTTGGCGAATTCAAGACAATGCAGAGCTGTCTTGGAAGCCTCTTACTGGCTCTTCAGAGGGTCCTTCTATCTCACCGGGCATTCCAACTTACGGAGACCATTTCCTGTATTAGTTTACCGTGGCTGCCAGAACAAATTACCACAAACCAGATAGCTTAAAATAACAGAGATTGATTATCTCATAGTTCTGGAGTCCAGGAGTCCAAAACCATGGCGTCATTAAGCCTGCGCCCTATGGTGTGTGTAGGGGGGCAACTCTTCCTTGTCTCTTCCTGCCTCTGGTGGCCCCAGGCATCCTTGGCTCTTGGGTGCGTCACCCCAATCTCTGCCTCCTTGACCTCATTTTCTCCTCATCTTTGAGTGTCCAGGTGTTCTTCTCTTCTGTCTCTGATAAGGACACTTATCATTGGACTTAGGGCCACCTGGATAATCCAAAATGATCTTAGCTTAAGCTCCTTACCTTAATCACAGCTGCAAAGACCCTTTTTCCCAAATAAAGTCATATTCACAGGATCTGTGTGTGAGGATGTGGACACACCTTTTTGGAGGCCACCATTTAACACACTCCACTTAACCAATTTTATGATAATCATCATTCACCATTGTAAATTTCCTTCATTTATTAATATTTTCAGTAAAGACACTTTCAAAACCTCCCTCAGCAGATAATGCCCCCTTTGTAAATTCTTCGTCCTTGATTTCAAGCCATTCCCTTGGCTGCTTCATCTAGAAGCCAGAAGGAGAAGTGGGTGAAAACACAGTGGATTCTGTTGAGGATCTTATCAATCACTCATTAAGGGGACTTTCTATTATTGGAGGAACATTTTTATTTGGAATATAAAGGGAAAATCAATAATGCTTATGATGTTCCTCATTATACAAATCAATAACAAGCATCGCAATAGCATTAATTCTGTGTTGAAGGTGTCACCACTGCACTTTTTAGGATGTAATTACGAGATATGTTTTACTGAGCAAGTGTTTCTATATAAATCTTTTATATTAAAAATCAGCAAGATGTTAATACAGAAAATTGAATCTTTATTTCCTGCCTTATTGGAATGTCAATTAATATGGAACTTAAAGCAATTATTTTAAAAAGATTGGGGTAAATAACATACGTCTTTCTAAGATCGTAAGGATCTTTTCCCCCAAATTCACTTTGAACCACTGAATATGATAGCTACTAATGATCATTTTCAAAAACAAACTGAACCAGTAAGCTGGATCAACATGTTAATGAGGCCAGAACTGTCATAAAGAGGCCTGCTCAGGTTTCACAAAGATGGATTTAAACTTCCTTTGTTAAGAAACCAAATGAGAAAAGATGAGGAGGCAAGAATTAGTGTCTACCGTCTCACCTGTCTCTCCTCGTCAGTGCGGACCACAGGACTTTTACAATAAGACCAGGGCCATAAGCTGGCTCAGTCCTTTTCTCATCTCTGAACTGCTGCTAAAACATAGCCTCAGGTGATGCGGTCTGCTTGAGACTGGCAATAAGATTATAGAATTAATCCCTTGAATGCCAGGACAATGAGCCCCTCTTCTAAATGTTAAGTGCCTTTGTAATTATTTTGTTAGCAGAATCAATAACTCCTTTATACATCACTTCTTTCTTCAGCTCACAGGCACTTAGACATTTTGACTAAGGAATATGCACTGCTTTCAGGGAAAAAGAGAAAAAAGTAACTATCAAATTACCAAAAGCAATTGTGGCATGGGGAAATATATGTAGATAAGCGTAGAAACTGGCTTCCCTTATGCATAGAAAGAAAATCTTGAAAAAGTAAAAGATTAATTTATAGGACATACTCAGCAGAGGCAACTGGCTAATTTTCCTTTCTTCAATAATGGAACTCCAAACAGATTTTAAGGATGTGAAGAAAATAGCCCGTAGTATAGAATAATGTTTACATCAGTTATAATTCTCCCAATCTGAGGATGGAAGTTATTTAGCCAAACTATAGTGTCCAAGTTTGTAGGGCGGCCTGTGTTTGGGCATGAAAAGTAACTGGTTTGCAAGGAATGACTAAATTAAAGAAAAATGCGTACATATCTGAAAAGTCTTTAGGTAAATATTACTGAAGAGACTTTATAAAGACACCAATTAGATAGCTATCGATTGTCACCATTGCTGAGGGTTAAATGGTTCTTAATAGAATTTTCTCTAATTTAAGATTTATACATAAAAAACTCTTTTTTTAAAAAAAGATCACAAAATCTGCATATTTTCTTTGGTTTCTGTTTTTCATTGTGCACAGTTGACTCATCTCTTAGTTTTCTCATTATTTTAAACATAAATATATTTTATTCCTTTAAATATTTTTTTCCCAATAATGTAAGAGATTAGATTTTTAGGCAGCTCTGAACAGCTCTGTCGTTCCAGTGCTATCTGTTCTAAAGCCTTTTTAACAATTTTTTTTAACCAAAATCAGAACACCATTATTAAGTTACATTTGGCCCCAAGCGCACGTTAGCAACTGAAGCATTTTGCAGCCGTAAGTATATTAAAATCTGAGTTCAGCATCACGTTGAATTTCTACTGAGAAACAAACAATTACTTTTATTAGTTGTGAAAAACATTAAAACATTGCTCCATATGCTAAGTGATGTTCTGTGATTGATTTCTCACTGTGCACAGCTTTGCAATGTTAGAAATTCCTTGACATGCATTCATAATATAACTTTCATGTCGATGTGGAAATGGGAAAGAAAAAGACAAATTGAAACAAGTCTTTCTCACTTTTAAATTGTTGTAAGTCTGTATTGCCTTTCTGTACCCATGTTAGTAATATTTTCAAGAAATGTGCATTTATGTATTTATTCATGTTTTATTTATACGCGGCTTTGCAATGAGAGAATGTGAAGGCAGGCTGTGGAACTACCCACCATGGTCACGGGGCCAGCAGGCTTATGTGGTCAGGCACACATTCGGTCAAGGTGGTGCTGTGAAACATGTGGAAGGTCATTCTTTCTAAAGCTAACATCCAACCTTACACACTGCAGACAAAAAGCAACACACGTCCTAGAAGCACGTGAAAAATATCTAGTATATATAAGGCATTCCTGGTGCAAAGAGGAGGAACTTATCAGCAGACCATCAACAAAAGAAAAGCGTGAGCTGCCAGTGAGGCCGGCAGCCCAGCCGGTGAGCTCAGATGCCAGAGCAGGAAGTGCTCCCACAGACCTTCCAGCTCCAGAATCCACCGAAATCTACATCTGCGATGCCGGTCAATGTCCTTGTCACTGATTTGCTTATTTCAATGGCTTTACATTTTTTCCTCCAGTAGTTCTCATGATCATGATTGAGTTTTGTTTTTTTCTTTATAACTGTTTTTTCTTTCACTTCATGTTACCTATATCATCTCATTGTTTTTAGGCTATTTTTGATTTTTTGTATTCCTCTTTATCTGTTCCTGCTATCTACCTCGTCTTGTGTAAGTTGGGCCTCTTTATTTTTCTGTTTTAGACATGTACGTGCTCTATACACTTTTTGCTTTTCCCTGTAAGCTCATATTTCGAGTCGGTATCAGTTAGCAAGGCCAGTAACCTATTTTTAGAGGCAGGGGTCCACTCTTAGCCACCCTTTATGCCTTTTACCTCCCTCTGGTTCCACCAGCTACCCTTTCTGGGCAGACTTGCATCCTGTCTTCATCATCCCAGGACAGAGCTGGAGAGGCAATCATGACTCCTTTCCTCAAGATGGGAGCACTTGGACACTGTAAGACACTGAGGACACTGTGATGGAGAGAAAAGGACCCCATGGCAAATCTTTTCCCCCCTCTCCTGTACCCAGAGTCCTATTCCTTGTACACTCTGGACTGTGTTTTTCCATAGACACTGTGTCCCAGATATGTTCTTGCTCACAAAGTGTTTCACATTTATACGTCCGTTTCTGAGAATTGATATCTTGCTGCTTGCCTTTGTGGAACCTCAACGATTGGAATCAGGAAGAGGAGTTGCCAGCCCATTTTATTTTATCAACTTTTCAGGCCTGGAAGTCAACAACTCAGGGACAACATTCCATATGAGTATCAAGGGGCTTACCTCAAATTTTTGGTTGCATCAGTTTTTTTATTCACCAGCCTCTATTTATTCTGTGGCCAACTGGGCATTTCCCTGAGTCCGGGCCGGTTCACTTGAACTCTATTGGGCCAGGCCAAGTGTCCAAGTCAGCTGGTGATCAGCTGGTAGCTTGATGGTCTCCTATCTCACTGTTGTGCTCCAGGCTGTTGGCAGGGAAAGCGTGGTGGCTGGTCAAGTTGTCCCTTATCATCTAGTGGGGTAGCCAATGGCAGGTGCAGGGACTGAAGACCAGTGAAGAGGCAAGCTGGGGAAACCAAGCATGAGAGGCAATTTTATTTCCAACCCAGCAATTCCCGAACCCTCCTTATTTGCTCTAAATTCTACTTATGAATGAGCTGTTACTGAGCTGTTCCTTCTTGCAGCTCATTGGTCTTTTTCAATTCTCTATCGCATGCAGCTAGGAACACTCAACTGACATTTTTGAATAGTCTATCAGGATGTCTCATTGGCTAGACCCACAGCAACCCCACTCATTTACACCTCCTGGGAGATCCCAAAGGCATTGTAACTAGGCAGCACTAGGACAGGTCAAAGCCCTGGGGATTTGGTCCTGGAAAAACTCAAATGTGACTTTTACCACTTGTCCACTTCAGCAATAGGCAATATTCAAGAAAGCAATGGAAAACCGTTATTTTCTTTTTGAGAGATGTCCACTTTTTAATGTAAACATAGCGATAGAAAGGAAAGGAAGAAGGAGGAGGAGGAGGAAGAGGAGGAGGAGGTGCAAATACAACTTCGATCTAGGAAACCAGCACACAGTTAACCGGAGGATATCTAATTGGTCATATAATATCAGGGCTAACAGGAGGGTAAATGTCATTTTTATGGTTATTTTTTTATTCTCTTCCTTGACTATTAAGAAACCGGAAATACCTGTAGCATAATTTACATGTACAATTAATCTGTGTGAGTTAAGCACCATTGATCACTTCCTCAGGCATTTATATTTTAAACATTTTATCCCCAAATTGGAATACATGGTATTCTTCCTTTTTAAAACTTTCTTTTTTCCTTTGTTTTGTTTTATTTTGTCTAATTAAATTAACAAATATGAACAGCGAGGGATTTGGGCTTAAATAGACACCCTATAATTATACTATGCATAAGAAAAACTCTGGAAGGTGATTTAATGCAATCCCTCCAAGGTGACAAGGGGGTGAATGAGAGGCAACACCATCATGCCTCCACTGACCACTGATGATGCCCTTGGGGACAGCTTAGATGCAGGTCCAGTTGTGAATTGGATGACCATGTAGCTGGCATTTAAAAGTCCATGCCAATTTGACGTAAACTAATTCACTGACTGAAGCCTGTTTAAGACACTTAAAATTAGATTAGAAGAGAGGATAGGCCATCAGCATACTTGAATTTCACTAGTTAAATAAACATGTATTTGTTAGGTTAGATTTTGGACCTCAGATAGATTAAAACTAAAGTAAATACGTTAATATCATTGAGACAAAGTTCTTTTGTCATTCTGTCATAAAACAGAAAGCATAAATGCGTCCTAAATCTTGCAAAAGAATTCAACTTCTTATTCTGTAATGTCCCATTATTCGCACATGGATTACTTTTCTCTTTATATTCAAAATAAATCTCAATCTGACAAAATTCTATAAGTCCTTCTGTCCCTAGAAATTTGTTATTAAGTAGAGAATTATGTCAATTCAATTTTCCTGCCTTTCTGGTTCCTTAGCCCCTTTCTCGCATCATGGGAGAAAAATATTTTGCTTGCAGTCGTAAAGATTCTGGATTTTAGCATTGTGGCAGGGAGCAGGTACAGACACAATTAACTTTAGGCTTCCATAGTGTGACTTGGAAATGAGGTTCTCACGTTAATAGTCCTTACATGGCCTCCTTTAATAGAGATTTTAATCCGTTAAAAGATAAGCATTTGACCTAAATATTTTTAAATGATTTCAAATTGTTCAACTGTTAGATTTAAGCTCGTCTCATTTTCATGGCTGGCTAAGACTTAGATTTAAAGAAGAGAAAAATGAGAAGGAAGAGAAAAATTTGCAAGCTGCCTCTTATACTGTAGGTTTTCTTATGTGCAGATGAGAAGCTGGTCATTTGGTGAGAATACTTTTGCAAATACATGAAAATTAGCAGACACCTACCCGTTTTTCTAACTGCCCAACTGAGGAATATCGTCCATGCATGCTGTTTATAAAAATATTACACAGATTGAAATATGAGTCCCTGATGTTCTTCCTTAGAGAATTATAAAACTTCTAATTTACATAACCACATTCATTCTATTTTGCAACATTCCATTGCTGCCATAACATCATCTATAGCCATCTGTGATCCTGTATCACGTGCTTCCCTCTGCCGCATCTTAGACATCCCTGGTCCTAGCCATATTCATTGCAGTAGAACTGAACATATTAGCATGAATGTGATGGAAGCAGACTTAGCTACTGGAGTTGGGGGAAATGGATTCTGGTGCATGAAATGGAAAAAGTCAAGTCTGGAAGAAAAAAGACCGCTGGGAAGGATGTTTGCGGACAAAAGATGAAATTCACAAATAATTGACTTCTAGGGTCCTTGTCTTAATAGGTAGGTGAGAGGAGGTGAGATTCATGCAGAATCAAGGATAAAGCATTACTTAATAATACAGGTATAAGTTTTGGATACCCAAGAGGAGGGCCAGCAGATGGCCCCAATCCAGAACAGAATTTCAACTTCCAAGCATCCTGATAAAATAAGAACAGGAACCCATTCTTAGTGTACGGACAAGTATGTTTTAGGTTGCTAATGCAGAACCCAAGCACAGAGAGTTAGAAAGTATGGAATAAGCATGGCTGAGGTGTAAGAGGTTCTTCAAGACCTCGAGAAGCAAGACAGAGCAGTTCAAGTTGGGATTGTCAATACAAGAGAACCCAACACATGGGCTGGATTCCTTGGAACAGCAGTTCCCTAATGTGGCACGTATTAGAAATGCTTGTTCAGTTTTTAAAGTTCTCATGCCCAGAATTCACCCCAGATCAATGAAACCAAAGCATTATGGGATGTGTCCCAGATATTGGCATTTGTTAACAATGGTCAGTGCTAGTAGAGGATTGCTGTCTAGTGTGTTTTCCCTTGTCTGAGACATACAGATAGTGGATAGATAGATGATAGATGATAGAGAGATGGCAGATAAACCACTGATTGTTAGATTTGATAATTATCTACTGGCCCATGCTATATTTCTGAGAGAAGATTAATAATATTGATTTTATTATACTATATACCTACCACTTTCTCTGTGGTTGATTTTCTGAATAGTCGAAACATCACAGGAACAAATGACAAAATGTAACCTTTGTGTTTTGTTCAGTTGAATCATTAGCAAACTTTCATCCATTTCTTCCCGAGCGGTGTTTCCTCTTCCGAGCTTGCTGTCTTGTGTAGACACTATGCCTAGTTCACAGCCACTTCTGAAGGCTGCGAAGTAAAACTGGGTGGTAGGTGGTCTGGATTTGAGGTGGGCGCTTGGGGAGTTGTTTTTGCGTGATGTTGTAGGATTAGAACAGAGGGTCTCACTAGTTGAGACCACCCACCTTGATATTATGAAGATTATTTCCCTCTCTTTGCATGACCCACTCCAAATATCCACTGGCAAGCAAAATCATTTTATCATGTTTAAATATCATCTTACCAAAATAGACGCTCTGACTGACAATACCCATGCAAATATCTTGACCACCTGTATTTAACAGTTTCCACCTGTATTTGACATCCTTTTTCCTTTGACTTATTTCTTTGCTTAAACAATCTTATTGGACATTGTTGTTCAGTGTATCAAGTGCTTTTGATATGAGTTATGAGTTATAACAATTGGAAAACAGAGAGCAAAAGGATGTTTTCTGTAAGTGATGTGATTATATATCTGGAAAACTCAAAAATCATTTAAAGGGCTGGCCCAGTGGCATAGTCGTTAAGTTCGTCTGCTCTGCTTTGGTGGCCCTGGGGTTCATCAGTTTCGATCCCGGGTGTAGACCTATGCACCTCTCTTCAAGCCATGCTGTGGCAGCATCCCACACAGAAGAACTAGAGGGACTTACATCTAGGACATACAACTATGTGCTGGGGCTTTGGGGAGAAAATAAAACAGGAGGAAGATTGGCAACAAATGTTAGCTCATGGCCAATTTTCCTCACCAAAAAAAAAAAAAAAGCCTAAAAAAAAAAACACATTTAAAAATTATTGCAGGGGCCGGCCCTGTGGCCGAGTGGTTAAATTCTTGCACTCCACTTTGGCAGCCCCGGGTTTCCCCAGTTTGGATCCTGGGCACGGACATGGCACTGCTGATCAAACCATGCTGAGTTGGCATCCCACATGCCACGACTAGAAGGACCCACATCTAAAAATATACAACTATGTACTGGGAGGCTTTGGGGAGAAAAAAGAATAATAACATCTTTAAAAAATATATATTATTGCTAATTAAAAGAAAATTAATTGTTTAAAATTTGACATCATATATACAAACAAGGTAGAATACAATATAAACTTTATATTTAATATCAAAATAAATTCCAGGAACACCGAAAGTATCATATCTAGGAATAAAACCTGAGGAACAAGTGTGATCTACATACAAAGAAATTGAGAAAACCATTGAGAGCCAAAAGGAAGACAAAAATGGGATTAATACTAAGACTTCAACAGGAAAATTCAAAACCATAAGATTGTCAAGTCTTCCTAAACACTTTTAAAAATATTTAGGATATTTGCTTAAAACCAGGAAAAATAATTCTAAAGTTTATACGTAAAAAAACAAAACAAATACAAAGAGAAATATTAATTTTCGTAGGGAATAATTAGTCAAAGCTAGCCTTATCAGATATTACAATGTATGCTGAAGTTGTAACAATGTGACATTATCTCTTTGCTAAATGGACAAATCAGTGAAACAGAAGAGAATGCTCAGTAATAGACTCAGATAATACTAGAATTTGATTACTTGTAAAGTGCTATTTCTAATGAGTAGGGAAATATAGGTTTTTCAGTAAATATTCCTGGACTCACTGAATAAGTATGCTCTCTATATAAACTCCCAGGTATTAGTTTATCCATGCTGCCATAACAAAATACCAAAATCAGGCAGTTTAAACATCAGAAATTTATTCTCTCAGTTCTGGAAGGTGACAGTCAGAGATCCAGGTTTGGGCAGGGCTGGCTCCTCCTGAGGACTCTCTCCTTGTTGTGTAGACAGCTGTCTCCTTCCTGTGTCTTCATGTGGTCCTCCCTCTGTGTGTGTGTCTGTGTCCTGATCTCCTTTTTTTTATGAGGACACCATTCATACTGGATTAGGGCTCATCCTAATGACCTCATTTTAACCTAATCACCTCTTTAAAGACCCATCTCTACATACAGTCACATTCTGAGGTCCTGGGGGTTAAGACAAATTTTAGGAGGATACAATTCAGTCTATAACACTCCACTTCATACCTAATATCCAAATAAATTCCAGGAAGATCAGGTATTCAAAGACTTAATCAATAAAAATGAACCCATTGGGACTGGCTCTGTGGCGTAGTAGATAAGATCAGTGTGTTCTTTTTTGGTGGCCCAGGTTCAAGGGTTTGGATCCTGGGTGCAGACCTACAGCACTCATCAGCCACACTGTGGTGGTGACCCACATATAAAGTAGAAGAAGATTGGCACAGATGTTAGCTCACGGCTAATCTTCCTCAGCCAAAGAAAAAAAGAACTCATCAATTTTTGAAGAAAAACATTTAACCACATGTATGCATATACATATAATTTTGGGGTTGCAAAGTATGAATTAAAACTCCAAAGAGATGAGACACTGATTAATTTGAGCCATGAAACATGTAAGAAAAATTCACTTGGGAAAAATAATGAAATTAAAGCCAAAAGATAAATAAGGACATTGGAAAATATTTTAAATTCATCACATCAACAGAAAGCAATGTTTTTAAGATTATAAATATCTACTATATATACAATGAAAAATATTTATGGTGCAACAGTTATATGGGTAAGAGGTATGAAGACTATCCATGGAAAAATAAAGAAAATTGGATCCTAAGGATGTGACATGCTTCTTTGCTCTCACACATGATGGAAACGCATATTCAAACTACACCTATTTTGCTGCTTTGATTCGCAATCCGTGTGGGTTAAGGTGTGAGGACGCAGGCTGTATCAACACCTCACTGGAATGACTAACAATCCTTAAACGAGGCATTGTGTATTTTCATTTTCTCTTGGGCCCTACAAATCACGGAGCCAACCCTCCTGATTTGGTTTGTGGACCACATATGGCCTTGATCACGTATTCTTTATTATTATTATTATTATTATTTTGGACATGCATTTAAAAATGTGAAAATCCACTCTTTCTTTGAGGGTCACACACACGCACACACACACACGCACAAAATAGAAAGCCAAACGCCAGATTGGCCCACTGGCCTGAGATTACCAACCCCAGATAGAAAACATTTAAACTCTATGGAAAGTAATTTGATAACATCTAATGAAATTCCTCTTACAGAGACATTTAACTGGTATGATACACAATATTTTAGAAGTTATTCAGCAAAGCATGTTTGTAATAGGAAGTGACAGGAAAATATCCCTGAAATATTAGATTTTTGAATAAATAATGGTATATCCACCTATATATATACACACACATATATATAATGGTATATAATGGACTACCACACAACTGTCAAAAAGGATGAGGGAGTTCTTTATGTGACAATGTGGACGGGTCTGTGGTATATTGTGATAAAAATAAAGTGCAAAAGAGTTTGAGACATACTTATATTTAAGGGAAAATACCCGCCAATGTGTGCTGCTACAGAATCTGTAAATATAAACAGAAAACCATGAGAGTTGAGGAGGCCTTTAATTAACTCATCATATGTTTTGAAGTTTTTGCCATCTAAATGTTATGATTTAATCCAAATAAACGAGTAAGAATTCCTTACTCTTCTTAGAGATGTCATTACATCAGCATAAGCTAATTTCATCTAGGATGCCGACTTAAGTACTTTTCACACCATGATTTCAATGTTGGAAGCCAGTCCCACAGCTCATTCTCAATCCTCTTTGAGTTTCCCAGTTGGCCTTTTTCCATCCCAGGGGTCCCCACTTAGTTTGCTGTTCTCCCTTAGTTCATGCTCTTTATGTTTTGGTAATAAGTGTATTTTATCTAATCTCTGCAGAAATTTCTCTTTGTCCATCCCATATCATTCAAAACCATTTTTCATATTAAATATGAATCAAAATATTATTTGGATAATATAAAAGAGAGTTTAAAATATGACCTCTACGTATCTGATGGTCAATTGCTTAAAATTTGAATTCGATGTATTTTTTGTTATGTCACAAATTGTCATCACTATATTAAAAATTTAAAAGCCACATTTAGGGCTAGTAACATGGGCAGTCCTGACTATTTGTTTATCGTGCTTGCATTTTGACAGACCAAGCTGGAACGAATTCTTGCAGGATTATTCATTTGCTATGGTTGCTTCTGCCTTGTCTGCAATTTGAGAATCTGGTGGCAAAAGTTCTAGTTGCAAAGCCAGCAGTTCATGCTGACCGGATAGTTAGTGCAGAGGAAAATGGGGCAAATGAACTAAAACTTTATTTTACATCAACAAGATAAAATCTACATATTATTACATGTTGTAGAATGGATAATACAGACTATATATCCAGGTAACTCTTGCAATGTATTCCCTGTAGCAAATGTTAGTCTATTTATTAGAGACTTATTAGAGATGTGAATTTGTAGAGAGATGAATTAGTAGAATGCATAAGATATGCTCCCAAAGTTTCAGATAATCAAGACCCAAAATAGCATACTCTATTTCTTAGCATTCCTCAAAGCATATTGGGGATAAGATCAGTTGTCTCTTCAAATTATATTACTCACATACACTGTTGTCCTCCCACAATATCTCAAAAGTCAGAGATTACCTTAGCATGGAACAACCCAGTCTGGGAGGGAGATTTAAGTAATTGATAGTGTGTGACACAATTTGAGAGATGACACTTAGAACTATCTTCTTAATTTTCACTAGCTGAATGACCAAAGACTGTTTCGTTAATTTTCTTGCTATAGCCCAACTTATCCTGTATTGAGGTATTTAAATTTTACGTCTCCAGCTCTAAAGTACTGTGATTATGATAAAGGCTTTTTCCTCATTACTATTATTATTATTGAAAAAAATAGAGTACCCAAACCAAAGCCAAATAAAATAACACTTCCTGACTTAATGCATTTAAATCCTCTTTTTTGGCTGGATGTCTGAAGGATGAATAGCTATTATGCGTTTTTGCAATCAATGGGAAATACTCCTTTCTGGGCATGATTCTCAACACAGCATTGCTAATGCTCAGCCGCAGGGAGCAAATCATTCTTTCTTCTTTTACCCTAATTCACTTTGTGTAGGATCTCTGTGACAGGGGCGAGAGATGGTCTCTGTGCTGAAATGTGTGTGCCCCTGTGTGTGGAGAGTGAGACAGAGAAACAGAGAATACTTACGTAATTCTTCATGAAAATAATCTTCAAAGGCACCCATATATATCTGATGTTTTTATTTACAACTGTAAGTTGACTGAGCCACGGTTCAAGAAAGCATGGGGGAGACAGTGAGAGGAAAGTAAGAACAAGTTACAGTTTCAGATCAAGGTCACTTAGGATGGAATGTGATGGATAAAGAAACAAGGAAGGAATTCATCAGACTGTTTTCCTGGATAGCTCTACAATGCAGCGTAAACCAAGAAGGTGTGTATTTATACAAATATTTACATAAAATTGGCATTATGATAATTTTAGCAACCTTTTAATCTATTGCACCTAACAGATTAGATAGCCTATATATATTTCCTTTAAATATGTTGAATTAATTCAAGTTTTTATAAGCTGATAAAATCTATATCTAAGTATTAGTCCAGTTGGGTCTCTTTCTGAAACCTGAAACTGAAATTTTGTAAAATCTTTCAATTTTGTATTTTTAAAGATCTAGTGGATTGAAGTTTGATGTACCAGAGCTGAATCAGACTTTTTGCCAGGTCTGATTTGGGCCAAATCTCCTCACGGATATGTTGTGTGTGATCGAATAAGATAGAAACTGCGGGAGTTTGAAAAGCAAAGAAAAGGAGAGAAGACTGGTCTGAGATCAGACGCAGCTGGGCAGGTGTTTGCTGAAAAGTGCAGGGCAATAAAACTACAGAGAGACCCATCACAGCAAAACTCGGGGCAGAATGACAGTGATTTTAATCTACCCTAAGAAATAAAGTCAACAATCACGTAGGAAACGTACATTCCACCCCACTGTATTAGTTCCTCTTTTTCTGAACAAACCCACAGGAAGAGAAAAGGCATAATTTGAGAATAGATCCTTGGTTGCTCAGTATCCTAGCACGAGAGAGCATTATTGTCCAAATGTGCTAAATATTGAGCAATCGAGTGAATTTTTGCCTCTTCACACTCAGAGAAATTAGGAGAATAACCTCTACTTAGGTATTTACTAAAGACGCTAAGAAGATTTCCTATCAAAGCCATAGGTACTTAGTAAATACACCCTGAATTAATGCTATGGAAAATATTTCTCATTTTATTACTTAAATGAAGTCCCATGAGAATTCCACTTTAAATAATAACTAATATAATAAGTAAAATGATATTATTCACCACCAATCTACATATTCAGCCCTGTCCTAGGGTTAACAGCTAAAATTTAAAACTTGATCGTTTTCTTAAGGAATTTACAAAATGGCAGTTCAGATTGTTTTGTGATAAATGGGTGTTTTAACTGGAATCATACATATTGCTTAAGTTGTTCATTATCTATAGGAGCGAACCCCTAACTCATGGCTTTTTTAAAAATTTCTTTCATACACACAGAGATCTGTTTCGGGTTGGGTATAATATGATGGCAGCGCTCCTCAGAAAGAGAACCACTCATAGCAACTCTCATCCCACTGTGGTCTTGGCATGGGAGTGCCACAGAAGGGCACCTCATCAGCCTGCGAGCACAGGTGAGGGCGGCAGACTCAAGCTAAAGGGAAAATATCTTGTCTCATCATAATGTCGCAGAACTGCAGTGGCATAAAGAAGGAGGAAGCAACTGGGAGGGCGAAAAGAGAGAGAAGAATCTTAAATCAGATTGCACCACTGTCTTCTCCTCTATCGGACACCTGTAGTAGAATTAACAATTCACAGGAGTAATTGCACACCTGGCTGGGGTGTAGTCAAACAGCGGTTTTCTCTGCTCTTTTCTTTAGGCGGTCACAAAAGGAGTTGACTCAGGCTGGACCCTTCATTGTCCAGGGTACTGACTGGCTTCGTCATTTCTTCATTCCACTATTTTAGGAAAGTTCAGGTGAATTAACTGATGAAATAGTGGATCTCTGAGTCGACTTTCCGTCTATCATTTAAGCCATACGTAACGAACTGTCCGCAGACACGGCTATGACGTAAATCTATAGAGACGCAAAAATGTGGGCTGTTTAAAAATCCTCCCAAGCAAAGATTCCTGCCTACCATCCAAATCACTTCCGTTGTCTTCAGGAAGCTGTGATTCAAATACAAATTACCTGGGAGGAGTCGTTTCCACAGGCTGATTGATCCGTTTCCAACTAAAATTATGGAATTTTTGGAATCCGTTTCAGGAAGGAATTTACTCCAAGCCATGCAAACTTTCCTCCAGTATATACAAAATAATCCACTTCTAGTCAGGCAGAGGTGTCTCTGTGCCCCGCTGTCATCTGATGATTGATTATTTCTCTATAGGTTCTTGTATTAACCTTCACCAAAATTCCTATCACTCCCTTCCCAATTATCCAAATCTTCAAAGCCCAGGGGCCATGTTGCCTGGATCTGAGCCTTTGCAGCTGCCCTTGTTACCGAGCCCTAATGGACCTATGACCTGCAAGTGGGTCCTTTAGCCCACGGTTACTGGCCCCAACAAGACAAGACCAGTTTGGCATAGCAGAGCAGAAGCTTCCTTTGTGATTAACAAATGGAGGAGGCAGAACTCATGCTCTTAAACTCCTTCTCCCCTAAGGGAAAGCGAGCAAGGTTCTTACAGGATGTGAAGGGGGTGGGGTCTTGAGTCATCTCCTGGGGCGGGGGCATTTGGGGCATGCGCAGATCTTCCCTTCTCGCACATGGCAGCTTTTGCACACAGCTCCTCTTGTACAGGGCACCCCATTGCCATCTCGGACCTTTCTGGTTTGGACCGGTTCTGCCGTTTGGCTGCCTGGCAGCGTCCTGCCTTGGTTCTTACAAGCACAACTTAAAGAGAAAGCATTAGACGTGGAAAGTGTTTCAGGGACGTCCCTGGGTGACACCCTCTCCCTTTCTGGTTATTCCATGATTGGAAGCAGGAGGACAGCACGATTGGCAGGGAAATCTTGGAAAGGCTTTGCGTGGGTAAAATCATTGAGCTTGAACAGTATCTTATGTGTTATTGTAATTATTCTCGTTCTAACGAGGGAGAAAGAGCACAGCGAGATAAGTCATCGAAAGTCACTGGGTCATTAGGTGGTCAAACGAGGATCAAAATCCACCCAAATGGGGTCTGCACTCAGGACCACTACAGCCTGCTCCCAGAAGGATGGATACAGGCTTTTCTCTTAGAGGATGAGATGCTTTGTACGGCCAGATGTCTACGACCTAGATGTAGATGGATCTCTCTGTGGCTATATAAATCATCATCTGTGAATGTTCTGTTTATATACGCACACACACACATAACCTATATGTGTATATGTACATGTATATTTATATAGATTCATCCATAGATAGCAGAGAGCCTTAAACATTAGCCATCTGCTTCCAGGTGGGAACCATACAGCATTTACTCACATCCCACAGCTCCTACTCCAAAGGTATAAAATGCAGGTTCTGGTCAGTAAATATTTCATAATTGTTAGAAGACCAAGATCTGGAAACATGTAACTGAGCTTGAATCCAGAGTATATTGTTTACCACACGATGAACTTGAGAAAGGTTTTGAACTCTCTGAGTCTCACTTGTCTTATTTATAAGTCGTTTGGAATAGCAGTTCCTTCCTCGCAGATCTGTGGCTAGTATTAAATCAAGTTGAATGCCTTAAACTGCCTGTAATGGTGCCTGGAACATTCTGGGCATGTAGTCAGCATTAGCTACTAAATGTTGAAGGGGGTCGAATGGTGATGAGATGTAAATTTATTCCAGAGGGCTGAAACCCCCTAAAAGTCTTGTCAAATAAGTTAACAGGATCCAACCTGATTCTGTCAACATTGGCAGATTTCTGTACTTCAGGCCCATAGATTTCATGAACACCACCACAGTTTTCCACTGGTAAGTTTTGCCAGTAGACAATCAGCCTAAATTTTATGCAAAGTAAGCGTGCTTCATTTCTAAATACCAGTCGGATGCGTCCCTTTGCTCTGAAGTCTCTCCACCACCCCTGGACAGCTTTGATCTGCCAGTTTGCTTTCCATGCTTATTTTTTGCTTGTTTATATACAAAGAAGCTGGCAAGAGAATTAAATTGTTTGAAATGATGTAACAGGTGTGTGCCTCTGCTGGATGTCACATCCCGCCCTGCGGAAGACTGTGCACTAGTTACCGGTTAGACTCAGTAGCGTCTGGGTGTAGCTAAGGCTCTCTGGAGGTGAAAGTTGTTGATATAAGCCAGCAGCCCCACCCCCAGCCCAAGCTGTGTCATTGCACAAAATCTGCACTGTATTTATCTCAGTGGCCCATTATCGGAGTGGAGTCAACATATCCGTTATTGCTACTTCAGTGATGTTTTAAAAAATATTTCATGTGTTTTAGGTTTCAATGCAATGCGTTTCATCTCCTTCCATCTGTTCTCGTAATTGTGCCAGTGATAAGAAAGAAGTAAACGGCTTGAATATTTACTAGGTACTACAAAATCCTCCAGACACATTTCTGCTTTTCTCTAATTTCTGAGTATTTTTCCTTTTAATGTTTTCAAGGGCCTGTGAATCTGGGATTTCAGACCCTATTGCTCAACGATCCTGTCATTTCACTGCCCAGTGGGCGAAGACTAACTGGAATGGCTGTGGATTGGTTCCGGAGACGAATGACATTAAGAGCGGCTCTCTGAGGCATGTGATGACAGAGAGCAGGAGCTGTTGCTCTCAAGATAAATCACAAACACCCTTCTCTCCAGCGGTCCTTGTTCACTCGTCTTGCCACATTAAAGAGAGCTGGAATCCAGAACTGTTTTCTTCCTCATCAATATTTATACTAATAAGTAATGGGCATTAATGAGGAACGACCACTTCAGTGAGGCCTCCTCTAAAGCAAACGACTTTAGAAACATTCTGGAGTTGAAAAGGATAAGCTGTTATGACCATTTCCATCTTTCCAAAATGAAGCACCTGGGAAGCTAAAGAGGGAAGGTCGTTATCAAGGTCATCGCTAGAGACTATACAGCAGAGTCAGACAAGAAGTGGATTTTTGTAAATGCAGCTGTGAAATTTAAGACGGTTTATACACTCTATGAGTGATGCTAGTATTTAAGAGGGTTTCATCACTCTACCCTTCAGATTCTCAGGTTAACTTACTCCCACACGAGTATTGATCCAGAGTGACCGTCTGCCTTGACCATTGAGTCTGTCGTAGACAAGGAATCGTGTTGCGTAGCAGCCCCCAAAATGTAATTTCCTGCTTTGCACAGACCCAGAGACAAGGAGGTGTACAAAAATCATGTCTCAGCATTTACTTATGCTCTCTCCAACTTTCATGATCTCTGAAACCACTCGCACCTGATACTTAGCTTCAGGTTGCTCTTTACCCAAGGGGATGCACTCCCTGGCTTAGTGATGTCACTCGGAGTTCCCTTTGCTGAACCACAGTCCTGGGGCAGCCCCGTGTACCCCCAAGCATAGGCTACTCTTGAGCAAGTTCAGCATCCCCTACTGTCCCTTCTGTTGATGTCGACACAAAGGATGCTGCTGAAGCTGCTCATGCAGGGGTGATTCCCAGTGCTGCTGGCGGGGGGAGACTCTGAGAACTGCCGCTGCTGCTGCGTACCCCCACTTGCTCCACCACAGCCATCTCTCTTTTCTGTAGATAGACTCCTTTTTCATTCTCTGTGTCCACGACTTTATCATGGACTTGTTCCAAATTTTCTCTCTTTATTTTTGTTCATTTTTCTTGCATTGTCTTTTTTCCAACTTTATTGAGATATATCTCATACACAAAAATTTGTACATATTTACTGTATAGATTTTGATGTTTGAACATACATGTACACCCACGAGACCATGACCACAAACAAGGTATTAAACGTATCCATCTCTTCCCCAAGATTTCTGTGTCTCCTTGCTTTTGTGTGTGTGTGTGTGTGTGTGTGTGTGGTAAGAACTTATAGCATGAGAACTACGCTCTAAACAAGTTCTTAAATGCACAACACTGTATCATTAACTGTCAACTCTATGTTGTACAGCAGAAATCTAGACCTTACTCATCTTGTATAACTATAATTTTATTTCCATTGAATAACAACTCCCCACATCCCCCTCCTCCCAGCCCCTGGCAATGACCATTCTACTCTCAGCTTCTATGAGTTTGACTATTTTAGATTCTTAATATAAGTGGAATCATACAGTTTTTGTCCTTCTGTGACTGCCTCATTTCACTTAGTTTAATGTCCTCTAGGTTTACCCACATTGTCACAAATGATAGGGTTTCCTTCTTATTAAGCCTGAATTATATTCCTTTGTATGTATATAACCATCTTTTCTTTATCCGTTCTTCTATGGATGGACATTTGGGTAGTTTCCTTATTTTGGCTATTGTGAATAATGTTGCAATAAACACGGGATCTTTCAGATCCTAATTTAAATTATTTTGGCTCTATACCCACAAGCGGGAATGCTGGATCATATGGTATCTCTATTTTTAATTTTTTGAGGAAACCCAAGACTGTTTTTCATAGTGGTTACACCAATGTACATTCCCACCAGCAGTGCACAGTGGTCCCCATTTCTCCACATCCTCACCAACACTTGTTGTCTCTTGTCTTTTTGATGACAGCCGTTCTAACAGATGGGAGGTGATCTTTCATTGTGGTTTTGATTTCCTTTTTCCTGGTGATTAGTTAGGTTGAGCATCATTTATCCACCTGTTGGCTATTTGAATCTTTTCTCTGGAGAAACGTCTACTTAAGTACTTCACACATTTTTAGTTGCACTATTTATCTTTTTGCTATTGAGTGGTAGGAATTTCTTATATATTTTAGAAATTAGCCACTTATCAAATATATGGTTTGCAAATATTTTCTTTCATTCCATAAGTCGATTATTTCCTTTGCTGTGCAGAAGCCTTTTAGTTTACTGTAGTCCCACTTGTCTATATTTTGTTATCTGTGCTTTTGGCGACAGATCCATAAAATCATTGCTAAGACCAACATCTTGAACCTTTTCCCCTATGTTGTCTTCTAGGAGTTTTACAGTTTCAGGTTTGATGTTTAAATCTTTAATCCATTTCGAGTTGATTTTTGTGTATGGCGTAAGTTAGGGGTCCAATTTGACCCTTTTGCTTGTGGATATTAAATTTTCACAACACTATTTGTTGAAGAGGTGATCCTTTCTCCATTGTATATTTTTGTTGTGTTTGTCTAAGATCAGTTACCTGTATGTGTGTGCGTTTATTTTGGGATGTCTATTCTTACTCTGTTTTATTGGTCTCTATATCTGTCTTTATGCCAGTACTATGCTGTTTTAATTACTGTGCTTTGTAATACATTTTGAAATCAGGAAGTGTAATGCCTCCAACTTTGTTCTTCTTTCTCGTGATCACTTTGAAAGTTATGGGTCCTTTGTTTTTTCGTATGAATTTTAGGATTGTTTTTTATATTTCTATAAAAAATGACATTTGAATTTTGATGGGAATAGCATTGAATCTGTAGATTACTTTGGTAGTATAAACATTTTAACAATATTAAGTTTTCCATTCCATGAATATGTGATGTCTTTCCATTTATTTGTGCCTTCTTTAATTTCTTTCATCAATTTATTGTAGTTTTCAGGGTACAAATATATCACCTCCTAGGATCAGTTTATTCCTAAATATTTTAGTCTTTTTGATGCTGTGGTAAATGGAATTATTTTCTTAATTTCCTTTTTGGATAGTGCATTATTAGTGTATAGAAATGCAACCGATTTTTGCATGTTGATTTCATATCCTGCAATTTTACTGAGTTTATTAGTTCTAACAGTTTTTTGGTAGAGTGTTCAGAGTTTTCTATCTGTAAGTTGATATCATCTGCAAATAGACTAATTTTACTCCTTCCTTTCCAATTTGGATGTCTTTTATTTCTTTTTCTTGCCTAATTTCTCTGGCTAGACTTCCAGTATTATGTTGAACAGAAATGATGAGGGTGGGCATCCTTGTCTTGTTCTTGATGTTACAGGAAAAGCTTTCAGAAGGAATGCATCCCAACATAATAAAGGCCATATATGAAAATTTGCTCTCTTTATTTCTAAGCTCAGAGTTATTGAGAAGTAAAAGTCCTGTAAGAAAAAATTTTGCTGTTGTCTTTTTGTTTCATTTTAGTGGTTTTTTTGACACTAAGAATCTTCAAATACTTTACGTACAAAGTGCCTAGGAGAAAGGTCCAACAAAGTTTTAGGATGTACTCATTTTTAAGCTACTGGATGATGAGAACAAATAGTTTGGGGGCCTGTAACCTGCTGCAAGGCCTTAGAAAATGGGGAGGAGCCTACCTTCAACCCTCTGCTTTGCAGCCTAATTTCAATATTTCAGTCCACAAAGATTGGACCCATACTCCCTCATACAATCTTCTGGGCTGATTATTTCAGGCTTCTGGAGTATACAAAGTTTACAGAAAAAAATTAATTTTTCTGCCCTCACTATATTCCCAGCAATCCTGAATTTCAGGGTAAAAAATAAATCAATAAACCATTGGTTCTAATATTAAGGAGATTACTGTCTTGGGATAAAGACCGACAAGTAAATAAATAATTGCATGCAGCACACTATCACAGCCATGTTGCCCCAAAACTGTAGGAAGTTAAAGGAATGGCCAACCAAGTATCAAGAGATGTCAGAGCTGGCCGCACACTGGAAGCTTCAGTCCAATCTAGCCAGATCTCAGGGGATGTTTTCACACTCAAAAGATTTTGGAAACAGCTGGAGAATGTTCACTGCAGACACAGGGACGCTGTTGCAAGAAAGGGGACAGCACACGTAGAGATTAACAGCAGAGGGTAAAAAATTAAGGGATAAGGTTGGGAGGTGGAAGAGGATGAGGCTGCAGAGGTCCACGCATGCCAACCACTTCCTCTTTCATTCATGGAGGATCACTGGAGAGGGTGTTTGTGCAGGAGAGTAGCATAATCTCATCTTTAGATGTAACAGTGGGAGCAATTTCAGCAAAGGAGTACAAAGGACTGGAATCCGGAAAGCCCAGACACAGGTGACCATCAATGGGCATAGTAAGTAAGAGAATGCTGTTAGTGCACTGTTCAAGAACTGCACCACGCCCCCTGCGGTCCGCACTGACCACTAAGGGGACCTTAAATGCTTAGAATTCCAGGCTTTGACTACTCTCAAGAGTTAAATTCTTTAGATGAAGGGCCGACCCCGTGGCACAGCAGTTAAGTACACATGTTCTGCTTTGGTGGCCCAGTGTTCGCTGGTTCGGATCCTGGGTGCGGACCTATGCACCACTTGTCAAGCCATGCTGTGGCAGGGCTCCCACATATAAAGTAGAGGAAGATGGGCACGGATGTTAGCTCAGGGCCACTCTTCCTTGGCAAAAAGAGGAGGACTGGCAGCAGATGTTAGCTCAGGGTTAATCTCCCTCAAAAAAACAAAGGTCATTAGATGAGATATTGACATGATTAAGCACATTCTGTTGAATAAACAGCAATAACAAACCGCATTTCGGGGGGAGAATAAGAGCAGAATTGCAAGATATTAATTTATTTTTCAAGATTTCAGTAAATTTTAAACATTGAAAATTGTCTATGATTTTCACTACAGGGGTTCTTAAATGCTTGCTTCTAAAGCTAAACACTGAGCATTATGACAGTACGTGGGTCTTTTTTCTGAAGCAGAAGGTAACACAAACGTCCAGATTTTTATAACGGTGTAATACGCGTTGATTACATATTTCAGCGCTTTTGTCATCTAAGTCCACACAGCCTACTTCAACTAAGATGAGGGGTGTGCCTCCGAAGCACGCTAACTCACTAACAGCCTCTGCGTGTCACCGGGCTTCGGCAGTAAACTTAAATTACATTTCCTATAAAATGTCTGCACGTTGCCTCCGATGAAGACTCAGTTGACCTACCCCTACTCTCTATTAAGGTGAAATTCAGTTTTGACTCAACGTAAATAAATTATTCACAGTCAGTTGTATAAAGATATAAGTACTTAAAATCGCTTTCTCCGTGGCTAAACCTAAAACAATGACAAAGGCAACAGACACAAACATAACAACAAAACTTCCAGAGCCATAGCAGAGAAATGTCTGCAGAAGTATAAAAAGGAAACAGGGCTGCTCAAGAGAGGCCCCAAACCATCCGTTTCCATGTCAGTCTTTCTAAACTGGTTAAGTGGAAGTCCTCGTATTCTGCAAAGTCAAAGAAACAAATTAAAAATGACTCTCTTCACCCTATAGCTGAAAATGCTGAATCTACAGTAGATTCTCATTCTTTAAAACATGTCAATGATAAGCGATTAGGATGCACTGGAGTTTAGGAACTCACCTTCACTAAACCTCTTGGTGCTAAAATCCGCTCAGACGCCTTGCTCTTTCCTTCAACCTCACAACACTTCTATTCCAGAAATGCCTCTCACCTAGGAGACACGTGAAAGTAGTGATCAACTGAAAGACTCAGTGAGCAAGGGAAATTTCTAGGGCCTGTGACCATGAGAGCATTACTCTCTAGAAATTCAGGAAAGACAAAAAAACATACCTGGACCACACATATTTGCACAGGCTGCTGATTTGAACCCAGTATAGATAATGTATAAAAGATGGGGGGGGGGGGGGCTCCAGCTAGTGTCAGGGTTGCTTTCTCAATGATTTCCTTGATGTCTTTACTTACTCCTGTCTCTATGCCCAACTTCCTGTTTTTACGCTCTCAGAAATGACCCTGTGGAATTCTTGTGATGTCATTGTACTACAAGAATCTTAAGAGAAATTGACTCTTGGGATGACTCTGGAAGTTTAAACTGAGGGCTATGTACTTGGACTATAAATCTTGAGGGAACAATAGCCACTAGGTATTTTTCTACTCTTGGCACAAATGGCCATCTGGTCTACGAAATATTCCAAGCTCTGGAAGCACTGAGTGAGGAAGCCCTCTGGGTCATGAGGATGTCCCTGCCATGCTCCTTGCCCACAGGAGTGAACTGAAACTCTCCATACTTGATCTGGACAGAGTTTTCCAGTCTTTACTGATCTGGATCCACATACCTGATGACAGAAAAGGCAAGTCTGCAATCCAGTTGTCCATCAGTCAAGCTGATCTCTCCTGGAGAGTCTCTCTTCTGTGAATCCAAACTCTCCACGTCCTTTGAAGTCCAGCGCAAATGTCTGTCAGTGCGCTTATGTCCCTCTCCGCCCTCTCTGAACTTCTGTGCCTGCAGGAACTCTGCACGATATCCAATAGTCAACATGATATCCTGATGATTCATGGGTTTTAACCTCGTCGAGTGGAGTGACATTTTGCACAAGGGCTTGTTTCTAAAATCACCATATGTGTTTAATATGACTCAGCTGTTCTCCATAATGTATAATGTAGAGCACAGCGGTGTTTCAACGAACAATTCCTGATGGCACAATTCACTTTTACGGGGTCCTCACTCTGTGCCAGGCACCAGGCCAATGACTTTAGAAGCAGAATCTCGGTGCCTTCACCATTTTACGGTTGAGTAAATGGAAACTCACAGGGTCGTGGAATGCTGGGGTAGTTACACAGCAGTAGCCTGACTCCAGAATCCCGTTCTTAACCACAGTGCTGGTGGTAGTGCACCCTCCATACAGCCTATCACACTGACTGCAATGAAAAGTTTTTATTCAGCAGCCCTGGGGCAAGATGGTCCTTGGACCACCACCTGCAATGCTTATCCCCAATACGGTTCAAGTTCTTTTGCCTATATTGCCAGGCTCTCTGACATTTTCTTGTTCATAAATATTTTGAGAGTTGCACATTCATCATGACGCATGCTAACCTCTTTCATCTTACATCAAAAGACGCCTATTACTGAGTTTAATAAATATATCATGCCAGTCGTTTAGGAGCCCCGGGCACTGCAGGTACTGCAAATAGCACCTTCCTACTGGGACTGTGGTAATATTTACACGCATGATTTGAAAAATAGTGCTGTGCTCAAGAAAAAGAAATCAGTTGCTTTAAAAAAACATTTTAATGAAATATAGACAAAAACCAGGTAACATACACACATAATTTAAAGAATGGTAATTTACAAATACCCATGCATACCGTCCAGCTGGAGAACACATGTCTTCCTTTTGAAACATTCGATAAGTAGGAAAGAACAAACAAAACAAAGAATTAAATTTTTCTTTAGCTGTGATCTTTAAGAGTTAGGTCCCCCAATCATCACTGATGAAAAATAAGAACACGAGGGGTTGATGCTTCCTGATTTGACTCCCAGACACAAGCTTGGTACTTCTGCACAATTATCTGAAGCCAAATAGTATAATCAGAGTCAAGTAAGTTGATTCTCCATTTTCAGGGAAAAGGAGGACATTCTGAAAGAATGAGTTCCTCTTAGGGGAGTGCAGTAATCCTTTAAGAGGATAAAGAGGAAGCCATGCTATGTTTTGCTTTCCAGGAGTCCAAGCATGATCTGTACGTTAAACGAACTTCTGGAATTGGAAAGCAGGTGAGGACGGGCATAGTCCTCTGCAAAATAACCTAGGAAGTTAAGAATGTCCACAATTGAACATTCACTGTTGGGCATTGCTTCCCAAGTGAATCATCAAAGCCATTCAACACTTTCTTTTTGAACTTACCATCATCAGGATCTGGCCTTTAGCTTGACAAACCCAGAATGTTTCTTTTAAGCAGATCAAGAGTTATTACATTTCTCATTATGGACTCACATCAGTGCTGCAGCCTCGCAAGATGAAGGTATAACCCCAGGATGCCAAATTATTAACTGATAATGTTAAGTGTAACTGTCCATATAATGATAGGAATGCCCATGGTACCATTTTCTTAATTTTAGTCATAGTTTCCTGAATAACTACCTACATAAAACCCAGTCAAAAACCAGAATGACAGATTAATTTTCAATGAAAAATATAACTTTCACAGAAACCCAAAATTTCACATCATGATAATCAGCCCACTCTTTTGCAAGTGCACCAACTTACTATCTTGCACCAATTTGCATTTTACTATCATAATAGGGAAAACATGTTCTTGAGGGACATGCAATCAGAATATGGAAAATTCAGCGTATTGGGTTTGCTTGTCTGACTCAGAGTAGACACAAACAGTGCTATCCAGCCTGGAATATTTGCTATTCCAGACACTCCTCTTTTTATTGCCCATAAATCTTCTCTGAAACCACACATTTACTTGATATTAGGCTCTACAAATTACCTGAATTATATTCTAGTCCTCATAACCCATAATGAAATTCATGAACATTCTGTGCTGTTAATTTTGGGCTAAGCACGAAATCACTGGAGAGGCAATGAGTGGAAGCAGAGGAAGGAGCACAGAATGTAGGATGTCCTGGATTTTAGAGCCAGTTGACTTTCAGATTGAGTGGGCATGCTTGGGAAGTCTAATTAATCTCTCCAGAATCAATTTCCTCTTGCTACAAAATAAGAGAAAGGGATTAGACAGTCCCTATTGTCTGTTCTAGCTCGGGGTCTTTGTTGCCTGTCAACCCTTAATTCTTGTTGATCTTGCAGGAATGTTATCTTGCACAACAGATCCTCCTCTATAAGCACCATAACACAGTCTCAGTGTGCTTTGACCTCCTTGTCCGGTACACAAGAAGAGAAACATGCCCAATCATTTGTTTGTTCCCCTCCAGGTGGCCAAAAAGACTATCAAATAGAGACTCATCAAAAGTGTACCTCGTGTCAGGAATGTTGCTTGACATGTTCACATTTAATACTTCATTTATTCCTCCTACTGATGCTGGGAATGAAGACACTGATTTTTGAGGAATGGGGAAAGCAATGGTTCTCATTGCTTCTGTTCTCTTTACTTAGACTAGTTTTCAAGAAGTTGTGGAATGCATCACCTTGTAAGCTGTGAAATGCTATCTACAACAGACGCAGGGTAGAACACGTGGCCTTGCCATGCGTGCATGGCTGTCACTTGATTCAATCGGGACACCCAAGGGTTCTGCCCTCAGTAGTTGGATTCATCTCCTTTACTCTTGCCCATAATCTTTGTTAAAACATGGCCTCTACAGGTCATCATTCAAGCTCAAATCATAATGAACAGAATAATCCATTTTAGATGACTAAGAGATTGTGCCTCCAACCAATTTAAACAGTCCCTCTATCATATTAAGAACTATGAAACCCTTTGACACATAAAAATTATTTGCAAACTCCAAACATGTTTTCCTACGTCAGGTATATTTTTGACAGATATTAGGCACTCCATAATCTCCAGAGGTAATTCCTAGTTTAACTCTGTGCTACTTACTCCATACTACAAACTCGGAATGTGTATGCCTCACTATCACTTAACATCTAATCCTTCTGAATCTTTAGTACCATTTTTAAGTTATTTAACATCTTTTCATGCCTGGCATATATAGACTGCAAAGTCCTTGTGGGAAGGAAATACATTTTGTTTCATTTCATTCTTACATAGTACGTAACACAACGCCCCAGTCAATAAATATTTTAGTTTACTTTAGAGCGTGTGCCTGCCTTTCACCCATAAGATATTCAAACTCACATATAAATGTCAGCCATAATTAGACATTATACCCTCTTGCCCAAATCTCAAGGTCAAGGCTCAGATTATATCTCCCGCTGCACCTACAAGTGGAAGACAAAAATTAAGTGACTTGAATGACAAAACACACACACACACACACACACACACGTCTTAATGTAAATGTACAGGCATCTTATGTGCATTTCTTAATGTAAGCGAACTACTGATTGAACACGTGGTGTTGGCGCAAAGTATGCACTGTTCACAACTTAGATGGTGACTATAAACAAGAGTACTATTCTTTTATATTGGTCTTTAAATAGATGAATCAAGGACTACTTCAGAGTAAAAGTTAGAAAAGAGGTGATAACCTTTCTATCTTTTAATTTGTATTTAAAAACATATACATAGTAATAAGAACTGAACTAAAAACATACTCAGAAAATACTGCAATACTATTGCTGGTTAGTATTTGAGATACAACATCGGGTCTAAGTCATTTTAATTTTCCTTGAACTTCTCTTCTCCCCTTTATTCCCCCTTTCCTTAATATTTGAGTACATATTTGTGCAAGGTGGGCAGTAGTGAGCAAGACAGAAGTGATTTATTACATTCTAGTGGATAATGATGATCTCTGGTTAAAAGAAATCATTTTCAATTAATCAAAACTTTGTTGTCTTCCCTTCCTCTTTCTTTTTTGTTTTAATCCTTCCTTCCGTCGTTTTTCGTTGAATTCATCTTTTTCAGTCTTCCCCCACCAAACCCTAATCTACACATAAAACTACATACAGCAAATGCTTCACTTGGATCCCAGGAAGAGCGCCTCCCCGCCCTTGGGAAGAAGACAGGAAGTGGAGACACCCACGCCCTTGAACGTCGCGTTCGACGGGGTGCCTCCGTGCGGGCCGATGGGGGTTGCTCCGCTGCATCCGCGTTTTGTCTGACGTTTCACCACCATTAGGCAAACATGATTCTTTCTGTTGGTGTTTGTTTAGTGAGCTCTGGACTCAGTGGTGTATGATTTATGTAAGTCGCCATCTCTTCCTGGTGGCTTAGGCTAAGTTATTATCCAGACATTCCAATTTAGACACATAATAAGGGACAGATTACTAAACCCCCACGTTATACCTCTGCCAACAAAGACTTCCTCTTTATTCATCGCGTCACGCACGGCATTCACGTTTTTAATGAAAATGTGGGCTGATCCGGCAGCCAAAATAGCTTTAGGGCTTTTTGGTATTTCCACTTTTATTCTCAGAGGATGCATATTTTTTTTCTTAGTTTAGGGATTGATGTGGGTAGGGATCTTTAGATATTACTGCTTAAAAATAAATGTATTGCTGTTTTCAATTACTTTAGATTGAGTGACCATACTTGTAGGTTGTCTTGAATGGTTCCGATTTCCTGCTGGTTTCCAATGTAATATCAACACCCTCCCTTCCACTCTGAAATGTACCCTGCTTTAGAAAATGAACAATATGGACACCCTGACTTTGAAGGGGACAAGAGTAAGCTCCCATTTACATTCCTCTGGGAGCTTTAGAAGGTCCTGGGTGGGGTCCTGAGTGGGCAGGCCATAGGGGGCTGGGAGGGACATCGAACATACATTCCATCGACTCCACATCTTCCCGTCAACACCAGAAGTTCCATGGAGATTCTCTCTGTTGAGGTCAAGTAATTCTGAGGCATATAATCAGTGTTCTAGAGAAAAGAGTTCAGAGTTTAAATATATTTTTAAAAGCTTGAACTAAGAATATAAAAGCTGGCTGTGAGGGGAGGGTAAAGGTCTCAGAGCTTTTATTATGCTGATGTTGGGTGCGAATTTCTAAGAGGACACTGTTCAAGATTAACTTTCCTCTAGGGTCATTTCCCAGAACCAGGGTTCAAAGAAACACACTTTAGAGAATGATGCAAGGAGGAATTACAGCTTCTCTATTCAGAATTAAGATCCTGTGGCCATATGATTCTCCCTATCAAATTAGAATACTAAGGAAAGGGGAAAATAGCCGGTAATGGGCCAGACCATATTTGCCGACCTTCAAGAGAACTGTGCGGCTTGTGGTTTAGAAGCAGAACATGGAATAGGATGCAGGATGAAGTTTTGGTCTAAGTAACAAGCAAGGAAAGGTAAAATTCTTGGGACACTCCACTGGGAAACAGACTGAGAGGAAATACCTGGAAGAATATAAGTCCTCGGGCATTTTGCATACTACAGGACAGATTTCCAAAGATATCCCAGAACAGTGAAAAAGGAAGCCAGGTGACTCTAAGGCTAAGATTGTCACTTCCTGTATAGAATTTGACCAGAGAAACAGAACCCAGAGGAGGCGAATAGTAAGAGATTTATTGCAAGGAATTGACTGATGAGATGGCGGAGGTTGACCAGGCAGGTCCAGGCCACCAGGAAGGGCAGGCTGGAGCTTTTGTCCATAATGGATTGTTTTCTCCTACAATGAAGCTGAGCTGTGCTCTTAAAGTGGCCCCACAGGTTGAAGCAGGCCCGCCTATACTGTCTAGGATAATCTCCTTTACATAAGCCAACGGATCACAGCCTTCAACCATTAAAATACTTTTACAGTAACATCTACATAGCGCTTTCTGATGAATTGACCATTCTTCATTGTAAAATATCCCTCTTTGTATGTGATATTTGTTTTGAAATCAGTGTCATCTGATAGTAAAGTAGCCACTCCAGCCTTCTTTTCCTGCTCTTTGCATATTGTGTCCTTTTCCTTCCGTTTACCATTGAGCCAGGATCCTTAAATGTGACAGGGAGAGTGAGATCCAGAGATGTGGGGCCAAGTGGCAGCACTTAACCATGAAAGGCAAGGAGGGTGTGGTGTCCCTAACGGACAGCAGAGTCAAAGCAGCCGTTAGAACAGGCTGACTCACGTAGGCCTATGGTGTTGGCTACTCAATCTTGGGATCATGGTGTTCCCAAAGTGAAATAGATGGGCAGCATACTGCATCCTTCCTGTCTGTAGAAGCAGAAGAGTCTAGGTCAAGTGAACAAAAGTCTAAACTGAATCATAAAAACGGAGTCATGGCCCCTCAGTCAACTCTCAGAGTTGAGCCAGTTCACAGACCCAGAACCCCTTGAATGAGGGGAAGGCTGGGTCCCTTTGAGGAAGGACCTCCGTATGCTGCCAAAATTTTATATTGTTAATCTTTCTCCCGGACATCTCCAAGGGTGAAGGGTGGCTTACTAGGGTGGCTGTGTGTTGGGGAAAAGGAGATAATCAGACTTTTGAGGGACCACTGGACACTGGCTCTGCACTGGCACTATTTCCAAGAGACCCAAACCATCACTGTGGCCCACCAGTCAGAGAAGGGGCTTACGAGAGTCAGTGATCAACGGAGTTTCAGCAAAAGTTCATCTCACAATGGGCCCCTGAAACCATCCCGTGATTTATTTCCCTAGTTCCAGAATACAGAATCGGATAGATATACTCAGAACCTGGCAGAATCCCCACACTGGTTCTCTGACCTGTGGAATGACAGCTATCATGGTGGGAAAGGCCATGTGGAAGCCACCAGGACTGGCTCTACCTAGGAAGAGAGTAAACCAAATGCAACATCACATTCCTGGAGAGGTTTCAGAGATTAGTGCCCCCATCACGGACTTGAAGGAGGCAGGGTGTGTTTCCCACCACATCCTCATTCAACTCTCCTTTTCACTCTGTGCAGAAGAAAGATGGATCCTGGAGAATGACAATGGATTATCCCAAGCCTTACCAGGTCACGACTCCTTTCATTTACTTTTGACTTAGCTATATCTTTATATTTAAAGGCTCTCTCTTATGGACAGCATATAATTGAGTCAGTCTTTTTTATCTAGTCTAATAATCTCTGCCTTTTAATTGAGCTTTTATTCTATTAATATTTAATGACACAGTTGGGTTGAGTGTACCATTTTATTATTTATTTTCTGTTTGCTGCTTCACTTTTTTGATATTTTATTACCCCTCTCCTGCCTTCTTTTGTATTATTTCAGCATTTTTAATATACCATTTTAATTTATTTGTTGGCTTTTTTTTGCTACATCTCTGTTTTATATTATTGATTTCTTTAGTATTACAATATACATAATCAAACTTAGTCATCTGGCTTCCTTTTTCGCTGTTCTGGGATATCTTTGGAAATCTGTCCTGTAGTCTACTTAAAATTAATATATACCCTCTTCAGTAAATGTACAAGGTTTGCAACCATAGAGACCTAAGATTCCCTTTGATATTATTTCTCTTCAGTCTGATCAAATTTCTTTAAAATTTCTTGTAGAGTCCATTTGCTTACTACAAATCGCATTAGTTTTTATTTCTGTGACAACGTTTGTTTCTTTGCAGTCCTGAAGGACAGTTTCACTGGATATAAAATTCTGTTAACAGTTTTCTCTTTCTTATAGTACTTTAAGGATATAGTTTAATTCTCTTCTGTCATCTAAGATTTGTAATGAGAAATCCACAGTCATTAAAAATTTTTTCCCTCTATATATAATGAATTATTTCTTTTTAGCTGCTTTCAATATTCTTCTTTATCTGTGGTATCCAACACTATGATTATGATGTGTCTACATGTAGTGATTTTCTTTGAATTTATCCCATAGATTTTCTGAGTTTCTTGAATCTCTAAATGCATGACTTTCATAAAATGTGGAAATTTTTGTCCATTATTAGTTCAAAAATTTTTTCTGCTCCAACTAGACCTTTCGATATTGTCTCATAGGTCAGTAAGACTCTGTGCCATTTTTCTGTTTTCGTTTTTTAGATGATTTTAATTGATCTTCCTTTAAATATAAGTTCTCTTCATTTCACCATCTCCATTCTGCCACCAATCTTGTTGAGTGAAATTTATTTTAAGATATTGCATATTTTAGTTCTAAATTTTTTACTTAGTTCATGTTTAGTTTCTATTTCTTTGCTGATAGTTCTTACATGTTGATTAGTTTAAAGTGTCTTTTCTTTGACCCACTGACCATAGTGAGGTTAGCCACCTAAAGGCTTTATCAGGAATTCCAGCCCCTGGATGAGGTGGGAGTTGGTGTCTTTTATTGTCCTTTCCCTTGAGAATGTATCCCATCATCCTTGGTGGTGGTGGTTGTCGTTTTGCATCTTGAGCTATTTTGGCTTCTATCCCGGGTGACTTGAATGCTGTGTTTTGTAGACTCCTGTTTCTGTTGCAGTCCAATGGAGAGTGCTGTTGTTTTGGTGAAGCAGCTGACTGCCCTGGCTAAGTTCAGACCGTGTGTCACGTCCCAGCTCCTGCGGGCAGTGCTTCAAGTCTCGTTCAGTCCTCACGGCTTGGGCTACATTGTTCGTTACACACCTGCGGTGTAAGAGTTAGGCTGAGGCTTGTGTGCAATTAGGGTGTCTCTTCTCCAGCGTTCTATTCTTTGGGGCTTTCCTTTGACATTCTAGATTATCCGGGCTCCTTCTTCGATTTCCCTGGCCGGAAAGACAGCAGGCTTCACTTATAGTTTTAGCCATTCTCACTCTGCTGCTCTCTGACTGGGGCTACCCCAGGACAAAGCTGTGTATGAGAAAGAAAAGTAACCACCAGGAGACCACCCCCATATTGGTTTCTTCTCCGATTTTGACTGCCTTCGAAACTATCCTGCTTTATTTACTTCTCAGAGTCGTTGGTCATTTTTTTAATTTTTTTTTTATTTTTCAGAGTTTATGGTTGCAATCAGGATGGAATCTAAGGGGCTACACCACAAGGCAGAACCAGAAATCCCCAAGATTTAATTGTGATAAATTTTAATATCTTATTAATTTGTTTCAATACCAGTACGTCTTCATTTATTTTTTTAAACCTTGTATTTTCCAAGGTTTTAAAAAAAAGAGAGATGAGGCAGGCCTATGATGAGGATGGCATAGCAGTTAGGTTTGTGCCCTCTGCTTCAGCAGCCTGGGGTTTGTGGGTTCAGATCCCAGGTGTGGACCTATGCCACTCATCAAGCCATGCTATGGCAGCAGCCCATATACAAAATAGAGGAAGACTGGCACAGATGTTAGCTCAGGGACCATCTTCCTCAAACAAAAAGAGGAGGATTGGCAACAGATGTTAGCTCAGGCTCAGTCTTCCTCACAAAAAAAAAAAAAAGAGGGAAAGAATTAAGAGGTTAGTATGTCTTTTACAAATAAGCAAGGAGGCAAAGGAGGTGCCCCTTCTATCAGAATCGATTATCAGCCAAGCCTGGAGGGCTGAGCATCTTGCAGTTTAGGTAAGAGGAGGAGGGGCAATTATACACACAGGTGGACACTTTCATCCTCACTTTTCTCCATATGAACCTGCGCTTTCACAGGAAGGCTTGGTTCCTAGGTGGTCATAGGGAGTTTAATTCATCCAGCAATTAATAGGAAA
Source organism: Equus asinus (assembly GCF_041296235.1). Taxonomy (NCBI): domain Eukaryota; kingdom Metazoa; phylum Chordata; class Mammalia; order Perissodactyla; family Equidae; genus Equus; species Equus asinus. Next base: position 43,950,546 of record NC_091818.1, read on the forward strand.
ACCTTGTGGACATTTTGAGATGAGTCTTTGAACCTTTGAGACGGCAGAGGGGATACTGTGTGACTTGGATACAGATAATCTTCTCTTCCTTGGTCTCTGACTCCCAATTTCTGTAAAGAAATCACCTCCCAGCCCCTCTTTATGCTAGAATTGGAGAGGATGGTTTTCCCCACCATATCCAGGAGTACAAGTCGCCTGTGTTAGAACAAGAAATAGACCTAACCCATGTGGAGTGTAGGTTGGCGATGACACATCGAGGATCCCTAGTTCCTTTAGCCTCTTGCACACATCTTTTATTCAAAAGTTGGTACTAGCATCGAAGAATTATTTTTTGTTTTTTTTGTCTTGGAATGCAAGGCATAGGATGGGGTCAAGATTTAGAGCAGAACATCTGGCCCCAAATAGGATAGACAGGAAAAGGAACACAGAACAGATATAGATAAGGGTTCCATTTTGAGAAGAGAAGTCCCAAAGCTTATCTTTCAGATCCTTTTGCTCAATCAGTCTCTTTTTTAGAGATATATGGGCTCTTTTCTTTCAATTGAAAAGTGTAAACAATAAGAAAATCAAAGGACCATGAAAAAGACATCAACACTGTATATTTACACAAAGTAACCCACATGGTAATAATCAAACCAGCAATTTGTGAATTTTCTACAAAGCTTAGCCAGATTCAAAAAGTAGAGGAGGTTAGAATTTAAGAAAGATAGGAAACCAGGATCTGAGGCATATCACCCAATTCCTCGGCCCTGTCTCAACACAGGCACAATGGTCCATTAGCTCTGCCATCAATTTAAACAAAATCTCCTTTCTCCCTTAGCTGCTGGGTTAGTATAATCACCACTGCAGTGGAAAAGAAATTGTCCCCTATAATTCCATCTGGAAAGCAAAAGGAGTAAGTCCAGAATTTTGAAAGATTAAATGTTGTAGTCTTTGCCTCATACATAAATCTCCATGGAGCATGTGAGTGGTGCAGAAAATTCCTATTTAAGATATAAGCATATCTGATTCTACCTAAAATTGCTCAAAATAACTGGGTCCAATGTCGGCCTGGTTGAATCCAATAAAAGATGGATATGCTGTGAGCATAAACGAGCTGAGTGTTCTGAGAGAAGATCTGGATCAAGGACCTTCTGCTCCATGTGGCTCCCCCTTAACTCGGCCCCATCCTGCTCATTTCAGCTGCCCTGGTGCTCATGAGTCTAGACACATTTCTCTCTGCCAAGGAAAGGGATTAAAACCACAGGGAAACTGAATTAAATCCTGACCCTTCATTAATTCATTCCAAGGTGGGAGAAGAATTTCAACAGAACATTTTGGCAGAAGGGCCATTTCTAGAAGGAAAAATGAGACAGTTAACTGTTTTAGACATTAAGAATGGAGTAGTCGCTCTTTGTGTTGATAAAGCGAGAACCAGATCAACAGTGAAAAGTGTTCATAGAGCGCATACCTGAGCCTCTGTTGATTTGGCCCTGAGGTCTCATCTGTAACTCAGGCTAGGGATGGGGGCTTCTCTGATTTAAATGTATACAAATATAAAACCAGGATAAAAATCTAGAGAGCTTTAAAATGAGCAAAAGGCTTCATTCACAAATATCATGTTCAGTTTACACCCCAAAGATAGTGGACAGCAAGGTGTAAATATCCAGAAAGCAAGTAGCTAAAACCCTGAGGACCAAGGACTGGGGGGGGTGAGGCGGTGGGCCGAGGACCTGCACGTGCCCACCAACAGATCACAGTGCGGGAGGTGGTCCTCACCCCTGCATTGACAGTGGGTCCTGGAGAAAATCAGATAAACAAGCCAATGAAGAAAAGAACACACCAGAATTGTTTCTGAGATTAATCCAGAAACGTCTTTCCTTTTTTCTTCTGTAAAAAAAATGATCATTTTCATCTGAGTGGAATACAGGGAAATTCAGATAATAGCTTTTATATTGGAGAGTAAAATGCCCATTCCTTTCTAGACACATTTCCACCAGGTTTAAGGGCTTGAGATTTGAATCAAATTTCATTTTATCTCATAAGTAGATACATTTTTAATATTTTTGAAAATATAAGTAGCTGGGGTCAGAAAAGCCTAAAAATAAAAATGTATATCAAGACTTTGTATCATTTATAGAAATGATTTCAAATATTGAAAAAGAAGTTCTTTCTGGGGTTATTGAGAAAAGTTAGGAAAAAATTCCATGATAGCTTTCAAGGATTCACAGAAGGAAAAATACCAGCATTTAAAGAGCAGATTCTATAAAATGCTGACTTCGTTCCCGGATCATTTTCGATACTTATCTACTCAGTCTCCTCTTGCTGTGCCAGAAATTGTACAGTGAGCTTTAGATGAACTTTGAAAATGAATTTGGGGATTTTTGAGGTCACAAGTCTCTGCCACAAAAGCAATTTCTACTTAACAAAAACCACAAAAAGAATGAAGTACCTGTCTTGACAGTTTGTTCTGTAAAATCACCAGATGGAAAAGAATGTAATTATTATACAAATATTTCAAGCAATACACAGCTAATTTAAATTTCTGGGAACTGCTGTCTATAATAAGATTAGTGTCTAACTTACATAGAAATGATGTAATTAGTGTTAATCTTACACTGACCAGTATATCTCCCTTTTGTTCAATATGTAAAGCTACTGAAAGCGTCAGATGCTGCACTTGAATTCTGTGAAGATGCATTTGCTTCCTGACCTTTATCTAGGAAAAGTGTAAAGGAAGGCTCCTGGTCTATACTCGTGTGCGTAGAAACAAACAGACAGCAAAGTAAGAACAATGTGTTAATTATTGGGATTTATCTTTTAATCTTCCTCAAGAGATGATTAGAATTTATGCAAAAGAAATTATATATATATATATATATATATATACACACACAATTGGAAGTGACAAGACCTCAAATTTGGAGATTGGAAGCTGTCTGAAATGAGCTGTCAGTTGGTTGTTTAGATTGGTGATTCCTATACTTGCAGGTATATAGTGAGTCAACTTTTAAAACAAAAATAAATGCAGGTCAACTGACATCAACTTGCCACATTTCAATTTTAAGTAAAGGTAGTAAATAGAACAATTACTGTTAAACATCATTATCATTTCATCTCAAGATGCAGATATAACTTTGAAAATTGATCCCATTCATCTTGAGTGGTTTTGGAGATTACTCTCTTTAAAAACTTCCCTAAAGAATTCTAATGATTAATAATAGCTATGAAAACAACCTAGCTATGCTTCCTTTATCATCATCCCCGAATTCAAATTCTATGCATTTTTCCATCGCCCTCATGAAAAGCTACTTTCATTATAGAATTTACTTTCATCATTCTCTTCATTGTTACAAACTTAGGAGCTATGGTTTCAGATCTGAATACGCACTCTCGCGTTTTTCTTTCTTTTCTTCACACACAAAAGTCCTGCCACCTCAAATAGATGGTACTTACTCAGGTGCCTACTCAGGTACCCATCCTCCTACACCACAGCCTCCAGCATCACAGGTGCCTTCCTGTCAAAGGATGCCATTCTGGACCCGTGTCATCAGAGCCTGGAGAAAGCTAATGGCCAGGGCTCATTCATTCACTGCATCCATATAATTAGCTTTGGTTAAATCCTCTGTCACTGTCACCTGAGCTTTTAGATCAGGACATTTTGCTGTGTTTAAAGTTGTGGATTTTTATGGTTTACCAGTCTTAGCCAAAGCAATCTTGATGGTATAGATGCTATTTATTTTGGTTAATTACTATTTGGAAATATTGTTTCTTTGTAATGTGATGTTATTTAACCTTTACTGCTTTTCTGTGACACTTTTACTAAATCAGACTTCACTGCCTCTGTTCTAGAAACTGCTCAGAGGTATAGGGTTGTGCAACCTCTACCTTATCAGACTCTCATTACAGACTCTACACTCATTCTTTCATATCTGCAGCAAAACCATGTACGGAACCACCAAAACCAACGGGCTGGACTCATTTCTCTGCAGCTAATCTGCTCTTCCTTATTCATCTTCTCCGATAGCGCATTGGGCGCAGGGTTATGTTAATAGAGTCCTATAGAGTAACGCTAATCTGATTTCATATTTTAAGCTGAGCTGTTAGATAACGTGTTAATGTCTTGGATGCCACACTAGTCTAACCCTCCGTAAAGAAGAAGTTTGAGTGTGGGATGCTACTAAGAAACTTTGAAGATACGGGAGATAAGACCCTCGCACCTGCTGTCTGGCCCTTCCACTGCTGTCTCGGCCTTTACTGGCTCCTGGAGTGATGCTGTGTGTGGTCTTCCTAAGACCCTCCCCACCTCGATGAATTGCCCTTCCAATCTCTGGAGCTCAAAGAAAGCACCATCCCTTTGCTGTTTTGGATTGCTCAGGCTCGGTGTTCTCCCAGATGGGCACCACGTATCTCCTGAGACCCATCTCCCATTGTGGATTCGTCTTGGCTCCATGTATCTGTCTCGTAAGTCTTGGCTGCAAGGCCTCATCAACCCGATTCAGCAATCTCTTCTGGCAGGATTCCGAGTTCACTTGACAGTTCACTTCTTTAGGTGCCCGGGCTTTGTTTCGAGTCCCTTTCTCCCACCGTGAATGAGGGTAGCCATGGAGAGCTGTCCTCAGGAACTTTTCCTGCCTATGTATGTCAGGATTGAACCTAACGTGGTAACAGTTTGGCTAACTGAGTGACTCCAGAGTCCTGTTTGGAAAGTGGGCAGAGATCCCTCTGCTGTTCCTCTCAAATCCTTTCATACAGACCCACCTTGAGAATTGAAGCACAGAGAGGATGGATCAGGACCCACCATGGCCATCTGAGTCTCTACCTTCTTCATCCCTCTCCCAGTGATTCTGCATTTCATACAAGCCATTTTGGGGAGTGCCCAGAGGTAGGATTTCTGCTAGAAACCTCCAGTCTTCTGCAGGACAGCAGAGGGAATGTGCTACCAGCTCCCAGGGTCTCTATTTGTACCCTACACAAAGGAATGATTCTAAAGATACCCCCATCCAATTTGAGATTGGGGTGGGAATGAGAACCTTGGCCCTGTTCTAATCACATCTGCTTGTCTCCCCTCTTCATCCTATTACTTTGGTGACCCAAAGGACCAGATGGAAGGTTTTCAAATTCCAAACCATATCGTTTCATCCTTAGGGCCAAACCTCATGGCATAGCGGTAATAAACAGAAATAATGTCTTCTCTACGTTGTTTGAGAAAATTTATGATCTACATCCTCTCGTCCTGACTTTGACACACTAATCTATTTAGAAAACTCTGCCTCTCAGAAAAAATTCTGGCTTTAAACCTATTTTTCCAGCTGAAAAAACATGATTTTGATTTTCAAAAGTTGAGTATTATGTTTTTTATTTGTATATTATTTGAAACCCTCCTATCCTCTCACCCCAGTTCCAAGATGGAGAGACAGAGACTGAAGGCAGATTGGGGAGAATATAATGAGCATGCCAGGGAAAACTGCAAAAGAGAAAATATCAATATTCCAAGTATAATACCTTGATGTGCATGGATTCAAAAGTTATTAACTATTTTTAGTACAACCCACATTTCTTGACACTGTATAACAGAGTTAAAGAGTAGAAGATTGAGTAAGAAAATAGACAGATGGAGAATATCAGAAAACAAGTTAAAAAAAGGGACTTGTAATCAAGAAGCTAGAAAGCTGTAACTTAACCAAGCTTGCATTTTCTTGCTTCTTTTGTGTGCTTGTTTGTGTTTTTTTACTTAAATGGGCTTGTGGGTTATTAAGATTGATGCCGCCTCCTTTTCATTCATTGTAACTGAGTTCTAAGGCTGTGTTTCTCATATGTCGTTATTTAGATGGAATAAAAGTGATTTACACATCCTGAAACCACCGTGGTATAGAATTTGTAAGGGAGTTTGGGTCATTTGAGGACATCCAGCATATCTGAACCCCCTCTACATGTTTTGAAAATGTATTATGAGTCCTGCTATCCCAGAATAATTGCACCCCCTGTCTCCTTTGATGCTGGAGCACAGGTGTGTGGTCCAGGTTCTATGCCATGAGACGTCGAATTCAACATCAGCACCACCAGGAGTCGGGCACATACAGGAATCTCCATCTTCTGGCAACTGTGGTGGAACCAGTGTCCAGTACTTTGGGGGGCAGCTGTGGTGGAGCCTCTGGTTAGAATCCAAGCGTCATCAGTACTGTGCAATTGTGGTGTGGCATTCAAGGAGCTCATAGTGTGGTTGTGTGTTATGTTCTTGGTAGTTTCACAGACTGCTTTTGATCTCCCCCCAAATTTTCAAAATATTAAATTATCAAACTGGCTTTTTCATAATTCACATGTCTTATTGAACTAGCCAGAGAGGACTCTCTCTCTTGCAACTGAGCATCTGTGTAATATAGACATTGGTAGGAATTCTCACTTTCTAAAATTGTAGCTAGAGTTGAATCATAATAGAAACTCCAGGCAACCCAGAGCTTCTAAGTAGATCCCCTGATATAGAGGACTACTCTCCTATTCCCTGTTTTGAGACTTTTGGTATACTAGAACCTTGACACAGAGACATATTTCACAGTAGTCTCATTCCTGTTTCTTCCCCAATGTTCATCAAAGAATTCTTATTGGATTTAATTTAATTAAAATAGTGAGCAAGTCAAAGAAGCGAGTAAAATTATTCTCTAATACCGTCACTTGGAAAAATATATTATTAACATCTCAAAACATATCTATATTTATATACATCCACATCTATAGAAAATTGATTGCACTGACCATCCTAGCACAAAGTTACCATTGTTAGTGAAAACTATCATGAGTATCTTTCTAATTCATCACAGTTTACTTTCAGATATATTTACGTTTTCATGGGGGCATGTAATTCTTCTATATGATTGTATCTAAGTCATTGAGCCAACTCTCATTGTTGGGCATGCAGATTACGTCACCATATTTGTGGAAAAACATTGTGAATAATTATAATTACTTTCTGAGATTACTTCTTAGGAATGTTATTGTGGAAATTCACAGTTTTATTGAAACAGACACATTTTGATTAAAAATAAGAATCAAGGGCATTCTTAAAGAAGTGATTCAGGCCAATATAGATTCTCAAGAGTATAAAGAAGGGAGAGGGGACAGTTTTACACTTGGTCTTGATATCAGGTGAGAACAAATAGTTCTTACTAATTTATTTTATTCTATTATATAATTTTCTCACAACACACGTCCTTCTCTTCAATAACTCAACAGACACTGTTGGGTGCCTATTCAATATTCATTCTTTCCCTCTTATTGATCATCAAACCTTAATTTTGTTTGGGGAAGAAATATTTCTGGATAAAATGCACATTCTCCTGATTCTTTTACAGCAGAGTGGCCCTGGGCCGCAGTTCTGGTCAAGGAGATGTGAGCCAAAAACTGTAAGAGTTTTGGGGATGTATTTACTTGCCTGATACAGGCAACCACCTTCTTTCTTTCCTCCTCCTGCCTTGAATACGAACATGAGGTTGGACATGCAAGGGCATCTTAAAATCTTGAGTCAATATGCATGAGGACAAGAGCCACATCATAAAGATTGGGGAGAGAAGGCAGTAGGAAACTGGGATATTGTTGCCATTGATTCCAGGTGAATACTGTGATCAAGCAAATCTGGGAAACACGTCTGTTAGGGGTCTTCCTGCACGCAGATCAGAGCCTGGAATACCATAGAAGCTCAAAAAGTATTTCATGAATAAGTGAATAGATAATTCAAAATTTTAGTCATTGGTTGGTTGATAGTTTCTCTCTACTTTTTATCTTGGAACGTTTAGTAATTAACCTTAAGGAAGAATTTGCTGCATAGGAACATTCTCAAAATTTAAGTTAGAGTTAGTCTGATAGTTCTAATACTAATTTGCTTGTCTTCAAAACGTGCGTGTCATACTTCCCAAGTCCATTGAGAAATTGATTTACTGATGAGTAGGTGTTTGCTAGCATTTATTTTAATTTTAATTAAGAATACACAATCCTCTGATTCCACTCATATGAGGAATTTAAAAATGTGGACTAAGAGCAGTTTAGTGGATACCAGGGGAAAGGTGGGGTGGGGGGTGGGCACAAAGGGTGAAGTGGTGCACCTACAACACGACTGACAAACATTAATGTACAACTGAAATTTCACAAGATTGTAACCTATCATTAACTCAACTAAAAAAAAAAAAGAATACACTATCCTCCAAACTCTCCATCCAAAATTTAAATTTCAGTTTCTAAATTCATATCTTCTCAAAGTAAGTATTTAATTTAATAAATTAAAATAAAATCTATGCCCCTAGCAAAGTTAGCCCACCAGTTAAAGTTATATTAAAATATTTATGGCTATGTAAAAACAAAAGTATTGGAAAGACTTGTAGAATTACGTGCTTTTGTAATCACAGTTAAAGCAAGCATCCATTTCCATGAAAGATGATAAATCACACAGTCAAAAAACACCACTAAGTTATTTACAGAAGCATTGTCTAAAATTTTTGGCTTTGTTATCAGTCTAAGACTTCAATATTTCTTCCAGATTTTGTTCATGATTATCTTTACATTATCCCCAAATAGTCTCATATTAGTGCAAGTTTATGTTGAACTTGCTGAACTGCAGTAATTATTTTGAACAATATTAGAATCATCATAATTATATTCTCTCAGTATGAGTAATCAGTAGGATAGGTTCAGATCATTCTAGGTTATGCAAACTTAAAATTAATTCAGAAAATTGTCATTTGAAGATTTCTGAAGAAATATTTCATTTCATCTGAGTGTATAGTTTTGAGAATTCTAATCATCTCTAATCACTCTTTTTATTTTATTCTTCACAATTGTTATGAATTGCGATCGTGAATAGAAGGAGCATCAATGAATATTTATCAAGTTCTTATTTATTCTAAGGAATGTAGGTTTATATCCCTATCAAATCTACTGTCTTCCACTCAATCTCTCATTCTCCCTTAAGGTAGAGAAATCTTAGCATGATTGCCTAAGTTTTAGATCGCTAATGGGGCTGCATTTGCAAATGGTATCATTATAAGATGCATTGATTGGAATGATTCGACTCTATCTATGGCCCAGGATCCTGTATTTTTCAAGGAACAACAAGAAAGGTGGTCTATGTCCATATGTTGAAAAGAAGCTCATTTGGTTCACACTCAATTTATTAATCTCCTCCGCAAAGCTTATAAGATAAAAATCACAGCTACCGATCACATGACACTTTGATTTACACTTATATTTATTTATTTATATTGCCATTACACTTTGTCCATTTAACACCATGGTGAGACAGATGGATGGGGTTTAGGGTCAAGTGGGTATTTGAGGGTCATCTGGCCCCATTCTCTGAATTTTTTCTGCTTCTATTTATTTTAGGCAGAGAGAAATGTCTACATTCTAAATTCAGAAGCCAGCAATATTTCTTATTTATCTGCATTAGGCTCATCTGCTTTTTAGACCTTCTATTTTTTATAATATTAAACATGCCACTGGACTTAAAATATTTTTTGCACAGGTATGGAAAATAAAGAAGGTTGTGGATTCAAAGATAAGAGATGTGCATGATGATCTTGTCATTTTAAATGCCTCTGAGCATCATCTGACAAGTGTAAACACGTCCGGGAAGGACTAGGTTATACTTCAGGTTCTGTCATCAATGTGTGAGGTGACCTTGATCAAGTCACCCTGAGGGTCTGAAACCTGGACTCGTCATCCACAAAGAAGATTGGACTATGTGGTCTCCAAGACCTTAACCAACTCCAAGACAGTTTCTTAAGGGTATCTAGGTCTGACATTACTACTTAATAAAATGGAGATGTGGGTTAGAATGAACGATGAATATAGAAACTCATGGAAACAATCAAATATACATATAAAACAATAAAACACTAATACCTTTAAGTTAAGAATAACCTGCAATTGATTTGTTTCTTTTTTCTTTTTCTAATTCAATTTGTAAGTCCATCTGTTAAGGGCTTGTTTCATCCTATGGTTGATTTTCATAAAATCAGCATAGATGTTGAAGCACAATTCTTCGTTTTATCAGAACTAATGATTTTTTAAATTTACTAATAACCAAGGATTTCAGATAAAAATCTTCAGGCCAAACAAAGAAATAACTAGGTGTAACTGAAAGGATAAAGTTTTATTAAAAAGTATATTATATGTTAATATTTTAAAAATAATTCTTTAAATCATAAATATATAAACAGCAGTTGTATCAACTCAAGTTGTACTATTCAAGAAAAACTACTCAAATTTCTTACTCAATTATTAACCAAATTCTTAATCAAATTTTCAATAACGTCATATGGCAGTTAACATAAACAAGAAGACAATTTCTTAGGAGGTTAGAAAGTGAAACCGGCTCAACACAAGGTTGACATAAGGGAAGCCATATTGTAGAAAAGAGACCATGTCAAAACTTGGAATGACCTCTGACTGACTAACCCCGGGGGATTCGCACCCTCCAGGAGATCCACCTGCTCTGTAGGTTTTATGACGCCTGCTAGTGCATATACCTCCCAGATGTGATAAGATAACTTCGTTCCTTTAAGTTCCTTAGGAATGTGATGACCCCCAAACAAAGAGTCTGTGCTGATAGCTGTCATCAATGAAAACTGAAAGACCTGGTGTGGAGACTCCTAGTCTGTAACACTAGAGGGTCAACATCCCTAACCCCCTCCCCTATAACCCACTGGCCTATATAACTGCTTCAAGATTCTGTGCCCCCTTAAGATGGTTCTTTTGGACATTAGTCGGCCATCTTCCCTCTTGCTAGCATGCTGTAATAAAATGCCCTTTCTCTGCCACCGTCGTGCTTCTTGACGATTGGCTTTTGTCTCATGCCAGCAGAGCATGCCCTTTGTGCGGTAGCAAAAGCATAGTAAGTCAATAAAGACTCTTTCTGCAAAGAAAAATAGCATAAATTTTCCTTCCATATATTTTTTAATAACAGAAACTAGAGAGACCCATGTCAAGAGGTATTTCTTTAATTCATGAATTAGTTCATTCATTCATCAATATTTATTGAGGGCCATGACATTTCAGCATTGTGCAGTCAACAGGGGGTCACCCCCTAGCTTCCGCTACTCACTGTTTTATTATCGGATACATCAGTAGACAAATTGGGCAATATTTTTGCCCTTAAGGAGCTTGCATTCTGGGGAGAAGGCAAAGAAAATATTAGTAAATTATCTGAAATATTAGTTCTAGAGAAAAGCAGAGCAGGTGAGTGGCGTGTGGCAGGGGTGCAGTGTAGGGTAGAAGGAGTTAGTTCCCATAGAGGAATGGGGTCACCTGGGGAGTTCTCATCGAAATGATAACTTTTGAGCAAAGGCTGGAAGCAAGTGAAGGTGTTAGCTAAGCAGGTACCTGAAAGGACTTTTCACCAGGCAGAAATTGCTGGGACAAAGGCACGATGCAGGCATGTGGCTGTTTGTTGGAGGAGAAGCAAGTTGGTCTGGCCAGGGGGCTTAGGCCTCTATGCATTTAGACCTTTACAGTGACTCAGTGAAAAAGATGTGAAGTTCTTAAAATCATGGACTTTAAAATCAAGCAGAGAGGGGAAACATGAAACAATTAAAAACTTTGAGTATGGTCAGCACCCTAGAGAAATGCAGGAGCAAAGAAGACACGTGGCAATGACCTACCATAGCCGGGGGTGAGGAAGATTCTCCCAGATGTCAATGGGGTCCATCTGAGACTCACAGGAAGAATAGAATTAGCAGAAGAATGAAGATGGAGGGTGGGAGAGGGCCACTGGTGGGGAGAACGTGTCATCATCGTGGCAAGGGCAACAGCAGGAGAGAAGAACAGGTGGAAGGTAGCTTGTCCTACTGAAGGCCCCAGAATGTGTCACTGTAGGCAGGAGGAGACAGGAGAGAAGATTTCAGCCTAAAATTCCGTTCTGAAAAATACATTGGACCTTAGTGTACAGTCTGGTGCAGACATTTCTCCAAACCACCTACCCTCTCCCCAAGAAAAACCTCCTCCAGCCAAACGTGCCCCAAATAAATGTTCTCCCCACTCAAACAGCAGAAAAAATGTGGAAGTAGAGAGAAGGCAGTGACTTTGGTAATGGTCCCCTTATGCTTAGGCTGGAGAAACTTGCCTGCTTGAGCCCAGGCTTCTTGGTGACCACGATTCTGCTTCTTTGGAGAATCTGGTCTCGGGCTGTGAACTGCAAATCCAATCTTCTCCTTTTGCTCCCACATGCCAACATGTTCTTTTCCTACTTCCTATTTTCTAAATCCTTATTTTATGATGCATTTTATCTGTTGATTTGTTAATTTCCTCCTGACTTTTTAATTGTGATAATGGTAGAAAATTCAAAAAAATGAAAGAAAAGAGAATAAGGAAATAAAATGCAAAAGAGAAATAGGGAACACATTTGTAACATATTACATCATGTTATATCCTTAACGTGTAAACCTATAAATCAATAAAAAGAACACCCTAATAGAGTTGGCTAAACATTTGGATAAAAGATTCAAAAAGAATAAAAATAAATAACTGCAGTTATGGAAGAATATTTTTCATTAGTAATGCAAAATTCTCTTTTAGAAGTAGAAAATTTATATAAAGAATAAGAAAATGAAGTATTATTATTTTTGACAAAACATTTATGGGAGTGCAAATAGATACAAATACCATGTAAATCAATTTAGTGAGATAAATTGAAAATTCAATGAGATAAATCGAATCAGAAATGTCACTTCAGGAAATTTTTCCTAAAGGAATTATCTGTCATATGCACAAAGTTGCATATGTAAGATACTTATCATGGTGTTTTTATAACTGACAAGAATTAGAAATGTCCTAAATGTCTAAAAATGGAAAGGTCTTCATTGGTTAAAAACAATGTAAATTCTTGAGATAGAATGTTTGGAAGACATTTAAACGTATCGTCTCCAAAGCAGTTAAAGATGTTGTAAACTGTTTATCATGCTATTGTGAAAAATTAGACTAAATAGAATATTTAAAAATTGTGGTTTCAATATGCTAGTTATATATGATTTATTATGTTAAGTTATATTTTAAATATTACTCAAGCAAAGTATTAAGAGTTTTACTTCATTTATAAATATTTACTTATTGTCATAACACTATATTATTTTCCTTAAATATATCAGAACTATTCTTTACAGATTTAATTTACTTTTGATAGTCTATACAATTTACTGTGTGTGGTTTCTTTTTCTTTACTCTTTTTTTTAGGGAGTGCCTCAGAAATCTCTTCTATATACCTTGATATTACATAATCGCTTTTATTAAATGGTAAAAACTAAACACTAATTTAATTTGTATATAATTCATAGTCTATGATCTTATTATTTTTTCAGATGGTTAGCCTCTTGCCCTACAGTTGTTGGATAATCTGCTCCCTTCTACAGTAATTGGAAATGTCACTTTTATCAGACGCTACCTTGCAAATTCTTATGTCTGCTGATTTTCCGTTCGACTTTGCAGACTTGTTTCTAACGGTTGCTGAAATAGTGTAACCTATGTTAGGGATGTTGGAAAGTCCCCCGTTTCCTTCTTATTTTTTTTGTTCTTCTATGGCGTTCATTCTTCCAGTCGTGCTTCAGAATAGTTTTTCCAATATATAAAGCATTCTGGGGCAGTGACGTCAACAAAATACGAGAGTAGGTAACTGCAAGCACCTGTCCCCAAAGAAACATTAAAAAACAAGCAGGAACTCTCAGAACAAGACTGTCAGACCCTTGGAAAACAGCCAAAGGTTTTCAGAAACCAAGCAAATGCTGAACCAAGAAAAAGTCAAATTAAAAATGGTAGGAAAGCGTTTTGATGTTTTCACAAGTGCTGGTGCCCCACCTCCTCCCAGATTAGCAGGGGTTCTGAAGACAGCTGCTCAATTGATAGTGGGTGGAACCCTAGTCCCGTCTCCGGAGAGAGCAGAGCAGAACTTAATTGCAAATTGTGTGTCTGTTTTTACTGGTCTGGGCTCCTGAAGGACTGAAGAGAGCTGATTTTCTGTTTCTGCTAACTTGGACTTCACCCAGGCTCAGAAGTTGTGGATACTGCTTGAAAAGATTGTAAGGTGCCCAGAATAAACCCTCGCATATATGGTCAAATAATTTCAAAAAAGTGCCAAGACCGTTAGATGGAGAAATGGACAATCTTTTCAACAAACAGGAGGGAGGAAATTGGATATTCACATGCAAAATGATGAAGTTGGACCCTTTACTTATTCCATGTACAAAAATGAACTCAAAATAGATCAAAACAGAGTGAAAACTATAAAACTCTTATAAGAAAACTTGGGGGTAAATCTTGATGACCTTGGATTTGGCAATGGATTCTTATATATGACATAAAAGGATGTATAGCAAAAGAAAAAATACACAAAGGGAACTTGATCTGTCCTCTTACACGGCTGCACTGCCTCTTTGAGGGCGTTCGTCCTTGGAGAGTCCCTGGACCCGTGGCAGCTGTTATGTGAGGGAGAAATAGGCAAGTGAAGGCTTAAACCACTGAGATTTCGGGAGTTTTTTAACGTGTCTAACCTTTTCATCCTACTCAGTGCCCTACTCCAAATTCAGAAACACTTTGACCTATAGTTATCTGTAACGGCTTAAAGTTCAGCCGTTTATATTTAGGGTTATAATATTTTGGAATTAATTTTTTTAATTAATTTTTTCCAAATAAAACACGAATGGTCTCTGCGTCTTTGTTGAAGTCCTCTCTATTCCCTAGCAATCTACCATGTCTGTCTGTCCTTTTTCAAATTACTCTTCTCCTTCAGGAGTGTCGTCAACTAAATCTGAGCTGTTGCTTTTACATACAGACTTATGATTCTACTTATCAATATCCTCAGGAAAACTAAACCAACTCCAGTGTTAGGAGTTTGAAATTCTGTTGAGTTATAGAAAAAATTTAGAGATAATTAATATCTTTACAGAGTTCAATATTTCACCCATCATTTATTTTTCTAGTGTTATGGCACTACAAGGAAATCTAGTACAATGTGAAGAAAGTGGTAATAGCTGATGTTCTTGTCATATTTCCTGTGTTTAAATGTCCTAATTTTATCATTTCACCTTTGAGTATGATTTTTGTTGACAGTCTTTTTGTTTGTGGACACATCTTTTATAAAGGTAAAGAAAATTGATTCTATTACTTATTTGAAAATAGACTTTTTAAACTTTGAATGGATATTGAATTTAATCAAATATATGTTATCCTGTATCTATTGAGATGAAAATTTTATTTTGGTGATTCAATCCATTAAAGTGACAAATTGCAGCACACATTTTTCAATGTTGAACCAACCTCCTATTCCTGGGGTAGGTCTACATGGCCACGTCCTATTTTCTAAGAGAGGCATTGTGGACTTGACTGAAAGAATGGTAACAGGTGGTATTCTACTGGATGTGCATCAGAATATTTCTAAGTCCCAATTCTTAGATATGTGGGTATATTTTTTTCATCAGGGTTTCCAATCTTAAAGCAAGGCAGTTTATGAAGCACCAATGCTCAGGCAGACACAGTCACTCAATTATCATTAAATGAGGATGATAGTAGAGCTAGCTTGAATCACAGGACGGTGCTGGCAGGCAGATTATTCCCATGCTAAATGATGCCGTTGACTAGGTTTAAAGATTGCAAAGAGCAATTTCTTCAACCACTATTTCCTAATACATTTTGTACTTGGCTGTTGGTAAGACTTTCCAGTATCCTAACTGGGGCTCTTCCATGCAAATAGCTCTTTACTCGGCAGCCGATGTGTTCCAGGATGCTGGGCAGCCTTTGCTGATACTCACATTCCATACTTGGTCTACCGTACCTGAAATTTCACTGTGAACTGTATTTATATGACTTTAGCTTTTTTGGACTCCTCTTATCTTCTCCCTCCCACCTCATTCCACTCTTGGAAGCACGTCTTGGGTGCATATATTTGTCATCTGCTAAGTCCCAGCCATGAGTGCAAGGCCAGAAGGGAAGCTGATAAACTGGGGCTTTGGGGTTACTGAGATTTCCCTAGACTGATGACTGGTACAGTGGAAGATAAGATCTGCCCTTTTCTGACCAGGTGACCACTGACCAGTTTGCCCATGATTGGTTCTAGAATCCCCCCAAGGTGATGGAAATCTGAAGAAGCAGGGTAGTGGGAATGGACTGAAGGACTCTAGAGACTAACGTCACTGTATTAACTCATATTGTGAAATTAATATTAAAATCATCTTATAGTAACATTTCATATTATTGAAAAATGCATCTAATAAATGGAACTTTGTTATGGTATGATAATAATGTTAAATAATAATAAAGTCAAACAGGGCATATTCTCTGTTCAATAATATCCTAGTTATGATGATTCACGGAAGTCATTATTCTGAGTAAAATTGCTTATTAAGTGGCGCATTTTTATTTCCAAATAGACTGGCTCGTATCTACGTGTTTAACTAGCTTCATGGCCCCATCGCTGGTGCTGTGTCAGGGTTTCAGTGTAAAACAGTTTGTCTGACTAATTAAAATGTGATTTCAAAGCCTATTTGTTATGACTTCTATTATCTTCTTGTAGGGCTCTGGAATAACATGTTTATGGCTTCTGCAAACTCATCTAATTTAATATTTGCCTAGTAACCCAAATGTCCCCATTTAACAGCCGCTGCCCTTGGAATACAGATTTTTTTTTTTTCCCACAAGGCCGGCTAAATTTTAACTAATTGTCACTGCAAAATTCTACTCTGACTGGGTACATGAGCCTTTCCGATGGTGAAATTGGAATTGTTAAATGCAAACCATTATTAATTTGTTCTCAGTACAAAGGATGCAATTATTCATCTAAAAATAAAGCTCTTAGAGATGGAGAAAAGCAATGAATGGAACAAGTCCTCATAATTTAATATTCTCCATTTTGATTTTCTTAGCAGATCTTCTGAATGACATTTAGAGGCCAGAACTGAAATTATTAGCCAGCATGACCAAGCAATTCAAAGGACTGTAATCACTTTTACAAAAATTAGGAACTGAAAGCAAATGATTAGAATGTTTCCCTAGTAATTGTCCTTTCCATCTCAGAAATTCAGATGAAGTGATGGAGTTCAGTGGTTCTGAGAGGCTCGTGTGGGCCTCCAGCCCCACGGTCTTGTTGCAGGTAGATCTTGACCCCGTGGGCCAGAAGAGAAGCCTGAGAGTCTGAATTGCTCATCAATTCCAGCGGATGCCGATGCTGCTGTCCTGAATTCCACACTTTGAGTGACAAGGTTGCAAAATTATCATCCAGTTTTTATTCACAAGACTTCACGTTGTTTAGCCTGAAGAATTTAAGGTGATCCAAGTCATTTCCTTATATAGGAAGTTGTTTGCTTCATTTAACTGTTTATTCACTAAATAAACAGAAGGAAGCAAAGACGTTATTAAGCCTCAAAGCACACAATTGCATACGCATGTATCTTTTGAAATACATTGAAAATACTCACTGAAGATACTCATTGAAACTTGATCAACTTTCAGTACGTGGCTTTGAGTCCCCTCTGATAGGTTACTCACTCTTTCCACGGCTGGCATATTGCTTTACCAGTTGGACAAGGTTCATGGTTTCTGAAGGGCCGTTTTTTAAATGAAATATTTCATATCTGTGACGATGCTTTATATTGATGCACAGAATACCTTGTCCTGAAATTCCCTCAGAAGTTTTTCTACAGAATATTTCCCAACTTATATTGTGGACTATTGAGAAATTTTACGCCTAATCCTGAATTAGAGAGAGGGACGGCTTGAGGGGTGCCCTGTTGGCCCACTGCAAAAACAAATTTCACCGTGATTCAGAGCAGCTGTGGAGAATAATAATCCAGAGACCAACCTCCATCCCCATCCCTGCCTCTCCTACGCTGTGTAGTTTTACTTGCCTGGAGAGACAGACTCAATCCTGCTGATTGGTCTCTCGTTGGAGTCCTGAACTCTCCAACAGTCAGACATGAGTCTGTCCATCCTTCCATTCTCCTACATCAAGGTTGCAAACTATGGCCCCAGGGCCAAATCAGGCACACTGACTGCTTTGTAAATAAAGTTGCCCGGAACACAGCCATGCTCTTGTATTTACCTATTGTCGACAGCTGCTTTCCTGCTATAAGGGAACAAGGAGTAATTGCAAGAGAGAGTGAAGGGACTGCGAAGACTAAAATATTTACTGGCTGGCTCTTTTCATAAGATGCTTGCTGACCTCTGTTCTGGTTGACGTTTCCATGCCTTTTCCTTGTTCCAGAAATTTCCAGTAACTCTTTCCCATTCTAATTCTCGTTGCTGATAAACTTGTAGCTCATTTCTATAAAAAAAAAAAATTGAAGAAAATTTGCTTCGCTTTTGAGACACCTAAGGACATCTGTGGCCACATGGTGTCTTTCCTGCAATTTAAGAGTGATGCATTGTCCAGGGCAACCCTGCTCTTATGCTGCCTCTTCCTGTTCCAGTCCCTCAGCAGTAGTCTCCAGCAATTGCCTCTTCTGTCCCAAATCATCCATTTGTTTCCCTGAGATGAATAATCCCCTTAAGCATATTAACATATTCTAATTTCTTTCATTAAAAAAGAACTCTTTACTGGTTAACCCCCTTTCTCTGCTGCCCTTTCTAATAACAATCCCTGGAAAGTCTGTCTACTCCTCGGTATTGGCTGGCTCCGCTTCATCCTAATTCAGTGGCTTTTCCTCCCACCATGCAATAAGACAGTTCTTTCCATGGCCATCTGTGACATCCATGTTGCTGAATGCAGTGGCAGCTCTCAGACTCATATCACAAATGACCTAAGATTGGATACTGTCCACCACTCCCTTCTCCTGGAAATAGCTTATTTTCTGGCTTCCAGGACCACACACGCATGAGGTTTTCCTTCTGTTTCCATGGCTGATCCTTGGCTCCTTCTCATCTCCCTTACCTCTACAACTGCAGCATCCCCATCCTTGTATCTTTTCTCCTCTCTGTTTACTCCATCCTTCAGTGTTGTCATGATTTTAAATGTGCCCTAGACACTCATGACTCCTGAAACTCCTCACAAGAGTTCCGGATTTATATTTCTAATGGCATACTTGACATCTCTACTTGAGTATTGTCTTAGTCCATTCAGGCTACAATAACAGAACACCATAGATGAGTGGCTCAAACAACAGGCATTTATTTCTCACAATTCTGGAGGCTGGAAGTCCAAGATCAAGGCGCTGGATGAGAGCCAACTTCCCGGTTCATGGATGCCGTCTTCTCTCTCTATCCTCACATGGTGGAAGGATGGAGGGAGCTCTCTGGGGTCTATATATAAGGGCACTAATTGTATTCATGAGGGCTCCACCCTCATGACCTGATCACCTCCCAAAGGCCCCACCTCCTAACACCATCTCACTGAGGGGTAGGTTTCAACATAGGAATTTAGGGCTGATAGAGCACTTAGTCTGTAGAGAATATCACACAAGTATTTGGAAATTGTCATGTCTACATAAACTCCTGTTCTTGTCCATCAGATGAACTGCTCTCATGGTTGTAAGGTGAATGGTTTTCCATCCTTCTATTGCTAAGCCAGAGAATTTGGAAGTGTTGTTTACTCCTTTTCATATCTATCTTCAAAGTCTATCCAGAATTCAACAGACTCATAGCACCTCCACCTGTCACCCTTCATCAAGCCACCACCATCTCTCCTCCGAATTTTCCCGTAGCCTCATAGCAGTTCTCCCTGCTTCTGCTTCCAGCACTCTACAGTCTATTCTTCACACAGCAGGTGATCAGCCATTTAGAACACGTCAGTTTAGTTCACTACTCAATAGCCTCCATTGGCTTCACCTGTCACTTAGCAAAAAAGCCAAAGTCCTTAAAATGACCTCAAAACCCTATAATTTCAACCATGTTGAACACCCTGCTTGCATCACGCTCACACTCAACTCCTCCCATTTGCTACTCCTCAAACACGTCAGGCATGCTCCTGCCCCCAGGGCAGCACGCATTGCTCTCGCTGCCTGAAACTCTCTTCCCCAGATATTTACATGCTTTGCTTCTTCACGTGTTTCACATCTTTGTTAAAATGACACCTTCTCAGTGACCAGCCTGCTAAAAATACAACACCCCCAACTGACACCTCCTATCCCATTCTCTCCTTAATGAAGCCATGAATTTTTATCTGGCCCTTATTAGGTACTAAGTCAATTTTGTTGAGAACGTACATAAACCATCTGCTTGAATCTGTGTGGCCCTTCCTGCCCACATGATTTAATGCACTTGTGATGAGGTCCTTCCTCTCTATCAATTCATCACCCCCTCTCTCACTGTCTTTAAGAGAGGAGAACTCACCGAGTTGCAGAAGGCGTGGTGCCATTTCCACCAGCTCTTGCTCTTCCTCTGCCCTCCATCTTGGAGCATCTGGCCCGGTCGCCCTCAGCAGCACCAGGAACACAGATGTGTCCACACTCAGCCTTCCCCTTCTGTGTCTCCCAACAACTCAGTCTTGATTTTGCACATGTTCAGCAATTATTTATTGAACACTTTTATGTTCCAGGCATTTTGCTAATCACAATGGTTGGAAGAATGAGCAAAACGGGAACAGTACCTAGATCAGTAGAGCACAAGGCTGGCTGGGAAGCAGGGGTTAGTGAGACAATCACAGGCATGCACGTCGCCAGACTGTCCCAAGCGGGATGAACCCACGGCGAAGGGAGAGTGTGTAAAAGGAAACCCAACTTGTTTCAGTGTCAGTAAAGCTTTCCCTGAGGAAGGGACATTTTAGATGATGTTCAAAGGATGGAGAGAAGTAATTAGTTGAAGGATTTTGAGATGGGGAAGGTGCAAATGCCCGGAGGGAGGGAGAAGCTAGGGCTCCTAATGGAACCAGATGAAGGCACAGCTTGGAAGCCCAGTGAGTAAGGGGGAGGGGCTGAGGGCCATTTTGGCAACGGAGCTCAGGCAAAGCAGCGTGGGCCAGGAGGGTTTGGTCTTCCACGTAGGAACAAGGGTGCTGCTGAATGGGGGTCAGCAGTGGAGACACCCACTCCACTTTGTAAAAGACAACTGTGTCATTGTTTTAGTGAGCGCCTGCTAACAAGAGTGTGAATCCTTTTGTAAAGTGATTCTCCCTCTGGGCATTTTATGTCTCGGGCACAATAAGAGGGAGGAGATTTGGAGGCTGGCACGTTTCCATCACAGGTGCCAAGAAAAGTCCTTTTGGGGCCTCCGCGTAGTTTAGTAGCTCAGGAAATTGGAACATAAAGAGAAGTGGAGGGGAGGGCTGGTGGGGCCAGCACGGAGGATGCCCTAAGCAACTAGACTGAGAAGATGGAGCCTTCTTCCAGGACAGGGAGTGGGGCTGAGCGTTGAGAAATAAAACTATCGATTATAAGACGACTCTGCAAAATGAATGTGGAGAGAGAGAGAGCAGGGGGATTGTATTTTCTTTCTCTGACTACATTATCTGGCATTTTATGTCCTGAAGCTTTGGCATATTCCCCATGGCAGCATTTGTCACCTGCTATGTATAGGAGAGTAAATTTTTATTTTTAGATATTCTCACTGGCTATGTTTTCTTGCATTTAGAAAGTCATTTAAACTGAACTATAGATTCCTATTCCAAATTTTTCTTACTGGCTGAAATAAGTGGTTAAAGCATTTTAGAAGTCATGTTTTAATAGTTTCAGTAGGTAAATGCAACCCAGTGTAACACAGATAATCCAAACATAAATGGATGACAATATTACTGCATTAATTGCCATTTTTTTTCAGCGATTTAAGGTGTATTTGTAGCTGGAAAAACTATGGATGAGAGCCACTCAGACACAGCTGTGATATAATATCACTGTTACTTTGAATAATCACTTATGATCTATTTTTTAATTACTTAAACATTACAGTTCTAATCAACAGATTTCTCAAGAAGATATTTAGAGAGTGGATAGTTAATACATTCTTCAGGGTTAGGTGACATTTTTTTCAACAAAAACTTAGTTCCATATACAGGTTAAGGAATTATGGTAAAAACATAGTTACAGGGTGATGATTACCTTGATTTCGAGAGAGGCAGTGAAGATGGAAAGACAGGGTACTTGTGCCTCATCCTGCAAAGAGCGCTGATCAAAATGTGTTCACCACCAGACTGGGGGCAGCAAAGACAGTGCAGCCATGAGCTACTTCACGCTCAAGCCTCAGTAACTAGGAGTATGATGATAGATAGGAGGTAAATTTGGTGAAAAGCTTGTTTGAGAGATATAAAGATGAGATTCATATTAGATATATCGAATTTCCTTGATTCAAGGAAGGAATCATTTATCAATGCCAAAACCTTGTTGATCGTAATTTAAGAAAATCAAACCAGTGTGTGTCACTCCATCCTCCTCCTCTCGCTCTTTGTCAATAAATGTTCAAATTAAGATAACTAGTTCTATGCAAAGTAATTTAGGCACCAGAATGTTCTCTAATAAATAAATCATTCAGTTGTCCTGAATGCATTACGGAGAGACGTGTGAGATAAAAGAACTAACATAAAATCTACTTTTGATGAGAGACAGTGTGCTTCCATCGTGAGCTCTCACCTGCTTTCCTCCTCCCATTGAGACAAACTAAGAGATTAAAACAGCAGGACGCCTTATCCAGCATTTCCTGGGAGGGATATCCAGATAAACGATTAAATCTGTTGTCCTGGGAGCCAAGGGAAGGAGGGCAATGTGAAACATCCTCAGGAAAAGCGCTGTACGAGGAATCGCCAGTTAACCCACAGTCTGTAACGAATGGAACACTCATGCCACTGTAAGCGCAAACTTGGCTAAAGAGTCCAGTATTACAGGGAAGTGAAATCCCATCAACAGCTGAGATGAAAGAGCAGACGGAAAGTGGAAATACGCCAAGACAGACAGAAAAAGGTGAACTACACTCAGAAAATTGTGAAAATGGCTGACTTTAGGTTGTAAATATCTTTCTCAAGATTTTAAGGTTGTTTGGTCCAACGTACCATGCATTATCATACAGTACCCTAATTAAAGAGTCACTATGCTGGTCCTTTACATAATATCTGGGATCACACTGTTGGGGGATACACAGAACAAGCCGTCTCCAACTGAGTTTATGAATGAATGAGTTCTCCAAGCCACACTAGTGATGTGTATGAACATCTATGATAGATTTTGTAGAGAATATGCATATTTGATGCAATAAAGAATGTTTATACCATACTGCTGCATCTTTTCACATCATTTCAGGTGTGTGCCAGTTTGTGGATCCAAGGTGCTTAAAATCCAGAGATTTTTGTATTAATGATATATTATCTAAGGCAATTTCATAAAGCTGAACTTAATCTCCAAATACTGAGAGAGTAAAAATGCGTACCCGTTAATGCTACAATACATGAAAAAGATTTATTTGAGAGTCATAAATGTTATAACTCAAGACATTAATATTTAATATTATTGACTTTGTCATAATTAAATATAGATGTTTATGTTTATTATGGTCTTCATACATTGTAGTGGTTTCCCAATTCATTTCAAAAAGAATGCAGAATTTGGGTGTTTGTTAGCTAAGTCGAGGGCTGGTGGTCCCTCTGGAAGCTCCTATCCAGGGGCTTCTCTTCTGAAGTAGGGAGTGGTTTGATCAAGGAGCACCAGAGGACAAGGAGGGCTTAAGAGAACGTTTGTGCAAAGAGGAAGAACTTCAGTCCTACTGTGCGCAGGTCTAAGGAGAAGACCCTTCTCTCTAGCGTGAGCAGTCTTGGGCGACAGGGACATAACCGGCCCCCTGTCTTAGAGATGTATTTTCACAGAGGGTGGTAGCAGGTGGGGCAGGCCTGAGTCCCCATGACACCGTAGAACTTCCAGGAGTCACTGACGATATGCTGCATGGACTCTGAGCCCTTAGAATTACACAACTGGATTATTGGAACATTGGACATTTACATCAACGAAATTTAATCTCACTTAAATGAAGCTGAGCCCTCGGTCATTTAGTTTATAAAGTTTATATAGGGATAGTATGACCTAAATACGTTTTTTAAAAGGCTGACATGCTGTCTCCCCCAAAAATGCTTTTATGTTTTAAACATTTTCAAGATGGACGTGAATTATTTGTGTAAACAGAAAACGCAAAAGTGGTCTGAGATGAAATCCTTCTAAGATCGAATTATAAGGATAATAATTATTATTGTTAAATTCTCATTGCTATTATTTTGTCTGTATCTATAACATAGCCTTCTGGGGTTTGCCTGGGATTGCCTTGAATCCATAGACCAAGTTGGGAATCCCGGCCACATCCTGGAGCCTCATTCTGCCAGCCTGCTGATCCACCACAGCCCTTGTAGAGAGCAGACTTTTGCCAAGAGACGAAGCCCACACTGGAGTCTGGTCCTTGAGCAGAGTGGGGACCAGAATGCCCGGACTAAGACTAGGAGTCTCGGAGGGTTTTCAAGGGGATGAACAGGCTTTTTGTCCAGGGCTCATGGGCAGCTCTAGTCCACCTGGCATGGTGTCCTCTGACTGAGGCAGTCGCCAGCCAAGCCGAACCCCTGTTTTTTTCAAGCCTGACCCTGCCCTTGACCTGGCTGAAAATGAGTTGAGAGGACTCGTGCCAGACCTGAGATCCTCACTCCCACCTACCTGGCAAGTGACCCCCCAAAGCCCTGTCAAAGAGAATTCCAGAACCCTGGCTCCAAGAGGAAGTCCTCCTCATGCCCTGGAACTGAAGGGAGGAACCAAGGCTGTCATTTCCAAGCCCGGTTTCCCCTGGAACAGATGGAAATGTATTCATTATGATCCTCCAGGCCCTGGAATCTTCACACACACTTTGCCATTGGTAGAAACCTGAGACTTGTGACCCAAAGGCCTGGCCTCTACTTTCTGATGGTGGTTACTAGTTGTGTTCTAAGTTTTAACAACTAAACTTGACGGCTGCAGACAACAACGTGACAATGGCATCACTAGTTAAACATTTATGATCTGAGCAGCTGTTGACAGGGGTTACCTCATTTGAAGTTCAGAAATAACCCTGAGGGTAAGAACATTTACCGCTTCCACTTTATGCACAGATGGCGGGGTTTGAGAAACGTCGGTCACATTTCAGATTGACGGATCTAAGGTCTACAATCAGTTGTCTTTCGACATCCCAAGTTCTTAGCTAGCACACTCGCTGTCTATCTCAGGGAGGTGCCTTAACATCTCTCTCAGTTTCTACCTATGATGGAAAATTATACTGCTGACAAAACCTAGGATTTTCCTAACACTAGGGCGGCAAAGAGCTGTCAATAAACACCGATTCCTTTCTCGTCTCTTCCATCTTCGACCACAGGGTTTCTCCCTTTTCTTTCATCTTAGTTCTTTTTTACTCACCTCTAAAATGGGCTTAATAAAGTTAAGGATAGTCAGGATCTGTGTCTTTTGCAATGAAAAAAAAAATACAGTCTCAGAAGCAACAGGTGTCCTAGGGTGAAAATAGCCCATTACACGTTAACTGTATCACCATCCATCCAGCACAAGCTTTCCAGGGTGGGAAGGAGGAAGGGGCAACACAGACTCTGACATTCTTCTTGTATCTGGTGTCTGAGCCCCACATATCAAGAGAGAGAAAACAGAGCTCTGTATTTCATAACTTTGAGGTCCATAGACCTCAATATTTCAGAACTTATTTGGATCCTAACTCATGGAAACCAAATATTTACCGAAAAACCCCAAAACACTTATTTGAGGCAATTAAAACATTTGAATATGGGCGAATTATTAAATGACTTTAAGGATTCCTTTTAAAATTCCCTTAGGGGTGACAATGATTTGGTTTTTATACTAGCCTGAGTCCATACATCTCCTTTTCAATTAGAGCTGCAGAGTAAAGCATTTACGGGTTAAATGACATGTTATCAAAGATTTGTTTTAAATACTCCAGCAACAGGAAAAAGTGGACAAAGAAAGAAAGATGGGAGAGAGGGAGGGATGAGGAAGGGAGGATGAAGAAGAAGTGTGAGGTACAGTCCATCCAACACGATCGGGGAGATGTTGATAAAAGTTGGTGCTGGATGATACACACATGAGAATTCATTATACTCTTCCTGCTACTTCTGTGTATGTTTGGAGTAATAGGAAATTAAAAATGAAATACTTTACAGTGTGAAATAAGGTCTGATTGTTTGCTTATAGAATCCTTATAAGCAAATGCAACTGATTTTCCACTCTGTTCTTCATTGAGATGCTGCCCTTTGCTTCGTGGGGACAGCATTGTAATAAGACAGAGTTAGCTATGTCCTAACAAGTGGTGAATGTCTCCAAGACTGAATGTGTCGGTGTACCATGTAACAGCTTGGGTCGGTTTCCCTTTGGTGACAAGGCTAATTGTGGCTTCTAGGTGATAATGGGAAGTGAGAAGTCAATTTTATGACATTCGAAAGGCTGACCTCAGACATCTGTGGCTTTTGTACCTAATTAAGAGCTCTCCTGTGAGGGGAGAAAGGGAGGGGAGAGACCAGTGGAGATTCACAGGAGATATACAGCAAAGTATATTAGGCAAAGTAAAACCTGACAGGAAAGCTTGATGCCTGGTAAGGGGGAGCTACAGAAAGAAGGAAGGAAAGGAGAGAATGGAGACGGGGAAGGAAGAGAGAGAGGAAAAGAGAGAGATGGGAGGGGAGATGATTTGTCATTGCTTTTCCCCAAACGATGGAAAGCAGTTTTTCCAAGTCTGGTCATCGTCTCTCCAATGATGGTCATCCTCATACACTGGAAGAGATGGGTCTAGACACCTGTTGAGTTCAGTGAAAAAAAAAAAAAGTGCTGAATTTCCATCCCTAGCATAGTATAATCAATGCAAACTAAGATTCAGGAGGTTCTGAGTTGCACATTTACCTTGAAATGATTTAGGTTTAAAGTGGAGATGAATATTTCATAATTCAATGATGAAATTTTCCGAGAACAAAACGATGATAGCCTGAATATAAAATTTGTCTTATTCAAGACTGAAGCGGCCTTGTTTGTCTGTGTGCCCGGAAAAGAAGTAAGACTCCAAAAGGAAGCTATAAATCAACGAGGCCATAAACAATTCTGACTAGGGAAGACATCTTTGTTTCTAGTTTACTCTTTCCTGGCCATATAACCAACGTGTTGGTTTAGGACTCTGTCTAGTCGGAGGTGTGTCCGTGAGAGAGAAGTGGTGAGAAGCTGTGCTCCAGCCGGACACTTTCCTGAAGTCATGATCACAATTCATATCGCTTCAATGAGGTGCCAACTCTTGGGATTTCAAGTGGCACGGTAATATCACCTTCCATTAGAAGCCATTCCTCTTGTCAGGCTCTGGGCTGGTGTGGCGGGCATGCATGTACCGCAATGCAAGCCGACTTCTTGTTCTATAAACATGACAGATACGATGCACAATGCCCTGGGTGGTGTACAACGCTCATTCTTGAGTGGGTCACCCTCCTCCCCATAATTAAAATGTAAATACGAGGGGGCTGGCCCCATGGCCAAGTGGTTAAGTTCACATGCTCTGCTTCAGCAGCCCAGAGTTTCCCTGGTTTAGAGCCTGGGCATGGACATGGCACCGCTCATCAGGCCATACTGAGGTGGCGTCCCACATACCACAACGAGGAGGAGCCACAGCTAAAATATCTAAAATATACAACAATATACTGGGGGACTTAGGGAGAAAAAGTAGAAAAAAAATAAAAGAAGATTGGCAACAGTTGTTAGCTCAAGAGTCAATCTTTAAAACAAAATTTTTTAAATAAAATAAAATGTAAATACCATCTTGTTCCGTTCTCTGACCTGGATACTGTACTGCAGTGGCCCTACACATGCCAATTTTCCTCCTTTGTTTTTTGTCTATTTCATTAACTTTTTCTTTTTAATTTTTTAAGTAAACTTTTTGTTTTTTTTTTATTTTTTATTTTTCCTGAGGAGGATTCGCCATGAGCTAACATCTGTGCCAGTCTTCCTCTATTTTGTATGTGGGTCACTGCTTCAGAATGGCAGCAGACAAGTGGTATAGGTTTGTACCCAGGAACCAAATTCAGGCTGCTGAAGCAGAGCGTGCTGAACTTAACCACTAAGCCATGGGGCCCCTAAGCTTTTTATTTTAGAATAGGTATAGATTTATGGAAAAGTTGAGAGAATAGAGTCGCTATACCCCACATCAAGTTTCCCCTATTGCTAACATCTTATACTAATGTGGTACATTTGTCACAATTTATGAACCAATATTAACACATTATTACTAACTAAAATCCACATTTTATTCAAATTTCCTTACTGTCGCTGTTAAAAATTAACTGCTGGTACATTATCTTACAGTTGACTAATACTTGAAATATATTATCATATGCAGTAATAGTAATTAAAGCAGGACCAATCTTATTAATTCCATATTTTTCAAATGAAGAAACTGAAGTTCAGAATTGAAGTGATCAAGTTAGATAATGTGAAAGAGAACAATAAGAATTATATCAAGGGCCTGGCCTCATGGCATAGTGATTAAACCAGCACACTGCTTCAGTGACCTGTGTTCTCTGGTTCAGATCCTGGATGAGGACCTACACCACTGGCCATGCTGTGACAGCAACCTGCATACGAGATTGGCACACATGCTAACTCAGGGCTAATCTTCCTCACGCAAAAAAAAAAGGGGAAGATTGGAAACAGATGTTAGCCAGAGTGAACCTTCCTCACCAAAAAAAGAGTTATATCAAGAATTTCCTTTTTATTTGAGGAAGATTAGCCCTGAGCTAACTGCTGCCAATCCTCCTCTTTTTGCTGAGGAAGACTGGCCCTGAGCTAACACCTGTGCCCATCTTCCTCTACTTTATACATGGGACGCCTGCCACAGCATGGCTTGTCAAGCGGTGTCATGTCCGCACCCGGGATCCGAACCAACGAACCCCAGGCCGCTGAGAAGAGGAATGTGTGCACTTAACCTCTACGCCACCGGGTGGGCTCATAGCAAGAATTTCTAACTCTTCCTTCTACCTTGATGTGATCCAGTCCTCACTTACAGAGAAAATATAATTTAGTTGGAAAGCGTGGCAAATTTATAGTAAGGTCATTTTTGACATAACATCCTACCCATTTATAGACACCAAACTTTCTTTTCACATGGTAGAAATTAAATAAATCTGATGCTATGAAGCAATTCTATGCTAAGAGAGGTCGGAGACCAGGAAATATCTTATTAAAAACAAATTGCTTCCTTCTTCCTGGCCACCTGCTCATTTGTTCCTGTACTACTTAGTGAGTTTTTTATACTTCTTGCTTACACTACATTATGCCCAAAATCATGTAATCAGTACAAACAACAAAGAAATGTTTATTTTTCCAGGTTAAAGAATTCAGCGTAAGCTTGAAAAGAAAAACGTTTAAGCCACCTCAGAGAATATGACTGTGATCATTTAATGGTTAGTGGAGCTCTCTGCTCTCTTACCGTCTTTCTATGTCTCTTTCTCTCCCTCTTTTCTGAATCCAGGTGTGGAAAGTACAGCAATTAATATTAACCTGAATCTGATTATTTGGCTCTTCAGCATTTCATCGGATGATGTTGACTTGGTAATTTGATTGCTCTGCAGATGTGAGCTGTGCTGATTGCATTAAAATATGTAAAGGAAATGAGGAAATATCACCAGACAACATGAAAATGATACTTGGTCCCCCACTGCTCCACACATCCTCCTGGGATGCTGATGTGACGGCCTCCAAAGTTCCTTTTTCTCTGAAGAATTTCCCCCCATGAAGACAAGATAATTCACAGAGTGAAATCTTCTAAAAATATCCCATGGTCTTATTAAAAATTAGTTCACGGCTGTCCGGCTAGAGAAAATCATCATTTCACTGGCTACTGGAGAGTGGGCACATTAGGAACTAAGCAAGCCTGTGGGATCCAAACCACGATTTCGAGAGCAAGAGGAGACTGAGATTCCAGGAGTAACCACACAGACAAGAAAATAACAGCAAAAGCGAGGCCCCTGTTCCCAGAGTAAGTACCACCACGTGGGAGAAGCGAGCAGTGTGCTGTGGCTTGAGTTTATGTGGCATCAGGTTGGGCCTCTCAAATAGAACCTAGAGTCTGACCTGGTCTGCATCACACCTTCCATCCAGGTGCCACTAGATGGTAGGGCTGAGGTGGCGTGTTTACTTTGCCCCTGGCATTGACTCAGAAACTGGGAAGGACCTGTGTTTGCACACGTGGCCTGGTTTGAGGATGCAGTGGCAGAAGATTTAAGACCAGTGATTGCAGCATGAAACTTGACAATCTACCAGAAGCATGTCTGTAGTACTGGGAAATTGATGGGAAAGAACACTTGGGCTTGTTATTTTTAAAAGATGGGTTGCCAAATTAAATATAGGACAGCTGGTTAAATTTTCATTTTAGGTAAACAATGAGTAGTGTTTTCAGCATAAGTATATCCCATGTCTGCCCTCTATTTTTATTTGATAAATCTGACAATCTTTGATCAATACCACCTGTGATTTCCATCATTCATTACTAAGAACTCCATAGGAAAATTTAGACAGAGGGATTTCCTGAGTCCACTTGCAAAGCCCCCGTGCTCCGCAGAAGAAGCCTGAGAAATATTTCCACACAGAACATTATCGTGTTGACCGTGTCTCAGCTATCTCCGAATGCAGTGTTCCAGGTGCTAACACCCCGATTTTGTTTTTGATATCTACTCCATCTCCTGTTTTTTACTCAGAGCCCTTTATTTTTGCTGCTTATAAAGTAATTTTTAGATTTGAGGTAACATTAAAGCCACTGGCTCTTAAATTTGAGGGCGATCAGTCAATGTAATATACTTCCACAGACTGACTTTGGAAGTGCTTGCTATATTTCAAAAGCCATTTCTATAGGGCTTGCAAAATTAGTCTTACACTACATTCTCAACAATTTAAATTAGAAAAAGCCCTCATGAGCTGATCTGAGGAGAATAGCGATCTGATGCTCAATTATTAAAAATGGAGGGGCTGGCCTGGTGGTGCAGCGGTTGAGTTTTCAAGTTCCACTTCTCCACTTCGGTGGCCCCAGTTTGCTGGTTCGGATCGCAGGTGCGGACCTATGAACCGCTTGGCAAGCCATGCTGTGGCAGGCATCCCACATATTAAGTAGAGGAGGATGGGCATAGATGTTAGCTTAGGGCCAATCTTCCTCAGCAAAAAGAGGAGGATTGGTGGCAGATGTTAGCTCAGGGCTAATAGTCCTCAAAAAAAAAAAAAAATGAAAGGAAAACATGGCATCTATGCAGTGGCTTTAAAGCTTCAATGTATATAAATGACAGTTTTGAGTCTATTGTGAAATAAAATGCACAATCTGCCATTGATACTACTTTTTCTTGAGTAATCCACACATCAGGCTTCCTGAGGTTATAAATTACAATATTTCCTTCTGGAAACATGACAGTCAATGAGCCATTATCTAACATCCAGCCAGCTCACTCCCAAGAGGTTTTCCAGATTAATTCTGCCGTTCATCCCATACGCAAACTGATAAAGAATTTTCCTGCATTGTAACTGAATTTATTAATAGTTTGACTTTGTCTTTCATTGCATATGCATTTGCCCTCTTGGAGAACCCACTGTTTCTGTACTGCCCCATCCAGTACTCACTAGTCCCGGGTGACTATGAGCACCTGGAAATGGCGGGTCTACACTGCGATGCAGACACGTGCAAACACACACCAGAGTTTAAGGACTTACGATGACAAAGACTGTATTTAAAAGTTTACGTTGATTACAGGTTGAAATGCTCACATTTTTGAAATAATGGATTCAATAAAATACATTGTTAAAATTTCACTGTTTCCTTTTACTTCTTGATGCGGCTACTAGAAAGTTTTATGTTTATAAACGCAGTTCACTCAAAATTTCTGTGGCCCAACGCTACGTTAGACAGCAGGCTTCATGGGGGTGGAACTGAGCTGCATCTTAATATGGTTTGTATTCCTAGAGCTGGTCCTCTGAGCAGGCAGCCATGTCCTCTGTCTCTATTTCCTTACTTTGCATGGACTGTGAAACCACTGAATCAGGCTCCTGTCTTTACCCATTTAGT
Source organism: Equus asinus (assembly GCF_041296235.1). NCBI lineage: Eukaryota > Metazoa > Chordata > Mammalia > Perissodactyla > Equidae > Equus > Equus asinus. Next base: position 43,982,508 of record NC_091818.1, read on the forward strand.
GTATCTTCTCCAAAGTATTTGTAATTATTCTGCATAGTTCTGCCTAACAGACCTCACACTTGACTGCGCATTGCTGTCGACACTCTGAAAAGCTCTGTTTCTCAGGGTTCTGTGCCCAGACTCTCTGCTGATTGTTTGTTTTTCTAATGTCCCTTGTTTAGTCCTTTTTGTGGGCTTATCACCATCTTTGCCCTAAGGGGTGTTGATTGTTTTCTCCCTAGATACATTGTCTCCTCTTGTGGCCCCATTCGATCTGACAATTTTAACTATCACCTGTAGATGGATCTGTTTTAAAATTTGTATATATTTGTGGGAGTTGGTATAAATTATATAAAAACCCATCTTTTTTTGAGAAATGCCCCAGGGGAAAGTTAATTCACCCTGCGTGTAGGCACACAGGCCAGATTCCTCCTGGGAGAAAGCTCTCAGGTGAACTGACGTGGACACCAGCAGTTGGAGTTTAGTTTGAGTCCCCTGAAGCGACAACAATCAGTACAAGGGCAGGGAATCTGCAGCCACTGCTCCATCGCCTACCGCCGCAAGAATCTATTTTCTGTGTTTACAGATCCAAGAGTCAACTGGCGTTTGGCTCCTGTAGGCTGGGCTCAGCTGGAAGTCGCAGCCTGCACGTCTGCTGGCCTTGGCTCCAAGGCGCGGCTTAGGTTCCAATCTCTTACTTCCTGGGAGGGTCCCAGGTGGATGGGGTTGTGGCTCAGAGGAAGTGTTCTTCTCATGGCAGTTCACCAGCGAACAATGCCAAACTGTTCAAGGCATTGAGAAAGTCTGTTCTAACATCACATCCAAACTCAGCATCAATGAGGGGGTGGCGAGGTGCACTTCACCCACAGCGGGAATGTTACCATATGATAACCCAGCATTTTATGATTTTTAACCATGTCCTGAAATGTTTCCTTGTGTTCAAGTATTACTGCCGTTATTATCCTAGTCAGCAGAGGCTACAGTTTAAGAAGTGACTTCAAAATCGCAGTGGCTCACAAAGTCATGTGTCTTATTCCTCACACTAACATCCATGTGCGTCAGTTACGACTCTGCTCATAACGCCCTCATTTTGTGACCCTCTCGGAGGGAGCAGTTCCTGTAAGTAACACTGTCAGTCTTACAGCGAAGAGAGAAGAGAGACAGGGCCAATCTCAAATTGGCTCGTAAAGCTTTTCCTCGAAAGTGACACATTTCCTCTATCAACACAGCCAAGCTGCTTCTAAACTCAACAAAGCGGAGAGGGATAGTCACCCCACCAGGAGACGAAGTAGATAATTGTGAGCAATGCAACCTGCCATACTTACTTGGATTCAGGCATGGATCATATTTGCAAACTTTATTATTCTTTTTGATTGTGACACCATTGGAATGCATTGAACACTATCCCTGAATTTAAGAATGTTAAAAAAAAAAGTAATCCATGGCTTTGTGGAGTTAAATTTCCAGAAAAGACAGACAAGTTTGTTTGGACCCATCTCCTGCTAAGTGCAGCTCTATAAGCTGGATCTTTTTTTTTAGGTGTGCAATTTGTGAACCAATTAAATGGCCGCAAGGATTTGCAGAGATGAGGTTCAGGAGGTGAACTAAGCAGTGAGCACTCTGTTCCCATCGAGAAGCTGGCCAGTTATAAAAGCGTGGAATGAAAGACTGAAAAGCTGATATTAGGATTATTCTGCAGAAGCTGAATGGACTTGCTACACAAAATTTGGTTGGGTGCTGAGTCTTATGAGCCACACGCACAAAAAGGAGCTTTATTACTCACACGAGGAGGTTTGTTGGGAAGGCTCCCGAGCAGACGTGGCTTAAAAAAGAGCAGGGAGGGGACGGGCTGGGTTATAATGTGATTTGGGGCAGGGATGGAGTGAAGGCTCCTGTGCTCATAGGCTGGATCTTGTGTGGTTTGAGCTTCCTGTCAATGCCAAAGGTGGGAGCACTCGGGCCTCAGCTTGCACAGACATGAAGCAGAAGGGAAAGGGGAGCACAGGGGTTTGAGGTAGTCAACAATCAAATATCAGAAATGAAGTCAGACTCATTAATACAGCCAAGCACAGCTTTAAGCTGGGAGACCAAAATATTACAGTTCAGAATTTCCAAGAGTAGAGGCTCTGGTCAATATTCCAGGAATGGGATTGAATTTCCAGCAGGGCACACCATGTCAGTAGAGAAGAGACATAGACACTGAAATAGAGCATTGAAACATCTTCATATCTATTTGGAACAGGGTGATATGGGATATTTAGAGCCCATAGCATACTTGCCTTTAGGAAAGAAAAGTAAATACATCCTCTCTGAGGGAAGATAATCTCATCCACCATCTCAAATTATTCCTACATTCATTTGTGAACAATATCTGATATGCAATCACATAGAAGCAGATATGTAGCAATGCACTATGCAAAACTGGGGGAAGAAAGATAAACCATTTTGTATCTCAGTCATCTTGGGCCGCCATAACGAAATGCCACAGACTCAGGGGCTTAAAAACAGAAATTTATTTCTTACAGTTCTAAAGGATGGACATCCAAGATCAAGGTTCCATGGCATTCCATTCCTGGCAAGAGCCCTTTTCCTGGCCCACAGACAGCTGCCTTCTCACTGTGCCCTCACATGGCACGGAGAGAGACGGTGAGCTCTCTGGTGTTTTATAAAACCATAATCCTACTGGATCAGAGCCCCATCCTTATGACCTCATTTAACCTAGATTAATAAAGGCCCTATCTCCAAGTATGGTCACTTTAGGGACTGGGGCTTCACAATATGTGAATTTGGGGGTGATAAAAATATTCAGTCCATAGCATATAGAGTAAGACCAACAGGAAATCAATGTAAGGGAGGAATAGGATTCCTCTAAATCTGGAATTTTTCCTAATCTGTAGTTATGGTGCATTGTTGGGACTATTTTTGTCACATACAGAGAAACTAGAACTTCTGAATTTCAACAACTAATTTTTCATATTCAAATCTCTTTGAGTCCCACCACCCATTCTAGGTATTTCTGGGTGGGCTACGAATTAAATGGACATGAGACAGAATAACAGGAGAAAATCGAACAAAGCTTTATAGCATGTATACAAGCCAGAAACCCAGGAAAGCTGAGTAACTCGTCCAAATGGTGGAGGCTGTTTCCTCAAATACTACCTTCTGCTAAGACAAAGGAGGATGTTGGGGGTAATAGTTTGGGACTTCAAAGGGGAGGAAGGCAATTCACATGGAAATGGAAACTCAAATGTTTGGAAGATAAGAATGGGCTTAGCAAGGACCCTCCCAGTCTACCAATACTCAGAGTTATCTATGGTGATGGCCTGTCCTGCGGACACGCCCTTTATCTCAAATTTCTTTTAGGAGGTTAGGGGGGAGATGAAAGTTTCTTTCAGAGTCTTTTGTTCTTGAAAATAATCAAGGCAAAGAGACACATTTTGGGGTGACCAGTTCTGATCTCCCACGTCAACACAATGGATTATTAGACATGAATTTTAAAATAACTATGACTAAAATGCTCAAAAATAAAATTCACGGGCAGGGCCCATTGCTGAGTGGTTAAGTTTATGCACTCCGCTTTGGCAGCTCAGCGCTTGGCCAGTTCTGATCCTGGTTGCAGACCTAGCACCACTCATCAGGCCATGCTGAGGCAGCATCCCACATGGCAGAGCCAGAAGGACCTACAGCTAGAATATACAACTATGTACTGGGGGGCTTTGGGGAGAAGATGAAGAAAAAAAAGATTGGCAACAGATGTTAGCTCAGGTGTCAATCTAAAACAAGATTAAAAAGAAATAAAATTTGATGTCAAAAAAACAAACCGCCCAATTTAAAAACAGGCAAAGGACTTCCATGGACATTTCTCCAAGGGAGATATATAAATAGTCAACAAGCACATGAAAAGATGCTCAAAATCCTAATCATTAGAGAATGGAAATCAAAACCACAGTGAGATCCCACTGTATGTTAGCATCGTTGCTATGAAACAAGCCAACAAGCCAAAAAAATTAAAAAAAAAACAAAGAAAACAGGTGTTGGTGAGGATGTAGAGAAATTGGAAATACGTGCATTGTTGGTAGAAACATAAAGTTGGTACAGCTAGTATGGACAACAGTACAAAGTCCTTCAAAATATTAAAACTAGGATTACCATATGATCCAGCAACTCCACTTCTAGTTACACAGTCAGAAGAACTGAAAGCAAGGCCATGAAGAGATATTTGTACACCCACGTTAACATCAGCATTATTCACAACAGCCAAATAGTGGAAGCAACCTAAGTGTCGATCAATGGATGAGTGGATAAACAAAACGTGGTCCATACACAAGATGGAATATCGTTGAGTCTAGAAAGTGAAGGAAATTCTGACATAAGCTGCAACATAGATAAACTTTACGACATTCTGCTAAGTGAAAGAAGCCAGTCATAAAAGAAGAAATATTGTGTGATTCCATTTATATGAAGTACTCAGAGGAGTCAAATTCATAGAAATAGAAAGCAGAACGGTGGTGCCAGGGGCTGGGGTGGGCGTTGTTGTTCCATGGATACAAAGTTTCAGTTTCAGACGACCAAAAATTCTGGAGGTGGATGGTGGTCATAGCTGGAAAACAATGTGAATATACTTAATGGCACTGAATAGTACACTTTAAGTCGTTGAAATTATAACTTTTATGGTATATACATTGTACCACAATTAAAAATAAATTAAAATAAAAAATAAAAATAATTAAATTCATTTTAGATAATTTCTGGAGAGAACTGAAAATGACATAAAAGAGTCACACACAAAAAAGTTTAAAAATGCAATAACAGTAATTAAGATAATCAGTGGATTTAACAGCGTATTAAAGACAGCTGGAGACAGATCTGAAGAACGTTTTAAGTTTGAAGTACAGAGAGAGAAGACGTCAGGAAATAATAAAATGAAATAGGACCTATCATCTAACTTGTTTGTAAAAGCCATATTCTCTATAAAACTGATTAAAGACTTCGAGCCACAGATTTGAAAACCTCTGCAAACTTCAAACAGAGTAATAAAAAGGAAACCGCCTAGGTTTATTCTCCTAAAACTGCTGCAACCCAAGCGCAGAAAACGTCTTACAGACATCCAGACAAGAAAAATCACTAACTTCAAGGGAACAATAGGTAGCTGACATCGGACATCTCAACGGCAGCAATAAAAGCAGGAAAACAATGGGGTGACATTTTCAACACGTTGACAGAAAATGTGCCAACATAGAATTCCATGAAGAGGGAATCTATGCTTCACAAATGGAGGCAAAATAAAGATGATTTTGCACATGCAAAATTAAGACAATTGTTTATGAGCGGACATGCATTGAAAGGACACTAGAGGAAATTCTTCAAGTAGAAAGAAAATGGTCCAGGATGGAAGGAAGGTGATAATTATCAATAGGAAGAGTAAATCAATAAGCAAATCTAAATAAATATCCATTGTACAAAATAGTAAAGTGCCTAATGGGGTTGAAACTATATGTAGAATTTAAATATATGCAAAATTTCACAAAAGTTGGTAGCAGTTGGCAGTGTTAAATCTATCATGACTGAATTATCTGAGAAATATTAAAGATTATTTTTACTAATCTTTGCACTAGCTTTTAGTCAGTCAATTTTCTAAAACAACAGATAATTAACAAGCTAAAAGAATAGAAAATGAAATTATAAAAAATTGGCAATCCAAAAGTTAAACACTGCAATTGAAAAGGGAAAAATGAAATCAAATAGTCAAATAGGAGAGGCGACTAAAACAACTGTTACAATTAAGACAAAGACTGGAAGGTTGGATATAAAACAAAACATGACTGCTTATAAGAGACATAATGTTATATAGAGACACAAAGACCTGAAAATATTATGATGGAAAAAGTTACACCATGCAATCACTATCCAAAAAAACAAAAATTTATAACTACACTAATATCAGACCAAGTAGACTTCTTTAAGGAAAGATGCAGTATGAGAGAGAAAGAAAATTTTTTAAGGATAAAAGTGTTAATTTCCCAGGTAAAAGTTTTTCTCCTTTAAAGATGTTTTTGACATCACAATTAAAATTGTATGTAATAGACTAATCTATAATCCAAGTGGTAAATAGGTGACTAGTAGAACAAAGAGACAAAATTCAGTACGGATGCAAAATATTTGAACAATGTGATGACCCCACATTATCTCATTGAACGTGAAGAAGACGGCCCTGGACAGCTCCAGAGGACACATATTCCTCAAGCGCACAGAGGGTATTTAGCAAAGCCCACACAGGCTGGGGCACACATGAAGTCTCAGCAAATATCAAATGACTCAATTCACGCGGAGAAAAGTTTCTTTACACAATGGAATTAAACTATATAATGATAATGAAAACATTTAAAACTTCACAGATTTAAGCAACACATTTCTTAGATAACTTACGGGTCAAAGAATAAGTCACTGTGCATGCGGGTGTGTATACATCACAGCGTCAGTATGTTTAGAAGTAAGCAAGAATAAAAGAATCTGACATGGACGCAGCTAAAACTGAGCTGTAAGAAAAGTTAAAATTTTAAATGCATATACTAGAAAAGAAGAATTGCTTATAAGTGGGTATGCCAGCATTGACCTCTAGAAGCTACAAAGAGCACAGCAAGTTAAAACCCAAGGCAATTACCACATTTATGGAAGAGAGAAGAAAACTCGTATTTTCATCTAAATAATGCAGGAAAACATTTGAGAAATGGAAACACTAATTTGTGATAAAAAGTCTATTAGCAAAGCAGGTAATGAAAAGAAAGCTTTTTATGGTGATAGATTATCTAAAAAAAATTACAGCAATTATAATAAACAGTTAAAAGCTGAACAGATTCCCTCTAAAATTAGAAACAAGACAAAGATGGATTGAATTGATTCATCAATTCAGGAAATCATTGTTCTAGAGGTCCTAGTCTGTGTAACAAGGCGAGGAAAAGAGAGCAAATAAATATAGATTATAAAAGACTAAAGAAAACCAACATTATTCATAGATGTCATGTATGTTTTTGGAGAAAATACAAATGTGTTTCAAGATAAGCAATTAGAATTAAGCAAATTTAGCAGTGATATTGAATATAAGTTGAATACATGAAAAAGAAATTTTATTTTATGTGTTCCAGCATGAAACAATTAAAAAACAATTTTTGGAAAATAAAATTTTAAAAACTGCCATTTGCAACAACACCCAAAGCTCCCAGTGCTTATGAATAAATCTAATGAAAGATGTACAAAAACCTGTACAACCCACAGATGTAGAACCCACAGAAACTAATCTTATTGAGACAAATGAGGACATACTTTAAATAAAACGGAGAGCATCTCATGCATATGTTTTGAAAGACTTTATATTGTAAAAACAGCATCTTGCAAAATTAGATGTAGATTTAATGAAATTTCAGTCAGTATCTAAGATAGTGGGTTTTTTTTTCAGTGTGATAATTGATAAGCTGACAACATAGGTTTGGAAATATAAAAGGCCAATATATCAAAGAAAAGTTTAAGAAGAATATCGTGGGATAACTTAAGCTCCCAGATATCAAGACATTTTAGAGCCACATTCCTTAGGACAGTCTGATATTAGCGCGCGGATAACCAGCTAGAACAATAATGGAGTATGTAATGCCAAACTAACTGGCTGAGTAAACAAACAGAGACAAAAAGAGTAACATTTGATTTAAGACAAAGCGTAGGCCCAATAGAATAATAGAAAAGAGGTTCTTTTCAGTAACTGGTGCTTGGGTAATCAGATAGATATCCACATACCAAAAGAAAAAGAAAAAAAGAAGGAATCTTGACTGCCACCGTACAACAGGCTTCCCAAACAATTCCAAATGGATTGTCGACAAGAGAGTGAAAGACAAATATTAAACTTTTCCGTAAGGGTCCAGAGAGTAAATAAATATGGCTCTGCCAGCCCTAAGATCTCTGTTGCTGCCCTATGTCTTTGAGGAGAGAAAGCAGCCGAGGACAGCATTTATGAACAGACGTGGCTGGATTTGGCCTGCAGGCCACAGTAAAGGAGAGTGTATCCATGACCTAGTTGTAAAGAAAGATCTGCTGGTTACAATACAAAAATTTAACCTTAAGGAGAAGATGAAAAATGTTGATTACAGTTAAATTAAGAAGTTCTCTGAATCAAATGATGTCATTAAGAGAAAAAAAAAGACAAGTCACTGGCTGGCAGAAGCAACTGGAATTCTAGTTCCCTGCTATTGGTAATGCACATGTAAAATTATTTGGGAAAATAATTTACCATTGTCTGCAAAAGATGAACATACTCTCTTTCCATTTCTAGGTAAATCCTTGCAGAAATTTATATATACACATACATTTGAATGCAAGTATAAGAAAGTTCATACCAACATTATCTTTATTGGCAACATCCCTGAAACAGCCTAAAATCCTTCTCATACAGAGAGGACATATAGGGAAAAAGGAATATTATATAGGACTGAAAAGGAACACACTGCAGTATGAATGTGAAATATTTAAATATGAACATAGTCGATGATGAGTGAAAAAAAGAACAAACGAAAAATACACACGGTGTGATTTAAAAACAGGCCAAATTAGTCACTACCTAATTTTGGAAATAGGTTGGGGTGATGATTAGGGCAGAATAGTGGGGGCATCTGATACACTATTTGTTACCCTATAAGGTGTTTTCATTCTACAATAATTCATCTAGCCATACACCTTGATTTGTGCATTTTTCTGTGTTTATGTTAAATGGCATTTTATTTTTTCTATAAGAGGAAAGAATATACATTCTCTTTTTCGATATTCCGGGATGAAAATATCCAACGGCTTTAGCTCTGAGGCTGTGTTTTACCATGGTTCAGAGCACAGTCTCCAAAGACAGGATTCCCTGGGTTCAAATTCTGGCTCTGCTTGGCACTAACCATGTGACCTTGCACAAGTTGACTGATATTCCTGTGCATCAGCTCCCTGAGCTGAAGTGAAAAAGATAATGTCACGATTTTTGTGGGGAATTGCATGTGATAATATGTTGATGCCACCAACAGCAGGTCACAGAGTAAGCTGTGCACACTGGAAGATTTTTCACCGGTTCAATCTTTACATTTTGTCCTCATCAGATTTTAATCTTGAACATATTTAAGTGCTGTCAATTCTCTTGACCTTTTCCTTCGAGGAACTTTATCGGTAGTCATTATCTAAATGTGGTAATTATTGAAAATGAAAAATAATTGATGCCAGCTTGCTATTGCATAATTTGCAATATTATCCAGGTGTATTTGCATAAATGTGTACATTTTAATGTTCAATTTTTGGTCTATAAATCCCTAACATAAATGAGAGTCAAAAATAAGAGAAGCTAATTTTCTTCCCTTTTTTGCTGATGTTGTGTGCGGGAGTGGAAACCGATTTTGTTCAGGAAGCAGCACGGGGGTGCGGAGGGTGGCGAGAAGCACGCCATCTTCTCCTAAGTTCTGTGTGCGGCCGATGGGCCATCCAGCTGTGGAGAGCAGCAGGCTTTGCTTAGCAACTTGGAGATATCTTCCTCTGAGTCACTCTGATCCTGTTCAAGGAATCTAGGAGAATATTCTCCTTCTCTTGGATAAATTCAGCTTTATTAAACATGAGTAAGGGCGCTTCACTTTTTTGCCACTGATGAAATAGGATAAAGAATCAACTGTGTTAGTGAACTAACCATATTAGGAGTAAAATTATAAGGATAATGGGGCAGTTAACCAAGCAATTTTTTTTCTGCTTTATCTTCCCCAACCCCCCATACATAGTTGTATATCTTAGTTGCATGTCCTTCTAGTTGTGGGTTGTGGGACGCCACCTCAACGTGGCCTAACGAGCAGTGCCATGTTCACGCCCAGGATCTGAACCCTGGGCCGCTACAGCGGAGCGCAAACTTAACCACTCAGCCACGGAGCCAGCCCTTAACCAAGAAATTTAGATCCCAGGAACTAATAAGGATGTGCTAGGATGCACCAGCTGACTATTCAACCTCGTCTGTGTTGCATGGGCACTACAATCTCTTACAAGTATTTTGACAACCTGCAACAGAAGGAAACAAGCAGGCAAGTATCAGCGAATCAGTAGAAAGGAATACTTTGAGTGTTCTGATAAGGAAAGGAGGTGACAGGATGGTGCGAAGAATTAGATGGATCTACAAGACTGACTTGCTTCAGGGGGCCCCAACTCAGACCTGGAAAATCAGTAACAAGCAGAGATGAAAGGATAAGAAATACGAAAAGCAAATTTAATGCTCTTCACCATTTTACCTAGTATCGTCCCAGGCTTTGTGCCTAAGTTCTTTTTAGAAAGATATGAAGCATTGAAATTACTAATTATAAGCACACTTTCAACCATTTCATAAGGCCTTTGTGATTACAGAAATGCAGACAAACTTTCTAATTGCTGCCCTGGGATCCTGTGGTGTCTAATATTGTATTAAACCACGGTGCTAGCATTTTAGTTACTTATGCAAAAACCACATCTGCAATTGATAGAAATATTTATCAGTGTGTTCACTAAAATGAAAAAAGCACTGAAGCAAGTAATAACATTTAAAACAAATAGGAAAGCCCAAATGAAAATGAAGCATTTGAATAATTACACAGTGTGTAGCCCAGAATAAATGATATCAAAATCCACTTGTGTTTCAAATCAATAACATTGAAATGTGACAGAATCTTGATGATACTGTATGACAAAAATTTAATCCATAAAAATATACTTGTAAAACATTTCCAGACATTGGGATATTTGCAATTTTTCTTTAGCGCACAACAATTGGCTGCTGGAAATGATTATTTTTTTTCATAGTTCATTATCACATGTAACTCATACATTTCGGATTAAGATTCCAGTGTTTCACGTTTGTTTTTTAAAGACTGTAGGGAGTTATTATAAGTTCACAGTGATTTTGGTAGACTGTTAAAGATATCTTAGGAGGACCAGGAAGTCAGATGCCTGATCAGATGTTCTGTGAATTTCTTGCTTTATTCAATTTAGAATGTTCATAGCCATCCAAGGGTCCTCTTTCCTGTGGCACATCCTAAAGAATTTCCAGCAACTTCAGCCTAGTGACTTCCAGCGTTCTGACTCCTCCCTCGCTCAGGCAGTCCTCATTGCGTTCATCATTATGCATCCATCAAAATGCAGGAGGCCTGCTGGTTCGTTTCAGCCCATGTGTTAGGATTCACGGGAAGCTAAGACGAAATGGCCAGGTCCTAGCTATCTCATCTGTGATACGAAAAGCAAGCCTGCGAGGTTCTCTGAATATTTGTGGTGTTGGGATATCAACCCTCAGGAGCTCATTTGCATCCTCAAAGAGAGTTTTCTGATTCCAGAACTTCACGGCAAACCCCCATATTATTCTGGCGTGGAAAATAGTTGAACAAGAACCAGAGTGTGAGTGGGAGTTCTCGGGAGGGAAGCTGGACCAGTTCGGGTCATTTTCCAGAGGCTGGACCTGCAGGACATGTCAGCCTGTCCAGGAGCATCCTGGAGGAGCAAAGAAAGAGGCTGCAGGAGAGTGTAAAGTGGCCACAGGCACGGGCAGGGTGTGGACAGCCTATGATGTGCGTCAGCCGGGCCTTCATGCGATGTGGGCATGGGTAAGTGGCCTTTTCTCAGCTTTACTGAAGTATAATTGATGAACAGAAATTGTATATATTTAAGGTATACAACGTGATGTTTGATATTAAAGATCACTACGACCAAGCTAACGAACACCTCGATCATCTCCCGTGGTTGCATTTTTGGTGTGTGTGTGGTGGGAACACTTAAAAGTTACTTCCTTAGAACATTTCAAGCACATCACACGAATTATTAACTACAGCCACCATGCTGTGCATTACATCCATGGAACAGAATCACCTTATAACTGGAAGTTTGTCCTTGTGACCAACATCTCCCCATTTTCCCCAGACCCCGCCCCCGGCAAACACCATTCTACTTTCTGTTTCTACAAGTTCCATCTTTTTAGATTCCACATATAAGTGAGATCAGACAGTATTTGTCTTTCTCTGTCTGGCTCACTTCACTTAGCATAACAACCTCAAGTTCCATTCATGTTACAAATGGCAGGATTTCCTTCATTTTTAATGCTGAGTAATATTCCATTGTGTACATCTGCTGCATTTTCTTCATCCATTCATCTGTCAACAGAGAAAACTTACGTTGTTTCCATGTGTTGGCTATTGTGAATAATTCTGCAATGAACATGGGAGTGCAGACATCTCTTCATGATACTGATTTCAATTTTTTGGATAAATACCCAGAAGTGGTATTGCTGGGTCACATGATAGTTCTATTTTTAATTTTTGAGGAACCTCGATACCATTTTCCATGATGGCTGCACCAATTTGCATCTCCACTAGCAGTGCACCAGGGCCCCCTTTTCTCCACATCTCCACACCCTTGTCAACACTTGTCACCTTTTGTCTTTTTGGTAGTAGCTGTTCTAACAGGTGTGAGGTGGCATCTCATTGAAGGTTTGATTGGCATTTCCTGCATGACTAATGATATTGAGTGTCTCTTCGTGCGTCTGTTGGATAGGTCTGTAAGTCGGATGACTGACACTTGATCGGTAACTCCTCATCACGTTGGACTTCTCTTCACACCATTATTTCTTTGTTACATCAAGCACTCATAACTTACGAGCCCTCAATAAGTCAACAGATCTGTTGTCTTGTATTCACGTTGTAGGTTATTCCCTTTTGTCAGCTGAAGCTTTTGAGACCCATGGAAGTTGCCGCCCTCCCCCATCACACAGCTAGATCCTGACGTGAAGATTCCAGAATCAAAGTCCTTCAGGATGGAAGCCCAGTGCCCTTTGAGTTGCAAAGCAGCGAGTGTGAACATAAAGGGCACACCTGTGGAGAATTAGGCTGCTGATCACAAACCAGGAGAGTGTGTGAATCGGTCTGCTAGGGCTGCCTTAACAAAGGACCACAAAGTGACTGAATTAAAAGAACAGAAACATATTGTCTCGCATTTCTGAAGGCTAAAAATCAAGAAGGTCTCAGCAGGGTTGGTTTCTTCTCAGGGCAGTGAGTTCCCAGTCTCTCTTCTAGCGCCTGGTGTTGCCTGCAATCTTCGGTGTTCCTGGTAGGCAGCTGCTTCCCTCCAGAGACCCATCCTCATGGAGCTTTCCCTTTGTCTCTGTCTCTGCATCCAAATTTCCTCTCTCATAAGGACACCAGGCACATTGGATTAGGGCCCACGCTAATGACCTCATCTGAACTTGCTATATCTGTAAAGATCCTATTTCAGAATAAGGTCACATTCTGAGGTACTGGGTGTTAGGACTCCAACCTATCTTTATTTTAGGGACACAGTTCAACCCATAACAGTATTTCTTCCAACTCAATCCCCTAAAAATTTGGAGCTCAGCATACAATTTCAAGGGGTCTTAACTGCATCACAGAGGATCTGCAGCCCTGGCGTTTACTGTGTGGAAACAGGGTACGCATGCACACACACACACTCATACAGGAATAAACATCAGGAAAGCTCAGGGTGACGCACCTGTAATTTCGTTTTCAGTTCTCAGCTGTCTCTGTGGCTCTGCTGGGCCCCTTCCTTTCTCAGCCTACATGGATCTTGTGTTCAGTGCAGGCCTTTCCACTCCTCAGTGCCAGAGTGCTGGCCAGTTCTCAGAAAACAGCTCAGCTGGACAGCAGTGCCCAGCTCCCGCTCCAGGATGCCTTCATCTGTCTTCTTCACATGGGACAGAGGAGCAGCAGCAGTGAAAAAAGTCATTTGTTAGAGGCCAAAATGGCTTTGTATCTGAGCAAGACGTCACTAGTCTGGAAAAGGGTGGAAGATTTAACTCCGAGATTTGGGAATTGTTTTCAGTGGGAGGAAACGGCATGCATTCTGGGTAGGGGCAACTCTAAATGCAGAAGTGATTTTTCTCTAACTCCCAGAGACTGTCATTCAGTCACCAGAATCTAGAGGCATCCAGTGGTGAAAGCTATGCAGAAATATTTTATTTTTTACACAACTCTGCTGCACAGTCTTGGAAGTAGAGTAGCAATATATGCAGCACATGTATGCTCTCATAGAGCTACGGCTGTAGTTGGTAGTTTCACATCAAATGTTGGTGAATGCCAAAATACAAATTTAAATGCCAGTTTGCGTTACAAAGCCTCTGAGTTCTAATGTATTTGGGGAAAGGGGTAGGTTGGTGATGGTGGAGGTGAGCCTATCTGCTCTTTGAACAGCGGGCAGGTTTTGGGGACAGCAGAGAGTGAAAGGTTCCGGCATGGGAGGATGAGCTGAGTGAAGAGAGGAGGCCGTCTAACGTCAAGGACTTATATCTCAGTGTTTCTGAGTTCTGATCTGCTCGTAGCTGGAAACGACACAGAACATATTCCCTATTCTACTGGTATTTTGTATTTTTTTTTCTGAACATGCCTGAAAGGATTACGTCTTAGTTTCAGCTGGCATCCCCTTCTTGGCATGTGTTGCACCCTATGTTGTTATCAATTTTCAGTTGTAAGAAACAGGTGTGTGCTCGAGCAGTGGATAGACGGGATGTCTTATAGCTCTGCCCTTTACTGGGCTGTATGACCTTGGACAATTAGCTTGGCAAACTTGATCTCCAATGCAACTGATGCTGTGTTCACACGCTCCAAGGGAAGATGCCTGGGAGTTCCCAGGTTAGAAAGTACCACTCGCAACCCAGTTCAGAGAAACCATGTCTTAGATTGGCTTGAACTGACTTGAGTGATGTGCTGGGATGACAGATAGAGAAATGAGTTGGTATTTTCCATTGGGAAGCTCTTAGTTGAGATTTAAAAGGTAAAGTAGACCTTTCTGAGGCTTTTATTTTCTGGTCTATAATTTTTAAATTTCACTAATGTTAATAATCACTTATCAGCAATTCAAAAGTCTAAAGATTTCTAAAAGCCAAAAGTTTCCATTTTTTATAAGTTGGAGACTAAACATTTTCAGAAACGAAACTAAACCTGATCTGACATGAGATTATCCATATTATTTTTTCTTTAATCTAACTTTCTGTAATTATTCGTATATTCCATTGTCAATATAATACGTGTTTGATTATGTGATGCGACTTCATGCTGGGGGTATTATCTTAAACACGGTCTATGTGTATTGCTATCTTTCTGAAATTCCGACAATTCTGAATGCCAAAATATATATGGCCTGAAGACTTTTAGATAGTGGACTGTGGAACACTGACACTGTCTTGTTTTATGTTTCTTTTTTTACATTATTTTATTGAGGTCACATTGGCTTGTAACATGGTGTAAATTGCAGGTGTACATTATTATATTTTGGCTTCTGTGTAGACTGCATCGTGTTCACCAAGATGAAACTGATAAATTATAAAAAACAAATAAACAAACCTGAGTGCGGTCAGATACTGAACTAGCAAAGGTGAAGGCACCTGGAAAATCATGGGGAAAATCTTTGCGATATTTCCACTTCTCTTTCTTGAGACCCCTTCCACTCTTAAAACTCTGTAATTTTTTAAAAATGAGCCATCATTCTCGCTGCAAGTATATGTTCCCTATAAGTAACAGGATGAATGCTGGCATGATATAATAATAGAAACTTGCTTGGATGTTTATTAAATATGGTCATCTTCAAGGGAATTTAAGGGAATTAATCATTCTTACACTTTGTCTCCAAATGCTGTCCAAGTGTTGTCAAGTTGTTAACAGAAGAATGGAAACTATTTTGCAGAATTAGCGATCAACTGAAGTTTGGCCAGACTTCTCAAAGTGAACTTTAATTATCCGTGTGGCAGAATTTCACAGATATCATAAGAAGTCTTACTATCATCTATTTTATTCACCATTTATTAAAGGTCTAGCTAGTTCAGTTAATGTTAAAAATAAACAAGACATGCAAAGATTGAAAATGGAAGACACAATTTTATTGGCAATAAAAAATCTCCAATGATTTTACAGATATGTTACCAGAATTAGAGATTTTAGTATCATTCTGGTATGGAAGATCAATATTCAAAATCAATAGCATTTTTATATAACATCAAAAGCCAAAAATTAAAATACTTAAAAATTTACCATTGACAATAGCAACGAAAATACAAGGAACTTTAAAACACAAGCATGTGCAAGAGTTTGATAGATAAATATATTGTCTTTATGAAAGTTGTTAAAAATGCTCATTGGAGATATAGGCCACTGGTCATGGATAGAAAGACTCGAAAATCAATGTGAATAAGTTATCTTTAAATTGATCTATAGATTCAATGCTATTCCAAACAATGATTAAACCTATTTCAGAGAGATTTTTATACTCGCACACAAAGTTTCTTGCCTTTATTAATTAGCTTAGGTTGCCATAAAAAAAAATACTGTGGACCAGGTGGTTAGAACAATAGAAATTTATTTTCCATAGTTCAGGAGGCTGGGCATCTGAGATGAGGGTGTCAGCCCAGGTGGGTTCTGGTGAGGGCCCTCTTCCTGGTTTCCAGAAGGCCACTATCTTACTGTGTCCTCACGTGGCAAAAGAGAGAGATGGCAGGTGTCTCTTCTTCTTCATATAAGGGCACCATCCTATCAGATTAAGACTCCACCCTGCTGATCTCATTTAACATTAATTACCTCCTAAAAGCACTATCTCCAAATACAGTCACGTTGAGGCTTAGAACTTCAACTTATGAATTTGGGGAGGATATAATTCAGTCCACAGCGTTACCTGTGAGAAGCAATTTGCCTACTTCTCTAACTATGAGTTTCGTAGTATATATTGTGGATAAAATAGTCTACCTCGTAAGGTTATGTGAAAATGATAGTGAGAATTAAGTGGCCTAACAGATGTTAGATGCTCAATAAATATTACCTCTCTAGTTCCTCCGTTGACGCACCTAGAAATCATTATGTTCTTGTTTTACATAAAATACAGCGGACCATCACACAAATCCATAGGTTGTGTTTTTTTGAAAGGAGATTTATACTATTGCAAGTCAGAAAGTAGCAGTTATTAAAAAAGAGATATATATTAACAAATTTTTATACCATTTAATATCAAAGATTGGCATCAAAAAGGAAGCTTTTTTTTAAAGAAAGGTAACAATTTTAAAAGAAAATATTGTTTAATCTAATGTCTCTAATCAAATTATAGGGTATTTGTAAACTCCAAAGTGATGGTAAGATGTCTTTACATTAAAAAAACAATGAGATGTAATAACTATAATGAAACTTGAATTTTCAATAATATATTTGAAATCTTGAAAACATTATTAGTAACATCAAAATACTGATATAAAACATGCACAGAATTAAAAAATCAAAATCTTTATACACATTCAACAATGATTTAAAGAGAGTGGTTTATATTTATATGCCAAGTATATTGATTCTATCCTTAACAGTGAAGGAGGAACAGTAGTATACTACTTTGTCCATGACAATGGAAACATCTAAATTTCAAAACTATGAGCTCTCTTAATTGGTCTCATGTTCTCTGTTTAGACAGAATAGTGTCTCAAGTGCCTGAAATGGCCAGGCCGTGGGCAATCATCAATGGAAACCCAAGAGAAGTGCTTAGGTATTCGCATATTTCAGTCATTGGGAAGAGGTTATATAATTTAACAAATTCCTTATAGGCAGAACACCTGCAGACAAGCCAATGGGAAAAAGGGGATCATGACTTGAATATACAGTTCATAAAAAGGATATTAAAATGGCCCATAAATATATGAAAAAGTGCTCCATTTCATCAATCATTAGAGAACTACAAATTATAACCATGATAAGATATCTCTGTGTACACACCAGACAGGCTAAGTAAAAAAACAAAGGATTGATAACAGTATGGAGGGAACAGAAGCTTCCTATGCTGTTGAAGTGAGTATAATTTTGGTTAACCAGTTTGCAAATCTGTTTGACTGAATCTAATAGAACTTAACTTATATACCCAATATCCCAGCCAACCAGAGACACATGGAGGAATGCCCATGCATCGCTACGTGAAATAACCCCAAACTGGAAACTACTGAAATGTCATCAACAGTAGAATGGATAAATAAGTTGTAGTGTATTTGCTCTATGGAATACTAGACAATATTGAGGACAAAAAATTTACTTAATCACAAAATCTCATATGAATCTAACCAACAAAATATTGAAAAAAGTTAAATATTGAAAGTAGGAATACCGTATGTTTCCATTGATTAAAAGGTCGAAGAAAACAATAATCTGTGATGTTAGAAATAAATTAAGAAGCTGGCAATTCCTGGTGGAGTTGGTGACTAGATGGAAACACAAGAGTTTCTTCTAGAACGCTGGTGCACTGTGTACCTCTATCTAGGGTATGGTTAAGCTGGCGTGTTCACTTTATGAAGAGCAAGCTGTCTAATTATGATATGTGCAGTTTTCTCTGTGTATTTTATACTCAGATAAAAAGACTTATTTAGAGAGATTATTTGCCCTGTGGAATAAACTACTTTCAAAACAATTGAATCACTTGTCAAATATCACTGAAAAGTCAACAATAATGTAGTCAAAAGACTATTCCCAGCCTGATTTTTCATGGAGGAGTAGTGTCTCTGTCCCCTATAACACAGGGACATGAGTGTTTTCCCTTCCTTTTCCTACATTATGACAATAAATTGGGCCTGCCCAACTGAGCTTATGTAATTATAAAGAAAAAGGTTAAAACACAGTAAGATTTTTTTATTACTACATTTAACTTAATTTCTAAGAAGTCTGTCTCAGAAATTATTACATAGATTGGTGATGGTATCTTGACAACTTTACTGAAAAATCACACACCAACAAAAACCTCGATTTGCAATTTAACGTATGCTTTCATGAAGCAGATGTTTCTGAAGACATCAAGTCATTTCTCACCTGTATTTTTACAATCTTGATCTTGGTTCCTTGCCTTCCATGCATGATGCATGTTGGTGATGAAGAGTGGAAGACTCTTAGAAACCATCACTTTTCATCCGGTACAGAGGCCATAATTCTTTCTTCATGCTCATTATTCTTAAAGATTCTGGAAATGGTTTTCCCAGTAAGTTTTCCAGCTTTGTTTGAGAGTTTACCAGTGTGGACACACTGGATGTCTGTTGATCCTTTGATCAAGTTAGTGTGTTAACACAGTCTGTAAATCATGATGGTCACCATCTTCAATGTGACATTCTTCCAAGATAAGAACATCTCTCCCACTTTTGACTCATCCTCACTTTCTTAATTTGCCGAGTACAGTCACGTATTCAAAGCCTAGAACCTGAAAACAAAGCAGCAATATGGTGACTAATTACACTTGTCCAGTTTGCAGTAATGAGATGTGAAGGGCATTTACTTGACATGCCCCCTCTGAAGCATCGGGACATGATTGCGAATGACACGTGTGACGTCCAGCCGTCTTTTTTTTTCCCCACAAAATGTTTGCAGATTATACTGGGAAGTGGGAACACAGTGGAAAAGTGACAGCTCCCGTCACCTAATGAGACATTTATTAAGAAACTAGGACTGATGATAAGCTGCAAATTAGCCATAGTATAAGTAATCAGCAGAGATGTCACATTGGTGGGGGAAAAATGATAAACAGCCAAATGCTCATCCCTGTGCTCGTCAAAAAGTACCTGCAGTTCATTACAGACAGTAATTTGCTGGAATCCCAAGATGTAGCTAGAGGAAGTAAGTGTTTTTTTCTAAAGTGCATCCATCAGTGCTAATTTATGTTGTTTCAGTGTGATTTCATAGATTCCTCTAATTACACCTTTGAGGTTTATAATTTTACCTAAGTACTATGGGTGTGAGTTATAAAGTATTAGTAGATTCTGAGACTTGGAGATGTATCAATAAAATTTAAAGAAATAATATCCTAGGATGAAAATTCAGTAATATAAATATTTTCAAGTACTCCCAGTAGCCGCATAAACATATTGGGAAAGAAATCGCAAATTGCAATTTTAATGGATTTCTAGACTATGTATATGTCCCAAATAAGGCTAGAGAAGGGAGAGACACATGAAATGGGTGATTAAAATCCTTATTTCAGTATTAAAAGGATTCAAAATTAAGGTGTTCTAGAATGGTGGAAAATGTCACAGGTAAGATTTCTTAATTTCATAAAAACTCGATCTACACATTTGAAACATAGATGTCTCACTTGCTGGGGCTGTGAGAAAGTATTAGAATTGTCCCCAGACAGCTTCTAGCTGGAAAAATCATTTTAGCCATACCAGGCATGTTTCCAATCTGTTTGTACTGTAAGGTTACCCAAGAGAAGTATTCAATCCTTTTCATACCTCCAACCTGAGCACTTGGCCCAGAGCCCAAAACATAAAGATAAATTAATAAATACATTGACATTTCCTTTTTTGGCATAATATTATGGATATGGAGACTGGAGAGTGCTTTAGTAATCTCCATATCCAGCTTTTTACCAAATAAAATTTATGTTCCTAGGAAGATACTTATACAAGTTGAACACTCCCCAGCTCTTGCAACACAGAGCTAACAAATAAATATTAATTCACTGAAAAGTAAGCAAAGGAAAGGAGGCAGGAAAAAAGGAGGAAGGAACAAATAAACATTAATTAGGTGAAGTAGGAACAACAGAACAATATTTTGTCTTATAAGAAGTTGCCAGAATCCAGGTGATTTCTGCAATGCAAATGTCTGAAACCAGCTTGATGTATTCAACTCTTTTGTATATGTTTTATAAGCTCCACCTCTAGGCATTATCGAATTATCACATGCTATGTAATCCCCAAAACAAATTTTAAAAGATTCTTTCTGAATACACTTTGTGCTCACTGACCAGTATTTTCTCCTTAGACCCACCTGAGCAAAACATTGAAAAAGTTTCATGCTAGAATTTCATCTTTTCTTCTAGTGTTCTCAAAGGACCATTACAAATAGGGGAGGGGCTTATATGATAAAACTTAGATGGGAAATATTTATGCATTATATACAATCTCAAACACTTACTAACATGCAAATAGCATCATATAATACCGCATAAACATGATATAATACATTTTAAATAGTTTTCATCTAAAATCATTTTCAGATTGGCTTCTTTCTCTTAGTAGCACGCGTTTAAGTTCCTTCCATGTCTTTTCATGACTGACAGCTCATCTCGGTGGAAGGACATCTCGGTTGCCTTCAAATTTTGGCAATTATGAATAAAGATGCTATAAACATCCATGTCAGATTTTTTTGTGGATATAAGTTTTCGACTCCTTGGAGTAAATACCAAGCAGTGTGACTGCTGGATTATATGTGAGAACACATTTAGTTCTATAAGAAACCAACAAACCGTCTTCCAGAGTGGCTGCACCGTTGTGCATTCCCACCAGCCATGAATGAGATTTCCTGTGGCTCCACATGCTCCCTGGCATTTGGTGGTTTTGGTGTTCTGGATTTCGGCTGTTCTAACAGGTGTGCAGTGGTATCTCATTGTTGCTTTACTCGCAACTCTCTCATCACCTAGGATGTGGAGCATCTTTTTATACACTTATTTTCCATCTGTTTATCTTCTTTGGTGAGGTGTCTGTTGAGATCTTTTGCTTGTTATTTAACTGGGCTACTTGTTTTCTATTGTTGACTTTTAAGAGTTTTTTTGTATATTTTGGGTAAGAGTTCATCGTTAGTTATGACCTTGCAAAGATTTTCTTCCAGTCTGTCATTTGTCTTCTGTTTCTCTTATCAGTGTCTTCCTGAGGAGAAGTTTTTAATTTTAATGAAGTCCAGTTTATCAATTATTTATTTCCTGAATTACGTCTTTGGTGTTGTGTCTAAAAAGTCATCATACCCAAGGTCATCTAGATTTTTCTCCTATGTTATCTTCTAAGAATATTATGGTTTTACACTTAGGCCTATGATCTATTTTGAGTTAATTTTTGTGAAGAAGGTAAAGTCTGTGTCTAGATTCAATTTTTTTGCATGTGGATGTCCAGTTGTTCCAACACCATTTGTGGAAAAGGCTTTGCTTTGTTCACTTATTGCATTGCTGCTAGGTCAACTATAGACTTTTAATAACAATGTATCAATATTAGTTCAGCAATTGAAACAAATGCACCACATGAATGCAAGATATTAATAACAAAGGAAACTGGGAAAGGCTAATCTGGGAATTCTCTGTACTTTTACCAGATTTTTCTGTAAAACTAAAACTAAAACTAATCTATGAAACAAAGTCTTAATTTAAAAAATGCTGGCTATAGCATTCATATTTCCATCTTCTACAAGATCATTTAAAACATCGAGAGGAAGAACTGACATGGATTAAAAGATGGAAATAGTAATAAGAAAGTGAGGTATACGTTTAAACGACGTGAGCAGACTCTCACTGCTCTTTGGGGCAACTACACAGTACTTGAAGCTTGGGTTTTATCCATAAATATCTTACATAAAGAAAATATTTTTTTCCCAAGGAAATTAAATAATCTGGAAAATAATAAAAAGATATAACATTTCAATAATTCTGTGGTTTGAGACAAGGCATGTTTGAACTAGCTAACATGAGCCTTTGATGCATCATGCCGGAAAAGCTTTATAAGAGAAGGGAGCCCATCGGCTGATTTTCTGCGGTGTTACTGGCAATATCCTTTGCTGTCACTCACTGCTGTCACCCACGTGCAACAGCAGAGCCCTCCACCACAGGAAGAAAAAGAGTAAATGGCACCTAATTCATTGAACTTAAAAGGTGTTAAAGAGTTCATAAGAAAATTAATTTATCATCTTCAACTAGAGCAGTAATTAAACTCCAGAAGAAATCTGACTCATAATTGAAAATGAGTAATGAGCAAGCAGGATGTGGAGAAAATAAATAAGTGTAGTCATTAAGAGAGGAAGTTAGTCTAACAAGGGGGCATGAAGTTGAGTGTCTGTCACCTACAGCACGATTACATCCTGCAGCTGTGGAAGCCGCTCCACATGGGATGTTGCTAAGATCCTGTCAGGGAGGAGTGACGCTGCCCACTGCGTAGGAGACAGGTACCCAGACACCAACCACAATTAGCCCTTGACTACGAGACAATGCTCTCTTTAGCAGCACAGAGGCATTTTGTCAAAAATTACACCAGCAAACTGTGTTAAAGTTTCTAAACTTAATTATTTGAGACCAGTGACGTGAGTCTGCCAAAGTTTCCATCAGACTTACCGAGGATGACCTCATAAAAGGCCAATTTTGTAAATCTGAAGTTGAATCTGGAGTTTCTGGAATTTTAACCAGATTTTACATATCCAGGAATGACAATCTGTGATCTGAAAATGTCTGCCTTCTTTTCAGCAGTTCGTGTCAATTCAGCAAGATGGATACGTCCATGTGCACAGCACTGTATAAGAATCCTGTAATTCTGAGGAACTGCATTAAAAAGAGAAGAAATATTTGAGGTATACTGAAATTAAACAAACACCAAAATGGTAAGTAGATAACACATTACATGCCAGGTAGAGAGTAGATTGGGTCAACAAGGATTCTTGGGGTAAGCTTTTGAACAAGGGTGAAATATGAGGGATGCTTTGAGGGGTGGGGGCAGTAAAGTTACAATATATGAAGCCAATTTAATAGGAGCAGGTGCACATAAAGGGGAGTAAAGACTGGTAGCTTGTGTGGGCAAGGCTGATATGGCGATAGGCGTGTGCAATTTACAGGTGGAAGTAACAGTGAGCCGGAAAACGAGATGTGGAAGGGGGAACAGGATCTTCCCCTGAACTGACAGAAAAGACAATTCCACCTTAAATCCCTGTTGCTCTGTTATACGTCTTTTCCTGGTCCCAGCAAGAACATAACTTGTCTGCCTTAATTAATTGATTTCTGATTGTATTACGATCAGTTACCAAATTAGTTCAGAGATGAATAAACGTCTGATAAATTATCCCATTTACTCTGTTGATCAGAGATATGTGACTTTTTCCTCCCAGGGGTTCTGTTCATGTGGAACAAACTCTTGGCATCAGGGAGCCCACCGCATGATATTTTTTCTCAATTATGCCTTTGGGACTCAACAAAGGGACTAATCCTCTTTATCGCGTGATAACTTTGACCTCCTCTCACACATGGTCTCCTTTTCTGAGTCTTTTGTGTGGAACTTGGCTGTGCTTTGAAAAGTCATTAAATTATTCATTTTAGTTTAAACTTTTTTATTCGCCACCTATTGCCCTGTGCTTTTTTTAAAATGTAGATTTTAAATAAACTTTTCCTTTTAGTATTGCTTTAGATTTATGCAAAAATTGCAATGATAGTACAGACTCAGCGTCTAGTTCACACTCGTCTTCCTTGTTATTAACATCTTACATTAGGATGCTTCATTTGTCATCATTAATGAAACAATATTGAAATTTATTATCAACTAAGTCCATATTTTATTTGAATTTCCTTAGCGTTTACCTTGTCTCCTATTTCGGTCCCAGGATCTCATCCAGGATACCACATTACATCTAGTTGCCATGTCTACTAGACTCCTCTTGGCTGTGACCTTGAAAATATTGAGGAGTACTAAGATATTTTGTAGAATGTACCCCAGTTGGGGTTTGTCTCGCATTTTCTCCTGATTACATTGCAGTTATGAGCTTTGGGCAGAAGGTAACAGAGCGAACTGTCACTTTCCTCACTTGTCTCAAGTTACGATCAACACAAACCATGACTGTTGATGTTGACCTTGATCAACTGGCAGAGGTCATGTTTGTCAGCTTTGTCTATTGCAAAGCTACTCTCCCCTCCCACCCCCACCCCACTTCATGCTGTGGATTAGGGCAGGCAGGTAGTCTGCTCAGCCCACACTCAGTGAGCGGCGAGTTACGCTGTCTTCTTGAGAGTATCTACATTATCTACCTAAATTATCTACATAAATTATTTAGTATTTTTCTGCACAGAAGCTTTGTTTAGTCTCCAACATTTATTTATTCAATTATTATTTACATCACTATGGGCACATGGGTATTTATTTCATATTTTGGGATACAATCTAACGCTACTTTATTTATTTTGTGGTTCAGATTATTCCACCTTTGGCCATTGGGAACATTTTCAGTTGGCTCCTGTGGTCTTCACAGAGCATCATCATCATCTTCATCATGACTGCATTTTAAGTTTAGCTTTGTTTTGTTTTTTACTGTCTTAATTTCTGGCACGCCAGCTTACTCCAGGCTCATGTTCTATATGAAACATGTTATTAACTAAGGCCCAGGGTTTATTCAGATTTCTTTAGTTTTTACATAATCTCCTCTTTTCTGACCCAGGATCCCCTTCAGGACACCACATCACATTTACTCAACTGAAGTGCCCTGCTGGTGTGCATTTCCTTTGCCTTTAGTTGTAAAGATTCTGCTCATTCCCAAAGTTACCTATGCCAGCACCTTTTGCCATCACCTCCTTCAGTGAAGTTGATTCATGCATCTGCACTACAATTATATTATTTTGTCAAAGTCTGTATTCATTTCTGGAGTTTCCCAACCTCCTAAAAGATGTTTTTTAATTTGCATGTAATAAGTTTCACTTTTCATGCCGTAAAGTTCGATGAGTTGGACAAACACATAATGTCGTGCACCCACCACTGTGATATTTATTATCCAGAATTGTTTTAATGTCTCCCAAATCTCTACACTTCATCTCCCCACACGCTGCCATTCCACCAAATAACTGGCAACCACTGAACATTTTGCTATGTCTGTGCTTGTGTCTGTTTCACAATGTCATGGAGTTGGTATCATACACCACGTAGCCTTTCCAGATTGGCCTCTTTCACTCAGCAATATTCATTTCAGTTTCCTGTCTGTCTTTCTGTGGCTTGAAAGCTTATTTATTTTTATCACTGAAGAATATTCCAATGTATAGCTATGTCACAATTTGTTTATCCACTCACCAATTGCAAGACAGCTTGGTTGTTTCCATTTTCTGGTATTCATGAAAAATCACTTATAAATATACAAGAGTAGCTTTGTGTACAGGCATACATTCTCACATCAGTTGGATCAATACCAAGGAATGCGATGCTGAATTGCCCAGGGAGATTGATTAGTTTTGGAAGAAACTGACAAATGGTCTTCCAAAATGCCTGCACCATTTTGCATTCCCACCAGCAATGAGTGAGAGTTCCTGTTGCTCCGCATCCTCTCCAGCATCTGATTTTGTCAGCATTTGGATTTTAGTGTTTCTAATAGGCATCTAGCAGTATCTCACTATTATTTTAATTTGCAATTCCTTAATGACATATGACGTTGAAAATCTTCCCATCTGCTTGATTGCCAACTATATGTCTTCTTCCGTAAGATGTCTGATCAGATCTTGTTTCCTTTTTTTTTTTTCACTCTACTGAAACTTAATGACTTGATTAATAACTACCCTCCATCCCAACCTCTGGTAACCACCATTCCAGTCTTTGACTGTATGAATTTGGCTATTTTATACGCCTCATGTAGGTGGAATCATGTAGTACTTGTCTTTTCGTAACTGATTTATTTCACTCAGCACAACGTTCTCAAGGTCCATCCATGTCGTCCCATATGGCAGAATACCCTACTTTTTAAAGGCTGAATAGCATTCCATTCCTTTTGTCTTTGATTTTCTGCAATTTTATGAATTTTGGATATGATGTGATTTGGTGCTTTTGTTGTTTTATTTTGTTTTTGGTACTTTCCTGCTTGTTTTTTTATGAGCTTCCTGGATTTGTGGTTTGGTGTCTGTCAATAATTTTCAAAAGTTCTTATCTATTATTGCTTCAAATATTTCTTAAGCTCTCTCATTCTCTTTCTTCTCCTTCTAATATTCCAAGCTTGCATATTTTATATCTTTTCAAATTATTCCAAATTTCTTGAATGTTTTGTCCCTTTTTTTTTTCGTTCTTTTTCTCCTCGTATTTCAGTTTGTGTAGTTTCTATTCAACTATCTTCTGACTCACTGGTTCCTTCCTCAGACGTATCCTGTCTGCTGATAAGCCCATCAAAGCACCCTTGATTTCTATTAGTTTTTTTTTTTTAAGTTTCTAGTATTCCCTCCTGATTTTTTCTTAGAGTTTCCATCTCTTTACCTACGTAACATGTTTTTGCATGCTGCCTACTTTTTTCCGGTACAGCCTAAGATTACCAGTCATAGCCAGTTTGAATTCCCTGTCTCTGGAGGAGATGCTTCTGGTGGTGATGATTAGATTTCATTCTTTTAGTGGTCCTGTGTCTCCGGAGCTGACCATCGCATGTGTTTATCAGCTTTTATTTTTTCCTTAGTTGATACAAGAATCTTAGAAGGGACTGCATGGGATAATTTTCCATTCTTCAAGTTGGAGAAAGCTTCCATGAAATCTTTTCTTCTGCTGAAGAGAACTTCATCCTAGAGGACAGTCTGGAGGTGTTTGGAAATGGTTACTTTTCCCCTCCTTCTGCTGGAGCCGTGAGGGTTCTTGAGAGTCAGAGGTTTCTTCAGAGAACCTGGTGAGGTTTCTGGAGGTAAAACCCCAAAGTGTCTTGGGACCCCCCAAGACTACAGACCCTGGAGTTGCTCCTCTCACTCTAGTTGCAATTCCACCTGCAGGAATTGATCAAAATCATCATTCCCATTTGTCCACCAGTTTATGGCTCCAGCAACTTGAGGTGCAGGTGAGCGGACCTCAGCCACAATGCTCTGGATTTGCCTCTCTCCAGATTTCAGTGTGGCAGTTTGCTCTGTGACCTCAGTTCTCTGGGGGTTTAAGAAAAGTTGTTGATTTTAGTTTTTTTCCACCATGTTTCTTGTTGTTGTAAGGATGGGAGTGACAACTTCCAAGCTGTTTACATGTCAGAACTGAAACTGGAGTTCTGTCCCTTTTCTTTTATCCTTTACGAGTCTTTATGTTTAAGATGAGTTTCCTATAGAAAGCATAGAATTGGGGTTGTTTTTCTCCCTTATCCACTCTGCCCATCTTGTTTTTATTTGGTGTGTAGAGACCGCTCATGTTTAGAGTTTTACTGGCATAGCTATGTTAAGATCTACTATATCATTAACTGGTCTTCTTACTTGTTGCATTTGTTCTGTTTCTTTTTTCCCCTTCTTTCTGATTCCTCTAGTTTTAATTGGTCACTTCATATGATTCTACCTTATCCCCACCTCATGCTTTATGAGCAAAATATAACGAGCACCTCTCTGTTTTCTAGTCATGCTAAAAGCTTAGACTAACTTTGTTCATAAATTATCTCTAATAGAGGTGACCCATTTGTAATTTATTTCCTCCAAAGGTTATTTTTAAGGATTTATCAAATTCTTTGAAACATCAATTGAGAAAAACTCTTCTGAAATTTCGCACTGCTTCATAATATGAAAGAAAGAAAAAAGAAAAACAACACACAGAAATGTTTTAGCTTTAGCATAAGTCACAGTCCTATGCTGCCTTTATCTTCTTTGAATTTTAAAAAAAGAAAAAGATAAGAAATATGATTAAGAAATTAGGTGAGAGTTACAAAACGAGGGGCTTCAGCCCAAACTTAGCAGTAACCCGTTAGCCATAAGTGAAAAGGAACCGTCATTAAAGAGCTAATTAAATAAAGACTAAATTCAGCAGTGCCTGGTACATTGTAAATGCTCAATTTGCGATCATTATTGCCTTAATTCCAATTATTCTTGGTGAATAAGTAAATGGTAGGCTTGTAATTCCCTATTATTTGCGTTGGGAAAAATATTTTTAAATCTATTTTACATAAAAATGTATGTGTTTATTTTTTTGATGCCCTGAAAATAACACAACATCACTTTTGTCAAAAGTGATTCTAATCATGAAAATGCCTGAAACAAATACAGATTGAAGGATATTCTCCAAAATAATGAGCCTGCTCCCTTGTGAAATGCCACCCTCACGATAGGAGAAGACAGACTGTGCAGCCGTGCTGGAGTAAAGGAGACTGAGGCGTCAGGGGCAGTAGGGGCAGTGTCTGTCCTTGGATGGACTACTGAACCATTTTCTATAAAGAAAATTATTGGGAAAATTGGTCAAATATAACTAAGTTCTGAAGATTATATAATAATAATATATTAATGTTAAATTCCTGATTTAGCTCATTGTCTGAGTCCGCAACTTACTTTTCATGATTTGCAAAAAATAATATGGAAATATAGGAGGTGAAATGATAAATTTAGCAGGTGTGGTGAGTAAAAATATTAACAATTGTGGGATTTGGGTAAAGGCCTCTGGGAGCTCTTTATATTATTCTTGGAAGTTTTTGTAAATCTAAAGTGATTTGAGAATAAATAATAATATTAAAAAATTGCCATAACTAATGTGTTCTTTTCTTGAATTCAGAAGTAGGTGATCTTCAACTAATTTCAGATGCCACGGGGGTGCCAGGACATGTAATGCTTCATTTTCTGTAGCTATCTTTTCCCTTTGATAAGAATATGTTCATCTGTGAATTTCTGAACATTTCATCCATAAAAAAAGAAGGATATTATGTAGTTCATTTTTTTATGAAAAAAAGAACCTCAGAATTTTTCTAATGAATTTGTCGATAATGAGATCATGGTTCTTAATTTACAAAAAAAGGCAATAATTTTATTCTGTTCAGTGAATATTAAAACAGTTTGGCTTTGGTGAGAAGACCATGTTTTTGTAACATACAGCGGCATCCTTCAGCTTTGCATTTGCACCACTTGTTTGCATGGCAAGGGCGCAGACACTGGTGGGCAGACCCCTACTTCCTTCTTCAGCCTGTGATAATGCTGTGTTCATTTTGTATCCTGTTTTCCCCTCAGTGATTTTGGCTGGGATGGGACAAGCACACAACGAAGATGGTATATTCTAAATTATTGCATGAACACAAAAAGTGAAACTTACTGGTCCTTTGAGCCAGTTGAAAATTTTTAAAAATAGATTTTTTTCTTGGATTCAATGACCTACAGTGTTTGTTTTAGTAAGATGTGTTCAAGCTTTGTAAGGTTAGAGCCAACCGCCTTGAGCTCAAGCTGAAAATTCACGGTTTGCTAACTCTCTAAATTACCTGGCACCCTGTGTTCTGGTCTGCGCTACTGTACACATTGGAAAGAAACACGCTTTAGAAAGGCCATATGGGTTTCCAGCAATCCGAAAAGGCAATAGAAATTGCTTTGAAATCGGACTAATCCTCCAGATAACATCAATATGCTGGCAAACCCCAAACTTGTCTGTGCTACAATGAAATTTTAAATGCATAAATAACAGCATGTTAGAAATGGTCTTTATTTAAAGGATTTGCATTATACCATGAGTAAGTAAGACTGGTACCCGTGCACAAAATAATGCTTTATGCTGTCTGGTTTCATCTATTACTAGTGGAGGATTTAACTATCTTTTCAAAGTGGCAAAAAAGTCCTTTCTGTACAAATATGCATTTTGTTTTCAATGTCAATTGTTGAGAGGATTGCTGTGAAAATCTAGGCTGCTAATAAATCTAGGAAATTTCATTTAGTATAAAATGAAAAGAATTTGGCAGATGACTGAATTCTGGTTTTGTCACTTCCCAGCTAAGTTCCCTTACCTTAGATAATTTACTGAAGCCTTCTAACTTCCACTTTTCAAATATATTGGATGAAAATTTTATAAACACACAAACACACACATATACAAAATTTAAAGATGGAAGTTTTATATAAATTAGAAAGAGTAACCAAATGCCAATTAATATTAGGAAACTTGGGGCCAGCCTGGTGGTGCAGCAGTTAAATTCACATGTTCCACTTCTCGGTGTGGCCTGGGGTTGGTGGGTTCGGATCCCCGGTGTGGACAAGGCACCACTTGGCATGCCATGCTGTGGCAGGCGTCCCACGTATAAAGTAGAGGAAGATGGGCATGGACGTTAGCTCAGGGCCAGTCTTCCTCAGCAAAAAGTGGAGGATTGGCAGTAGTTAACTCAGGGCTAATCTTCCTCAAAAAAAAAAGAAAGAAAAAATTAGGAACCAAAGAAAGAATTGACCACTGAGCTTCCTATTGTTTTATGTCTTTCCAAGAAACATAAATAATATCAATAATTTTCAGATTTTGCAGTGTAGCAGAACCAAGAGGAAAAGGAGAGCTTAGATTTTCACTCCTGGTCGGGTTGTAAAGATTTTTGATTAGATCCTAGCACCCTACATGGCTGTCCCTGCACCCTGCTGCAGGCTCCCCCTTTGGGTGAAATGGCAGCAGCACTAACCAGCTGACAACAGCATCAGCTGCCAGTCCAGAAATTCTCTGTCACAAGGTGGAGTTTTCCATTCTCCGTCATGCTTTGGGAACACTTCATCTATGAGCTGACAGGAGTTTGAGAGAAGATTCCAACAGATTACTATCACGGCAGCTAAGAGCAAACCAAACCTCACGTCCATCGAGAATCTGAAAATGAAACCGAAACAGACACTGTTTCCTTGGCTATAGAAGATAAGCTCCTCTTACGTAACCTGTCTCAACTCTTAAATGGCATTAGATGGATTTTATAAAAATGCTTTATATAAATAGTTCTTTAAAAGCAACAAGCTATCTGCAAAAGCACTCCTGTTCTTAGAAGCTTATTCTTCCTCTTTCTGTGTTTTGAATGCTTTCACCACTGGGACAGATAAAAGTAAAGGAAGTGAGGGGCTGGCCCCGTGGTCGAGTGGTTAAGTTCACGCGCTCCGCTGCAGGCGGCCCAGTGTTTCGTTGGTTCGAATCCTGGGCGCGGACATGGCACTGCTCATCAGACCATGCTGAGGCAGCGTCCCACATGCCACAACTAGAAGGACCCACAATGAAGAATATACAACTAAGTATCTGAGGGGCTTTGGGGAGAAAAAGGAAAAAATAAAATCTTTAAAAAAAAAAAAGTAAAGGAAGTGAGAAGGTGAGCTTTGTTTGCTGATGACCTGAAAAGGGATGTCTTATTTCACGGGAAGCCATGAATATGTAGACAACAGTCATGTCAATGTAGATGTCGTGGCCACTGTTGGAAGAACTATCAAACTTTCAAACACTGTAAAGAACATTAATTTTATGTGAATTCCTATTGCTTAAATGTTAGAAACTGATTTTTTAAACCTGTTTGCAACAACAGCAGCAATTAAAACCCAAACTTTTAATTAACAAAGCTACTATCTGCAATAGTTATATAAAAGTATAGAATTTCTAGGAATGAATTTGAAAAATATGCCAAAGACTATACATTGAAAGTTATAAAACTTTTCCACACATTTAAGCCTAAATATATGAAATATATATTACATTGCATGGATTCACAGTTATAATTTCCTAAAGTTGTCCTTTTTCCTAAAGTGGCATGTAGATTTATTACAATTCTAATCCTAATCCCTCTGAATACAGTTTGGGTACATGCATGTCATGGTCTGTGACATGCGTTTTTGTGGAATTTAACAAGTTTTTTCTTAAATTTATATAGAAAGCCAAAAAGTCAAGAATAGCAAGATTCTTCCAAAGAAAATGAATAAAAAGAATCACTTTAAAACTACTAGTCATTAAGTACTGGCAGCACAGGGCTAGATAAAAACTATAGAATATAGAGCCCAGAAATACACCTGAAACTTTAACATATGACAATGACATGATGGATTACTGAAGAACAGAAGCTGTTGAAAAATGGAGGTGAAAAAATAATTATCAACGTGGAAAAAGTGAAAATGAGGTTTCCATTCCACACTTTACATATAAATTCCCACCAGAAAAATAATTTGAATGTTAAAAGCAAAATGTTAAATTTTATAGGCAAAAAGTCATACATATATGCACATAAGATATATGTCTTATGCATATATAATCTTTATTAACTTTATGACTTCTGATACGAAAATATTTTCTTAAGCACTAGTGTATAAATATTAAAGAAAAGACTGATCAACAAAAATCAACTATAATTAAGCATTTACATCCATAAGACACACATTAAGAAAATTAAGAGATAAAAAATGGGAAGAAGAAAAGAAGATATTTGCCATATGTATAACTCACAACGTTTTGATACATAAAACATAAGAAAAATGCCTGAAATAAATAAGAAAAATAAAAAACCAAGAGAAAAATGGTCAAAGAGTATGAAGAGATATTTCACAAGTGGAAATGGAGAGCACAGTGAGATAGTATTTGCACCTACTTCATGGGCAAAATAGCAAGTATGGTAGCATATAACCTATAGAGAAGATGCGAGTCAATAAGGCCTCATACACTGCCGGTGACAGGAAACTCTTCTTCTGCATTCTGCAGTAAAATGTGGTGTTTTCTTGTGAAATTCAATATATGCAGATTGTATGGCCAGGAAACATCACTATTGTTTATTTACCCAAGAAAAACACATAGAAGAACATTCATAGTAGTAATCATCATGGCAAAAAGCTGAAAATTTCTTTTGACAGGAGAATGGGTGAATAAAATATATTTTAATTATGTTATAGAATACTATAGAGCAGTTAAAATGAATAACTTACAGCTGCATGCAAAATCTTGTATAAATCTTAGTAGTGCAGGGTTGAATGAAAAAGAAAATCCTTGAAGATTACATATAGTATCGAATCCTTTTTTTAGGAGTTCAAACCTTTGTACACTTTAACAATAAAGGGCTTCTTAGAATGGAAGAAAGTTACATGATGACCTGAAAGATGAGGAGGAACCAGTAATGTATAGAGTGAGGGAAAGAACATTCTTCACGGAAACACACACACCATTGAACATATCTCAGGGATTGCAAAAATGACTTGTAAATGGTGTCACGCTGTTGAAAGGAATCTTGCTCCTCCAGCAACCGACTGTAGTACTTCCAGCTGCCTTCTCTGCTTCTGTGAGGCACACTATTAGTCTTCTCTCTTAGGTAGAGATGCCAGATCTGATATATCTGGCTTGAATTCTGAGCTTCTATTTATATGCATAGTGAAATTATGCACGTAACCGAGGATCTATTAAACCAATATTTTCCAGACTATAATATGGTGCTATCACATTGATGTGAGGGGGAGAGACCAGAAAGGGGATCCCTAATGTTGTGGGAAGCCTGAAATAGCACGATTTGCTTACCCTCAAAAGCCTTTGGGACAGTGACATCAGAACTATTTGTACATCTTCTCTGAAACTGTCAGCAGTGATTTCATTGTTTCATCAGACATCTCTGAGTGACCCAGCCTCTGACAGAAATACAAATCCTCCCAGACTGCCGCTCTATATTCTTGGAGACATCCCTGGCCTGACGCAACTCCCCAAAACTCCCGTAAAAATCCCCTGGGGACATTCTCACTGACTCCTGCTCTAGACCCTTCCCATTTCCTCTCCTTGAATATTAGCTGGGATCTGACTTTCCCCTTAGGACAGCCTGCTCAGCACCCTTTTGTGTCAAAGCTACATGTCCCCCAAATCTTTTCAAGATTCTGTTAACCCCTAGACCTTGTCATGTCCTCTCTGTGCAAAGCACTCTGGTAGCTGTGGGTTTATCTGATCTTGTTTTCCTTCTTTGATAATGACATCACTTTCCTTTCGAGGAAATGTCTGTCCATGTTATTAGGAAGAAAATCCCTTCTCCTTCAATACAGTTTTCTAGATTATTTTGAATAAAAATAATTCCTTTGTTCTCCACATCACTTTGTGAATAAAGGCGTAGCACCTTTTTCAAAGTGGCAAATCTAAAATACCATATTAAGAGAATCAGTTAAATGCCCATTTTATTGTTTATTAGTGTTTGATTCCTAATGCTCTGGGGAACATGATTTGAAATTGTCTAAAATTGCCTAGAAAATGATAATTCAGAGAAATATTTCAATGCATATAGAATTTCTAGAAAAATTGGTGTGTTTATAATTTTGCCTCATATTACTTATTCTCAATTTAGCAGAACATAGTTTCTTTGATATTG
Source organism: Equus asinus (assembly GCF_041296235.1). Lineage (NCBI taxonomy): Eukaryota > Metazoa > Chordata > Mammalia > Perissodactyla > Equidae > Equus > Equus asinus. The sequence goes on from NC_091818.1 coordinate 44,017,247, forward strand.
ATACTAATAACCTCAGAAGTAGAATATTGAAAAATAATTTATTCTAAGTTTATTCTGTTACTTAATACAAATATTTCTAACTGATGATAGTTGTATTCTCATGGTTCTACTGCCAGTATAGTGTAAATAGCAGGGAGATGCATGTGTAGATATCTGACTCAGAGGGAGGAGCCTATATTCCAGAAGAAAGAGTCAAGAGCCATTGAGAGGTAGTCCCAAGTCTTGAAATCTTATCAAGGAACTCCCAATATTTTCCTGGCTAGATTTCAAAACTGTTATGGACCAGTGACTCCTTTTTACTTTCCATTTTCACCCTTTTTGATTTGATCTGTCTATTGCTGTTATCTTATGCCTGTCCCACCACTGCATTTTGGGTGGGATGGTAAGATAACTTGCCTCTAGTTTCACACAATCACAGAAAGAGATGAATTGTGCCTGAGGAGCCGTACTAAACAGATTCCACCCAGAAGCCTCATCTGCACTGAGACCTGATTTAGATGATGAGATTTTGGATTTCAAGTTGAAGCTATGATGGGATGAAACTCCTGAGAGCCTTGGGAAAAGAATGCATATATTTGCATGTGGGAAGGATGTGAATCATTGAAGGAAGAAGGTGAACTGTGGCAGACAGACTTCAGGATGGTGCCCATGAGCTCCACCTCTTGGTGTTCACATCCTTGCATAATCTCCTCCCTTTAAGTTTGGGAGCGACCTGTGACTTGCTTTCAACCAAAAGAATATGGCAAAAATGATAGGATGTTACTCCCATCATTACACCACATTATACAGCAAAGGTGGTGGAATGTCACTTGTATTATTGCACTACATTAAATGCTAAAGGTGATAGGATGTCACTTCTGTCATTATGTTATACTATATGGCAAAGGTGGTGGGAGGTCACTGTCATTATTAGGTTATATTATATAGCAAAGGTGATGAGATGTCATTGCCATGATGACATTACTTTTTAGGGGACTCCATCTTGCTAACAGCCTCACTCTAGAGTCTTACTCTCCATTCTGGCAGTGAAGAAGAGTCATGAGTCACATAGTCCCCAGAACATCAATTGGGCCAGAAAGACTGAGTAAACTTGAAAGGGGCCCCTTCCATGACCAAGCTCCAGAGGAGAACCCCCAGTCCTTCCTGACACTTCAATTGTGGTCTTGCAGGGATCCAGCTAAGCTGTGTCAGGACTCCTGACCCAGAATGAATAATACCGCCCACTGTTTCTTGCTCCTGCCTGGTGGACGTTCATTGCCCAAGGCTAACCACAGTTAAGAGGCATTATTTTGTTTCTGATCAGTTTTCTATATTCCTTAGAGAGAAATAAAGTGCTGTTCTGATTGATTTCTGGCTATGAGTTTGGGCTTAAAATAAAGAATCTCTAGGAAGTCATTGAAGCAATCAACACATGGAAAATGGTGGCAAAAACACATTAGATTAACAGCTCATCTCCTTCAAGGATGCTATCAGAGAAAACAGCTGTAAACATGGCATAAATTCGATTCAAGTTAAGCACAGCAATCTAGTTCAGGCTATTGATCTTGTCCCTAATAAATTAGTGGGTGAATGCCTGGCTGGGCAGAACAAAGGTTGTTGAAAATTCCTCACCTGTAAACACTCTTGAGTGATTCCCAACACTGTTTTATCCAACCCGATTATATAAAAGAGCTTAGGAACTAATTCCCAGTTATCCAGGCAAAGGTTTGGTGTTAAAAGAAAGCAGTGCTTTTAACACCAATTAATGCATGGTTTATAGGGTCCCATATGGCGTATGCACTGATGGAAGAAATGCATGGATTAAAACGGAGATGAGATTAAATGAAAGGAATAAGTAAGCAATACCTTTGCTAAACGAAAGTGTGCAGGTACTTGTTTAAGCACCTTCTGGCAGGGACAAGATTTAAAACATATATATTTTGCTGGTTTATTTATTATAAAAATTAATTTGGTGAACTATCATGAGTTAAATGATCTGGTAAGTAAAAGAAAAAAATATTTCCTTGTCTACCCTGGATTCTTGTAGAAAATGGGCAAATGCTGCTGTAAATAAAAGAACAGTATATAAAGTTAGATGTACAACAGTACTTACTCTCCAAATGTGGCCTTCAGCAATTTATTGACTACTGAAAAAAACATATGCCAGCACGAAGCCAGCAAGCCGCAGATAATAGACCATCTTGAAAGAGGATCCTTTTATTCTGCACACAGCAGTAGGTGATAAATGACTCTAATGTCAGTGCTTCATTTTTTCTTCTCTTTTTTCCCCCCACAGCATATCTTGGATCAGAGACTAATAGCCCCCCAGGAGAAGATGTCTTGGCACTAGCCCTCCTCATCTGTGATAGCCGCGGTTATCCAACATCTGTCAGTAACTTCCAACAGGGGTGGGCCGATAGCTTGCTGTTTGTCTACCTAAACACTTGGCATTTTCAGCTATAAAATAGGAGAAAGGAACATAATGTAATTTATTTCTGTAAATGGGAGAGGTTTTATGATCCTGGAGCCAGAGTTTAGCCAGAGGGCTTTGTAGTATTAACTATTTCTCTTAATATATACCCCAAACAATGATATTTGTCATAAAGGTTTCCTACAGTGAACAGGAAACTGATTTCTAAACCACCTCATGGCAAGGCTTATTTCAATCTTGGGCTTTGAAAAGAAGAAAGGGAAAACACATCAATTTCACAATTTCACAGTGACGTTACATCGTATGAAATTTCTAGTGTCCAGTGATGCTTGGTATGTGTGTAAGCATTTAATCCAAGCAGATTTTAATGTCAGTTTGAGAGAGCTGCCTAAAACTTTTCATCAGCCTGTGCAAGTTGGCCTGACTGAAAATGGGCACACCTCTTAATAGGCAGAAAGTAGGGCCACCATTCAAAGTTGTCACCATAGTAATGCAAGGACTCAATTCCCCCTTAAGAAAATATATAATCGTAATTGTAACCTAGTCGTATGTGTTTGGTCATCTTTAACAGAAGACTTTCTGCCTCTTTAAGAACTTATGGTAAAATAAGGGGACGATTCCCCGAGATGCGCTGTGAGAGTTGTTTAGAGAGGAGCTGTGAAACCATTTTGAGAAACGGATTCAAGAGCCGTAATGAAGACAGATAGCAATTAAGGGCTCTTGAATCATTTAATAAAGAGAAGAGATTAAGGGCGGCTGGTCCTCCTAGGAAATCAGTGAAGAGCGGTGAGATAGTTAATTAGTGGCAACCACTATGTGCTTTCGTGGATGTGGGAAAGTGCTGCCCAGATTCATTTTGGGGAATGATGGGCTTTTGATTACTAGCAGCTGGGAGTGATGCCAGCAGCCAGCCATCGGCTGTCAGAGTCTAGAAGGGCCTCGTAGTTGGAGAGTCAGGAAGACCATGTTTCTTCTGGGTGGTGCCCATTCACGGATTGGTCGACAGAGAGAGGAGAGGTCTGGCCTCTTCCTCCAACTCAGGGTGGCATGTATGGAAGGGTTAGCCCATCTTCAGAACTCCCCCTGGCTTGGCTGAGGATTCTGTAGATTCCTCATTGCAGAGACTATACTCAAAGGAGCAGCAAGACCTGGCTAATATTGACCAGTCGTATCCAGAAAAGTATGAATACGTTTGGATTCTGAGGTGCTTGACAAAGGGGAGCAAACCATAAGGTTTGATATGAAGAGTGTATATATAGGGAGACTCTCTCAAGATGAAGGACCCCAACGAGGACCCCAGAGAAGGGGAGAACCTGGTGCTAAGAGGTTTCCCAGCAGCATGGAAAACAGTGACGGCACACACACTAGATAAGGTTGAAATGTCTGAAACTCACATGACCGTATGTGCAAAGAAGGGGTTAAAGGGGTTCGCAGAAGTGGAATTCGCTGAGTGCATAGACCAGGGCCAGACAACACACTGTGGGCCTGGAGGATGCACCCTGTAGCAAAGCAGTAAAGAATACACCATGAAAAGGGTCCTCGGGTGAGTAGGAGATCTGCAGAGCGTCTCTTCCGTAGGCCAGGGCTAATGGGAGGAGGTACAGTCACAAAACCAGGCTTACAGATAGCAATAGGGATGACTGGATTCTGAAACAATAGAGGCCAGTGGGTGGTACTTAATGGTCCACAGCCAGACGGATTAAATAATTATAATGACCAGCAAAGTTGGACCAGCAGCCAGGGGACTTGAACCCACAGAGGGTTATGGAGAGCGTTAATAAGATACCGCATCCCTACAGGCACCAGCAGGGGCTATGCCTCCATCTGTACAATCAATACAATTAAACAAGGAATGGTCAGGAGGCAGAGGACAGTTGCCCCAATAAAAAGTCATAATCCTTTGCCATTTTCCAGGTGAATCCAAGATTCAGGTGCAGAAACCGTTACCTGAAGGAGAGGTTCAATTATTGCAGCTCCCAGGAAAGCGTCATGATGTTCAGTCTCCAAGTCCTTCTGGGATCTTTCCGTGGGAAACTGTGCACTGGGGAAGGAGGGAGAGCCAGACCTTCCACACCAAGTTGAGGAATCACCAAGTTGCCAGTGATTCCTCAAGAACTGAAGGGACCTTATGGAGTGGGGGCATCTCGAGGCCATTTAACGAATGGAGCCCAGATTCATGACCAGGTCACATTGGTTCTCACTGGGTCATATCCACCCAATGGTCCTTTCCCTGGTTCCCAAATTTACTTGGAAGTTGAAACAAGCTTCACGTCTGTTCCTTGACTTGTGGTGTGCCAGCTATTGCATTTAGGAAAGCCAAGTGGCAACCTCTAAAACTTTCTTCTCCCCATCAGAACAATACATCAAACACAGTATTATATCCCGGAGAGGGAAAGTCAAAAGTTACTGACATCACTGAAGACCTAAAAGCTACAGGTGTAGTGAGCACCACCATATCTCCATTTACTGCAGCATAATGGCCTCTGCAGAGACCAGGCAGATACCAGAGCATGACAGTGAACTACTCTGAATGCAGTTAGCACCCCCATTGTGGTCTCTCAGCCAGATGGTACGTTGGGTATGCAGACATCCATCTAGCAGATTCATTCTTTTCCATTCCCGTTGAAAAAGAAGATCAGAAACAGTCTCATTCACTCAAAACTGTGGACTGTGTTAATTCTCACACCTTCTGTCCTAACGGAAGAAGTCTAAAGAGACCTGTGACCCCATGAAATAGCACAGAGGTTCACCACCTCAATGACACGGTGCTGACTGAAGAGAAGCAACAAGTGGCTGGTCACAGGAGTGATGGTAAGATGATGAGCTCTAGAAGGGATCCGCTCCCTTATAAACGTGTTGGTTACTTGGGTGTGCCAGGATATCCCTGTAAAATGAAGACAAATGTCGCACAGGGTATCTCCCACCACAGAGAAACCAGCACAGCAGCTCATAGGCATCCAATAGCCACCTATTCCACACCAGGTAAAGCGATGAGGCCAGCAGAGGTGTACCATAGGGCAAGGGGATCTAGAATGGAGATTACAGAAGGAAGATGAGGAGCAGAGTTGCAACATTCAGAGGCTGCAGTTCTTGCCATTGACCTCCCTCTTGTCTACTTCCCTTAGGAAGAGAGACCCACCAGAATCCTGGAGCGCCTTTTCCTAAAATCAATGCAGAACGTATCGGATGATCGTAATGGGTGGACTGTGGCCATGAACCATGCAGAGCCCCCTTTAGGAATGGAGCATTTATCTCCCCCGCTGTGTAGAATGCATCCAGAGGACAGCTCTCAGCTGCTGCCCATCTTCAGGGGCTGCCTTCTCTGCAGAGAGCTGCCTTCGCAGGGTGGCTCAGATCCAAATGACTGAAGGGCGTGCGGCTATGAGAAAGAGCACAGGCTCCCGCTTCAACTCGGAAGAGCTCTGGATTTATCGGTTTATTCCATCTCTAGGATCCTCCATTGGATTGACTGAGGTGGCCATTATGACTGAATCACAGCTCAAACATCCCTCTTCTAAGACTTGTTCTTTCTCCTTGTTTCTCTACCCCCGCCCCAAACCAATAAGACCCCTCCTGCATGCTCATCTGTCTTAGAATCTGCTTTCCAGACCCCAACTGCAACCCATAGGCATTTGATGTGCTGGAGGAATCGGTCCAGCTCCGTAAATTTAGTGATGCATTCCCTACTCATTTCCAGTCTCATGTAATACCACCGTCTTCATAAAGCACAAAAATTAAGAAAATATGTTCAATCAAGAAATCCCCCAGGCTTTGGTTTGAGTGAATTAGAAAGGCTGGGAAGAATATAGAACTTGTCTCTATGTGGATAGATGCGCGTTCTCCTTATTTATCTTAAGCCAGTCGTTAAGCTAATGTTTTGCAGACCCTAAATTGTTAATCCCCTTGGTACAAGTTCTTTGTGATTCAGGCAGGCGCCTGTAAGTGAGAGATTCTGGGAACAAAATTGGTGGGAATAGTTAATTACATGAGTTCAAAACTGAAGTTATGGTTTGTACACATTATATAGATCCACACCCCCCCAAAGCAATTTTACTACACATGTAATTGTTTTAGAATAAACTTTTTCCGAAGAATATCATTATTTCAGTCCCAAGTAAATTTGTAATAAATCAGGTAGACTGAAATGTAAGTTTTCATGCAAATTGGAATTTTATTTACTGCTGGAAATATTCGTTGTTATCCTGAAGACAAAACTTCAAATCTCCTCAGGTTTAAATTTTTTCTTAAGTCCTAATATTTCTTTTTTTGACAATACACTTGACTACTGTTATTGCACAAAGTATGAGTGGGATCATTTATTTAATTCTTGAAATACAGTTCAATTTAGGGGCCAGCCCGGTGGCACAGTGGTTGTGTTTGCACGTTCCACTTTGGTGGCCTGGGGTTCAATGGTTTGGATCCCAGGTGCGGACCTGTGCACCACCTGTCAAGCCATGCTGTGGTAGCCATCCCACATAGAAAGTAGAGGAAGATGGGCACTGATGTTAGCTCAGGGCTAGTCTTCCTCAGCAAAAAGAGGAAGATTGGTGGTGGATGTTAGCTCAGGGCTAATCTTCCTCATAAAAGAAAATACAGTTCAGTTTAGAAAGCATGGGTTTAGCACTGACTAAATAGAATTAACAAAACTGGCCTCTTCAAAAATTGTGAGATGAGATGTTAGTCATATGGGAGTTTCAGATTTTGTATAATAAATGAATATCTTCTCATTTTCATCTAATCTCCAACTATTCAGATGAATTTGATCAAAAGTGGATTTTGGTTTGCATTATTGACAGCTCCATGGTGGAGCTGTCACAGTGGAAGAGAAATTGGAATTTTGTTTCCATTGTACTTTCTGACAGATGCTTGGAGTCAGAATCAAACACAGACCTCACGTTCTAGTGTTGTGCATGTTCATTATGATACAAAATTCCTTTGAGAGAAAGTGGTCTCTTCAACACTAGCTACAGAAGGTAGTTTATGCATCACAGCTTACACTGGTTTGATGTTGGGACCTTGAAGTTTCTATGCTTTATAGATATAAAAAATCACGATTCACAATTCAGATTTTTTCATTTGTTTTCAGAAATATCCATTTAAGCACTCACTTCCCACTCTCTTCCAATCTCTCCAAGAGATGTAATTAATGCAGATTAGTGGAGAAAATCTTTAAAAATGAGCCATTTTTTTAAAAATCCTGAAAAGCAATCTTATATGTCATATGTTTTCCTTCAATTTTAAATCGTAATACTTACATTGGCAGGAATGAAATAACGTATGTGCACTTGTATATCGTTTTATTTCAGGGTGTTCAAATATGCTTAAACTTACAATATGAAATATTTCCCTCAAGTCTCATACTGAATAATCCTGGGTCTATATTAATGCTGTTTCATGTGTAGTTTCTGCTGTCTCGTGCCTCAGTTTCAATCTTGCACTGATCACAAAATTTCTGAAACTTGTAAATTTCTGAGTCATGACTCCCCCCAAAATCTAATATTGCAATGTTCTTGTTTAAAAAAATATGTAGCTCAACCACACACAAAAAAAAAGAAAGAAAAAGAAAGGCAAAAACAACAAGGATAACATCTTCCCTTACGCCCTGCCTCTTCCTGACGGCCACATGTCTGTGCTCACCTTGGCAGCCAAACTTCAGCTGACAGTCTTCTCTTCCTTTTCTTAGTAAAACTTTCTGATCAGATTGGGGCCCCACACTCCAAAAACAAACTTTCCCAAAGCCCCCAGTGACCTACACTTTTATAAAGCTCATGGTCAAGTCTCTGCCGTCATCCTATCGGCTTATCAATAATATTTGACATAGTTGATAACTCTCTGCTTTGGTCAATGCTTTCTTCATGTGGCTTCCAGGAAAACACATGTCCTGGTTTTCTTTTGGACTTTTAATGCAGAATGCCTCAAGTTCCTTCTTGGATTGCTGCTCTCTCATCTCCACTTCCTTGATGATCATATCCAGTCTTGCGGTTTTGTTAGCATCTATACACTAATAATCCCCAGATTTACATTTCTGTTCCCTATCTTTTTCATGAAATTCAGACTCATGTAGCCAACTCAAATAGAGACCGGTTGCAGCTTCCCTAGAGGTTCGTAGACACTTGCCGTGACTTCATACGCCAGAGCTTAGATCCTGATTTTCCAGCCTCTTCACTGGGTCTGCCCCATCCCGTTAGAGGTGATCACATCCTTCCATTCCCTCAGAGCGAAAACATTGAAACTATCCTGTCTTTTCTTTCCATTGCAGTGAATATCCAATCTAATATCAAATTTGGTTGACTCAATTTTTTAAATACATTCTGAACCTTCCTGTCATGCTCATTGCTACCACCTGACGCGAGCCAACATTTTCCGCTCCTGGATTGTTGCCATGGGCTCCAGGTGTTCTCTCTGCTTTTACCCCTGCACGCTTGCCATCTCTACTCAACACAGCAGCCAGAGTGAGGCAACAGTCACGTAAGACATACCATGTCACTTCTGTGCTCAGAACTTTCCAATAACGCCCTTTTTACTGAGAATGAAGGCAAAGCCCTGGTTTAGTCACAGGACCCTGAATAATCTGATGCCCTTTTTCCACCCCGATCTTATCCTCTGCTCCTCTCCTCTTCCTGTCTAAGCTGGTGTTCGCCAGCCTCAGTGCTGTTCCTCAAATGGGAAGAGCATGCTCCTTGCACAGGACCTTTGCACTGGCTGCTCTCTGCCCTCCTCCGAGTTCTGTTTTTCTCGGTGAGTCCTAGCCATTCCTTTTAACTTGCTTTATTTTTCTTCATGTCACTTATCACATTCTAACATATGATACACTTTATTTATTTATTCTGCTTTTTGTCTATTTTCTTCCACTAGAATATGAGCCCTAGGAAGCAAGTGACTTTGCTGGTGTTGTTCTCTGTTGTATTGTAAGCACGCACAGTAGGCCTGATTCATCACAGGTGCTCAATCAATATTGAAAAATAGGACGAAAGATGGAAAGAAAGAAGGAAGGAAGGAAGAAAGGAAGGAAGGAGGGAAGGAAGGAAGGAGTGATTGCTAATGATCCTTAAACATTTTAAAAATATGTTCTCTCTATGAAATATGTATTATTATAAACAGTGTTCAGAATGAAAATGATGTGTGTAAATTATATACTTCAGGTCACTTTTTCACTTAATATTAGCATCAGGAGAACAGAACATATAGAGAGGCTAATTTCAAACTGTGCAGTATTGTAGTCATTTAATTTGTTTGACCTACATAATGAGCAGAATGGGAAGTGTTCCAACCCCAATCCGTTAAAAGCAGGTAGTTCATGCTAGATTATGAAGCATTCTTCCTGGTTTTATTCCTAAAGAAAAGTCTTCAGTGGCAGAAATGTCTAAGCTGGTATCAATGGCACATGATTAAGTCAAATCGGCTGTGGTAGGAAGATGATGAAAACTCTACAGAATAAGTGGACTTCACTTTCAAAGACCGTGCTTCTACAGGGAACCTATGCATCACTCCATATGGAAAGCTTCCATTTGATCAAGAATAACTAAATCGTAGCTGTAAAATGAGTGTCTACTTTAACTAATATGTTTTAAAATTTGCAAAATAACTGGTAGAATATTGACCTCAGACTTAGTCTCATACAGACTCAAGACAGGAAATCATGTTCTTTTGGGTAAAGGACAGCCAGGCTGATAATGTAGAAACTGGACTCAGCTGTGGAGCTTGGGAGCAGCGCCCTGCTTGTCAGGTGTTACCCGTATCAGCCTGTGTCTGTCGGAAGGAAAATTTATGGTACTCAATAAACATCATAAAGCTTACTCAAAAATTTTAGAACTAGAAAAAGACAGGAAAGATATTGCTAAATCAGTCAATATCCTCCTCAGATCAGCTGTAAGAGGTCAATCTGATTTTTGCATGTACTCCATATTCCAATGAATCACCCTAAAATGCCATTTATTTAAGTGACTAGAAATTCACAAATGAAATATCAACTTCAAACCACTGAGTCAAATATTTTCAAATTTGTTATGAAGCTTTTAAACAGAAAATTGTGTAACAGATCTCTCTGTAGCCACCACTGATGATTAAACAAATGGGAATGTTCTACTATATTTGCTTCATACTTTTAAAATTTTTAAAGAGTGATATAAAACCTTCCAGACAGGGTTAAGCGTCAGCTCTTTGCATCAGTCTCACTTCCTCAGAGAGAACCCCCATGCTGAAATCGGTACATATTGTCCTGAATACACTACTGCCCTTTTATTGCTTACGTATGCGCCCATAAGCAACACTTTATGCAAGTGCATACATACCTACTACTTGTGTAAATAGAATCATAATATACATATATTTTTGCAACATCGTTCTCCCCCTCAATACTACGTACATGAAGTTGATTCCTGTGTAAGTAGATGAATAGATTTGGTTAATTCTAACTTATAATGTTTGTATAAAAATATCACAATTTCTTCTATCCCCCCACTAAAGGATCATAATCTCATTTCAAATTTTTCCTATTACAAAGAAACCTAAAGTGCCATCATCACACAGTTCTCTTATGCCCATATAAAAATGTTATCTAGAAATCTAAAATTTTCCAGGAACAGCTAAGTGGATTTGCTACAACATCCCATTTTAATGGGGTTGCAGAATTGCCTCTCCGTGGCGATTTTACAAAGTCTCATCACCACCAGCAACTTTTAAGAGTTCCTTTTCCCTGTTCATTTGAGCTAACTCTCTCTCTGTCAGATATTCTTTATTGCAAATCCAATTAATAAGAAATGGAATCTCAGTTTCTTAATTTGCATTTCTTTGATTACCAGTGTGGTTTTAATTCCCACCGACTCACGGGGGCCAGCTGTGCAACTAGGGCTGTTAGAGTTCTAGCTTTCACATCTTCACGGTAAATGTCACCCCAAGACTATCAATCTTCTGCACCATTGACATTCTATGGTTACTGCTTCTAATATAAATTTTAATTCTGCTTTTGCACCTTTAGTTTTCTTATCCTTTTCTTCATAAACAGTTTGCACTGACTTGACTTGGTTCTCTATGCTATCTACCTCATTTCTGGTACAATTATCCTCTTTCCAAGTGCCGAAGGGCTGGTGGATGCCCGTAGCCACTAGCAGATGCCTGGCATCCTTCATCTAAGATTTGTAGTATGATGATGTTCTTCCCTTCAGATTCTCTTGTCACTTCTCTAAGAGGAGAATATTACCTTCTTATTCTGAAGCCATCTGTAGTCCTTCCTTTGTCTCAAACAGGGAAGGAAAGAACGTTCTCCTAACCTAAAGAATCCCATTCTCATGCCTCTTCCTTTAGGAGCCCTATGCTCTTATTGGTTCTACATCTTAGGAGCAGAATGGGCAGATCTCCAGTAATCGGAGGAGGTCATCAAGACGACATGACCACCAGTTGACACACCAGCTGGAACCAGGCAATCAGAGGCTCTTCATGTCCTCCCTTGTCCTGGGAATGTAGGTTCTGCTCACAGTTCCCACCTTGGGAGCTGTTTTCAGGGACACGGCCTTGAGAGAGCAATGTGCTGTGGAGAGCTTCTGACTAGCATATATGACTGAACCCAGTTAAGACCTCTATATAAACTTTTAAGAATCTGTGTAAATCTACTCATCTTGTGGCCACCCAATACAAGCCTTGTAAGTAAGTTCCTCTGCTTATTCCACCTGCCACCTACCAATCTGGAGTGGTCTGCCTCTTTCTTCATCTCTCCTTGCCCTCTGTGTACAGGGGCCAGTTTGTGAACCAACACCAGTTTAGCTAACAGTTCTAATCAATGACCTGGAACAAAAGTAGGCATTGCCTGAATGCCTCCTAACATGTGGGAGGGAAATGAAAGACACAGGGTGCCTCAAGTAAACCCCTGTGGAACACAGAGATAGCTGGCAAACTTCTACGGCATGAAAGTCTAGTATTTCCACATTAGAAATATGCATTAAAGGAAAATGAATCCCTAATCTGCCTCCCCCTGCCATATTGTATCAGATCTATCTCTGCTCATTACGGTGGAATTCAGGAATATGAGCAATACCGAGCACTATGCGAGTCTAATGTGAGGCTACTAGTGCTCTTGTTAATTTTCTTTTCTTTGACTCTTCATGAGAATTGGTATTGGGGATGGAATAAAAAACAGACTCAACCAGCTAGGCTCCATCTGAACCCCAGAGCAAAAGTTTGGGCATTACTAGGAGCAATAACATCAACCTACCCTGTGAAAGATGCTAAATTATTGCTGAAAGAGATAAGCATCTGCACAAAGAGAAATCATAATATGGTGGGTAAGCACACAGATGCTGAATACGTCCTGCCTGTGTGCCAACCCCAGCCCCTCTTACCAGCCTTGTGACACTGAGCGTGTTACTTAACCCGTCCATGACTTTGTTTCTTCTCCTAAGTAAATGGGAAAGTATTAATACTTACCTCAGGAGATTATTATGAGCATATATAAACATGATATGTTATATGTATCTCAGTAATTTTGTAAGAGGAATATCCATGTGCACTTCTGAGATGTTCCTTACAATTAAATGTGTCCCATGCATGCCATTCCTGATAAGTTTGGATCATTGACATCGTGTGCAAGTGTATTCGTTTTCTGATTCCCATTTTTTACCTTTGTTGCCTATTTTATTCCCATTCATATAGAAGAATCGGGCTTTTGACTTTCACTAAGGCCCTGAAGTCTCTGGATGCACCATGATTTGTCATGACCAAATGCGTTTGCCCAAGTTAACATCTTACCCTGAGGTCTGGCACTCTCATGCTTTGCGCCTAAATAGCCCCTTTTTGCCTTTGGAGATTAGGGGTGACTCAGGAGTCACCTCCTCCAGGAAGCCTTTTCTGAAATTCAAGATTAACTTAGGTGTGTCGCCTATTTGTTTTCATAGCATATTGTTCCTCTCACCGTTATAACAGCATATGCTTTATTTTTTGTTGATACTTTGGCTGTCTCTGCAAATAGTCAATAATCTCTTACTGGGGAGATTTCACACCTTTACTCTCTTGGATTATAGTTTTCAACACAGTGTCTGGTGCATAGTAAAAGCACAACTTATGTTTGTATAAAAATTGAATAAATAGCTGACTCGCACTCAAAGAGTAACCTAAAGTTTTACTGGAACATTTATGTGTGTACTATACATATAGGAATTATCTTTAAATTTAATAATCTAAATTCTCATGTATATTTGTGTGTGAGGTACACTCAGGCCAGCAAATTGCTCAGTTCTTCTGTAAATAGGTGGACCTTCTGCTTCGATCAACCTTTTGCCACCTTCAAAGTATTAATACCACTATTTAAGAATAATACACTAACATAAATTTATTCTGATTTCATCTCTGCCTGATCAACCTGATGCCTATCCCAGATTCCAGCAGCCAGGTGTAACTCTATACCTAATACATACAGTTTTTCTTCTAGTCTAGGAATAACTAAAGAGAGTCCATTCCAAGAGATACACTTTGGTGCCTTTGAAAAAGGTGTCTTTTTTTAATTGGTTGAAAATGATTAAATTTAAATTTATATTCAAGTCCAGCAAAGAAGAATATTGATGATGAAAGAAAAAAAAAAACTGGGTGGTACGATGAAGACCAGACCCTCACCCTCCGTCTTCAAAAAGCTACTCTACGAGCACGGCAGTTCTCATGAAAGGGTTTTCTTTCCAACATCATTTGGCACAAAAATTCTGACTTGGAACCTGAGAATTGCTATGGTTTTCAATCATTGTTCATGTTTTGGTCATTGTTCGTGTGCATTCTTGGTAAGCATAGTAATTGAACTATTTATGGAATATTTCATTTCAGTCATGTCCCCTCTACTTAATTCCGAAGGGCTTTGTGCAAATTTGTATCACAATAGATTATTCAATCCCTGGAATTACAAGCATTTAGTCTTAAATAGCCTTCAAAGATTTCACGCTAATGAGTTTTGTTATTAGCTTTGAAGACCCATATTAAGAAGTCTCACTGCAACCCTGGTTAATGGAGCAAGGTCACCTGAGACAACAGAAAAAGTTTTATGAAAAAAAAAAGTTGAGGGGCTGGCCTGGTGGTCTAGTGGTTAAGTTCGGCATGCTCCACTTCAGGGGCCTGGGTTCACAGGTTCGATTCTCAGGTGCAGACCTACACCATTTGTTACTCATGCTGTGACAGAGACCCATGTGTGAAATAGAGGAAGATTAGCACAGATGTTAGCTCAGGGTGAATCTTCTTCAGGAAAAAAAAAAAAAGTTGAGAGAAAATAATAAATTCTGGTCTCAGCTCTGTCATGATAAAAATGTTGGACTTAAGCCTTTTCTGCTAAGATCTCAGTTTGCCTTTTATAAAACAAAGATAATACTCAGAAAATCTTCCTACCTGGCAACCATTTGGATCAAGTGAGAAAATATGTGAGAAGACATTTCATAAGTATAAATCACTATTCAGATATGTTATAATTGTATTTCTGTTACTATTGCTTCAAGATCCCATTGGTAACATAAAGCCCATATTTAGAACTTATCATTCGTCAAGTTTTGGACTGGGTGACTATCTCTCTTTCTTTTTTTGCCTATAGTATACCATTTTTTGGCTGAGAGGTATGAGGTATGTTTGTTTTGGTTACTATCAGTACTGCAGTTGTATTTTGTGAACAGTTATTCCTGCGAGTCTGAATTCCAGGCATTATCAATAAACCTGAAAAATCACAAAATAGGGTTTAATCAATGAACCTACAAAAAAAGGAAATAACCTCCAAAAGATGAATTAAACTGACTCACTCAAAATTATATTTAGAAAAAGTAATGAAAATATGCTTATTTAAGTGTATGGCTTATATCAACTCTCACTTCTGTATAATGGTACTATATCCCAAGGAAAATTATGAAAGACACCATTCATAAAACAATTGTCACAGTTTTTACACACTTTGTTGAAATGCCTTTACCACCTAACACACTTATAATCAATTAAGTTTTGCATTTCATAAATTCTATTCAGTAAAAAATCATATATTAGAAAAAAATTTTTCATTTTATGTTCAATAAAAGGAGACAGAGTCATAAACTCTGCCTCATAAGAGAAAATGGTTGACCTAGATTTTCTTCTTTGTTTGTTTGTTTGCTTTTTGTGTGTGTTCCCCAACCTACCAAGTAGTGCTTATTTGCATATATATCACTCCTGTCTTAAATTTGTTAATTCAAACATTTTTAAAATTCAAATATACTTAAACCTGTGTTTGAGGAAATGAATGAATATCTTTTCATTTTGAAATTTTGAAAGTGAGAGTTTTTGCCTGATTTTAATTTATCTTTCTCCTTCCTCTCTCTTCTTCTTACACACGCACGGCTCACATTATTATTTTTTAATATAATCTGTTTTAATTGAATAAATATATTTTTGCAGACTTCTGTGCTGTATAGACTATCCAAAGATAATGAAATTTAGGAAATATATATAAATCTTGCTGATCAGAGAAAGAAAGGAGAAAAGGAGAGAAAGAAGAAAGAACAGATACTCTCCCCTCAAGAAAAGCAGAGTGAAGGTGAGAACACAAGGTCACATGAAGGGTGAGTGAGAAGAGAGGGTGAGAGAGAAAACATCACCCAGAGGGACGTATGGCAGCTGCATTAGGAGGAAAGATAGGATTCTGCAACCCCAGCTTCTTTAGTTCAATGAAAGCCATCAAGTGTGTGGTCCCTCCAGCTTAAAGGGAGTCCTGGAAGCTGGAAGACAATGGAGCAATGTCTTCAAAATGTAAGAGGGGATGATTTTCCAATTCAGATTTTTACCCAGCCAAAACATCGATCAATTGCATGGGTAGACTAACTATATGTTAAGATATGATAGATCTCAAAAAACGTATCTCCTGTGGACCCCTTTCTCAGGAAATGACTGAGAGCCATGTTCCAACCAATGGGGGTGGGAGCCGTAAGGAGGAGGACAGGGTCCTGGAAACTGAAAACCCAATACAGGAAAAAAGCTCTGAGGATGTCTGAGTGGCCAGCCTGGAGATTAGCCGGTCTAGATGGGAAGGGGTCTCCTGGGGGCGCAGGAAGGATGCATGGTAGCGGGAAAGGAACAGAGAGATGGACACCTGCTGTGTTTGGCTACACCTAGAAGAGAATTCAGAGGGATTTTTCTGTGGAAGAGAGGCTGGTAGGTGGAGAGGGAAGAAAGGAACAAAATTTATTAACTCCAGGAAAAATAAAAGGTGCCCAGAAAAGGAAATGTAATCACAGCTTAGCTTGGCTAAGTGGTGAAAAAGAGTAAAATTGACCGAATCAGCTCAAATGAGTGTTGGTTTTAGCTAACGCTGTCTTACCCTGTATTAGACTGATACAGATGAGACCGGGGGAGTGAGGTGGTGTAAGGCAAATCTGTCTTTTCCACAGTAAAAATATCAGTTGAAAATGTTCATTAGTGTTTGATTGATAAATGAAATGGTACACGGAGACAAATTACAGAAAGACATGCTGAAAAAGTAAAGTGTCCTTGTCTGATGGGAGATGGACTGAGGTGCGCTGGGTACCCAGTGTGACCTTGGTGATGCTGTTCGCCTCTTTATACTCTGTCTTCTTTCCCTAGGGCGGCCGTAACAGAGCACCAGAGGCTGGGGCTTCAACAGCAGACATTCGTTGTCCTGTTCTCTGGAGGCTGAAAGTCAGAGATCCAGGTGTGGACAGAGCTGGTTCCTCCAGAGGCCTCTCTCCTTGGTGTGCAGACACCGTCTTCTCCCTGTGTCCTCACATGGTCATCCCTCTGCTTGTGTCCCTGTCTTGATCTCTTCCTGTTAGGACACCAGTCATATGTGATTAGGGCCCCACCCTGATGACCTCATTTACTCTAATCACCATTTTAAAGGCCCTTCTCCAAATACAGTCACATTCTGAGGTCCCGGGACTTAGGACTCCAACATGTGAATTTTGGGAGGACGCAATTCAGCCCATAACATATGCCTATGTATAACTTTAATACAAATGAAAATAAGAATACTAATTAAAGTAGGTGCACAGCAAGTATATGTGTTTACCAAAAACACATCAAATTACACTCAAGTGCATGTGTTGCATTGTAGGCAAATCAAACCTCAATAAAACTGATTTTATTTATTTATTTATTTTTCCTTTTTCTCCCTAAAGCCCCCCAGTACATGGTTGTATATTCTTAGTTGTGGGTCCTTCCAGTTGTGGCATGTGGGACGCCGCCCCAGCATGGTTCGATGAGCAGTGCCATGTCCGCGCCCAGGACCCTGAACCGATGAAACACTGGGCTGCCTGCAGTGGAGCACGCGAACTTAACCGCTCAGCCACAGGGCCAGCCCCTCCATAAAATTGATTTTAAAAGTATGTGCCCAGGAGAATTTTATTTGAACTCAGTATTATTTAAGTAATTTTGACAATATCTCTTCTCTGGGTTGTCATTGTTTAAATTACCTAGAGTAAGAAAAGATAAATTATATATTCCCGGCTAAATAACTGAGATTCTTAGGACCCTGTTTGCCCTTTTCCTTCATGCTTATTTATCACACGCACACATGCTCACATGTATGTTCTGAGCAGGAAGGAGGGAGAGAGTGATCTGGAATCTGTCAGTTGGCAGGTCCATCCCCAAGGAGGGGAGGCAGAGATGGAGAGAAGAGTGCAGGCTGCTCGGGTGGAGGAGCACAGGGTGCAGCACTGCCTCGGCGGCAGACCCATCAATTACGTCCCCTCATACCATCGCCATTAGTCCCTGTCAGTTCTCTCCCAAATGACTCTCAGGAAAAATAAGACGTCCCTGCTTCTCCCTCTAGGTCAAGCATCAGTGATTGAGGTCACAACGGTTGTTGATTCTGTGCAGTGTCCTTTTCATATTTCCTGTTTTCTCACTTCACTCTTGGAATCATAACCTAAAGCGTAAACTCTGTGCAGTCCCCTGTGGACCGCCACCTGGATAACCCAGGACGGCCATGTGGTGTTAAAAATAGGCCAGGCTTCACTTACAAAAACGTGCCTGAGCAATGCCGATAGCCCAAAGTCAGGGAAAGGCGTAAACACGGACACCAAAGATCAGCTCCAACGCCGACAGGCCCTGCAGCATCTGCACGGCTTTCTGTTTTCCACCAGAAAGTGACTAATGAAATAGTTTGGGGCTACAAGCTCTCACAGTCACAGGGAGAACAAATGTCACAGCTTTCTCGTTCTGGCTTAGTCATATTGAGTGAACTTGACCTGGCCTACCAACCTTATTAAAAAAACTATATATATGTTATAGGTAGAGTGCAAGTCACAGAGTGTGTTCACTGAGCTGCCTCTGAGGCTGGTCTTTGTGGTAATTTACTCTCCTGCCTTATTCTTTCAATGACTTTGATGGAAGTACCTACAATTTTGAGTACTTGAATCTCTGGTAAGCTTAAGAAACTTCTGTCAAAGAGCTGTGGAATGGCTGTGTTTGGTTGTAGTCATCTTACTCAATTTGTAAATGAAAATATTCATTGGCCACTTGCTGTTTGTAAAACATTATGTCAGATATTTGAGAATAAAGGGAATATTTAGGTCTCTTTCCTTGAATGTGCATTATAAGTAGCAAGGTTCTTGTAGTGCATGTAACAATACTATAAGGCAAAAAATTTGGGAAGTACCAAGATAACAATAAAGACAAAAGGCTGGAAACATCACATATTCAGTGTGACTCCTCTATTTATGTGATCAAGGAAAACAGTTTACGATGCCATGACTGAGTCCTCATCTTATGTGGACTTGGGCTCATTCAGAAAAGAGTGAAGTGTTAAGGCTGTGAATGTGCAGCCTTCCTCAGAAGGAACAGGGACGCGTCGGTCCTTGGCAGCAATCCTAGAGAGCTACTGTTTCCTTTGGAGACATCACATCAAATCTGCTAGAGGAGAAAAATTTTTTCTTTTTGTTCCAGTTAGGAAATTGGCCATCCACAGCCATGCTTCCTCTGTGAGCAGCACAGTTATGCCAGACGCTTTCCGATGTGTGTTAAACGAAGCCACCAAATTGGCGGGTGCCCGTTTCGCATGTGGCTGGAGGCTTGCCGAGTCAGCAGTGACCCCCACTCTACTCAGGAACCCTCATCTGTGCAGCTGTCAGGGCCGTGCGTGAGTAATAAGCTCGTGCGTCCATGTGGAACGTCTCTCCCTAGGAACTGTGGCTCCATCGCAAGCAAGATGCCTGTCTAGTATGCCTCGTGCTACCTTTATATTTATGCAGTAAAGACGCAGTGAGGGGAGCATTAAATACTTCTCGTCTTGTGCACGGAGCATGCGATGAGTCATAATTGGGCAGACTGTCACATGATTCATGGCCCCTATTGCCATTTAGCAGGGCCAGCCAACTGGAAATTGTGAACGAGGCTCCTCCGTATCGGTGGACTCGAAAGATACGTGATACTGGTTCCTTCTGGAGGTGACAAATAGTACAGCGAACATGTGCAGCCTTTTTCTCAGACATTTCTTGTTTGCAAGGAAAGTCTAATTTCCTGTGACACAACAGGAAAAAAAACAGTGACTACTTCAAGCAGGTACTATAACAGTGCTTCTTAGATGCAAAATCTTATGTCTGTGAAATACCCAGTAACTTGCTATCAAAGACCCCTGTAACATTTTCTCTCCTATTTGTGCATCTCAGGGAAACGCAGATGTTTCCACACTTTCCTCTTTCTTCCTCTCTCTCCATTGCTCCCAAATTTTCCCTCTCTGTTCTTTCATGTTCTATCCACTTCCCAATTTCTGGAAATATGCTTTTCTCCAACTTGGAGTCTCTCTTCTCTGAACTGAGTGTAATTGATCTACTATGCTGATTTTTTCGTCCTTTATTTTATCTATCAGGACCAATATCAAAGAAGCTCAATGGGTGAGTATACATAGACAGAGAAGGATCAGATATTTTTTCCAAATATAATTGTAACATTTAACATTCAAATACACAATGATTGAATATCGCCTCAAATAAATGTCAAATCATTCTATGTAAATATTACTGTTCCCAATATACAGAAAGGGAACTAAAATATAGGTATTTTAAGACCTCTATCCAAGAATAATATAATTGTAGGTGGCAGACCCAGAATATAAACTCACAGTGAGGCTTTGCTGACTCTGGCATTCTGTCAACAAACTTGCAGAGTCCATTTCTGTACGAGTAGAGTTACTATATGATCATATGCAAAGCAAACATTAAGTGCCAAAATAAATGCTAATCAGCCAATTAAGGAACAAGTTATTCATAGAGGTGTAATATTTTCCAAACTTTGGGGCAATTACAATGTTTAGATATAGTAAGATTGAGTCTGCATTCTTAAACAAGCACTTTTGGAACACAGCAGATGGTGTCAAGTATTTTATAAGATTGAAGAAATGTTTTACAACTGAATCAAAACACGATATGTGTATTTTGATACTCTAGGTTATTAGGAGGGAAATAAAATATATTTAAATCTTTGTTTTATTCTGTAGTTTTTTTTAATTACAAAATGTTTTGAAATAAGCATTTTAAATTAGAAGATTTTAACATTTACAGAAAAAGTGCAAAAAGAATGCGGAGAGTTCCCATATACCACACACTTGGTTTCCTCTGTTAATAATGTCTTACGTTAATATGGTGTATTTGTTACAATGAATGGTCCAGTGTCCACACACTGTGATTAATTAAAGCCCATTCTTTATTCAGATTTCCTTAGTTGTAACTTGAGTCCTTTTTCTGTTGTAGGATCCCACCCAGGACACCACGTTACATTTCGTCTTATGTCTCCTGAGGTTCCTCTTCGCTGGGACAACTCTTCACACTTTTCTTGTTTTCGACTACCTTGGCAGTTTCAAGGAGAACTCATGTTGTGTGGAATGTTCCTCACTTGGGATTTCTCTGATGTTTTCTCATGATTAGACCGGGGTGAGGAGATCCTGGGAGCGAGAATGCAGGGATAAAGTGCCATTCTCATCTCATCACGTCACATCAGGGTACATGTCATCAACATGACCTGTCACTGCTGAGCTTGATCTTGCTCACCTGGCTGAGGCTGTTAACATTAGCTCCCTCCACTGGAAAGTGACTTTTTTTCCCCTTTCATACACTTAATGAGTGGGGAGTTATGATTCATTTTGGGGCAGAGTATCCACATAAATCATTTGAAATTATTCTGTATAGGATATCTGTCTGTTCATCTCCATGTATTTATTTAGTTAACCATTGATTTATGTTAGTATAGACTCACCAATATTTATTATATACTCTCTGTTATAATCCAATAATATTTATTTTCTTGAGCAAATTGTTCCAGTTTCGGCCATTGGCAACACTTTCAGTTGGCTCCTGTGTCCCTTTGACATAATATATTTAATCATAATATTTCAAATGTTGTTTTTTTTTTTTTTTAAAGATTTTATTTTTTCCTTTTTCTCCCCAAAGCCCTCCGGTACATAGTTGTATATTCTTCATTGTCGGTCCTTCTAGTTGTGGCATGTGGGACGCTGCCTCAGCGTGGTTTGATGAGCAGTGCCATGTCCGCACCCAGGATTCGAACCAACGAAACACTGGGCCGCCTGCAGCGGAGCGTGCGAACTTAACCGCTCAGCCACGGGGCCAGCCCCTCAAATGTTGTTTTATGTCTTCAGGGCTACTAGAAACATTAGATGTAGAAATAATTTAGTAAGCAGAAACATTACTCTTAAAAATAACAGAAATAACAGCACATGGATAATGAACTGATTCAAATGTATTTTGGGGGAAATAAGTATTAAGAATATGAAATAAAGGCTTATAAGTTTATGAAAAGATCTGGTAATCAGCTCCAATTGCTTCCATAAAGTGATTTTGTTTTAAAATATGCTTTTATTTTGGCAAAATAAAATTAGACTCCAAGGAGACCATACACAAGATATCATCTCAAGTGTCTTTCTAAACAAGCATGCTTCAGAGTTGGTGGAATTGGGGTCCATAGAGCTTGGGTTTGTCTTATCCATTTGGGTGGCATTGGCAATCTCTCTGAAAAGCCTGAAGTAGGGCAAAACTGTGATCTACTGGAAACATCAGAAAGGAGCCTGGATGGAGAGGTAAGGAATGGAGCCCAGGCAGTGGAACTTGTAAAGACAGAGGGAGACACAGAACACATTAGATAAGGGGAAGTCTATAAAATTAGAAATGGAATAAATTTAGCATTTTCTTCAATTCAGTACTTTGTTCATTTTTTCTTTGGTTAGTCCCTTAATTTATTTGCTCTTTCTCTCAAAAATTATTTATCAAGGCCTTTCTTCCAGGCACTGTGTCAGGCACTACGAAATCAAAGACGAATAGGACACAGTCTCAGTTCGTGGGGTTTACTGTCCACTGGGAGCTGGTGGGTGCCAAGACTTCTACAGGATAAATGAGAGAATGTCCTAATAGGTGTGTAGACTTCATCTGTGGGGGCAGAGAGGAGGAGCACCTGATCCAATGGTTCCTAGTACTGTCTTCAAGTTCCTCAGTCCTTTCTTCTGCAATATCTAACCTGCTGTTAACTCTACCCAGGATATTTCTTGCCTCAGACAAATTAGTTTTCATCTCTAGATGTTTGATCTGGGTCACGTTATATCTTTCATGCTGTACATGACCCATCTTTCCTCTAGGTTTTTGCAC
This sequence comes from Equus asinus, assembly GCF_041296235.1. Classification (NCBI taxonomy): domain Eukaryota; kingdom Metazoa; phylum Chordata; class Mammalia; order Perissodactyla; family Equidae; genus Equus; species Equus asinus. The sequence goes on from NC_091818.1 coordinate 44,040,245, forward strand.
GTGTGAATTACAGTTCTACAAAATATTTCAATGTCCTTATTTACTAATTCTATCATCCGTGTATTTTCCTGGGTTGGTTTTGAATGACTGATTATTCCTTTCATTATACGTTCTATTCCCCTGCCTTTTTGCATATCTGGTAAATTTTAGCTGCATGCCACACATTGTGAATTTTACCTCAGAGGGTGTTAGATGGGTTTGTAGTCCTACAAATACTCTCCATCTTTGTTCTGGGATGCAGCTGAGTGACTTACACACTGTTTGACTCTATCCAGTTCTGCTTTTAAGCTTTGCTGGGTGGGACCAGTATTTAGTCTACGGTTAATTTTCCCCCTTTCTTAGGCAAGATCCTTCTGAGGACTCTCCTCAATCCTCCTTGAAATGTAAGATTCTCCAGTCTCTCTGGTACAATGTGATTCCAGGCTGTGGTTCCTTATATCCTTTCAAGTACTTCTTTTCTCTCTGCAGCTGTTGCTTCCCACACACACCAATCCATCTCCAGTGAAGATTCAAAGGGGACATGCAGCAAGTTTTCGGTGCCCTCTCTCTGTGCATTCTCTTTTCCAGGACTCTGCTCTGTGAACTCTATCAGCCTCACTCTCCTTGGGCTCCTGATTCTCTCTACACAGGGTCTGTAATCTCTCTCCATGCATCAGGCTTGGGTGAGCATGGGCTCATCTCATTTCCTTTCCATCTCTCAGGGTCCACTGCCCCTTCATTGCCTGATGTCCAATAACTTGAATCCTATTGCTTCATGTATTTTGTCTATTTGTTTGTTACTAACTTCAGGCAAAAGAGTAAATCCAGTCCCTGTTGCCTCATCTTAGTGAATGGACTCCCACTTGTGCATTTTTTTTCTTTTTCTTTTGGTGAGGAAGATTGTCACTGAGCTGACATCTGTTATCAATCTTCCTCTCTTTTGTATTTGGGATGCTGCCACAACATGGCTTGATGAACTGTGTGTAACTCTGCACCTGGGATCCAAACCCACAAACCCAGGCTGCCGAATAAGAGTGTGAATTTAACCACTACGCCACTGGGCCAGCTCCCCACGTACCTATTTCTGATGATAGAATATTTGAACATAAAATTCTAACTTAAGATGATCATGTAGCAGATGTTAAAATATAGAAAACATAGCTTGAGCTAGGAACCATTGATTTATTTAAAATAAAAATAGAATTTTAGATCTATTATGAGTCAAAGCTTTGACAAAGTTATTTCATTCTAACAAATACATAACCAAAAATTAAGACATATGTACATTAGAAATTAATATTGATTATCTTCTCTAGACTTTCTATATGACAGTGCTGATCTTTATTGAGTGACTCCAATGCACCCTACACAATATGAGACTTGTATTTAAAAATATATGTAATCTACACATGTATTTTTATTTGTCTTATTCAAAAGATGCAAATTTTGTTGTTATTCCAAAATAAAGGAGGAGGAAAGCATGATTTGGAGAAAGAAAATGGTTTACTAAAATGGTTATATAGTGAGTAGATAATCTGACATACAAGCCTGTCAGTGCTATCCTTGAATATACTTTTTATAACTAAAATATTATGCCCTAGAAATACTTGCATTTTTATTTTACAAATTTCCTTTAAAATAAAAATGAATTTAAATAAAGTATATGTTACCTTCTCCACTGATGTTTTACATTAAATCTAAGAGGGGAAGCTTGAGTTGTTTTATTTTATTATATTTCTCAAATAAAAGCATTAACAGCCTTACGATATAATTACAAATCACACCTATAAGGCCTCATTGATGGAACCACAAAGGGAACATTGAAATTAATAACCCTCGGTTAGTATTTGAAAGAGAAACTATTTAAGATTCAAGCTCTATGATAAAGCAGGCCTGTTTCAGCAAAAGTTCTAAGAGAAAATTATGAGTCCAAACTCCTAAGCAGATTTTACTGCTATAGATCGGAACATAAATGCTCAAGAAGACAGATGATGAATATCCTTTAAAGTCTGCGAATCTTTAAATGCAAGTTGGAAAAATAAGGCTGCATTGAATTTTTATGATAGCCTATGGTTTCTGGGTAAAAGAAAGCACAAAATCAATATTTTCACACAGTATTATATTCAGTTATTATTGTAATTTCTAGTTAGAACTTGATAATTAAATATAAGTGAGCTTTACTTCCAAGCAATTGGAAAATTTATTTTAAAACCCTTATGCAGATATTGATGGAGGTGAACAGTAACATAGACACAATCCTTTACAGTATGCCATTAGTTCTTCCTTTTAAAAAATTAATAGAGACTCAGATGAATAATAATTTGAAGATATTTGGTGGAATACAGTTCTTTCCTCCATTGGGATATGATTAATAATTATAACACTTAATGTCTAAACTCTGTCTAATGAGCCTGAAGACACTAAGTTAAACAAACATATTAACCTTATAGCATGAGATAGAGTTAGTGTTCTATGGAAGCAAGCATTTCCCCATGACATAGTCAATATTAATGGGATTTCATGACTGTACTGAGACAAAGACAACTCCTCTTTTTCTCTTTCATTCAACAGTGGCTCCCAATCTGAATATCAATGTTCAAAATCTTTAGTTTAATACAGATTATTTTATTCTGAGAAGCAAAACAGAACAGTTTATGATAAAGCATCTTATGGCTGAGGGCCATTTTGACCGTTGTCTTGTGAGGGCCATTTAGAAGGAGACTAGAAAGTGAAGGTTTTTAGAGCCCCTTTTCATCTTGGTCTAGGATTGTTTTCAGCCAAGTCTCACTCACAATCTTTTAAACAAAGTTCCCTTCTTTGAAATGGTTACGTTCTTTATTAATCTCAAAGAAATGTGTAAATAATTCTATTTGGCATAAAGACACCAGTCTAGCAGGATAATCACTTTTCATTTTCATATCTCTACCTGCACAGGGACAAACCATCTGGAGAAAAACTGGAATAAGGCCAGGCTGATCTGCTGTTACATTTAATTTAGCCAGTTTTTATATGATGTGAATTGTGTTGGAATCCCTGATCACTCTCAAGTCACTGAGTTTTGGTTCTGAAGTGTATCATACTCTAACTACTGATGAAATGTACATGTTTATCTGTGTTTAGGATTTATGTTGTTCATGTCATTCAATAGAAAATAAATGTGATCAGAGTAAACTCAATCCAATACCAAACATAGTCTGCATAAGCTGTATGCTATAGAGTAAAAAAATAATTTTTTTTCTGCCATTGGTCTCTTATAATCTAGTGAAGAAGATAGACATTCATACATCCAACAAAAATGCAAGACAAAATATGATTACTTGTATTTCTTGAATATATTTTCTCCTTACCATTCTTGCTGCCATAATTATAATTTTTTGTTTATCAATCCTCACCAAGAATTTTGTAAGAACCTCCGGGTTGATCTCTTTGCCTGAATCTTTGACTCCTTCAAATCATTTGCAAGAATTATCTTCTTAAAACACAAATCCCATCTTGCTTTCATCCTGATGCTAAAATTCCAATGTCTCTCCATTGCTTCAGGATAATGCATGACCCAGCAGGCATGTCACAACCTCTTTATAAATGCCCTTTGCATCTTCGTATCCTACCCCCTCGGTGAATGGACGTTTTCCAGTGACTCCAAGCTTTTTACCTGTCTCAGAAGTAGTCATAATTCAAATACACACACACACACACACACACACACACACACACACCCCTTTTTGGAGCATCACTAATTTTCTAAGATTGAATCATTTAATTATTTGTTTAAATGTCTCATTTATCTTTGTAAACTTTCCAGTGTCCAGAATATTGTCTGGGGAAAAGTAAGTGTTCAGTAGTTTATTATGCAAATAATTTTCCTAATAAAAATGTAAACTGTTACAGAGGTACATAAAAAATATTTTTACTATTGAGGTTAAAGAAAAATGTGTTGATGGCGATGGTACATTAATTTTGCCTTGAAAAATGAGTAGGTTCTTTAAAGGTAAAAATAAGAGGATGGAATAAAACAAGGGTTTGCTAAAGAAAAGACACCAACGTCACATTTTCTCCCTCAGTTACCTCTTTTTGAAGACAAGGCAATCCACCTGACATGCATAAATACAACTAATAGCCTGGGTTGCAATTCTTTTGTGTGTCTTGTAGGAGACTCCGTCAGGTGCCTACTGAAAATCCAGCCTCCACTTTTCCTTACATACAGAATCCTAATTTTGTCCATGGCAGCAAAGTGGCCAGCTAAAAAATTACACTTCCTTAATTCTTTTGAAGTTATTGATGACCTTTTAACACACCTCTAGACAAAGAGACATAAGGAGAATTTACCAGGATTTCTGAAAAAACATGGCTTCCTGGACGTAGGCATTATGTTTCTCTTTCACATCGTGCATCTTTTATCCTGTGGCTAAGATGTGAAGACTGGAGCTGTAGTGGTCATTGTCACAGCATGACAAAAGACACAGTGAATAAAAGAGGTCTCAAGTATGAGTCGATAAAATGAAATAAGCAGCAACTTATTTGCAGATTTCTTGTTGCTAAAATTGTAAAACATTACCCAACTTGCTTAGTTTACTCTTTGCTTCTCATATCCAAATCCAGTCCTTAAATGAAACAAGCCTGTAATAGATATTGCCAAAGACTACTCAAAAAAATGTAATTCTTTATATGACAGATCTTGCTGAGAAAGCGTTTGGAGATGCATGAAGCAGCTTGTAATTTTACTAATAGTTTATGACTATTAGTAAACAGTGTTCACCCATCAGCTCTTAACATATGAGAGACACACAGAACTACATTGACAAAACATACCAATGCTTGATTTTAGCCCCAACATCAGACTAATAGCATATTTAAAACAGACTATCAACAGAGTCAATCATGAAGGTCTTCTTGCCCAAATTCACAAGATGTTGTATCAGTGCAGGCTTTGACATCCCTTCCGTGAGTGGATGGATATATACAGAATTATGATAAAACTTGGGTTCACTATAAACCAACTAATCAAATCTTTCAGTTTTGTGAAGTATACTTTTTCAGGAAAATCAAAACACCACAATTATGACAATTATATGCTATTCATTTTTAATAGGAGAAACAATTAAAATTATTAAAAATCTGGGAGATAGTTTGATATTGGAAAATCCCTCTTTTCATACTTTATCCTAGATCATTACAACTAACGTTAAGCATTACAATATGGATTTCCTAGGAATTGTAGGCAAGAGAGACTGATAGATTCGGGGGGATTTTTGTTTGTTTTTCTAAGATTTAAATCAAGGACACTTTTCTGTTTTACCCTGAATTAGACTGGAAAAGGGATGAAAAGAAAGGAAGTTTCATGATTGAGGCAGAATAACTTTGGCATATATGGAACTGAAAAAGATTATCAATAGAGGCCTGATGGGAATGACGGAGACTGAAATTCACAAAAATACTGACTAAAGCACAGAGTCTAATTAATGTCATTCACAAATATGTCCAGTAAAACAGGGAGACTGGTCTCCTTCTCTTAAAGCCACCATCTGTTTCTCCTGCCCTTCCTCGGGTCGTTTTGAGTTGCGTCCCCGCTTGAACTTTGCCCATAGTCTGTCATTCACCGTCAGGACTGGGAAAGTCTCATTTGCTTTTCCACAATAGCTGACTCAACACAGACAAGAGACCCTGTTGTATCTGCTACTCGCGACCTTCTTCACGGTGAACCCCCCTTTCCCCTTGGACAAGCCACGGCTGTGTGATGACCATGCTGACATTCAAAATAATTCGAGGGGAGAAAGTAGTGTTTAAATGAACCTCCTGGTGAACCTGAGTTTGTCATATTAAAGATCAGATGTGATTCACCTGTATTTTAGTGGAGAATAATTTAGTTCAATGTAATTATTTCTCAAATCTCTACTACCCTTCAAGATCTCACGCTTTTAAATAACTGTGTGCTAAGGAATTTGGCCTTTGTCTCCTGTCTCCTGGGAGGGTCTTCTAAACCCTTGGAATTTCCAAAGCGGTGGGTTATTTTTGCTACGCAAGGCAGGCTTCCTGGGTTGTCAGTACTCCCAGAAGTATTGTCACACGTCCCACATCATTGCTGGGAGAGGAAGGAGGGAGGGGGCCCGTCCTGAGGACAATAAGGCTTCACCTTTGAAGGTCTCCTAGTCTACTATAGGATTCATTATGTGTTGTTTTTGAAGAGATAGCACATGTATATATGGTCTACGAGTCAGAAGGATATCAGAGATGAACTGAGAAGTCTCCCTTACTCCTCTTGCCCCACCCATCCTATTTATTTCTGAGTCCTTAACATATCTACATTATTGAGTTTTTTCTCATCCCAGATTTCTTTATGTGGATATAAGGAAATGTAAATAGATATTAATTCGTATTTTGCCCTTTTCCTATATACAAAATATACAACAGTGTATGATGTAAGAATTCAATATCCACTGTTCTATACTTTGCTTTTCTCAGAAATATATACTAAATATCTGTCCATATTAGTATGTAGACATCCTTTTCATTCTTTCAATTGTATCGAAATCCATGTACTGAGGAAATAAGATTTATCCAAACAGTCATCTCTATTAGGCACTCACAAGAGGGAGCTTGGCTGATCCATGTTAGTAGAACTCCATTCTTTGAATATGCCATTTAATTAGTGCTGCTTTATTAGAGGTGTGGTGTTAGGGAGCAGCCAGTGCAAGGCATAACCTCATAGCATATGTGAGGGCTTAACATCTTGATCATCCTGGGTCTGTGTCATGAAAAGTCAAATGCACATGACTTAGACATACCTGTGAACATTCCCATTTTAGATTTATTTATTAATGAAACTACTAATAATGCCCATAAATGTATGCAATTCTAAAGTAGTCCAACAGATGGACTGTTCAACAAAGGAATAAAAATAACTGAAAATCATAAAATGCTTCAATGTTCTTCTTTACTATGAATAATAACGAGAATTCCGAAACACTGCAGCATGCTCATTTCATAAAAAATGTGATTCAATTTATGTCAATTTACTGCAATAGTAGTCTGATTGGCCTGCATCACATTATATTAAACTTAATTTGTATCTATTTTAGACTTCTAATAAATCAGCTCTAAGTAAAGGCCTAAAGATTAAGGGATATTTTATGATGTATCATAATAGAACACCTGATCTCATTGGTTTCTTTTTGTGCAACCATAAACCAAATTTCTACTGATGATTGGGGCAAGTGAAATTCTGCTGCATTACTCTCACCCTTATATTCCACGATGAATAAAACACCTTGACCTCTGAAAAAAACTAATACGCTTACTTTATATTTTCTATTAGAAGCTACCACATAGAATAGAAATAGCAATAATGATCATAATAAATAACATTATGTATGTATTCTCAAGTTTGTGCAAAATATATCTAATTGAAAAATGCTTGAATTAAAAATTTAAGGCAAAAGGACCACTTACTGTTAGGGGTATGACAGCGTCCAAAGGACTTCGGATAGTAGAACTTGATACTGCTCATCCTCCTTTATGACCCCAACCAAGAAACATTCTTATATGCTTGTCTCTTGCCCAAATAGATTAATGAATTCAGGATATAATAGGTCCCTGAAGTGATTTGCATGTATTGATTAAATGTCATGAATGAAACCCTGTAGGTTAAATTACTAGAGACATGGGAAATGGAGAAAGCACAATCGTAACCATTGTTTAAATAAATTACTTGGCAATCCTTCTTGACATATGATTATATTCCTTATATCTACCCCAAAGGCTATGTTGGTAGTGAGAGTTGCCATACAACTGCCAGTGTTTCTGACAGACTCCAACACTTCGGGGACCTTTGGCCCTAGAAATTGCTTCATTATCTTAATAGAATCGTGTAATGAATGATCCTTGGTTGTATGATTAAAGTGCATATAATGAAAAGCAGACATTTCAAAATGGAGATGTACCAATGTTTACAAACAAAATTGAAGCATAGTTAGAAGGCTTCGTTATAGACAGCATAGCAAGGCTGACTGAGTGTGGAGTAGAATGAACAAAAACAGACCCACACCTAGGCTGAGAGGTCAGCAGAAATGGGAAACTCGGACCACAGTTAAGTGATGCCAACTATTTACTTAACTGAGATAAAGAGCACATTTCCACAAATTGGGGCAAAGAACAGAGTTATGTTATAGTTCACAAGGGCCCCAGTGCTTGCCTCCCTTATGCCTCTCTCAAGAGTTCTTTCAGATGATTCGTTCATGTGACCAGTATGTGGTTAGCGTGCCGCAAAATAAGGAAAGCTCTGAATCCTCCTACTCACGCATTTATCCCAAACAATCTAGGAAGCCGCACCAGTTACTTCCTAGCCTCATACATGCCTTACCCAACTGTTTATCCAGCCTGTAACTGCCACCACATCCAGTCTTCACTTCTAGTTTCTTGGTCAGGTAAAAAGCATCCAATAGACTTCTTCACATAAGAGCTTCCTATAAATAAGAGGGGAATTTTAGCTGAGGGCTTTCCAAGAATCAGACCTGATCATGGTCTAACACACCAAGACATATCATTTTATGATTTTATGAGACCGTGTGTAAAAGAGGAGACCATAAAAGCATCTAAGAGGAAAGAAACAAAGGCTTTCAAACAGACAAAAGCACATCAGCAAAGGAAGAACGTCTGGTACAGCAATACACCAGCAGATGATATGGAAAGAGTATTCTCAAGCTGGAATTCTGTATAAGAGAGTCTCCTGAATTCTGATTAGGATAAACAAACAAAAAAACCTACATATCCACAGCTGGAGCCCAAGACCTCTGTAGTTTAATGTGTGACCGAATGGGAAATTCAGAACATATTTAACTGGTGTGAACTCAGGAACTGGGAGGGGTCCCAGATTTTGCCTTGTTTGCAACCTAGCATGTTAGCCTATGAGAATTTCTTAAATGATGGTAGAATGACACTGTCTCAGTCAGTTCAGGCTGCCATACAAAATGCCAGGACTTGGGGACTTACAAACAACAGAAATTTATTTCTCACAGTTCTGGAGGCTGGTTGTCTGCTGGAAGAGAGCTTTCTCCAGAACCCAGCCATGCTGGCACCCTGACCTCATTCCCTCCTGTGGGACCCAGGATGTGTGGAAGGGGAGAGGGAGCTCTCTGGGGTCTGTTTTATTAGGGCACTGATCCCATTCCTGAGGGTTCCACCCTCATGACCTGAGAACCTTCCAAAGGTCCTGCCTCCTAATCCCATCACATTGGGGGTTAGGATTTCAACAAGTGAATTTGGGGAGATAAAACAGACCATAGCAGACATGAAACTCTTGGGTTGGAGACAAAGGATGTTATCATCCACAATACAGCAGGCAGCCTGAGCTTCATGTTCAAATAGGACCCCTTTGCTCCCCAGCCCACTGTGAGCAATGGGGAGAGGCCAGGTGAGTGCTGCATACACGATGGGTCTGTGGCACAGCTGGGAACCCCAAACTTAGGAAACCCATAGTCCAAAAAGGAGCAGCTAGCAAACCTCCCCAAGCTTTGCCCCTAGGAGGACATTGTCTTTATCATGCTGGTCAGGAAAGCACCTGCGCTCTGCCCTGGAGAGAGATGCTGTCTTGGTCCTATCAGGCTGTTTGCTATAGGAACATCCTTTAGAAGATATTCTGCCACAAAAGCTGTCACATGATGAGTAGAAATGCCATAGAGAGTTGTCTCCTGGCAAGTGGTATCAAGTGTTTGCTTAACATGAAGGGAGGATCCATTTCAGCCAATTCAGAGAAGGACATTTAATGTCAACATGGACCAGGGTCACAGTGGATCAAGAGTGAGGCACTGCATCCATATGAGGACGTATGGACATAGTAAATGTTTCATGTGAATACATGCTTAGGAAATTAATTTTTTAAAATTGTATTCCAACAAAATGAGTTTTAAAATCAAGAAATGGATCCAGGAAACAGGTATTCCAACTCAAAAATACCAGAAAGGGAAATCCTAAGATAACAGTTACTCACAGGCTTAAAGAAAACCAGTCCTGCCTGATGTACGAGGCAGAAGGATTGTGGAAGGAAGTCAAAAATAAACTAGAGGGCTCTGCAAACATAGTATAGTTGAATGCTTGAAAGCAAAAATGAGGATATAGCAATGCACAGAATGTGGCTCGTAGAAAATCTAGTACAACTTAAATAGTGTGTTCTTAAAGATCATAGTCCAACCACATGTGACATATCCAATGCAAAGGAGGAGAGGAAGCCAAGGGATTTCAACTTGAAAAGTAAAATAGTGATGGAGAGAGTGAATAAGAAATCAGTGTATTTTTTTCACTTTTTGCGCAGTGAGTTCAAGAGAAGAAGGAATATGGTATATGATTATTCACATAATAAGAAGATATAGATAATCGAAACTACAAGAAAAAATAATTATTTTTAAAGATTTATGACTCAAATGTGGAGCAACCTGAAATGCAGCATGGCTTTAAGAAATCAGTATTGAGCAAGAAAGGAGAGTGTGTGAGACAGATTTCTTTGGGGTGGCATACAGATTGTGGCACTCAAATCTCAGGGTTTTCTTTTTTTTTGAGAAAGATTAGCCCTGAGCTAACGTCAGCCACCAATCCTCCTCTTTTTGCTGAGGAAGATGGGCCCAGAGCTAACATCTGGGCCCATCTTCCTCTACTTTATACGTGGGACAGCTGCCACTGCATGGCTTGACAAATGGTGCCTAAGTCAAGGCCCAGGATCCGAACCTGAGAACCCCAGGCCAAACTTAACCACTGTGCAAGTGAGCAGGCCCCATGAAATCTCATTGTCAGCCACAGTTTACGTAGTACTAACAATAATGTAAATGCTGCCCATTGTTGTTTTGTTTTGTCTCCTGAAATTATAGATGATTTCTATATACCGATAATATAATATAGTATAATATATAGATAACTATGGATAAAATCTATGGATAAAAAGGAAAATATTTATTTTTGGTTATAAAAATAATGCAAATGCAATTAATCCTGTTAAAGGGAAAAAAAGGCAGATAGTTGAAAGTTAGAAAGATGGGAAGTTTGGAAGGGGAAAAAGCTGATAAAATTCTCATCTTACTACGTTAGGAATCTAGAGTTATTATGTGAAGTCCCTGACATAAGAAGTAGCGGTTAAGAATTATAAATTATGAACAAATTAAATATGAAGAACTAAAAGTAATTATATAATATTATGGAGAGTATAACAGAAAGGGGATGAAAGGGGAGTGGTGCTGATAAACTATATTTTTACCACAGAAAGAAGTCTATACATCAGGGAGATGAATTAAAAAAATAACCAGTAAAATCTCTTCAAGTCGTGTTGTGAAAACTGGACAGCCGCATACAAAAGCCTGAAAGTAGACCATTATCCTACACCATACACAAAAATTAACTCAAAATGAATTAACGACTTGAAGGTAAGATGTGAAACCATAAAGCTCTTAGAAGAAAATATAGGGAGACACTCTTTGACATCAGTCGTAGCAGTATCTTTTTAAATACCATGTCTACTCAGACAAGGGAAACAAAAGAAAAGATAAACAAATGGGAAACATCCTATTAAAAAGCTTCTGCAAAGCAAAGGAAACCATGAACCAGATGAAAAGACAACCCACCAACTAGGAGAAAAAGCATTTGCAAATCATATATCTGAAAAAAAGATAATTTCCAAAATATATAAAGAACTCGTACAACTCAACAACAAAAAAAATGAACAACCTGATCAAAACCAGGCAGAGGATATGAACAGACATTTTTCTAAAGAAGATATACAGATGGCCAACAGGCACATGGAAAGATGTTTAACATCACTAATTATTAGGGAAATGCAGATCAAAACTATGAGATATCACCCCACTCTCAGAATGGCTACAATTAACAAGACAAGAAATAACAAGTGTTGGAAAGGATATGGAAAAAAGAAAACCTTCATAGGCTGCTGGTGGGAATGCAAACTGGTGCAGTAACTGTGAAACACTCCACAGTATGGAGATTTCTCAAAAAATTAAAAATAGAAATACCGCATGATCCAGCTATCCCACTGCTGAGTATTCACCCAAAGAACATGAAATGAACAATTCAAAGAGACTTATGCACCCCTATGTTCATTGCAGCATTATTCACAATAACCAAGACACTCAAGCAACCCAAGTGCTCATCAACCGATGAATGGATAAAGAAGATTTGGGAATGTTTCCCAAAAGGTTTAGACTATGCAATTAATCCTCCTCCTCTGAGTGTGTGTGCTAGGGGTGTGTGTGCTGGGGTTGTGTGTGTGCTGGATGTGTGTGGCTGGGGTGTCTGTGTGCTGGGTGGGTGTACGCTGAAGTGTGGCGGGTGGGATGTGCTGGGCGTGGAGAGGGAGCTGCTTTCTCCCTGCTCTGATGTCATCTTTCTGCTCTTCTGCTTTCTGTGTCTTCCCAAGGTCAACCCTAACACTGCTGAAGTTTGCCCTCTCCAGGTAAACCTTGGTTCCCGCCCTTGGTTCTTCAGGGACTGTTGAATCCTTGCCTATTTGGAGCTTTCTGGATGATTTCCAACCTCTAACTTGATAGATAATGAGTTTTTTTGTGGTTCAAGGTACAAATCAATAAGTGGCACTTTAATTGCTCAGAGGAAAAGGGAAATGAGGGAAAATCACAAAGAAAGCTATAGAAGGGTTGATTTCTGCCTATTTGGAAAAGAGAATGAAAAAGAGGCTCCTGGAGGGCTTCTCCTTCATCCTAGAGTGTATTGAAATGTAAGCTACAACCAACAGTCTGGTTAATAACAATTCAGGCCGCTGTCAATCTTTTTGACCAGTATCATCAATATTTTACACTGCAAAATAGCAACAATTAAGAATCAGGACCAGGAGAAATACTGGGGGCAAAAGTGTTTCTAACACAATAATGAAATCGACAATTCGGAGCAGCATTTCCAATAGACGTTCTAAGAAAGGTCTTGTCCTGACTTTATTTTCCAAACAGTGTGAACGAAGCACTGTTCTTATTACAAAGGAATACTGAGGCACGGGAGAGATACTGTAGTTCCAGTCTCCAAAATTCAGGTAAAAGTGCTTCCGGGTCAAGCAGTAATGCTAACACAAGTTCACATTTACCCTGGACTGACCATGGGCTAGGCACTGTTTTAAATAGGAGATGAGTTCAAAACAAAAGAGTAACTTGAATTCAAACGAATCTTGGCAAATTTCCACCTGATACGCAAACTAGCGTGTAATGCATACCAGAAAAAATCAAATCTGCATTTATTTCTCCCAATTCAATTTTTCTACGTTGTAAGAAAGATGGAAGTGGCTTTCATTTTATTTTCTATTTCTACTTCTTAGTGAAAGTGAAAGCGGTAGGGGCCAAATTCAAAATTCCATTTCATTTATTACATGAGCTTGAGTTGAGCTTTTACATATTTTCATGTCATTTTAGGTTCATATTTTAAGCATCATTTTGGAAGTTTACCAGCCAGAGACCGCCAAAAGCGCACCTACAGTAACAGACCCAGGTAAAGATCGTTGACCTCATTGCAGCCAAAGAAAATGGTCCCTGAGGGCTGATGAGCGTCTCAGTGAGGGAAACTGGGGCCTGAGCTTCTTATAGGATGGCACTGAGGGGGAACTGGGAACGTGGGCTGTTCTGGACTGGATGCTCTCGCTGGATGGGGCAATTGGCAGTTGGGTATCTGGATGTATTTTTGTCCAGGGGGCGGGAATGGAAATGCAGGGCTAGCATTGTGTTGGTGCAGAAAATCTGATCACTCCACAAAGGACATATTGATTGTTTTTGCTGTTGTGATTATGTTGTCTATGTTCTGTTAGAAGCACTGTTTCTGCTAAAAGAGGTTAAGCAGGCCCACATCTTTGTCTGGGTGCTGTTGGAACCATTGTCCGAGTTTTCTTAGGAATTCCTTACACGAAATAATTAGATACAAAATGTAAAGTTTAAGACAAAGGCTTGAGGAGATGGTTAATTTTTGGATAGTTCCTATGAACCATCGTGTATTTCAAAATCATCATTTTATTAACGTGTACGTGAAATATTGCCCGACAGTGTCATGAAGGAAACCTTACAGCATGCAGTGATCCTTCTCAAATCCATGTCTATTGCTATCTCCTAGGAAAGCAGAAATGATTTTTGGGTAATTTTGGCATCTGAGAGTAGGACCCAAGTGTCTTACCTTCTATCAGGATGCACCACGCCGTTAAAAGTTTGAATTTCATAGTATATACATGCATACATATTCCATTCCTAACAACATAGCAGAAATATTGCACAAACAAACTCGACTGTTTTCATTTCACTTCCTGGCACCCACATTGTACCAATACTCTCTGCCTAGGCCTCTGAGAAATAAGGAAGGACCAAAAGTCAGAGCTGCCCTAGGCTGCTGTTCTTCCCTTTGTTTCATTGCTGTCATTTTCAGCTAACACAGGGAGGTACCAGGAGCAAGAAAGGATACGGAGGCTTCCTGGGTTGTTCGTGTTTCTTAGAATGCCATCGCCTTCTTCCTGACTCAGAGCCAGATCTGTTCCAAAGGAAAGCCTGGCCTTTGGGGCGGGCTGGCGTCAATCCTACTTAGTGAGAGACGCAGTGTGCTTACCTCTACTCCCTTTGAGTCTTGCAGACTCCCAGACATCATGGATCCACCAGGATTCTGTACTTCTGGGGCATCATGAACACTGAGTGTGATGGGAAGGAGAGGGAGGGCAGCAGACCCTTGCAGAGCACGCATCTCCTCAGCTCACACGCGTCTTCCATCATCCCACTGGACTTCATTCACTAAACACAAGTTCAAAGATAAAATTATCAAGAATTCAAGAGGGCATCAGCCGAGCATTAAACCAAGAGTGGGGCCTTTCAGCGCCAGCCCTGTGTGCACGCCCAGGAAGCTGGTCCTGCTCATTACAGCACAAACACGCTCTTATTCCTTCCATATGGTGTAAAACAAACTAACAGGTGAGAAAATCCTTTGACTCCACCTTCCCTGCAGCTACTGCTCAGTTTCACTTCTCTTACAGCAGAATTTGAAAAAGTCCCCTCTACATCTGACCTCCAATTTCTCTCCTCCCATTTTCTGTTGAGTCCACTGACATCAGGGTTCTGTGTACATCCCAGCCATGAAGCTGCTTCTCTCAGGGTCACTGATGAGCTTTCCATGGCCAAATCCTGGCCCTTATCTTGACACACAAGAGTGTCCCTGAAACAAGTGTGACACTTGGCTTCCTGAGGCCACACTTGGTGATTTACCCCCATCCCTCTGGCCTCTGCCTTCTGTTCTCCTGAAGCAGCCCTTTGAGCTTCAACGTGCCCATAGCACCATTTGATGTGTTCAGAAAGTCTTCTCTAAGTGAGGGGGGCAGGATACACCCTTCTTTGCCCCTCTAGCATCCTGCAGCCCCAAAGCAAATGTAATTGCTGACAATCTCTCAGTAACCTTGGCTCATGAGGACTGCGGCCACAAAATAGACATCATAAACTGAAGCTGGAGGGGACATCACTGAAGTGTCATTCTATCTGTGGCTGGTCTTCTTGACTTATATGCAAGATTTAAAACTCTGGTCCTTTGGGTTTTCTGTAACATGCAGCTGAACCTATGACACCCTGAGAAATGACTCTTAACTGCTGTCATTCTTTAGAATATGCAGTTTATTCTGAAGATACACAAACCATTTACAAGATGAAAATACCTTAGAATGGGAAGGGTTAGTCAACCCAAGTAGGACCAGGATACAGCTGGCTTAGTCTTTCTCTCCTCTCACTGCAAGTGACTCCTATTTCTTCATTTATTGAGACAACAGGAGTTAAGTTTACGTTTGAAAACAGACAGACTCTTGCCTAGAAGTCTAATTTGCTGAGAAGAGAATAAAAGATTGAAACGTACATTTATTTACAACTTGAGTGAAAGATTCCCTGTGTCCTTTATCCATAGAGATTTGAAGTGAGAAACATTTCCCTCTATTCTGAGATTCTTGCTTCTAACAAATGAAAATAACTTTTATTTGTGTAGATAAAAACAATCTTGGGGCCGGCCCCATGGGTGAGTGGTTAAATTCGTGCACTTTGCTGTGGTGGCCCAGGGCTTTGCTGGTTCGGATCCTGGGTGCGGACATGGCACTGCTTATCAGACCATGCTGAGGTGGCCTCCCACACGCCACAACTAGAAGGACCGACAACTAAAATATACAACTATGTACTGGGGGGACTTGGGGAGAAAAAGTAGAAAGAATAAAAAGGAAGATTGGCAACAGTTGTTAGCTCAGGTGCCAATCTTAAAAAAAGAAAGAAAGAAAAAATGATCTCAGTTGGGTCTCACAAACATTCTTCAAGGTTGAAATTATTACCTCCGTTAACAATGAAAAACAAGGTCAGGAAGTCTAAATCAGTTGTTGATGAACATACGGTGTTGGAGATGGGTCTTGAACATAGATAGTCTGACTCCAAATCCAGAGTTCTTTTTATATAAGATTGCCTTATTAGATAATGTATGTTTGCATCCAAACTCAAAACGAGACAAAGCATGACTCTAACATCACTTGACATCTGAATTCCAGGTTTCTTGACTTTTGTTGGTCATCGGTGTGATCTGGACCATAGCCAATATTAGGAAGAACAAGTCCTACCTTTCAAGTCATTACTAAATAAATAACGTTAATGGGAAACATTTATTCTTACCCAATGGATGAATCTCTCCTATTCCTTCCAGGACAAAATTGACAGTTACATAATGATGACATCAGCTGGGCTTTGGAATTTAGTTGTCCTTCAGGAGAGAGAGTTAAATCCAATTGTAACACTTAGAGTTACTTATCCATTGCCATGAATGCCTTGACTTATTGGAACCTGCTGGCAAAACCCACAGTATTCTGCTAGAATAAGATATTTTCACCACAGTTAAGCAGAATAATGCTGCTGGGGATGAGAACTGAATATATCAAAATTCCTATTTTTCATGATTGAGGCTAAGGAAAAGTCAGGGACCAAATCAATTTTCTCTCCTGGTAAAATGACTTAATATCATTTCAGAAATTGAAGACATTATAAATGTAATCCATTTTAAACTTTTTTACACTGGGCATAAAGTAGGAAATATCATTCTTTTATTGGGAGCTCTTACAAAGAATAACTATACTTTTAGTTATATTTTAGTTATTACATTAAAAATTAGCATATTTTAAAAAGTAAATATTAATTTTAATAAATAAAGGTTACTGGTTACAATAATCCACTCTTTTCTAGTCATATAATCAAATTTGTTTGAACACTTACATTTATGATGCTTTTGATGAGAAATAATGTGGTGAGGAAGAGAGATGAGGAACAGGGTTTAGAATGAATACTATCATAAAGATTAGCTTCTATTTGGAGATATCGCCTGGTACTTTCATAAAAATTTAGAGCCAGGATGCCAAACACTGGGTTCTGACCTCGGGCTTTGAGATAATCACATAAACTTTTCTGAAAAAAAATAGTGGTGCTAAGCATTATCTGTAGAATGATTTTTCCTTCTTTTTTTGCAGAGATATTGGTATTCTTACTTTAATTACTACTCAATGCAGAGATATTACATTGAATATGTATACACTCATATATATTTATGTTATATGTTTATATATGGAATGTAAAAAATCTTGACTTCAAAGAATTTTACGATTTAGAATTTACAGTTTTATTGAGAAAAAATGTCTATGATGAAATTGTCAACGTCAAACAATTTTCTCAATCAAAAGTCTGAGTTATTCACATACAGTAATCTTGCCAGAAAACATGATGTTCATATCTACGATGTACTATACTTACTAGAAACTAGGTTGTGGGAAATGGCATTTGTGGGGAATTTCTTAAAGCACTTGAAGTTAATCTATTTGTCTAGATCAAGGGCTGGTCATTTGGATCACAAATTACCACAAGGTAATAAGATTCAGGTATCTGTTTTAAGCCAGAACCAGAGTTCCTGAAATGCTCTATAAATTTTGGGTGTATTGAATTGCCCTTCTCTGGGGAGACACTCCATGGCTTTGACATGTTCTCAAAGATTAGAAAACTATAGACAACATCTTTTGGCCCCATAAAATCTCTTTCGCTGAATTGCATTTTGATATTGTAGCCCATCACGAACTTTAAATGCAGAATTCTTCATGAAATGGTCATATCAGTGTAACCACTGTATTTATTGTGGGGGTTTTGTTTTTATAAACTTGGGTCCATTATGAGACTACAAAGGAGAATTGTGTTTCCCACTCAGGTACCAGAAGCATCTGTGAAGCTGTTCTTCCCCTGAACAACTGTGTCCCTGTTGTCTCACAGACACACAGTTTTTCAACATGTCCTTACTGGATGCAGATGTTGACAAAACTGCAGGAGCACGGGGGATCTTGTCCTGAGCAAAAGAGACAGAAACCTTCTCCACAGAAGTTCCATCCTAGGACCTCAGGAACTTTACATTCCAAGGACTGACATTGTAGATCTGGGATATTTTGAAATGGATAACTGGGTGCATTTCCTTCCATGTCTTGGCTGTTGGGATGTCCCTGGACCACTTATGGCCCTACCATAGAAACTGTGTAGCATTTTACGGCATGTATCTCCATGAATTCACTTTATTTGCTTATTCTATTTCCCTTCATCCTACTTTCTTCCTAGGTTCTGAAACCACTTTAAATTCCCTTGAAAATGAAGCAACAAATAAAACTTAAAAGTAAAGTAATCTTGGTTAGTTATTAAAAATGATTTAAAGTAGAGTATGTATTCTCACTTTAATCAAGAGGATTTCTACTTACATTGAAGAGAATTGAAGTAGAAGTTACACTTGCTTCGTTTTCCTTGGAATTTTGAATAACCAAGAATAAAGCCCCAAGTTAAGCAAAATATTTCCTGAAAAACCTGAGACTTTTTGAATTTTTAAAAAAATTAGCCATACAACAAGCCCACATGCTTTACCAAAAAATATTTTAATGCAGGACTGGTTACATAATTTGTGACCCTCAAGTGCAAGATGTAATTTCAGGGTCCTTTTCTCAAAGCCTATTAAGAATTTTAAGACAGTGACAGCAGAACATTAAACCAAGTACCAGGCTTTTATGGATGAGGTGCCATGAATCTGACCATGTTCTTACGAATGTTAAAGTCTAATTTTTGGTAGAGTTTAATTTTCCTTTTTTTAGTGCAAGTTATGGGAAGTGAATCTTGAGAGAACTATTTCAAAATGTGATTGTGAAGACAGATATGATGCTGTCAATTGGCTTAATTTCCACCATGTTGGAGATCCTTATAGGCAAGATGCTAGGTAGCACAGCTCACATCTAGGGCGTCATCATCTAGATGCAGACCAAGCCTGACTACTCTATTCCTAAAGAACTGCCAGCAGAGACACAAAGAACTCAATTATGGTGTCTTATGCCATCAAAGAAATTAGAAAAACACCCACTGAGAAAACTTGATGAAATGACATTAATTTGAACTCGAGACAGTCATTTCACCTTTCAGTGAAAATTTCATAAGTCTTTTTATTCAAATATCTTGTTCTTCTGAGGAACGTTATATGTTGGTTATATACATTTTCAGAAAATTAATGAGATCTGAAAGAATGAGCCAAAAAAACCCTCTTGGAGCTATTGAGATGTTATAGCAAGGTTGCAGGACACAAACTTTACATACAAAAGTCAATCACTTTCTTATATATCGGCAATGAACAAGTGGAATTAAATAGTAAAAATACAACACCATTTACAATAGCACCCCAAACCTGAATACTTGGGCGTAAATCTAACAAAATATTTAAAGAGCTATATGAGAAAACTACAAAATTCTGATGAATGAAATCAAATAATTAAATGAATGGAAAGATATTTATGTCTGTGGATAGGAAGACTCAATTTTGTCTAGATACCGGTTCTTCTAACTTGATTTATGGATTCCACACAATCTCCAATCAAAATCTCAACAAGTTATTGGGTGGATACTGACAAACTAATCCTAAAGTTTACATGGAGAGACAAGAGACCAGGAGTGGCCAACACAATATTGAGGGAGAAGTAAGTCAGAGGACTGACACTACCCAACTTCAAGACTTACTAGAAAACTACAGTAATCAAGACAGTGTGGTTTTGTTGAAACGACAGACAAATAGATCAATGGAACAGAATAGAGTACAGACCCACACATAGAGTAAACTAATCCACGACAAGGGAGCAAAGGCAACACAATAGAGCAAAGATAGTCTTTTCCACAAATGGTGCTGCAACAACTGGACATCCACATGCAAAAAACATGAATCTAGACCCAGATGCTACACCTTTCACAAAATGAAACCAAAATGGATTATAGGCCTAAACAGAAACTCCTAGAAGATAACGTAGGAGAACACCTAGATGACCTTGGGTAGGGTGATGCTTTTTTAGACACAGCACCAAAGGGGCAATCCATGAAAGAAAAAACTGATAAGCTGAACTTCATTAAGATTAAAACTTCTGCTCTGCAAAAGATACTACCAAGAGCGTGAGAAGACAAGCCACAGACTGAAAGAAAATTTTTGGAAAAGACACATCTGAGAAAAGACTGGCATCCAAAATATGCAAATGACTCTTAAAATTCAACAAAAGAAAATGAACAACCTGATTTAAACATAGGCAACTGATCTGAAGAGACACCTCAACAGAGAAGACATGCAGATGACAAATAAGCATAGGAAAAGATGCTTCACGTCATATATCATCAAGGAAAAGCAAATTAAAACAGCAAGGAGATCCTATTACACACCTATTAGAATGGCCAAAATCCAGAATGCTGATAACCCCAAATGCTGATGAGGGTGTGGTGCAAAAAGACGTCTCATTCAAAGCTGGTGGGAATGCAAAATGGTGCAGCCACTCTGGAAGACAGTTTGGTGGTCTCTTGCAAAACTAAACGTACTATTACCATACAGTCCAACAATCATCCTCCTTGGTTTTTACCCAAAGGAGTTGAAAACATTTACACCCAAAAATCTGCACACAATTATTTATAGCAGCTTTATTCATAATTTGCAAAGCTTGGAAGCAACTAATATGTCCTTCGGTGGGTGAATGGATAGATAAACTGTGGTTCCTCCAGACAACAGAACATTACTCAGTGCTCAAAAGAAGTGAGCTATCAAGCCATGAAAAGACATGGATGAACCTAAAATTCATATTGCTAAGTGACAGAAGCCAATCTGCAAAGGCTCCATCCTGTGTGATTCCAACTCTACGACATTCTGGAAAAGGTAAAACTATGGAGACAGTGAAAACATCAGTGGTTGCCAGGGGTTGGAGAGAGGGAGGATGCATAGATGGAGCTCAGAGGATTTTCAGGACGGTGAAACTAGTCTGTGTGATACTATAATGATGGATCCGTGTCATCATACATTTGTCCAAACCCATAGAATGAATAACACCAGAAGTGAACTCTACTGTCAAGTATGGACTCTGGGTGATATGACACATAGATGGAGGTTCATCAGCTGTGACGAATGTCCCATCTGGTGGGGGATGTTGAGAGTGGGGGAGGCTGTGGGTATGTGGGGGCAGGGGATCTATGGGAAATCTCTGTACTTTCCATTCAATTTTGCTGTGAGCTGAAAAGTGCTCTAAAAGATAAAGTATATTAAAAATTTAAATATGATAAGTAAGAATTTAGTGACGATTATTCTTAAGAATTTGATGTCATTGAAATACTTGCTTTTTATTGTAAATCTGAAATGCAAAGACAAAGAAGTCAACTTTGCCTCACCCAGAGATGCCAGTGCTAGGTAAAGCATTCTGGATGGAGGTCCTTACTAGGATGACGCTTTTGTGTCTTACTCTTTCTCTCTTTATAGATCCTAAGTCTCCAGATAAATCTATGTCCCTTTTCTTCCATCTTGGCTAAAGCATTACTCTTGGACCCAAATGGCGTTTTCTCCATTTTACAATTTACCTTCCTCTGGAAATAGATAATGTACACATAGTCTCCCAGCAGATCAAGTTTCAAGCCTAGAATGGTTACCTTCACATGAAGGACGTTTGAACCATGAGTGAATAATAATTGTAACCAAGTCTTCCACTGAGAATTGTCCAAAAGCTGAACCAAGAACAGGAGAGCCATGGCCTTCAATGCAATTTGTGCCCCTTGATTTTTCAATTTGAAAGAGCTTGTCAGATTTCTCCACATTCAGAGAGTGGGCTTCCCTGTTTCTCCTGCGGATACATTTTCATTATCCTTAATTAGCGTTAAGCAGGAGCATCTTGTCCACGATCGCCATCACTTTGCAGCTCCCATTTAAGATCATCAGGTTTCCTGTTTACACTCACTGTAAGGAAATAGGTTACAAATATTATAGGCAGTGGGCTAAAATCATTCAAAAAATATTTGCGTTGTGTCAAATTGCCAGTCTTTGCACAAGCTAACCAACTATTTTCTCCTCATAACCCTGAATGCTACAAATTTTGTGGCTCACACTGAAGTTTTGTTTAAAAGGCATTATAGCCCGCAATCTTAGTTCATTTGGTACTAGTCTAGTAAATGACCATTTTTCACATCAAAAATTTCAATCTAGGTACTGATCGGTGGGTTAACATTATAGAAAGTGTACCTTAGGGGAGCATAAAGTGATGGTAGGATTTTAGAGCCTGGTAAAATAGTTCCCTACTCCAAAATGGGAAGAGTTTAATCAAAAAAACAAAAAAATCTTGGTGTTTCAGTTCATATGAGTGAAATTTCACCAACATCTTACAATGTTCCACCACGTACTTCAGTTTGTTTCAGACGTCAATTTTAAACGTTATATTGATTTTCTAGAAACATAGTTTGATATACACATCCTGCCCTGCAAATAAACAAAATGAAATAAACTGAAATATTTTTGCAAATATTTAGAAACCCCATAATAGTTTCTCGGAGTCCCCTGTGTGGTGCATTGTGGTGGACCCTGTCTTAGGATGCGGTGTTCTATGTGCTCACCCCCTCTTTTGCATGGATTACGATAGCTCCTTTAATATAACTTTGGTCAGGTAAAAGCTTTTATATCAAATGCCTGTGCGTTGTTTAGCATGTGTAGCATTTTCTCGCACGGTCATCTTTCAAACGGCCAAAGGGAGAAAGTGCTGAGCGCCCAGCACATTACACTCGTGCACCAACCCTCACTGTAGCCAGCAGGACGGGTACTTTGACACTCACTCTACAGTCAGATGAACTCGGGCTGGAAACACTAAGTCATTTTCAAAGGGCTCTAAAGGAAGACAGTGACGGGCCATGGGATCCAACCCAGGCCTAGTGGAGCCCCATTCCATCTGGCCTTCATAGGCATCTCTCTCTTGTGATTCTCCCCTTACAACGGGGAGAGAAAAACCCTGACTTGAAAGGAAGTGTGGTCAGCCCTTCTACACTGAGGCAGCTGTACAAAACTGGCATGGTCTGGCCCTGCCCAAGCTCTGTGATGGGTGTGGGGAAGTCGCCCATGGCCCCCAGGGCGCTCCTGCCTTGCCCTCCTTTAGTACAGAAGAGGGAGCAGACCCACCATTCTGGGGCAGCTTCCCCACTCTGCCAGGGACGACTGTAATTACTGGGACATGTGGCCAGTGTGGTGGACGGAGAAATGCAAAAACCTAAGTAAGTAATTAAAAATAAAGCATTCAGTTTATGCGAGTGAAATTTCACCAAAATCTTTGATTTCTCCAGATCAAAACAAGATCTCTGATAGTACTGGGTTAGCTATCCACTTGAGAGGTACTCAAACATTATTTTGGGCAACTCTTTTGAAATATTTAATTTTTAATATTTTGTCTGCTGAATTAAATTGCAAGCTCTTCAAGGTCAGGGCATCTAATAGTGCATAGATTTGAGATTTAATGAATAATAAGAACAATACTAAGAGGGATGATAACGAATAATGAGATTCTTAATCTCGTGCTAGAAATGAGGCACAGGGAGGGTAAGTGACCTTCTCAAGGTCATAAAGCTGCTCCACTGCAAACCAAAGTGTTAAAGAAGCCAAGAAGGCTTGCCTCAGACGGAGTGGTGTCAGCCACGACCCTAGACCACCGCCAGGCTCCTTCTCTGCAGTAGCTGACACCTCTTACAAATGCAATGAGACTGAAAAATGAGACAGTACTAGGAATTTCCTGATTCCTCCTTGAATTAAAATATGCATAAAAGCATGATACTCCATGTGAAACTTCCTATGATGTTTTGGTTGAAAAACATTTATACTAAAGTCAAAATATAATTTAAAAGAGAAAGAGAGGAATTTTTTAGAGAACTTGGAGGATAGAGTTCCTCTTTGATTGAGACTTTGTCAAATCTACTTGAAAAATTATTTTCCAAAACGCATCAACCCCATTAACCCAGGGAACATATGTGACCCAACTAGATACACTTTGCAAAAGAAGAATATTATAGAACATCCTATTAATTTATATTATTCTATTACAAATTTCTATGAAAGACCCTATCATCATTAAATACTCCAGTTAAGCTGATCCACGCTGTTACAAATATTGTTCTGGTTTGTCTTAAGCCGTTGTGTCAAGCAAAATTTTCCCAACCATGGGAGCTAATTGTTCACATTTCAAAGCTGTGCTGCAGTATTTCAAATTCTTTCAATGTGTTAATGTTAGAGATTTGAGAAGACATCCCTGAGTATCGGTTTGTAACTGAAGTCTCGAGGAGACGTCAAATATAAGGAATTAGTAAAACTCCATTTTAATCGTTAGTGTGTTATAGCTGAACCATTTTCCTCCTAAGCGGTTATTTTTTTGTATCAAGTGTGATTTTCCTGGTGTCTATTGATTGGGCTGAGCAGGTTGAGGGGTAATTTAGCATCCCTTGGGCTACACTGGGCTCCAGTCTCTCCACCTGGGCCCCACTTCCTCTGCCTGAATAGCCGATTGCCTTCCTTTATTCTGAGGACTCAGCCTGACTTGAATATTTCACTGTCTCAGTCATCTGCAGCCAAGAACACCCCAGGAGGAAACCCTTCCCTTGGAATGAAATATTGGCAGGGTGGAGAAGAGCTTGCACATTATTACCAAATTAAATATCTGTCTCTGAGACTCAGGGACAAGGATTGTGCCATGTTGCATATTAAATTCAAGAGAAACTTGGGAAGAAGGAAAAGTTCATGTTACAAATTGATTTACCGTCACTAGGCCAAGTGAAAGAAGTTCTGAACAGTCCTGATTGTCTTCTCATTGTTTTCTGTCTCCTCTTGCTCCTCCTCCCTCTCTTTGGCAACAACGTCTAAGACAGGTTTGAAAATTTGAATATAAGTGCACAACGCCCTCTGCATAAACGTATACATACACAGACCTATGGAAAGGCCAGGTGGGCATTTCAACTCCACACTTGGTTGAATAAATCAATCTTTGATGCCTAATCTCTCATTGATACCTAATCTTTGATGCCTAATCTCTCATTGATGCACACTGCTCATGGAGCCATGCTGTGGTGGCATCCCACACAGAGGAATGGAATGACTTACAACTAGTGTGTACAGCTACGTACTGGGACTTTGGGGAGAAAAAAAAAAAAGAAGGGTGGCAACAGATGTTAGCTCAGGGCCAATCTTCCTCAAAAAATAATTTATAAGTTAAATGTACAAGATTCCCTATGAAAGAGGGAACAAGGACTGTGGATGGGAAGGAAGCAATTTTAAAAAGTAGACAAAAGAGGCCTCTCATGTAATAGGCAGGTAATAAAATATATCTATAAAGCTAAAAGAATAATCAATTCTATTTTGGATGCTGGGAGGCCTTTAAATTTATAAAAAATGAAATAGTTAAAGAGGGAAAAACATAGCAGACTATTGGACATGAGGAAAAAATGACCCCAAACTGTCAGACGCCCCAGCCTGTGAGGAAGCACTTCCACCTGCCTCTGCTCTGTGGATCACACCTTCATCTCAACTCCTTTTACCTCGCATGCTGGTTCCTAATGGCCACCGATGTCATGATGGTGCGCTCAGATCACAGACTTCCTCCACACCCCCAGAACCAGCCTCCGGGTTCCCTTCTCCACTGGGTTTAGTTGAGGCTGAGGCAGCATCAGGAAGTGTATGTTTTGGGGGTTTAGTATTTCAATAAGTTCAGGCCTATCATAGCTGGCTGTAGGTTATCTTCCAGCCTTGCTGCTTGTAATTGAGTTAAAAATAGTAGTACATGCTTTTGTGTGTTTGTGTGTGTGTGTGTGAGGAAGACTGGCCCTGAGCTAACATCTGTGCCCATCCTCCTCTATTTATATGTAGGATGCCACCCCAGCATGGCTTGACGAGCAGTGCTAGGTCCACACCTGGGATCCAAACCTGCAAACCCCAGGCCACCGAAGTGCAGTGCATGAACTTAACCACTACGCCACCGGGCTGGCCCAAGGAATATAAGCTTTTAAATTTGTACTTGGTCAAAGAAGTTTCCTAGGATCCATAAAAGGTGAGCCTTCATAATTTAGGCACACACAGCCCGCAACCCCTTAACTGGTTCCTGGGGTCAGGCGAAGGCGTCTTTGGTGGTAGCGTGATCCGTGATCCACAGTTGAGGAGCATCCTGCAGACTCCTCCAGGGGAGGTGAGAGAGAATTAAATGAAACATACAGTAATTTCAAGTAAGAGAGAATTGAATGCAACACACGGCATATTACAGTATGGCTGCTCAGTCCTTAGTGAGCAAAAAGACATATTTGCCTTATTAATTTCATCCTTAAGATCCTAAATTTCTTGGGGTGCATAGAACTTTAGGATCTGACCCATTTACTCCCAAATACTCTGGGATCTGGGAGTTAAGCAGAGGAAAGAAAAAAATGGGATGTCTTGAGGAGAGAGGAAAACAGAGAGAAGGAAGGAAAATCTGATTCCCATGTAGGACGACTTTGATAAACGACAAATGGAGAAAAACTTTTCCCTTTCCTCAGGACTCTGTACCCACAATCCGGATGAGTAAGACTTTCTTTCTGGTAACTGAGTGACCTCCATAATACCTTCTCAGATGGTATCAGCATGGAATCGGGGGTTAAAACGGCATACATCTTATAGCCCTTCACAGTTTGCAAAGCTCTTTCAAATATAGGATCTCACTGGATCTCCACAATGTCGGTGAGGCATGTCTAAACCACAGCATGTGGTAAAGCTGAATCCAAGCGCAAGCTTCTCTTTCAAACTGTGGACACTATAAATACGCCGGAGAAGCAGTACTGTGAGGTGTAGGCAGAACTGTACAAATTCATACCCTACAAATGCTGCCAAGAAACCCCACATTCCAAATCAGATTGGCAGCCATAGGCAAAGTCACCTTAAGAATAAAGTGCGCCCTCAGCAAAACTCAGTTGACTATAATCTGATTAAGAGTATTAGCATATCAAAAGGAAGAATGTGCCAATAAGAATTAACAGATGTAAGCTGCGTCCATTCGAGCTGCCTGGCAAAGGAGCTCTGGGTCTGCGTAGCACATGTTTACCCAGTGTGGGGAAGGACACTTTAGCCTAACAAAACTTCACCCTGTTAAAACTTCAAGCCGCACAATTAACTCCCTTTGTTCCGATCACGCTTAAGAAGAAATCATCCAATAATTTGACTTCATTTGTAGCTTTTCTCCTAGGACAAGGTGTATATGTCAACAGGCTGTCCATGAGACTATTACATTCCACTTCATAAATTACCAGATCATCTCTATGATTCTTCTACTTCAGTCTCTGATCGAGTCCATCAGGATGGATCACCTACCCCAAGCCTGGCCTGGCCCACTCCTCAGAGATGAGATTTTAAGAGTTGAGCTGTGTTGCTGTAGGCCAGGAAGCTGGGCGTGGATGGTAAAGAGGGTTTGTAGTGCTTCATTTTATAAGAAGGTTGGGGAGCTTCTTGGAAGTACTGCCAAAGAGAAATGGAGCCGGACACCGGTTAGAGGCAGGTTGTATTCAGTGCTGTTGCAATAGGGAAAGAGTCTTCCGTATAGAACTCAGCTCCATTCCAAATACAGCGAACACAGCTGGGATTTATAACCAGGGGGCAGAGAGTCAAGTCAGTGGATGGAAAATCACTAAAAGGAGATGTCAAATGGGGGAAGGGAGGAGTCTGCGAAACTGGCCTAACAGGATTCTTGCTAAAAGCAGGCCAAGTACTTAGAGGTAAGGATGGGGATGAGGACCCTGATCAGAGAGGGAGGGTGATCAAAGGGGGAGAATTCTCCCTAAACTGACTTGGCAGGATTCTTGCTAAAACTGGACTAGGAAGGCCTGGGTCAGGGCCCAAGGATGAGGCCGAGTCCAAAAGGAGGCTCAGAGGAGGCTGACCAGCATTGGGTCAGGGAGAGGGTCTTTGTCAACGTGAAATGTGGTGGAGGCTCTAAGAGCTGAATTTCAGGTCTTCTAGCTCCTACGGTTGTTTCAGCTATCTCCCACCACCTCACAGTCTGATTTTTATCCATTTTTTAAATTATTACAATTTACTCCAGTCTTCATAATGCTTAATTTTGTTCTTTCAAAAGATTCCACCGAGTTGATTGAATTGGCTCCAACATTTCCCTTCAAAGTATACATTACACCTCGCCAGGTTTACTGCTTTTGTAAATAAATGCAAGGACTCACTTTTACTTCTGTGACATTATTCCCTTAAGGTAAATTCCCAGGAGATGGATTAGTGCGTCCAACACATGTGTATCTTTATGGCTGCCATAGTATCAGAGTTTTTCTTTATAAAAGGATTTGGAATGCCCTCAATACTTAATGTTTAATTCAGTACCCCCTTAACCTGCCGTCTTCGTGTGTTATAATTTAAAATACTAATTTAGCGAGTACAAACATTTGTCACAAATTTACTTTCATTTGCATTTCTTTAATTACTACGTTGACTCAGTTTTCTGTAGTCTTTAAAAGTGGTCTAATTATTTATCTTATGACAATGTGGCTCAGGGACTTTACTGAAACCTTTAGTCTTTTCCTGATGGCAAACTTAAGTATTTGAAACGTCTGAAGGTAAAACTTTCATAATGTTATTGAAGACTCCTGCACTGTTTTGCAAAAATGATCCTAATTCAACGTGGACTAAGACAAATGACCAAAAAACCCAGTAATATGAAGTAAAAATGATAGTAATGACATTACACGCACTTTCATTAATATTTTATTGAGTTTATTTTTTGTACCTTCTTCGAAGTTACCCGTTTTGTTAATATCTATGTGTATCTTATTAATCTAATCCATTCAACAATTACACCTCTGGAAATTAATAATAAATTGACACTACTTATTTTATAGTTAATATCTGGAGACTTCAGTCATCTTAATTTACTTTTTCTGAGTCTTGCCTAATCTGGATCATGACATGCTATATTTTCTGGAGATTCAGGAAAAGGACCATGACTTACAGAGATGGTACAATATAATTTTATAAATTGGAAAGGAAATACTTTTTTCCATCCTTTGGCTACTTTTTTCATAACTTAAATTTAAGTCAATAACTTAACCCGCTTATTTGAGTCTACTCAAATTCTTGGGGATGCGGAGAGTTGTATGTCATGGGTTCTGAATGATGACTTTCAGAGAACCACAGGATGGCTGGGCCCTCCCCTGCCTGTGCCCTCCCTGTGCTGTCTCCTGACCTCCCTCATAATTACCCACCCACCCACCCAATACAGCCTTCTCTCTTGTAGGCAAGGGTTTTCTGTGTAGCACAGTGAAAAGTCTTTCTCAAGCACAGATAGATTACATCTATTGTCTCTCCTCTGTCAGAAGTCCTGACACTCCATTATGGAAGGAAATTAAATTGACTTGGCACAGTTTGTTCCTCCCAAAGCACAGCTGACGAGCCCCCACCTTATTCTCTTCCAGGTGATTGCAAATTGATTACTTGACACTTTGTTCCAATTCCTTCTCCACTATGGAAATTTTAAGCTGACCAGTTAATGATTCTGAAGATAAAACTTTTCTTTTAATTTCAAAAATGAGTGGCCTCATCAGCGCTTGCTATGATTTCATGGACTCTCTATGGCCGCCATACGTTAGCACAAATGTCTGCTGATTACCTGAGAGTGTGCCATCAGGGCTCCAGGCCTGGCGCTCTCCCTGTCAACCCTCTCTCTTCCCTTTTCATTTCAGTTTACCCCAATCTAGCCAACGCCTCTAGACTCTTGTCTTTGTTAAATTTATTGATGTTCCTATACAGAGATGAATCATTTATCGGATACAAAAAAGAGGGGGCATTTGGGGAAATTAAAAGCTTTCATAGCTGAAATTCTTTAAGGCACTGTAATGAGTATATTCACAATAGAATATTGCATATCTTTTCCAGTGCTACGTAACTTCCCAGGTGACATTCAATTGACTACATATGTTGAGATTCAAATCACCAAATAATTATTCACACATTATAAGAAAAAGACTTGCGGGGTTTTATGTAATCTGTGATGAAGAGTGATGATGTGATTTTCATGGTGTGGTAATGCATTTTAAAGTAAACAAATGGGTTTCAAAGTACGTAGCCAGATATTCTTGATAAGAAAGCTCCTCTTCGATTTTTAATCAGAGACCTTGGGGAGCTGCGTTGGTTCTTGCAGTCTTTTCCCATCCAGTGGCTGTATCAATAATACTTTGCTAAGTGGCACGTTGCATCCTGAGAGAAGTGAAGCAAATTACAAAAGCACATGACACATCGCTAAGCTCCCTGGGGCAGGATGGGAACCGCTGGTACCCTCCAGAGCTAAAAGAGCACAAGTCGCTGAGTTGAATCCCAAAGCAGCATACCGACCTTCAGAATCTGTGTCCTTACCTGGGTGGCTTCTGCCTTTATGCAGAAAAAGAACATGAAAGCAAAAAGTAAAATCCTGCCTTATTCAATTCAGGGGCAAAATGCCTGTATCAGCTCTGAATCAAGCATCCAGGATGGTCACTGAGGCCTGGCCAGCTTCACTCAGGGTAGTCCCCTCCAAGAAAACAGAACTGTGGTCTACTTTCAAAAACCTGAATTATGATAGTGGCCTGGGTTTGGTTCCCAGGCACGGAATCATGCCACTCCTCTGTCAGTAGCCATGCTGTGGTGGTGGCTCACACGGAAGAATGAGAAGGATTTGCAACTAGAATATGTAACTCTGTACTAGGTCTTTGGGGAGGAAAAATAAAAGAGAGGAAATTTGGCAACAGATGTTAGCTCAGGGTGTATCTTTCCCAACAAAACAAAACAAAACAAAACACAAAAAATCCCTGAATTATGAGCAAGGATGGGCAGAGATGGTGGCACAGTAAACTCTGGGAGAAACCCAAAAGAGGCACAGTTGGATCGGCAATTGGACATCATGCAATGCCACTTACTTCTTTCTGTCGATGTGTTGAAATACAGGACAAAAATAAAAACAAAGTGCTCTGTTGACTTACAAAAGAGTTGAATGACCCCTGTGTTTTCCCCTTTGTGCTGCGTCTAATCTGGCTTTGTGGGACCTGTCCTTTGACCACGGTCTGCCTGCCGTATTGATGGCAGTGGTGGTAAAGATTCTGCCTTCCATGGTGAGAGCATGGGAGGTCTTGGCTGGTGCTGAGGTCAGGATGTCAGTGGAAGAGTGAAGGCCCAACCCTGCCTTGGGGTTTGCCCTAGCACAGCATGCAGCACGGAGGGCTCACGGAGCCTACAGTTTTCTGTGCAAAGTCAGCATGAGGAGCTGATTTGGAATAGAGGCTTATGTTTTCATTTAATAGATATGTATGGAGTGATTTCCATATGCTGGGCAGTGATCTAGGCATGAAACAAGGCAGATCAAATCCTGCTCCCTGTGGAACTGGCTTTCTAGTTAGGGTGAGGGGGCTGAGGCCCTTATGGACTGATTGTGTTCTCCCAAAATTCAGGCGTTGAAACCCAACCCCCAGGGTGATGCTTTTAGGAGGTGGGGCCTTTGGGAGGTGATCAGGTCATGAGGGTGGAGCCTTATGCTGGGATTAGTGCCCTTATGAAAGGGACCCCACTCTCACTGCCATGTGTGGATACAATGAGAAGGTGGCCATCTGCAAGCCAGGAGGAGGGTCCTCACCAGAGCCTGACCATGCTGTCACCTTGATCCTGGTCTTCCAGCCTCCACGACTGTGAGCAATAGATTTCTGTAGTTTATAAGCTACCCACTCAGTGGTATTTTCTTTTTCTTTCTTTTTTTTTAAAGATTGGCACCTGAGCTAACATCTGTTGCCAATCTTCTTTTTTCTTTTCTTCCTTCTTCTTCTCCCCAAACTCCCCCAGTACATAGTTGTATATTCTAGTTGTAGGTCCTTCTTATTGTGATATGTGGGATGCCACCTCAGCATGGCTTGACGAGTGGTGCTAGGTCCATGCCCAGGATCCAAACCAGTAAACCCTGGGCTGCCAAAGTGGAGCACGTGAACTTAACCACTTGGCCATGGGGCTGGCCCCCTGTGGTATTTTCTTACAGCAGGCAGAACTGAGACAAGAATAAATAAGCAAACGTTTAAATGAACCAGACAAAAAACAGAGCAAGAGGTGCCACGAAAACAAACAATAAAACTAACTCACTCAGAATGGCTATTATCACAAAGACAAGAAGTAGCAAGTGTTGTAGTGGATGTGGAGAAGAGGGAACCTTAGTGCACTGTCCCTGGGAATGTAAATTGGTGCAGCCACTACGGAAAACAGTATGGAGGAGCCTCAAAAAATTAAAAATAGACCTACCAAATAATCCAGCAATCCCACTTCTGGGCATTTATCCAAAGAACACACTTTCTTGATGACTGTGACTTAAACAGTTTTGAAGTAAGGTATTAAGCGTTGTTCTTGTCTTTTCAAAATTTTTATGAGTATTCTAATTCCTTTCATTGTTTCCATATACGTTTTAGGATCAGCTTCTCCACATCTGTTCAACAATCCAGCTGAGATTTTGATTGGTGTTGCTTTGAATCAATAAATCAATCTGGGGGGAACTAACATGTTGAAAATGTTGAATCTTCCAATCCATAAACATGGCATATCTCTCAATGTATTACGTCAATTCTCAACATAGAGGTCATGTGCATACTCTGTGGGATTATTACCTAAGTTTCAGGGGTTTTAGTGCTATCATCAATGGTGTTTTTATTTTAATTTT
This sequence comes from Equus asinus, assembly GCF_041296235.1. NCBI lineage: Eukaryota > Metazoa > Chordata > Mammalia > Perissodactyla > Equidae > Equus > Equus asinus. Next base: position 44,073,252 of record NC_091818.1, read on the forward strand.
TTTTCTAATTGTTCATTGTTTGTATGTAGAAAACACATTGCTTTTTGTGTATCGACTTTGTATTCTATGAGTGGACTAACTAACTTAGTTCCGTAAGAGTTCGTAGAGTTTTTGGTAGGTATTATGTAGTCAATTACCCTGTTTGAAAATAGAAACAGTTTTCTTACTTCCTCTCTAAACTATTTGACTTTTACGTCTTTTTTTTGCCTTATTGCACTGACTAGGGCCTCAAGAACAAAACGGAGCAGGAGTGAGGAAAGCAGAAATCCCAGACTTATCTGTGACGTATTTTTCATTTCAACCCAACACAAAACGTTTTTTAATTTTCCTGTGTCTTCTTCTTGTCCCATGGGTTATTTAGAATTATATTTTTAAATTTCCAAACATGCGTGGACTTTTCAGATACCTTCTGTTTCATTTCTTCATTTTTCCAGTGAGACAAAACACTTTGTATGATTTCAGTTATTTTAAATTTGCTGTGGCTTGTTCTGTGGCTCAGAATATGGTCTAACTTGCTGAGTGTTCCATGTGTCCATGAAAATAACATGGATTATGCTGCCTGGGGGCTGAGAGCTTAATAAATGCCAATTAGGCCAAGTTGGCAGATATTCTTGGTGAGATATTCTAAATCCTTGCTGATTTTTCATCTACTATTACTTTGATCCCTGAGAGAGGAGTGTTGAGGAGTTCAAGTAAAATGGTGGATTTGTCTATTTCTCCTCTTAGTTGTGATCATTGTTTTTCTTCCTTTTAAAAATAATTTGGGAATAATCATTTATTCTGTTTCTTTGATTGTTAAACAGAAAAATCCGTCCTGACGGAGAACCTGGTTCATATCCACAATTCCTTCTATAAAACCCGGGAGTCAGATGACTTCCAAAGCTCAGAATTTTGGAGGGTTTTAGAATGATGAGACAGCGCCTGAAACAGATAACGTGAACAGGCTCAAAAGGTCTGAGTGAGCAGCAGAGAATCAAACACATTACTGTCTCTGCAGGGGAATATGCAGATGTTGGCACTGGGTGGGCACAGAGAGACTTGCATAAATAGCCTCATTTAGCTCAGCCCATTAGTGTTCCCAATGAAGTACAACAAAACTTTCAGTTGTCAACGATGGTTGGATTGCGGAATTAGCTATAAGGGAGTGTGGATCTGCAGCAGCTCATATTTATAGATATTAATATTATAAATTATAATTAGAATGCTGTTTGAATTTATTAAGAGCACAGGAAAAAACACAAAAGAAAGATTGATAATAAAATGATTCGTTCAAAGTAGATAATGGGAAACGTTCATGGGCCAGTCACATACCCATCAGCATATACATATATCTCTCTATGTATACGTATACACATGTACGCATATATGATATATACCATACATGTATATATCTAGGTATCTAGATACAGATATATAACATGCTCATGCCTCTTGTTTAAAATTGAGTGTCCAATAATGGAATTATTAAGTCTGGTCAATATTAAATGCTAACCAATAATTAAATCATCAGAAATCCCTTTTAAACCATTAGCTCTTGTAGGGCAAAACTTAATCATTTTTGTAATTGAGTTATTCTTATGAAAGCACTAATAAAAGCTTTTTTAAAAACAGTGTCTCAATTTACTACTAGGAAACAACACTTTTGTAACCATATCTAATTGAGATCCACTTTCTGACATAAGAATTCTCTGCAGGGTGTGGAGAACGAGACTCAGGCCATCCCCACATGTGGCCCTCTTTAGATAGCTGAGGTTACTGATTCTGCCTTACACCCGTCCTTTGCTGTCAGCGCCAAGATGTTCCTTTCTTTGCCTGGTCTGCAGATCTTATGGTTTGCTTTACAAATGCAACCTCTATTTCTTGTGACGTTTTTGTGACACTTTAGGAGTTGAAAGGAGAAGGGAGGCAAATTGATCTCGTGTAAAGATAATTAAGCATGTACAGATTCTCTGCTCTAATGAAAGGATATTGCCAAGTCACTCTCATGCTACGTTTTAACCTCAAAAGCAATATTTTCCCAAATCTATTTAATCTTCAATTAATCTACCAGAGAGCCTGATAGACTTAAGGTTTAATCCAGTCACACTCTTGTCACCTACCAAATGCCTGGTTCACATGACCTTATTGATGATATCTCATAGGTTATTAATTAATTTAAAAGGTCTTAAAAGTTAAAGAAAAATTTCCATGATCTTTGCTCATGTGGAAGCTAAACTAAATACTCAGAAGTTAAAAAAATCTTGTTGTAACAAAATGCACACACGCACCCCACAAGGACTGACTCCCTGTTTCCTTTGAAAATGGAATGATACATCAGACATTTTTCTGAAGATCCATGCAGATTTAGAAAAAAACTTAAACAGTACTTTCAAAAATAAGAATCCCTGACTGTTTAATTCTTCTGAAATCCTAAGAAATTAGTAAACACTCTTGTTGCACTTAAAACATATTAATCCTCTTTCAAAACTTTGGATTGTCGACTTCCTGACATCTCAGCAGAAGTTAACGTAAAATCGAGGTACCAAAGACTGCCTGTAGGAAAATATATTTATTATTCTTTCAAGAATAATTTATTTTATATTATTTCTTCACAATACGTCCCCTTGAAGTCTCCACCAATTCTTTCTTTATAAATTATTTGTGATAATAGCGTCATCCCCATGTAAGTGCTCATTTGCCTCTATCTTTACAATGATGACAACAAAACGAACACTTTTCTTTCTTTGGCAAGGAAGAAAGGGAAGCTCAGTAACATATGGGAGAAATAAAATATATGTGCTGATCCACGTAAATGGGCTTTTTTACATGTTGCCTCCCCTATTGAGATCATTTATTCATTTATTTATTTGTCTGCACCTTACAAATGCATTTTTATTGTGTAAATGTAGCTAAGCTTGCATGTTCTCGTTTCTCCCAGATCTTTTTCCCGTGCCAGCTAGAAAGCAAGTTTCCTGATAAAACCACAGCCTGACAACCTCAGGTGAGAGTGGGGGTGATGCTGTAAATTCTGAGATAGAGTCTCTCTTCCTCAGAGGCTAGGAAAGCAAAGGATGGCTCAAAGGAATTATATCTGGACCTCAAAGGGCAGAGAGACACCTGCCATATGGATTATAATCTAAGTGCATTTAACCTCTAGGCCATAATTCTCTCCTGAACTTTAGAAAAGTATGGCAATTATTTCACAGTCTCTTTAAACTAATGATTTTTAAAACTAAAAATAGCATCTCATGCTTAAGCCGAGGATTATAAAGATTAAGTAAAATAAGTGGTGGAAGTGGAACGGCAGAAGTGAAAATTTGTAGACATTTTCAAGACTAGCAATGTTTTTTGACTCTGTCCTACAATTTTCTCTTCCTCCCTTTGGGGATTGACTCTGAGAGTTGGTAAACATAAAGATTATAACAGTATGATTACGTTAATATTGCTTGACACATGACTACTTGGGAAAGTCTGACTATACTTCATGAAATCTATGCCACATGAAAGAAATTTCCCACAAATTGTTCAAAATCATGACTTATATTGGTATTTCTTTGATAAATGGGATTTTCTTTTCCTTTTGTTTTTTGTTCTGTCTGTGGCTCTATTATATACTTTTTAAACTATTCCTACTATCCTCCATTTCTTACCACCACTATTTCTTGGTTTTATTCCACTTTTGTTTTGAGAATGGAAGCCATTCTTCTCAGAGGACATTAACATGCTTTTCTTATGTAGATTGATTGCTGTCCGGGCTGCACATAATAAATTTGCCTTTCATTGGAATCCTATGTTATTTCTACAATTTTTGATATGTCACGTTTTTCTTTTTATTGTTTTTCTTTTTCCCCTTGCAGGATTAAATCAAGTTTTTTGTCTTTAGATTTTTTTCCAGAAAGGAAACATATGAGTTCATAGTCTGAGCCCTTACCTGACTGAACACAAGTCCATCTTTTGAGCTTGATTGATAGATCTCTTCTAAGACAAAAACCATTTGCTTTCACATAATTGAAGGTCAAATTCCTCTGTAGCCTAGAATTCATTCCTACCAATGAAAAATCTTATTCCTTTTCAACTTAAGGATATTTTTAAAAAGTCTATCTCTGCACCCCAAGAGCTTTTAGAGCACTTTAAATTTAGTATTCTTTAAAATTATAAATGATTGAGTCTAGGAATATCAATTTGCTATTACCACAAAAATGTTCTGTAGAAAATGTTCCCAAAACTTAGCTTGTATTCCAAAAACAATAATTATTCTCATGGCAATTCTCTAATTTTTTTGGCTTTTTCTGCATCTATCGAGATGGTCATATGATTTTTATCCTTCATTTTGTTAACGTAGTGTGTCATAATTACTGATTTGCATATGTTGAGCCATCCTTGCATCCCAGGCATGAATTCCACCTGATTATGTAGTATGATCCTCTTAATGTGCTCTTGAATTCAACTTTCTAGTGTTTTGCTCAGGATTTTTGCAGCTGTGTTCAGCAGAGCTATCAGCCTATAATTTCCTTTTCTTGTGGCCTCCTCATCTGCCTTTTGTATCAGGGTAATGTTGGCCTCCTGAAATCAGTTTGAGAGTATTCCTTCCTCTTCTATTTTTTGGAAGAGTTTCAGAAAAATTGATATTAATTCTTATTTAAATGTTTGTTGGAATTCACCATTGAAGCCCTCTGGTCTTGGGCTTTTCCTTATTGGGGGATTTTTTGATCACTGATTCAATCTCCTTAATTGTTATTAGTCAGTTTGGATTTTCTATTTTTTCATTATCTTCCCTTTCATCCATGAATTGAAATATTAATACTTTCCCTCTCTACTTTCAGATTTATTGTTTTATCCTGAAATATGCCTCAGTTTGAAAAGCTCTGTAAATCATTTCTCAGAATCTCCTGGAATCACAGGTGGACTTCATCACAGCTCTGTGACGTGGCCTCTGGTCTCGGTCCTGGAGGTTAATAAGGCAGTTGATTGCTCTTTCGGAATGGAGTAATGCAGAGTGTTCTTTTCTCCAGCGCACAACTATCTCTTGTTTGTTTCTACATTAATATCATCAGCAGCATAGAAGAAAGAAAGGGGAAAAAATGAACAAGAGAGAGAGGGAGGGAGGAGGAATTCAGGGAAAAAAAGGAAGGAAGGAAAGAAATAGTGAGAGAGACAAACTTCCTGCCTGGTCTGGGCCACACTGAGGTTTTTTCCAAGATGCTGGCGATGACAGCAAGTCCCCAGGGAGTTGTGAGGTAAGTGAATGTAAAAAGTAGATTCCTACAGATAAAATTTGACTAATAAAATTAGCTCAGAGCAAAATGCTTCTTTAGGGAAACCAAAACAGATGCATAATTAGGGATGGAAAAGTACTGGAAAGGCAAAAAGAGAAAATCAACTTAAAATAACATCATCTTTAATGAGTTGTGTTGATGCTTAAAAATTGGATGTAAGCTATTTTTTTTTAATAAAAAGCACATACACACACATTTTATGACTTAGAGCAGCTAAGCGCCCTAAGGAACTGAGCACACAAATGAGAACAGCTAAAGTACGAAATGCCAAGCACTAAAAGCCAAGTACTTTACATTGAAAATAAACGCATTTTAAGCAGATTGTCCAACAGCACATACATTTGGTATGTCTACCTAGGCATGTGTGGGGTGCAGCTGGTCACCATGAGCATTTTAAGATTTATGGAATAGTTTTTTTGTTCAAGTCACTTAACCGTTTTCTTTTTAACTTTTTAATGAAATGAAAGTCCAGCCTTGCAAGTCACAGAGTTTCATTAACTAAAGTGACTGACAGCCTCATTTTATTTCCCCTAGTCTTCACTTTCCACGATTCTGCTGAGTGTCATTCGGTATATTTAGAGGAAGCTTCCCAAAATATTAATTACAAAAGTTTAATCACAACAGCAAGAATTTGAGAATAAAATCAAATTCCTTATTCTGACATTTAGGAACCTCATAACATGATTCTTCTTTACTTATTGCAATTATTTCCTAATTTAAATGAGCAAGCTTTCCTGTTGCCTCGTCAATGCCATGATGATCACAGATCACATGTGCTGACTCCTCCATGGAGTAAATGATGTCCAGTCTACTCTTCAAGGCACAGCCTTCTTCACAAACTGTCTGAGCCTTCAAGACCCTAATGATTTCTGCATAGGTGTTAGAAAGATAAAGAGACAGAAAAAGGCGACCAGCACCACCAGAACAACCCACACCTAGAATACACAATATGTACTGGGGGGCTTTGGGGAGAAGAAGAAAAAAAGAAAAAAGGAAAAAAAATGAAAAAGGAGACCCTGCCTTCCAGAAGTTTAGGATCTAATTAGGCGGTTGGAATATAGACACATAAAAGGAAAGTGAATATTAATGAATGTGTGATGAAAATATGTAAGAGCTATGGAATTTCAGATACATGAATTATGCACACATTCTCTAAACATTTTTTTTCTTTTTGAGGAAGATTAGCCTTGAGCTAACATCTGCCGCCCATCCTCCTCTTTTTGCTGAGAAAGACTGGCCCTGAGCTAACATCCGTGCCCATTTTCGTCTACTTTATATGTGGGACACCTGCCACAGCATGGCTTGACATGTGTTGTGTACGTCCTCACCCTGGATCCGAACCAGGGAACCCTGGGCTGTTGAAGTGGAACGTGTGAACTTAACCGCTGAACCACTGGGCTGGCCCCTCTCTAAACATATTTTAAAATTTTAATCCAAAGAATGCAGCTATTTTAGACACTATATTTTACAAAATAAAATTACATATGGTAAGATTTTTAATCTATTGATCAGAAAGGCCTCATTACTTGTTAAAATCCAGATACACTGTCCTGGTAAATGAACCTCACGCATTGGAATGGTGGTAGTAATACTGTTATAAACCCAGGCGGGCTCTGTGGTTTCTAGCTAAGAAGAATGAACACACAAAAAATGGTCGTTTATAATCTCTTACTTCCATGAAGCAGGGTACAGATAAAATAAATAACTGATAAATGATTAAAACCCTTTCATGTTTCTTTCTTCTTTTCAATTTTAACTCAAACCATTCCCTTTCCCCAAAAATGCCCAAAAAAGAAGCAAATGAAAAAAAAAAAGGAACACCATTATCAGTTTGGAATCCAAGTCCACCACGTTTGCTCTGAATTGCTTCCATTTTTTCTGCAGAGGGTTTCAGAAGCTGCAGGCACTACTGTTTGATTAAATTCAGAGAATTTTAGTAGATAATTTCTTTAGTTTACAGTGCAGAGAAAACAGCTATATGTTTACTTTACTGGTGACAACATGAAAATCGTGACTGGAAGCCATTTACACGTTCAAGTGTGCACTGTGGGAATTTAGGCTGATTTAGCATCTGGGATTAGTAAGACTCTCTGGAGGTTGAGAGGAGGCCAGCAGTGCACTCTCCTGGGGGAAGAAGAGGAGAAGACCCACCTTCAGCATCTCCGCTACAGACATATTTTTAAATAACAGTGAAAAGTTAGCACAACAACTTTTAAGCAAACGTCCAAAAAATTACACCCAATGCTACTCCATGAACCCAACAATTACTGCACTTTCCCCCATTACTCTCTAGGCTTTGTCCACTTGCCTCCATTTACCACCTCGCTGCAATGACCCTGTGCAAATGGCTTGTGATTTCTGTGGGCTGGTTTCCCCAGAGGGGTTGGTGGATACAGACTTGTCCTTCCCACACTGGTTGATTCACTTGAACCAGATTTATGACAGTGGTGACTCATTCCTGTTTCTTCACCTGGATTAGGCAGATTAGCACATTGTCAATTGCATTTCTACAGGTGGATTTCTGTATACAGGTTGCATCCTGGTGTCTTGGGGGTGGTACCTATTTCTTCCAGGGAGCTGGCTCCTATACATGACTTACTGAGATCCTGGGAATTTGGACAGAGTCAGAAGTAAGCAGAGTGTGGTGGGAGCTGCTGGCCATCCAGATCCCTCTTCTTCTCTCCATGTGCACAAGGCTAGACTCAATTATGAAGCTTTGCGGGGAGCTGCTGGTGGCCATAAGATTAAGCTTCTCCCTGGGGCCTGTGAACTAAAGTGATGGATCACAACGTCCACCTTACTCACCCAGGAGGAAAACACTAGCCTAGACTTCTGCTCTTTCTCTTCCCACCCCAAGAATGGCAGTTACTAAGGCAAATTTGGAGGGCAGAGGTTAGCATGGGGATGTGACTCTCCCACTGTATCCTGGAGTGTCTGCTCGGAGAGAGCCTGCCATCAGCCTGGACGCTCACCTACAGTGGCCAGAGGAAAGGGAAACAAACTCTCTCTCTCATCACAGTGTTATTGTGCCTCTGGTTACAGAAGCTCAGCTTCTTACTAAAGCAGAGGGTGGATGGACCGGATCATTTGGTTGAGTGTTTATAGGTTATTTGTAGTTATTTCTTAGGATCTGCCTATGAATATGTTTGAATTTTAGATGAATGTATCTATTGTCAAATTTGGTTGTGTTTTCTTCTCATCGGTGTCTTATTCTCTAACATCTGCCATGCACAATCTGAAGATACCATGATAAAGAAAGATTGCAGTCGGTGACTAAGAACCACCCATGTCCCAGGTTCCATGTTAGCGACCCTCATTCACGAGCATCTAACAAGCAACAGTCTCCCCCCACATTCCTCAGTTTTGTAATATTCCTTTACCTTATTTTGTTTTATAAATAAATATACAAATATTCACACATGCAATTTTCATAATTGTATAGACATGATCATGTCAAATATGCCAAATATGAATTTTTAATTTTTTCTTTTCTAATAGGGCTTCCCCTCTTTCTTTTTCTGCCTTTTCTCTTCCACAACTTCTAATCCCCTCCCCCGGATAACTCACACTAATAATCAACTATTTGTTTTTCTATGTATTCATATATTTGTATAAAATCTTGGAACAACAACACACACACGTATAGGGCTTTTGTTCTCTGTCTTGTGAAAACAGTTTCATATTTTACACACTTTTCTGCCTCTGGCTTTACTTCTTTGCCGCTCACTTGCAGGAGAATTCCAGGAAATCCTATAATTGTAATTCATTCCTTTCAGCGGCTGAAAATGATTGCATCCTGTGAAGGTTACATAGTGTCTTCAGTCTCAGCGCTATTGATGATGTTTACTGCATCCTCATTAGCAGGTTAACAAGCGTGGGGCAGTGGAGGACTAACTGGAGAACGTAAGGACAAACTAAATCTGACTCTGAGTTGGACTGCCTCATGTTACCACAGTGTGTCAGCAATTCCCAACAAGGCTAGTGATAAAGAACTCCTCCTGCTGGGGGTGACGGCTCCCACCGCTGAGACCCGACGTTCCTCATTTATCCTTAGAATCAGAGCTGGATAATGTGCCCTCATCACACCCCCTTCCATGTGAGTGATGTCTTGCAGCAGAAGAGAGGCTGGGGCCCGGATGGCTGGGTCAAAGCTGAGTGCATTTTTACTAGATACTCCTAGAATTTCCACATGGACTAACTCAAATTTCTACCTCCAATGCCCAGAAGTGAACATTTCAGTTATCTCAACCAGCAATAGGAATTGTTCAGGTTTTAAATTTGGGCCAGATGGGCAAAAAGTAATTCTGCAATTTTGAACGCATTTAACTACCTACCAATGAATCTGTCCTTTCACATACAGGCAGTCTCCGACCTCCAATGGCTAGACCTGGGAATTTTTGACTTTACAATGGTGCAAAACCGATATGCATTCAGTACAAACTGTACCTCAGATTGTGAATTTTGATCTTCTCCGGGTCCAGCGACACGCAGTCCGATCCTCTCTCACGATGCTGGTCGTTGGCAGTGAGCTGCAGCTCCCTGTCAGCTGCACAATCACAAGGGTAAACGCCCGACACACTTACAACCATTCTGTGTGTACAGTCATTCTGTTTCCACTTTCCGTATAGTATTCGATCAATTACATGAGACAGTCAACATTTCATTATAACATAGGCTTTGTGTTAGATGATTTTGCCCAACTATAGGCCAATATATGTGTTCTGAGCACATTTAAGGTGGGCAAAGCTAAGCTAGGAGGATTGGTAGGTGGGTGTATTAAATGCATTTTCGACTTATGATGGGTTTATGGGAATGAAACCGCATCACAAGTCGAGGAGCACCTGTATTTGATAGCCATTAGAATTTGCCTCATGATCTTTTCTGCTAGATGTATTTTTTAAAATTGTTATTTATTTACTTATTAATGGCTTAATTGAGGTATCCTTGACATACAAAAAACTGCACATAATTAAGTACACAATTTGATGAGTTTGTACATATGCATATCTGTGAAACTATCAGGACAATCAAGGTAATAAACGTACCGATCACTTCCAAAAGTTTCCTCCTGTCTCTTTGGGGTGTGTGTGTGTTTGTGTGTCTGTGTGTTAGAGAACACAACATGAATTCTACCCTCTTAACAAACTTTTTAGGTGCACAATACAGTGTTATTAACTTTAGGCATGACTTAGATTCTCCCAATCTGGATTTCGTCCAAATCTGTCATGTTTCTGCTAACCTTGCTGAGGATACATTTAGCTACATCAACAGGTTACAGTTTTTCTATGGACAAATATGTCTACCTTTTCCAGTATTTTGTCTGTTCATGCAGACTTGGTGTAAAGGTTTTCCTGTGCTATGAGACTCTCTACTCCATCCCTTATATGTTCTCATGAGAGCATTCTTGGACTCCTGTTTATGCTTTTAGTCCTTCTGGAATGCCTGTCTTAACATAGGTCAAAATCTAAGGGACTGAGTTTCAGTTTTTCCTGATGGATAGATAGTCAGTTGCAACAGCACCTTATAATATACAATTAATTTCTCATAAATAAACCCTTTAAGGCCTAACCTACGTACAATAAAACACAACTACTTTAATTGAATGATGCGTTTTGGCAAATGTATGTACTCAGGAAACATGGGCACAATCAAAATATAGATCATTTGCCTTGCTCCAAAGGTTCGCTTGTGACTGTTTGCAGTCAGTGACCCCTCATGCCTACCTAAGGCCTCTGGCAATTTACTGATCAGATTTCTGTCACTATGGATTAGAATTGTCTCTTCTAGAACTACCTATAAACGAAATAAAACCATGTAAATCATAAGACCTCTACTTTGCTCAACATAGTAATTTTGAGTGTTTTTCTTCTTGCGTGTTATCAGTAATTCATCCCTTTTCCTTGCTAAATGCTTTCCCATTACATAGATCTATCCCACTTATTTTTAACCCATCCTAAACTGTTGGATGTTTGGGTTGTTTACAGTTTTTGTTATTATGATTGAATTTCTATGAGCATTAATAAAAAAGTGTTTAAGTGGAGTAATGTTTTCATTTTTCTTGGATAAATGTCTGGAAGTGCGACTGTTGGCTCATAAGGCAATTATGTATTGGACGTTATAGGAAAGTGCCACCCTGGGTTCCAAAGTATCTGATCCTTTCTGCTTTCTCACTGGCGATGTGTGACAGTTCAGGGCGTGCAGTGGTATCTCGTTGGCATTTTAATTTGTGATTCTATCACAAGGGAAGATGCTGAAGATGTTGAGTATCTTGTCCTATTTATTGGGCCTTTATCAGATACATGCTTGCAGGCATTATCTTCTCATCTGTGGCTTGCCTTTTCATTTACTTGATGGTGTCCTTCAGAAAACAGAAGTTTCATTTTGATGAAACTCAATTGATAATTTTAAAAAAATGAATCGTATCTTGTATAATGCAAAGTGAAGGCTGAGGTTCATTTTGCTTTTATATGGCTATTCAATTCTTTCTACACAATTTGTCAAAAGACCACTTTTCCCCAATGGGTTACCTTGACATCTTTTCTTTTTGTGTGAGGAAGCTTTGCCCTGAGCTAGCATCCATTGCCAATCCTCCTCTTTTTTTTTTTGCTTGAGGAAGATTAGCCCTGAGCTAACACCTGTACCAATCTTCCTTTACTTTGTATGTGGGATGCCTCCACGCATGGCTGATGAGCGGAGTAGGTCTGCACCTGGGATCTGAACCCGAGAACCCAGGCCACCAAAACGGAGCATGCTGGAACTTTAACCACTTGGCCACAGGGCGAGCCCCCCCACCTTGATATCTTTTAAGAATCAATTGACTACTTATGTTTGGATTTATTTCTGGATTCTCTATGTTGTTCTATTGATTGAAGATCTATATGCTCTTTACAGCCTTCATTAATAGAGGTTTATTGTGAGTCTTGAAATCAGGCATTGAAATTCCTTCAATTTTGTTCATAGCTTTCAAAATTGTGTTAGTTATTCCAGGTTTTTTTACAGTTTCATGTGAATTTATAACCAGCTTCTCGGTTTCTATCATAAAGTGTTCTGAGATATCTGTGATATTAAATTGGATTTGTAGGTCAATTTAGGGAGACTAGCTGTCTCAGTAGTATTGAGGCCTCTAATCCATGAACATGGTCTGTCTCTGATATTTTAGATTAATTTTTTTTTCAGCAAGGTTTTGTAGTTTTAGAATATGGGTCTTGCATACATTTTGTTGAATTTATCGTAAAATATTTTATCTGTATAGATACTGTTGCAAGCAGTGTTTCAAAATGTACTTTCCAAATGTTTTCAATAGTACTTAGGAGCAATTCATTTGTGTATATTGCGTGTTTTGTCACAGTGCTGAATTCATTTTTGTTACTTTGGTAACTTTTGCTAATTACTATTAGTTTTCTGTGTACAACGATCCTATAACCTGTAAATAAAGGATGCTTTCTCTCATCATTTCTGATCTGCATGAGTTGACTTCTTTTCCTCTTTATGTTACAGGCTAACACATCCAGAGCAGTGTTGAGTAGAAGTGACAGGAGTGGGTACGAATGCCTGGTTCCAGATCTTAACGGGAGAGTTTGTAGTCTTTCACTCTGTAAGATGTTAGCTGTAGGTTTTTCATGCATGACATTTATCATTTTGAGGAGATTCCTTACTTTTCCTCATTTGATAAGAGTTTTTAAGAAGGAAGGGTCTTGAATCTTGTAAAATTTTTTCTTCATCTGTTGAGAAGATCGAATTATTCTTATCCTTTATCCTTTTAATACAGTGTATCATATTGACTGTTTTTCAAACGTCAAAGCAAATTTACATTTCTAGCATATACCCCACTTGGTTACAATGTGTCTTTCTATTTCTATATTTCTGGATTCTATTGATGAAAACTCTGTTATGGATAATGCTGTCCAGATTCACAAGGGATGTTTGTACTTTTCGTCAGTGTGATGTCTTTGCTTGCAGTCAGAGTAACATTGGGCTCATAAATTGAATTAGACAGTATTTCTTTCTCTCTAGTTTCTGAAAGAATTTTCATAGGATTGGTATGATTTCTCCCTTTTATGCGTGATACAATTCAGCAGTGAAGTCAATGAGGCTGAATTTTTTACTTGTGGGAAAATTTTAAATTAGAAATCCAGTTTTGTAATGGATTTAGGGGCTGATAGTCCAAGTTTTCTATTTTTTATTGTTGTCAGTTTTATTAATTTATATCACTCAAGAAATTTGTCTGCTCCATCTAAATTGTCAAGTTTACTGAAGTAAACAGTCTCCCTTATTCTGTTCCACGTGTTTAATGTCTTTAGTGAAGTCTCATCCATTCCTGATATTGGCAATTTGTGTTTTCTCAATTCTCTTCTCATTCAAAGGATCTAAAGGTTTATCAATTTTATGGAGTTTTTCCAAAGTCCAACTTTAGTTTTCCTTGATTTTACCTTATTGTTTTCTGTTTTCTATTTCAATATTTTCCAGTTTTATTTTTATTATTTTATTTCTTTTACTTACTGATGGTTTGATTTGATCATTCTGTAACATCTTTAGGTGAGAAGCAATCTCATTGAGTTTAGGTCTTTTTTCTTTGTGAACATAAATATTTGAAGCAAAACTTCTCAAAATGTGGTCTGAGGTTTTCTGAGACCCTCTCAGAGTTTCTGAGAGGCCAAAATTGTTGTCATAAGAATTATGAGGTTATTCGCACCATTGTGGAATTGTTGATATCTGCACCTTCCATCCAAACACAGCAGTGGGTTAGCTGTTGGTACCTTAGCAAGTGAGGGCAGCGGCACCAAACTATGCTGGTTATCATAGTGTTACTCAGCTCACTGTACCCTCATTTAAAAAAGTGATGGTGTCACTTAAGGATGTCCTTATAAAATTACTTATTTTATTAAATGCCAACCTTAATACGCATCTTTCTAAATTTTCTGTGGGATGAGAAGGGACGTATGCATAAAACATTCCTCCTGCATAACAAAGGAGAAAAAGCATTGGTGCACTTGCTTGAATTTTGAGACAAATTGGCAGATATTTTTCACAGAACTCCATTGTACTTCAAGCCTGGCAGACATCTATAGTTATTCCAACTTGGGTATTTGGTAGATACGTTCTCAAAAATAAACAATGTGGAACTGTCATTTTAAAGAAAAAATTGAGTTATTAGTGTCCAATGATGAATTTAAATTTTAAATGTTTGACACCTTCTCAATACGTAGAGCTTTTCCAATGAGAACATAAATGATATTAACAAGTCTAATTTTCTGATATTGTTAATGAAATGTGTCAACATTTGGAAAAGCTGAGCGACTCGGCGGGCTGATGTTCTTTAAATGACAAGTGCATGAAGTTACAAAACCAAGCATTGGAAAAGATCCATTGCTCAACCTAGTTTTTCTTGTGGGGATGAGGCCATTCCATATATGGACCCATAGACAACAGGTGACTTGTCTAAACTATCATATCAGATCAATGGCTAAACCAGGCTTTGTTGTAGCACCTTCTCTCCCTGACCCCACACCACCTCATCCCCACACTACCGTTGTTTCACACACTGCGCAGTGATTTAGGAAAACTCCCCGTACTCTGTGATGATCTATCCATTCATACAGTGCAGCTGAGGAGGCCTTTAAATCTGGCCTGTGTACTTTGAAGTCACCTAGAAGCCCAGAGAAAAAAAATTGCTCTGTATTATTTAAGTGAAAAAATAATAACCAGTCCCAACACTTCTAGTTCCTGAAAAAAACTTAACATTTTTACAGCTCAATAACAAAGACTTACAATCTATTTAATGAAATCTGTTAATACATTGTGTGTTGTATTGGCTTTCTGATTTTTTTTTTCTTAAGTAGACAAGCCGGTTAATTAGTTTTGTGATCAAAAAAACTATAAATGCCAAGTAAGGTCCTTGCAGAAACAAATATATTTATTATTCTGAATTGTGTAGTCAAGTTTTTTCTTTATCCTTTTAATTTAAGAAAACATAATTATTTGTAATTATAATTGTGTGTTCTCAATATGTCACCACTTCTTTTGTGACTCCCCATGTGATTAAAAGCCTGTCCAGGTTAGACTTCCCAACGAGAGCATATTTGTGTATCTTACCAATGGGACAAAGGGTTACTTTTTAGGAATATAGAAAGCGAGAACTGGGCAGTTGTATGTGATTGATCCTTCTTGTGTATATTAATTTCTTTCTTATACAAAAACATGACAGAGAAAACATTTAAAACCTAATAAGCATTACTTATCCTTATGCCTTCACTATCTTTTATTAAAGAAATATGGAAATTGAGAACTAAAGACCAAAATCGAATTTTAAAATGTATCTCATAATTTTGTGCAAGTAATTTATCAGATATTGCCCACTCAATATGCATAACCTATCTTCAGATCATATTTTATCTTATTGGAAGATAATTTACAATGCCTCTGATCGCTAAGACAGCCACCTCAATTTCTCCAAGTCACTTTTGCCTCTTCAATTATTCAACATACACCTCTCTCCTTCCTTCTTCAGGTAGAAATTTGTTACTTTTCTTTGGTATATTCCACGTTTCATAAAATGACACTTGAGAAAGAAGAAATAATAAACTAGAAAGTTTTGGGGGGAGGGGTGCTAAATGAGAAGGAGGTTTTGGAAGTGAAGTTCAATCAGAAAAAAACAAGGGTTTCAAGTGAACTCAGGAAAATGGTTAGGGCAGGCTCACGGGAGCTGGAGGGTGTCTGTGATAGAAGCTATTGTTTCTTTTTCTGCTTTACAAGAGAGTATAATGACAAACATCTGGAGGCTGTTAATATAGGATATTCCTTTCATCTAATTTTTTCTTGTCCTTTATGTCACACAAAATTGAAGAGCCGTCACTGGTGTCAGGAACTGCACCAAGGACCAGAAATAGTTATGACTGTGACAGACGTGGCCTTGCCCTCACAGAGTTTATAGACTTGTACATGCTAAAAACACACTGTCATCTCAATTATTCCAATTGTCATATTTTTCACGTCCTTTAAGGAAAGTCCAAACATGGTGCTTCTCTTGAATCCATGGTAAGACGGCCCCACTGTGCTCTGATAGAGTCAGACATAGTCATGTGACTTACCTCACCGTGGAAGATATGAGCGGAGTTGGAAAATGTCAGAGCCAGCACAGTTTTCCAGGCTCCCTCTTCCTCCTCTGAGGGTGACCAGTGCTGTTCCAGAGCCCACCTGCGACAGACATGCAGAGAAAGTGAGAAGTGAGTCTTTGAGTTTTGAGACACTGAGATTTTGAGGTGTTTGTTGCCTGTCCTGGTGGATGCAGAATCTATAGCAGGCTTGTGGTGCGCAGACTCACAACCACCTCAGATAGGTGTCTCTTCTTACCCCGTTACTCCATACGTATGAGGAAACTGAATGACGGAGGAACTGTGTTTTTCCGTTCATTCTTCTATTTTACTTCTCGCATTTAGGACTGTAATTTGATTCTTTTGATCACCCTCCCAGCTTGCGTCCTTCTCCTGGTGACAGCTCTCCTTCTCAGTCTTTACACTCCTCTAGGAAGCGATAACCAAGGGTGGCAGTTCAGCTGCTCATCTGCTATTCCATCAGCTTTCCCATATTCCGCAGTTTTCTTGGAGCTGGGTAGGGCTGTTGCACTAGTTTTAGTCAATGAATCACAGACAGAACAACATGTGTTTTCCTGACCCTCCAGCTTTTTCTTCCTGTGTTATGATGACCTAATTGCAGCAAAAGAGAGCAGAGCATCCCTTAGCCTGGGTCTTTGAAAGAAGATGTGGAGCAAACTGTACCACAGGCCATTGGCACATCTGTGAGTGAGGTATATCCCTTCATTTTGCCAAGCCATGGTGACTATGTGTCACCTTATCACTGCAACTTAACCTAATCATACCTAACAGACACCTTGTGTGCGGGTGTGTAAGTGAGTCCGTGTGTATCTCTGTGTGCAGGTACGTGGTGTGTTTTGGGGGTAGGGGTGGGACAAAAATCTCAAAGTTGGGGATAAAAATGGAGGAAAAGTTTTGTTCCACAGAATCAACCTCTCTACACTCCATTGAACAGACTGAGACTATTATATACAAAATGGCAAGTCTGTTGGGATGGTTTTCATGGGCATCATGTCACTTGTTACTGTGGTTTAAGTTTTAAAATTAAGATGTTTAACAACATTCCTGCTTAAGTTGCTCTTTATAAGAACAAACGCAGTCTTCAATATAGCAAATGTCAGATTATTTATCAGAACAGACAATCTTGGGAACCAGAATTTTAAAATGTAGTCTAATTTCTTCAATTTCTTTTCCACTGTAACTAGCAGAATGTTGTAGGTAAGGGCAGGTGAGCCTAGGTGCAGGTCCCACTCTTCAGGATTTTTTAAGTTAAGAGAAACACTTAGATTGATAGTCAACAATCCGCCAAAGTGTGTGCAAACACCACTTACTGTTAGAGGAATTCAAAGGGACTCAGGGGAACATCGTAGGCAAATGACATGAAGAGTTTGCAGGAAGAGTGGGCGGTGAAGAGTCCCATGGCTCCACCTGACGCTGGTATGATGTGCGCCTCTATGACCAACGTAATAACAGGGAGATTTCAGAGTGTAAGCACAAACCAGTGCAAAGGAAACCCCACAGAACAGTTGTGCAATCTATATGGAAGCCTACAGTTAAAATCTGAATTTGAATTTCCCTAAATCTAGGATTTGGCAGCAATTCCACACCCCTTACATGTGATGACAGACCAGTGGTAAGTCCATTGGACTTCCTGTCCTTCGATCATCACAATGCATGAGAGTAGACTAGGTGTGGAGACCTCAAAAATACCCATTGTGAGTAACCGTTGATGGGGAGTTCCCACGTTTTATGATCTTCTGCAGACTTTTTAGTTGAAAGATAACTTCTTTTTTTGCTTTCTAATTGCTTTGAGCCCACCTTGACATATTTCATTTCCAAATGTTTCACTTACATTTTTCCTAACACTTATAATTTACAAACGATTGTTTCAATTCAAAACTAGTAAAACTTAGACAATAATGTTACCATATTGGGCTAATTTCACGCCTGTGGCATGATATCATGCAATTTATTCCGATTTCGCAAATCAGTATTTACCTTTTGTTGTATTTGCACATATACATTTGGTAGCAAATGCTAATTGGAAATGTCAGGATTTTTCAATCTAATTAGTATAATTGCTTAGACAAGAGGAGCAGAAGTATTTATTTTTTAATATAAATTCTCTTTCCATCTTTGCCAAAAAGGCCATTGTTGATTCTGTTTCCTAGGCTACCGCAAGAGTAGTGGTTGTCAACCTCTGAATCTCTTGACATGCGAAAGTGCTTGTAAAGATGAAACCCTGAGAAAAACGCCAGGCACTTGTCAAAGACCTGTTTCTTTTCTTGTATCATTTGCTCCAAAAAAATTTGTAAACTTGGACTTCAGATTTTTCTGCCCTAATTGTGAATCCAGTCATGCTTGAGTCAGCCCCTGTTTAAACTGTGCTTAAACTCTGATAGATCTTAAATTTGGCAGCTCGGTGTCCGCTGAGCTCCATGTAGCACAGGGCACACATCGGTGGAAAAAACGGGCATCAGATGTAGGTTTTATTTTTGGGAGGGGTGCAGAAAAATCAGGTCAACAGGGTTAAAGTCAAGCTGTTTTTTGAGAACTTCATTTTCATTGCCAATAATGTGACAGAAATTTACTAGGAAAATTTTTCTGCAAATAATGTATTTTTAGAAACAAACGTAGAACAACGTTCAACAGTAGCTTTCTCACTGACTGCTGTGGCCTGGAGCTGCAGGTAGACAAAAGGTGCACGATAAATGTCAGGCACTTCTAATGTTTTATTTTACTAACCTGATCTGGGAAGTCACTTACTGCAGGTACAGCAGGAAGACAAGTGGTTGATCCATTTCAGCCTAGAGTAGCTCTGGTTGGTGTGACTGTCTGCTCTGGCCCACCCCACGAGAGGATCCCACATCCCACTGTTGTCTTGTGACCTACAGCATCTCCCTGGAGGTGGAATGCACCTTCTCGTCCCATTGTCATGTTGGCAGTGTGACCTGTTGTGACGCTATGTGACACCGCCGTACCTGATATCGGAACGGAAGCTCAAAATACAATTGTCCCGTTTGTCTTGAACTTCGCTTTTGCCCTTTGCCATAAGAATAATGTGTTCCAGATAAAGGATGCTTCCAACTGTTTCTAGAATGAGAAGTCCCTGGGCCTGAGCTACAGAGCCGCCCTGACGCACACAGTCCATGTGGCATCAGGCGAGCCCTGCGTGCCGCTGAGATTTGGGTGGTTTTTGACATTGGCAGAGCTGACTGCTCATGTCCAGTCCCACAGAGACCCCTCCTCCCTTTGCAGCTGTGACGCGAGGACCAGACTCCGGTCACCACTCGTTCCCAGGGCTTGCTTTTGTCTTTTAATGACTTTACAATTTTCACTTTGGGTCATTCGCACGATCAAACCTTAGCTCAAATCTCACTTTTCTCAGCCAAGTTCTCTGCCTGTTTATGGGTTGGAAGAAAAAGAACTTGATGGAGGTCAGAGGGTCTGGGCGGCCCCTTCTCTAGTCTTCAAGGTCTGCATCTCCACATTGTGCAGGTTGAACTGGAGCCTCAGTTGCTTCTCACATGTGGGAGTTTTCAACTCTTATGAATCTCCCTTTCTCCAACTCTTATTCACTGAACTCACCTGTAACACCAGTCATCAGAGAAATGCAAACCGAATAAGACCCTTCCACTTTTTGTTATCATTCCCATGGTATTAGGCTGCTTATCCAGGAAAGAAGTAAACTCCTTAACCACGGGAATGTTTCCTGAATTATTTTTGCTCCCTTTGCAATTACAGCGCCCCTCTCGGTGTACCACTGTTGCTAGATTAATTGATTGATGAGAAGTGGGAGCTGAGGAAAGCGTGCATGCTGGATGATGGTTTTAGAGGAGACAGCTTACTCTGGTGAGTTTTCTACCAGTCCTTGGCATGGAGCTAAGAAACGAGCCATAAGCAAGCCATCCTCCAAAGCTGTGAGTTTTAACTGGAAGCCAAGAGGACAGGAGACGGAAATGATGCTCAGAGGCTGGCAGCCCCTCCAAGCAGGAGAAGCCCATTGAATATCTGAAAGGAGAGAAAATGAAGTGAAGAAGAGTAAATCTGCATTGGGAGGTGAGGTTCACAACTTTGCAAAAGACCTGTCACAAATTTGTAGTTATTGTGTTCAGCAAGATCTGGCCGTGGTTTCATTCAGCTTGTGGTCCTCAACCATAGTTCAACAGCTCTCAACATATGAAGATTAGCGGTCATGAAATAGCTTGGCTTGTCATTGTGTGAGTTTTGCTCCTCGGTGCTTGAGGTCTCTTTGCCTGTGTTGACTTGGAGGATGAGAGCACAGGAGGCTCTGGCCCTGTGGTGGAGGACAGCTATTAACCAGGAGTCAACAAACCTGGGCAGAGACCTGTCACCTGCAAGAGGAAAACCTCTCCCTGTGGCTGGACCAGGACGAGTGGAATCTTTACCTGGAGGTATTTCAGTGATGAGCTATTTTAAAATTTTGCAGTTTGGCCTCTAGAAACGTTTATAATGTTATCTCCTGACAACAAATTGAATAAAGGGATATTCTACACAAAGAATATACATGCAGTCATCCCTCGGTAGCTGAGAGGCGATTGGCTCCAGGACCCTCACGGGTACCAAATTGCAAGGATGCTCAAGTGTCTTATATAAAATGGTGAAATATCTGCACATAACTGTGCACATTGCACATCCTCCCGTACACTTTAAAATTACTTATAATAGCTAATACAATGTAAATGCTATGTAAACACTTGCTGTACTGTGTGTTTAGGGAATAATGACAAGAAGGAAAAAGTCTGTACATCTTCCTCAAAGAAGCAGCCATCTTAGGCCTTTTGATACATGATTGGTTCACCCTACGGACACGGAGCTGGCGGCTATCGAGGGCCCCTGTACCAATCAGGTGATCCCTGTAGCTGAAATTTCTGCAGTTTTGGGAAAGTTAATTATGAGACTGAAGCAGACTTTAAATAGTTAGTATTCCCAGGGTCCTGTAAGTGCTTGGGAGCCTCCAGAATAAAGGTCATAATAAATAGCGTGTTAGGAAAGGGAAGAAATGGTCACCTTCAGGAAGCAGAAAACCTCAAAAGGTGTTTTTGGTGATAGAAAGAGTGAGTTTTATTCTCTGCCCAGAAGTCTACGCATAAGACAAGTTCCTGATGAAGAAGGTCTCCTGGAGGGCACGGTGCCAAGTGCCAGCTTTAGATTAATTGTCACAAGTCACTCGTGGGTTCACAGTATCTTTCTGACACACAATTGGCGAATGTGCTCAGGAGGAGAGATCTTTGTCCTATGTGTTGTGTACAAATTAGCATTTATTTTCCTTCTAAAGAAGGAGGGAGACATTTTTGACAGGAAAAAATAACTAGAAGAAGGTGTTGGAAAGAGGAATGCCCCTCTTTTAAAAGAAATGGATTTTTTTTTTTCCTGGCTTTTTGAGACCGTGAGAATGAATTTGTAAGACATGCTCACCACAATTACTGTATTACACTAATTATATTTGTATTTTAAACAAAATTACCTTTAGAAATAAGGGGGGAAAAGTCATGTTGCAAATAATACACCGTTGAGCGGTGCTCCAGGCAGAAGTTTGGCACATCCAAGCATGAGAACACAGTCTATCTTCCTTGCATTTCTGCAGAACAACAGTATGGCCTCTGACTGTTAAGAGACCTTTCTGAAGAGTGGGCTCTGCCTTCCTTCCTAAAGAGTGTTTTGGCAGGTCTGAGTTTCTGGCTGAGTGGCTCTGCCACGGCGGCTCCCGTTCAGCATTTGTTATCCAGTTCTGCTGTCTTGCTCATCAGAACCAGGATATTTTATGAGACTTGTGTTTGTCACTTTATGTTTTAGAAGTTCAGAAATGGTAGCAGGTGAATAAATTTTTTCTAAAAGGAAAAGAATATTAGACTTATTTTGTCTTGCCTACTGATAAGCGAAAGTATTTCTATGCTTTTCTTTAAAAAAAGAAAAAAAAAAGGAGTTGAAAATCAATTCCTCATGCCATTTACCTGAAATATCACATAGGGTTACACGATAACACAGTGACTGTCAAAATGCAGTGCACATGTAAATAAGAGGAGGAAATCTGGGTTTGAGAGGTATCTGCATTGGATTTTCTCAAAATGTCTGGCATTGTGCTGGGCATACAGCTTAATAAATACTTCTTCATTTCCTTGAAGCCATATCCAAAGTCATAGGCTTTCCTAGCTCCTCACATGCTGAGAAATAAAATTTCATTCCACGTTTACAGTGTCCGTCATTCCATCAAGTAAAGCAAATACCATGGCCTTTGTAAGAACTTAATGCACAGACTTTTATGAACCTGGGTCACATCATGTTTCCTACAACCTCCCGTCAGTGACCTGGTCTCCCAAGATTAGGCTGTAACATGTATTTAATCCTGCCCCTGGCTCCAGCCACACAGAGGAGATACCCTGCAAGATTTTAGCTTTCTCAAGGAATACACAAAAAACTAGAACAACAAGGGAAACAATTTAAATCATCAAGAAAAAAAAGATATTTCAGGGCTTTAAAACTCCTACTCACAGGATTGTATTACTATTAAAAAGCAATAGACATTCAGACAATATAAAGCTACAGTAATCAGGACAGCATGGTATTGATAAAAGAATAGACTAACGTAATACTGAGACAGAATAGAGAGCCCAGAAACACATCCACATAAATATAATCAACTGGTCTTTGACAAAGGAGCAAAGGCAATACAGTGGAGCAAAGATAGTCTCTTCAACAAATTGTGCCAGAACAACTGTACACCCACATGCAAAAAAATGCATCTAGACACAGGCCTTACACCCTTCACAAAAAATAACTCAAAATGGATCATAGACCTATACGTGAAGTGCAAACCTATCGAAGTCCTAGAAGATGACACAGGAGAAAAGTTAGATGACCTTGGGTATGGTGATGGCTTTTTAGACACAGCACCATAGGCATCATCCATGAAAGAAAGAATTGGTAAGCTGGACTGCATTAAAAATAAAAACACGTGCTCTGCAAAAGAAACAGTCAAGAGAATGAGAAGACAAGCCACAGACTGGGAGACAGTACGTGCAAAAGACGCATCTGATAAAGGACTGTTATCCAAAACATACAAATACTCTTAAAACTCAACCCTAAGAACACAAACGACCCACTTAACAAAGGGCCAAAGACCTTAACAGATATTTCACCAAAGAAGATATTCATATGGCAACTAAGCTGGTGAAAAGATGCTCCACATCCTATGTCGTCAGGGAAATACAAATTAAAACAACAATGAGAAACCACTACGTGCTATTACAATGGCCCAAATCTGGAACACTGACAACACCAAACACCGGGTGAGGAGCAACAGGAACTCTCATCCATTGCTGGTGGGAATGCAAAATGGTGCAGCCACTTTTGAAAACAGTTTGGTTGTTTCTTACAAAACTAAACATTCTCTTAACCTAGGATCCAGCAACATCATTCCTTGGTATTTACCCAAAGGAGCTGAAAACTTTTGTTAACACAGAAATCTGCACACTGAAGTTTATAGCAATTTGAATCATGATTTGCAAAACTTGGAAGCAACCAAGATGTCCTTTGGTAGGTGAATGGATAAGTAAATTGTGGTGCATTCAGATAATAGAATATTATTCAGCTCTAAAAAGAAATGAGCTATCAGCCATGAAAAGATATGGAGGAAACTTAAATGCTTATTAATAAGAGAAAGAAGCCAATCTGAAAAGGCTACATACTGTGTGATTCCAACTCTATGACATTCTGGAAGAGGCAAAACTATGGGGACAGTAAAAAGATCAGTGGTTGCCAGGGGTTGGGAAGAGAGGGATAAAGAAGTGGAGGATACAGGATTTTTAGGGCAGTAAAACTACTCTGTATGATATTATAATGGTGGATACATGTCACATATTTGTCCACACCCATAGAATAAACAACACCAAGAATGAACTCTAGTATAAGCTGTGACTCTGGGTGATGGGGCAATGTGTCCATGTGGGTTCATCAGTTATAACAAATGAACCACTCTGCCAGGGGACGTTGATAGTGTGGGAGATGGTGCTTGTGTGGGACTGGAAGTTATAGGGGGAATCTCTGTACCTTCTCCCAAATTTTGCTCATCTAAAACTGATCTAAAATAGTTTATCTTTTTAAGTAATAAACATCAGGTTTATTATTTTCTAATTGCTTTGTCTAGACTTTCACTGGACAGTGCATCTCCATGCCACATAGGTGGCATTTCTCTTGAATGGATGTTAACAATCTGGAGACCATAGTTTTCATTTTCAGCTGACTCTGATACAATGAATCAGATTTTGGAAATGCACTACCCATAATTAATAATGGAAGGAAAAACTGGAGAAACACATTGAACTAGCAGAACTTCTCCTTGAAAGATCACGACTTTCAGGTTTCTATCACTCGTCAAAGCACATTAAGCCTGCTACACAGGAAAGTTGCCCGAAACCTTTTCCTTTCCTCATTTCTCAGAAGCGTTTTTGCTGGAGGTTAGATGCAGGACGGACAAGCCTGTGTGGGTGTAGCCGGTTGGGAGTTGCATTCTCAACTCTGCTTCATCAGCTAAGGCACCAAAATGAGAAGACACGAGATTCATCCCCTTGGATATGGTGTATGTTGGTTTATCACCAAAAAATAACAGAAGGATATATTTTTCTAACTTTGCAACCATTTTCCAGCAATGACATTGAGAATAGCACAGTGGGTGAAGACTTAGCAGGCATGTGAGTACGCTGCTACTCACAATTTAGAATAATAAGTTTGTATAGGACAAACTGTGAATAGAATAAAAGTCAGAGTTTGTAAATTTATTTAACAAGAAAAATCAGAGATTGAAACACAAATATGTGGAGATTATAGGTGATTTTATATTTATTATATTTTAAATTTAACATACTTTTTATGTTTTGTGTATTTTCCAAAATTACTATATTTTATAATCAGGAGAAATAAAATTTTATTCATATATATAAAAGTGATCTTTATATATATGACATTAATATATATATATAATTTCCCTTATATATGAAATATTTACACATTAAGTATTCTTTTATTTTGGAAAAATGTACAAATGCACATTATAAATCACACCTAGGTATAAACATACAGGAACAAATATGCCAAAGGAAATGTGCTTATATTTAAGTATAGAAATAGTCAACGTAAGTTGAACATCAAATGCTACTAGCGTACTTCTTTTCTCTATGAATATAGTCATCCCCAAATATACATGATTCTAAGGTAATTTAGATTATTAGAATTTTAATAAATTATATTAATACACTGTCAAAATATTCTTCATAAAATGCTCTTTTCTTATACCTGTCTGTCTTTGGCTTTATATTAATTTTTTTTTTTTTTTGCTGGAAATACTTTCTAAAGTGCTTCTCACATCAGGATGGTTTTATAATTTTGGGACTCTGGGTATAAAATGATGAACTGGGATTATAAGCTTGCATATACTTATTATGACCTGCCTGCATTTATTATTGGAATCTGACCTCTATATCAATACAAAATGAGACTCTATAATTGAGAGATATTTGTCAGAAAAGTCATCACTGGATAAAATAAAAATGACATGATTTTATACATAGTATTCAGCAAAATGGAGATCTTAGCATAAACACCATACGACCTCTCTGACTTAAGATCTATAAAAAGTACTTGTCACAAGAGTTAGTAAGAGCACAAGGCATGACACTCAGGAAGATGCAAGCTCCATGTGTGCAGCTGGAAAGTCACGCACCTGCACAGGTCGTCTGAGCAAAGCTCCTGTGAAACTTCAGAGAAATCACATTTTATACTGTGATTTAGAGAAAGTTCAGGAAAGATATAAAGATGTCAGTGTAATTCATCAGGAAAAAGTTGACCTAACATAAAAATTATAATCATGCCATTTTAAGTCCAAATAATTACTATAAGCTTGGAATTGATATCCAGAAAAAGTGACGAGCTGTCCACCCAAACTCTGTTCTCCTGCTCCCCGCTGAGCATCACTGCGGGGTGGTGGTGAGGAGGGCCAGCTCACCCAGCCCCTTCAGTCAGACTTGGCCACGACTGAGGCCATATTCACAGGGGATGGACGAAGGGATACACATGCTGGTAGGTCAGCTCACAAGACCCCAGTGTTCTCTTACCCCACCCTGTGGGCTGTCACTGGAGTCTGCAGGGCAGGGGCTGGAGGGGAAAACTTACACTTTTCAACCAAAGCTAAGCCTTCTCTGAGTTGTCACCAAGGAATTCTGTGTTGGATTGATGTTTTCATAGAAGAATCTGAGTTATAATCAAAGAACATGGAAATCAGTGTGTTCGAGGGATTTTAATGTCATCTCCTTCTCTCACTTTTCATGAGTTAGTTTAGCACCATGATTTCTTCAGATCCTGGCACTCATGATCAATATTCTAAGATTCCAATAGTCATTTTGAGATGCCTACTATGTGCAAGGTGAAGAACAATAGCAAGAGGGAGGAGACAAAGCCATGCGGTGGAGACACCTTGCAAAGAGAAGAAATGGAGAGCCGTTGGGAATTCATAAACCACAGCCGCTGAGGGCGTCCCCTCTGTTCAGGAGGCTTAGTAAATCTGACTCAGTGCATTCGTTCTTGAGGGTGGTGGCATGGTCTGGTTGTTAATAGACGTTTTTCTTTCTTTTGAATCATTTTTATTTTTATGATTGGCACCTGAGCTAATATCTGTTGCCAATCTTCTTTTGTTTTTCTTCTTCTTCTTCTCCCCACAGCCCCCCAAGTACCTAGTTGTATAGTCTAGTTGCAGGTCCTTCTGGTTTTGCTGTGTGGGATGCTGCCTCAGCATGGCCTGATGAGCGGTGCCATGTTTGCACCCAGGATACAAACTGGCAAAACCCTGGGCCACCGAAGTGGAGAGTGTGAACTTAACCACTTGGCCATGGGGCCAGCCCAATACACATTTTTAGAAAGAGGAATGTGGCCTCAGATTCTCTCTGGCAATGGATCAGTAGCTTTGGGAATGTGGGCTGAAGGCAGACAGATTGAGCCTGGTGAGGTGAATGCCTCTGTGTTCTACTGTGTTCAGGGAGCACAACTTTGTCCCAGAGGGGCCACCCTGCCCCTGACTGTCACATCCCAACACAGTCTGTCACCTCCTTTCCTTTCCCAGATGGTGTCTGGTAATCATAATGTTCTTCCCTGCTCGTTCAAGCAGCCAGAAGCGCTGTGAGAGCAGGGCACTGCACATGGGAAATAGGTCTGCTAGCGGGAACAAAAAAACAAGAGAAGCAATTTTCTGAAGGCGTAACCCACACTCGGTCAGGATGGAGAAGCGGGAGAAGGACACGTTATAGATGTGAAACATGGCCAAATGGGT
The DNA here is from genome assembly GCF_041296235.1 of Equus asinus. NCBI lineage: Eukaryota > Metazoa > Chordata > Mammalia > Perissodactyla > Equidae > Equus > Equus asinus. Next base: position 44,100,935 of record NC_091818.1, read on the forward strand.
GTCCTGGATACAATTTCAGGTTCCATGTTCCCTTGTGTGCCCCCTATCAGAATACCCATTTACTCATAGTTTATGAGGCCAATTTGGATATTTGCCCTCTTGTTCATAGCGTGCATTTCTCTCTGAGTATCACACTCCGGTGTGTTACTTCTTTTTGTTCCCTGAATGGCAACCCCACTCATTCAGTTCTTCAGCCCGCATGCTTTGAGATTCCCAGCTATTTTCTCTTTTATTTCCATGTGCAAACCCAAAACATCGGCGAAGAGAGTGGATCCCTCCTTTACAGTAGCTGACTCTTCCCACTGCACATCCAGCTGGCATATAGCCACATCACTTGATTTCCTTGTCTGCTGTCATCGCCACTCAGGGTCTACTGTCTATACAGCAACTGGAGAGAGCCTTACAGACAGAAGCCATTCAGCGGTACTTCTCTGCTCCACATGGTCCAGTGGCTTCACAGCTCAGAATAAAATGAATATTCTTTCTCACGGTCCACAAGCACCTACATGATACAGGCCCCCACCACCTCTTTGCTCGCATCTGCTATTTCTCACTCACTCTTCTGTTTTAACCCAACACTGGCCTCGTTTATTATCTTGATTAAGTGGCCCTGGTGATTTATAACAGGTGGAAAATTTATGTTGTATCCTTTAAAGGTGGCTAGTCTTCAAAGCCTCTGGGAAGCCCAGACTGATCTTGAGATTATTCAGGGGCTCAAACAGAAGAGCTGGCACAGTTGGGCTCCACTCTCTCTCCCAACAATATATATTTTCTTGTCTCACCAAAGACATTCCACCTCTCTGTCTGAAGTCATTAAAAGGCAGTGCGTTAATGCTGTATAAAGATATTCTGCATGCTGTTAGAAACTGTCGGATAAAATGACTAGTTCAATATTAAAAAGGTTAGTGAGGGCTAATTCTGTTCATATGCATCACAAAGAAAATCACCAGAAAAGTTGTTGATATGTACCCTCCTGATGAAGTTTTCAGTAAAAGGCACAGAAAACCGGGGCATCAATTCCAGCTCATAACAGCAAACTCCTCTGCTCAGTTGGCAGAGAAAGTATGCAGGACTTGTGCAACGAGAGTCTAAGGAACCTGCTTCTTGGATGACTCAGCCATGTGGCTCCACTGGAGCATCCCAGAGTAAATGGAGGTACCCGGGCAAAGAAAGAGTAAGACAACCAAGATGTTGTCTTAGTCCATTTGGGCTGTCATAACAGAGTACTATGGCTGGTAGCTTATGAACGATAGATGTTTATTTCTCACAGTTCTGGAGGCTGGCAGTCCAAGATCAATGAGCTGGAGTGTTCAGTGCCAGGTGAGGACAAGCAGGCTTACAGAGAACGCCTTCTTGTTGTGTCCCCACCTGGCCTCTCTTCTGTGATCTCTGTCTCTCATCTTCTCTATATAAGCACCTTTATCACCTCCTCACAGGCCTCATCTCCAAATACAGTCACATTCTGAGGTTCTGGGAGGGGGGGGGGATTCTGGGGGACACAATTCAGTCCATAACAGATGTATAGTCTCAATAAGATTCTGAAAATGGCCTCTGAAGAAAGAGAGAGAGGAGAATAAAAAGCCCTGCCCACATTCTGCAGGGAGGGGGGTCTTTGGTTTTTGTCTTTAAGGTTCCCATTCAATTCGGGCAGTGAGAATGTTACCACAACACCTAGGGTTTGCACTGTTCATCAGGAACGCCCATTACACTCCAGGGTGGCCTCTTTTCTCATGAAAGAGATTACTAAGCTTTTACCTATTCTTTCATTGTGACCAACAGACTGGAGGAAAAGACTTCTTTCTCTAGACACAATGATCTTTCTTTTTTCCTCTTGGTTGTATTTTCTCCGTTAATGCCTGCTCTCCTCTCGTAGACTTTTCTGTGTTCTCTCTTCCCTTTTTGCACAGATCTGAAGCATGCAATTTGAATGAGTTTCAGGAAATGCATCCACCCATGTCACCACCACCCTCAAGAAGAGAGATTCCCTCACGTCAGTTCCTCTGGGCCCCTTTCATGGGTTCCCACCCTCCACAGGCCATCCTCCTGGTTTCCATCACCACAGATTTGTTTTTGCCTGTTTTTGGGCTTCACATAAATGGGATAGGACATCTGTGCTCCTCCGCATCTGACTTCTCTCACTCTGCAAATGTTGTTTTGAAATCTGTCCATGTGGTTGCGTTTGTCAGCTCCTTCTTTCATCCTGCTGAGAAGCGTTTCTTTGTTTGAATAAACTACAGTTGGCTTAGTCATGCCTCCCCTCCATGGACATTTGGGCTGTTCCTACTGTTTTGATTATTTTGAATAAAGTTACTATAAGCAATAAATATTCCTATTTAAGTTGTGAATGTGCCTGCGTGTGTGCTTATATGTTTATTTCTCCAGGACAAATATCCAGAGATTAAGTTGTCAGATCATAGGGCAGATACACGTTAAACTCTGTAAGAAACCGACGGTTGTCTCAAGTGGTGTGCGTTCATTGCTACTGACGGAGGAATTGACAATTCTTAACACCTTGTCCTTTCCCCTGATGTGACCGAGAAGGTAGTTCTGTTGGCTGGATAGGTGTTCCTTAACTGCTCTCTTGTCCAGCATGGACACAGCCACTTCCATGTCCAAGAATCGGCATGATAATCTGAACCGTCTATGCAGGCTCTGTACGGGTGTGAACTTGGTGCTGTGGTGGAGAAACTGTATCACCTCTGGCTGTGGACTCATTCCATTATTAAATCCAGACCTATAATGGGATCCTTCATTTTCACTCTACTCTGACATTTTCTGTGAAAAGACAAAAAATATCTCCCAGGCATCTGGTTAATTAAGTTATGTCAACAACAGAGGATAGAAAAATTACCTAGGGAAAAAAAAATAGATGGGAAGAAAAGACAACAGGCTCACTGCGACTGTGATTAAAAGCACATAGGCTCTACTTTTTACAAATTCTCTGCACTATCTAGATCATTTTTAGTGACCATGCACTAATTTATACTGAAGAACTATTTTTTTTCTGAACAGCGATATGCAAGCACCCGCTATTTTGGGTGGCGCGTATTGTGACTGGTGGAGATTTTCCTCCCTAACTCTCTTCCTTCTGACGGCTATAGAGATGTGTGAGAGCAGGGATGTTTGTGTATGTTTGAAATCACAAACATAAAAATGCATCGTGTGTGGCTCAGTCCATCAGGATCACCTCCCATCTCCCACATGGACTTTTAGAAGACGAGAATAGATTTCCCCTGGCCACTCATTCACGCACGAGGCTGTGTATTTGGGCTTATATAATCTAGGGTTTGCCTAAATTGTGTAATCCATGGCCATGTCTCATCTCTACGGACCGATTATACGTTCCTAGAAGCAGAGATCCTGATTTACTCTCCCTCGTAGGCATCTCGCCGGCATATTTGTTGAATAAGTTGTCTCCATAGGTTTAATCTTTCAAACTCAGAATCAATTTCTAAGAGCCTTCAGTTTACTTATACGATGTCCAATTAAGGGTCCACAGAGGTTATTCATACCTGCAGGTTTCCTTCTCCACAGCAAAACAGCTCACGTTTTTATCAAGTTTTTTTTTAGTCACCAAGTCACTACTTGAAGACAACAAACCCTGTCAGATAATTAGAGCATCTGCTTCCTTCACTGTCCGTGTCTGCCCTTTGTGTGCTCTCATTAGCGCTGAGAAATTCTGTTTCTCGGTATGCAAATGATTTTTGCTTGCGTCCTGGACATTGTGGGTATTGTGTTACGAGACTCTGGTTCCTTTTTAAATTTTCTGTTTTATTGGTAGTCAGCCTACTTAGGTCTAGCACACTAGCCTTGGACGCTTTGTGGACTGACTGTGGTTCAAAGGTCCGTTTGAAAGCCTTTGCAGTTCTCTCTGGTGACCCTGTGAGTGTGCTGGGCCAGGCTGATCTGCAGTCTTAGTGGCGGGGTCACTGAGGCTCAGTCCTCGAGTCTTTGGCTGTGTTGGTTCTTGTCAGCCCCTCACTCAGGAGGTTGCCTCAGCCTTCATACAGTGCCTTAAAGAACCCCTTTCCCCAGCTCGTCCCCTCCCTAACCATCCTCCCCCTCCACCCGGGAGGGAAAGAAGCTCTTCCTTGCTACAGCAAAGCAGAGATGGACACAGGCTCCACTCCACTCCCTGCCAGACACGGAGCCCAGTGAGGAAGGGAGTGAGTGTGGCCATTTCCTGGTGCTCAGCTGGGGTAGGCTGGGTTTGTCAGACTCCATCCTGCTGGCCACCCCTGGCAGGCCCCTTTGGCGCGACAAAGTGGACTTTCCTCGGGCCTTTTTTTCCTCTCCACCACTGCATTTCAGAGTTAAGGGCTTCTCCAAACTGGGATACATAGGAGGCAGTGTTTCTCATATGGAGGTAATAAAACAAAGGAACCCACCACTGTGTCTTTTCCCACATCTCCATATCCTTAGCCCGTCTGACTTTTCATTCTCCGTCTTTAAGAGTTTTGTGATATTTGTTTTACGTATATTGTCGAAGGTTTTTAACTGTAACCCTTTGGAAGAACAGAGTGGAATGCATTTATTCCATCTTGTCTGGAAGTCAAGTTGCCATCATTTTGAAATTATTTGTTTTTGCATATACAAACAAATCTGAAGACACAAGTTACTGTGCATCCCAAAAGGAGACAATGAGGTGAGAGATCGTTAATTACACACAATTTTCTAGTTTAGGGCCTTTATTCCAATCTTATGCCTCTCAAACTGCTGGAAGAGGGTGTCAAGGAAACAAGACTCTTGGGGTTAAAAAAAAAGAGCAGTTCTGGACTGTTGTCTAAGTTTGGTGCTAAGGCAGCTCAATGACTAGAAATAAAGAAAATCAGCAAGACGTGGGACCAGAGCAGAAGCTTTTGGCTCAGAAGTTCCATTTCATCTTTAAGGGTGAGAAAGTCAGGGCGTCCAGAAGGCCACAGGGATTTCACTGTGGCTTTGAAGTCCATTGTATTTTCTTCACTATTCAGACAAGTTTGGTGTATTAAATGAGAAAGATTAGTGGCAGTTCTGAGGAAGAATCATTCCACACGCCCTGAGGCATGAATGTGGAGAGGAACAGGAGTACTTCACTGCCGGAAGGACAGGAGCCTGACTTCAGCTGTGAGGTCCATGCCTCATTCCCTCTTCCTCAACAAGACGGGCAAAAATCTTATTTTCAACACCATATACTTGTATGGTTGTAAGTGAGATAATTAACAGTTATTTAGTATTAACTGCATGGTATCCTTCTTGGCTTTTCATTTCTCCCTGAATAATCAAAATTCTGGAGTTACCTCATTTCTGCCAAAGAACTCATTTTGATATGTCAATTAGTTCAGATTTTGTTTGCCTGAAAATATCTTTATTTGGTCTTTTTTTTTTTTTGGTGAGGAAGATTGGCCTGGAGCTAAGATCTGTTGCCAATCTTCCTCCATTTTGTATATGGGACACCACCACAGCATGGCTTCATGAGTGGTGTGTAGGTCTGAACCTGGGATGGGAACTTATAAACCCTGGGCTGCCAAAGCAGAGCACACAGACTTAACCACTACACCACTAGGCCGGCCCAGCTTCTTTTTTTTTGATGAAGATTGGTCCTGAGCTAACATCTGGGTCAATCTTCCTCTATTTTATATGAGGGATGCCTGCCACAGCGTGGCTTGTTGAGTTGTGCATAGGTCCGTGCCTGGGATCTGAATCAGTGAACCCTGGGCTGCCGAAGTGGAGCCTGCGAACTTAAACACTATGCCACCAGGCTAGCCCACCTTCATTTTTTAAAGTCTATTTTCACTGAGTGTAGAATTCTAGTTTCACAGTTTGTTTTTATTATTTTTGGCTTAAAGAACCTATTCTATTGTCTTTAACCTCCCATCATTTGTTTTATTCCCTTTAAAGATAATCTCTGGTAACAGCTCTGGATGATTTTAAGGGTTAATTTTATTCCTTCTCTCTTTGTTTTATGGAATTTCACCATTGTGTCTCAAGGTGTGATTATCATTATATTTCTTTGGCTTGGGGCTGAATCTGTGATTTCTTGAATCCATGAATTAATTTGTCAGATATGGAAAAAATTTGAACAGCCTTTCTTCAAATATTGCTTCAGTCTTTTTCTCTCTCTGCCTTCCCAATCATTCTGGGAATGAAATCCCATATGTGTTATGGTTTTTCACCAAGGCTCACACATATCTTGTGACCGTTTTTCCGTATTCCCATCCTTTTTTCTCTTTGTGCTTTATTCTGTATATTTTCTCCTGACCTGTAATTCCTTTTACTAATACTCTCTTCTACTGTTTCTAATATGCTATTAACACCTCGGCTGGATTATTAAATTCAATAATAGTTAAGTACAGATCTATAATTTCCCTTTGGTTCTATTTTATAGATTAAAGTTCTCTGGTGAAATTTTCCGTCTAGTTATCTCATTTCTTAAACATATTCATCATATTTAAGAATTTGAGATAGATAACTATGATTTGCTTTACCTGTACATCTACTCCTGGATGTCAAGCAATTTTTATTGGAGGCTGGACGTGGGGCAACAGAAGATCCTCTCTATAAAGTTCTCTTTCTCCAGACCGTACTTGGTTTTCTTCCAGTCCACAGTTACACAGGCAGAAGCTCACTCTGATGCACTAAGAGATAGAAGTGGCTTTGTGAGTTTGTCTATTTTCAGTACCATTGTCTACTTTTCAGATGCAGCCCTTTAAGAGTGTTTACGGATGCTCATGGTTCTGGCCAGAGTACCTACTTTTCTCTCCTTAGGGTTTAGCTTCTTAGCCACTATTCTCCTTTCCATTTCTTGGTCATTCACCCCTCAGCAGCTTAGAATTTGGCAAAAGTTTAGAGAGGAAATTCCACGCAGAATTCCAGGCTCAGTATTTGTCAGTTTCCTTTTCTCTAGGGTCTGGCCTCCTCAAGTCCTAATCCATCGATTGCTTTCTAATACTCTCAAGTAGTTGAGGGTTTTGTGCATTTTATCCAGTTATTTTGGTTGTTCTTGATAAGAAAATTGATCTGATACAATCTAACACAGTATAGATGGAAGCAGAAACATTCCCTTGCTTTGCCTTAAATATTGATCCCTATGAGGTCCAGAACTGACTGCCGTGTTTATAATTATGTCACCTGCTCCTGTCTTTGAGCCCACACATGGCCTGTCTTCCATGTGCCCAAATTTGGCCAAGTTAAACACAGAGCGGATTACTCTGTTTCTTCTTTCTTGCTGTCACTTTATCGCATTTTAGTTTTTTATTATTGTCTGCATAATACACGTAGATATATTTAAAAGCAGAGTTTAGTTAAAGTCTTATGATGAAAAAAAAGCAGTTATTTTCTCCACTCATCCTTACACTTCCCCCTCCAATTATTTTCCTTTTACAGGAAAGTATCTTCATTTTGGGGTAGATCAATTGTTATTTGCCCCTGTGTTTCTAAGTAAGATACTCACGCTACTTGGGCAACAAATAAAAACTAGCTGACAGAGAGCTATGGTTACAAATGCAGATATAAGTCAATAAATCTGTGTTTGCATGTTGTTTCCAAGATGCTTTCCAGCTATAACATCCTGTGGGAAGGTTTACTCCTTCCCTGAATCTGAGAGATTAATACAAAGAAACCTGGTGTGACTGCAACATAAAGTTATTATGCCAAAACAAAGCTCATCTCAGCACAACAAACCTTTCCATGTCTGCAGGCTGATCTTTTCAAAGTGGTTGCAATCCATGGGGATATTGCATGAAGTCACCCTCTAGTCTTCCATCATCTCTTTGGCTCTAATCCTCATTAAACCCAACTCCTTCTTTCCCACTCGTTCTTCCCAAGCAACCTGTGTTCCTTCTGAAACCCTGACTACTGAACCTATTTATTCTTTGATAGCTCATGTATCCCAGGGACTGTAAGTGGAGGTAGAATTATCCACGATATAACCAATCGACTATCAGATCATTGTTCCTCCACTCCTTTGGAAAAAAACACAAAACAAACAAAACAATTACTGACTTTTGCTTATATCATTCTTTTGGACCCTGACCCTGACTGATGCAAGTTTTCACCTGGAAGACCCAAATGGCTTCCTCTCACTCCTAACTAGTCTGAGACCTTTTATTTTTTTTAACATGCAATGTAAACTCTAAAAAAAGCAGGTACCTCATCTTTTTCACCACTATCTCCAGTGCTTAGTGTAGCATCTGGCACAGAGTAGGACTAGACAAATATTGCTTGGTTAGTGAATAAATTGTCGTAAACAACCCATTCAACAGCTTCAGCTCAATGCTTGCCAATGTCCGTACCTGATTCCATCCTTATACCTCCCTTTCTCCTTCCTTTTCTTTTCTTAGTCCAGTTTCTGCATGTTTTCTCTGGATCCCTTCCATGATCATGCCACTATACTCTCTTATTCCCTTAATTTCATTCTCTTCCTCTGTAAACAATGCTTAGCAGTAACACATACTGATGTTTTTTATCTTAAAAATCAGAACCAAATAAAACGCCAACTCTTAGAGCCCACATTGCATTCCAGTGGCTCCTCTATTTCTCTGCTCCCTCTCATATCTACACACCTTGGAAGAGATATCTACACATCCCAACACCCACCATATGGCTTCTACCTGCACTGATCCATCAAAATTGATCAACACAGGACAGTGCAAAATGTTTTGAATTTGTATCAGTGAATTTCTGAAGAATGTGTATGGGAATGGATCCTATGAGAATGCCATCTTAGGAGGACAGAAGAGAGTTTAGATTACACTGAAATCGCTTAAACTGGTGGAGTTTCAGGAAATTCCAGATTAAAACTGATAACTCAAATTTCTGTGAGTTTTTAAAATCTGCTTCAGTTGACTCAGTGCAATCTGCAGTCAGTGGTACTCACAGCTAAATTAACCTGAGATGTTCGAAATTATTTGCCATGAAGTGTAGAAAGTGACTCAAAGTCTTTGATAAGAATGATTCATTTGTGATGTGAAAATCCATCTCTTAGTCTGAAAATGTACTTCTTTTATGAAAACATTGATAAGTAAATATTTGTTGAGAGGGGTTGCATTATCCTTGAAAAAATGCTTTAATTGCTATTTAACGAAGGTAGAGGATTCAGGTGAAATGGGTTTTCTGATTTAAAAGGGGATACTAAGATCATGGGTTGTATTTAATTATCAGAGAGCAGGTGAGCATGTTTACAATCAATGGAAGGGAACAGACATGAATAGTTTGACACAGAAATACTCCAAAATAGATGAGTATCTCACTAAAGTCTTCCTTGAATTTTACACCTGAAAACATCAGTATGATAGAGGCCAGCTGGAAAAATTGTCATTCATCCAGGTGCCAGACCTAAGTCACATCACAGGTCAAACTCCACTTGAGCCCAGTTTGGGAGGGATGTTGCCATAACACCATTAACATTCAGGTCTTCGCATCTGTATCCATTTACCTGGGGTACTGCATATTAACACACTATATCAAAAATACAAAATATACAATCATTAAAGAGAAATATCTAGCATTTGAGGTATTATTGCACACAGACTTTAAAATAAATGGAATGCTAGGGAAAGAACAGATCTGTGGTCTGTCTGGTCAGAATGTCAGATTATGGGTTGCAGACAAGTGGAATTTTGTCTTAGGTCTTTCTCCTTGTAGACCCCGTAGATTCCCTGCCCCATCACTGGGCTATTTCCCACTTCATGGAGTTTTGGAATAATAATGTCAGTAAATGGAAGAGCTGCCATATTTACCTTGCTGACTTGTAAAAGAAAGAATAATTTGATAGCAAATTAAGAGTGAAGACCCCTTCCTCTTGAAAGTAAAAACAAATAAATAGGGTCCAGCCTGGTGGCTCAGCAGTTGGGTGTGCATGTTCTGCTTAGTCCACCCGGGATTCTCTGGTTCCGATCCCGGGTGCGGACATGGTACCGCTTGGCAAGCCATGCTGTGGGAAGTATCCCACATATAAAGTAGAGGAAGATGGGCAGGGATGTTAGCCCAGGGCCAGTCTTCCTCAGCAAAGAAAAGAGGAGGATTGGCAGCAGATGTTAGCTCAGGGCTAATCTTCCTCAAATAAATAAATAAGTAAATAAAAGCTGTAACATTGTCCTGGAGAAACCATAAGGATCAGTGTCTTCAAAAAAGTCTTAAAAGAGGCAGATCTGGTGGTTTTCATTGTACCCATGTTTAACTAACCCCCTTGGCATGTTTTATAAAATGGATTAATCAATTGGTTCCTTCAACTGCATCTGATGGTCCAATTTTACTTTACTTACTGGAAGCCCTGACATATGGTAAACTGTTTATCCTGCCGATACTTTTGTTTTCCTACTCCAATAAGCATGGAACCCTAAGGTGTTATATCAGATCTCTGGCTCTGTGTCATAATTAATTCCAAAGGGGCTCCTCTGATTCTGTAAGTCCACAGGGCATATTGGTGATCTCCTATGCTGATGACATCATGCTGACATTACCTGGAAGGCTGGAAGTGGCAGGTTTCCTATATGCTTTGATAGTAAACATGTGTTCCAGACGACGAGAAACAAATTCCATTAAAATAAAAGCTCTTGCAACCTCTAACAAATTTCTGAAGTACCCTTGTATCGGACAAGTTGTTATCCCTTTTGTTTCTAACCACTAAGAAAATGAGCCACAATATCAGCTTGGAGTGAATCTCAGAGCAAAACAGACTCTTGTTTTATTCAATTCAGGCTGCTGTAACAGAATGCTACAGATTGGGCGGCTTAAACAACAGATTTCTCACAGTTCGGGAGGCTGAACTCCAGGGGCAAGATGCCGACATGGTCGAGTTCTTGGTGAGGGCTCTTGCTGGTGATGGCCTCAATGACCTTCCTTGGTTCGTGCACACACAGACATCATATGTCTCTTCCTATTTTTATAAGGGCACTAATTCCATCTCAGGGCCCCACTATCATGACCTAATCAAGCCCTAATCACCCCTAAAAGCCCCATTTCTAAATTCATTCACCTTGGGGGTTATGTGTCAACACGTGAATTTGTGGGCGGGGGTGGTGCTACAGCTGGTATTGTCTCCAGAGCAACAGTCTTTGCCAATTGGCCTTCGTAATTTAGTCCATCCAACAGTGCTACAAGTTTCTGTGACAGACTAGGATAATTCACAGGGCTTCAGGAAAGCCCTAAGTGGATCACAGGGAGACCTCAGCCATTTTGCAATCTTGTTTTCCTGATAACCAAGCTCACGTTAATGACCACACCTTGCTTTGCCACCATGCCCCAGGAGAGAGAGGTATATGACCAGCAGGCACCAGGTAACCACGTAATCTGGACAAACCATCAGTAATTGTTTGCACATCATAACCAAATACAAGTAGCACACGCAGGAATAGATCTGAATAGATCCTGAAAGCACAAGCAAGCTCCTTGAACAGGTTCTTTGCATTATCAATGTGCTTTGTTTTACCATATTACCATGCCTCACTCTATCCACATCTGTGGACCCATAATCACTTTAACCTACATATGTATTTGTGACTCAAGTTGTCATCTTCTACTTGACATTTTCAACTTCCAAATCTAATAAATCACCAAATTCTGTGTATGCTACATCCTCTCACATCTATTCCTCGCAGCTTCCATTTTACTAGCTCATTCTAAGCCACCAGTCTAGTGTATAACCTCTTAGTCTGCCTGCAATCACAAGTGCACCTTTCTAACACACAAAGTCATCAAAGTAACCTTATTTACAAAGAAAATATTATCCTTACAACCCTCTGCCCCAAACTCTCAGTGGTCACCCTCCTGGCGCCCTTTGTAGCTAAGACCAAAGTCCTTATCACGACTTTTACCAAAGATCTTTTCCTAATTGTCCTTCAGCAGCACAGAGGAGATTAAAGCTGCCTATTATATATTCTGATAGCTCACTACATTACTCCTAATTAGCACTCAATTATTTGCTCTTATGCTTATTATTATTGCATAATATCTGTGTTTTCCATTATACTGTAAATGACATAATGCCTGAACCAAATCAGACTTAGTAATTGCTATAGTCCTGGCACCTAGCATATTGCAGAATAGAACTTTGTAATTATTTAACAAATGAATACATGAATAAAGGTAAATACTATTAAGCAAATGATAGTCCAAGAGGAAATTCAAAGGTAAAGCACTTTAATTTTTACAATTTTGTCCATTTATTTGTCTAATAGTTAATTCAATAAAAATTATTGTGCAAATAAAGTTAAGAAGATACAATAACAGTAGAAAAAACAAATGATAATTTTGCTTTATCTTATTTTAATATCAATATTTATCTAAGATTAAGGAATAAACAGAAAAAATTTAATTAGCCCCTGACAATTATAATGCAATGATTATGTTATTCTGAACATTTTCAAACTCTTGTCAGATGCACCAGGATTTTCTGTTACAACGTTTAGTCTTTACACCATCTTTTAAGATGATATTTATCTCTAAACACGAACGTGAAGACTCAACATTTGTGTGCCTTATCCAGGTTTACACAGTTGATACGTGACAGAATCTCTACCTGAGTCCAGGTCTAGGGGCTCCTGAAGCCACCATTCTCCCCGTATGGTGATGCCCCTTCCATGAGCTTTGCCTAGAGGAGATCCTCTGAGCAAAGCAGAGGCTAACACTGCAACATAACTTCAAAGCATATTGCCTCATAATCAGTCAAGAATTTCCTTGATTTGGTGTGTGTGTGTGCTTGTGCAACACGGGTAACCTCTCCTTTGTTAAGAAATAATGCCGTTCAGGGATAGGACTGCAATTCATTCACCACGACAGAAAGGGGAATATGTACTAATTAATGCCCTTCTGAGTGGGTGATTTTTGCCTCAAGCAAAATGGATGCCTGGATGAAGTAAGGAAATCCTGTGAGTCACACAAAAGCAGGAAAACAAACAAACAAACAAAAGAAACAAGAAAGTCAGTATTTTGGGTTAAAAGTTCCCTGACACATGAGCAGTCTCGCTTGCTTGTATACACCAAAGTGACCTGGTATTATCTATGGAGAAGGGCTTTGCAGAGAGCTTCAAGGACAGATTCTCAGCTATGATTAGTTTTTTGGTGTTTTCAGGAGTTCCCGTGACAATGAGTCGTGTGTTATGAAGACGGCCGTACGTGCTGTGAAGAACATTTGGATAGGGGGATGCCACACAACATTTCAGCACACTGAACAGTTACATGATGGTTTAAAAGGTAGTTCCCAGCATTTATATTCACCCCCCAAAATACATGTGATCACATGTAACACTTTTATCAGGAAGAGGAGAACGGACTGCTTCTCTCCCTGGGGTTGGAGGAAGCCTTCTCGTAGCTCCAGCATGTCTGTGTGGTTGCCTGGATACTCACTCTCCTTGGCTATTATTCTGATTAAAGGGCAATTTAGAGATTTTTTTTTTAAACTGATCTGTCATCTAGAAATATTATCAGCCCTCCCTTACACTGATTTGTCAAGTGGTAGATTGAGCATTGCTATTTAGACATGATTTTTTCAATAGGATAAAATATGAATTGATTCCCCATTTTCTCAGCCCCCATTATATGTGTATGTTCTAAATGTAGTGAAGTTTCTCTGGGGTAAAAAGGGTTCAGTGGATTTTGGGGGTTGTGGGTTTTGGGCGATGATGCAAGATTTTATATTTCACAATTTAAAGATAACCAACCATCATTGTGAACAAATGGCTATCAGAATTGTTCTAGAAAAAAAAGCACAAAATGTCTCAAAATCGACATTTTTGGAGGACTTTCAAAACACTTATCTCTGATATTATAATTAACAGACAAGGAAGTCAAAGTCCCATTGTCCTGATTCAGAGCAAATTCTGGACATAAAAATCCATGCTTGCAATCCACACAGTTAAGTGATTCATTTTCACTCAGGGATAATTTGCATACAATGAACTGCACGTACTGAAAGTGTACAATTTGGCAAGCTCTAAGTACACATCTGTGAGGCAAGCACGGCAATCCAGAGAGCGAACACTTGTGGATACCCAAAGTTTCCTGTGCTCCTTTGAGACCCATCCCTGACTCCCCTCTCAGGACCCCATCCTCAGCAAGCCCTGTCCACTTTCTGTCACTATAGATTCGTTTGCTTTTTCAGGAGATTTTCATAAATGGAAACAGAGTATGCACTTTTTTTTTCTGACTTCTTTCCTTCTGACTCTTTCATTCATCCATGTTGCTACATGTACCAACTGTTTATTCCTCTTAAATACCAAGTAGCATTGCATTGTAGGGACATATCAAATTTCGTTTATTCCCGTCACCTGTTGATGGACCTTTGCACCATTTTCCTTCTTACCAATAAGGCTTCCATGGACATCCATATTCATTGTAAGGACATGCAGCTACATAATATGGTAAGCTTATGTTTAAATTTTAAAGAAATTGCCAAATCCTTTCTCAACATGTTTGTACAATGTTACCTGCCCACCACTAATGTACAAGAAGCCAGTTGCTCCATATCTGGACCAACGTTAGTTCTGGTCTTTTCAAAAAATGTAGCCATTCTGATGTGCATGTGCACCGTAGTTTTAGTTTGCATTTCCTGAAGAACTAATAAATTTGAACATTTTTTAAATGTATATTTGGCATCTCTATCTTTGGTGAAGTTTCTGTTAAAACCTTTTGCATAGTTACTAATTGCATTGTGTTTTTTCTTATTGTTGAGGGTTGAGAATTCTTTATATATCTTTCTACATTCTGGAAACAATCCTGTATCAGATATATTCTTTACAAAGATATTTCAAGTCTGTGTTTTCATTCTCCTAACTCTTTCAAAGACTAGTTCATTTTGATGATGTCTAACTTAGTTATTTTTAAAAACTTTATGGATTATGCTTTTAGTATATTAAAAAATCTTTCAAACAAGATTTAAAATATTTTTTCCTGTGTTATCTTCTAGAAATGTTATAGTTTCAGTTTTTCAGTTGAGATCTTTTGACTTAGTTGTGTTAATTCATTCATTTAATTCATTCAATTCACTTAATTCATTTTGACTTAATTTGTGTTAGGTTTGAGTTCTTTTATTCCTGTCTTCCAGGTCTCTATTTAATTTTGAAAAGTATGAAACAGTTATAACTGTCTCAGTGTCTTTCTTAATTTTAAGTGGTGTCTGCTCTAGTTCAGTTTTGACTGATTGACTTTTATCCTAATTCTGGGCCTCATGCCCCTCTTTTTTGCCTAGTGATCTTTGATTGCCTGCCAGACATTGTGTTTCTCTTGTTGGGTGCTGAATAACCATTTTCTCATAAACGATCTTGTGCTTTGTTTTAGGATGTGGTTACGTTGGTTGGAAGCAGTTTGGTTCCTTTGCTTCTTGCTTTAAAGACTGTTAGGCAAGACCGGGGCATATAATTTAGTCCTGCCCAATCATTCCCCACTGTGGAAGCAAGAGTCCACGCTATTACTCTACCCAATGTCCCAGGAATCCTAGGGTCATCTGGTCTGCCTGGTAGGAACAGCTCCCATTGGCAGCCTTGAGTGAGCGCTGGGCACTCTTTACTCTCATCTTCTCAGATGGCCCTTTCCGCAAACATGCGTGATAATGTGTACTTTACTGAGCACTCGAGGGACCGACTGCTGATGTCCAGAGTTTGCTCTCTGGGCCCCTCTCTTCTCTCCAGTGCTCTGTCCTGTGAACTTTTGGTGCTCTGGTGACCCCTGAATTTCAGTCTCATCTCATCACCACAGGAATCTGCTGGTCTTTGTCGGGGTTCCCACTCCCTGGGCCCCAGCCATGAAATTCTCTGAAGGTAGTAATCTCAGAAAATCATAGGGCTCCTTTGTTTGTTTCCTTTTAAACACTATTTTCCTTTATTGCCTAATATCCAGTACCTTGAAAGCATACATCATATAGTCATATATTTTTCCTGGTTTTATATATTCATTGTTTCAGGCAAGAGCATAAATCCAGTCCCTGTTATTCCGTCTTGGTCAGAAGTGTAAGTCTGCCACAGTTTTGATTTTTGCTAAAAGGAAATTGCTATGATCAGATAGCGATTATTAAATAACTCTCCACATTATAATCAGCTAAAACCACCATAAATGTTGCTCTCTGCAAATCACTACTCTTTTTATGCCAAACCACTTTATTGGTTACCTCATGTTGAATGTTATGAGTTCCAAAGTAGGTCAGTTCTGAAAGAGGCATTCGAGTAATTCACGTTCGGAGCAAACACATTAATTGTGAGGCAATACTTAGCAGAAGGCATGTGCTGAAGCACAGGTGTGGGGCAGGGCCAGGAGTGATGACAGGGCGAGGGTGCGGATGAGAGAAAGAACAGATGCTGGAGGAAACGAAAATGAAAGAAAAGGGGAGACAAGGAGAAAAAAAGAGAGAGAGAGACCAAGAGGTAATCTTCTCACTTTTCTGCTCAATAGATAGCCTTAATTCCAACTATGAAACGTCTGGATGATCACAGTTATTGCATATTCCTAATATTTTAAGTTTACCTGTTACTTTTCCATTTCAATAATTTCTTAAAAACAATGTGGTAGCAGAGGGAATAAAACACACACATGGCGGGGAAGTGGCTGGATTTTAGACAATCCTCAATGGAAAGATTTAAAAAAAAAACTCACATCTTTAGGAAATAGGTTCCTAACATGTATGTCCAGAATAGTATATGTGAATTTTACATTCAACTGATTTAATTACAACGTATACTCTGTCCTACCTCAAATCGTTTTAAGTATGACTCTGATGTTTCTCAGTTGGCATTCAATAATTACCTCGAGCCACATACTTGAGTTTATCTATAAAACAAAATCAAACATATCCTCATGAAGTTCTAGGCAGATTCAGAACACAATAAATCATAAAGATACATGTTTATAATAATTATTTTTTCAGGATTCCATCTCCTATACAATTGAACAGTTATAATGTTCCCAGATTCATAGAGTTCCAATGTGAATTATTTTATGCAAGAATCCTCAACTGGAAGGGCATTAGTATGTTATTCACTTGACCTCAACATTCAATTATTATAAGTTGAAGTATCATTGTCAAAATAATTATAATTTTGAAATGAGCCAAATTTAATTAAGCAATGGAACTGGATTCATCTCATAATAGATAGTAGGAAGATAAAAACAGTAAGGATACTGGGATAAGGTTAAAGACAGGCACTTCTCTTGGCCTCTGTAGTACCTGAATTAAGATAGGATTTCTCGCTGTTAAGGAAGTTTAGGGATCAAATTTGAGAGAGATAAGTATCAGCAGTTCTTCAAAATTCCCACATCAAGGTCTCTCAATTCTGTTTCTGGGGAAATTCAATTTCCATTCCAAGAGATGCAATTCATCATCAAATTATATCATTACATAAAGACGTTATAGAACAATAAAGCAATGCTTGACTTTTTTTTTAATTTGGTGGCAGACTCACTAATTTAAGACTTTCCAAAATTAGGAACATGGTATCTCAGAGAAGCCCATGTGATATGGAGAATGGTTACAAAGTGCTGGCTCTGAGATATGGAGGACCAGTGGATGATTTCTAATATCATACAGAGATTGTGTTTGAAAATATTTCTTTGCTGGTGGGACAATTATATTGAGCACACAGTCCATTTAGTGTAAGACAGGAAAAGCTCTTTCAACATCAGATCATGGGGTAAAGACAGGAACAGCGTGCAAAAGACTCAGAACATTTTTCTGAATGAGGGCGGAGCATTTCAGGTCATCAAAATGTCACCCCCTGGGTTTAATTACCTACAAACATTCAGGTCTTAGGAGGAAAGAATTCTAATTATGAATACTGCTGGTAAAAACTGTTACTTGAAATAAAATTTGAAGCAACACATAAGTAAACACAATATTGCCGAGGAGCAAATGGTTGGGGCAGTCCGGGCTAGAGGGAGTACAGCATGGGGCATGCAGAAAGAGGGTCATCATTTGAGCAGATGAAAACACAGAATTAGAGGGAAAAGTAAAAAGCAGGAGGAGACTGAATGGATGTTGTCTTACGTCAGGTCTCTGCCATGTTTTGTGCAGCAGTAATTAAAAAACAAAACACACTTAACACTAGCTACTCAGACTGCCTCCAATATGGACCCCGCTCTAATCCATTCTCCACACTGGTTTATTTCTATGGATGGACGTACAAACCACCTTGATCTGGAAGCCAGAATGCTGTGGCGCAGGAAATCAGCTGGGTAAACCCCACAGAAGGTTGGTTAGCCCAAGTTAACACTATCCCAGCGGGTTGTAATTGTCTACCTAAGGAATTTGACTCTTAGAGACATAAATTTTTGTTTTGACTCTTCTAATTCACAATTTAACATTGAGCACTTGAGTTTCCTTGTTCATAAAGCGAAAAAATCAGATTTTAATGAACTGTAAGAATGTTGGTAGTTCTCCCTTTACTTCTATGCTCTTTAACTTGATATGAAGAAGGCAAAGATGGGCTGAGGCATGCTCAGCGACCTTAGCAGTAGTGGTAGCTCTGGCATGGGCGTCAGGAGGGGATCTGGAGTGAATATCCTGCCCAAATGCCTCCAGCTTCTTTCACAGTCAGCCTCAGGGTCTCAGCCTCCACACTAGGACATTCTGAGGTGGAGCATTCCTTGCCATGGGGCTGTCCTGTGCACTGTAGGATGTTTAGCAGCATCTGTGAACTCTGTCCACCGTCAGGAGCACCCCCAGTTGTGACAACCAAGAATGTCTCCAGATACAGCCAAATGCCCCCCAGGGGTGGGAGCAGCTGAGAACCACTGGTTTCTGTGTCAGCTCAGTAAGACTTTACCTGTGAATTATTGAGCCCCAACACCTGCTCCAGATAGGAGAACATGCTTTCCATCGGAAAGAATAGATGGGAGAAGTCTCCTCATGGAGCGATGCCTGGCTTTCCTCACAAAGTGCATTTGTCATCTCCATGATGGCTGATGAGTCCTTACATCCCCGGACCTCAGTGATGCTTAAAATACTTTTCACAGGCAGGTTGTGTCAATGTAGTCACTCCCTACCTGGTAGTTTAGAGGAGGATAGAAACAGGAGAAAAGGAGGACACACATCCCAAAGACGATCATAAAAGGGACTTGCAGCTGCTCTAAAGGGGTCACATCTGTACATATACACACTCCCCACCAGACGGTGAGCACCTTGAAGATAGGTAGGTGCATATCAACTTTCATAATTCTGATGTCATACAGTCGTGGCCCGTACTTGATGTTCAGTAAAGTTTATTTGTTGATTAAAGTTGTAAACTTTAGAAACTGTTATTGAATAAGGGAACACCACTGAGAAAATGTCCCGAAAACTGTACCTGAAACTTAGGACTAGTTATTGGGCCACAAATCAAAAAGCTTAATAAGGTCTTCCTGCCTGGCCAGATATAAAACCACAGATGTGGGTAGATCTCAACATAGTTTTACCTGAGGAGTAATGCATAGTACCATTTCCTTAAATTTAGAAAATAAAATTATACATGTGTAATAAGTTTATACACACATAATACTAAAAATAAAATAATAAATGGATCCCTTTTGGAAGGGATAAATGTATCCCTTTATTTAAGATACAGCTGAATAAAAATAAAAGATAGCATTGATAATTAAGAGTATGATTTATACCAGTTGGAGTTTACAAGAGGAAAGCAATAAATAGTAGTTAAAATATACAAGGCATTTTCTTGTGCCTCAGCTCGTTATACTTTCAAAGCAATTCTAATAGGTATCCTTTTATCTCTCTTTACCCTATGAGCTGACCAATTCAGGAAGTCAAATTCAGTTGCTGATGATCACAGGGTCCGTTAGCAGTAAATTCAAAGATCTGAATCCTGAAATCGTGCCTCTGAGCTCTTTGCTCCTTCCTTCCTATTGTATTCTATTTGGAAAGGTGAATTTTATAGTTGCTGCCGTGAGACTAGAAGACATAGTGATTCACAGGCAGAGATGAAAGTTCTCTGTTGGACCATGATTCCAGGAATGTAAAGCGAGTTCACCTAGCCCCCAGCAACAAAGAAGCCCTGAGCATGTGAAATTCAGAGGTTGCTGTCTACCGTACCCAGAGACCTGAGCTGCATCATCTACTTCTGCTGTTAAATACACTTGTTAAATTCCACAGCCTGTAAAGTTCTGAACAGAAAAAATAAAATCAACCTTATTGTCATCAATTTTCAAAAAATTGTATTTATTAATATATATGATTTGACAATATTCTAATTTGTTTTCCACAGAAGGCTGGCTTTTTTTTTCCCCGTTACAAATTTAGTTGAAGGTCCACTCTCAATCAAAACAAAACAAAAAATCCGTCTTATTTCTCTAATTTTTAATTAAGAGATTTGATAGATGATAAAGATGGAAATAGACATTTAGAGAGAGATACGCAGATATAGATATATAAACCAAGCCTAAGGCCATTTGATATAGTCTGAAAATCCATTTTTTCTTTAGAAAACTGTGACAGAAGTTTTGTAATTTTATAATCTCAAATAAAAAATCAAGTATTACACATTGGTAAAAGTATTATAACAAAGAAAATGGTCCCCTCTGAACATACAGAGTCAATGACAGTAACTAGTTTATATATTTGGTCAAAGTGAAAAGAACTGTTGTTAAGGATGTCTAATGAGATGGTGAAAAAACACAAAGCTTAATAATTTCAGTAGGTGAAAAATGTCTTAACATCCTAATTAAGAGAATCTACTTAAGGTGATTTAAAATTTGAACGAATACACATAGAGAAATTTACACCACTAAATGAATTCTATAGAAACATTCTATTAATTACCTTCTATATACGTAGGTACTGTCATTTGACTTTGAAAATGAGTAATCTAGAAGAGTACTATATTTTATGGACAAAACTTATAGCTTTCACATAGATGCATGAATCACCTTTCCGTCTCATTCTGGAATCGAGATCTAGGCTTTGTGTCTTTGACTTGGAAGTGGGATGTTCAGTTGCTTTGCACAGTACAGAAGAGTTGGATTCCTTGTCCAGTCATCCAAACACTAAAAGAAAGAGGCAGGATGTCATCCATTTACGTTGCCAGCAGAGCCCCTGCCTACAACTTCCCTACTATCTAGACAGACATCAAGACGAATTTAGACACATTCCAGTGAATAAAGTTTCCATTTCTATAAGGTGACTTATGAAGGATTTTTCAGCAGGCCTACAATTTCTGGAGGTAAGAAACATTCTCCCCATTGGGAGGGAACTCGGGAGCAGCCTCACACAGACCATCGCCCAGAACGTGCAGGTCTGCGAGAAGCTCCCTGTGTTGTGTAGGCTTCTCTGGTCCACACGCTTCAGGTTATAACTGGAAAAGTCCCGCTTTCCATCGATAGCAGTGTTGATTCCCATGGAGAAGGTCACCAAGATTTGGCCACTTAATAGCTTTTACCTAAACACAAACTACATATAGACATAAATATCTTCTCATGATTTCCTTCCAGTTTCATTAAGGTCCACACAATCTGCCTTGATTGTAGAATTACTCATATGTGTTTTGTTAGCATGATCTGCTATTAGCATGAATTCTGTGTTTCAATATTAGCTGAACCATTGTCATTCTGGTATGTTTTTCTTTAAGATTATTTTCTTCAATTGGGTCTCATGATTGAGGTTTCATCTTCAATATTAACCCCTCGCAGCTGGACGAGTTTTTGGTTTTTGTTTTTAACCATATTAAACAAACCTGTGAATCTGGATCAATTCCAGGGCCAAATATTGAATTGCCCTTCTTTAAGTTTAGAATCTCTCTTCTCTATTTCTGTATCAATAACATTAACAGGTAAGGACTCTTCCAAAATCTCACATCCGTTACCAAAAATACTAGTAATTTATTTCAATTTTCTCTTGTTCATTTATTGCAAATCCTACAGGAAAATAATTAAATGAGCCTGATGTTTGCCAAGAATCTATTAGAATCACACAGGGCCTCCTTATAGGATCTACTCATTTTTTTGAACCTCAAACATAATTTATTTTGGTAGAGTAAGAGATATTTTAGAATTAATGATGAGAAAGACAAGCTAAAAAGTTGAGAAAATCTAACTGTGACAAATGTTTGCACATCGAGTGTAAATGGGTGATATACATTTGAGTTTTGTAAGTAATTTGGAATAAAAGGGAAATGTGCAAGTTTTACATATAACGTAAAATCAGTAATTGTCTGCTGGACACGCCACAAGAATGGACACATGGTAAATTATATTTTACGTGTAGCTACAATGTTACTCTACACACATTTGGTCTGCTCTCACTTTTGCTTTTTTCCCAACAGGGAAAACTAAGAATTGTTTGGAAAATGCATACTTCTTTAAATAAGGATGATTCACTAGCATTTTAAGGCAAAATGTTAATACCAGAATGTCTTGCACTAATGTTGAAGAAAAAATGATGAACAAATGTTACAAATTGATGATTTTCCTAAATTATTTGTTAATGTCCAGGGCAATAACAAAGGATATACAGACAGTCACCTGGAGAAAAGAACAGAGCCTTCCCCAGAGGGGAAGCAGAAATAGGAGCGTCCACACACAATCGAGGGGCATCCTGAGGGTCCCCCTCACTCCTAGTGTGCTGTGACCCTGACCAGGATGCTTCACCATAGCCCACACTGCTCCTCAAAAAAAATTATTGAGGTATGACTGACTCACAGAAAGCTGTACATATTTAATGTATACAACTAGGAGAGTTTAGGGATAAGTATATGCCTGTGAAACATCACCACTGTCTCTGCCATGAGCCTATCCATCACCTCTAAACATTTCCTCCTACCCTATTACTATTATGTGTAATAATAACACATGAGATCTACCCTCTTAGGAAATTTTTAAGTGCACAATACAGTATTGTTAACTATAGTCACCATGTTGTACACTAGGTGCCTGGGACTTATTCTACTCATCTTATAACTGGAAGTTTGTACCCTCTGACCAGCCCCTCCTGTTTCCCCCGACCCTGGCAACCACCATTCCACTGTCTGCAATTATAAGTTTGAAGCTTAGATCGCTCATTTAAGTCACTTCAGCTATTTGTCCATCTGTGTCTGGCTTATTTGATTTAGCATAATGTGCTCTAGGTCCATCCATTTTGTAACAAATGGCAGGAATTCCTTTTGTAAGGCTGAATAGCATTTCATTGTTTGTATATATCACATTTTTTTCTCTCAATTCATCCATCAATGGACTCTTAGGTTGTTCCTGTATCTTGGCTATTGTGAATAGTGCTGCAATGAACATGGGAGTGTAGCTCTCCCTTCAAGATCCTGATTTCATTTCCTTTGGCTTCATATCCTAAAGAGTAATTGCTGGATCACACGGTATTTCTATTTTTAATTTTTGAGGAACATCCACACTGTTTTCCGTAGTGGCTGCACCAATTGACGTTCCCACCAACAGTGCACAGCAATTCTCTTTTCTCCACATCCTCGCCAACATTCGTTATCTATCTTCTTGATAATAGACATCCTAGCAGGTGTGAGGTGATATTGCATTGTGGTTTTGATTTGCATTTACCTGATGATTACTGATATTGGGCATCTTTTGCTGTAACTGTTGGCCATTTCTATGTCTTCTTTGGAAAATGTCTATTTAGGTCCTCAGCCCATTTATTGTTTTTTCTTTTTCTATTGCCATGTAGGAGATCCCTGTATATTTTTGACATTAACCCTTTGTCAGAGAGATAGTTTGCAAATATTTTCCCCCACTACTGCTCTTTGTTGAAGCAGATGGGCAGGGGAATTTGGGATGCATGATCACTCGAATGAGCTCCATCACTCATTTACTAAAATCTTAAGTTTATCTATTCTGTCCGAGGTTCCCAATAGTGGCCTCCATTTTTGAAAAATTGGGCAGTGAACAAAACACAATGGGAAATCATTTTTTCTCACTTCCTGCTTCCCAAGAGTGCCTACAATCATGAGACACCTGGCAAAACTGTAAATCTGACATCTGTAAAGCTTCAAGGCACTAAAACAGATATGGGCCCTCTTTACACGAATGCCGGAGGGTTCCTTCTTAGTCACTTCAAACAAGCCAGGGATTCAGGATCCACGCTTTAGGTACCACCAACTCTTATTTAGAATATCATCTCTTTGTTTTATCCTTATTGTCCAGGGGAAAACAGGGTACTGTCTTTTATTTGTAAGTGTTCTTTCAAACTATTGGATTATGTTACTTCTCCTCATTTTATATATCTTTTTATTATGTTTATTGCTGACTTGTGGAGAGTCGTTCTCAGAAGTCGATTTTAGAAAAGCCACTCTGATTTACGTTGTGGGCAACATCACAGCGGGGAAAGCGCCTTCTCATCTACTGTTAGCCTTGTTCCAGGCAAACATCTTACTATCTTGATACCTGTGAGCTCTCCTCTGAACTATGACAGAACGTTTAATATTTTATATAAGTGGCTGTTGCGAGATAGTGAAAGTTCTGTATGCAGGTGTGTGTTTTCACTCGTGGGCACATACATAAAATTTTACTTTTTATATTACAATCGTATGTTCCTATAATTTTAATTTAACAACCATGAGGGTTAAGAAATACTTGGATATCTAATGCATGGTGTCGACACACCCTCAAGAAAATCTCTGAAGAAAATTTTATGAAGAAATCTGCTGCATAATAACTTATCATACATTATTTTCTTTAATAAAACTTTGGGTATCCATATATGAAGGCAAAAATTTCTCAGGAAAACAGACTGAATAAAATTAAATGGCTTAAAGTGGAATAGTCTTATGCTTTTAGTTTAGTAGTTTACATACACATTTCAATTGCACAATTTTTTCGAGTTTTGTGTCGATCTATTGAGATTATTACATATTTTGTATTTGTTATTATTTATAAGATTCTTGTGTGAAGACATGTTCATGTCTTCATGTATCATCAAATATGCTACAAGATTGAATTTCCAATTAAGAACTTTACATTCACGTTAATAGGGAGGTGTTTGTAGTTTTCTTCAGGAAACATATCTTTTCCTTAGCTATCAGTTATGCAATCTTTCTAATAAAACCAATATTTATATATAACTATATAGGAATATGTCTCATATACATATTGTATATACATATACCCTATAGAAACACATCTCCATATATATATACACGTATACCCATAATTATATATACATATCCCATATTTTGTGCTCTAGGAAAAACGCCCCACTCAAGTAATTAGTTTTTTCATAAATATCTGAGAAAATTTTCTGTAAACCCAGTTGGACCTTAAGCTTGAGTCTGGGCCTGTTTTGAGCCAGTTGTTTTCCACAATCTTTTATTTTTCATCCTTTCAGTTGTTGAAGTATATTTACATGGTTTAAAATCTAATTTGAAATTAAATTGCCATTAACTCACCTGTGTGTGTAATTTTGAAAAATTATTTGAGTATTAATTTATGACTGTGTAATCTCTATAAACATTAGTAATTCCTTTTCAAAATATTAATGTTACATATATATCTTCTATCACTTTTTGTTCATCCGTTTCTTTACAGATATGTGTATATATGTACATAAGTGTGCTTTTATTTTTAACTATAAATTTTAACAAATATTGTCCAATTTTTTAACAAATATAAATTTTAAAAATTTGGTCCAATTATCCCAACAGCGTTTTTTGAAGGGCCCTTCTTCTCTTCCTCGACTGTTTCTGGAGCTTCCTCTTAGTCTTCATTTTCAGGCTTTCTTCATTTTTAATTCCTAGGCCAACATGCACTACTTTGATTACTGTATTTTAATTATATGTTTTTATATTTGGTATAGCAAATATTCCTACTGTTCACCATTGTCTGGACTAATCTTCTTCATATTTCCTTCCGTCTACTATTCACAGTTTGCTTATTAAGTTCAATTACTAAAGTCTCCATTGGATTTTTACGTTTTGGGTTTTGGAGACAGCTGAGTTAAATACGTATAATGTTAAGTGTTCTCAACCAGGAAAACCATCTCCACTCAGCCAGGTCTTGTTTTCTATCTTTACGTTTTTCCCAGATACTGAGTTTCATAAAGTTAGGAAATGTCTCTGGCTTGCTGCTCATTGTTTATTTCCTGTGCACAGAATGGGCATTAATATCTGTTTGTTGAATGAACAACAGAAAGAAGTGTGACCTGGGGAAGGTCACAGTGAGCACCTAGGACGGACAAGGGAGCACAACGGTTAACCACTTGGCCAGGGTCACAGGTTGGAGCTTGGTAGAGTCTGAACGATACACTTGCCTCCTAAGTCTCAGGTTAGCGTCACTACCTCTGTAAACGCACATCAAGTAGGGGCTTGTGAAAAAACATCCAAGCGTAAGTCATCATAAACTGTGACCTCTCCAACATCAAATTTTCCCCATCGCATGCATTTCACCATCTCAGGAGGCTTCCTGCAGTTGATTGGATAAACTGCCCCCCAAGCGTGAACTTACAGCAATCAATTGAGCATTAGTACTACATGCATGCAATATTTGTTTTGAACAGATATATAACCTCTGGGGTCACATAAGAACACAGTTCAAGCCAGATACAGATGGAGGGTACCAGACGCCTACACAGGAAGAAACCTCTACAGGCCAAGGCTGGTCCTGAGGGGAGGAGCAGCTCTGAGGGACCCTCTTTTCAGCACTTCTCCATCCCTGTCGTGAATTTACATGCCACCAAATGATGGTGATAGAAAGTGGGCGATGAGGACTGCTTACCTCGATGGGGGAGGAACCAGGAGGGAAGACAGTCCAGCACTGCACACAGGACTGACTGACAGCTGGGCGCCGAGCACCACGTCATCCATGTTCATTTCTAAATCTATGCGACTAATTTGAAACGCAACACACTGATACATTAGGAATTGCCGCTGTGTTTGTACGCAGAAAATGAAATAAAATGGACCAATGAGTTATTCATCATACTAAAAATGACAAAGAGTAAAAGGAAATAGCAAAGTTTTTGCAGAATATCTAGTCTTTCAGAAAAGAAATTGAATTAATCGACAGTAATTGGAAGCTTATCATGGTGTATGATGCCATATAGATGGTATATATTTAAAATAAAATTAGTTTTAAGTATTTTCACAGAAATACAAGCACATCACTAAAAAAATGTGACATGAGAACTCTCTCTCTCTCTGAAGCATCCTTATATCTTCTCTTGTGTCCCCAGTGGTAAATACTCAAATCATTTAGTTATTTCTAGTTTTAAATCATCTTGTTCATAAATAATAGTTTGATGCTGTTTAACATTAGACGTTATAAATAATATCCCCGAGTATAGAGGATGCAGCTATTTTCCCCAATTCCTCTCCAAAATATAAGCATATTATTCTTCTTAGTATTTTCAACTTTTGACATTAATCATGTATTTTATTTTCTATTCTATTATCTATAGATACTGTCTACTGACTTTTGTTTCGTAGGATGATGACATTAACACTCATTACTAGGAGAGCTCATGACAATTAAACACCCAGAAGGTAATGTCACAGAGCTCTGCCCAACCTTATAGACACAAGATAGCACTATTAGATAACCATAAGAGGAGATAACAGGATATTAATGTATGGGAATGAAAAGACCACTTTTAATTAGGGTGAGGTCTCAGATTCTGCCATATCTAAATTGCAAACAGAAGTTTGATATTTTTTGAAGCTTATTTGCAAACAATCCTGGTTCCGTCATTATTTGTTACGGCGAGGCATCTTCAGCTACCACACTCCATCAGAACAATAAAGGGAATTTAAATTGAGAGCAGTTCCTGAAGACTCCTATTTTCAGCCTCTGTTTCCATGTTTCTGAACTGTTTCACTGAGCAGTTCTTTGTATATTAAAAACTAGACTATCAAAATATAATGCCAATTTAAGGTACAACAATTATTTATATTAGCATTACTGGAAGGAAAAAAATATGATGTGGTAAATTAATCTTTGTGCAGGAAAGTACTTCTTAAAATAGGTTTCAGCATGCATGGTAATGAACTTTTGCTATCTCCACTGAACAGACATCTTGAAATAACTATGTCCAAAGTTGTTTAAAATCCATTCCCGAAAATTTCAGGTTCAGCAATGCAAAGAAGACTGATTCCTCACTTATAACACCGAACAACACAAGTCCATTTTTTTTTTCGAATCCTTTGCTCGATGTAGGAACTCATGAATCAGCTGTGACTTTTACATGCCTCCCTTTGACCTTCCCACTGATAATCATAATCATATTTGGCTGCTAAGGATCAATGAGCTTTCATAAAGGCAGTAGCCTTCAAATTAATCTCATATTATTAATTTTACAAGTTAAAAAGACAAGACAGACATGGTGGCTTTTGCTATTTGCTCCCCTAAAATTATTTCCTGTGGACAATAAACAAACAAATTTCCAATTTAGTGAGGCTATAAATTTGCGGGCTTCATAAAAATTAATTTAAATGGATGTGACTGTGAGCTTGGGATTGTAAAGATTAGGGGAGACGCCTGTCGTTATAATTGCCTGCTCGCTTCCTCTGTCACTCAAGAGTGTCACAGCTGCATTCAAAACTCTCATCATAATCTAATTCTCGGATCAAATTCCCATCTTCAATATATCCCTTAATAAGACTTCCATTCTCCATCTTTTAGCCTTAATTATCACTCCCTGTCTCCCTTGACAACCAAATTAAAAGGTGCAACCTACAGCTCCATAATGATGATGATGATGATCATAACACTTTAGAAATCACAAACCGCTCTCCCGCAAATCCAGGCTAACCTTGTCAAGGTTGGTTGTCTTCTGATAACTAGATTTTCTATGGACAGCTTCAGCCCTGGAAGATAAGAAACACAATTACATAATCTTTTATTGATTTTTTTTCTTTTTATCCCCCCTTACCATTATGTACAATTACCAGAGCAGTTTTCAGATCGTTGAAGCTGGAAGTCAAAAATTTACCGAGAGCAGAATGTTTTAACTCTTGGTTGAATACAGGTAGTTTCTGTTGAAAAAATAAAAGCCACGGCAGTTTATGTGGTAAAAAGGCTTCTGATTTCAGCACAGAGCCATCTGGATCTATGTGAAGACTTGAGCTCATTGTTTGACTTTGTGAAGGGTCGTGTGATCCACTGATTGCAAATGCCTTTATCTGTGAACATGAAAGGTTCAACTATGGTAGCTTTACAGTTATTTTTGACTATTCTTTTGGGTTGTATCATAGCAAAAACAGACTCTTCTCAACATGTTGTTTTTCATCACGGTTATAATTTTTCATTATGCTATTTCTAATATTTTCATTGAGAGGTATAGCTATAAACTTCACACCTTCCTTTGTGGATTCCTGTGCGTGAATTCCAAATGTGGTTTTTATTCTCCTCATCAGCACTGGGATTGACTTGAGTTCTTAAAATTGAGGACCTCTGTCAACCGCCTGACTTCTGGTCTACTTCCCTATGACTCTTCCCTGATCGGCATGTTTTCCATTACCTTCTACATTCAGTGGTGGTGGTGGTGATTGGGTGGTAGTGGTGGATGCTGGTGGTGGGTGTTAGTGGTTGGGTGGTAGTGGTTATTGGTTGTGAGTGGTTGGAGGTGGGTGTTATTGGTGGTTGGGTGATAGTGGTTGCTATTGGTAGTGGTGAGTGGTTGGTGGTGGGTGTTATTGGTGGTTGGGTGGTAGTAGTTGCTGTGGGTAGTGGTGAGTGGTTGGAGGTGGGTGTTATTGGTGGTTGGGTGGTAGTGGTTTCTGTGGGTAGTGGTGAGTGGTTGGAGGTGGGTGTTATTGGTGGTTGGGTAGTAGTGGTTGCTATTGATGGTGGTGAATGATCGTTGGTAGGTGTGCCTGGAGGTGGTGGTGGGCGGTCAATTGTTGGCAGAGCCATTACTGGGCCACGTTGGAGGCTTTGTTTAGTCACATGATAGTCTTGACTAAAATCAGAGGTTTCTTTTTACTATATTGCTTTTCATTTTTATTTCTCTCCTTCATTTTCTCCTTAATTTCTTCTCTCCCAATTATCCTGCCTGTGCACTCTTAGCAAAGCTTCCAGCCTTGGTGAGTGGAGATGTCTGAGGAAACATGTCTCAAGGATTTTTTAGCTCCTTCCAGGGCTTCACAAATCAAAGATCTCCTCATTACTT
The DNA here is from genome assembly GCF_041296235.1 of Equus asinus. Lineage (NCBI taxonomy): Eukaryota > Metazoa > Chordata > Mammalia > Perissodactyla > Equidae > Equus > Equus asinus. Next base: position 44,130,936 of record NC_091818.1, read on the forward strand.
AGATATAACCAGAATTGGCTTTCGTCCCCGGATGTGCAGTAAGGCGGTTTATTTTCATAATGCTTTGGGATATATGTAATATCACATATTCATATATTTGCAGTCATGCCCATGCTTGACTGAATTTTTCATTTTTAGTGCAGATATTGATCATCAGAAAGGTAGAGTGAGAGCAGAAGCTTCTGAAACTGAAGGTATTTCCCAGAGCCACTTTGTCAGAGAGCCGACAGATAGGCAAACATAATTCAGCGGGAGCACGTTTATTTATCCAGAAAAGATTTACGACGAGTGGAAGAGAATTCAGTTTAGTACTAAGATGAGAAATGCAAACCAAACGGCATTGTCAGATGTCATTAGGGTGGGCCACGGCAAGATTGTACGAGCAGAGATCATCGGAATAGTCCACCTGACAGAGCAGTTGATTTGAACCAAAAAATAGCAACATAATTGTTGATCACGGCCGCAGCAGTCAAGGACAGTTGAAGCAAACGTCTAAGGCAGTGTTTTTGCAGATAAGGGGAGCCTGCAAGAAGGCCAGAGCTCCAAACCCGGGAGCCTTTAATTACTGAGATACCAGTATCGATTGGCTAACAAGTGTGCAGAAATGAAGGCCAGAGAGCACATTGCAGGAGAAGGGCAGGAATGTTTTTTTAAGCAGTTTATTGAACTATCTACATGGTCCCAGGCGATTCCAGCTCTAATCCTGGGAAATTGGAGGAAGCTGGGGGAGTAGAAATGCAATGAGACCTTGACTGATGAGAGGCTTCGCTCAGATAGAGATGATTTATGGTGAGAAAACACAAACACAGCCCGGGTCAAAAAGCATCACAACAGATTAAAAGTTAAAGGAGTACTCACAAGTTACTGATTGGGAGAGAATCTGAAAGAGAGGGGGCATCTACAAACAACCCTGTAATGACCAGAGACATCACACACATGATTCCCTGATACATGAAGGGATGGCACTGGGTGAACACCGAGAACAGGCACCACACACTGACCATCGAGCATAAGACAGGTCCCTGTTTAGAAACATTTATACGTTAGATCATTTAATTTCCCTGACCCTTTATGAATTATGTTCTATTGTTCACATACTTCTGCAATGAAGTGAACTGCTGTTCAGCAAGAATAAGAAATTTCCTTATCGACGTAATTAATAGCCAAGATGCGTCAGCTAATGTTGATTTTAAAGTATAAACTTTCACTATATGCAAAAAGGGGATTAGGTAGGAAAGTGACGAGGCCTTGTATGAACATTTTAGGTTTTGAGATAAATATGGTTATTGGATAGTTTAAGGAACCAAGGGTCAAATAAAGATGCTTACCCGTCCGCATAATTCAAGTTGTGGGACGTGCATCCTCCTGTACTCAGGTCTGTGTACGAGAATTAGGTTGACATAGTATATGAAGGAGAAGAGGAATCTGGAACCAGATACCCAGGATGTAAGTCTGAGCTTTCCTGGATTCCAGCTGGGTGGCCACAAGAAGTACTTAACCTCACTGTTCTTCGTTTTCTGCAGCTGTAAAACATAATGATCATGGTTATCTCACGGCATTGCAGTAAACATCGGTAAGCTACTATTTATAAAGTGCTTAGAGACTGCTGGCATCGTAGGAAGTGGGATGCAGTAAGTCTAGATAACTAAATAAAAATAACCAGCCACATCGATAGTAGTTCCAAGACATCGTCAAAAATGGCTCAGCGCCTGGAATAAGCATTTAATTTGCACGCATATCTTTGAAACAAGACATGGAATTTCATTTCTTAAGATGACTGAGTAGGTGACTAGTCAAAGGAGATTAGAATTAGGAGGCCAGAGCCTGGGCCCTGTCCAAGTGTGGCAATTAATTTCTTGCATCGAAATTGTCAGATTGCCTTTGAGCCTTTGTTTACTCAAACATAGGCACTGATGATAGTTATCACAAAGATATTTTTATACTCAAATAACTCATATTCCTTTATTCAACAGTTTTATTGGAAAGCACCACAAACCAAACATGTTTCCCTCTCTCTAATGCAATGAAAAGACAAAACAATACTCTGTGAGCATTCTATAGTTGTTCAATGGGGTTAAATCTATTTTTGAAACTTTAAATTGTGAACAAAAATGATTACTAAAACGCCAACGTAAACTTATAGGTATTGTAAATAATTTTCAGTGTCTATTATTACACCCACTGATAAAATACAAGCATGTACCCCCTATACCCAAATAGTTCGTTTTGGTTCAAACCAGGGATAAATTTCCTATAAGTACAAAACTGGGGTGAACAGCTGGGATTAGACACATCCTCAGTTTCTGAAATATTTTGATTGACACTGCATATTAGAAAAGGGCCAGCACTGTTGGAAGGAGTCAGCCAGCAGGAGAAGTTTGTTCTGACACGTACATAGACCCGCCAGGACATTCTGGAAAGGTCAGTGTGTCAAGAGTGCAGAACCTCAAACCCATGTCCCAGAAACTCACATTCAGTCCGTCTGGGCTGGGAGCCAAGGTTTCCATTTTTAAGGAAATCTGAAAGTGGCTATACCGTGAGGTTAATGAAGCATGAGCTTCGCGGACTGTTTTTACATCAGCCTCTTTCAAGGCCCTGGGAGACAGCTCATGCATGATCAAATACCTCCTGAAACTTGCGAAAGGGAAATGTTTTAACTCTTGGTCAAGACAGCTACGGAAGACCACTCATTGTTTGACTGTGACTCTCCTGACACCCCATTTCCCGCACGTGGGGCCTTGAAGGAGCCATGGCCCTTTGGGGGATTCAGCCAGGGGACGCTGAGTTGGTGATGCATTGGGCTTGGCTTCAGTCAGACACAGTTCCGTGCTTTATGAGTAGACATGTCTGTTGATTACGGGAAGCCTACTTGATGTTGGATAGTTTCCAAGACCACTCCTATGCTCCCTGTGCCGATTTGCTCAAATCCCAGATTCTAAGGGGCAGGACCAGAGAAGGCCTTGCAATCTGCATTTGTCCTGCAGTGCAGGCAGGAACGTGTGTGGTCCCGGAGGAGAAACAAGGTCTGAAAAGGCCAGAAGTGAGTCAATGGAGCGATGTTCAAATCCTTTGCCTCATAACATAGATACTTGATATTTTTTTCCAAGATTAATAACAGTTCTGAAATATTTGCAGGACATTACCAATATAACAATATCTGAAAGACTTTGGTCAATATTAATAAAAATAGACTTCAATTGACTGTGTTAGAGTGAGCTTTCTACTTCCCATGTAGAAAATATTGCAAAGGAAGAGATGGAAAAGTATGCCACCAAAAATGGAGGAAAAAGGTATTATCAAGATATGTCAGACAGTTAATACAGATGTTATTTTATAGATTTGGTAATTTTGGGGGTCATCAGCAGGGTTTCATTTCTAATCCTAAATAGATACTTGGTTTCCTAAATAATTTCATAGTCACAATTTTTTTAGAGGAATCACTCCTTCAAGTGAGTGAAGAACTGGATCCACCCTGAAGAAAATCTGGATGATTTTAAAGCACATGATGTACAGCTATTTGAAACACTTGGCTACAAACAAGGTTGGCAGACTATGCCTGCAAAGCGAGTCAGGCCTGCTGCCCGAGTTAATAGGGAATTGTACTGGAGGGTAGCCGGGCTGGTGCCACACGCGTTGTCCATGACTGCTTTTCAACCATGAGGACAGAGCACAGAAGCTGTGGCAGAGACCACATGGCCCGCAAGGCCTAAGCTATCTCCCACTGGGCGCTTTTCAGGAAAGGTTTGCTGACCCCTGCTGTGGAAGGTCAATGTTTATACATTTAGGACCTCACTTCATGGAAGGTCACATTGTGAGTCTGTTAATGTTTTAAGTGACATTAACATTTAAAATAATTAAAATGTTTAAAATAACATTTTATATTAAATAATCATATACTTTAACCACATACTTTAGATTTCTTAAAAAAAAGGGAGCAAGTAAACATGGAAGTACATACTTAGGGCAGGTAAACTGATTTTCATAGTAAAATTAGATACTGCTATTTTTTTCTCTCAATATTCCTTTTATCCTTAGATTCCTGCCAGGTTTAAGGCAATTAATCTCATGCTGCCTTATCATACTGAAATTTTTTGTGATTTTTCCCACCCAATAAAACATTTTATACATTAAAATTCATTTTGTTTTTTAAATCAAGAGCATTGAGTCAACAATAGATCTACTTTCTTTCTTTCTTACTTGTAGGTTTTTAATTATTTCTCCTGAAAAAGCTTAGGGGATTTAGTTAGGAATTTTAGGAGTTAGAAATACTTAGATATTTGAAATTAGTATTTAAAGCTAAAAATGCATATTTGATTCTAACATCCTAGAAGCCTGAGATGTACCATGGTATATAGACTTAAGGAATAGATTTATGGGGCCAGCCTGGTGGCTGAGTGTGTGCTCCACTTTGGTGGTCTGGGGTTCGCCGGTTCAGATCCTGGGCGTGGACCTAGCACTGCTCATCAAGCCATGCTGAGGTGGCGTCCCACACAGAAGAACCTACAGGTAGGATATACAACTATGTACTGGAGCTTGGGGGAGAAACAAAAAAGAGAAAGATTGGCCCTGAGCTGACATCTGTTGCCAATCTTCCTCATCAAGACAGAAAGACAGGAAAGGAAGCAAAGTACTCTGCAAACATCGGACAAATTTGGCCCCAGTCTCAGCACACACTCCCACATTCACACACACAGTTGCCCTAAAAGTAGTTTTCCCCAGTTGTTATACGGCTTAGCTTTCTTTGCACTCAAAATGTTTTACTAATAAGGGGTCTTTCTTCTCAGGTACAGGCAGATTTTATACCTGATTGATGTCATGGTGAATTCATAATTAGAACAGTGAAAAAATAGCCCTGCCAGGAAACGTAAAGCTGCAGAGATGAGAGCAAAATACTTTATCACTTTGAGGTTTGGTGAAATGAAAAGCAGTACCTTTCCAGAGCCATCCTCTCCTCGCATAGGATGAAGAACATTTTTGCTAACAGACGCCCCTCGCCCCGCACTAATGTCCCCTCCCAGCAATATATACGGACGAGAGTTTTCCGAAGCTCTGATCAGAACCATGTCAGTGCAACATGAATCTTTTAACACGATATCTCAAATACACTCAGGGAGTTCAGTGAAGGATGATGGAGCCTCAAAATAAATAGTCATCTTTAAAGAAATGAAAGCCACTTAAGCTTTTGCAAATCCATTGGGAGAGATTTTGCATTCTGACCTGCAATCACGGATCCTTCTGGAAGCGGCTCATGTGGAATTAGTGCTCCCACACTGCTGCTCTTGTCTCAGTAACCAACAGCAAACCCTCTCCTTACTCTGAGAATGAGCTCCAAATCAGTCACCGTCTAGGACAGGACGGGAATTCAATGACGATAAGTGATGTGCCCTTTCTCCACCAAAAGTTTAAATTCTTGCAATATTTGAGATTTTATTAGGTTGTATAGACCTGATTCAAAAACACTACTGGATACCTCTCATATAGAGATTCAAATTTAGCGCCTTATTATAATCAATATAATAGGAGGTCAATATACAAATGAGATGATATAGGACTATCTTAAACCTCAAGTGGAGGGAGAAGTGAGCAAGTAGAAAATAAGAATTTCCTAAAAAACAGGATGTTTGATATTTCTGAAAAAGATTTTGAAGTGATTTTAACGATATTTACTTCAAAAGTAGGTAATCTATACCAGCCCATTTATGGCAAAGAACCGTATTTGTGACTCTATTTAGGAAGGCTCATTCATACATGCTAATAGAAAGCATACAACATAATTGCATCACTATCTTAAGTAGAAATACTTCTAATTCTGGAAAGTCATAAATTTATATTTTCTGAAAACAAACTATTAAGCCCTGATTATGTTTCTTATTGGTAACATATCAAATAAACAATTATTAGTTTGTTTTTTTCCATCAAAGTGTAAATAACTATCTTTCTGAAATAAAATTATACTCGGTTATTTCTAATTCATCAGTAGCACTATTTACTTTGCTTATGGACATTAAGAGAAAAACATGGCTAAGTAAATTAAAATTTCCCCTTGCAAGTAGTGGTGAACAAATAAAGACCAAATACATAGAATAAAATTACATTTTAAGGTGATATTCCCAAAATGTGCCAGGCACCTCAGAGCCTCAGGAGGATGGCATGAAATTAACTAGTGTTTTATTGATAAGAATTTCAATAGACAATACTTCATTTGTAAAATGTCAGGTAACAGAGAGTACTACCAATTGAAAGATTTACATTAATCTCAATAGATATGGTCTTACAGCAAGAACCGTATTTTTTCCTCCTCTACAGACACAGAAGTTTCTCGATTTTTGTTGATCACGTGAATGAACCTCAGAAACTACATCAGCTAGCACTGTAAAACGTTTAACAATGCTGTTGTGCAAAGTAGTACGTGTGGAGAGCCATTATTACGCATCTTGTCTTTCCAAAACTAAAAATGTCATTACAAAGCTTCCATTAAAAACAGAACTTCTTTAGCCAGCCTCTTCCCAAATCATTTCTCTTGCCTTCCTCGAGTTTCTTCTGATAATTAAGCGTCAGCCCTGCGATTGATGGAGCTCCTGACAAGCTTATTTTTCCCTAGAAAGCGTACCACCACAGCAGACTTACATCTTCAGCACATGTTTTTCTCACCAAGTGGCTTAAAGAAAAACGTCTTCAGAAACTTTGTCTCTCCCCACACATCTCTGTCCAGTGATGCCGTCTGGGGTTTGCTTCCTCCACGATGGATGTTGGTTCTCTGAGATTCTTGACTAAGGAGAATGCATAATAGGCGCTGGGTTGACAGAGTTGATTTTTGATGGTGTTGGTTTGCAAACTGGCCCCTGTACACAGAGTGCAAGAGCAGATCAAAGAAAGAGGCAGACCGCTCCACATATGTGGTTGCAGGTTTAATAAGGAAGAGAAATTACTTAGGGGGCTTGTCTTGGGGGCGGGTGGTACAAGCTGAGTAGATCTCCACACCCTCCTGCCAGAATCTTAAAAGTATATAAAGAGGTTTTAATGGGGTTCAGGCACACATACCACCCAGATGGTTTCGACTCATTGATGTCTCAAGGCTGCATGCGTAAAAATGGCTCCCACTGCAGGAATGTTGGGCAGAAAGTACATTCCAAGGACAGGAGAGGGTTGAGGAGACCCTGATTGCCCAGGTCCAGCTTGCAGGTCAGCCAGTGGTCCATCCTCTCAATGATCTCCTCCAACATTTTATCTTTCGTGACCAATTTATGATCTTACATGCCCCCTCTTCCACATGTGACCTGAATGGTCAGCAAGAGGTTTCACTAGCATGAAGGCGGCCCGATCAGCGGCTCTCTGGCTGCACTGGACGCAGATGCCACAGCAGCAATAGAGGCACAGGTCAGAGAGAACACAGATCAAGACAATGATTCGCAAAATAAGTAACAATTTTTTTCACTAAGATCCTCAGGATCTGAACCACTGATTTACTAATTCCCCTAGGCTTGGGGTCAGATCACTGAGGGTATTCATTTGTGTCCCCATGTGATTTAATAAAGATGATACATTAGCAGACTCATCAGGTGTGAATACACAACATTCTGTTTGGATAATGGCACAGGTGCCTCCTCGTGAAGCAGTAATAATGTCCAAGGCCATCATCTTTGGAGGAGAGCTTTTCTCATTAGAGGTTTCAGTGTTCAGTAAAGACAGGCGTCACCATAATGTGAGGCTTGCTGGATGAGTTTAATAACGGCTCCTGTGTGAGCTATAACAGGCTCTAGTCCAGTGATGGGAACAAAGAGAGCAGCCAAATGATCACACCAGTGGAAAACAGAGCACGTCCAACTGGCCTTGAGGGGAGGGAGGCTGGCGGCTCTAGTAACTTGACCTGGTTGTACATACCCTCCAGGTTGGCTGGGGGAGGTAGCGCTGTCAGGCAGGAAGAGTGGACTAAGGGCGGGATATGCCAGACCAGGACCCCACCTTCTCCTCTCTCAATGCTGTTTGTTCCATTCCAGGTATGGCACATTTCCACAGGTCCAGCTTGCAGCAGCACAACGGGATCCCAGTGGAGACTGGGTAGTTTCCCCTCACCTAGGGGTGTGAAGTAACTTACCCATCTGTGTGGGACATCTCATTGCAAATCCAGATAGATAACACCTTCCACAGGTGTGATGGGGCTTCATGTTCTCAATAGCACAGCACGTTGATACACGGTCAGAGTCAGGCAATTGCTTTCTCTCAAGATTTCCATCCCTTTATGGTAGTGGGTGTCTCCCCCTCAGTCTAGCATATGGGGCAGTAGACCCTACTTGTTGATCATTCGGATGTATTAAAGCCTGGCACAGTACTTTGGTCCAACAGGTCAAGTTGGTTTTACCTGTTAGTGGTTTGATCCACTGCTTTAGTATTCCCTTCTTCTCTATCAACCCCACAGCCTGAAGGTTATCAGGCAGATGGAACCTCCATTTAATGTCATGTTCTTTTGCCCAGTCTTGCACATCACGGCCTTTGAAACGTGACCCTCAATCACTGTCTATTTGATGAGGGTATCCATACATGGTACTCAGTGTCTCTAATCCCCTAATGACGGGAGCCTGGTTTGCACAGCAATGGGGGAAACTTGGGGTAGGCCAGATGTCCACACAAACCAAGTCATATCTGGAACCCTCATTCAGAGGGAGGGGGACAACACAATCAATTTGCCAATTCCTTACTGGGTGAGATCTGTGGTGGATGGCCCCAAACTCCTCTGGCAGTTGTTTAGAATACATGGGACATGCTGTTACTGCATTAGCCAAGTCGCTGTATTTCAAGGGCAATCCAGCACCCTTGGCAATACACCATGCCACCCAGGTGCTATGGTGTCTGCTCTTCCTGTGCGCTCAATCTGCTGTATCTACTGAAGGGTCAGTTGCTAGGGTTTGTACCTGGGCTAGGGCATCAGCTTCCTGACGAGCAGGAGGCATCGATGCCTTAGGAGCCAGGATACGGAAGACAGTCACGGCTGCCTCAGGCTCTTGTAGGTGAATCCAAATGTCTTTCCGCATATCCTGATTCCACAAGGGCTTATTGATGATCGTCCAATCCTCAGCTTCCCATTATCCAAGTAGGAGGTTAATCCCTTTAGAACAGCTCAACAGTCTGTGCAAAGTTCAGCCCACTGGCTGCCGTGGTTCGCTCCCTGTTTCCATCCAGACGGTATCAGTGTTGGGCAGATTAGTGACCGCAGTCCATGTGGACAGATTGCCTTGATGAGATCCATCTGTATACCAGGCATCAGCGGGAATCTCCCTCGGTCCCTCTGTACAGGCCACAGAGTCACTGCAGGAATAAGGGCGGGGGCATTTGGAGGATCTGCATACTCCACAGGGACTAGTGGCACCTGCGTCTCTAGAGACAGTGGGCTGAGGGACAAGATGCTCCTCTGCTGCAAATGGGTATGTCACTTAGTCAATGTGGGAGTCTGAGCCGTGGCAGGGGTGGGTCCATGGAACATATTTTCAATCCAGCCCTTGATAGGAAAGGAGGTTCTTACCATGCAATGCTGTTCCTTCATGAGGGGCTCCATGTGGAGGAGCGCTGTGTACGCTGCTAAAAGCCATTGTTCTGTGGGAGTATATCAGGCTTCTAACACCTTCCAGAGCTGAGACCAAAATCCTAAAGGCACTCTCTCCTTCTGTTATCTTTGCCGCAGTGCCCAACCCACACCTTCCAGAGTCACAGAGCATCGAACTCAGATGGATCCATGCTTGGGAGATGCCCAGAGCTTTACTCTGCTTCCCTAGCATTTTCGCCTTCTCAAAGGCAGCTTGCTCCTCTGATCCCCAGTCCCACACGTGCCCTTTCTTTACCAAGTGGTGGGAGGGATGGAGGCACTGTGCCAGGTGGGGAATAAAAGTCCTCTAAAACCTGAAAAAAATAGCAAAGGCTTGCACCTCTTTCATGTTCTTAGGGGTTGGAGAGGCTTGCATCTTATCAATCACAGCTTCTGGGACAACATACATCGTACCAGACCAAATGACTCCTAAAAACTTTACCGCAGCCCCTGGGCCTTGAATCTTCTGTGGGTTCACCACCCTTCCTGTGTCTCGTAGATGTTCCAGCAAAGTCTGCAGAATGTCCCGAAGCAGAGGCAAGTCTTCACATGGTAACCTTATATCATCAATCTAATGGACCCGTTTCACTGACGTGGGAAGGGAGAACAGGAGTGGAGCTTGGCTCCCATCCCGTAACCTATTGTGGGGCTGTGCAGGCGGCCTTTGGGAGCACTTGAAAGGTCCCCTGTTGCCCCTCCCTTGTGAAGGCAAATTGATCTTACTTGTTAGAAACCTGTACTCAGAGTCTTTCCCATGAATTTCTTTGAAGATGCAGTCTTTTTGCAGGAACAGTTTGTAAAAGCATCAGAGGGTGACAATAACTGTAACTGACAAAAGACTTAAAAATAGCCATGGTTAAAGACCTGATGAGAGGTCCCTATAATGCAGTAGGCAAGGAAATATGGTTGTTTCTGTGACATATGTATTAAAATAACTAGAATTATGGCTGATAACATTATATGATGACATATTTTTTATAAATTTCATATAATGTAACCTAAAGAAAGTTTAGCATCACTTCTTGACAATCCTTCCTCCGTGATTTAACACATCAAAGAAGTCTAACTAGTTTATCACCTCTTTTCCATAAGGAGAGGAAACACATCTTTTGAGATGTCCCAGGGGCCCTCTGGAAAATTGCAAAGTTAGTTCAAGGTCAAAAAGTTCTCATTTAGAGTCTGATTTATGGGAAGTTTGTCAAAGATATCAAAAGGTTTTCAAACACTTGATTAAATAGGGTCATGGATCACTGTGAAACAATACTTAGTTATCCATTTAACCAAAGTGACACAGACTTTGCAGCAAATACAGAAAGTTGCACAGTAGTAAAAGAAAAACAAAACAACTTTAGCTCTTAATAGAAAAGATTCAGTTTTCTTAAGTGATCAAAGACATGATACAGACAACATGTAGCATGGGAAATTATTTTGATAAAACACAGAATCTTTGAAAGGTAAAGAAAAAACATTTCATAATCTTAAGAATAGACCAATAATCCAAGAAAACGTGGTCTTTTTAGCAGATGAAAGTAAAGTTTTAGTTTTATATAAGTCCATTATTGATATTAAAGCTTATTTTCCTTTAAGCCAATTAAATAGAGCTCTTTTACAAGTTAATTGATAATACCATCTGGAGGTGGAAAATCACACATACATAATAGACATCCATGGACATGCATAAACACAGACACAGAGACCACATAGCTTTCATTCCAAACTTTACCATGAATCAAGCCCAACAATATAAAACTCATTAGTTTATAAACAACAGTGGAACCCAAATTGTATCTCTGGCAGATGGAACAAGTTAAGGTTACACACTCAAACGACTAAATTTTTTTTACTAATATTTGTGGAGAAGACTTAAGATTTGTCCTTGCCCTTGATGAATAATTTCACAGAAGTGGTAGATTAGATTTTGGACAAGGGAGCTTCTATAGCAGCCTGTATTTTAAAAAGCCTCTTTTCTTTTCTTTTCTTTTTTGCCTACAGTATTAGGAAATCATGGTCGGTGTTCCAGTTACCTCCCAGGTGTTTACCTTTCAAAGACATAAGACTTACATCTTTCAAGGGACAGAAAAAGAATGCAAGATTTTCCTAGGAATTTGGGGAGAGATTTCTCTATTATCAGAAGTCTAGGGTTATTACCATTTAAAGTTTTCCTTTGTATTAGGGGTTGGACAGCGAGGAGGCACTCCTTCCATTTCATTGCCCATCACTACAACATCCTCTTCTTCACTCTCCTCACTTTCCCAGGGATTGCACCTCTTAGCATCCTAGTCAGGCTTTGTCTCAATTCATTGGATCTTAATCCACAGCAGCTTGTGCCCTCCTTGCTTTGAAAAAGGACACACTAAAGTCACCAAGTTCTTATGCTGCTCTTCGACCTCATCTTCTAGCCCTGAAGCTAGCAGAGTAGTGGACAACTGCACATCCTTCTCTAAGCTCAGCTCTTCTTCCATCTTTCTAACTTGAGCTTCAGCCTCTAACTGGGCATCACTGGCCAGCCAAACTCCCCACAGTAGAGGTAGTCCCCTGTGGCAGCCATTCATTCCCCTTCTTTGAAGAACTGCACATGGTGCACTGTGGCAGACAGGTGCATCAAACCAGCCGGCATTTTCAGGGCATCTCCTAACTCACATGGTGGTCTACGAGCTTCTAACATGTGGGCCACCTCTCCTCACATAGAGGTCCATGGCCAACTTGGGATTTCCCCTGGGGAGGCCTCTTTCCCAAGACCCACCTCTTTGGGCTCCTGGCTGGTTCACCAACTATTGTTTTGCAAATTGGCCCCTGTACACAGAGGGCAAAGGAAGACTGAAGTCAGAGGAAGACCACTCCAGATTGGTAGGTGGCAGTTGTAATGAGCAAGGCAACTTCCATGTGAGGCTTGTCTTGGGAGGCCAGAAGACAAAGTAGAGCTCCATACCTGCCCACCAGAATCTTAAGTTTAGACGCCTTAACTGAGTTCAGTCACATATGCTGTCCAGATGGTCTCGACAACCTTACTCTCTCAGGGCTGCATCTTTGAAAATGGTTCCCACTGTGGGGTAGTGGGATAGGGGAAGAGGTGAAGAGTCCCTAATTTCCCAGGTCCAGCTGGTAGGTCAACTCATGGTCACGTCCTCTCCAGACCGATTGCAACCGATACGCTGTAGTCAGATAACTTTTCCAATAGGAATGCACATATCAGGTCTTAAACAGAAAATGTAAACATAACTGTCATAAATTATGATTTGTTTTAGGTTCCCCGTGGCAAAGGTCAGCTCTCAGCTTATCACTGTTGTCTCCCATAAAACCTGTTTGAAATCCACTTATTCTCCTTGACTCTTCAGGGTAAACAGCACCAATCTCTTTCTTAGTCTTGATGTCCCCAAATGAATTCCTGTGGAAGTGCCATCATCCTCTTGACAACTTCTTTCTTATAACTGTAACAATAAAACAAAATAAAAAATCCATATGGAATTCAAATGCTGGCCTATATTTGTCTTTTAAAAAGGGTGAAAATAAATGAAACAATGACTTTCATTATGAGCATTAATGTGGGGTATTGAACATTTTTAAAACTTTTTATTGAAATACTAATGAAGGTAAGACCATTTTATAAATGGCAGGTGAGGCTTGACAATGATCACACAAATAACAAGAAAACTTCCAGAGACTATTTTCAGATACTGTTTTATGTGATTGTAAAACTGAATAATCAAAGAAATTCAAAAGACTCAATCTTCCACATTAATGGTGGTTAAAATATCTTTTCTTTCTATTTCCACAAGTTCTGTAGGTTTTTCACTTTTGATTAACCTAAATATTCAATTTTTCTTATCTCTAGGAGCAGCCTTGGAACCCGAGGGAACTAAAATATTGATTAGCTATTGCCAAAGTTTTGGTATTAGTAACTTTTAAAAAATAAACAGGCATATTAAAAGTTTTAAGAGTTTGAGCAAAAATTAGTTGGAATCAAGCAGCGTCAACTGTGAAGTGGTTAGCACTGTTCCAAGGTCAGGAGGCAAGGTAGAGACTTTCATAGAGGAAGTGTGGAAACAAAGTAAGGAAATTATTGATTAGCCATAGCTTGAAGCCTAGTCAACTCTTTGTGATTGGTTGTCCTTAGGTTTCAATTTCATAACCTTGAGGCACTTACAGGGTTAGAATTTGGTTTGCTTCTGTACCGTGCCGTGGCATGAGAGACACTTTGGTCTGATGGCTCCTTGTTCAGGAAATTTAACATAACTTAATTGGATTTCTATATGAAACCCCTATCATACTCCAAAGAGCACTGCGTTTTATCTCAATGGATGGGACCAGAGAACATTTGCTTTTACAAAAAAGATGAAAAGTTGGCCAGAAACAAAATCTGATGCCTTTTTTTTCCCAATCAAGCTCTTGATGATTACTTTGCCAATCATTGGTTCCTAATGCCAGCTCTGCATTAACAGGTGCTAAAAAGACAGATATATATCCTCATGTACAGGGATGATATTGAAGATCAGACTAATAACAGTAACAAGAGCCAACAGCTATTGAGTACTTGCTTTGTGTCAGAGTTGTGTTTTTCCCATACTAGCTCATTTAAAAATACCAACAACTTTAAGAGGTAAGGACTGTTTTTGTCCCAATTTATAAATGAGGAAAATGAAACACAAAGGATAATTGCAAAGCCACATATCCAAATATATGGATGTAGGAAATATGTCAGATCATATCTTAAATATGTAATTACCATTTAAGTCTTAATCCTTCACAGAACACAATCTCATGCCAAAACTTCCTAGAGTGCTGAGATCTGATAACACGGTATCGTAGAAATTCTATCAATACTAACTTGACCACTTTAGATGGATTATTTTTTTGTTCTCTATCTAGTTCATTCAACATTTATCAAAGTTCCACACTAATATTGTTTCTCCCAAAAGTCTCCTTTCTCAATCCCCAGGACATTGCATTTTGTGTCCCAGATTATAAATGTCCTGAGAAGAATTACAGGTTATTTTCTTTTTGGTCAGATTAGATTAGTGGTTTGGACTGAGTGAGTGCACAATAGATGGCTTTGATCTAGAATAAGAAAACAGCAAGCATTTGAGCACTAATGAGCACATCATTTGGGAATAACTCCAGTGTAGACACCAGAAGGAGAGAGTGTCCCTTCTCTTGAGAGTTTTGCAGACTAATAAGGAAGAGGTGCAATTTAACTGAAACAAATTTTCTTTTTTTCCAGTTTGACTCTGCTCCATCCTGTACTCACCACTTTCCCAGGAATTAGACAGTTGTTAAGTGAGGAACAGGGCAAGTCCCCTGGAGTAAAGAATCACTTCTGATACGCATTTTCTGATGCTCTGCCCCTCTACTTTTAAATGACTCCAGCATGTACCTCCTGCCACTTGTAGGGGAAACCTTTTTTGTCCTGCTTGGCTATTTTGGTGGGACTTCTTTCATATATTTGTCTTTTTTTCCTAAATTTTTCTTTATTTCCCACTCTTTCTCCCTAGTGACATCTAAGTTGATCGTACTCTTCAAACACTTTTCCTTAGGAAATCACTTTTTCACTTCAGAATGAGTTCCTCCTATATTTTAAATTACAGAAAATCTGTAAGAAGTTGTGTTATTGCAAGCTTTTTATGTAGGTTTTTCTTTACATGTGAATTGTCTCCAATTTAATGAGCAACCTATGTTTACATTCAGCATACAAAATGATTTAATTTCTTGCTCAGGTGGAAGGAGCCTGTGGCTGAACATAGGATTTTTATTGGCTAACTGATACTATTTAGACATGTCCCAACTTTATTATCAGATTATGATTACAAATTTTACTTTTATGTAATTGACATGAGATAAACACCTCACTTAACCTTCCCAAGCTTTATTCCTCTAAGCCATAGGATAAGAGCTCCACAACTCTGTTTCCTATGCCTCACAAGATTTTTAGAAGAACCAAGGAGGTAACATAAGCAAAAGTACCCTCTAAGCTATGTAATATTATTCAAAATAAATGTTCATCTTTAATAAGCCATAAAATCTTTTTGATTAGTAATATACATATGATCCTGGATAAATTAACTGAAATAGTTGAAGTTAAATAGCTTCACAAAGTGCATTTTATTTTGTTAAAGGAAGACTGAACTTATACTTCTTTTTGCTTTTTCTGTGTGTTGAAGAAGATTCACCCTGAGCTAATATCTATGCCAGTTTTCCTCTTATTTTGTATGTGGGACACCAAAACAGCATGGTCACTGATGAATGATGCAGGTCTGTCCCTGGGAACCTAAATTGGGTCACCAAAGTGGAGCATGCCAAAATTAGCCACTAGGCCACAGCGCTGGCCCCCATGAAGATATATTTCTTAATAAACAATTATGATAATTTTATCCAACACAATCTAGACTGAAAAAGTGTAATCTAAACCTCTTCGTTAAGGTCAGTTGTGTTATGATGACCTCATTTCCACCCACTGGACTAATTTTTATTTTCTCAGGGTCTTAGTCCATTCAGGCTGCTGTAACAGGACTCCACAGATTGAACACCAGCAGCTTATGAACAACAGACACTTATTTCTCACAGTTCTGGAGGCTGGAAGTCCAAGATCAAGGTGCTGGAAGATTCAGTGTCTGGTTCACAAACAGCCTCTTCTCACTGTGTCCTCACATGGTGGAAGGGGCGAGGGAGCTGCCTGGGGACTTTTTGTCAGAGTACTAATCCCATTCACGAGGGAGTGAGGATTTCAACATATAAATTTTGGGGAGTGTAGGGGCAGAAAATTTCCCCCTTCTCTCCTTCTAGATTTTTTTGGCTGGTCTAATAATTAAGTTGACACAAGACAGATAAACAGGAGAAAAATTTCTTAGATGTGGGAGCCCCATAAAAGTATGAGACTCACAAGAAGTCATGCAATTGAAGGTTATACCCCATCCTGAGCTACGGAGAAGAGGGGTCTGGTCCTTCAAAGGGGAGGAAGACAATTCACAGGAAGATGAGAGGAGCAGATGTTTGTAATCAGAGGTTTGCCCTGCCATGTGGGCAAGTGTTTGTGATAAAAAAAAGTTATCTCTGGAAACAGGTCTCTTCCTGTTACAGGCCCCCAATCTAAGTTCTTCTAGGCAGTTAAGGGAGAGGTAAAAAGCTTTTCCCGAGTCTGCTGGGTCTTAAATGCCTTCAGCTCAAAAGAATCGACATGCCTAAGGGGCATATTCTGGGGTGGCCTGTTCTGCTGCCCCTCAGTCCCACCTTTGACGGTTCCCCAAGAAGGTTGACAGTGCAGAAGTTGAGCTGGTAGATAGTTCCATCTCGCTGAACCAGGCTTAGTCCTGACAATAGTCAGAGCAGTTAAATTCAATTCAGGATTCAGTGACACAGGGGGGACTCCCAAACTTAGAGCTGTATTGCACAAGCAATCAGGTATTTAATAAGAGGAATTTCCATGAAAATAAACATAAATAATGGTTAACGATCATAGCAGATTATAATCCCTGTTTCTGCATTCTGAAGGCAGCCAGGTGAGATTTCTAGACTATGGGCTGGAATCATTTTCAGATGGAGTAATGGCAGGCAGTGGCAATCTGATAGATTTTCCTGGTTTGTGGTTTCAATGTCTCTGGTGATCTTTCTGAGTAGCCACACAACAACAGGCAGGAAGATTGGCCATATGTGAGATGCTGTGGTGATTTCTCTGAAGTTTGTATCAAGTTGTCCAGCTTTAGCTTTCACAGCTTTGGGAAAAGAGCAGTTTTAGTTCTCAATGATTCCAAGTCAGAAGGGTGGAAGAAAATTGGAAATGTTAGTTTTGAGAGTTGTAGCCAAATATTGGAGAAACTAGAAGAATTCAGAATCCAGTTAGTTTGCAGATAGCAAAACAAAGCCTCAAAGACAATTAGCAGGACTAGAATCTGATATCCACAAGGGAGTATTACTGAAACAATTTCTCTCTAAAGTCACCCCCTATTTACAGCAATGATAATCTAAGATTAATTTGTTTGCACAATAAGTCTAGTCTCAGTAAACTTACAGCATGAATATGAACTGATCATATAGCTCTTTTAAATCTGCTTTGCTGGCCTTCTCACAAGGAATCTCAGATTGGACTGTTATAAGCCTCTCAAGGTGAGGAAGCCAAGCCAAGAATTCATCAATAGACTTCACCTGCAATACCTACAGATTTGGGTAAATTCTCCATTTTTGAGGTTCCAAAAATATCCTGAGGTTTCGGGCCTTCCTGGAAGTTACCTTCATTACTCACCTGGTAAGACTGCTGAGAACCCTCTAAGCAAGGTAGCAGGTCAGTTTTTCCAAGGGGTTATATTGGCTCCATAAAGTCAACCTTAGTTCCTTTAAAGCTGCCTGGCATTTCTGAGTCTATGCACATCTGTCTCAAAGCCTTGGTAATATAAACAATGTTTTTCTCTTTAACTTTTCATCTGTGTAACTTTCTGCATTTGCCTGAAAAGTCTTGCAAATTGTATCCCGTTATGAGGAGAACAGATTGTTATTGAACGTATGCAAGTAACTATATTGCTATGAAAATAAGAATACTCACTGAGAGCTTCCAAATTCTGGAGGGATCAGGTAGGGAGAAAACATAATTGTTTCCTCTTTGTTCACATAGGTATATTTTACCAAATTGCTGAAAGATTAAGAAAAAAGAGAAAAAGATTCTCTTAAATCTGGAAAAATGAAAGGACCAACAATGCTTCAAACAAAATAATTATAATCATCCTCATCATTTCATAAAGTTCCATATAATTAATTCGTGTTGATCTGGATCATTTGTTAGCAGTTTTATGAAGCTGTCAGTTTCTCCATTACTGTTCTACAAATTCTTACCTAGTTCAGAGGTATAACTGGAAAGTTAGCAGAACCTGTACTGCTTAGAGTCTGTTCCATGAGTCTCCTTGCTGATGAACCACTTTGGCAGGAACAGTTTTGTAAAAGCATCAGAGTGAAAAATAACTGTCTTGGGGCCAGTCCAGGGGCATAGAGGTCAAGTTTGCATGCTCAGCTTTGGTGGCCTGGGGTTTGCTGGTTCGAATCCCAGGCATGGACCTGCACACCACTTATCAAGCCATGCTGTGGCCAACATCCCACATATAAAATGGAGGAGGATGGGCACAGATGTTAGCTCAGGGCCAATCTTCCTCAGCAAAAGGAGGAGGACTGGTGGGAGATTTTAGCTCAGTGCTAATCTTCCTCAAAATAAAAACTGTCTGTAAACAATAGAAGACTTAAAAATGGCCATGGTTAAAGATCTGACAAGAGTTCATTATCGTGCAACTGACCAGGACATTTGGTTATTTCTGTTACATACATTTTAAAAATAACTAGAATTATGACTGGTAATGTTATACCAAGACATATCAGATTTTTAGGAATCTTATATAATTATAACCTAAAGAAAGTTTAGCGTCACTTCTTATTTGGCAATGCTTCCCATGTAATTTAATATATCAAGGAAGCCTAATTAGTTTAATCTCTCTCTTTTATAAGGAGTGAGAACAACTCTTTTGAGATGTTCCAGGGGCCCCTCTGAAAAATCCCAAAGTTTGTTGGAGGTTAAAAAGACTTCATTTAAAATTTGGTTGTTGGAAAGCTTTTCAAAAACATGCAAAGGTTTGAAAACACTTGATTAAATAGGATCACAGCTCACTGTAATACTTAGGTATCCATTTAACCAAAGTGACAAAACTTTGCAGACAAATGCAGAAAGTTACACAGCTGTGAAATTAAACAGAATAAACTTTAGCTCTTCTAATAGAGAAACAAAGAGAAATAGCTCTTTAATAGTTTTTGTGGAGAAGACTATTGAGATTTGTATTTTTCCTTGACAAATAAACTTAAGGAGCCTGTGGACTAGATGGGCAAGGGAACTTTTACAGTAGTTTGTATTTTAAAATGTCTCTTTCCCCTTCAGTCTTAGAGGAGCGTGGGGACTGTTTTAGTTACCTCCTCAAGTGTTATCATTCCAAAGACATAGATATATCTATAAGGGACAGAAAGAATACAAGTATTCACCTAAGGAGTTTTGGGGGATATTTCTCTATTCTCAGAAGTCTAGGATAATTACCAAATTTTTCCATCTTTCTCCTAAGAGCAGGGCAATTCTTTTTCCAAAGTCCTGATCTTTTACAATATCTACAAGAATTTTGAGAGGGATGGGGGGAGGTTTGGGGATGGAAAATATAGCTGGGCTTTTAATTGTTTCTAGAGCTGCATTTCCAGCTTTGAAAGATTTGTAAGGTAAGGACAGTTGCTTTTAATTCTTCAAAGAATTGGGTTGCAGCCGAATTATATCAAGGGGCTGATCCACCCACCCAAGTACACCACCTTCAATTTGCTTCTTTATACCAGGGAGAAGATTTCCAACTAAGATGGAAATCAAAAGATTTCTATATTCTGGAGCTTCAAGGTTTAATGCAGTACGCCTTTAAAAAGTCTGTATAAAGTATTTAACAAAGGTCTCTGAATGTTTTCTTTTTTTTCCCGTCTAAGTGTACAATTCAATCTTGGATCCATTCACCTTAGGAGCAAAAGCCTTCACTATTGCTTCTATCAGCCCCTGAATGGTGGCCTCCGGCTGATCCATTTCCTCATTGTTTGTAGGAGGACCTCGGAGAAATCCTAGCCATCTGTTTCCTTTGTGAGAGGGTTCTTTTCAAGGAGCCCTCTGGCTTGTCTGTTAACTACAGTATAATTACCGGTCAGAAGAGCACCCCTTAGCAGAATCCTTGTGAGTGAGATTGCGAATGTCTACGGATCTTCTGAAGTTAGAAATAAAAGGGGTCATAATTTAAAAGATCTGCTGCTCTCTACAGGACAGGAATTCTTTGTGATGGGAGGTTCAGGACACATCCACAGAGGACATCGCGTAGGAAGGCCTGAAGCTGGCAGAGCCTGAATACAGAGCCCTGGAAAGTAGGATTTGCTGTAAGGGGCAAGGTGAGCCCCATGCCTGCCCAGTGCTCCTGCTGAATTCACTCCTGGCTCTCAGCATTTACACTAGCAACCTGTACCCTGGGCCTGGAGGTCTGGCTGGAGTGCTCTCTGTAAATCTCGTAGGAAAAGGGAAGTTCAAACAAGCAGCTGGGTACGTAAGGGATTTTCTGGGGAAGGTGGAGGAGTTTTGGGAGCTAAGGGAATTTGCTAAGGAGATGGAGCTGGATTTTGAGAAGGGAAACTTACGTTGGATGTGGACTCTCATTTTTGTTCTAAGTCTTTCTAAGTCATTTCTGTTCTTTCACCTTGTTAGGGAGTCCCTAAGGCTAGCCTTTATCCTCCTTTGTGTCCTTTTTAAATTTGCTCTTCCCATAGATTCCAATAAGACAATTGTTTAGGATAACTGCTCTCTAAACATCTTTCTTCAAGTATAACATTTTTTTTCCAGTTGAAAGGATTCATCATATGGCCATCAATGAGTAGGATCTTAATTTCAATAGGAGATCAAACCAATATGGCTTTTTGTGGCTTACCCATGGACACAAGAGGCATCCCAAAAGGGCGGCAAAAGATGCAGCCCTTGCAGGATCCAGAGTGTTGACTCCCAGAGTTGCCCTAAGAAAGTAAAGATCTTTGTCATCACAGGTGGTAAGAATGGTACAGTGAAAATAGTGTCTCCAGTGTCCCACGAGAACGTGAGATGCCTCCAGTCACAGACCCACTAATCTGTGACACTAGGTAGGTGCTACTGGAAGGGAACTTGTCCAGCACTAACAAGACAACTCAGGTTGAGACAACAAAGGCCCTTATAGACAGGACGCCTTATGACAAACTCCCCTGAGAGCTGACACAGTGGGACAAAGAGAATGCTGCTTGTGACTCTGTCGTGAAATCTCAGTCTATTCGACTGACCACCAAATGCAAGCTGGTACTTGCACCTTCTGACTGGAGGAGACCAGAGAGAAAAAATATTCTCAGTGGTCACAAAGCCAAGCTCTCAGGATGTAGAACAAGATGAA
Organism: Equus asinus; assembly: GCF_041296235.1. Classification (NCBI taxonomy): domain Eukaryota; kingdom Metazoa; phylum Chordata; class Mammalia; order Perissodactyla; family Equidae; genus Equus; species Equus asinus. Next base: position 44,152,452 of record NC_091818.1, read on the forward strand.
AGGAAAACCTCATCTGGTTGACACCTAGGGGACCCACAGCAAAGTTTGTCTAAACAGATGCCTGTCTGGTGAGAACCGTGAACTCATCAGTCTGTGAGGCTGATCTGAACAACAGGCTTATAGGACTTGTGCCTTTCTTCCACCACGTGGTTCTCCTCCTTATGACAACACAAAAGACAAAGACAAAGGAAAACATTGACCAGTTCTGGGACAAGGAATCAACAGAAAACAAGAGCACTCATAACAAGTCTTTACCAAAGTTGCTTTACCCGAGAAACTAATTCACACAAATATTTTCTCCTGCTAATCCAAATTCAGAAAAAGAAAAAGATTCTCACCACTCTGGCTTCCGTCAGTCCCTGCAGGCAGGGGCTAGGGAGACGGATGTGGTAAGAACTCTCACCATCTGCAGGCTCTTGTCAGAGGTTGGGATCTCTGAGCTGCAGCAGTCCTGGAGCAAGGAGGGTCCAGCCAGCGAGGTCCCTCCACAGGTCGCCCAACTGTAGGGGTGGAAAAATTTCCCCTTCCTCTCTTCTGGGGTCTTTGACTGGTCTAATAATTAAACTGACACGAGACAGATAAACAGGAGAAAAATTCCATACAAATGCATTTTGTGGAGTCACAGACCTGGCTTCAAATCCAGGCTCTGTCATCCTCTTGTGCTCCGTAGCCCTGCTAAATCTTATTTTTCATCTACAAGTTAGAAGACAGGGTGTGATAAAAGTTTCTTAACTTCTAGTTAAAATCAACAGGAAAAACTTTGATCACAATGCCTGCTACAAAAAAAGAAACACTGAAAGTCTTAGCTATTATTACAGGTAGCCTAGTGGTTAAGAACCCATATTCTGGACCATGCTCAGGTCCATATTCTGGGTCTGCTCTAGACTACCTATGTGGTGATGAACACGTCACTTGGACCCTCTCTCTTTATGCATCAGGTTCGTTAATTTGTAAAAGGGAGACAATAAAATGAAACCTGCATCATAGTGCTATGAGAATTATGTGCTAATATTTGAGAAGCCTGGAGAACAGTGCCTGGTACATGCTAAGAAGTATATAAATACTGGTTAAATACGTTATTGTTATTTGAAGAAATCCAACTGGAAGGAAGGGCTAGGGTTTCTAGATATTATAGGATGTCAGCAACTACACAAAGGAGAGAAAGAACTCAAATTCCTATCCCAACCTTGTAGGTTAATCAGGGTAAGAAACGTTATATATTTCAGGGACAACATAGGAAGACGTATGAATGTGCAGTGAGAGTGAGTCAACTCAGAATAAGTACACTCTCAAAACTGAAGAAATCCCTATAGTAAGCGATTGTACCTCAGTGTGGGTAAACTCTATTAGACATTTTCTTTAAAAGCTGCAAATGTGCTGGAAAGTATGTATGAGATAGATATTCACGAATGGTATGTCTCTAAGTCATTACAAGATTTTTAGAAACAATTGGCCAGTACACAAAATAAAATCACACTTCTGAGAATTACCTGAAATAGGGGGGAAAAACTTTATATACAAATGTATTCAATATCAACTTGGTGGAAATTCTAGTTGCATAAAATTGGGAATTTTATTAATAAAGTATGGCGTACTTTTAAGATGGAAATTGACAATGATTTATTTTAATAAAAAATATTTGATAAAAATGGAAAAAATGCAGAAAATTATGCCGGATGAAATAAACAGACTTCACAAAACAACTGCTAGAATAAATAAATTCAATAAAGTTGTAGGATGCAACATACAAAAATCAGTTGCATTTCATTACATCAGCAATAATCTATATGAAAGGAAAAGAAAGCAATCCCATTTAAAATTGTATCAAAAAGATAAAATACTCAGGAATATCTCTAACCAAGGAAGTGACGTACTGAAAATTATAAAATATTGAAAGAATTTGAAGACACAAATAAATGAAACATCTCTCTAATTCACAGATTAGAAGAATTAATATTGTTAAAATGCCCATACTACCCAAAGCAACCTGCAGATTCAATACAATCCCTATCATAATTCCAGTAGCATTTTACACAGAAATAGAAAAAACAACTCCAAAATTCATACAGAACCACAAAAGACCCTGAACAGCCAAAGCAATCTTGAGAGAGAAGAGCAGGGTTGGAGGTACTGTACTTCCTGATTTCAAACTACATTACACAGCTTATCCTCTTTTTCACTTACAGCAGCATTGTGTGGAATTTGACCAGGGTCTTTTCTATTCTTCATTTTAAGTGAAGTTAATTTGTCTAAACTTTTAAAATGAATCGGTGAGACCTGTACTTTTTCTTTGGTACTCTTTATTCCATCTTCTTCAATTTGGCCGCTGCTCTAGAGGTTTCTCCTTGATTAGAAATTTTATTTGGAAAGGCACTTGAGTTTGTCAGTTTGAGGGTTTTAGACCACCTCCCACGAATGGACATTCCTGTTATCCCAGTCCATTAATCAGAGCCTAAAAATCTTCCGCATTTACTGCTGCTATTGTAGAATGACTGATCCAGCATCCCATGCCTGCTGGAGGTCTAGAACATTCTCTGGTTAAGGGCCACCATAAGCCCCTGGGGAAACTTACTTCCTCTTTCCGGGTTTCTAATACCACTCAGAGCTTTTAGCTTTTGGTGCTTCGTACTCCACACCTGTATTTGAAATTTTGGGAGATACTCTGTCACATACTTTTACTAGTCTGGTTATTTTGACTGTTTCTGTTGGGGTTTCAGGAGACATGAAAAAGTTAAGCACTCACCACCATCATTTCCTGAGATTCTCTTTTGATTTCTTTTGACAAAGAGAAAATTTTAATATTAGAGCAATTGGATCTAACTTTGTAAAAATCTTTTATAGTAACTGCTTTGAGACTTTTAAAACTCCTTACTAACTTCAAGTCCATAAATAACCCTGTCCTATATTCTCTTCTAAAAGTCTTTAAATTGCTTTCACATTGCCTGTAATCAATCATTCCATCCCTCTCTCCCAACCTTTCCTCTCTTTCAGTCTCACTCTATTTTTCCATAAGAAAAGTACCATGTCAATGCCCCACTTTAAAATGGCCGATTATCTCTCAACTTTTCTGTAATGCCAACTTTGTCACTAGCCACTTTCCATTTATGTATGGATCTGGTTTGCTGTTGCGTATTCAGTTCCATTGATCTATTTTTATCTCTCTGCAGTGAAAGACGTATTAGTTTTTTCTAACTGATGCTAGTGTACGTAATTTAAATAATTTTGTATACTGATATCATACCCAGATCTACTGCTAATTTCTCTTATTGATGCTACTAATTTCTTTCTGTAGATGCTGTTGGGGTATTTGTGTCATTTACAATTCATATAGCTTTTATATCTGTTTTTGTCCTGCTGTTCTTGCTAGTAGCTTCTGTAAATATTGTAAATAATCAGTGATACTGGGCATCATTTTCTTGTTTCTACTTTCACATGATATGCTACTTTTATTTAACTATTACATATGAAGATTATTTTGGGTGTTTGATAGATACCACTTATTAAACTAATAGAAGTTTTCTATTTTTGTTTGCTAGTTTTCTAATAAATTGAAGTTGGGTTTTATCATATATTTTTCTTTCATTTTATTAACCCTTTTGGTGAACTAACATTACACACACAGGAAAGCATTCAAGGACAGAATAGAAAGGAGAGAGACATCACCAAGATAGTGACATGGATCATTCATGACTTTGCTCTTGCTCACAAAAAGAACAACCGACAGCTATGCATGGACAAGACACCACTGAGAGAATCCAGAACATGGGAGCAAGGCTGAAGCACTTCCTGCACTACAGAGACCAAGACAGATGGCATAAAAAGGGTAAGAGGAACAGCTACATGCTGACAGCATTGCCCTTCCCCCAGGCCAGCACAGCACCATGAAGAGAGGTCTCCCCTGAGCCTACAGTTACTCTAGTGGGAAAGGAGGGCCCAGGGATGGCATCCAGCCTCCAGTCCCCAGCCACCCATCATTCATGGGAGCTCCTATTCTGGTTTTGCCTCACAAGGATCTCAGGGGAATCTGCAGGGCTCAACCACTGGGAAGCTGATTGTAATGGAGAAGTGGAGGGGCTTCCAACAACCAGCACTTGGATCTTGGCAGACCATATTCCTACCAGCAGAGCCCAAGTAGTTGTTCCAACCAGTGGCTTTGCTCACCTTCAGAACCAAGATGGTGACTCAGTCTAACCAGGGAACTTGGCAGGGTAGAGATATGCCTGATTCAAGTCCTCAAACAAGAGTTCTGCTGGTTCTGGAGCCCAGTCTTCCCATGCCCGGGCAAGGTGCTGAGTCATAGCCCACCCACTGCAGAGTATAGCCCCCGGCCACGTGTGACAGGATGGGACAGCAAGAACACCTGAAAGCTGTGTAACCAGAAATGCTTGAGCTGAGAAGTGGGCAGGCAGAGCTGATGGCCCTCAAAGAAAAGCCAGCGGCCCTGTTTGGCCAGGGAACTTAGGAGACAGGTGAGCTTGAGTCAAAACCACAAACACAGCGTGAGTAGCCTCGGAGCCACCTCTGTGTCCAGGCAGGGAAACTAACTTATAGCCCCACTTATTGCTGAGTACAGCTTTCAGCCCACCCAAACAGAGAACCCTACCAGAGCATGCATAAAGTTTTGTAGCTCATCCAACAGCCCAGCTTACAGTGGCAGTTGAACAGAGAGCATAGCCTATAACTTTCTCTGTCTGCAGAGCAAAACCTGACCAGGAAACTCAGTGCATGCTCTTGCCTGACTTGGGTCCCTAAACGATGAGCTGAGCAGGCCCTGGTCCTGCCAGGAAAGTTAATTGATAGGCCAACCTACTGCTGGACATAGTTCTCAGTCTTGACCATCTAGGAAGCCTGACCAGAGAGTGTAGGCAACCACTGAGCCCATCCTACAGCCTTACATGGTCAGGGAGCCAAGCCAACAGTCCTATCCAGCTGTCCTCACCCATGGCACCTCCCTACTCCCAACCTCAGAGCCCAAACCTCACCCAAAAGGAGACCCTAATAGCAGGTACCACCTGCCCAAGGACCTTACCACAAACACATCTAGAAACCAAAACTGAGCTGACAGGTGAAGAACTGTCTCTGCTGAAGTGAACCTGTCAAAGCTGGAAGAGGCCAGAAGACAATGGGATGACACATTCAAAATACTGAAAGAAAAAACTGACAACCAAGAAGAGAATACATGGTGAAGCTGCCTTCAGAAATGAAGGGATAAATAACTTTTCTGAACAAACAAAAGCTGAGGGAGTTCATCACTACTAGGCCTGCCTCACAAGAAATGCTAAAGGAATTCTTTGAGTGGAAACAAAAGGATGCTGATTAACATCATAGAAACACAAGGCAGTGCAAAACTCACTGGTAATGACAAATATGTAGTTAAAGCTGGATTCTCTAATATGGTAATGGTGGTGCTTAGTTTACTTAAAACTCTAGTTTAAAAGTTAAATGTAGTAAAAAAAAAACATAACTACAATAATCTATTACTTACACAATATAAAAGATAAGTAAATTGGTAACACCAATAACCTAAAATCTGAGGTAGAAGAGAAGTAAAAGTGTGAAGCTCAGGAATCCTATTGAAGTTATGTTATTAGTTTAAAATAGAGTGTTATAATTTTAAGGTTTTACATAAGCCTCATCATAACAAGGGGAAAACTTGTAGTAATAATACAAAAGAACATGAAAAAGAAATAAAACGATACTTACCACAAGACATCAAAACATACAAATAAGACAGCAGGATAAGAAACAAGGAACAATGGATCTACAAAACAACTGGAAAACAATTAACAAAATGGCAATAGTAAGTCCTTACTTATCAATAATTACTTTAAATGTAAAAGAATTAATTCTCCAATAAAAAGACATAAAATGGTTGCATGGATAAAAAAACAAGATCCAACAACATGGTGCCTACAACAGATTCACTATAGCTTTAAAGACACACATAGACTGAGGTAAGGGGTGGAAAGGGAGAATTAAGGGATGGAGAAAAATTTCAAGCAAATAGTAACCAGAAAATGGGCAGGGTTGTCTATACCTATATCAGACAAAACAGACTTTAAAAATGGTAAAAGGAGACAAAGGTCATTATATAATGCTAAAGGGGTCAATACATGAAGATATAATTGTAAATATTTATGCACGCAATATGCAAGCACCTAAACACATAAAGCAAAAACAGAGAGCTCAAAGGAGAAATAAACAGCAATACAATAAGAGTCAGAGACTTTCATTCCCTACTGTCAACAATGGTTAGATCATCCAGACAGAGAATCAATAAGACAGTAGCAGATTTGAACACTGTAGGCCAAATGGACCTGGCAGACATATACAGAACATTCTATCTGACAACAGCAGAATACACATTCTTCTTTTTCTAGGGGAGACCCTATGTTAGACCACAAAAGAAGTCTTAGCAAATTCAAGAACAACTGAAATCATACCCAGTATCTTCTCTGATCTCAGTGGTATGAAACTAGAAGTCAATAAAAAGAGAAAAAAAAAAAAAAAAAAGGAATTCATGAATACGTGGAAATTAACACTTCCTGAACAACCAATAGATCAAAGAAGAAATGAAAGAGAAAATAAAATATCTTGAGACAAATGAAAACGGAAACACAGCATATCAAAACTTATGGAATGCAGCAAAAGAAATTCTAAGAGGAAAGGTCATAGCAATAAATGCCCACATTAGGAAGTAAAAAAGATCCCAACTAAACAACTAACTCTATGCCTTAAGGAACTAGAAAAAGAGCAAAGTGAGCCCAAAGTTAGCAGAAGAAAGGAAATAAAGTTTAGACCAGAAATAAGTAAAATAAAGAACAGGAAAACAATACCAAAGATTAACCAAACTAGGAGTTGTTTCTTTGAAAAGATGAAATGGACAAACCTCTAACTAGCCTAATTAAGGAAAAAGAAAGAGGACCCAAATCAACAAAATTATAAATGAAAGAGGAAACGTTACAACTGATGCCACAGAAATACAAAGGATCATAAGAGGACACCATGAACAAATATCTGCCAAACTGGACAACCTAGAAGAAATGGAAAAATTCTTAGAAACATACAACCTACCAAGACTGAATCAGGAAGAAATAGAAAATTTAGACCAATTGCTAGTAAGGAGATTGAATCAGTAACCAAAAAGCTCCCAATGAAGAAAATGCCAGGACCAGAGGCTTCACTAATGAATTTTACCAAACATTTAAAGAGGACATAATGCCAATCCCTCTCAAACTCTTCCAAAAAAAAAAAATCAAAGAGGAGGGAATACTCCCAAACCCATTCTACAAGGTCAGCATTACAATTGTACCAAAGCCAGATAAGTATACTACCAGAATAGAAAATTACAGATCAATATCCCTAATGAATATAGATGCAAAAAATCTCAGTAAAATACTAGCAAACTGATTTCAGTAGCCCATTAAAAGAATAATTCACCATGATCAACTTGGATTTATATTTGGAATACAAGGATGGTTTAACATATTCAAATCAATCAGTGTGATATATCATAATAGAATGAAGGAAAAAGTCATATATTTATCTCAATAGATGCAGGAAAAGCATTTGACAAAATTCAACATCGGTTCATGATAAAAACTATTAACAGATTAGGTATAGAAGGAACATCCCCCAAAATAATAAAGGCCATATATGACAAGCCCACAGCTAACATCATACTCAATAGTGAAAGCTTGAAAGCTTTGCTTCTAAGATCAGGAAAAGACAAGGGTTCCAACTCTTACCAGTCCTATTTATCACAGTGCTGGAAATCCTTGCCAGGGAAATTAGACAAGAAAAAGAAATAAAAGTCATCAAAATTGGAAAGAAGCAAAATTGTCTCTATTTGCAGATGACATCACATATGGAAAATCATTCATATCTTATATAGAAAAGACTTAGATCTAATCAACAAATTCAGTAAAGTTGCAGGATATGAAATTAACATACAAAAATCAGTAGCACTACTATAAATTAACAATGAATTATCTGAGAGATAAAAAAAACAATCCCATTTATGATAGTACCAAAAATGATAAAATATTTAGGAATAAACTTAATCAAGGAGGTAAAAGATCTTTACTCTGAACATTGTAAGACATTGGTGAAGGAAATTGAAGGAAACATAAATGGAGGTATCCTGTGTTCAAAGATTGGAAGAATATTGTTAAAATGTCAATACTACTAAAAGCCATCTATAGATACAATGCAATCCCTGCCAAAATTCTAATTACATTTTTTTTTACAGAAGCAGAAAAAAATAATCCTAAAATTTATTTGGAAACACAAACGACCCCAAATAGCCAAAGCAATCCTTAGAAAGAAGAACAAAGTGGGAGGCATCACACTTCCTGATTTCAAGCTATATTATAAAACTATAGTAATCAAAACAGTATGGTAGTAGCATAAAAACAGATGGACCAACGGAACAGAATTGAGAACCCAGAAATAAATCCAAGCACATGTGACAAGGGAGCCAATAATACTCAAAGGAGGAAAAAACACTCTTCAATAAATGGTGCTAGGAAAATTGGATATTCACAAGTAAAAGAATAAGCTAGACCTCTATCTTATGCCATTCACAAAAATTAACTCACAATGGGTTAAAGACTTAAATGTAAGATCTGAAACTGAAACTCCTAGAAGAAAATATATGAAAAATCTCCTTGACATGGGTCTTGGCAATGATTTTTTGATATGACACCTAAAACACAAGCAACAAAATAAAAAATAAACAAGTGAGACTACAAACTAAAAAGCTTCTGCACAGAAAAGGAAACAATAGAAGTGAAAATAACCTATGGAATGGGAAAAGATATTTGCAAACAATATATCTGATAAAGGGTTAATATCCCAAATATATAAAGAACTCATAGAACTCAATAGCAAAAAATTTAAAAATGGGAAAATGACTTGAATAGACACTTTTCTAAAGACAATATATAGTGGCCAACAGCTACATGAAAAGATGAGAAATCACCACTAATCATTAGGAAAATGCAAACTAAATCACAACGAGATATCACCTCACACCCCTCAGAACAGTCATCATCAAAAAGATAAGAGATAAGTAACACTGGTGAGGATGTGGAGAAAAGGGAACCCTTGTGCACTGTTGATGGGAATGTAAATCAGGGCAGCCACTATGGAAAACAGTATGGAGGTTCCTCAAGAAATTAAAAATAAAACTACTATATGCAATCCCAGCTCTGACTATGTATGTGAAGGAAATTAAATCACTATCTTGAAAAGCTATCTGCTTCCCCATGTTCATTGCAGCATCACTCACAACATCTAGGACATGGAGACAACCTAAGCACCCATCAATAAATGAATGGATAAAGGAAATATGCTACACATATATAATGGAGTATTATTCAGTCAAAAAAGAGTGAAGTCTTGCCATTTACAACAACATGGATGGACATCAAGGGCATTATGCTAAGCAAAACAAGTCAGAGAAAGGCAAAATACTATATGATCTCACTTGCATGTGGAACGTAAAAATAAAAGCCAAAATCATGGGGAAAGATCAGATTTGTGGTGGCCAGGGTTTGGGAGGGGTGGAATTGGAGGAAGGTAGTCAAGAGGTACAAACTTCTAGTTATACAATAACCAAACACTAAGGACGTAACATACAAAGTGACTGTAGTTACCACTGCTACGTGATTTACAGTCATGTGTCACTTAACAACAGCGATAGTTCTGAGAAATTCATTGTTAGGAGATTGCCATTGTGCGAACATCTTAGAGTGTGCTTACACAAAAATAGAATGGTATAGCCTAGTACACACCTAGGCTACATGGTACTAATCTTATGGGACCACCATCATATACATGGTCCATTGTTGACTGAAATGTCCTTATGTGGTGTCTGACTATACATAAAAGAGTAAATCCTCAGAGTTCTGATTTCAAGGAGAAAAAAAAATCCTTTTCTTTTTAATATATCTATAGGAGATGTATGTTAACTAAATTTATTTTGGTAATTGTTTCACAATATATGTAAGTCAAACCTTATGCTGTACACCTGAAACTCATACAGTGATGTATGTCAATTATATCTTAATAAAACTGAGGGAAAAAAGGTAAATCCTTAGAGTTCTCATCGCAAGAAAAACTTTTTGGCTTTTTTTCTTGTATCTATGTGAGATGATGGATGCTAACTAAACATTGCAGTGGTCATTTCATATTATATATGTAAGTCAAACCATTATTCTGTACATCATAAACTTACATAATGATATGTCAATTATATCTCAATAAAACTGGAAAACAGACTATAACTCAATGCCTTGTCACAAACACCATGCAACCACCACGCAAGTCAACAGATAGACGCTCCTTCTTCCCAGAATCCCTTCTGGTGCCTATTCAATTACCAGCCTTCCTCCTCCTGCAAGCTACCCACTCTCCAGACTTTTATAGAAATGACTTTGTCTTTATAGATTTCCCCCATCACGTGTATTCATCAATAGTTCCATTTTGCCTATTTTTCTTTTATCAAAGTATAATTATAATTCCGTGTGTTCATCTTAGTTTGCTCTATTTTATTTTTGTGAGAAGCATCTATCTTGCTGCACAAAGTGATGTTTTATTCATTGTGATTGCTACATTTCACTGAAGGAACATACCACAACATGTTTTTCCATTAAACTTTTGATGTACTTTTTTTCCATTTTGTGGCTTTCATAAATAACACTGCCTTAAGCTTTCTTACACATAGATCTTGGTGCATTTGTGCACATGTTTCTGCTGGGAACTAAGTTTGGAAATGGTATTTGAGTTAGTTTTATTCAAGTTCAGATTATGCCAAATTGTTTTCAAAAGTGCTTGTAAATAATTCACGCTCCGTATTTTCTGGATATAAGCCCATTGTTAGTTTTATATATATCGTAAATATATTTTACCCCCATGGTTTGTTTTATTCTCTCACTGGTATCCTTTGATAAGCAAAACTTATTATTATAATGTTGCCCAATTTATTAATTTTTTACAGTTAATGCTTTCAGTTGTACTATGTCTTTTTTTCTATCAAAAGTTCATGAAATTATAGAATCCAGATTATCCTACTTTTCATATTTGCATCTACAAGACTTCTTGCATTTGGTATAATGTGAAATAGGAGGCTACTTCTAATTTAATATGGCTATACAGGTAACCAATTCCTAGTTGTTGAAAAGAACACGCTTTTACCATTGTCTGCAGCACCAACTCTATTTTAAATCTAGTGTTCTAGTATATGTGGGCATGCTTCTGGGTCTTCCATTCCATTGTAGTCTTTTTCTATCATTGAGTAAATACCATACCGTCTTAATTACCATGGCTTTAAAAATTTATGTATCCAGTAGAGAAGTTTTCCCACAATTTGCTCCTTCAAGATTTCTTGGCCATTTGTGTCTTCATGTAAATTTTAGAATCCTGTTGTTAAGCTTCATAAAGTAACTTGATGAGATTTTCATTAGAGCTACAAGGAATCTATATTTTGTGAGGGACAATCAACATTTTTACAGTCCCATTTCCTTGTCTGGTTTTGGTATTGAGGCAATGCTGGCCTCATAAATAACACGGGTAGTGTTCTTGTTAATATCTGGAAGAGGTTTTCAAATTCAGAATTGTTCAATATTTTATAGACTATGCTGAAATATGGCCTTGGAAATTCCTTCTTAGAATGTTTTTAATTATGGTATAAATTGTATTATTTATTCTTTTCAGATTTTCTATTTCTTTGTTAGTTTTGGTGAAGTTGCATTTTTTAGTTATTTGTGCATTTCATCTAAATTTAAAATAACAATCAAGTTATTTTTATCCAGTTTATCAGTCCATTTATGTTTGACATAATTACTGATATTTGTCTTGAAATCTACGTTATTTTTTTGTTACGTTTTTTTTTCTGTTCTTTTATTTTAGAATTTTTATTTACCTTTCCAATTTTCCCCTCTAATCTCTATTATACGCTATTTTCCAACTGAGCTGTGGGAAGGTTGGGTTATTTTTCAACCAGCTCCCATTTCTCATTCATTGGAGTATGTTTCTTGGCTGTTAACTCCAAGAGGCTTCTCTTGCCCAGAAATTTGCCCGAGCATGATCCATTAGCCAAAAAAATGCCATTAGATAGAAGAGCCAGGAAGGTTTAAAATGTAGAATAACCATTTGCAGATGATCAAGAGTAGAGAAGGCATCAAGTGTGTCTGGTACCAAGTTTGTATTTGTCTGGTTTTTAGAGAAAAGAGTGTGAGGCAAGCGTGTAAGAATGAACCTTTTCTCAGGAAGTTCATTTCCAGGGAAGCATGATGAAGAGGAAGAGATGGGGAAGAAGAAAATCACATCAAGAGTACGTTCCTGAGCTGCCCTCAGCTTCCAGACAAGTAAAGCTGAGTGCTCAGTGTCACAGGACATCTTCACAGTCTCCAGGGAAGAAGTGAGTCTCAGAACAGGACATCCAGCGGAAAGCAGAGAGAAAATTAAATATCTGGTTCCTTCCTACCTTTCCCTACTCCCATAGGTCAAAGCTCACACCATTGGAGGTGACTTCTCTGCAATTTCAAATCACATCATCCGACTTCAAGGAACCCTTGCAGAATCCAGAAGTCCAACAGGTGTTGTCTAGCCACGGTACAGGCACAGAGGTCTCACTTTGTCCATCTGTTTCTTGCATGAGGCTCCCAGATCTGTGGCAGCCTGAGAGGCAGCCACAGAAAGCCTGCTGTGTCACCTAGCAAGAGCACAAGCCGTTACGATACCACTCTGGCTGAAAAGGAAGACGTACAGAGAAGGGGAGGCATGGCTGTGAAGCTGAGAGAGCGGATATGCTAACGAAGTACTGCTCGCTACTTTCCTCTCAGACCTGCTGCACCTTATCATGGCAGTATCATGTCTGTGAAGAGGATGCCTTCAATTCTTGCACACAATGGGACATACGTCTTTAATCCTTGGAGCCCTGGGCATTGCATTCTCCTACAAAAGTTACAGAGACAGTTGGCAGAGCAAGTTGTAGTCCCTTTTTCTGAAGATGGAACTGGGTTGTAATTGGTATTGATGATCTCCCCACTCTGCCAGCCATTTGAGATCCACCTGACCTTTAAGCAAAACCTTAGGTTTGGGTTGCTTGGGTGATGGGAGTACACAGGCCTCCACCCCTAAAAGTTCCGGTTGCTAGAATTTCGCTTTTACTCTTATTGGTGAGCTGAGCACATAAATATGAAGAGATGACCTAGTGAATATCTGGCTTCTTATGTTTCTGTCTAGAAGTCATTTGTCTGTCAATTTGACGATTTCCTGGGATAGTCGGTCTTTTTGCTCTTGTTTTTAGATTTTTCTAATTTCTTTGGATTTCAAGAGTTTCCCAATAATGGAGGAGTGTGTGAATGTGTGATTTTTATTTTTTATTCTGTTTTGGACTGATGAGACTTTTTGAATCCTGAGTGTTTACATCAGCTTGGTAAAGTTTTTAGTCATCTCTTCCTCAAATATTGCTTCTACCTCAATTTCTGTCTCCTATCTACTCCTCCAATTACATGGACAGTAGAAAATTTTAACATATTCTTTATGACATTTTCCATATTTTGTAGCACCCCTCCCACAGAAAATTCACACTGCTATATCATAAGACATGCTCCAAATGCTCTTAGCGTACTGTTGGTAGCAGCCAAAGAGTGTAGACCATGGAAACATCCATTAACAGCAAAATGGATAAATAAAATTTGGTGTATTCACATGATAGAATATTGTGAAGCAGTGGAAGCAGATGAAGTACTGCTAAAGAGGAAAGCAGGATAAATCTTAGTAGGATGGTGTGGAGTGGAAAATAAAGTTTTTAGAAGACTACACATAGCATAATGCATTTATAGAAAACCAAAGGTACAAAAATTAAACAATACAATGTTCAAGGATATATGCTTTGAAAAAACTAAAAAAGAACAAAGGAAAGAAGCAATCCAGGAGCACGCTCTCCCATCCCAGTCAGCCAGGAGAATGGGTTTTGGAAGAAGCACACAGGATATTGCTAACATTTTATTTCTTAATTTGTATGTGGAGTTCATGAGCACTAATCCATCATGATGCTTCATAACTTACATATAGTTTGTGTTCTTGTAAATGTATTAATTCATATTATACATTTACAAAATAAATCCTGATGTATCAATAAAACTAATTGCATTATTTTTCTTCATCATCTGAATGTAAGAACTAATTAGCGAGTAATAAGTTACCCAAAGTAGCATGTTTTACAGTATAAATAGGAGATGGAGAGTAACCCCAACTGTATATTCATTAAAACAAAGTTCTGATACATTAGTCTTGATAGAAATGATCTGAAAGGTCAAGATGCTAAGAAACGCTCTCACTATGAAAAGCATGTCCTCAAAGCGAACTAATCAAGGTTCTCAAAGGAGGACAAGGATTGAAACCTTGACGCAAATATGTTTTGACAGCAGTCAAGGGGATTCAGAATAAGAGTCTATAATTTAATCAACTAATTCCAAAAAGGAGTCACAGCCAGAAATACCTTTGCTCAAGAAGATGAGCCAGGTCGCCAGTACACCCAAGGCCGATGCAGACGAGGGGCACACTGCAAGGTACCTGAATACGATTCTGGGAAGGAAGTCATCCCAAGATTGTAATTAGTTAAGATGACCCCTAGAGGTGCAAATATTCCTCTTGTGTAGAGTTTTTCATCTAATAATCCTGCAGCCTATTGTAGAAGCTTAACCACAGAAAAGTAGGATTTTGTCAGTTCACAGTGCTCTAAAGCACAGAATGCAAAACGCTTGACAAAGAACATCACTACTACGCTCGCCAACATTTCAAACACACTCCAAACCACAATTCCAGAGCACATGCTACTGCTATTACACTCAAGCTATTTCCACTTTTTTGCATACCAAAATACTGTATAAATTTGTTTAGGCAAAATTAGACACTAAATCAGGCATTTGAGAAAACTGCACAATAACTCACATTAAAATTGAAGGATTTTAGTACATCCTGAGATTTTCCAATTGTAATTGATAAAATACAATTTAACAATTTTGGAAAACTTTAGTTTTCCAAAGAAATGATGGGAAGGATACCTACCAACTAACCTAAAGGATTATTCCATTTTAGCATAGACGCGTATATTCAAACACATTGCTGTTCATGCATGGATGTGAGTACACATAATTCGTATGTATTTGTGTTAATGAATGTATGTGCACACACATAAAATTCCACCAATCTCGTACCTATGGAGCACACTCAGCATACACACTATTACAACTTAAAAACAATAAGCTGCTTATTCAAAGTACTAAGTGTTTTATTAAGTAAATGACAATTTTGGGTTACGACAGAGGAAACAGATTTACTGTATCTAAGAGATCCTCTCCCGAAATCCTTAGTACTAAAGACATTTAAAAGTAAAAATGTAAATCCACAAACACGGGAACAGGAGAGCAGAAAGCCATAAGTCCACGCTAAATCTGGAAGGAAGGTGGGCAAACAGCAACTCATTTAGCGGACCCAACGAGGCACCCACAAGCCCATGGTGAGGAAAGCTAAGACGATCTGATTTAAATGCAGATTCCTCAATAGCAGCGTCAGTACCTCTGGAATTGGGGATGAAGAACGGGGCTGAATCAGAGCTGGACCATGGTGGTCAATTTTGTGTCACATTGACTGGCCATGAGGTGCCCAGACATTTGGTCCAACATGATTCTGGGTGTTTCCAAGGGTGTTTCTGGATGAAGTGAACGTTTGAACCAGCAGACTGAGTAAAGCGATTGCCTCCATAAGGTGGAGACCCTCCTCCAATCAGTGGAAGGGCTGAATAGAACAAAGAGACTGCCCCTCTCCATGAGTAAGAGAGAACCCCTTCTGCCTGCCTGCCTTCAAACTGGGACGTGAGCTTAAACCGTGCCTTGGGACTCAAACCTAAAGATGTCAGCTCTTTTTGGGTTTTGAGACTGCTGGCCTTTGGACTGAAACTAAACCATCTGCTCTCCCGGGTCTCTAACCTCCTGACTGTAGATCTTGGGACCTTTCAGCCTCCATAATGGCATGAGCTAATTCTTCCTAACAAGTTTCTTTCTATACAGTCATGTGCTGCATAACGATGTTTTGGTCAACAACAGACTATATATACAACGGTGGTCCTACAAGATTAGTACCAGATAGCTGAGGTGTGTAGGAGGCTGTACCATCGAGGTTTGTAAAGTACACTCTGTGATGTTCACATAACAATGAGATCACCTAACAACACACTTCTTAGGGTACATCCCCGTCATAAAGCACACGACTGTATCTAGATATATATTTATCTCTCTCTCTCTCTCTCTCTCTCTATATATATATACACACTTCCTATTGGTTCTGTTTCTCTGGAGAACTCTGACCAATACAAGTGCCTGGAAACTTGAGAAGCAATTTCGTCCTTATATTGTTTTCCTCATTGCCAGGCTTCTGCATGACTGTCGTTCTTCCAATTCACTCAAAAGTCTGCAGTATTATTCTGTGTGGATGGTAACAGAGGTTCTCAGGACTGGAAGACACTAGTCACAGTTTAGTTTATTCTGCAAGTAAGTAGATCTACCTTACTCACTGGAGAATGATCCCAGTGTTCTTTCCAAACTTGACTCCCCAAACACTATTAGATGGATCCCTACCTTTCAGACAGACTAGATAACCCTTTTATGAAGAATCTGAACTACCCAAGAAGAAAGATGTATGTTCCACAAGAAAAATGCTGTCTCCACAAGATCACCTCATGATCAAGCTCAAAATCAACAAATCTCATCTCCTGCTCAGAACGTTCAAATAGCAGTTTATTCTATTCTTTTCATTTATAAACAGACAATAATGAATGGCCTGATATCCATGGAGAGTCTCTGACATGAAATAAATTTTTTAAAGATTGGAAAACTAGTAAACAACTTAAGATAAAGAGGCTACATAGAAAGGAAAAAAATTCAAACCTACTATCATTAAGATTCTCCAGGTAATAATAGAAGTTACTGTACACGAGACAAGAACAAAGTGCTTCTCAAAGACGTTCAGAAAAAAGGCTTTTCACAACCAGTATTTGAGAGTTGTAACGCAACCTCAATAGAAAAGTTGGAAAAATACAAAGAATTCTTCTAGAACGTAGAAAACGTAGATAACAGGAACATAAGGAGAGGGAACTTGAAGAACTAATCCTGCAACCGCAACATCTAAATGATAATGAGAGTTTAAGAGAAAAATAATGGGAGAATAGAGAGGGGAGAGAATCAGCTAAACAACCCCAAACGAGCGGGGAGTCCCAAGAACGGAGAATCATTTCCTAGTCACAAAGCCCACTCAGGCAACAGCTCACTAGATGACACCACACATTTTCACTCTAAGACACATCGGTGGTAAACTTCGACAACACCAAGGTCAAAACATCCATTAAAAAGTCTAGTCCTACTGGAAGGACTAGGAATTAGAATATCTTTAGAGCTCTCAATAACACCACCAGAAGTTAGAAAACATTGAGGAAATGATTTTATAACACTGAAAAATTATTTCTAACTTAGAATTCTATCCCCAAACTATTAGTCAAATGGGGAGATAGAAAAAAGGCAATACTACTATCCATGAATTTAAAAACAAAGCCTTATTTCTCATACATCTTCTGCCAAAAGCTACTGAGGATGTGCTCCACCAAAACAAGCACATAAACCAAAATAAAAAATAAATAAATAAAAGTTTCATAGAAAACAGAAGGTAGAGGAAGGAGAAAAAGAAAAGCCCAAGATGATGAAGGGAATTCTGATGATAACTAGCAAGGGAAAAATACAGAGGGTGACTATTGCAAACTGAAATAAGTTGGAGAACCTTTGGCCAGGAACACTGTAGTGACTTGTATCCATAACTATGTTTCCGCCCAATGAGAACAGAGAATTATAGTGAAAACAAATAGGACTATTACACTTTAATCTCAGATTTTTGATTGGACTGTACCTGATTGACACTGAGTTTCAGTGGTTATCATGAAATTTGCAGTTATTTTGTTAATCAACTTCTTGGCAAGAGCATTCTAATCTCCATAGAATATAGAAAATTCACATATGGCCAAATAAGATAAACTCTCTTATATATATATATCTTTACAAACACTAACTCAAAGGACATAATAACCTTAACATCATTGGTGGTCTCCAGAGAGGGAAACTGAGTGGTTGCAGGAATAGTTATGAAGCAAATGTATGTTTTTATGCTTTTATTTCTTTTGAATTTTTCATTATAAACATGATTTATTCAAATCGAATAAAATAAACTACATTTTCTAAAGACATGAAGAGCAACTGCAAATACAAGCGCACCTTAGAGATATTGAGGGTTTGGTTCTAGACTACCACAATGAGTGAATATTGCAATAAAGCAAGTCACATGAATTTCTTGGTTTCCCAGTGCCTATAAAGATGTGTACACTATACTGTAGTCTTTTTCTTTTTTTCTTTTTTTTGCAGGGAAAGATTTGCCTGGAGCTAACATCTGTTGCCAATCTCCCTCTGCTTTTTTCCCTCCCCAAAGCCCCAGTGCATGGTTGTATGTCCCAGTTGTAAGTCCTTCTAGTTCTCCTATACGAGCTGCTGCCACAGCACAGAACTGACAGACGGGTGGTGTGGTTCCATGACCAGGAAATGAATCCAGGCCACTGAAGTGGTAAGAGTGCCAAACTTTAACCACTATGCCATTAGGGCTGGCTCTACACTGTAGTCTAGTAAGTGTGCAATGGAATTATGTCTAAAAAATTATGTATACACCTTAATTAAAAATACTTTGTTGCTAAAAAGTGCTAACCATCATCTGAGCTTTCAGCAAGCTGTAATATTTTGCTGGTGGATGGTTTTGTCCCAGTGCTGATGGTGCTGACTGATCAGGGTGGTGGTTGCTGAAGGTTGGGGTGGCTTGGAAATTTTTTAAAATAAGGCGACAGTGAAGTTTGCTGCATCCACTAACTCTTCCTTTCACAAACAATTTCTCTATAGCATGTGACGCCATTTGATAGCATTTTACCCACAGCAGAACTTCTTTCAAAACTGGAGTCAATCCCCTCAAACCCTCCAGTGCTGTCAACTAGGTTTATGTGATATTCCAAGTCCTTTGTTGTCATTTCAACAGTCTTCACAGCATCTTCACCAGAGTAAATTCCATCTTGAGAAACCACTTTCATTGCTCATCCATAAGAAGCAACTCCTCATCCATTAAAGTTTTATCATTCAGTCACATCTTGAGGCTCCACTTCTAATTCTAATTCTCTTACTGTTTCCACCACATCTGCAGGTACTTCCTCCACTGAAGTCTTGAACCCTCAAAGTCATCCATGAGGGCTGGAATCAACTTCTCCCAAACTCCTGTTTATGCTGATATTTTGACCTCTTCCCATGAATTACAAATGTTCTTAATGGTATCTAAATGGTGAATTCTTTCAACAGAAGGTTTTCAATTTGCTTTGCCCAGATCCATCAGAGGAATCACTATGTATGGCAGCTGTAACCTTAATGAAATGTATTTATTAAATAATCAGACTTGAAAGTCGAAATGACTCCTTCATCCATGGGCTGCAGAATGGATGTTGTGTTAGCAGGCATTAAACAACATTAATCTCGTTGTACATCTCCATCAGAGCTCTTGGATGACCAGGTGCATTGTCAACGAGCAGCAATATTTTGAAAGGAATCTTTTTTTCTGAGCAGTAAGTCTTAACAGAGAGCCTGGAATGTTCAGTGAGCCATGTTGTAAAGAGATGTGCTGTAACCTAGGCTTTGCTGTTCTATTTACAGAGCACAGGAAGAGTCACTTAGCATAATTCTTAAGGGCCCTGGGATTTTCAGAATAGTAAATGAGCATTGGCTTCAAGTGAAAGTCACCAAATGCATTAGCCCCTGAAAAAGAGAATCAGCCTGTCCTTTGAAGCCTGACATTGACTTCTCCTCTCTAGCTATGAGAGTCCTAGATGGCATCTTCTTCCAATATAAGGCTGTTTCATCTACATTGAAAATCTGCTGTTTACTGTCACCACCTTCACTGGTTATCTCAGCTAGACCTTCTGGAGAACTTGCTGCAGCTTCTCCGTCAGCACTTGCTGCTTCACCTGCACTTTTATGTTATGGAGATGGCTTCTTTCCTTAAACCTCATGAACGAGCTTCTGTGAGCTTCAGACTTTTCTTCTGCAGCTTCCTCACCTCCCTCAGCCTTCACAGAATTGAAGAGAGTTAGGGCCTTGCTCTGGATTAGGCTTTGGCTTAAGAGAGTGCTGTGGCTGGTTTGATCTTCCATCCAGACCACTAAAACTTTCTCCATATCAGCAATAAGCTGCTTCACTTCCTTATCATTAGTGTGTTCACTGGAGAAGTACTGTTAATTTCCTTCCAGAACTCTTCCTTTGCATCACAACTTGGCTAATTGATTGACACAAAAGGCCTAGCTTTCAGCCTGTCTGGGATTTTGACAAGCCTTCCTCACTAAGCTTAATAATTTCTAGTTTTTGATTTAAAGTGAGAGATGTGCAACTCTTCCTTTCACTTGAACAGTTAGAGGCTATTGTAGGGTTATTAATTGGCCTAATTTCAATATTGTTGTGTTTTGGGGATTAGGGAGGCCCAAAGAGAGAGAGAGATGGGGGAATGGCCAGCTTGTAGAGAAGTCAGAACACAAAACATTTATCAATTAAGTTCACCAACTTATGTGGGTGTGGTTCGTGGCACCCAAAACAATTGCAGTAGTAACAAAGATCCCTGATCACAGATCAATGTAACAAATATAATAATGGAAAAGTTTGAAGTATTGTGAGAATCACCAAAATGTGACACAGACACAAAGTGAGCAAATGCGCTTGGAAAAAATGATGCTAAGATACTTGCTTGACACAGGGTCACCACAACCCTTCAATTTGTGCAAAATACATATCTGTGAAATGCAATATAGCAAAGAGCAGTAAGGCATACAATTTAAGCCAGTAATTTTACTTCTAGGATTTTGTCTTATATGTAGAAGGATTTTCATGTAAGAATTTTCATTTTTTTTTCTAAAGATTGGCACCTGGGATAACATCTGTTGCCAATCTGTTTTTTTCTTCTTCTTCTCCCCAAAGCCCCCCCCCAGTAGATAGTCGTGTATTCTAGTTGTAGGTCCTTCTTGTTGTGCTATATGCGACGCCATCACAGCACGGCCTGATGAGTGGTCCCACCTCCATGCCCAGGATTCAAACTGGCAAAACCCTGGGCCACTGAAACAGAATGGGTGAACTTAACCACATGGCCACAGGGCTGGCCCTCATGTAATAATTTTCACTGCAACATTGTGCTAGAAAAATACTGGATTATCAAAGAGACTGATTATCAAATGCTGGTTTGTCAAATTGCCAAGTGCTGATTATCAAAGAGACTAGAAAAGAAATGATAGGATAGAAAATATAGTCTACAGGGACACAAAAGTATGAAGAAACTAGTTAGGTATTGGCATGGAATTAGTATTATTACTCATAGTTTTCCAATATTCATTGTAAAGTGAGAGAAAAGAAAAGTTAATTATGTATAACATGCTACCATTTGTGTAAAGAGGAAAGTTCTATATATCTGTTTAGATGTGCATAAAACACATGTGAGAGGATAGCAGAGAATTGAAAACATCAGTTTCATCTGGAAAAGAGAAATTTAGGTAAGGAGACATGAATGGCAAGGATTTTCACCGCATTTCTTCTTATATCATTTACATTTTGAACATATGGGTGGTATAACTCATTCAAAAGTGCTCATTTTATAAGAAGTCATATAGGATAAGTGAGAAATAATTGGGAAATCCAACAAAAAGATGAGCCATCTAAGGACGAACAGATTGAATACATCTTAAATTCTGCATACAAAGTGTTATTTAAGATAATCTTGATGGAGGAATATTGTTCTGAAAAGATATCTATTTGAATGAAAAGGAGAAACTGGTGAAAATTAAAACCTTCAGGTAGAGGAAAAAAACTTGAGCAGATACATGGAGATGGAGAATTGTGGAGGATACTGACAGTGGATATCCCACGACGATTGCAGCATAGGAAATATGTAAGGAAGTAATTAGAATAAGGCTGAAAATTCATGTTGCCAAGATGGTGCTGAGCGCTTGGGATGGCCATACAAATGGTCTGTACGTAAGTGAAAGTTTGAGACTAAAAGTGACCTTAATTATAATTTCATAAATTGTATTGTTTACAATCATGCATCATTTTGTTTAGTGTTTTCAAATGCAGTTTATTTTACATAGGCTTTTGCTGGAACGTTACTGACGTCATGTTTACTGATTAGTTTACTCCTATTATATCTATTTCATCTTATGTTTCTTCATCACAGTATTTTGTAACTGCAAGGATTGTCATGTGTGTGCTCATTTCTGTGTGGTGTGTGTCATAAAAATTAAAACACATTTGTCAAAACCTTTAGAGTCAGTGTGGCAGTGACGGTGTGCATCAATTGTGTCTTTATGTTCCCCACCATCCTCCACTTCCCTTGGTGGTACTTTTTAAGACATAACTAGTCTTGGCCCATGGACTGTAAAAAAGATAAAAGTTCAAATTACATAAATAATATTTTTAGTTATGAGAGGTCTTTTGAAAATGTTAGAGATTGTCTTGATATTTACTGTATTAAAATAACGTTTAATCCATTAAAAAAATCACATCTACAAACACAACTGCATTAAGCAGAATAAGTGCATTTATTTATGATGTAAAAAACAATGTCTACAGCCCCTTCCAGATTGCTTTCTAAGACAATTTCTGATCATAATTCAATGCATTTATTGTCATCTATTTTGCAAAGTTCTGGGCATAAGAAATAAGAAGTAGCTCCTGCCTTTAAAGGAGGGCACAGGCTGAAAATGAAGTGATGGGAAAAGATGGTCCATGCAAATGGAAACCAAAAGAAGCTGGGGTAGCTATACTTAGACAAAAGAACCTTTAAAGCAAAGAATGAAGTAAGAGACAAAGAAAAGCATTGTATAATGTTAAACAGGTCAATCCAACAAGATGATATAATATCTGTAAATATCTATGCACCCAACATGGGAGCACCTAAATATTTAAAGCAAATATTAACAGATCTAAAGGGAGAAATTGGCTGTAATACAATAACGGTAGGGGACTTTAACACTCCACTTACATCAACAGAGGGATTATCCAGACAGAAAAATCAATAAGGAAGCATCAGCCTTAAATACCACCTTAGACTAGATGGACTTAACAGACGCACACAGAACATTCCACTCAAAAGCAGAATATGCATTCTCTTGTACACATGGAACATTCTCTAGAATAGATCATATGTTAGCTCACAAAATAAGTCTTAATTTAAGAAGAATGAAATTATATCAAGCATCATTTCCAACCACACTGGTATGAAGTTAGAAATCGATTACAAGAAGAAAACTACAAAATTCACAAATATGTGTAGATTAAACAACACGCTACTGAACAACCAACGGATCAATGAAGAGATAAAAAATACCTTTAGACAAATGAAAATGAAAACATAACATTCCAAAATTTATGGGATGCAGCAAACACAGTACCTAAGAGGGAAGTTCATAGCAATAAACGTTACCTCAAGAAATGAAAATTTTAAAGAACCTTACTTTACTTGTCAAAGAACTAGAAAAAGAACAAATGAAGCCCAAAGTTAGTAGAAGCAAAGAAATGACAAAGATCAGAGCAGAAATAAATGAAATAGAGACTAAAACAACAATAGAAAAGATCAATGAAACTAAGAGCTGGTTCTTTGAAAACAAACAAAATTAACCAACTTTCAGCTAGATTTACCAAGCAGAAAGAGAGAGGGCTCAAACAAAATCAGAAATGGAAGAAATTTTACAACTAATACCACAGAAATACAAAGGATCATAAAAGACTACTATAAAAACAGATACAACAATTGATCAGCCCAGAAGAATTAGATAAATTCCTAGAAACATACAACCTTCCAAGCCTCAAACATGAAGAAATGGAAAATCTGACTACTCCAATTACTAGTATGGAGATTGAATCAGTAATCAAAAATTTACCAACAAACAAAAGCCCAGGACCAGATGACTTCACTGGTGAATTTTACCAGGCAGTCAATGAAGAATTGATACCAACTCTTCCAAAAAAATAGGAGAGGGAACCAAACTCACTTTTAAAGGCCAGCATCACCCTGATACCAAAATCAGATAAGGACACCACAAGAAAAGAAGATTACAGGCCAATACCTCTGATAAACATTGATGCAAAAATCCTCAAGATATTAGCAAATTGAGTTCAATAACACATTAGAAGGATCAATTACCATGATCAAGTGGGATTTATTCCAGGGATGCAGGGATGACATACTACATTAACAAAATGAATAAAAATCATATGATCATCTCAATAGATGTAGAGAAAGCATTTGACAAGATTCAATATCCATGTATGACAAAAAAAAAAACTCAACAAAATAGGTATAGAGGGAACATACCCCAACAGAAAAGCCATCTATGACAAGTCCACAGGTAACATCATACTCAATGGTGAAAAGATAAAAGCTTTTCCTTTAAGATCAAGAACAATACAAGGATGCATACTCTTGCCATTTTTATTCAACATAGTATTGGAAGTCCTTGCCAGAGAAATTAGGCTAGAAAAATAAAAGCCATCTCCAAATTGCAAAGGAGGAAGTCACTATTTGCAGATGACATATTATATATAGAAAACTTTAAAGACTCCAGCAAAAAAATTTTTAGAATAAATGAATTCAGTAAAGTTTCAGGATACAAAATGTACAAAAATCTGTTGCATTTCTATATACTTTTAAATGAACTATCAGAAAGAGAAATTAGGAAAGTAATCCAATCCACAATTGCATCAAAAAGAATAAAATACCTAGGAATAAATTTAAGCAAGGATGTGAAATTACAGTGAAAACTTTAAGACATTGATAAAAGAAATTGAAGACAAATAGATATTCTGTGCTCAAGGATTGGAAGAATATTGATGAAATAACAATATCCAAATCAATCTAAGATTGAACAAAATTCCTATCAAAATTCCAATGGTATTTTTCACAGAAATAGAACAATCCTAAAATTTCTATGGAACCACAAAAGATCCTGAATAGTCAAAGCAATCTTAAGAAATAACAACAAATCTGGAAGTATCACAATCCCTGATTTCAAACTATATTACAAAGCTATAGTAATCAAAACAGTATGGTGTAGGCACAAAAACATAGATCAAGGAGACAGAAGAGAGAGTCCAGAAGTAAACCCATGCATATATAATCAATATATGACAAAGCAGCCAAGAATATGCAATGAGGAAAAGACAGTCTCTTCAATAAATGGTGTTGGGAAACCCGGACTGTCACAAACACAGGAATAAAAGTGGATCACTATCTGACACCATATACAAAAATTAACTCAAAATGGATTAAAAACTTGAACACAAGACCTGAAATCATAAAACTCTTAGAAAAAAACAGTAAGCTCCTTGACATTGGTCTTGGTGATGATTTTTTGGATCTGACACCAAAAGCAAAGGTAACAAAAGTAAAAAATAAACAAGTGAGACTACATCAAACTAAAAAGCTTCTGCTCAGGAAAGGAAACTATCAACAGAATGAAAAGGCAACCTACCGAATGGGAGAAAATGCTTTCAAGTCATGTATTTGATAAAGAGTTAATATCCAAATATATATAAAGAACTTATACAATAACTTAGTACTAAAAGCACCCAATCTGACTTAAAAAATTGGCAGAGCATCTAGGTGTTTTTCCAAAGATGACATACAGATGGTGAACAGGCACATGAAAAGATGTTCAACATCATTAATCA
The DNA here is from genome assembly GCF_041296235.1 of Equus asinus. Taxonomy (NCBI): domain Eukaryota; kingdom Metazoa; phylum Chordata; class Mammalia; order Perissodactyla; family Equidae; genus Equus; species Equus asinus. The sequence continues at coordinate 44,178,296 of NC_091818.1, forward strand.
TCAGGGAAATGCAAATCAAAACCACAGTGAGATATCACCTCACACCTGTTAAAATGGCCATCATCACATAGACAAGAAATAACAAGTGTTCCTGAGGATGTGGAGAAAAGGGAGCCCTTGTGCACTATTGCTGGGAATGTAAATTGGTGAAGCCACTATGGAAAACAGTATGGAAGTTCCTCAAAAAATTCAAAATAGAACTAGCATATGATCCAGCAATCCCACTGCTTGGTATATATCTGAAGAAAATGAAAACACTAACTCAAGAAGATATATTTGTCTCATGTTCATTGCAGCAATATTTACAATGGTCAAGACATGGAAATAACCTAAGTGTGCATCAATGGATGAATGGATAAAGAATATGTATGTGTGCATATATACATATACACATACAGACAGACACAATGGAATACTATTCAGCCATAAAAAAGAAAGACATCTTGCCATTTGCGACAATATGGATCGGCAGTAAGGGCATTATGCTAAGTGAAATAAATCAGAGAAACAAACACCATATGATCTCACTTAAATGTGGAATCTAAAAAAAAAACTAAGCTCATAGATAGAGAGAGCAGATTGGTGGTTGGTAGAGGTGGGAGTAGGAGAAATGGATGAAGGGGGTCAAAAGGTGCAAACCTCCAATTATAAAATGAGCCACAAAGATGTAATGTACAGCATGGTGACTACAGTTAATAATGCTGTATTGCATATTTGAAAATTGTTAATAATAGATCTTAAATACCACCACAAGAAGAAAATAAGTTTGTAACTATATATGCGGACAGGTGTTAATTAGACTTATGTAGTGATCATTTCACAGTATATATAATTATTGAATCATTGTGTTTTACACCTGAAACTAACATAATGTTCTATGTCAATTATACCTCAATAAAAAAGGAGGATAGTATGGTAAGGAAGATCAATTTATAGGTAAATAATTATAATTTTGAAAGTGCTATATTACAGATATGCACAAATACAATGGAATCAGGTATCTATTTCAAAAGTTACAAAAGAGTTTGTCTCCTTTGAAAGGAGTAGAAAGAGATACACACAAGCAATGACTAAGGTAAAAATCTATAGATGATTTGAGAACGTTTACATTCCTTACCCCTATATTGTATGTCAATTAATATATATATTATATTTGAAAACAAAGATCCTTCAGTTCAGCATGTCAGTATGCAGCATCATCATGCATGTGCTGACAGTCGAATCAATACTCCTACTTAGAAGTGAGAGAGAAAGGACAAAAACAAGGAAGAATTTCTTCTAAGGCATGAGGAACTGAGTAGATAGAGAAATACCTAATGGGAAAATTAGCAAGATGGCCAGATTGCTTCCCAGGGAGGAGGTGGAACCCATTGCTGTGCTGGTCATCCAGCCATTCTCATGTTTTACTCTGTGTTTTCTTTTTCCAGACTTCGCTTACTGTATCACAGCTTAATCTCTAAGTGCCCACAAAACACACCAGCAACAGGAGGATTATTCTCACATGAAATGGATCATTCTTGGCTCAGCTGTAAGCACCAATTCAGACAAATCATGTCTTATTCAAAGTGTAAAATTACCCCTAATATGTAATAAATGAATATTTTCAAAATAATTACTTAGAAATTTACAATTACTAAAGCCTTGTTTTAAATAAATTCAGTTGGAACAAGTAGACTATCGTACTGTAAGAATTCATAAAGATCCGAGAAAGAACTAGATTTCTCACAAGTGTTTTGAGTTTTTATGATGGTACTACTGCTTATAATTCTGAAAACATGAAAGCAAATATCTTAAAGATCAATGAAAAATCCTATGTTCTTTGAGACAGTGTAGAATAATTCAAAGAAAAGTCAAGAATATTATTATTCAAAAACAGTGTCATTAATATATAATATTAAAATCTACACATCGTGGGAAAATGATATTGAAAAGAAACCAAGAAATCCAATATAAGTGGGAAATTTATTTTACCCCAGAAGAAAAGGTGAATGTAAATTATATTACTTCTTTCAGAATGCACATTCATCCTCCCCATCACCTCCAATTAGTAAATCAAATCATGGAGATATTTAAACTATTGGTCATGCACTGAACTACATAACACTGTCTGAATAGCGTTTGACTCTCCCGCAGTAGATCAACTAGCATCAGCAATATGCGTCTGCTCCTTGGGTCTCCATCATAATACTCAACAAGTGGAAATCTTGTCAGCATGTGGTTTTTCTGCCCTTTCCTGGCAGCTGTCAGATTTGTACTTATGTAGCAGCCAGCAGTGCATTATTGTTCCCAAGGAAAGAAACGGCACGTCTCTCCGACATTGCAAGATCTGACTGACCACTTTAATTAGCATTTTTTTACAGAAAGGAATCCGAAATGACAGCCAATCTTCCCTCCCCCTTTCTGCATTTCAGTTTGCAAGAAGCATTCAAAATCAGTTTTGGATCCAGTCAAAATTAATTCTGAAATACTACCTTAAGTACTCTTGGATGATTTGGAAGATATTTGTAAATGGGAATAATTCATTTTAAGTGAGATTCTGGCTTAATGTATAAAGTTAAATTTCCATGAATGCAATATGAATTAAAAGAAGGACTCTTTTTAAAGTTTTGATAAGATACAGCTAGACACTAGCTATGTCATAATTTGCCAAATTTTAAATACTTCCTATAATGGTCTATCACTTTACATAATTAACTCCATTGCACACAGAATCAGTAAAGTCAGAACGTAGGGAATGTTAATTGCATGTTTGTTACTGGATTGGGGTTCTGTGTCTACAAAATGTGGCACATATCATGTTACCTTGCTGTTCCATAGAGAACATCAAACAGCTTTGACGTTGACAGAGTTGACCCTTTATTTTCATCATTCTGCCAAGAAAGCCGTGATGTGAGATGGCAGGAAGATTTCTCCGTGCCTTGAAGACAAGATTTGAACAGCCATATCTTCCTCCCCTCCCATCAATTGTAAATTGACAAAGCAAACCCCAGCAGCCGAAATTTAGGGAAATCTTATCTCGTCATCAAGATCCTTTTAATTTGCAGAGTTTCTTACAGCAAACAAATAGCTCTTAGGATGTAAGAACAGATGAGAGGAAAGTGTAATGTTTAGGTGCCATTAGGACATGGCCCTTAGCAGGGGAGCAAGTGTGAAAGTAATTGACTATACTTTACTGGCAGCAGGAGGGGGTCGTCCTGAAGACCCACCTTGCTCAGAGGTTAATACTGAGATCCTTCATCTTCTGCTGTGTTCCCATGGGTTAGGTTTGCATCCCATGACGGTACTGAGTGCTTCTCTGAGATTCAAAGTGCAGCATAGGAAATATCTTGGAGGGGAAGTTACTGCTGCCTGCAATTTACTGTTCAGACCCTTGCTCAGCCAGGGAAACCAAATATGCTGCTTCACCCTCACATTTTTATGTTTCTCTATATCTGAGAATCTGCATAAGACAGAGCATGTTTCCCTCTGGGGATGTGTAACTTAACGATCCCAGTGTGTCCAGTAAAGCTTGTATTGTATGGTATGGATTCATTCACAGAAGATGGTCTGACCAAAGTTGGTTTATACAGAGGTGTCCCCTGTCTACTATCAACTTATATGAACCATATTTTTAAATAAAATTTTATAATTTTGTATTAGAATAGTTTTAGATGTACAGAAAAGCATGAAGATACTACAGAGTTCCCATGTACTCCATATCCCATTTCTGTTATTGAAAATATGTTACATTATGGTACCTTTGTCACAACCAGGGAACCAATATTGATGCATATTTACTAACATCCATATTTTATCCCTATTTCATTAGTGTTTTTCTCATATCCTCTTTATTTTCCAGGATCTCATCCAGGACACCACATTGCATTTAGTTGTCGTATCTCCTTAGGTTCCTCTGGGCTGTGACAATTTTTCAGACCTTCCTGGGTTTTGGTGACCTTGACAGTTCTGAGGAAAGCTGTCCAGGTCCTACTAGGCTGTCACTCAGGTGGAGATTTTCTGATGCCTTTCTCATCATCAGACTGTGTTAAAGGCTTCTGGGAGGAAGACCATGGAGATGAAGTGCCATTTTCATCACAACACATCAAGGATACATACTGTCAACAAGACATATCATGTTGGTGTTGACCTTCATCTCCTGGCTGAGGTATAGTTGTCAGGTTTCTCCACTTAGTTACTTTTTTCTTTTTCTCCCTTTCTATACTCTATTATCCAAAAATCAACAAAAGCCCCCACACTTAAGGCATTACACTCTACCTCCTTAAAGATGGAAAAGCTACGTGAGATATACAGAGTTCTTCTGCACAGATTTGTCTACTTTTGTGATTTATATATTCAATAACTTATCAATATGGTCTCATGGATATCGGTTATACTTTGGGTTATAATCTAATACTACTTTATTTCGTTGCTCAAATTGTTCCAGATTTGACCACTGAGAGATTTTAGTTGGCTCCTGTGTCCCTTTGACATACTCTCATTGGTTTTTGTTTTTGAGCATTCCTTTATTTCTGGTATTAAAAGCTCCAGGCTCATCTTGTATACTCCCTTCCCCAGTGCTAGCGTCAGCCATTTCTCGAAGGATCCCTGGATCCTTTTGTTAGAGAGTGGCATTAGAAGCCAAGGTCTGGGCACATGGTGTGCTCATTGCTATTGGAGTGTTGATGCTTCTCAACTGACAAAGCAAGGAAATATGTGTGTGCTCTAATCCATGTATATATAAATATCTACATTTTTATTTGTATCTCTATGAAGTATAATATGAGTTCATGCTGTCTCCAACTCTAATCCACTGCCACATGGATCATGCAGGTGTTCTCTCTTTGTAAAGTCCCACTAACAGTCATAAACCTATTACCCCATCTGCCATCCACTTACTAAATTGTTCATTCGCATTGTACGTGACAATATTTTCAGGGTTGTCAACCTGAGCCCGTGGGAAACAACTTTGTGAACCAGAGCACAACGTGTGTGTACAGTTCCCTTGCTTTTTGTCTTACAGATGCTGCTCATTTCCAAAGTGACTTAAGTCAGCACCTTTTCCCCCATCCCTTTTAGTGAGGTTGTTTCATACGTCATAACATATGTTTACAGGTGCTTTTTCTCAGTCTGTAGTCCATCCTGGGATTCCCCAACCTCCTAAGTTGTTTTTAAGTTTCACACATGAAGCACTCTCTACGCTGTACGTTCCTCAGGCTTTGATAAATGCACTGTCATGTGGCCACTAAGACAGTAACATACAGTTTCACAGCCTACAGTTTAAAAAATCCTATTTCTATGCTATGCTAATTGTTGTTAGAAACTAAATTTGTTTGGAGAGAACCTGTTGGCATAAAAGAAGAAATCACCAATAATTTTGAAAGTTTCTGACCTGAACTGTGATCCAGAAAGCTCCATTTGACAAAATGCCTTCATTTTAGCCTGAAATTCTTGCTGAAGATAAAAAACAAATGTAATGAATCTTGGAAATTCATTAAAGCCTTTCAGCAGACCCTCATTAGACCTGGAAAAGGTCTGAGAGGGGCAAATGGCAGTGCTTTGGTCTCATACACCATCACCTTGAAGAGGTTCTAAGGGGCTCCATATGTTTTAGACAGGAAATACTTTTAAATACGAGGGAGATATTTTTTTCATAGTAGAAAAGTAGAGATGTACATACGCCTGGTACGAAAGAAGCCATGACACCTACCTTTATTTTCTATCATTCTGGGTTTTTCTTTTTTTAATATGATCTAACTGCACCAGTCAAAAGGCAGAGATTGTCAGGGTGGACAACAAGATAAGACTCGACCATATTCTTCCAACAAGAAACCAAAAAGAATACTTAGGAATAAATTTAACCAAGGAGGAAAAAGATCCGTACACTGAAAACTATAAGACATTAATGAAAGAAATTGAAGAAGACACGAACAAATGGAAAGTTATTTGTGCTCATGGATTGGAAGAATACTGTTGAAGTGTCCATCCTACCCAAAGTCATCTACAGAGTCAGTGCAATCCCCATCAAAATTCCAATGACATTTTTCACAGAAATAGAAAAATCCTAAAACTTGTATGCAGCCACAAAAGACCCCGAGTAGTCAAAGAAATCTTGAGAAAGAAGGACAAAGCTGGAGGCATCACACTTCTTGATTTCAAACTATATTACAAAGCTATAGAAATCAAAACAATATGGCATAAACAATAGTGGCAAAAAAAAGACACAGATCAATAAAACAATAGAAAATCCAGAAATAAACCCATACATAAATGGTCAATTTATGACAAAAGATCTAAGAATATACAATAGAGGAAAGATAGTCCCTTCAATGGCATTGGGAAAACTGGAAAGCCACATGCAAAAGAAAGAAAGTAGACCGTTATCTTACACCATACACCAAAATTGACTCAAAATGGATTAAAGACTTGAAGATAAGACCTGAAACATGAAAGTCCTAGAAGAAAACATAGGTGTTAAGCTTTTTGACATAGGTCTTGGTAACAACTTTTTTTAATCTGACACCAAAAGCAATGGCAACAAAAGCAAAACAAACAAGTGAGACTACGTTAAACTACAAAGTTTCTACACAGCAAAGGAAATCATCAATACAATGAGAAGGCAAACCATGGAATAGGAGAAAATATATTTGCAAGTCATATATCAGATAAGAGGCTAATATCCAAAATATATACATTTTATACAACTCAATAGCAGAAAAACAAGAAATCCAATTAAAAATGAGTAGAGCATCTGAATAGACATTTTTTCCAAAGATGACATATAGATGGCCAACAGGTGCATGAAAAGGTGCACAATATCACTAATTATCAGAAAAATGCAAATCAATACCACAGGGGGATATCACCTAACAAGTGTCAGAATGTCTTTATCATAAAAACAAATAAGTGTTGGTGATGATGTGGAGAAAAGGGGACCCTTGTGCACTGCTGGTTGGAATGTAAATTGGTTCAACTACTATGGAAAACAGTGTGGAGGTTCCTCAAAAAATTAAAAATAGAAGTACCATATGATCCAGCAATCCCACTTCTGGGTATTTATCTAAAGAAAATGAAAAGACTAACTTGAAAAGATATTTGTGCACCCTCATCTTCACTGCAGGATTATTTGCAATAGCCTAGACATGGAAACAACCTAAGTGCCCATCAATGGATAACGGATAAAGAAAATGTGGTATATACACACATACAATGGAATATTATTCACTCAAAAAAAAGAATGAAATCTTTCCATATGTGACAATATGGACGGATCTCAAGGGCGTTATGCTAAGTGAGACATCAGAGGAAATAAGAGAGAAAAGACAAATAGCATATGATTTCACTTACATGGAATCTAAAAAGTCCACCCCACAAAAAAACCCAAGCTCATACATACAGATAATGGATTTGTATTGCCAAGGTGGCTGGGCAAAACGGGTGAAAGGGGTCAAAAGGTACAAACTTCCAGTTTTAAAATAAGTCCTGGGGATCTAATGTACAGTATGAGGAGTATAGTTAGTAATGCTGTACTACATATTTGAAAGTTACTAAGAGATAGATCTTAATAGTTGCCATCAAAAGAAAAATTTGTAACTTTGTAAGGTGACAGACATTAACTAGACTTATTGTGGTGATCGTTTCACAACGTACACAAATATCGAATCCTTGTGTTATCTCTCTGAGACTAATGTGATATGTCATTTACACCTCAAAAAAAGGTTTAAAAATATTAAGAAAAAAAATTTTTCAAACATCAAAAGATACCACAAAATGTCAACAGTGGTTATTCTCAATGGTACTTGCCAGTGAGTCTTTCCTTTCCACTCCTCTGTATTTTACAAATAGTTTTAAGATGAGCATTTGTTATTTTTTAAATCAACAAAAGCTATTTTAAAATAAATATCCTTTTATGACATCAAAACAAAACCAATTATAAAGATTTGGTAGCTTAAAACAAAAAGATAGAAAAGATACAAATGCAAACACTAGTAAAAAGAAAGCAGATGTATCCATACTAATTTCAGAACAGCAGACTTTAGAATAAGGAAAATTATCAGGGACCAATTGAGACTCTATATAATCAAAGAGATCAACTCTCCAGGAAGGCACAGCATTTCCAAATGTGTGCACCCAACAACAGAGCAGAAAAATACACGAGGCAAAGGGGAAACTGACACACTCAGTATTATTGTTGGAGACTTCAACACTCCTCACTAGTAACCAGCATATTTCAAAACAAGAGAATATTATGATGGTGTCATGAGTATAAGAATGGGAAATGGAGTCACCATGATATAGAGTCTCTCTTAGTGGTTCATGATTATTTAACAGTTTAATTTGTCTGGTTTGTTTTTACTATATAACTAATCAATATTAGCAAACTTGTTTAACACTACTCAAAAAAGATAGCATTCAATATGCATAGTTACTGGGATTTTGGAATATAATTTCCAACAAAGTTCTTTATAGCAAATAAACAGAACTCTGTGGATGTATCCAATTCTAGAATATTTAACAGTGTGTTATATTATGTGATATGGAATCCAGTTCATAAGATCAGGCCAACGTCAAGTAAACTACTACAGAAACACTGATGGGCAAAGCTTTCCACAGACTCAGCTTGCGCCTAGAGGGATCTAATATTTCTTAATGAAGCCAAGTCAGAGTGAAAAGGAGAGGGTGGCAGCACTGGCTTCTCTGAACATCACTGCAGGTGAGACTTGGCCCCAAGCCTTTCACTGGCACAGAGTCCAGGAGTAAGCATGGGCAGACCACCTGCCTTGGGTGAAAACTCCTTGGAGCATGCCCATTGTGGTGGTGGGAATCCACTCCTGGAACCGACTCCCAGCTTTGAGATATAATTGACATGTAACATTGTGTACGGTTAAGGTGTACTTGTGATGATTTGATGCACGTATATGTTGCAAAATGTTTACCACAATCAGGTGAGTTAACACAGCCATCCCCTCACATAGTTACCATTTTGTTATGGTGAGAACACTAAAGTTCTACTCTCCTAGCAACTGTCAAGTGAAGAATGTTGTGAACTGTAGTCACCACGCTGTACACTACATCCCCAGGACCCTATAACTGACAGCCTGTGCCCTGTGACCAACATCTCTCCATTTTCCCACCCCGAGCCCCTGGCAACACCATTCTACTCTCTGCTTCCCTGAGTTTGGCTTTAATACATTCAACATATAAGTGAGATCACGCAATATTTATCTTTCTCTGGTTTATTTCAATTTGCCTCTTGAATGGAGATACACATCACTTGGGAGCCCCACATTTGGGACGGGATGTTCCCTCATGTTTTGTGACACGTTGTGAACATATTTACATATATTTATCTAAGATTTCTGTGAGGTGAGTTCATCCGTGGGGGAAATGTGTTGGCTCTGCCAGGGACCTGGGAAGTCCAATGGCCTGACTTTAAGCAATTTCCCTGGCAGTTCTCAGACACTGATTGGTGTTCATATGTCTTTATGAAATTTCAAAAGAAAAAAGATTTCTAATAGTTCCATCCAGATCCTTCAATGTCCTTGGAATCTGCTGCTGGAGGGAGGATTTCCTTATTCCTTAAAGTGTTTTCCTCCAGAATGATGGCCATTCCAGGACAGGCTGGGTCTTTCTCCGGTCTTTAAGGGTTTGAGCTGTAGGTCACCTGACTGTACCTATGCTCCAGGGCCACACAGCATCGAGGCAGCTTTCCTCCAGGATCTAAGGCTGCTTGACTCCTGGACCTGGACAATGCCACTTAGGTTGTTCCATGCCTATTTATGCAAAAGGGTGGCTTTCACATTCTTTGTATCTATTTATATATCCTGTATTCATAAAAATTCGGGATTTCCAGTCTGCCATATAGACATATTTCCAGAAACAGAAGTCCACCTATATTTCCTGCCAAAGAGGTTTATTTTTATACCTAGCAGTCATATTTGTTCTGTTATTAATCTTTTATTTTATTAAAATATTATTTCTTTCCAATAATTTTAGTTCACCTTACAGTGTCTTTTCTATTTTAAATGTGTCTTTTAAAATATATTCTGACTATTCAGTTACCTGAATTTTCCACGACTATATTTGTTTCTACTGATATATTTATGTATATATCGTATCGTGGTGGTTTTTTTCCTAGAATGAAAGCCAGAGTAGCAACAATAAACTCCATCCCCTAGAGAGAATATGAATTAACTTCTGTGATGTGTTCCTATGGGCATCACGGACCCAGATTCCACCTATAACGTCTCGACTTGAGGTTTTTGGAAACTAAAACATCAGTAAAGCTTTGAATCCAAACCACAAGTGAGACAGTTTTGTGTTTAAAAATTAAGACGTTTTTTCACACGCAGAACCCAGGGAATTTTCTTTTCTGCCTGGTTAGAACGCGTCTGGTCTCTTCCCCGAGCTCCCTTTCTCTTGTCACTCCGGGCCGGTTACGGGTCTCGCCTTCACTCCCACTCACGTGGTCTCAAAGTTCCCATTAAGGTCAAACCTCAAAGTCACCAAGGCAGCGGATTCCCCACAAGGGAGCTGAAGCCTCAGGGAAAATCACACTCTATTTTTTGCTCCCTGTTAAGTTTCGCCCTTGGGGCTTTCCCTGTTCACTCCAAGTTTGGTTTTGTATCTGAGAGACTGTTGTTCTGTCTTATCTGACATTTCGAGGTGCTTTGTGGTAGCAGCCCTGAGTATTCTCTCTGCTACAGCGTCTTCGAACACGACTGATTTTTTTCAAACTGATAGCGTAAGTTACTGCCCAGCTCTTCTTTGACAGAGGAGAGGGGAGAAGACCCTGTGAAGTTAACTAGACCACTCTGGTTTCCACATTAATTACTTTCCAACCTAAAACTATCCGCCTCTTGACTCCCACTGCAAGCTTTTTTTCCATTCCACAGTTTATCTGGTCAACACTCCTTCACACACAAAACGAGGCATGTGCAGAAGCCACAGAGGGGCAGCTGTTTGCTCAAGGGAGCCCCAGAATCCAGACGGGTCCCATCGGATCGTAGCTTACAGGTCTCAAAGGACCTCCCCACTGATTTCAGAAACAAATAGTGAGTTCACAATGGAGAACCAGGCAGACAACTGCTTACCCAGGTCACAGTTATGTCACCACCATCCGGATTGTGATGTTCCAGCATCAGCTGCCTCCTGATGTGATGGCACCAGGACAGCAGCGTTTCTGCCAAAACCCAGAAGCCACATCTAGTCACAAAGCAACATCAGAGAAACAAATGGAGCGACATCTTATAAAGGGGCAGCCTGGCTTTCTTCAAACACATCCAGCGCGAGGAGGAGGAGAAGGTGAGAGACAGACACAGTCCTGGACCAGATCCTGAGCCAGGAAGGCCATTTTTCTATAAAGTACAATACAGAGAAAATTGGTGAAAGTTGAATATGAACTGTGGAATACGTAATAGTATTAAATCCATGTTAACATTTTTATGTTGATAATGTTTTTATCAAAGAATATTTTTGATTTTATTAAGAGGAAAAGTATCTTCAACTTAATCTCAAACAGTTCAGACAAAAATCCTAGCGTCAGAGAGGGAGGGAGGGTCAGAGAGAGGGTGGGTAACATGCTCACACCACAGATGAAGACAGAGCAATGAGAGATAATACAAAAATTGTGACTTTGGTGAAACACGCTCTAGTTCCTTTTATTATTCTCGCACTTTTACTGAAGTTCAAAACTATAAATGTAAATATAAATTACTAGCAAAAACTATGGGAGAAAACAAAACAAATAAAACCCCAGCGTGTCACGTTCTGGCCTTTGTCTACCCAAAAGGTCCCCTTTTACTAATTTGCACACAAGCTCTCAGAGGCCTGCGATTGCTGGGCGTTCTGCTCTGAGGCTTGTGGAATTAATCCATTCATTAAATAAATGACCATGAGCTCCTGGAACACGCCAGGCTTTTCTCTAAGCTCTGGGCATAGAACAGTGAGCAAAATTGACAATGTTCCTGCTCACATTGGCGTTTACATTCCAGTGGAGGGTGACAGAAATCAATCAAATATTTCAAAATTTATAGAGTTTCTGATAGCAGCAATTTCTAGGAAGAAAAACACAGCATGGCCAGGAGATAGGGAGTAAGTGGGAGGGAGGAGGAAGGAGGGAGGAGAGAGTTCCCAAGGTAGCAAGGTCATGAGATCACAGTGGGCCATCATTTCAGCCTTGGCTCTATATTTGAATCCCTGGGGGCTTTTAAAAAAAACACCAATTTCCAGGGACCCCCACCAAGGATTCCAATTTCATTCACTTGTGCTTGTAATTGGCATCAATTTTTTTTTTTTAACAGCTCCCTGGACTAACTCCAGTCTGCAGCTGGGGTTAATAATCCTGAGGTAGGGCTGTTACACCTTGGTAAGTATCTCAAGTTTCCTCTCAGTGGGATGTGGAAGGTTTGAGCTGGAGGAGACAAAGTCGGACTTGCCTTTAAAGACGCTCTGGGGAGAGCAGAGGGGGAAGTCAGGTGACACATGGGGAGGCTGTCACGACAACCCAGGTGCCTGCTGGTCAGGACCAGGTGGGTGCAGCTGATGATGGAGTGAGAAGTGGGGCGGGGGTGCAGGGTCGTTCCAGCTGTATTTACCACTGAGTCACTCTTATCAGCCCGTTTAAAACTGGTGAGAGAGAAAAGACTCGCACCTGGCTGTATAAGCAACTACAAGCGGGTTTTTGCCATTTCCTGAGTTAGGAGGACAAAGGAGAGGATGGCTAGCAGGTGGGATCAGTAATCTGCTTTTTGACGTAATCAATTTGAAAAGTCCAACTCAGGAGTTGAATAGCCAGGTGAGAATGAAGACAACGGAGCCCAATAACGTAGGAAATTAACCTTTACACCTGATTTCCTAGAAGAAACAAGAATGCTGATACTGGCTCCTACCTCTGCTGTGTTTTCATCCTAAAGGAAGTTTATCAAATAAGACACAGTATTAGATCCTTGCGTTTTTCTGTGATTTGTGGATGCATCATAAACTATCATTTCAATAGGAAAGTGTGCTTAGGTATTGTTTCAAGGAGCAGTAAAAAAGCAGAAAGCAAGTCCCTGGGGGTGTATATGTGAGAGGCTCCATGACAGGGAAGCAGAGAACTGACTCACGAGCCATTTTCTGTGCAGCAAAGCACTGAGGCCTCAAGATCACCTGGAAATTTTGAGAGCTGGCAAGTCCTCTTTACAAGTAGGCACCACTCCGAGCTCTCCCTGCTCTTCCAGGCCCAAGGAGTCCACCACAGAATGACTCCCCTGTGGAAACAGAGGGTCTGCCATGGTCCCCAGCCATCAACAAGCCAGGAGCTGAGCAAGTTGACCAGGTGAGTCACCCACAGCACTGCTCCTGACAGTGTTTATGGTCAAGGCCCGTTGTCTTAGTCCATTCAGGCTGCTATGCCAGAACACAACAGACTGGGGGCTTCTGAAAAACAGAGGTTGATTGCTCACCGTTATGGAGGCTGGAGTCCAGCCTCAGTGCACCAGCATGGTTGGGTCCTGTCGATAGAGCCTCCTTGGGGCTACAGAGGCAGTCTTCACCTCCTGAGGTGAAGGAGGGGGGGAGTGTGTTGGCTTCTCTTTATAAGGGCACCAATCCCATCATGCGGGCTCCACCCTCGTGACCCACTCACCTCCCACAGGCCCCACCTGCCAACCTCGTCACCTGGGGGTCAGGATTTCAACAGATGAATTTGGGGGGACACGAGCTTTCAGCCTATAGCACCCATCCAATTCTGAGACAGATTTCATCCCTGGCTAAAAGCAATCTTGGTTCAATAAAATTGGATCATTCAAAACCCTAAGTAAATTCCATTTATCAAGGTTTATTTTCAAGAGCACAGCACAAATTGAAATTTTAAAAATCAATCAGGAAAATTGCCAGTGGGCTCTCAGTAAAGACAGGTCTGACCACTGTCTTCCACCAGAAAGGTGGGTATCAGGGACTCCACGGCATCCTCAGAAAGCTGAGTCACTGGAAAGACTAGAATTCATGGCGTTTCGCCTCACATGGTGAAGGATTGACGTGTTTAATTCACCCCATGAACTAAGAACCATTGCGGGAGAATATGCGCAAACGATGGTCATATGATGTGCAATTACAACCTCCGTTCTATTTGCTTTAATGTAGTCATCTCTTCCTAATAGTTTCAGTTAATGCTAGTGTATTAGTGATTTACTTATTCCATCATCTGTTACCTTTCTCTAGCGTTTTCCAGAAGGTACCAAAGGGGAAAAACGTGGGTGAAAATTCAAACAGCATGCAAATCTATTAATTCTTTAATCTATGTTGTTACAAACTGATTTGAAGGTAATACTGTACAATTTAGCAGTCAACACCTTAATCCAGTTCATTGGATACCAGCATTCTGCAGAAATGTAGGTTAGAAGTAGCCACTTCTGACAGAAGTAGTAAACACTGCTTTATGCGCGTCCTAAAGCGGACGTGATGGAGCACAGCATCCCGTGGCACATGCTTGACTCCTCAGCAACTTCGCTTGGAGCCAGCACCGGGATGAGCAGATCCAGGCACCCCAGGACTAGCTATGTAACCGGGCCAATGCTGAGCCTCTGGAAGTGTCAGTCTCTGCATCCTTGGAAAAGAAGCATAGTAAGTGAATCATGGATTTTATGAGGATTAAGTGAGAGAAATCTGAGGTGCTTAGCAAAATGTCTAAGGCAAGATCAGTGTTCACTACGTGTTAACTTTACATAAATTGTCTCATGCAACAACACACAAAAGGTGAAGTGTATTTTATCTTTACAGATGTGGAAATAGTGACTCAGAGGAGCCAAGTGCTTTTTCAAGGTCACACGTGAAGGAAATGACACCTGGATTTCAGACCCAGGTGTGGGCGCCTCCCAACCCTGCATCCTCTCCTGCATCCCTCAGGTTCCCACCATCTTCCGCGGATTGCAGACAGAACGATCGCAGCAGCCTAAAAACGCTTACACGTTGGGGTGCTAATAACATGGCACACAATTTCCCTCAAAAAAAAAGAAAACTTTTACTTTGATTTTTCTTATTACACAAAATAACTTTTTTCCCCGCAACTATGATTTTAAAAGTGAATATATGCAGGAAAATAATTTGAAAAATCATATCAACGTCAAGCAGTTCAAACATAGCAATTCTGCATGCAGTACTTTCTAACCAACTGTCTGAATATGAGGATAATATCGCAAGCAAATATATCACCAGGACATTGTTTCGTAACCATTGGGAACTGCCTTAGGCCAAGCCTGGAGCAGAGAAAAGCCCCGTCTGTGCAGGCCCAACATCTGAATAGTCAGCAGGACCGTGCTCATTGGATGTCTCCTCCTGGATGTGCAGAGTCTACAATACTGATCAATACAAATACGTCTCATCTGCCTGCCTTGCCAAGCCACAAACACCGCGATCCTGCAGTCTGGTGTTTCCCCAGGGTTGATAAGCAATTATTGCAGCCTTTGATTAATATAGCTTGTTCTGGCCAAGGAATTCATTCCTAAAATTCCCACCTGTGAAGGAATAGAATGTCTCTTCAAGGTTGTGCTGGCAATTCAGGTGGTCCTGTGTCCAAATGCAGACAGCAACTTGGCGGAAACGGAGTCACACCTGCGTCTGGGGTGACCAGAATAGACCAGGCTCACTCCCCCTCCTGGTGCAGTGAAGCCATGTGACGAGTTTTCAAAAGTGGCCTCTCATAACTCCGTTTTTAAAATATTTTCTTTGAAAAAACAAGGCAACAACACCAAGACATCAAGCTATTCCCCTTTTCACCCTGAACAAGCAATTGTTATCCTTTGTGATTTTTCATGCATGGGCTAAAAATATCTGGAGAAACAAACTGTTCCAAAGCCCCAAACCGATTAACCCACCTCTTTGTCCGTAATGCTGTGCTGCAGACGTAAGCTTCATGTTGGAAATTCCACTCAGCAAGATATGCACGTAGTTTACCGATTTGCACTTAGAATAGCACCTCAGCTTTGTGATCAAGAATTTCATCAC
The DNA here is from genome assembly GCF_041296235.1 of Equus asinus. Lineage (NCBI taxonomy): Eukaryota > Metazoa > Chordata > Mammalia > Perissodactyla > Equidae > Equus > Equus asinus. Next base: position 44,194,256 of record NC_091818.1, read on the forward strand.
ATTACTGTTTCAGTTGCTAAGTTGAATTATATAAAACAATTTAAAAAAAATCTTAGGGATGTTCTAAAATGAATGTTTAATCTTGGTTGTATTTGTCTTGCTATACTGCAAAAAGTAGTGAAAATGTCAGACTTTTCAATTTACCAGTATGCACTTCGCCTGTGAGTGTAAAGTTATGTCCTTGAAATTCCTGAAAAGACTGGAATTTTCTTTTTTCTTTTTACCAGTTCACCTGTTATGAACTCTGCTTTCATTATTAACATTTTTGCTTAAATTGCCAGATCTGGATGCTTCTCATGATTAATTTAGATTTGTAAACGGAGCCTGAATGGAGTAGTTGTGCATTACTAGCGTCTCTGCTATTGACAGCTGTGAGTGGAACAACTTACACATGGAAGCTGCTTAAAACAATAGCCTGAAGCAATTACATCGCAATAACCGCTCAGAAACAGCCACACCTGCTTCCCATCCATCCTTATTAACAAGGCCCACTCAAAATTACAAGTGATAGTGATGCGGGGTCGGTGAGCCGAGGAGTCGAAAGAAAGATTTCTTAGACTCTCAAGATCTGGCAGTAGTGCTCTTTTATTTAGAGAATAGTGTGGAATAGCATGGGGACAGGACCCATGGGCAGTCAGAGCTTCTGCTGCCCCCGCTGGCATGGGGACAGAGCCCATGGGCAGGCAGAGCTGCTGCTGCTGCCCCCGCTGGCATGGGGACAGGACCCATGGGCAGGCAGAGCTGGTGCATGGGGACAGGACCCACGGGCAGTCAGAGCTCCTGCTGCTGCCCCGAACTGAGGGTTAGGGCCAAATTTAAGGCATAGGTATGTGAGTTATCTCTTTATTAGTGCCCGTTTGGTCTGGCCATTTGGCAGTCCCACAACTTTTAGATAAGAATCAAACCGGATTGAGTAAATGGCAGAAGTCACCGCTTGAATTTTATCCTCGACTAAAGATAAAAGGAGGATTTGTCGGGGGGAGGGTCAGTTACATGAGGTTGCCAGACAGTTTCCAGAGATAAGGCCATCCCCCCTTCCTCCTGGCTCAGAGAGGGAGGCATCTTCACAGATAGAGGTTTCCCTTAGAAATGTAAATGTTTTCCCAACAAGGGGCAAACAAATTCCAGAGAGGGAGGCATGAAGATTTCCTTTGCAAATGCAATTGTCTCTGATCAAAGGGCAAACAAATTCCACTCCTTGGAGCCTGCTTCTTATCTGTAGTTTTAAAAGTAACCAGCCTAAAAATCCTCATCATAAACTGTTTTAAAATTAAGCAGCCTAAAAATCCCCATCAATAGGAAGCAAAGTAACCATTACCAGCTGGTATGTGCAGATGTCAGAATGAACACCACGGAGGTGGGAGACCTGAATTCCATACAACCTGCAAACGTGTGTGATGAGAGTCTAGAACTTTCCTGATCGATTCTGTTGGGGTCAAAATGATTTTCTTTTCAACATGCAACAGTCTACCACGGGTTCTGAAGGGAGAGAAGGGAAACACGTAGAGCAAGTTGAGCGGTCAAACCGGGGGCTTTTTATATTTGAGGAAACTTTTTGTACCGCTGATCCAGTCTCCAGAGAGAAACAGGTTTCAGTGCCTCGTCTCCGATTGGGTTCGGGAGCAGGCCAATTCGGTATGGAAGAGCAGCGGGGGACGCGCCCATTGTCCTCCAGCTGTGCGGACAGGAATCCTTACCGGAGGATGCCGTGGCACGTGGGAGTGTTCGGGTTGCATGAAGAAAGCTCACACACGTATCAATCGTCCACATTTCAATATTTCAGAGACCCGAAAGTGCGGATTCAGTCAGTCGTCCTCGTCAGCTCACAGCCTGGGTTTCTTGCTGGGGCGAAGTAGTGGTGTGTTCCTTGAAACAAGGCGCTTTGCTAGACAGAATGAGCGCTAAGCAGTATCACAAGTTCCGTTGGTTCGAGATACAGCGGGCTTGACCTGGGCAAAGAAACAGATGGTAAATGAGGTCAAACCGATTAGTTACAAAACTTGCTGTTCTTTACAGATTTGGTCCTACAAAATAGAAATCTTTCGAGCATAATTGTGTTAGACTCTGCAGTTCTTTTAGATGGGAGTACTTTAGCTCACATTTTATTCTCTTCCAGAAACAAAGCATTGGTAACATTAGAGATTGTGTGTGGGCCTTGCACATGTGAGTGTATGTGTGTGCATGCACTGCTGATGGCATAGTTTTTGTTCAGTGAAAACCAAGAAACGTGCTGATGCCCCCAAAAGTCTTTAAAACCACAAAGTGTCCGTACGAGACTGTGACTACATAGACAGTCTGCTAAAATTAGTTTTCTTAAATCCACATTTTACAGGAAAAATGAAGAGGAAGCAGTATATAGCAAGTAAAGAAACAATGAAGAAAGTGTTCATGGGGAAAACCAGGAAAGTCAAAGGTGGTAGGTAGGACTATAAGAGACTGAGAATATCTCCGTATCTGCCTGATGGCTTAATTCTGAAGGGCCACCTCTTCTGGGAAGCCTTCCATGCTTACCTCATCTGAAATAGCAAACTTCTCACTCCTCACCAACCCTACTTCCATTGTTCTGCTTGAGTTCCTTCCTCCTCATCACTATCTGACACTAGACGCTTGTTTTTGTTTGGTTACTGCTTTGTCTTCAGGTGGCTGGTGGTGAATCTTTCCCAGAAGATAAACTACAAGATGGAAGGAATGTATCCTTTCGTCACTACTTATCTCTAGAGTCTAGAGAAGAGCCTGAAACCTAGTAATTCAATGAAATTAGGAACAAATAACTGGTACAAGCCCAAAAGTACTTCTACAGATTCATCCCTACAAATGAATCCATTTTCCATATATTAACAAACAAAAGAAAGCATAGAAATTTCTCTGCTAAAATACATCTTTTATTTATAAATACGCCAGGCCTCACGCCAATTATTTTTTAGTGCTTGTCATGATCAAGGATTAAATGGAAAGTGTGAATTCTCCAGGGTTTTCCATTATTTTTAGGAGAAAAGCCATTTCATCATTTTGGTAACGGCACTGCCGCGCGAATCTGCCCGCCTTTGTTAAAATCAGAAACACATGGAGACCAGCCTTGATAATTCCCTGAGCAGATAAAACCAGTTTAGTCATTAAGCAAAGTTTAATTTGGCTTCTTTTGCAAGACTAACTTGACCCGGGTCATTTCTTGTTTAAGCCTCTGGAAATCGTAAGCAAAACTTAAAGTGTTTCCCCAGGTCGGCACGAGGTAAGTGCTGACCAACCCCCTTTCATTAGGAAAATTCTAATGTTGTAGTCGATGAAACCAGTCACCACCCCACACTCCACAGCCACTGGATAACGATACACACAGAGCCTCCTTCCTAGTTTGGTGTGACCGCTCCTGTTCTCGAAATGACTTTTGGGTGCGTGTACAACAAACTTTTACTAATTACTACTTCGGTCACTCACTGGCTTTACTTCTGAACTTTTGACACTCTTTACCATTTTCAACTCTTGCTTTTTACTTAAATCTGGACATGTGATTATTATCATTTACGTCATTTCAAACATAGAGAATTATGTCTAACATCAAATCCATTATTTTTTAAAAGTATGAGTAATTGGTAATTCTGATGCCATAACGAAAATTATTTATATGTAATTTTACAGAAAAACTCCTGATTTTGCTAAATTTTACTATAGCTAGAAAGAATTGGGTCTGTTCCTAGATCTTACTGTAGTAACATTTGAGTTAACCAACTAAACCTCTTTTAAGATGGAGATCATTAAGGACATCAATATCTAGCAGTGAAAAGTTGTGCAAGTATGAAATTGACTTGAATGTTATAATTAAGTGCATCAAAGAACATAGTCACCTACTTTTTAATAATAAAAGTGATGATTGGGGCTAGCCCGGTGGCACAGCCATTAAGTTCACACATTCCACTTCTGCGGCCCCGGGTTCACCGGTTCAGATCCCGGGGGTGGACATGGCACTGATTGTCAAGCCATGCTGTGGCAGGCATCCCACATGTAAAGTAGAGGAAGATTGGCATGGATGTTAGCTCAGGGCTAGTCTTCCTCAGCAAAAAGAGGAGGATTGGCAGCAGATGTTAGCTCAGGGCCAATCTTCCTCAAGAAAAAAAAAATGATGATGATGATAACTATATAAGCTAACACAATGTGCGTCAGTATCTCTTCGGAACACTACATTTTTCATGTTTGCTGTATACCTATGTGCATGTGTGTGTCCATGTGTATGTGTGTGTGTGTGCCCACGTGTGTCTCTGTGTTTGTGTATGTGTGTGTGTCAATGGGGAGTACAGATGATTTGTGATTATCTGCTGAGGTTGAATCCTTGAGTCATTGGCTCTAAGACGTCTGCCCATCAAGGACTTCCACACACAGCATTAGGGAATGGTCTCCTGTATTTCCCCTACAATGTTTACAGTGTTCACTGGTCTTCCTGGAATTTAGTTTTGAAAGTTGTATTCAGCAGGAATCTCCCCATCTTGCCTAAGTGGATCCTCATAACCTTTCCTGAATGAGCCACCCTTTTCCCAATGGATTGGGAGCACAACTTTATCTGGTACTCATTTCCATTTCATGATTATTTTGTGTAATGATAAAATGTACAATTTATTCTTATTATATCATTATTCTCTACCGGAAGTCAGACAGAAACAGAAAAACAGAATAAAACTGTTGGAGAGTGAAAAGAAAAAGGAATAAGAACAGAAGGAGGAGGAGGAGGACCCACAATTCTTGAGAATTTATTCTTAGCCAGAATTCTTGCTGAGACAGAGTGCCAAATAAGGGCCTTACTCATTGCAATTGAGATCAGCAATTGAATTAAAATCACTTTTATTCTCCCCGAGAAGATTAGATATGTGACATAAAGCTGTAATAGAATAAATCTTAGATTTATAGTTCGAATACCTGAGTGCAAAGTTGGTCTTCCCATTTGCAGAGCCTCAGGGAGAATCAGAGACAACGTCTTCTATAGATGTGTGTGGGTGTAGGGACGGGAAATGTCCACATACGAATTAGTGGTCATGCATTTTTTAGTTTTAAAGATGATCAAATATTTTGATTGCATTCCCATTTAAAGAATAGCTAAGGACTAATACGTTTTTCAATTTGGTGAACATACTAATGAACTTATACCAAGTATCAGTTCTGTGCATGAGCTGCGCCCAGCGACCCTTGATGGGTGCCAGGCTGTGCTCCATGTGGGGAGCTCGAGGTGTTGCTGAGTAAGATTACACCAAGCTCGGCAGAGAGGGCTGAGTCCTGCTGGACTCGCTTTCCTGGTGCGTCTGAGCAGGTAGCAGGAAGCACAGGGATCTGTGGGGAGATTAGACAGGAAGAGCTATCATCACTCCATAATGAACAATAAATGCTAAAAATAGAAACCTTAATTCAAAACGTGAGTTCAGATTTACATGGAAATACATTCTATAATATAAAATAATCCTATCATATATCTGACATCTACTACTCCATCTCAATTATTTATATTTTGCCCACAAACAGTCCATATTCATAAATATCAACTTTAGATTGATTTACTTTAGTCTTTTACACAGTTTGTTATCCCAGCTCCAGGCTTTTAATTAATCTGGATTTGGGGTATAAATTCTTTGTGCCTTGATTAATACCAAACAGGCTTTCTTTAATTAAAGAGACAGACTGGTGAGGGACATTTTAATCAAAAATTTCATATGCATACAGTACATCTGTATTTAATACTTGCAAAGGAAAAAAACCCCTGATTTATTGTATTTATTTTTTAAGTGTTTTGAATAAAGCAATAGCTCCAGTTCCTGTGATGGATGCCTTTGTGTACTGACTTCATCTCGAGGCCATCACCATCGAGAGCGGAACATGGGGGACAAAGCCAGCATCATGACACGCTTGCCAATCCCAAATGCATACATGGACACATCAGGGGTCTCCAATATGCTTTCTTCCTTGGCACCTGGCACCTCTGTGTCCCCCTTGGGGACATTGCTCTGCAAAGAAGGTAGGTGAGGAAGTGGAACTTGATCCTAAAATTTGAGACTCATACTTTTCAATTTCTAATGTGTGCTGTTGACAGTGGGCATCCTTTTAAAATCAGTATTTCTTTCATAGATGTTTTGATGGGAAGTATTTCTATGCTTACATTTAAATTAAAAGGTTTTAGCATATTCTTAGGAACGTACCTCGCTTTATATACCCATTCTCTGTCTACTGGACATCGAGACTAATTCTGACTTTTCACTCTGTACATATTGATGGGATCAACGCTCCTGTATGTCTTATACATAAATATTTATTTATGTATCTGCTATTCCTTTGGAATAGGGTCTTAGCAGTGGAAGTCCAAGGGATAGACAGTCCTGTAGCTTTTTACTGAGTTTCAAAAAGTGTCTTCCTGAAAAGTGCCGGTTCATTGCCTCTCCGAGGGGAGTGCCTGATTCCCTCCATCCTTCCCATCCGTCTGTGTCCAATGTGCCTGTATCCCATGCTTCACAGCAACTATCCACCGTAACAAGTGAATTAGGGAGGCATCTACCACAAATACAGTAGGAAAATTGAAAAACCAACATAGTGGTTTTCGAGCATGTTGTAAGTATGTCATTCATCCGGGTACCTTGTAAATCCACAGGGTCAGTGGTACCAGGCACCCTTGGTTCTCCACGGGTGACCCCTGGACCAGCGGCATTAGAACTTCTAGAAACTTTAATCCTTGACCCCAGCCCAGACCTGCAGAACCAGGAACTCTTGGGATGAGATCCAGTACTCTGTGTTGACAAGCCTTCCAGATGATTCGAATGCATACCAGCCTAGAGGCTTTTAAGACAAGAAAAAATATCCAATGTGGTGCTGCCTTGAAATGAAGCTTCATCTACAGCCACGAGGTAGAAATAAAGCAGGGGTTTGAGAACTAGAGAGAAGATGAGAACAGAGACTTCACAAGGATGGAGCTGTTTCTCAGGACAGGAAGGCAGGCAGGAGCTCCTCAGGGTGTGAAAGTATACAGCGTATCTGTTACCCTCTCAGCTCGGCTTTTCCCCTGGAGATGTCTGATCGGCCCATTGGGTTTTGTTTTATTTTGGGAGAACAGGTGCACCCCTTAAGGCTCACCCCTGTCTATTCACTCTAAGATTCACGAGGATCCAGCAAGTCTGGAACCAATTCTCAAGGAGGAAACATTCTACATGGTGCACGCACAGCCCACTATTGGACATTCAAACGGTGAGCAAGGCGACATTTCCTCTCGTGGAAATACCAAAGTCTACTGCTGGTGGGTCTACGGTGGGAGGCCGGAAATAGTCGGAGAGCATCTGTTACACTCCTTTCCCTGAGAGCAGCGAGTTCAATAACAGCAGGGACATGTGACCACAGCAATTTTGCACAAGGAGTCTACTAGCTTTTTTTTTTGACATTCTATATTAGAAGATACTTAAATTTGAGAATGACAGCAGTTTTCCAACACGACTGTGTTTCTTCTTGTTGCTACCATGCCAGTGGAAACGAATACCTAAGACAAGAAAAATGTTGGAGGAAATTAGATAACAGAGAAATGCACTAGCTTTTTCTTAAGAGATAGTTTGCTTTTGTGACAAATTAAAGTCACAATAGCAGCTGTGGAGAACCCAAGAAGAGTCAACATGAAATTTGAGAAATGAGAATTCCAGGTGACCGAATTAAGACCACTGAGAACTGTAAACGCATGTTATTTTATGTAAAAATAGAACTGGAAGTTCTTTGTAAAGTATCAAAGCAATATTGCTTTGCGACTCATAGACCTAAAGTTGAAACTACCATATTGATGTGAAATTATATTGTAAGTGACTTTTGTGTATATCCATGCACTTTAACCACAGACAGTTCTCATCCTAAGAGTGGTTCAGTTTTTCTTTCCCAAAACTTTCAAGAGAACCCCCACAGGTGTTTTAGGTAAATATACCCCAATCAGGTGGGCGTTTTAGCCACTACCCGCCTACTGATCTTGGGGTTGCTGGAGCCAGAGGGGCCGGACGTCACAGACTCATCCCCCCGTGCTTGCTCCGGAGTGGAGAGTCATCCGGAGCAAAGTCTTGGGAACATCCCGTGTATTTTAATTTACAAGTTTCTAAAAGGCACACTAATAATTAAGTTTGTTGTACGAAAAAAAGCACGGTTTGAGAAAATAAATGGTTTTCAGCATTCCGTTCTACGATCCAACCTTGTTTTCCTGTGAGTCTTTTCTGATCTGTTCATCGCAGGTGGTGTTTCTGTAGCTTTTGCTCACCACTGCTGCTTCCATCTAATTTTGCAAGGTGTTTGAATACCTACCCCTCTCATTAAATTAATTCTCCCATCATGAAGATGCAATTATTTCCAAAATCAAAATTGCGAACGAATGTCAACATTCAAGGGAAGAAGGACCTGTGACTGCGTCTGTGATTCAAATATTTACAAAGCGCTGAAAAAGAAGGAACCACTTACGTGAGATTGTAGAAATTAAAGTATTTGTGTAAAGTTTATCTTTCTTTGTGAATTTAATGTACTCAAAGAATATAGGTGTTTGATCCAGAATAACGTAGATATTAAATCACGAGAAAAGAAAATATAATTCTCTGCCATTTTATGTGGAGTTTAATGTGAAAATGTGTAATACTGGGTCACAAAATAATAAAAATCTCATTTTCTGTACAAAAGTTAAAATAAAGGACATCTGTATATTTTTTAAATTATGAAGAATTGCATAATTTCAAATCTACCAGCTAAAAACTATGCTTTCTCTAACATAGATGAAATACATGTATAAATAAAATACATATGCTATATGTGTAAATAAAATACATGGATATTTTAAAATATTCATCTACATATTTTAACAATTATGAAGAATTGCATAACTTCTAACCTAATAATTAAAACTATACTTTCTCTGGCATGCCATACAATAGTAATGCCTTGGCTGGTAAATTGAAATATTCACTCTATTTTCCAGAAATTTAGGTTTATGTTAATTTTTGGTTTGTGTAATTTGACTTTTATTTTATTGTCAGAACACTTTTAGTCATTTTATTGTTGTTTCAGGACGCAAGGAGGGAAATGAGCCATGGGAAAATGCACAATATATTTATATATGTGCTGTGTATCATATAGCAATGCATTTGGCTGGATGTAACAGACAAATCTGACAAACAATGGCTAGAAAATAATAGTTAATGTTTTCACATAACAACTTTGGGATAAATGACTTCTCTTATGGGTTCAACACGTGTGAATCTCTGATTGCTTTTCCAGGTGTTTTCCTAGTAGCTTTTGAAGCTCCAAGCTTGTCTCCAAGTGTAAAGCAGGAGAAGGGCGTGGGAAGACCTGGCGCCCATCGCGTCTGTCCCTTTGCATCAAAGGAAATCTTCCCCAGAAACTGCCATTAGACTCCCACTCACCTCCTCGCTCTGGGCTGGGTCACATGGGTGGTTGTCCATCTGCAGATGAGGCCGGGGCATCAGCATTCACCTTCTCTACTCTCCATCATAGGACACCACGGGTCAGGGGTATCGAAGGAGAATCCCACTCTCTGAACGGCAGTCTCTGCCCTGTAGGCAGTGATGCAGCTGAGACAGGACACTAGAGCGCCCTTTAGGAAGGGAGGAATGGCACGGCAGAGTTGTCTTGTGTCCCTGCCCGTTGATGTTGAAATCCACAGAGAACGAATTACAGCATTTCCCCACCACAACAGAGAACTCCCCACAGATTTGCATTCTGCTCTCTGGGGGGAACGTCCCTGTTCATTTTCCTCTGGTTCCTCTAAGATGACTCTTCTTTATCCTCCATGGCCGCAGCCGAAGAAGCCCTTGGGAACTATGCCCAGCTCGGGGAAAAGACACTTCTGAAAATCAGTTCCTGATTTTGAAAGGTGGGAATTCAAAGGGTTATTTTAAGTCTCAAATAGGAAAAACTGTTATTAATCTAGGCTTTTAGTTTATCTGGTAATACAATCCTCTTAAGTTTTTGTAGGTATTGTCTTCAGTCGGTTTCCTCTGCCAGGAACTGCACCCAAAATCTATCCCTAGAAATAGGTATCGAATTTGTTCCGCTTCTTTGCATCTGCTGCCCCAGGCCCCCCCCTCACTAGCCAAGGCCCTCTCCTGAGACCCGGCTGGAGGAGCATTGCCAAACCCTTGGTGTGTCTTTGGATGCAAGGCTGGGTCCTGACGAACTTTTGTATAGTGAAGCCTTTCTCAGTCATCGTGTGCTTCATCTGAGGTCTCAGGATTCTGGACTCCACTCTCTGTCTCTTGTGCAAATGAGCCTGTCTCTCCTGGAAGGCCTGTAGGTGGCACATACAATAATACTTTGACTCTCTTGATCATTTCCTCTACCCCGGCAGCTCGGTGGGAACTCAGTCGACCTTCCAGATTATCCTGGGAGGGAGCATTGCACTATCTATTTTCCACTGCATGAGAAGAGTCCCCATCTCTCTAGTTTGTAGTATCAGATCTCATCCCGTAGCAACTGAATACTAAGATGATTCCGAGCTGATTCTGTGTTTAGAATTTTTGTTCTTACAGAATATTCCCCTTTTCAGTTCCAATTTCTGTATACATTAGGGTAAAAAATTCTGGTGTTTAAAATGAATGGCCCCCAAATCTCTGTGGTTTAACATCAGCAAGTTTTAATTCTTGCTTACATCAGAGCGCAATGGGAGCTGGCAGGGTTATCAGCAGATCTGCCCCACAGCTGACTCAGTAACTCAGGCTCCTTCACGAGCGGGCTTCTGCATCACCTGGACCTTCCGAAGATCCCGCTGACCCCTCCGCTTCTTGATCCTTCACTGCATCTGTGGGGCTTTGGCAAGAGAACAAACGGAATTCTATGTATGATACGTCTAACTATTTCAAGTTGTAAATCAAGACAACAAATGGTTTAAAGTGTTCTTATTCCCCCACCGTGACAAACGTACCGCCATGATGTTTTAAAGGACAGATTTAACTGGAAATTCTCAGACTCTGGATTTCCATGCCCAAATGTGGTAGTACATGGAGGATCAGCCTTTGGCCCCGGCCCTGGTCCTCAGCTCTCCCTGCAGCCCACTGCCTTCTCGCTTCTCTTCCTTCCTCCAGACATGTTGGACATTACCAAGAGCCATGGCCGCACATGTGCAGGTGCGAGGTCCGGTGTGAGCACACATGCAGTCTTCATTGCCCACTCCCTAACGTAGCAATGCCTGGTCCCCAACACCCCTAGCTGGAGGCTGTGTGTATTGACCATCGAAACTGGCCTCAGGAAAACAGAGCAGAGAAGAGTTCCTTGCGTGTCCTGCAGACTTGCTCAGAGTTGTTTGGGCACGAAATGCCAGGACTCCAGCTCCCAGACGTGACCTTGCTCATGAGGAGAGAGGTGGTCCATAGGAGAACCTGAGCAAGAAGCTCCAGAATCGGGATCCAGGCCAGGGCCCAGTGGGACCGAAGGTGGTTTTGGGAGGACAAACGGAGAAACACACAGAGCGTGTTGTATCTCTGGGAATTTGTAGGAGAGAGGCCTACTGCGGACACGCACCACTCCTACTTCCACTTAAGTTCCATCAGCCGTACTTCAGCCTGATGGCTTAGGCCACCTGCAAGGACAATTGGGAAGCCTTGTCTGTCTCTACGCCCAGAAGGACAAGGACTCACGAGGCCGCGCTGACTGCTCCTGCAGATTCATGGTGCTCAGACACCAGCTTGGGCGCTAAGCTGTACGGCCAACGTTTTAAGGCATAAGTAAAAGTTTAAAAGTCAAAACTAGACGATGAAGTCTCTGAAGTAGCCGCACACTGCCACCTGTCTTGGTTCAAGAGGAGCTGACAGGAGGTGCCTCCCTCCACTTTGGGATGGAACACTGGGCATTTCCTCCCCACCGCTGGCGCTGCTGCATCCCCGAGGGCACGTGGTCAGTGCTGCATCCTTGCTGTTATTATCGATTTTCTTTTTATTTTCTCTTCGCTAGGTACTTCTCTTAGTCCCTTTGGGCTGGTATAACAGAATGCCACAGACCGAGTGGCTTATAAACTATAGACATTTATGTCTCACACTTCTGGAGGCTAGAAGTGCAAGATCAAGGTGCCGGCAGATTCCATGTCTGGTGAGGGCCTGCTTCCTGGTTCACAGATGGCCGTCTTCTCACTACGTCCTTACGTGGCAGAAGGGACAGGGTTCTCTTTGGGGTCTTATAATAAGGGCATTAATCTCATTCATGAGGGTCTCCACCTTCATGACCTCATCACTTCCCAAAGCCCCACCTCTTAACACCATCACCCTGGAGGTTAGGCTTCAACAAATAAATTTGGGGAACACAAGCATTCAGTCTATAGGAGTACGGAAGTCACATTTTGCTGAATTTGACAGCGTTTTGTTGCAGCTCTCCATTTTTACCATTTAGATGCTCTTCACAGCGTACAGCTAACAAAGTGAGCACGTATGTGTGTCTATATGTATACACACACACACGTTTATGCATGTGTTTCTACCAATTTACTTACTCAAGAAGGGTAGTTGAACATATAAACATTGGTGTGTTTGGAAGATAGGCGTTTTTTATTTGTTTTTAATGCCATGTGGATTGATTGCATCTGACCTCGGCACGCTCCACATCATTCTCTCAATCATTTCTCTGGTACTTGGGCCAAGTGCTGCCAACCAGGGATTTAGCAGAGCCCACACAAACAGACGCAGGGCTGCAGAGCCTGCAGCCAGAGTTGGAAGTCAGACACAAATGACAAGCCGTTCACTCAGAACCGTGGATCAATGGGCTCCCCTGGCGCTGCCGGAGAGGGCATGTGAAGTTTTCGCCGTGGAAATACAGCTGGTGCACGCATAAACCTGAAAGCACTGAAGAAGTGAGTAAATTGTACAGCTAGAGGCAAGAGCTGTGTTGTTAAAAATCTCCCAGAGGACTGCCAGACGAGCTGCACTCCTGCCCAAACAAAGAGGCTTAACCTACTGTTAACCAGAAGGACCGTGTCTGCTGTTAGCTCAAGCAGTGACCGGCTACCGCAGCTGGAAACCGTTGTCCAAACAGCTTAGAGGCACAGCCAGTCACAAGCGGCTTCCTCGCAAAAGCTGGTCATGGAGAACGCTGCAGGAAAGGACAGCAGGAGCTCACACCATGTGGGGCGTCTTCAAATCTCCACACGTTCCATGCATGACACCCCACGGTCTTGGATGCTGTCGAGAGATCTCCCTCCCAGTGTGGTGTAAACTCAACTCAAGGTGTCCACAGGCATACAACTTTTAAAATTTTCTCGGCCCTACTACCATATCACCCAGATGCACTCAACCCTTGTCTTAAATTCTAGTCAGATGTTTGTTTGACAAATCCGTGCATGAAAATGTCTTACCCAGTGTGTTCACTGCCATGGAGAACTCGGAGCTCAAGTTGGAGGCTGCGGCTGCATGACTTAACCTTACACAGTTAAAACATGAATATACTGAAAGCCAAATGCATACCCGAGAGTATAGAAGGTCTCAACAGAGGTGCATGCTGAAAAATATCTTGACTCAAGAGGAAGATAATGAGTTACATGGCCATCAAGTGAATCGGAATATGATCGCATGGGCATTATTATTCACCACTGAATCCACTCCGGGAATTCATGATAACCGGTGCAACCATGCTGAGACTGTGGGCTTTGGACTTTTATATGCAACTCTGAACTCGACATGTGAACTTATATCCCAACATGGCCCTGAAGGGACATGTTCCAAAGTGATTCCCTCACCTCTCTCGAACCTGCCCCACATGCAATCCTCAACATCTCAAATCTTAAAAGTTCCACCTTTCTGTTAGTTTTTCTGAACTAACCTAATCAATCACAAGTTAATTTTATCTTGTGCTCAAATCGATAAAAGTCAACATTTATCGGGGGGTGTTTACATGCCAATTACAGGTCCTAATTAAGTTGTTTGCTTTGAATAAGCTGAGTTTGGTCTCTACGCTTTCCTCATATATTAGTTGCATGTTTGAGTTACGGAAAATATAATTGTCACTGCAACACTCAAAGATTACACTCTCTCGATACTGTAAATACTGAAATATAAACTCTCTTTTATTTCTGTTAAATTATTACAGTTCCAAGAATTAAGTTGTTACATTCATTTAGTGTGTCTCTTCTAATGAACACTTAGATTCCATTAATAACTTAAATAATGTAATTTTCAGAAAGTTGTATTCAGGATGTTATCATAATATTTTAATTAGTATCTCATTGTTATTAAACTTATTATCTTGGAAACCACATATTCATTATTTGCAGAATAATGAATTACATTAGTATCCCAAAATAATAATACTCTTAGTTACCATTCCTTGGAAATCTTTATCAAGGAAACTATCATAATTAGGAATTTGGTACTCCATTAATAGAAGTCCCCTTTGACTCATTCACGATGGCAGGAACTTCTGCACTGTGTTCTACACACGTGGAAAGTAAGTGTATATTAAACAAAATTCTTTTATATGTCAATACACGTTCTATCACTTATGCTCTATAAACAGATCTAATATGCCCTAAATGAACAAAAGTAACATTGACAAATTTACACTCCCTTAGTTTTATTTATTTTGGTTTGTGACTTGGTGAAACTAAGTCTCTGCGCATGAATGTTCCAAATTAGAAAAAATAGAAAATAACAATTATATCACCTATCTCTTTGTGTTGTTTTAAGAATTAGATGTTATGTAAAGTATGCTGCTGTGTCTAACCAGAGGAAATGTTAAATACATATTGAACAGAAGCCTAAATTGTCATGGTTAATATTGAAATTATACTACTTTTACTTTTTTATTATTTATGTCAAATCTTTTTCATATCTTTTTACAGTGAAGAAAGTAAGATTTCTGACAGACAAAAAGATGACAAGTGACTTCCGGTTTCTGCTGGAGCACGCAGAGCTGGAAAGAGTGTCATCTCAAACCTACACACTGCCCAACAATAAGTCTGTGTCTTTTCTTGAACTTATTTGCATTCTGAAATTAGAATGCCACCAACTTGCCCCAAATCAAAGAAAAGACTGGTGTCTGCAGGGAGAAATGAGACAGGAGGAGAATGCTGGCTTACCTGGGCCCAGGTAAGAAGAGTTCAGATGGGATGGTTGGCAATCCGGGGCCTGAGAGTGCACTGGCTGGAGCACCCCTGGGTGCTACAAATGTGGGTCCATCCTCGTGTGATCGTCTTACAGGCTTTTCCCTCCAGACCAAAGCCAGGGAATCTCCGTAAAAACTCTAAGATTGCTCAGAAAGTGCCCCGGTGCTGTAGGTTTGGGGAGGGAATCAACAGCCACTGCAGGAAGGTCATGAAAACCTGGTCTGGTACTTTCTCATCTCCTCTACGGGAAAAATCTACAATCATTAGGCATTTCCAAAGAATGTAAAAAAATTTATAGTCTATGGATATAAATATCACCTTTGGGATACTGGCAAAAACCCATTTCATCTAAGGGAGTGGGACAGGAACCATCCTCTCAACCCTGGGAGAAAGAGCAGAAATACATGCTGGGCTCAGACTAATGCTGGCAGGAGTACTGAGGAGGCCACGGGTCCACAGTCCAGGAATGTGGTGCCTGCTGAAGGCTGAAAATCAATCAGAGCCAAAGACCCCACAGAAATAAAAATAGAAAACAAGACCAAGCTACCCTAGTGTGGAAACTTGGCAAAGATAATACAAAATAAGCCAACCAGAGAAGACTATCTCTCAGGAGTATAAACATAACTATCCCCAAAGCAAATGTTGACAAATCGAATCTAGCCAAGTATAAAGAGGATGATAGGGTAGTACAAAGTGATGCTTGTCCAAGGAATTAAAGTCTGGTTCGAGATCAGGATATCAATTAAAGTAATTCACCATACTGATGAGATAAGTCACAATGGATTCAGGAAAAATATTTGACAAAAAAAGATAATCTTCATTCATGATATAAATTCTCAGTAAATCAGGAATAGAAGGGGCCCTCCATAATGTGCTAAGTGACATCTATGAAAAACATACCACTGGCATTATAATTACTAACGATGAAAACCTAAATGACTACCCATCCAATCGAGCACAGTGCAAGGACTTCCTCTCTCAACGCCACTATACAACATCGTGCTGGAAATCAGAAATCTCTACTACAGAAGGCATGGTTATCTACCTAGAAGTTCCCAAAGAATCTAAAAAAGAAAAATCTTCTGGAAATAGTAGGTAAATTTTGCAATATTGCAGAATACAAAGTCTTACAAGGTCTATGTAAGAAAATCAGTTGTATTTCTACAGGCTAGAAATGAATAATTGGTGCAAAAATCTTATTTGGCATTGCACCCAAGAAAATAAAATGCTTAGGTATAAATCTAACAAAATATGTGCATGATCTGTATGCTGAAATCTACAAAATATTGATGAAAGAAATCAAAGAAGACTTCAATAAGTAGAGATGTATGCTATGTTCAGTATTGGAAGTATCAATATTGTTATTATGTCAACTTAACATATAGATTCAATGCAATCCCAATCAAAATGCCAGCAGGTCTTTAGGAATATATTGGCAAGCTTATTCTAAAATCTAGCTGGAAAGATAGATGAACTGGCAGAGCCAAAGCAATTTTGGAAAACAATAATATGGTCGAGGCAAAGTGGGATCCTAGACTGGAAGATGGAAAAGTAAAAGGACTTTAGTGGGAAAATTGATGAGTCCCAAATGAATACTGGAGTTTAGTTAATAGTATTATACCAACGTTAAATTCTTAGGTTTTAGAATTATACCAGATTTATGTAAGATGTTAACATTAGTGGAAATAGGGTGAAGTGTAAACGTGAATTCTCTGTGCAATTTTCCGTACAAATTTTACTCTTCTGTAAGTCTAAAACAGTTCCAAAATAAAACTTTTTAAGAGAAGATGACTAAGATACACCACTTTCCTTGGGAGATTTCTGTCCACGAGTGGGGAGAATGGGGAAGTTAAGGCTGGAGCTGCTGACATGGCCCTGGGTCACTCTGGGCAGGGAGGTTGTGAAAGGAGAGATTGAATATTGTTTCACCTTAGGGATTTTAGCAAGACTTAAAGTCTCCATGTGAAATTCAGTGTGCCAACTCCAGCCACAATGAGGAGTGCTGTATACCCACAGGAATGGGCATCGTCAAGAAGACAGAGGGTTCCAATTTTTGGTGAGAATGCGGAGAAACACAGGGCCGTCACTATTTGATGGTGGGAATGGAAATGTTGCCGCCACTTTGGAAAACAGTTTGCCAGCTTCTTACAAAATTAAACATAGATTTAATATACAACCCAGAAATTCCATTCCTACGCATCTACCTAAGATAAATAAAAATACATGTTCACACAGAGGTGCAGAAATGCTCAAAGCAGCAGTAATAGTAATAGACAAAATGTGGAAATAACCCAAATGTCTATTAACAAAATGTGGTATTTTCTTACAATGGAATACTATTAAGTATTAAAAAGAAATAAAATACTGATGCAGTCATAATAGGGATCGCCCTCAAAAATATCATGCTCAGCGAAAGAAGTCAGACACAAAATTTAGTAAAAAGTAATTGGATCATACACTTGCAATAGTCCATATTATGGCGTAAATTATTCCTTCTTAAGGCTGTTAAAAATCAGTTTGCTAAAATAAGAGAATTAATAGAGACCCATTGTGGACCTGTGTTTCACAGTCACTGAGCCAGATTAGTGCACAGAAAAGAAGTGGGAGCACATCACGCTGCCTGCTCTTCAGAAAGTGTTGTCAGAGCTCACCATTCATTTCGCAGCTCAGGAATTTTACAGTTTCCTGGAGAAACACCCATGAGGAGCTTGGGAGATACGTAACTGGTGCAGTGAGGAGAGCACCACCCTTGAGGTTAGGAGACCGGAGTCTCCTGCATGGTAATGTTTCTTAGCTTTGCTGTTTGAGTGGTTTGAGAAATACCCTCTCAGAGCAATGCTATAAGGGAGACTGTTTTTAGGCTCATTCCTACCGCTGAGGAAATATGCACAGAGCAGTTAAGCCAGCACCGAGGTCATCAGGTGGCAGGTGGTTGAGCCAACACTTGAAGCAGGCTCTGATCATACACACTTGCTTGACCACTCCACTGAATACTGGACCATGGATGGCCTTAGGGGACAGCAAGGATGAGGTCCCTAGATCCTAGGAAACGCTTGAGTGTGTCCGTTCACTGAGGAAGGGACACCTGCAGCATCTCCTGAATCCTCATTTGCTCAAGGAAACCTTGGGTAATACTCAGCCCTCAGCCTTCCATCTCGCTCTAGAGTCTGGATGCGTATGTAGCTCCTGGGGATTTCTAAATCACTCAAGAATGGAAACTAACTTTAAAAGTTTACTTAATGAAAGACTCTCCACAGTAACAAGAAGACAAGGAGCTCAGGTATCTGACTTAAATGTCTAAATGACATTTACCAAATTCGATGCAAACTTTCAACCCCAGAAAATAAAACCTGAACCCGCTCAGTGTGAGAGCTGTGTCATGGTGGCCCGGGGGCGGCACGTGGTATCTTCAACGGCCAACAGGCATCTGGGTTGTGAGAAGTACCCGTTGGCTGTCCTTTCCACGCTGTGCAGTATCACTTCACGCACTCCCTTTTCCCATCCTCAGGTAGCGGGGGAGATGGGGGGATGTAAGCTGCCACGGAGATGAAAGGCGGGAAGCCAGCCTCTCGAAGCTCTGGGATGGCAGAGGAAGCAGACGAATTACCTGATAATGCCACTGAGCCAGGCGCAGGCAATGCTGATTTTATCAAGAAGGGGATTTGATAGCCATTTTCCTCCTCAAAAGAGAAACAGCCACTTTGAAGTCACCTTAACGTGGCCCTTTCATCTGAGTTTTTACTCTCTTAAACCCAAAGTGAAAAACCTTTTTCAAAATCTCAAGGCTCCTTTTATGAACAGCGTATTTGGATTATTAATTACTTGGACATTTTGGTGGCTTGTTATCTATAAATATATGTGTCACCATGATGACATTTCTCTCCCCGAGGTTGCCCTAGGCCTGGCGGACAGTTGGAGCTTCCAGCTAGCCCTCTTGGCAGCCGGATCACTGCCTGCCAATCTCTCCCTCCCCATTTTCCCGTCTGTTTCTCTCCACTTGAACCACTTGAGTCTATGAGGAGTTCTGATGCCCGCACACACTTGTTTCCAGGATGGGGGTAAGTAAAGAACGCGTGTCTCTCAGAGTCAGACAAGAAGGACAAAGGGGAGCATGCCCGTTGAATCTCCTGCAGGGAAATTCTTTTTTTTTTTTTTTTTTTAAAGATTTTATTTTTTCCTTTTTCTCCCCAAAGCCCCCCGGTACATAGGTGTGTATTCTTCGTTGTGGGTTCTTGTAGTTGTGGCATGTGGGACGCTGCCTCAGCGTGGTCTGATGAGCAGTGCCATGTCCGCGCCCAGGATTCGAACTAACGAAACACTGCGCCACCTGCAGCAGAGCGCGCGAACTTAACCACTCAGCCATGGGGCCAGCCCCTGCAGGGAAATTCTTTTGGTAAAATCATGAAACACTTATATTCTAAGTAACTGCTTAGTGTCCCAGAGTTCAGGGCAGGAGGAGTCCATCAACCTGATTCAAAATGATGTTCCCAGGACCGGGGATAGGACTGTGAACAAAGGAATTGTTCTATATACATTTTTTTCTCTTTAATTTAAAGAACGGATTCAAAATCCTAGGGATGAAAAGGCCACATACTGTGTGATTCCAACTCTGTGACTTCCTGGTAAAGGCAAAACTGCAGAGACAATAAAGAGATCGAGGGTCACCAGGGGAGGGAGGGATGGAGAGGAGGAGCAAAGAGGATTTTTAGGGCAGTGAAACTCTTTATGACACCATTATGATGGATACTGTTAGTAGACATTTGTCCAAAGCCATAGAATGTAAAACACTGGACATGAGCTCTGCTGTCAGTCGTGGACTTTGGATGACAATGATGTGTCCCTGTAGGTTCATCGGTTGTGAGGAACGTACCATCTGGTGGGGCATGTTGATGATGGAGAGGCCGTGCGTGTGTGGGGTCAAGGGGTGTATGGAAAATCTCTAAGTTCCTCTCAATTTTGCTATAAACCTAAAACTGCTCTAAAAAAAAAGGCCTTAATAAAAAACAAACAAAAAACAAAGAAAGCCCAAACCAAATACAATTTAGGTCATAACGTTAAAAAATAAGTCAGTGCTGTTGTCAGAGGTTTTAGTTTTGAGGTCTGGCTTTGGCCTCAAAATAAATATATGTAAGTACTTCAGCAGCTTGTTTACTCTGGATATTCCTTTCCTGATCTATAAAATAGAGCTTGGATGTAATTGTTCCAGCACAATAAAGAGTTAAGGCATTTTGAAAAATTAAAGCATAAAGAAACCCAAACAGCTCAGCGCCCTCATTTTGCTCCCTCATCTTTGCACTCTCACCTTCTCTGAGCTACAAGAGAAAGCTCTGGGCTGAGACCTTACTCGCTGGTGTGCCTGGAGAGGACGGGGCATTTAGTCATTGTAATAATTCTTCAGTTGAAGGAATGAACTTTATCTCTGCCTCTTTGGGTCTAGAACACACAATTGACTTGGTTCTTCCTCCAACGTTATAGAGAGAAGCCATTCCCACACTTCATAGGGCAGAAGTTCCCAACAGATCAGATGCCCAAGAATCTGGGACCCAACGTCCTGTTAGAACTTTAGACGTTTGCAAAGCACTGTGACCCACTGATGAAGGTCATCATATTTTGGTGTCCATTAAGGTATGACCAACACACAGACCCAAAGAAAGTGAGCTGTCCAACTCCACAGGGCCAGCAGTTTATGTGTTTTTCTCTAATGTGAATTTGCTGTTTGCTCATCAATTTTGTTTTTGGTAAAAGCACAATAAAAGAAAGGTGAGAGTAGATAACAGACATTTAAGGAATTTTTGCGAAAAGAAAAATACCAAATGAAGAAAATACCACCCATTAAATTCTCTGCAAAATGGGAAAAAGGTTTCTATTACTCAATTTCAGCAGCAAAACTCCCTCAGCCCAGCTCTCAGAAATCCATGTTCCGTAGGAACATAATCTGAGAATCACAGTGGGAGAGTGTGTGTTGTTCTGTTTGAGTCACATGGAACGCATCAAGAGGATTCAAGCAATTGGAGAGAAGCAGAACCAGATTGACAGGTGGCCCTTCCTGGGTTTCAGGCTCCTGCAGGTGTCTGTCACCCTTCCCTTTGCATGTGTTGGGAGAGTGGGGGTGTTTCTAAGCTGTTTCTTCTCAAAGCAGTCTCTTTTTTTTATTCTTTTTAAAATTTCCTTGGTTTAACAAACATGTAGTAAAGGGCACAGATCTTAAGTGTAGATCTCAATGAATTCTTGCCAGTGTGTGCACTCTTATACCCACTATGATCAAGGAACAAAAACCTTCCAGCATCCCTGCAGTCTCCCAGGGACCCCTCTCAGTCCATGGACCCTCTCCCACCCTCAATGGTATCTGCTATTCCAATTTCCAGCTCAATGAGTTTATTCCAGTCTGCTTTGAATGTCATACAAGTGGAATCATACAACATGTCCTCTTTGTGGCTGGCTTCTTGCACTCAACAATGAATTCTTAAGGTGTTTTAAGACAGGAATGAAAAAGTCTGGGCTTTTCCATATTAAAGAACGCTGAACTCAGAGCACCAGTGTACGATCCTTCTCTGGGGGCTAAGAGTTGAGTGAACAGGGGCGAATGCACAGATGCTGATGATGAAGAAAAGCAACTGACACCATCCCTACACTTCCATTCCATTGTCAGCTCCTGCCCTCCGTCTTCTGGTTAACCAACCTCGTTTCCTGTTGTTGTCTTTAATGTAATACACTGTGCAGCTCAGAACGGACTCAGATACTCAGGATCAAATTGTATGATGAAGGTACAATTGTTTTCATTGTCGTTTATTTGATTGCTAATATGGCTATTAGTTTTCTTATTCTAGACATGGTAGAACGACATTGTTCCTAGGTAACACTGTCATCTTCTGGGGAATATTACAATGAAAGTTGACAAGGATAGCTAATTTGACTTTATTTTAACTTTTGGGAATATAAACAATAATTTGAAGAAGGAAAAACAAAAAATGATCCTACGCAGAATGACTCCTTGTTTCATGCACACAAGGGCCTGCAGAAATATGCCACAGAGCGATTTCTGGGTCAGAATAAATTAGAGTTTGTAATGCATTTGCCTATATTGAGAAAGCATAAAAAAGAAATGAGGTAATTTTGTCAGGGTTTGGTGCCCATTGTTCACTGAAACATAATGCAAGTTATGTCTTTGGCCATAAAATAAAATAATGAGGCGATATATTCCGAGTCGTTCTCATAGATTATAAGCTCAATATTCCAATTGTGTATATTTAATGACTCCACAGTGCTGATCACTTATTTTCAAATGGTATTTGGAGATAATAAGCTCGAGGCTCTGCAGTGTGCTGTGGAATTTACTTTCCCAAAATGAAGGGTGGAGAGAAATTTCTTTCTGCTACCAGATTCGATGAGTCCCAGAACAGAATCACCTTCCCTGTACTCAGTCCTGGTGGCTCTCACTCCTGGCTGGGCACGCCCTGAAGTTTTCGGAACAGCAAGGAAAATTCTACGCCCTTTCAATCCTGAGTTATCTCTTCATTAAATTCTTTAATTCTTCTTAATTGTTTAGCAATAATTAGCTTCTCAAGACCAAGACAGAAAGCCTGACTCTGATAATGCTCATGGTAAACAAAGCAATACCAAGGATTAATTTGATGGATGGTAAATGTTATCAAATTTAAATACTATTTATAACAAAGACAGGTGGGGAAGAAATTACATGTTAAAAGTTCTGAGTAGAGTAAATGATGATTCTCTTTAGTGTCATGAAACTGTTAGTGTGTGGAGTTATTTTTCATACTTACTCATGCTTTCTCTATGTCATTGTTCAGGTGTAGCTGAATGAGATGCTTTTAATTTCCAGACTCTTTGAAGGGTGGGAAAAAGAACAAGCAAGAAAGTCATTTCAGGTTAAAGGAAGGAGCACATGAAAAAGCATGCAAATAGGGAAGATGGGGCCCCAGTACACCTGGTCTTGAGGGTTAGTGGGATTAGAGCGTGTACGGTCTTATGGTATACTCGAAACATACTGGCCTTCCCCCTACAACGCAAGAGTAATAGCAGATTTTTGAGGAAGAGAGGAAAGCTTTTTTTGAAAATTAATTCTGATGACAGTATAAAGCAGGGATGTGAGGGAATGAAACTAGGAATAATTATTGTAATATTCTGCAACAGGTTATGTCAGGAAAACAGTGAGCAGAAATAAAGAGAAAGATGGAGCAACAAGAAGGGAGGAGGGACCTGTGCCAGACGCTGGGGTTAAAACAACCAGGGCCTCTGTGGGCAGGTGTGTGTGATCCTGTGTTCCCAGCTTGGAAGGCACAGCCCAGCCCTTCTGCTGAGATGAAGAAGCTTCCCTTGGTTGACTCTCTGAGACTCCTGGAAGTCAGCTTAATATATAGGAGTTTTCCATATATTCAATTTTTATTTGTCAATTATACCTCAATAAAGATGAGGAGGTTAAACGATTTTATGGAGTCCAATGAACAAAGCTGCTTTACTCTAGTTTCCACGGTGAAGTTCTGTAGTCCAAGTAGAATAATTGCCCATATGAGCATCGCTTTTCGCCCCTACAGTACATGGCAGGTCCCTCCAGAGGAGGCTGAGCCTGGCAGGAGCACGAAGCACAGGACAAGGCAGAGTGTTTATGCTTTCCCTTTCATACTTGTTGACCCAAAAGTCCCACGGAAGATGACTCACTGTTTTTCTAAATTTCATGCTCTGAATAACTTAATCATATCTGGGCATGGACCTTTTATCAATTTCCTGCCTCTCCAAATCCCACTGCTATCCACCCAGCCATCTACTGAGCCCAGAATGACATTTTCTACTTCAGCTCTTGTCTGTCAATAACTTGTTTCTATTAAAATAAATGTGTCCCAGATATAAATTGCTTTATCGTCTACTTAAGGAATGTGTTTGTGTGTGTGTGTGTGTGTGTGTGCGCGTGCATTGGTTTTCACAGCATGTTAACGTAAATGAAAATTTAATTTTAATGTATTATTTTATTGAGTCTTAAAAGCACAGGAAATGGATGATTTTCACCCAGAGGAAAAGAAGAAAACGTTTACAACCTTCAGTCAAGGAAATTAGCTATCTATGTTAATCAAATGTACCTATAACAGACGTCACCAGCTTTTTTACCTGCTGTTTGCACGTCAGCGTCGTGCCTAATATCATCTTTCGCTGTTTCAGTTCTATGTTTTAAAATTTTCTAAGCAAGTCTGTTTTTCATTAGAACATGTAATTCCCCAAACAAATGTTTTTCCACTTTAGTTATTGATACATTGTTTAAAACCGTGAAGGTGATATTCCCAAGAATAATTGTTGAGTAGCTACTCCTCTTGCAAAGTTCTTCCGGTGTCTTTTGAAATCATCTGACAAATGCTGTTTAAAACCTGTGAGCGGTGCGCTCTCATGGTGCTGGATGTGAGGATGAAGGATGCCCGCCCTCAGTTGCCACAGTCCGTTGGAAGAAACAGGACGACGCCAGCCTCTTTCAGTCCTGCCTGGTAAGTGCTCACAAGGCTGAGATCCCTGGAGAGTTGCCTGGTACCTTGATCCCTGGTTCTCAAAGGGTAGACGTGGAACTTGTTAGGAATGCAGACACCAGGTCCAGCCCCAGACCTGAAGCCCTGGAGTCCTTCGAGAGGTGCCAGCCCTGCCTTGTAACAAGCCCCCCAGGAGAGTGCACTGCCTGCTCGCGATCCGGGAACCACTGATCTAGAGAAATGCGACATTATTTCCACTCAGTCTCCATGTCACAGAGGGAACACATTTATGGGGAGAAAAATAACATTGTTCTGACAGCATTTGTTGTCAGAGACTGAAGTTGCTTGACAAAACAAAACAAAAAAAGCAAAGCAGAATAGTTCTTCCAAAATCATCTCTCTTCCGAGGAATTTACCTTCCTATCTTCTCCAGAGAGTGTGTGACAAAATAGCCCCTTCTGTCACCTCGGAAACAGAATTTTGCTTTAAGGGCCAAATTTATATTTTCTCCTTTTTGGTTTAGATAATGGCCACTCTCTATGAGGATAAGTAAAGATATTGAGAAATAACTTTATTATTATTTGAGAGGATATCGAGAAATTACGTCAGAGGGTTTATAGCTTTGTTCTAAAGAATAACTTAAAAATCTTCATATGGGGCCCAAAACTGCTAACAGAAAGGAAGACTATACAATAATGCTATTATTTTCCTTATAACATACTGAGGTAAATATCATTTATGTGACATTGTATTGTCTACATTTGGAATCTATAATACAAAAATTTTGTTATGTTTTACATTTCTATTCTAGTCTTATTGTTTACATAAGAATTCATGTTAATGAAATACATCATCATCACAAATATGCATATACTTAACAAGAATAATTGATTTAAAATGTAGAGCTATACATACAAATAAGCTCTTCTAAATACAGATAAGTTGCTTATCACAGGAGAAAAGAGCTTATCACAGGAGAAAAATGTGGCTTAATGATAAAGTCACTATAATTTTGATTTGGCATTTTCAGCCTCAGACAAATGCGTGATTATTAATCACTCCTATGAGCAGCGTGCTGTGTGTGCCACGGGGTTTGAAATTATGAATATCACACAATGAAACAGCCAGTGCAGGAGACATACTCATGTCCTCACCTCTCAAATCAAGTATGAAAGTTTGTCTTAAATATTTGATTAATTGTGAAATTAGAATAGTGCCATTGTGACATAGAAGATTTATCATGCGGTTTGGACAAATGATAAAATGCCTTTTATTTTCTGCAGGTTTTACAGAGGAAAATAAAGAGGGGACCCTGAGATTCTCAAAAGGGAGAAGAATTTGTTGAACAATTAGTCTCCCACACTGGATGGTCCCTAAGCTATGCTTGGACGTACATGCCCCTAAGAAGGGCATGTTAGTTCCTGTAGTTGTATGGTTATTTCAGCCTCTGAAATAAAGGTATGTCTTCCTGGAGTCTGCCCCAAATTGGGCGCATTCTAACCCAGAGTAGAGTAAGAACTTATTGGGAAGATTTCTTACGATTGCCAGGAGGGAGACACATGATCATCTTATCCACCTAGAACTCACAGTAAGTGAAGGCCAATACCCATGGACAGGACTCAAGCTTGAACGCTGCACCATCTAGAATGTGGAATATTGCAATATTCTGCTCTTCCTGGTCCACCACAATACTTCCTTTTCCTTAAACGCTCTACAATATATAAAGCATCAGTCAATCTGAGTTCCCTCAACTTCAGTTACAATATTTTTGTTACTGCCTTGCAGAAGAATAACACACCCACGGATTCTATGTGCAAATGTCAACATTATCTAAGACTCATTCTCCAAGTCAGCCTACCAAGGGCAAGCGATACCCACGGGGTCAACGGCTTGCAGAAACAATACGTATCCTGGTATTTTAGGACATTTAGAGCGCTGACACCACGTTTAGATGTCAGAGGAGGAATGCTAAGAGCCCAGCAGTAATCTTTTGTTATTCAGGCTTCTTACGAGAAACAGATGCTTTCTGAAAAATCTTCCTGAATTCAATACGGTTTTAAGATATTGTTTGGAATCTGAAAACTCTCACATCTACCATCCGAGTATGGCTCCCTAGTACCTCGATCCAACAGAAGACTGCTTAGCAATAAAATGCATTTACCAAAACTCACAGAACCATGCCCTAAGAAGGGTGAATTTTCCTGTATGCAAATTAAACCTTAATTAAAAAAAAAATTCAAACGTCACTTGTTATAGTTGTTAGAAGGTGAGTAGTTAAATTAGCGAATTTTAAAAAATCTTCTCAAATGAGTTATAGTTTCTTACTTAAAATGATAGCTCATAGGGGCTGGCCGCGTGGCTGAGTGGTTAAGTTCATGCGCTCTGCTGCAGGCGGCCCAGTGTTTCGTTGGTTCAAATCCTGGATGAGGACATGGCACTGCTCATCAAACCACGCTGAGGCGGCATCCCACATGCCACAACCAGAAGGACTCACAATGAAGAATATACAACTATGTACTGGGGGGCTTTGGGGAGAAAAAGGAAAAAAACAAAATCTTTAAAAAAAGTAAATAAATAAAATGATAGCTCATAATATGATTTTGAATGGTAGTCAATGATTTTATTTGCCCAGTGAAAAGGAATTAACAATTCACACCTGTATGCACAGGCTACCTTCTATCAAGAAAGCACAGACAGGTGACTACCTCTGCATTGAAAACCAGACACACACTAATGAGGAAAGCAATGCGTTTGATATGGTTGTTGTGTTAACTTTGTAGATCTTATTAAATATTTGAATTAAAATGCAATGGTCGCTGTTGATGAAATGGCTTAAGAATTTCAGACGATAGATATATTTAATAGTATTTACATGAAGAAAATGTGCAGAGATTTGTCACACCTTACTTGACAGCCATTACTGTCATTATTATTTCTTGTAATGTCCCTGGTATCGCTGAGCCCCTCCCATAGTCAAGATTATTCTTAAAATGAAAGTAGAAAGCTGCATCCAAGTAGTCATATGTCTATTATTTTGTCTGAGAAGCAAGTCTTACACGAAAGACTTGGGCCAAAGTGAACATTAGTGGAAGAGCTGTTTATAGATAAACTATGTTATGCTTCTACTAAAACAATAAGCTTTCCTACTGGGAAATCTGTCTTAAGCCACTGTGAACTTTAAATAGCAATTCCTGGCAATTCTCCTGAGACCATAATCATAGAAAATAATGCAGGAGCACAGATGTCATAGATGTTCAGAAACTTACCCACGCCTTTATTCACTTGTTCAAGACGTGTTATAACCGGATTCCATTTTCCCAGGCTGATTCTAATGGCTGGAGTGCAACAATTAATGGGACGCCTGCATCCTTTGTCCATGTGGAGGTTCCAGTTAGATCAGGACCTGGCCCTCCAACTTGTCTTTTGTTACAAAGCTCTAATATTTGAGACAAATAATCAAGTGCTCTTCAAAAGCAGTGATGACTTTCCAGCCTGAATAGAAAGTGGAGATGCTTCCTTGGCCCTGCCCCGAAGTCTAACTACCTGAAGTGTATGCCATTTTGCGACTATGCCATTGGGGTTTTACCGAGACTTGTAATATCCAACACTCAGTCATGTTAAGAATTCATTTCGCTGGAGAGTTTTGTTTAATTCTGCAACTAATTTAAAGGAGAGAAACGGAGGACATCGGCGAATTTCTTTGCTAATGTGATATTATCAATTTTCAGTTAATGGATTTTTTGTAAAATAAATGCCATATATATTCATGGAAAAATAAATGAAGAATCTAGTTCTGTTTTTTCTATTAGTCTGTTAACATAATAACTATGATTATGACTTTTCTTACATCAAAACATGCTTAAATTCTTGGAATAAGCCTTATGTGGATATGCTGCCTTATTTCTCATCTGCATTCCTTAGAAAAAATCTGATAATTTTGTCCAAAAGAACGAAATGCCCATAAGAGTATTGAGGGAGCAAACTCAGATTCTGAATTAGAGATGAGATGAAGAGAAGGGCTGAAAATATTAGCTAATATCCCAGACATATTTTAATTCTACTTTTGTGTGTATGAGTTCGGGACTATTTACATAAAAGATGCATGTTTGAGAACAGATGATAAGTGAATTACGGTGCGGCCACACTCCTTTCAGTGTCACTCTAGGATTTGTGTATTAACATGGAAATATTTTCTGATACATAATTAAAAGAAGAAAAAAGATGATCACAAAGCAACGTGTCAGGAATGGTCTAATTTTATGTAAAGTTCTCCTGCTGACAGTTGAACTCTGAGTTCATTGAAACCGTAGAGAAAATAAATGATTCTCTTTCTCGTGTCTCTTCC
Organism: Equus asinus; assembly: GCF_041296235.1. Classification (NCBI taxonomy): domain Eukaryota; kingdom Metazoa; phylum Chordata; class Mammalia; order Perissodactyla; family Equidae; genus Equus; species Equus asinus. The sequence goes on from NC_091818.1 coordinate 44,223,141, forward strand.
TTTCCCCACTTCCCACTACTACTTCCCCACCCTCTAGAATAAATGCTGAAGGAAAAAAACTGTATGGACGATACTCTTCCCATATCTGCTATCTCGGAGACAGTTGATAATCTGCTGTTTTCTTCCTGCCAAAAAGACCAGAACAAGGCCTATTCATTCATTTACAATTTTTTCTTTGATAACTGTATTTTGAGCAGTTACACAGCTGTGCCCAGCCCTGCATATACGGAAGTAAAGAAACTATGCAGTCACCTGTTACAGTCTGGACCTTGTATCACAGTGGTGATCATTGCTATAGGACAAAAAAAGACTAAATGGGGTCAGGACTGTGTGGCTGAGCTGCATCGCTAAGTGGAGGTGAACAGATGTGGGTACAGGGAAGTGCGGTTGAGGAGCATGTGCAGGGAGTGAGAGGGAGAGCAGATGGGAACAGAGGACCCCAGGCACTGGAAACAGCAGCTCCAAGTGGGAGCACTGGGGTATCTGAGGCAGATGGAGGAGGCGTTGTGGCTGAAGCTGAGTGAACGGTGGGAGAGAGCAGTAGGAGATGCGATCTGCCGTGGACTGAGCTGTGCCCCCCAACATTTGTCCACTGAAGCCCTAACTCCCAGGGTGATGGTATTTGGAGATGGGGCCTTTGGCAGGTGACTGGGGTTAGATGCGGTCATGAAAGCGAGGCCCTCAGGATGGGGTTAGTGTCCTCCTAAGAAGAAATACCAGAGAGCTCTCTCTCCCTCCACCACAAAGCCAGAAGGCGGCCGTGTGCAATCCAGGAAGAGAGCTGTCACCAGACCCGGACCACGCTGCCGCCCTGATCTCGGACTTCCAGCTTCCAGAACTGGGAGAAAAAAAAATCTGTTGTTTAAGCTGCCAAGTTTGTGGCATTTTGTTATGGCAGCTTGTGCTGAGACCAGAAAATTGATGGGGTCAAATTGTATGAAGCGTTGCGGTAAGGGGAGTATACGCCTCAGTTTGCCTGAGGCAGTCCCAGTTATTTACATGTAATTATTGATAACTCTCAATTTTGCTCTCAATAATGAACCAGTTTGGACCATTGGGCGTATGGTCATCTGATGTCCAGGCCATTGTAAGAACTGTCTCTGAGAACAAAAACACTAATTCAAACTGCTATCTGTACCCCCACATTCACTGCAGCATTATTCACAACAACAGAGACATGGAAACAACCTAACTGTCCATTTATTCATGATTGGATAAAGCAGATGTGGTGTATATATACAGCGGAATATTATTCAGCCATGAGAAAGAGGACATCTTGCCATTTGCAGTGACATGGATGGACTTTGAGGATATTATGCTAATTGAAATAAGTTCAGACAAAGACAAATAGACAAATACCATACGATCTCACTTATATGTGGAATCTAAAAAAAAACAAAAACTGGACTCATAAATACAGAGAACAGATTGGTGATTGTCAGAGACATGGGGAGGGGAGAGGGTGAAATGGGTGGAGGACAGGTCCAAAGATAAATAACACTATATTGCATATTTGAAAGTTGCTAAGAGAGTAAATCTTAAATGCTCTCATCACAAGAAAAAAAACATAACTGTGTGGTGATGGATGTTAACTAGACTATTAGTGGTGATCTTCTCACAATGCATACAAATATTGAATCATGTTGTACTCCTGAAACTAATATAATGTTCTCTATCAATTATACCTCAATAATAAAAAAAAGAAACCACACACAAAAAAAGAACTTTTTGTTGAGGTGAGGTGATGAATGGTTTTGAGAAGACAAATGGCATGATCTTTCTTTTGTTTTGGCAGAATCATTCTGCACAATAGAACAATAGATAGATACAGTATCTAACAATACAGATAGATACAATATAGATGGAAAAATTATAGAAAATAGAACATGAGTCAGCAAACCTTGTTTCTTCCTACTGTTTACAAGAGCCAACAAGGGCATACTTTAGCTTTAGCGGCCTGACCACCTCTGTCACAACTCCTAAATATGTTTTGTAGCAGGAAAGTCAGCCACGGCCATATGTCAGCAAATGGGTAGGGCTGTGTTCCAATCAAACTGGATTTTTGGACACTACAATTTAAACTTCATATAATGTATGTGTCGCAATATGTTCTTCTTTTGATATTTTTCAACCATTTAAAATATTAAAAACATATTCCTAGCTCAAGGATTAAACACAAGTTGGCAGTGGGCTGGATGTGGCCCCCGGGCCATGAATTGTCCCCTTGGGATAGAGAGAAGGAGGCAAGGAGGAAGCGGGAAGAGGTTTCTCAATAACCCACCTGAGAGGTTCTGGGAGTCAGGGCATGCCTAATAGTGGAAATGGCTCTCAGCTAAAAAGAAAGTCTGAATATGGTTGGAAAATTGCCTCGAGAGTTTGAGTGGCAGAAACGAGAGAGGGGAGATTGAGGCTCCAAGCGCCTGGAGATGGGAGCTGCCAGCAGGGTCTGTGAGGAAGGCTGAAGGTGGGAGAGGGGAAAGGAGGGGACTCAGCTTTGCACAGGTTCATGTGCTGATAATTATTCCCAGCCGGCTGGAGATGTGGAGTAGGCGTCTGAGATATGGATCTGTAATTAGATGTCTAGCCTAGCGGTGTCAACTTAGAAGCCATCAGCATGTAGAGGAATTAGCACCAGGGTACCTAACAGGGAGTCATACAGTGAGAAACCAGAGCCCACCGGGGGCCGAGCCCTGCACACCCCAGCATCCGGGGGCTCAGGGACAGGAGAAAGAGCCAGCCAGTGAGACCCAGAAAGTGAGACAGGAGGAAAGCCGAGTGAGGATGGTGTTTCTGGAGGGAGCTGTGCTCAGGGCTGCTTTCGTTCAAATACACTGGAACTAGCAACATAGAAATCACTGGAGGGGCCGGCCCAGGGGCGCAGAGGGTAAGTTTGCACATTCCGCTTCAGTGGCCTGGGGTTTGCCGGTTCGGATCCCGGGTGCAGACATGGCACCGCTTGGCAAGCCATGCTGTGGCAGGCGTACCACATATAAAGTAGAGGAAGCTGGGCACAGATTTAGCTGAAGGCCAGTCTTCCTCAAAAAAGGAAAGCACTGGTGTCGGCTCTACCTCAGCTTTGGTGGAGCATTGAGGTGATGAGTTTAAATAAAGTGGGTTTCAGAAAGAGTGAAAGAAGAGGCATTACAGATAATTTGCACAGACGAGCCTTCACAAGAAATCACCCCTGTCATGAAAGAGAGGAAAGGGGTGATGGCTGGAAGATGTATGGGGCGACCTTGTTTTTAGATGTGTTTGTTTTGAAACCAAGAAGACAATAGTAGAAAAACTCTTATTTGCCCATCGTCTAGATTCAACAATTATCATCATTTTGCCACATTTCCTTCATTCGCCTCTTTTTAAAAATGGTTTTTTGAAGTAGTATAAAGCAAATTCCTGACGTTATTATCTCACCCACAAATACATCAGAATGCCTATCTGAAAATATGGACAATTCCTTTACTAGCACAGTGCTTCACTATGCCTAAAGAAGGTAAAAACATGTCCTGTTATCACAGATGACTCAGTCGATAAAGATGGTTTTCTCTTTTCTTCTAGGCTCTGGGAGAAAGCCTGGTAGCGCGCGCAGGGCAAAGAGGGGAAACGATGAAGCAGACATGAGAGGAGATGCCGGAGCAAGACTTGGTGAAGAGAAGGGATCCAGCACCCAAGGCGAGAGGGTGGTCCTTGCTGAGAGCGCACTTGTTTATTCTAATAGTGACAAGAGAGAAAGAGGAAGCAATGGTGCCTTGGCGGGAGGTGGACAGGTGTATTTGTCATGCAGACGAGCTCTCGTCACTCTCTCCAACTCCAGCTACAAACCTGGAAATTCTTATTTCAGGACGAAAGAATTGTTGAACAAGTGCCAAAGATTTCAAAAGCATCATTCTGCTAATTCTTGTGCAGATGACAAATGGTAATGTTAATACAGTTTTTTAAAAGTTCAAAACCTCTGTTCGGGAATTGGTTTTTGTAACGAGCTGACAGAGTTATACAATTTCTCAATGACGATGCTATTTTCTTATTTCAGGACAAGTTATCAAGCACTGTGGAGAAATCTCCACGACTGCAGACTGAAGAAAGTAATTTGATATTTTGCGTTGTCACCTGGGCGCCTCTCCCTGCTGGCTCGGGATGTCGTTTCCCGGCTCTGTTTGACAGAGCGGTCTACTGCCTGTTGGTCTTTGTTTCAAGGAGGAGCAGGCTGTTGCCTGGATTAAATTTATTAAAGAATTACAAGGTCTTTCATGGGAAAGACTATGAAATCAATGCTTCTCTTTCCTTTAGTCTAAGACACAATCTCCAAAGGAAGCTGAGAAACCCTTTACGCCCCAGTCTCAGCTGTGTCAGTGCGATGTAGTTTCAAGGTGATCCTCCTGACAGTCAACCCGGAGTTAGGTGGCATCAGAACAACATGACCGTCAGACTCCCCACCATAGTCATGTCGTGGGTGATCCTATCTGCTCTCATTAAGGGTGGGGGTGTTGAAATCACATTCCTTTCTTCTGAAAATCTTTTGTAAAAATGATTGTGCCTTATAGATGTGTGGGGGAAGAAATATAAAGAATAAAATAGTGAAGCATGAGAAACCGAGTTAAAATTACATTAAAAGTCCAGACAAAACAGACATTAAAACCTGAGACAATGGTACCAACCATAATTGATGGACTGTGCCCCCCATAGACACCCACATATAGTCACTTAAATGCATAAACGCATATAATCTTATGTAAGTGGGGGAAGGCTGACCATGTTTTCTGCAGCTTTTCCTCTTCAGTGAGGGGTATGTCATGGACATTCTTAGAAATTGATACTTATTTTTCTGTCTTTAAAACATTTTCTTGTTGTTTATTGTTTGCTAATGATGTTTTTTTCCTATATATATATTTTGTGGTCAAATCTATTTTTCTTATGTATTTCTGATTGTGTAAAGTATTAAGAGAGGCTGTCCCTTCTTGAAAATAATGAAGTCTTCAACTGTATCTAATTTTAGTTATTTTAAGCAGCACTCTTCAAAACTGAAGTCTTTATTCCACCTGTAACTTTTTAAAGTACAATACATAAGCCAGGAAATCACTTTATTTTTCTCAAATTGCTAGCCAATATAACAACAACATTTATTGAAAATTTTGGCTTTCTTGCCTTTTATTTGAGCTAAATTGTTTATCATTCAATACATCCCTATTTGCAATGATGCTGTAGGGGAGGAAAAACTGTTCCTCTATCCTCTTGGGTATAGTTCTGAGGCCTGTGAATTAAACCAACAAAATACAGATTAAAAGGAGAAAAAGATTTATTTCATATGCATACAGGAGCCAACAAAAGAAGTAGCTGTCTCATTGAATGGTTAAAGTTAAGAATTTATATACCTAACTTAGTAGGGAAAAAGGAGGGAGGAGAAATGACTTCTACAGGAAAAACAAATAGGATTCTTTAGGAAATACTAATGATTTTTATTCATTTGTTTGTTTGATTTTTGTTTTGTTTTGTTTTTTCTAAGGAAGATTCACTCTTAGCTAACATCTGCTGATGATCGTCCTCTTTTTGTGCTAAGGAATATCAGCCCTGAGCTAACATCTGTGCCAATGCTCTATTTTGTATGTGAGACACCTCCACAGTGTGGCTGGTGAGTGGCATATGTCCTCGCCCGGGATCCGAACCAGTGAACCGTGGCTATATAAGTGGAGTGCTAGAAATTTAACCACTTGGCCGTGGGACAGGGCCCTGACAAATGAGTTTTAAGATGAGATGGGAGATAAAGTTTGTTCTGATAATGTTTGCATATACAGGTATGAGTGGTCTCTCCATCTCCCTCAGTGCCATAAAACTCCCCCAGGAAGAAATTGATGGCAGCCTTGTTTTCCAGAAGTTGCTGTTTTTGGTCAGATTAGGGAAGATCTAAGGAGGTTTTCTCTGCATCTGTTGAACCTCAGACGTCTTCACGCCAGCCCTGGGGTCTTGAGTGAGCCTCCACAGTTTACCTCTGCCCTCTCTCTCCTCTTCCATATCTGGGGTTCATTGCTGATTAAGACCCCACTCTTGAACGGCTGAGTGGGGACAGTGCCCTTCATGAAAAGATCCCCTTGGCTGTTCTTACGTGTTCATGTCCTGAGCAAATTGCTCTGATCATAAGTTCTAAACGATTCTAATGATACCAAATAAATTTAACTAATGTGGGGATCTTTGATGGTCCTGAAATATTATACCTTCCTGGCCAGAGACAAATGCTTCCTTTTGTTTGTTTGTTTCCACTTTTGATCTTCCTTGTAGATTTTTACCTTTGTATTTGTAGGGATGTACCATTTTGTGAAAACTTTACTTCTAGGAATTTTAGTGTTTTTATTGCTATTTGAATGGAATCTTTCACGTTATTAGACTTTTTGATTACCTATGGGGGTAGATAGGAATACTCGAGTGTGTGGCCTATTTACCTTATCCATTATATTGTTTATAAACCTTTTTACAGCCATTTACCCCGGATATTACAGCTAGAACTTTTTTCTCTGTGTGAAAATGATTGTAATTTGTGTTGTCCTTTCTGATGTTTGTACTTTTTTTTCTCTTTTAAGATAGTGTTGCCTAGAACTTACCAAATACCATGGGTCTTAGTAAGCAATACTGTATTCTTATGACGATGAGTAAAGATGAAGTTAGCCTTTCGGAATAATGACTAACTTTGCTTTGGGATACGTATTTATAAGGTTCTATGAGTAAAGCAGGTGTCCATCGGGTGCCGACTCTGCACAGGAAATGCACCAGCTTCTTCAAGGACAGATGACATAAGAAAGACCTCTTACAGCAACAAAGAGTTTAGTGTAATAAAGGGATAAAGCGAGCACTTACATGACTGTGACATTCAGAGGGATGGGGTGCCCGCCCCAAGAGCTGTAGGTGTTTAAGGGAAGGTGGCTCATACAGGATTCAGGCACCCCGGGAAGGCTTGATCAAAGCAGCTTTAGGATTGTGAGATCTCCATCAGACCACGGACAGAAGAACAGCACTGAGAAGGTTTCAGGCAGGAGGATGCTGATCGGTCATCCATAGAGTTGTTTGGACTGTGATGGTGACAGAACTTATTTCACTTTGATTGGAGCAGAAGGCACATCTGAGAGGATGGGGAGAACGACGGCCCATGGACTAGGGTACCATCAGCGGCCGTGTTCCGGGGTCTCTGAGCTGAGGCTGAGTTTCACCTGCTTTAGAAGCCAGCTGGGCATTGTTGGCTGTGTGATAGTCTGGTCATTTCCCTGCCACACTGATGCTGTTTTATTTCCCTCAATAATGGTTTTAACCCATTTGGCAAAGAAGAGAAACATCTAGAGATCCAGGGCCGCTGGAGCTTTTTGTCACGTGCATCGGAGAGTTTGAACACGCTGTAGATCTATGCGGAATATTAGGGTTTCGGTCTGTCGAATCGTACTTTTTAACATTATTCTAAAACCAAGAAAAGAAAGCTCTTTTTTGTGACACTGTCCAAGTCCATTTTTATGTAGCAAAACATTGTTTTCATCCCAACATTCTGTCTTTTAATGTTGAACTCCTTAGAGACATTTAATCAAAAAGATGCCTTTTTTGGGGGGGAGAATTAAAAAAAGCCAGCAGCTGAAAAGCAGTGATCTGATCGGTGTAGCAGCGAAAAGTTAGAGAAATGGGCTTTCCCTGAAAGAGAAGTCCAATGTTCCAGAACTGAGGAACGTACAAATAAATTTGCAACCTTACCAAAAAAAGACAATTTCTTCTCTCACTCCTATTGCCTGATATTAATACATATTAGAAAGTAGAAGAGTATTAGTCTGAGAGTTAGCAGTAAGAATTCATTGTCATGAAGTGAGAACCAATAACGCTAATTTCCCAAAACACTTCTACAGCATATTTTGGAAATTTGTATTTTAATTCACAAGAGTTGACAGATTTTATTACTGCAAAGGAAAAAAAAAAGCTATTGTCAGAAGCACATGCTAACAATTAACGTGTTACGTGCATCCAGTTCTTGAATAGAATGGTATATTTATAGATTTCCTAATGGCTGCCTTTCTAGTGTTTGTATTTTTTTCTCATGTCTGTCTGTTCAGACTTACACTTCAATGTGCCTTGAAACTTCATCACCTAAGAAAGAACCAAACGCTTATCTGCCTGATGAGTGATAAAGTTTGCTAAGAAAGGAATAATAACTACTCTAAACATTTCAATCAGACAGGAAATTGCTTAAATCTTTAAATAACAACATAGCTTTCATGTTGTTGTAAGAAGTGGCCACAGATCAAAGTTACTTGCAGTTTCAAGCACATTGGAGCATAAATCTTCTAAAGTTGAGAAAAACATTCTACTCTGACAAATTTATTAACTTTTCATGCCGCGGTGAGAACTCACCTGAAATCCTTGTGCAGAAGAAGCTGCAGCATAGAATTAGGATCAGGTGGCAGTGTGGGTGTATTTTCACCACAACCCTCCGAAATAACCATGCTTTTATATGACCTGATATTCTAGCACATCATAATAAAAGTGTACACACACACACGCGCGCACTACAGATTTAGCAGAACATTGAAAAGAAATATGATAAAGTGATCAGGTTATAGCTTTGCAGGTAATTATATACAAAGATGAATGTTGAGGAACATGGATTTTTCTTATCACATTGAAACCAGCCTCTGGCTTCTTTAATTTCGGAAATTGGGAAATGCAGGATTCTCTACGACGAACAGTTTTTTAGTGAGATAATAAAAACACTGTAATTACATACTGTTTTTAAGCCGAGCGCTTGGCAAACCCGGCCTGACAACCCACTGCTGAGTGGGCCAAGCTCTTTGTTTCACTGAGAAATGTTCATTTATATGAGCTGAGAAGGATGATAATTTTTAGAATATATGCTGATAAAGGCAGGTAGTGCAGACGGTGAATGTACGTCTTGCAGATTGTTTTCTAAGGAAGACCAAACATGCAGTTACGGGTTTCTTTACATACACAGTGGCTCTCCCACATTCCTTTATTTATTTGTACATTCAGGAAACTTCAGTTGAGTGACTACCACATATTAGAAATGTTATTAGTGTATAAAACAAACAAAACAGAGCAAAATGACAGCAAAACACCTAGATCTCAGGCTTGAAGAGAAGACAGAAGCTTTTCCCCAAGAAGACGATGCCCTCTTGTGCCAAGATCTGCCCCCAGACCTGGGACCACAGTTAAATCAGAGCAAAGTTGGGTGGGGCTGCTCAGTCTGCTCAGGAAACCAAGGCAGGGGACGCAGGGAGTTCTGAATCCAGCCAGTGTGAGCCTTCGGCTGTGCGGACAAGTATGGGGCCAGTTTCTGAGAGCTCGGGTCCCAGGGGCGCAGACATATGCTGAGTAAGGGAGAGTCTCCCAGCATGCAGAATTTAACACACAGGCAGGGATGGGGGATAATGCTAACGCTTAGTGTTAACGCTGGCCTACCTCTGAGAAGAGTGGATACCGTGACAGCCCATAGTAAGGCAACTAGAAACGCCAGAACTGTCAATCTAAGAATTGTCAATCTGAAAGGCTCAGTGTGAGGCTGGCCCAGTGGGATACTGGTTAAGCTTGTGCACTCCGCTTTGGTCACCTGGGGTTTGTAGTTTTGGATCCCGGGCACGGACATACACACCGCTCATCAAGCCATGCTGTGGTGGCATCTCCCCACCTTTGCCAGCTTCCAGAGCAGCATCCCCCTCACGGCCCCTGTGTGCATCTTGAGAGCTTGCATCTCAGCATCTTCCACTCGCATCGTGTTGCCTTCTCTCTTTCTGCAGTAGAAGCTCTCCCTGCCTCCCTCTTATCAGGACGCTTGTGTTTGCTTTCAGGGCCCGTCTGGATCGTCCAGGATGATCCCCTGTCTCCAGACCCTTAACCACATCTGCAAAGTCCCTGTTACCAGATGAGGGACCACTCACAAGTTCCAGGGGTTAGGACCTGGATATCCTTGGGGGTCATTTATTCAGACCACTGCACCACGTATTCCATCCCAAGGGCCCAGCGGACACTGCATTTATGAAAGTGAGGAGGACATGTGGAAGGTGAGGAGCTTTCCTGGCTTTTCTCTCCAGCCGAGGCACCGCTTGCAGAGGCTGTCACAGGAATAGGCTCGAGGATAGCAGTGGAATGACAGGATCCCCAAACAACAGAGTCAGTGTATATTGAGCCGTGTAATAAATGGGGCCCTGGCCAGGTCCAGCTCACAAGCATCTCCTGGATCAATGGACACAAGGAGCGATTCTTTCCCTGGTTCCTGAACTCGTAAATACAATGAACACACTTGGCAGTTGGCACAACCTCCACGTGGTTTCCTGGCCTGTGGGGTAAGAGCCTTCATAGTAGGCCACGGCCAATTCTCGGAGTCTGCTCCCCACCCACTCCCCCAAGCAGGGTGAAGAACACTCCCAGATGGTATCGAGATGGCAGCACCCTTGAAGAGCTAAAAGATGTGGAGCTTGTGGTGCCTGTTGTATCGCCATTGACCTTGCCAACTGGGCCCCTACAATAGCCAGACAAACACAGAGCATGACAGGGGCCCCAACACCCCTGCCTTGCCTTGTATAGTGTTTTTCCCATAGCTGGGCCTTAGGCTCATAGTATATATCCATTGATCAATCTGGTGAATAAGTTCCTTTCATATCAAGTAAGAGCATTAGAAACAGTTCACATTGCACATTTATAGCCCTGTCTGACAACTGGGTCCATTCTAACCTTGTTTTTCATAGTGTTCTCCAAAGGGACCTGGGCCATCTGGATATCCTAAAGAACATGGCAGTGCTCCACTACAGTTAAGGTATGATGTTAGTCAAACTGGATAAATAGACTCATGGGCTCTAGGAGGTGGGAGGTAAACCCTACAGATATCGAGGGCACCCATGATCATGACATTTTTACGGGTTCGGTGGCCTGGGCATGCCAGGATACACCTTCCAAAGTAAAGACAAACTATTTCATCTTAATCATCCTACCAGGAAGCCTGGCCAGTCTCTTTGGGTTTGGACACAGCATGTTCCACACATAAAATTCTGCTTCAGTCCGTATTCCACGTGAAAGAGAAGGCTCCCAGCTTTCAATGGGGTCCAGTGCTGGAGAATCTGTGCATGGGGTCCAGGAATCAGTATAAAGAGACCCTTGCGCCTTGGGGACTGGAATCCAGCACACTCTGCTTCCTGGGAGATACCTGGTGGGGGAGATGTTCATGGTGAGGAGTTTACAACAAGTCCCAATAAGGTAATCTCAACAGAGACTCACGAGTCCTGGAGCAAAGCGATGCCATCTGCAGTGGGGAATTGTCCACCTTCAGAAAATGGCATAAATAGGGCCAGAACACACAAGTAAGCAGTGCACCCCGGTGGCCTACCTGCTTACAGGGAACACTGTGGTACCTGAGCTTCATTCAGCCCAAACCTGTGGCTGCTCAGAGAATCCATGAAGACTGGCTGACAGCAGAGAGAAAAGCCTGAGTGTGGTGAACAGATCAATTAATTTGGTATTTTGTACAAGCTGAACATAGACTGTGGTTACCCTCTACCTCCACCCGAGGGTAACCTTGAAAAAGAGCAGTGAGGAAAAATCTTCACACTGGGCAGAGTTTAGGGCATCTGATTTCCATGGAAAGAGAACCAGCCAGTGCAGAGAGTGTATACACACTAACGGTCAGCAGTGGATGACCAGATTGACTGATCAAGACCTGGAAGAAGACAGCTTGGAAGATGGGATGCAGCGGGGCCAGGTGTGTGGGTGCATCTAGAGGGCACTGAGTCTGAAGAGGTTTATAATACATATTACTACCCGAGAGTACCATGGCAGAGGACTTCAACAACCGAGGAGACAGAATGATTTGACTGGTTGATGTCTGCCAGCTTCTGTCGTGGTCCACACGGGTGCTGGCACAATGGCCCAGATGAGGATGCAGCTATGGTGGCAGAAAGGGAGATTATTCATGGTCCAAAGCATTGGCTCTCATTCACCAAGGCAGATCTGGCTACGTCCTCTACCGTACATCCAAACTTCCAGCAACAGAGACCCACGCTTAGTTCTTTATACAGAAATGTCCCCTGAGAGATGACTAATGACTAGGTGCCATGGAAGAGAGAGCAAATGATTTTGACTGAAATAAGCAAATGTGCCAGAAACAGGTTTGCCTTTCCCGCCCATAGGGTCTCAGCCAGCATCACTTTTCAGCAGCGTGCAGAATGTTGGCTATACCAACACAAGATCCCACAGACGATTTCATTAAAGTAGGGAACCTGCCTCACAGTGAAAGACGTGTGGCAGTGAGTATACCACATGGATCTATTGGGCCCCTCAGAAACTGCACAGTGCAGAAGCTCTTCACAAGAAGGTGATGCGATGTCCATCAAAGGCACAACCGAAAGGCCAGTTCAAAGACAATCTGCAGCAATGGGGCAGAACGAAACGCAAGTAGGATCCACCCTAAATCAATGACCCATGGATGCTACTATGTCCCAAACTTATATACAAGGAAAGAAAAGTAAAGGTTAGCAGGAACCCACATACCGTAACTCCTAGAGACGCATTCCAGGAATTTATGCCTCCTGCCTCTTACGACTCTGGGTCTAAAGATTTAGAAGCCCTGGTTCCTAAAGAAGGAATCTTTCCACCAGAGGAAGTCACCTCCCTTCTCAGGAAGCATCTTGTAGACAAAGCAAAGGCCCAGCCTTGTCCCCACTGTGAAGGGCTGTCCTGGCTCCAATGTCATGGATTTGGGGGCAGCCCAGCTCCCCCTCCAGATAATTCTGACTCGAATATTGTTTTTCACTATCATTCAGTTCAAAATATTTTCAGATTATTATCATCATTTCTATCTAATCAACGGAATATTAACAGTGTCTTGCTGGATATCCAAACATTGTAGCACGTTTTGTTTATCCTGCCATTAGTGATTTCTGGATTAATCATGTTGTGGTCAGCATAGTCCACAGGATTTCAACCCTTTGAAATAAGCTAAGACTCATTACAGCCCAGCAAAAAGTCTACTTTGGGAAACGGTTCATGCGCCCACGGGAAGAATGTGCATTCTATAGTTTGGATGTGATGTCTATATATGCCAAATAGATAAAGCACACTAATTGAGTTGTTTAAATCTAGGACATATCCATTGCCTTTTTCTGCTCATTCTTGCAGTTATTAAAACAGGTATGTTAAAATCTTGGATCGTGGTTGCATCAGGACCTGAAAGTTGGCATTCAGGGTTGGAACACCAATATTGCTGCTCAGTATTTGCAAACATAGTTGTGTAAATTTTCTTGAGTTACTGAAAACTTGAGTAAAGTATATTGCAGTTGGTAAAGATATCCTAGGACTTCACCTTTGTTTGAAATATTCAAATAAAACATGCCTTCTTTTCCTAATGTGTTATTGAATACTGAGGTCATTAGATGCCCACTGTCACAGAAGTCTCTGCTCATTTTTTTGGAACACGTAAGTTGCAATTGTAAAAATTTTCTATCGAATGGAAATGTCTAGAAATCCATGCATCCCCTTTGAGGTTGTGCATTCCAATGACAACGAGATCCATGAAGCAAGCTCACTAGCATCCTCACCCTATTTCTAAGACTCTCACTACATCGTATTCTCTCACAGTGACAGGCTTGTGACCTGGGCTCAGGAGAGACACAGTGAGGTGCTGAATGCACAGCAGGAATCTGGGCTCCAGAAACAGCTTGGCCCCTAACCAGCACTGTGATCGAGGACAAGTATTTTGATCCCTATGGAGGATCAGTGCTTTATTTATGAAATGGATTGTTTTTGTCTTAGATCAGTGTTTTCCTGTTTTTTTTTTTTTTTTTCCTTTCTCTGAACTACCCAAGAAAAGCCTTTGGAACAGAGGTGCTGAATCCATCATGTGGGGCCGTGTTGGAGGTGGAGGTTAGTGGGCCCCCTTCAGGGATGCTGGTTCTCTGAGATTCTGGTTTCTGATACGGCACGTGGGGATCTGATGTCCAAGAAAATCGCTTTAGAAACAGCATAACCTGGGAATCTGAGAGAACTCCAGCTTCCCCCTCAGTCCTGTTTTAACCAAAGCAGCTCTGCTTTCATCTTTTTTACGTGTTAGATTTGGCATAAGATTTCATTTGAGAATAGAATTCCATTTCCAAATATATATATATTTGAAAACCAACACGGTAATGAAATGTGAATTTCCTACAACTGTCTGGTGTCTAAGCAGCACTTGGTGATGTATGACTTATAGATTATTTTTGGAAGACAGGTGTGATTAGGTCACTTCAAAATTCTCAAATTCTAAGGCGCTTTGTTCACTCCAATTCCTTCCTGTTATATTCCATATCTTCAAGATTACGTTCAAACGTCCATGTGAACGTGTTCTGTCAGAGCAAATTTCTTCAAGCATTAAAGCAATGCCAACGTAAATTTGGGGATTGTCTAAGTGAGCTGGAGGTCACGATGGGATAAATGTGATCGCAAATCCTAGTGCCAATTATAGGTGATCAGGAAGATCAAATCCTTGTCAACCCGGGCCCTCTCTACAGCAGACTGCCGACGGTGGGGGCTGAAGGTAGCCGACATTACTCGTGGCTGCCCAGAGTTGGGGTGAATAGCATGTTGAGGGCTCAGCAGGGCACACTGGAATGGACACTGGAATGGAACACTTCACCCCAGAGTGCAGCCATCAACCGCGTGACCTGAGATACACAGGTTAATCTTCCTGCGTCCTTGACTTAGTTATCTCTAAGTAACACGTTTGTTCTCCTTAACTTCCAGGATCGCTGGATGGGCAAAAAATGAGGTCATGTGTGTAAAGGAGATTTATAAGCTGTAAATAAACTAAAAATATTAAAAGAAATTGATGCATAAGCTTCGCACGAACTTAAGTCCACACCCAGAATCTTTAGAATATTTGGACCTAAAACACTCAGGCAACAGATGAAATAAAAATTAGGGAGCAGCTTTAATGCGGCATTTAACATGGTCATTGTTACCGTGAACCCCTTCTCCATTAAGCTCAGCAGGGCATGCGTTCACTGCAGTGGATGATCATGTCCCATTAAGGTTGTCACATGGAGAGCAGTGAGGCAGAAAGACGGCAACAACCTCTTTTAAAGACCTAACGGACTGGGGCGCTTGGCAATTGTAGGCAGCCCCAGCGTGGATCCCAAAGGTCAAGTCAACTTTCATATAAACCTTTTCAAGGTTTTGGCAGTGTTTTGTTTTGTTTTACTACAGTGTAAATTCCCGGAAAACTTGGGCTGATTTCAGATGCTGTCCCTCTCTAGTAGGTCTTTAATCGCTGCTTGCTTACACTTGGAATTAAATCTTATTTCTTTTGTAATTCTTTATTTGGAACTCAGAAAAATGGATATCACACAGTTGATACTGAATAACTACTCACCGATTTGCATTGGAAAAAACAGAATTTTCATTAGTAGAATTATTTCTTCATCTTTCTATAAAAGAAAAAAATGATGCATAGCTAATAATGATGGGTAAACCAGTTTATAAAGAGAAACCCTCTTTCTCAATGAAGTAATGTTTTGCTCTGTCATTTCATTTCTCTATTTAGGGGAGGAAAATTAAAATTAAAAAAGAATCCTCACATTTTCAGGGGTAAGTTGAACAGATCTGAAGCCAGAGAGGAATTCCACTCCATCCACTGCCCTGGGCGATGTCATCTCAACACGACAGACTTTTTTTCAAATTTTTCATCTCAGCCATCCCTCCAGGAGAGGAAAGCCCAGTGTTTTATGTGGCAGAGGCAGTACCTACTGGGGGGAATTATCTTTTCAGGGGAGCTTGTCTATCCCGACAAGCTCAGGGATCACCACTGAGGGTTGTGAAGTGAATGCTTTGTCTTGGTCATTAAGCTGGAAGGCTGGGCAAGCTCAGTAATTAAAAAGCTCACTTCACTTGAGTGGAGAGGGCTGCTGCAGCCAGTGGCGTTGGCCAGACTGCTCTGAGCGGGCGGGACGTTTCCAGCTGCGAGAGGTTTTTAAAGTTTAACTTGAAAACATGCTTGGAGCCTCTGATCCCATCAGGTGGCTGCTTGTCAAATATGTTCTTCCACCATTAGCTGATCTAGGGAATAATTTGTCTGCCCTTCAAAAAAAATTAAGTGACAGTGTAGGCTTTCCCAGGCAAGAAATAGCAGCCTGCAGGACTGTTGGAAAATGTAGCTGGCTGGACCATGAAAAGAAAATTAACCACTGTCATCGGAATTGCACTTCTTTTTACTCTATTCAAGAAAAGACCTGGGGCTGGCCCTGTGGCCAAGTGGTTAAGTTCACGCGTGCTGCTTCAGCAGCCCAGGATTCGCGCATTTGGATCCTGGGTAGACCTACACACTGCTCATCAGGCCATGCTGTGGCGGCATCCCACACAGAAAAACTAGAATGACCTACACCCGGGATATACAACATGTCCTGGGGCTTTGGGGAGGAAAAAAAGAAAAAAGAAAAGACCTTCTTTACAATTTCATCAAAATCAATAGTTTTACTTCTAAACTGTAGAGTGGATGTTGAATCTTCCTGATGTGGCAAGATGATTCCAGGTTCTTAACATGCTCTTAAAAATGGCGTAATCCAAAAGAAAAGGACTATTAATTTGTTTGCAAAAAGTCTTTTCCTTGTTGTGCTTCATCAAAGAATTTACCTAGTAACTACTGCAAAATTATTCTTGAGCATAAAATATTTTGAAAGAGCAATCAATTTACAATAATACCTAAACAGAATTAAAACAGGTAAATAGGGCCTAGGCCTGTGGATAATTAGAATGTATTTATTGAGTCCTGTGTTGAACAAGGTGGGGAAACTCAGACGTATAAAGTTATCCTCAAAAGATGCTTACAAACAAGCTGAGAGAAAAAGATGAAAGTACGAACACAATATCAAGAACACAGTAAGTTACAGGATACTGAAATGATTCGTTCATAACTCTTAGACTTTACAGACCAATCTGGCCCTGGGGAGTTGAAGGATTCTCACAGAGGACATGAGACTCTTTCCGTTGGTCAGTTTTCTGAACCATGGAAGCTGACCAAATGTTTTCTCCAGGCAGGCAACTCTGTTTAGTTGCCCAGAGTCCTGGCGTTTTGAATCTGACTGTGCAAATCAGGTGGAACTCCATCAGTGGCAACAGCCAATATTTCCAAATGGCAAATGGCGGGGGGGATTAGGAAAGCAAAGTTGCCAAATGGAGGAGTAACAGCCTGCCCCCATTCATCTCTCTAAACAGACGACTCTTAGAAATCCCCCCACTTTTGTTCTGCAATCTTCTAAACCCTTTCTATCAGGTTTTGAAAAAAGACATTTATCTATACCATCGTTTGTAGAGTATCAAAACTGTAAGCATACCAACAAAGTGAAATCACAGGAAGGACCAGCATAAGAAAATGATCACTACCTTCAGGGCACATCTAAGAGTTTCTCTAGAGGATTCAGCATGGCTCTGTCTTAATCACTTAATTAAGGAAGTGGCATTTCACAGCAACATCTACAGGCAGAACAGGGAGCAGTTTTCAATCCAGGAGAGTCTCTCAAAGAATAATAAATGTGAAAGATTGTTTCCCTAACATATGCAAATTCCCTCTTCCCTCACTATGTTTTGTTTACCTAGTGCAATTATTAGAGACGATGGGAAGCCATCATTCACCCCTTCAGCGAGCATCCACTAAGCCCCATAAGAAATATGTCTATGTCATCATTGGATGTGCAGTCATGGGCCATGTTCTTTGTTCTCGGTTAACACAGGCACCTACGCAAGGTCCTCCTCACAAACGCCACTGTATAGAAGGTGGATGCTGTACAGAATGTGTTGCAGTGGTGAGGCATGAGGGAGCTGAAAGAGACAAAAGTGAGTTACCTAATTTAAAAATTCACACTGCGATTTGCATTCGTGTGTATCTGCTATATAACAAACCACCACAAAATCTCAGTGGTATACAAAAATAAGCATTCATTTTTTTTCAGATGTCTTTGGATTGGGAAATTTTGGTTGGGTTCAATTGGATGGCTCAGTTGAGTAGAAGTGGTGGTTTGCTGGGGCAGCGCAGGTCCACACGTCTCTCATCCTCTTTCTAGCACTATGGGCTAACCTGGGCATATTTTTCTCCTGGTTGTGGCAGACACGCCAATGGAAACACATGAGGCCAAGGTTTGGGATTGGCTGGTTGGAGTTTTTCCTCATTCTACTGATCAAATAGAGTTATGTGGCCAGGGAGTCAAGTGATGCAGAGGTATACTCTACCCCTTTCGTGAGAGGCAGTAGAAAGTCACATAGAAAAGGAGGTGGATTTAGGGAAGGTAAGAAACAGGGGTCAATATTGTACTGGGGCATATTGTCTTTGTGACAAACTTCCTGAATCCAAGACTTGAAGTAAACACCAAATCACACTTACCTCTTCAGCATATTTACAACTGTTTTCCTTTCTGTCTTTCTTCCTTCTCCTCCTCCTCCCCCTCCTCCTCCTCCCCCTCCCCCTCCTCCTCCTCCTCCTCCTTCTTTTTTGCTGAGGAAGATTCACCCTGAGCCAACATCTGCTGCCAATCTTCCTTTTTGTATGTGAACTGTCACCACAGTATGGCCACTGACAGACAAGTGGTGTAAGTCGATGCCTGGGAACCAAACCTAGGCCACTGAAGCAGAATGCACCAAACGTAACCAGTGGCCATCAGGTCTGGCCCTACAACAGTTTTTTAACCAGTGGTGAAGCTATATCACCGATGATGAAACACTAACAACAGAGCATCTACCAGCATTAGAACAACGCAGGAAAGCTCCCCTGAGATACATCTGTGTGAAGAATGACCAGGATCAGCAAGTCCATACTGTTCAATGAACTCATATGGCTCATGCAATGAACTCATATGGCTAATGATAAGAATCCCATGGAAAATTCATATGTGAAGAATCTCTTAAAAACTGATGCTGTGTGTCATTAGCTCTCAGCTCATGCATCACAAAATTAAAGGCATTTCAATCAGCTGTAGAATTAGACGTAAGTTTGACTGTTAGGATACACACATCACCTGTCCACACAGGCTGGAGGACACGCAGTGTAGGTTTTGCAGGTACATGTGGTCAAAGGGTGAGCATCCTTTTTCTCTGCGACCCTGACATGCTAATGTGCCTACAAGAGACTCATCTTCGAATGGAAAGAATTGAAAACTGTGGATCCCTTCTGCGATAATTATATTCCAAACAAGATGTCATGTTCTTTTCGGTTCTAGTTTGAGCTGTACTGGCTTTCCACCCAAACTGATATGTGCCAGGGGGGTTCTTAAAAGTCCAGGACAACTTTAACTCACTTTTTATTTGCATCATTAGCATAAATACTCTTTCTAGGGTGCAAGGATTTCTTTGACATTATAAATAGTGTTTTGTTGGATTGTCAGACAAAGAAAATGCCCATATGGCAGGAAATGGTTGACTTAACAATGATCCATATCAAAGAGGGGGCTATTTAAAATTCCATCTCCTTTCCTAAGCTAGTTGACCCCCTTTGCAGATTCATACTTGGACGTGTGTAGGAAAAGGTCACACCTATGATCCGGAGCAGGTACTGACCAGGTCAGTTTAACTGGGGACCTAGCAGCGTCATTTCACTCTGCCAAAAATGAGGTGTGGCCATGTCTTACCCCTTGTGTTGTCTGAGACGTTATTTCTGTTTCACGTTCCTTAGAAAAGACATGGGGGGCTCTTGAAATGTCCCGCGCTGTCCATATGTCTACCTAAAAACTGCTGGCAACTTCCCCAAGACAGCCCAACACGGCCTGTTCCAGGATATTAGGACAGTTTTCCAAAGCTGAAAACGAACAGCCTTTGCTTCCTGAAACCGACGGCTCCATGGAGGAAACTTCCACCCCCAAAACAAAGACAACTGTCCCCAAATCTTCTGCTCCTTTTATTAAATTAAAAATGTATAAAGGGAGGGAAGCCAAGACAGTCTGAAACAGCAGAATATGCCTTTAAAATTCTGAATAGATGACCATAAAATGTGTCATCAGAAAGGAAAAAACATGCTAATTCCAAGTTCATTAATAACTAGAAACAAAAGGTCTTAATTTTTGCCTATATTTTATAATCTTTCTTGAAAAGGTGAATACTAATAAACTCCTTGATTTCTTGAGACTACATTATTACATTATTACTTTAAAAAACAATTTCAATTATTACTAAGATTATTACTTTAAAAAAATAATTTCAATGGCTTGATGATGTTTCTTACCGAAGTGACAGAAGGAATGATGAAAGTGGAAAAGAAAAAGGAAATTAACAGAGAGAATCAGAACTGAAGAACATCCTTTTTCTCATTAGTGTTGTACAAATGGGATTGTCAATCCTGACACAGATATCTTCTGTTAGTTACAAGAAATAAAGAAAATGTAATCAGTGTATTTGTGGAACAGCAAAGATGGTATTAAGCTACTTAAGTCATTAAACTGCTACTCTAGCATTAAAATTTGAAAGAAAAATCTTAGAATGGCATGCCTATTTGCAGAAGCTCCAAGTTCAGAACTTGGCGTTCACCATGAACCACCGTATCCGAACACCTATAAGTTTAGTTCCTTATAATGCAGATTTATGCGAACTCTGAGTTTAAGCAAAAACATAAGGAGAAAAATGGAACCAACAACGGAGGTGGTCACCTTTGACGAGCCCAGTTTCTGCAGTTCTGAAAAGTGTGGAAAGGAAATAAGACTAATTTCTACTTGAACGTGTAGCCAGTGGTAGGTTATATGTAGGGTTTTGTCAATGCAAATCAGAAAATCACATGATCTGAAAACGAATTTGGGGCCAATTCAGATCATTCAGACAAGACTAGCAATCTTCATGTTTCTGTTGGTCTCAGCACACAGGTGACAGGAGGCCAACTTGTTCCACACTTAGAGTTGACCTGGATGCATCCAAAGGGGAAACGGGCATGTTTCCTCTCTCAAGGGGCGTGGCACATATGTAATTTTCTCATGCAGATCCTCTGTTGTTTTTCAGTCTCTCGTTGACCTAGTGAAGCAGGGAACAGTTCTGTGGAAACTTGAAAGCAGCCCTGGGTTATAGACACGCTCACTCACTCCACAAACGCATATCAGGCTCCAAACATCGGCCAGGCATGGTGTTGAGATAACGGACAGCAGTGAAAAGGACAATGTTTCTGTTCTCTTAAGATTTGTGGACTGGCTCATGGAATGCACAAATAGCTGGTGTGTTGATATTGAAAGATGCCTAAAGGAAGGCAACAATCACAGATAGTCTAACAGGAAAGCACAGGGACACTGAACACTCTCGGAGCAGAAAAGGCTCTCAGAGGAGCTGAAAATCTATTGTCACCAAGGAGAATCAGGGTGATGTTGGCACAGGGAGTGGAGAGGGAGAGAGAGAAATAGTGAGATGTGTATGGAACCCTATTCTGGTTTTCTGTTCTTGGTGAGTTGATGGAGTCTGTACACTGGGGGAATGGGAAGCAATTCTGATTTTTTGTCAAATGGCTGCAAATGGCAATAGTTATCATTGTGCATGCAGAAATGCCTGAGCTAGCCCTACAAGACTGTCTTAGATTAGACTCTTTTGATCAAAGGTATAGCCTTTTCTAAACAGTTTAATGGCCTATCATCTCAATCTCTTTGGATCAAGATAAGACATTTAATAACGTTTACCCTTTTTTTAACCTTTAAGAGTGTTGCTGGGGATCCAATGTTTGTTCTGGTATTAAAATTTTATTTTGCAATTAAAAACTTCTACCACTTACCCTTCTTTCTTTTAAAAAGATAATGGTTAGGATATAAATACTTGGTCCAAAATGATTGGCGTTATGATCCCTTAAAACCTCATAGTTTACAAAATATATGAATTTTTGTATTGAAATAATAACAAAGACACAAGTCAGTGTCTTCTTAGATTATCCACTTATGCTCTTTATACTTGGCAGCAAAAGTATTCGGTATTTTTCTACTTTTTCTTCCATTTTACAGTGTAAAAGTGATCTGATATAACTTTATATTCTCTAATTTGGACAAGATCAATGTAGATGTAGAAATTTTATTTGAAAATTGTCTGCATTTTCCTCAAAGTATGTTATTCTTCTCTGTCTCAAGGGCTGTTTTTTTATAGCTTTTCACTGTGTTCTTTTTCTTCTGTAATCAGCAATGTCATTCCATATCTGGCACAAGATAACTGAATATTGACAGAAGTTTTAAGCAGAGTTCTATTAAAATATAGAACTTTGATGGGGCCAGCCCGGTGGTGCAGCGGTTAAGTGTGCACGTTCCGCTTCTTGGCGGCCCAGGGTTCGCAAGTTCGGATCCCGGGTGTGGACATGGCACCGCTTGGCAAGCCATGCTGTGGCAGGCATCCCACATATAAAGTAGAGGAAGATGGGCACAGATGTTAGCTCAGGGCCAGTCTTCCTCAGCAAAAAAGAGGAGGATTGGCAGTAGTTAGCTCAGGGCTAATCTTCCTCGAAATATATATATATATAGAACTTTCCCTAATAAAATAATTAGTAATCTCTTCTCAGCCATAATTTTTAAAAATACCCTCTCTGATTCTGGCACATTTCAAAATCAATTGGGAGATGGGAGGAGAGTTAAAACATGTAAGGTAATCACACCACAACTCCATCCTTAAATTCTCAATCTTTTCTCCTCAAAGGATATTTCTGATTTTTTAATTTCAGTAGACTCTTGAATAGATTCGTTCTGAATGCTCACCTCAACTCAGTGTAGGTCAGTGTTGCCCATAACGCAATTCCTCCTATAACAGATATTGCCTAAAAACATCCTCAATTTTCGCACCACTCATTCAGTGCCTTTTATCACAGTGCAACTCTCTGGATTGTGGTATAAAAGCAAAGCAAAGTTCCTGTGTGTTCCAGTAAACACTTAGTTTTAATGTGGTGAATTGTAAAATCTATTAACCTTTCTACTTAATAGTTATTAATATCAGTATGCATCATTAGTTGCAGCAAAAAGAAGCTTTATTGAGCCAGCTCTGGTGGCCCACCAGTCAAAGTTCTGTGCACTCCCCTTCGGTGGCCCAGTTTAGGTTCCCGTGTGTGGAACCAGAGCACTCAGCAGTCAAGCGGCCATGCTGTGGCGGCGGCTTACACAGAAGAACCAGAAGAACTTAGAACTATACACAACTATGTACTGGGGCTTTGGAGGGGAATAAAGAAGAAAAGAGTAGGAAGATTGACAACAGATGTTAGTTTAGAGGAATCTTTCTCTGACCAAAAAAACCCACTTTAATATTGATCACAATTGGGCAGCACACCTCTGAGGTGCTGTGACATCCTGATCATGAAACCCTGACCCAGAACAAATGATGTCTCTGACAGACAGGGTGTGCATTTTGGATAAGTTTCACTTGATGGCAAGGGTAAGCTGTTACAGAAGCAGTGGCTGGATCCACTGGGTTGGAAGACACTTCTCATGGCTCTCGTGTTCCTCCCCACTTCAATCCATCTGAGCAAAGGATTGTTAGACCAGCAAACAAGCCCTCTAAGTTAGAGATCATGAATCCCTCTGGGAGGTTTGAGATACGTCTCCTTTGGTGGGGACACCCCAGGATGATAAACCAAGAGATCCTGCCCCTCTCTCTTTGAGAAGTTGGCTTACTTTCTGGGATAACGAAATTTTTCTCATCAGAGGAGAGGCCATTTAGAGGCGATAGCAGTCCAAAAGAAAATAACAAAACAAAACACAGACTCCTAATTTAGGGGTCCCTTCCACATAGTGCCGTCCACTTCTCCTATCATATCATCCCATGGGAAGTGGGACATGAGGAACCGATGCAGGTGATTACTCTGGCCGCTTCTTTGTGCTGGGAGCAACACACAGTGTCATTCTCTGACCCTGGGGTCATCTGTCAGCATACGTCCAGGAAATTGTGGCTGGCAAACTTGTTAGCTTGCAGGCAGAGTAAAATTTCAGACCCTTTACAGTTTCAGACTTAACACATTTGTGCACAAATAAAACACAAATGCTCTAGAGCAAAATATAAAAGACATAGAGTACCCAGATCCAAAATAGTGAAGAAACGACTGACAGATTCACTCCTATTTCTACGACTCCAAACTTCATACGCATGATGCCTGGGACCAGAGAAATTTAAACATTATTCAAAGTCTCTGTACAGTTTCTATGCTAATTATATTTACGGCATTGTCTCCTGAGCAACTCGTCAAAAGAGAGAAGAAATTAGAAAAAAGCGTCAGGTGGCTTGGAGTCGGGATTTTCAAGGTCAAGATTTGGAAATAGCAAATACATCAAAGGAGGCAAATCAGGTACCAGTGATATCTAAATTAGGATGTCAAGACAGATTTAAGATCAGAGGTCAGAAGCCTGAAATGGCATAAGAAGGATACTTAAGCTGACACATGATAGAGCTTCAAAGGAAATAATGACAAGGAGGAACGGCGAGAGTTTAAATACCACTTGTAGCTGGTAGAGAGCCCTGCTTTCTCCCTGCTCTGGATCCTCAGAGGCTCCTTCAGACAACAATAAAGTTGAAACTATCCTTCACATGAGTCTGAACCTGAAGCTTGGAGCTCAGTGACTGACACATTATCTCTGAGTTCCACCATTTGGGCTTTGAGAAGGCATTCAGCTCAGAATTTCAGACTGACATCTAATCTGGATAAAAGGAGTTACTTTAAGTATCACTGTGTAACATTAACTCCCAATCCACAACAACACTTTACAGCCTCTGGACAAACACTGATACTCCCTCCTGGGCTGTCTCTCGAATAGCGTGCTGCATTTCTTCCTCTAAATGCAAGTGTGCATTTATTTTACAAGAAATTTGCTTTCATTTAGAAGTTGCTTTGTAAAATTTGCTTATGAGATTAACCGGAACCGGAATCATTTATTTTTTCTCGAGTCTTGCTGTTAAGAAAAGTATTGCATAAGGAAATGAGTTTATTTTTAATCATGAAACAGAAGTTCAAACTCAGTGAATGTAATGGAAAAACCCCAGCAATTTGTTTTGTCAGGCTTTTCCTTGAGATTTTGATACCAAGGTATTTGTCCTTAATTTACCTCTAATGCTGAAACTTTATAACATCCCAGTTCTTCTGCATGAACAACTTTATTTTGTAGGAAAAAATATGGTTTTGCAGTCTTTTCATATCATTGCCTTGGCAACTGAATCCTACATCTTTTATTGTTTTTCAAATCTCACCACATTTGAAATAAGCATCTTCAAAGATAATAATGCTGAATGCTTATTTATTGCTGGCTGTGGGCTGGGTACTCTTCTAAGTGTTTTATACGTATTATCTCAAGGACCGTGAGATCTATGTCCCCATTTAACAGGTGAAGAATTTGAAGCATGAGAGGTTAACCTCTCTGCTCAAATTCACCAAGAGGATTGTGCAAGAATTTACATTTCAACCAAAGTCGGACCCTAACTCGCAGACCCATAACCACTGTTCCCAATGTCTCTACCAGTGCCCCAATGGCATGCTAATGAAAAAATTTATATTGTAAAAATAAAAGGCAAAATAAAACAGACACACCTAAAATATGGAAAGTAATTTCACTCCACATTTAAGATAATTCACACAACTGGGAAAAGTTTCCAAGGATTATATCTTGAATAAGGAAGAATTTTTTAAATAGACAGCCAATGTAGTCAAATATCTGAAAAAACTGTAGAATTAAGACTGGCTTTTGTGTCTGTGAATTTCTGGAGGAATAAAGATCATACCGTAAGAAAATTGTTGGGTGGTAAAAGTGGTATTTAGTTATCAATCTGTGACTTTAATGTGTATCCATTTGCCTTCCCTCGCCGCCATCAGCTTCGAATAGTCCACATCTCAAAGAACCCAACCCATCACCACATAGTTATGGTCTCTCTCTTTCTTACTCATGCATCCAATTTACCACCAATGGTAAATCATTTGGTATCAATGGTAAATCCGTCATTTTGCCTCCTAACTTTCTTTCAGATTTTTCTGGTTCTCTTCATCTCCAACAGCACCAGCCTTTTGAAGATGCCACCATCTCCTCCTGGGCAACTGAAATTTTCTCCTAAGTGTTCAACTCCCATTCTCTGCCACCAATTCGTTTTCCACACTGCATCCAGAGTGATGGTTTCAAAACACGAAGCTGATTGTGTCCTTAATGGTTAATATAATCCAGTTGCTTTCTATCAATTTAAAAATGAAAACAAATCTCTTTAACATGGCCTCTGCTCCCTGTGTCCTCCAGCTCCTCTCTGCCTCCAACTCCCCCTTGAGGAAAATAGGTGTCTGTCAGCTCCAGCCACACAGACCTCAGGTCCTCCGACCTCTGTCATGTTTCCTCCCTCTGTGGGCCTTTCCACATGCTCTTCACAGTAGATGAAAGAATCTTGTCTTTCTTCTTTGTCTACTTAATGCTACACAGTCAGGAGACCTTAATTAATTAATACTAATGCAATAGTTGAAAATTGTCACCGGAAGAAAGTTTTTATTTAATTAACAAATTTGGAAGACAGAAATTGAAAGTATTATCTAAGACATAAGTATCTAAATCTTCCAGTTCCAATTAAATGATGAATAATTGCAAAGCTTCAAGGCAAAAACTTGTTCTTCGTCCACTGTCAAAATGAGTATGGGTTGAAACTGCTTTATAAAGCAAATATAGTTGTGGTTTCAGAACCTGTAAAAGAAAACTAAATGAAATACTATATCATTTAAGATTACAAAATATCACAAGTATAAATGGAATATCCTACCAAAAATCTGTCAGGTTTATCCCACAAATGGAAAGACGTTTCCTAGGAAAACTCATAATATTATTAGTCTCATTATAAACCAATAGTGAGAAGTCTTACAAACGTCCCAAAATATATTCGAAAATGAATATTAAAATTTATTTTTGGATGAGTTGATTACAAAGAACCACGGAAAGAACTTTATACAGGCAGGAGATACTGGAGAAAAGTCTAGCTAAAGGAGCATCTTTCTCATCACAGAGAAAAAATAGTGGTGGCGGGGAGGGTCCCTGTGCCATTAGAACTTGAGCTTTGCCTCGGGACCAGCAGTGAATGCACAATGCCATTCAAGATGAATGAAAAAGGGGGCCAGACAAATAGGGTACCATGAACATTTATAATCTGAGAGAAATATTTAGCATTCTTTGGAGGGTCTATGCCTACTTTTTAACTGCTTTTGCTTTTGTCCAACATGCAATGACTAAGGGGCCACTTTAAACAGAAACTCTCATGGGAAATGCTGCACTTACCCTCTCCCCTGACATTACTTCTGCTGGATGACTCAGCTATTGCTACAAACTTCTTCAGGGTTTGTAATTATAACCCTTTTGCACTTAACAATTCTGCTCATCTTTTGCAGATGTCAGCTCTTTTACCGTGTTAATACTCCTGTTCCTCCTTCGTGAAGATAACGTACAAAAGTAAGCAAAATGAAGAGGTTCACAGCATCTTTGTCTTCATTGCATTAAACTATAACAATTACACATCACCTCTTGGTTTAAACATGTGTAGTTATGCTGCATGAATACTATAGTATTTTGTCTGGACTGGAATATTAAGCATTGACACTAAATGTACTTTCAGGGGCTGACCTGGGGGCACAGCAGTTAAGTGTGCACGTTCCACTTTGGCAGCCCAGGGTTCACTGGTTTGGATCCCCTTGTGGACATGGCACCGCTTGGCAAGCCCTGCCGTGTTAGGCGTCCCACATATATAAAGTAGAGGAAGATGGGCACCGATGTTAGCTCAGGGCCAGCCTTCCTCAGCAAAAAGAGGAGGATTGGCAGCAGTTATCTCAGGGCTAATTTTCCTCAAAAACAAAAAGAAAAGAAAAGAAATGTATTTTCAGAGCAGCCTCAGTATGTTTTTACAAACTTAATAACAAGGGTTTAATAAAATCCTTTTGGCAATGCATTGTTCTCCCTCTCTTATACGTAGTATAATAATAGCTTTGACATTTGTGTGGCCACTTGTAAGTTGGGTTATTTCCTGGAGCCATCTCCCTATGATGCTCTGAGGAGCACTGATGTCACTGACGGGAGGGCCTTTTCCCTGTAGGAGGCTGAAGATCACTTTGGACTAGGGGTTGGATGGTTGGCTCCTCAGGCTGGGAAGATAGCACAGTGGCTCACAGATGGAGTTGAGCTTACTTTATTTCCTTAGGAAGGATGTCTGATGTTCCTCTTCTTGGAGTACCTGCCTTTCCAAGTCACACCTGAGCATTCCCAGCATCCCGAGTTCTTTGTGGTACCCAGTGTGGACCCAGCGAAGCCCGACACCAGCTCCATCACTCACTCCCTCTTTGTAACTATCCAGGGCTTGTCCTGGATGGACAGCGAATTTTCTATTTTTGCAACTTCTTAAACACAAGTTTCATATGGTAAATGGGAGAAACTACAAAAACATATTATGTCAACCAACCAAAGACTGAGGAAGAACTATTTCCTGCACAGTAACTGAATTCAGACTGGTTTTTTTGTGTTATTTTACTAGCAATATCTAATTACACTAATCTACATCATGAAAGGATAGGCACATACATAGGAAACATAATTGAAAGACAAATATATCTACATGTCACTCCATAATTTACCAAAATATTTGAAAGATAATTTATTTAATGATAAGCATTCAATTGACTTAATACCATTCTATTTTTGGTGTAAAAAGAGTATTATAAAGTTTTTAAAAGTTATTCTGCCTGAGACATAACTTTATTGACAACTTGCAACGTTTTTTTATTTTATATTTATTGACTTTATACATGTTGTTTCAGGATGCTTTGTATTTCTCACTTGCAAGACGTTTACTTACAAATAAAATAGGGTAAAATATGAAAATTCTTTGAGCCTTGTCCAGCACATCATAGTGATGAAAAATTAGCTTCCCTGCCAGTCTCCCCCACAGCCTATTCGTAACAGAGGAGCACTGTGTTCTTTTCATTCTCTGAAATCCAGCACTGCCATGAATAGGTGGGACAAAACTACATTAATTTTTGACCAAAGTAGCAAGCTATTTATTTTAGAATTGCTGAACTATAACTATTTTATTGCTAATAAAAACCAGAGCGTTCTGGGTGATGCCAGAGTATGGTGGGCTAAATCGGTGTTCTGAAGAGGCTGAGTAAAAATGTTCAGAGAGAAAAATGCCTGGTCCTTGTCAGATTCAGAAGCAATTCTAAATATGTTCTAAGCATTCTGGGCATTTGATAATGAAGAAAAACAACCAACAAAATTCACAGAAGTCTGTGTAGCAATGTTGAAAAAAGTGTTTATGAAAACACTTGATTTAGATATAACACCTGTTCTAAAAATTTGTTTTTCTTAATTGAAGTTTTATTTACATGCATTGGTGCTAAAAAGTCTTTATTAAAATCAGAACTCTCAAAGTATCACAATATTTTTAGTCAATTAAATAACTATGCTGACACATAATTATATTCTCTACTCTTTACATAAATTAATTTAATGATCACACTCTCTATAAATCTAGGATATTGTTATCCCAATTTTATATATAAAGCATCTGAAGTTGGAGAGGGATGACTCAAGATCCCACAAAGATTCCTCAAACCCACTTTTACTAACCAAAGAGGAAATATGTTAAAGGATGCTCACAGGTGTGATGGAGATCTTCAAAACAGGAATGGAAAGGCGAAAATTAAGGGCATCTGAGGACCAGGCTGCAAGAAGAACAAGGGCAGGCCTGAGGAGGCAGTGTCTCTCACACTGTGCGGACCCGCCTTCTGCAGTTGCTGCTCTGTTCTTCCCCAGATGCGTCTGACGGTCCACATTTAGTCCCACATCCACCTTCAGCAAGAAGGGACACAAAGCACAATTTCCTTCAGCTTTTGAGTTAGAGGATTGTACCAGAAACTACACAGTCATCACGTGCATACTCTTTTTCCCAAAAAGAAGGAGGTACTAGTAGAAAGCGGGAATAGATATTAAAGAACAAAACAGTAAATCCACCAAAAATAGCCATCAATTGTGTGTTAATTCTGAGGCACGTTTAGCACACATATGATCTACAATTCTCATAACTATCTGGCCTGACACATGTCTTAGTCCCTTTGGGCTGCTATAAGAGAATACCCAGACTGTGTGGATTTAAACAACAGACATTCCTTTCGTTCATTTCTGAGTCCTGGAGGTTGAAGTCCAAGCTCAAGGCGCAGGCGGATTCCGTGTCTGGTAAGAACCTGCTTCCTGGGTCATAGATCTCATCTTCTTGCTACGTCCTCACCTGGTGGAAGGGGCCAGGGAGCTGTCTGGGGTCTCTTTATAAAGATACTAATCATCATGGGGCCTCCACCGTCATGATCTGATCCTCTCCCAAAGGCCCCACATCCTAACACCGTCACCGTGGGGGTTAGGTTTCAGCATACGAACTCTGGGGGACACAAACATGGAGTCTACAGAAACACATATTATTATCCTGTTTTATGGATAAGAAAACCTTGCCTCAGGGATATGAGTAAATTTGTTGAAAGGGAAACATTGAATTAGCAGCAGAATTAGGAGTCAAACAAGGACTATCCAAATCCTAATCAATGTTTTTCACTCCCATTTGATTACTCCATTGATAATTTACAGCAAAGCCATGCCTTTCCAAAAGAGAAAATATAAGTGTGGCATTGGCCCCCATTTAACAGTATCAGAGGTTTATACTTTGTGATGCTACACCATGTCAGCCTGCAGCTGTCTGTGGACAAAGAGCCCAGAAATAATTTATTCTTCAGGGAGGGCTCCTCTTGCCCTCACGATGCTGTTCTTCTCTTCATACCTCTAGGCACTTTCTTTGAATTCTTAGGAGCACAACTTTCTAAGTCACTCAAGCTGACATCCTTCATGACCTGCCAAAGGCAAAAAAATAAACAGAGCTTTACTATTGAGGAGTTCTGACAACGGGCTTCTTGAGGAAGAGTGAAGCTTTTCATTAGGTGAAAAGGGAAAGCAAGTCATTTTATGTAGGGAAAAATGTTCTCAGAAAAAAAGCAGTGAAACTGCAATGTTAGCCACTCCATTTTACAGATTTCAAATTTGACCCATTTCGCCATTGTTTAGAACAAGGGGCATAATAAAAAGGCATGTTTAGTGCTGGAATACAGCATCAAATATTTAACCCAGCCTTGAAATGAGGTCCCTTTGTAGTGCTACTGAAAACAGAGGTGACTACGACTCGGACTGTGATAAACACATCCTCTCAGAAACACAGAATTTAATTATTTAATGCAACATAAAACTTATGAAATTTTGGTAAATTTTTAAATGTAACTTCCAAAAATAAATTCTATACTAACGATTTAGTAATTTAGAGATAGAAGGCTGCTCAAAGAGCCTTGTTACTATATTTTCGGGTCCCTAGACATAGCTGCCCAGGGATGCAGGAGAAAATGCCTAGTTCAGAAATATAAAACTATTTTCAAAGGTAGAGAGCAGACTTTGTTCATTTTTGTTTATTTTTAAATAGACTGGATATTCAGAACAGC
Organism: Equus asinus; assembly: GCF_041296235.1. Lineage (NCBI taxonomy): Eukaryota > Metazoa > Chordata > Mammalia > Perissodactyla > Equidae > Equus > Equus asinus. The sequence goes on from NC_091818.1 coordinate 44,254,573, forward strand.
ATTAGATTTACACAAAAATTGAGAAAGTAGTACAGAGAGCTCCCGTATAGGCTGCACCCAGTTTCCCCTACTGTTAGCATCTTACTTTAATACGGTACGATTGCCAGAATTAATGAACCGATATTGGACCATTGTTATTCACTAAAGTCCATGCTTTATTCAGATACCTTAGTTTTTCCCTAATGCCCTTTGCCTGCCCCAGATCCCGTCTAGGACACCACATGACATTTAGGTCCCATGTCTCCTTAGGCTCCTCTTGGCTAGGACAATTTCTCAGACTTTCTTTGTTTTTGATGACCTCGACAGTCTTGAGGAATGCTGCAGAGGCATTCTGTAGAATGTCTTTCTGTTGGAATTTGCCTGATTTTTTTCTTCATGATTAGACTGTTCTTTCTTTGTTTTGCTTGTTTTGTTACGGGGTAGAAAGACCACAGAGATCAAGCACCATTTCCATCTTTTTTTTTTCTTGAGGAAGATTGTCACTGAGCTAACATTGGTGCCAATCTTCCTCTACTTTTTATGTGGGATGCTGCCACAGTGTGACTTGATGAGAGGTGAGCAGGTCTGCACCTGGGATCCAAATCCTTGAACTCTGTGCTGCCAAAGTGGAGTGTTCGAACATAACCACTGTGCCGCCGGGCCAGCCACCATTTCCATCATATTTTATCCAGGGCACATACTACCAATGTGATTTATCACTGTTGATGCTGACCTTGACCACCTGGCTTAGCTGGGATTTGTCGGGTTTCTGCACCACAGAGTTACTCTTCCCCCACTCTCTTAGTATCATGTACTCTTTGGAAGAAAGACCCTGTGCACGGCTCACACTTCAGGAATGAGGAGTTGTGCTCTCCCTCCTTGAGAGTAGAGTGCGTTATTTAGATTATTTTTGCATAAGAGATTTAATCTCTTATCCTCCTTTTATTTATTTATTCAGCTTAAATTATTCCTGCTTTGGCCATTGGGAGCTCTTTCCATTGGCTCCGTATCCTTTTGACATACCCATAGATGTGTGTGTGTGTGTGAATGTTTAGCACTTCCTTACTTTCTTCCACGAGATGCTCCAGGTGCATCTTGTATATTTCTTGCTCCAGCCCTCGAATCAGCCATTTATTAAAGGAGCCTTGACTGGTTTATTAGAGAATGGTATTAGAAACCCAGATCCAGGTACTAGGTGTGCTTGTCCAAACTGGGGTGTCAGTGCCTCTAGGTTCTCTCATCTGACAAAGCAAGGGTTTATTTGTGTGTATATTAATGATATTATAAATGATACATATATCTATAAATGTTTCTCTATGTAACCATGATGGTCTATATTAAGCTCAACATGAGTCCATCCTGATGTCTCCAGCTCTAAGCCATCATCCTGTAGACCATTCTACCTCTTCCCCTGGCTTATCTATGAATTCCTGCTCCTACTCCAATAATGAGAAGCCTGACTCCTCCCATTCATCATCCATTTAACTGCTTACCTAGTTCCAGTAGACCTGTAATTAACAAGCAGAATCATTAACCCAAACTTTGTGAGAAACAACTTTCTCAACGAGAGCACAGTCATTCTGTATGGCTCCTTCTGCCTTTCATTTTACTGTTTCCACTAATTTCCAAAGTTCCTGAGGTCAGCACCTTCTCTGTCCTTCATTTATTTTTAACTCAAAAAGAATCCTATAACTTCCAGTCAGGATGGCATTATAGTTTCATATTCCAAGGTGATCTTCTGTTGCAAACAAACATTAGAAATGACAAATTAAAACGAAACCTATCTTAAGGAAGCATTATGCCCTCCAAGGCGAAAGAAAGTCCCCAGAGCTTTTGAGTCAGGACCTGGGGCTGCATGTGAAATATCCACACACTTTCCCCAGACCATGAAGTGCTTTTTAAGACCCAGTTGTGGACTGTGGAACATGAGAAGTGTGGGGAGAAAATGAAAAATAAAAACTTCCGGAGAAGGAACAAAGAGCATAGAGAAACGAAAGTCAAAGGGAAGGGGCGAGACAGAGAGAGAGAGAAAATTTCACTGGGTTTAACAAAAATAACAATAACAGTTGAGTGATTTGAAAATGGTGTATCAAAAGATGTAAAATACCTTGAACTAAACAAACCCAGCAAATTATAACACAAATCAAACCAACAGAATGGCAGAAAGAAATGAAGAAGACAATGAAAAATAATAGTTTAGAAATCTAAGAAAGTAAAAAATATAGATGGAAACATTAACATTAACTCAACAAATAAAGTACATTTAAGCACCCACAAAGCAGAAATTATTGAATTTGAAGATGGTATGGAGAATTCCGCTAGAATAAAGCAAAAGAAATCAAATAAATAAATTCCCATTGAAATACGCCAACTTTTTATTCCTTTTGTCAACTCGTTCTTTTACCTTTCAAAACATATTCATCCTAGTTATTGTGACGTCCTTCCTTGCTCACCGCTTCCTTGCGTGTCTAGTAATTGTTTCCTGTTTGCCCCACAGTGTGGACAATACAGCGTAGAAAGTCTACATTGTTCCATGTCTGGTGATCTTTCTTGTAGGCAGTTACACTGCTGGGGACTCAAGTGGTCCAGGCGTACTTAGAGTGGATCTATTTCTGTTTTGCTCTTATCCTCAGAGTATAGCACTCAACCAGGGGAAGCGAAATGAGAACCTGAGAACCGAGGGATCTTAGGGAAAAAACAGAAGGAGAACAAGAAACAAGCAGCAGAGTATGTGAGCTGAGGATGGAAATGAAGAATGTGGACAGACCGCAGCAAACAGAGAACTTTGATCAAGTTAAGCATATAAAGTCAAACAACAAACTGAGTTTCAAAGAGGAAAGGAGAGAGGTGAAAAGAAGAAGTCACCTAATTTTATTGCTGCTCATTTTAGAAAAATTTATTGATAAGGTCTAAGCAAAGAGTAGCTGAAGGCGTCATATAAGGTATAAAAGAATAACACTAGCATACGCTTAAAGATAGAAATTGACAAATTTAAAAAATGAAAGCATTATTAAAGATTCTAAAATTTATCGTCCCTCTCTTCTGCCTTAGCTTCAGAAAATATAATAAAATATGTGGCAGGATTTAGAACATGTCGACAGTGAAAATGCACTTAATTCGAGTAATAAGAGAAGTAATAAGAGAAGTGTGGATCCCAAAGCAAAACCCAAGTAGATTCTATATGAGAAGCAAACCACACACGGCTAATTCCAGTTATTTTAATTTCTCAAGAGTAAAATGATGGGCAAACTTTACGAGGCAAACGAAAGTAAACCCGATGTGTGTTGTTCTTTTCAGACAAATGTGAAAGGAGACTCAAAAGCATTGCAAGAAAACAGGGAGGGTACTAGAGCTCAGTACATGTACAGGTCACTGTGAACAGAGGGTGCCCTTGAATGTCCATGCGTAAAAAAGCATAGCACTGGCATTCATAAAGTAAAGGTTATAGGAATAACTAGGAAAACCTAGACAAAAGCGCACTAATATTAAGATATGAAGTGAACAAAAGGAAATAAGAATTTGGGAGACTGAAGAGCACATGAAGCTCCATCTTATGGAGATAGATAGACGGATGAAGGACAGATATAGATTTAGGTATATAGAATTCTGCATGTTCTAGTGCACACTTTTTGTTTTAAGAACTCATGGAAAATTTATGGAAACTGACCATATATCAAGCCATTAAAAAACTCAGTATTTCCCACTCCACAGAAAAATAAGATCGTAATCAAATAAAAACACTATTTTCCACTCTTTGGCCAAAGGGAAAAATACAAGAAATAAGAATTAAAAATTACTTAAGTACTCACTAAAAATGATTGAAAAAAGTTTACTAAAGTAAACTAAAGACACACAGAAGCAAGCAATTAGTGAAAATACAAGCAGAACACAGAAGAACAGAAGATCAAATATATTAATCAAAACATGTGGTTCTCAAAACTTTTTTTATGAGCATGTAAACCATCAGTTTAAGTAATCAAGAAAAAGATGAAGAAAAAGATAGCCAAAATAATCGTAAGCGGGTATAACTTCAGAAATGAGAAACTTTAAAATACAAAAGGTACTTTGCAAAAGTATACGTTCAATATTAAAACCTTATGAAGTTATCCTCTTGGAAAAATGCTTTCCAACACTGATCCATGAAGAGATACTATGTGTAACTGAATCTGTTGCGACAAAAGAAACTGAGTGTTTATCAAAGTGCGACCTTCCCCACAAAAAGCTCACACCTGTTACGTCACAGAGGAATCCTATCAAACTATGACTGCAGGAATCTAAAGCAGCGCAAAGATGGAAAATGTTACAATTGTTTTCAAGAAGTTTGCAACATAAAAACACAACAATAAAATACGCACAATAAAATAAAATTGCAACAATTTCCATAGTAAACCTCAGTGCTGGAAACGTATGTGAAATATTAGCATTCAGCAGCCAGTATTACCTCAAAGGAATACTGCATCACTACCAAGTGAGATTTACACAGTAATGAAAAGATAATCTGATAGTAACAGAATTCCTCACATTAACAGAACCAAGGAGAAAAATATCACATGATGCTGAAAATGCGCTTGATAAAATTTAGTGACTGTACTTTGTTAAAGAAAATACTGCCAAAAGGAGTTTGTGGATATAACTTAGAATGAAATACATTTGTTTCAATCCAAATAATACTATGAAACCTCAAGAATTAAAACTTGAAGCACTTCCGGGAAAGTCAGAGACAAAGCAGGCTTTCTACTTTACTACTATTATTTAAAGAGAAAAGAAAAGCAAGCAAGAGTAAGAACACAGTAATTCCCATTTAAGGGAATTTATCCTGCAGAAATTTGTGCACACGTGCAAAATGATGTATGCACATGATCGTGTATTGCTGTGTTCTATTAATTACCAAGACCAGAAACAAGCAGTGTCCATGGATGGGTCTGTAGAATAAAGCCTCTAATACACCCCACAATGGGACAGACAGGGGAGTGGAGGCCCCTGGGCCCCTCATCGTGTCCTCAGCTCAGGTGGCTTCCGTCGGCTGCTGCAGTGGAGGGGTCCGAGAAGGGGAAGGCCCCCGGGGACGCGCACCTGCCTCCTTTCTCAGCTTTCCTGCCTCTGCACCTTCTCCTGGACTCCTGAAGACATTTTGCCCAGATTGGAAAGGGCTCCAACTTCCTAATCTTTGGGGTCGTTTCTGTTTCGGAGGTTTCTGTGTAAGTCTTTTAGAATGACAGATGTTCAGAAGGCCACTCCTTGGGCACGACAAGAGGCCTGGGCACGGTTCTTCAAGTCGCACTATGCATTTTGAACCAATGGGCACTGTATTATGCTGCGTCCCTGACTGAACAGACGGCTACAGCAGAGGTAGGATGGCCTCTCTCATCAGAATCCCAGTGATCTGTTGGGGAGTCTGTGCTTCCTGTGGCTGCGACATGAAGCTCTGATGGGTGAGGCATCCTGCTTCTGGGGACTGAACTCTTCAAGAAGAGAACACAACAGACACTCCACTAAACCTGAAGCTCTGCCTGCCAACGGATCGTTGCAGGCTGGTGTGTGTTCGAATCCCACCGATTAAAATTATTGGCAATTGTGATATCGAACCTGAAGTGAGTTCGCTCACCCATTGCGCAGCAAGCCAATCTCTGACACCGGGTGCAGTGGAAGAAAGTAGGAACTTTCTTATTGCACAGCACTGGGCAAGGAGAGAGGGCAGCTAATGCTGAAATCGCAAACTCCCCAAAAAGCTAAAAGGAAGGGTTTTTATTTGGGGTTTTATGTAGGGGAGGGGGAGCATATGGCCTTGCTGGTTCGGAGCTTTCCCACTAGCCTGTATTTGGCCTTGAGACACTTGCAGAGAGGAGGGAGCCCGTGACCTTGCTGGTCAGCAGCTTTCCCACCAGTCTGTATCTCTTTGTGGGGGGGAGATGATCCAGGTGCTTGATCTTGGCGGTGTCTGTCTTCACGGAGGATTAGTGGATTCTGGATCCAGGAAGCCAGAGAATAAGCAGGGAAAGAGTGCTTTGGTCTTAACCCCATATATGCTGGGTTTAATGTTGGGAAACATATCAGGGTCAGTATCAATTGCAGTAGCAGCACAAAGTGTCTGACCACGGGACACAGGAGCCACGAGGTCCCGTGGGTTTTTCTTGGCCTTGAATGCACGTATTTTCCTAAATCCCCTGTCCTTTGTGTCATTACTGAGTGACAAAGTGCCTAAGTTTATCCTTCTACAACAATCTATTATTCATAGAAAAGGCATTTGTAAAATAGTGCTGAAAAAATATAATCCGAGGGTTCGAAAAATTCCCTTCAAATATTGAGAACATACCAAGGAGATTAAAGACATCCGCGTTAGTCCTCAGGGTGACAGGGCAGGAATTTGACGTTTGTGATCTCTTTTTTCTCTTTTGCTATGGTTCAGAGTCCAAAGATTTTCCAAAAGCTGTAAACACTCTCAAAAAGGAGTTACAACACAGTGAGGGAAACTGACCCTGAAACTTGTGAGGAGCGAGGCTTTCTGCTACGTAATGGGGACAAGAAGGGTCCTCGAGGATCCTTACTCTGAATTCTTCCACTTCCGAGATCACTGTCACTTGACCCCCACAGGCTGGCTTGGCCAGTAACCAGTGACTCACACCCCACAGCATGAAGTTCTGACAGATCCCACTGGCCAAGCCACCCAGACCAGCACCAACAAACACTGCCTGAGAGTGAGGGAGTCTCGAATGGTGTAGACGAATGATGATGGATATGGACATAAATTATGGAGCCAGTTCAGCTGGAGGTGTGTTTTGTCACACTCGTCTTTCTGTCCTCTTTTTTTTTCCTCAAATAATCACAACTTTCACCTCCTTAAAGAATCTGTCACAAGACAGAGTGCATATTATGTGGGGCAAGCCTGGGTCTTGGCAACGCATGGGTGGACCCCAGCCATCCGTGTCAATGCTTTGCTGTGTGCCTTCAGATCTCATTGGTCCCGTGCAAGCTGTTGGCTCCAATCTTCCCACAATCACCTGCAACCCTGCCTGGGGGATTTCTCTGGCTGCAAGAAATCCTTGGCCTGCCAAGAGTTCCAGAGAGTTATAGCCTCAAGAAGCAGCCCTAGCAAATGACAGATGGGAGCTAATAGAAAATTTCTTCCTCTCCCTTGCCCTTATGGTAAGTCAGAGGAGTGGTTTCCTATGTGAAGGGGCACAAAGGGGTCCCTGAGGTTCTGGAAATGATCTGTATCATGATCTGGGTAGTGGTTACTTGGATTTATATGTGGAACCAATCCATCCAGCTGTACAATTAAGATTTTTGCACTTCACTGTGTATATTGTACCCAAGACGTTTAAATTAAAAAAAATATACATAGATAGGCTTCCAATCCAGGATAATTGATTGAACTCGAAGATTATTCTCTCAAACTTCATGAAATTCCATGGAAACAAATGTACAGAAAATAAACAGACACATTTATAATAGCAAACAGAACTAGAGTGGAAATAAACTTCTGCCAGCCAGAAGGTGGTTGACGTCAAGCTGGGAATGAGATGAAACAGAAGAACAGACAGATCAGAGTACACGTCAAGAGGTCTTCAACAGAGGTGGTTACCAAGCACCCTGAAAGAACCCAGGAGAAATTTACAAGAAATATTAGGAGTTACATAGGACCATATCAGGTCCTTAGTCAACTAATAGGCTAAAGGAATTCTCAAAAAGATAGGAATAGCTAAGCTTTACAGAGATGTTGCTTGATGGTACCTACACCTCTTCTGCAAGTGCATATGTTAAATCATCATCTTTGAATGCAGAGTCCTTAAAAGAACGGATGACTTTTGAAGTCAATCCTGGTACATCTTCAGCAGATTTATGTCTTTTGAGTTCCATGTGGTCACTGTACACAAAGGTGGATGGTAATTGCCAAAAAATATTTTTTGCAGGGTGCATAATTATCTTCTGTGTGTATGTGTTTGTTTTTTAGGAGAAGATATTTAGTGTTTAATTTTTCACTAAACATATTCTTTCATTTTTAGCTCATTGCTGCCCAAAAGGCTTATTAAATATATTGTTGTAGATTTATACCATATAATAAATGGCAGTTCTGCTGTATTGAGAATGTCAGGTTATTTTGTATGCACTTTATGGTAAGACTAGCTATGCCAATACTTGCCCACCTATTTTTAGAGCAGTTAACCCATAATTTCCTGGTTTACTATGCGCCTCTGCATGCATTTCACAGGCTTCCACATAGATCAAGCACAGGGCGTGACCAGCAGGAAGAGCTGCAGCCCAAAAAGCTAATGTAGCATCTCAGGAGAGGGGAGATGGGACTCCGGTAGTGATTTTTCAGATTGAACCAAAATTAAGAGTAAGATCCCTCTTCACAGCAGAAACTAGAACCACAAAGTAGAAATCCACATACCTATCCTATCTGCCTTATTTTGATAAAATTTAAAACATCACATTGTTGAAATTAAAAAATAATAATAAAATGGAGCAAATTCTAAACCAGAAAAGATGTCAGGACAATAGGCAGAAGCTGGGCTGTGTGGCTAGCCTATATATAAAGGTATTATTTAGAATTTTAGAGGTGGGCACTCCAAGATTCACAAAGAAATTGTGGAAATAACGGAGCTAGTAAAAGATAGTGTGTGCATTTTTGGACTCAATAAACATTTTAATGTTGCTGCAAATACAAAATGTGTGTATCTACATCTATACAGAGAAAGATAGATGATAGACAGATGCTATACATACAGATGTAGATATATAGATACAGACATAAATGTAGATATTGATGTAAATACAGACATATAAATATGGATAGACACACTATGGTTAGGTTGAAGTAATGAGACCATACTTGACTATAGTTTGGTAAGTTATTAGTTATCTAAGTGCCGGATCATGACATTCTAATTGAGTTGACAAGATCACTGGAAGGAGATCTGCAGAGACTCACTAAACTGTCCTCCTGGGTCCGTACGAGGCTCTCTCTGCTGTGATCGCTCATTGTCTGACATGCAGAATGAGCCTTATCCCGAATTATACCCACTTTTTGTTTAATGGAATTACGTCTTACTCCTCAAGGACAAAAGATTGAGTACTTTGTTGTTTTATTCTTGCTGTGTCTAGTGAAGCGCTCATTCCCAATGGGCCATCGATAAACACTTGTCCAGATTGAATTGTGCTTCCTCTGGATGATGAAAGCCAATTCATAGTTCTCATCACCGTGAGAGAGCTGATCAGATGTCAGAAAGAAAACACATGGAAATGAAGGGCTCACCTCGGAAAGTAAGGGGTTAAGACACATTTAATTAGCTGCCTTGCTCAGTTCCACATCTCACTCAACGTTTTCTGCTCCTTACGAGGAAAGAAACAAATGCAGTGTTAGAAACTATATCATCTCAATGTCTCATACTTTAAGATGCTGAAGTTATCATCTGTTAATAATAACTGTATATGCTGAGGAAAGGCAAATGCATTTGTAACTTTTAGGTTGTTTTGAGGTCAAAACTTCATTATCCACCAAGATCCCATATATTATATATAATGTATTGATAGGGAATAAAGAAAAACTTTTCAAAATTTAAGGTAACATGTATTATGGTTATTATGTAATGAATCCATTTATTAATGAGACATATAAAATTAATACTGTCTAAAAATAGCTAAGGCAGCACTCAAATATTGATTTTCTGGGGTGTCTTATATTCTTCATTATTAGGGTTTTTAATGAACATTAAAAATCCTCAGTTACTTCAAGAAAACTTCCAACTTAATAAAATATGAATCGAGAATATATACTTCCTGTATAAATTGCAATTTACATGAAAAAAGTATATATAATATACACTATATATTTTATCTTTATATATATCTATTAATATCATATATGTTATATATCTCCTATTGTTCACACTTTTAGTCTAAACTTAATTATATTGGTCTAATGCAGTAAAGTTTCCTTCCTATCAATGTAGAAAATCAACCAAATGTATGATAATATTGACCTATTTCTCAGTATTATGCAAAATAAATTATCTGACGGGCTGGCTCAGTGGTGTAGTGGTTGGGTTTGTGTACTCTGCTTCAGTGGCCTGGGGTTCATGGGTTCCAATCCTGGGCAGGGACCTGTACACCTTATCAAGCCATGCTGTGGTGGCATCCCACATATAAGATAGAGGAAGATTGGCACAGATGTTATCTCAGGGCCAATCTTCCTCACCAAAATAATAATAATAAAATCATAGAATCTATTAACATAAACACAAGGTATTATCACCTAAAAGGACCAAATAAGAGAAAAATATGAGAAGAATCTTATTTCAGAATGTATCTAATCCACAGTAAAAACAAAAAATAAAAATAAATCCTTCGTGCTAATTCAGAAATTTTGATATGACCAATGACTGCTAATTTTAATGTAAAGAATTTTGAGCAATCACATAGTGGATATATGTGCAGGCTATATACTGCAATATTTACTCTACTTCCAATAATTACTCATTGAAAAATTCTCAAAGAAAAGATTGTAATTTTTCTAGCCATAGACAGAAAAAAAGGGAGCTGATTATACTTTCTAGTAACTTTGATAACTCTTCAAGAGAAGATACTCAGTGTATATCCAGTTGCCATGAGATGCCATATTCAAAATAACGACAAGTCCTTTGATTATTATCTGCATCATAAAATTATGTGTGGCAGATAGAAAAGCAAAGGAAAAAATTCTCAAAGTAAAAATAAAACAGAACAAAAACAAATAAAACCACATACAGACAAACAGTCGACGCTTACCGGGTAAGAACGATACAGAATGAGGCCACTGGAAATATGGACAAGGAGATGTACGGTTAGTGAATACGTCTTAGGAGGACCCTCGCTTTCCCAGGGGACATCCACAGCCTCAGATTCCAGAGAGCAGACGCCAAATTCCATCATTTCCCCCAAAGCCCCGGGCCCTGGACTCACAGCTGCATCCAAAGCTCTTGACTCTACAGCAGAAACCCTTTCTAAAAGGACAGAGCAAGCATCCAAAGGTGGGCAGACAGGCCGTCTTAATAATGTGAACTTTAATGACACTTCTCCAGCTCATAACATAATTGTAGCATCACCGTTCATGCCTCTAAAATTAAGTAAATGTCACGTTTGTACTGGGCTCCTTTTTTACAGCCCAATGGGGCGTTTTATGTTCACTAATGTAGCACCACTATAATGCGTATTCTTTATTAGCATTAATACACACAGAAAGTCTATGCTGTGCCAGATCTGAAGGTGTTATTACAGCGAAAATTGCATTAATAATCCCCTGATAAAGTTTTCCCAAATAGGAGGGAATTGTATAGTTTATAATGGACACCTCCTAAAATTGAGCTATAGACCAGGCAGATCCAGCCAAATGAAATGTGACACATAATGTGTCCAGAGGAACCAACAAACTTTTATCTTTGTGGTTTGCTCAGATATGTAGTAAAAGATTAGATTTGATGAATTTGGCATAAATTACATAATAACACTAATTGAATTTGTAATAATGGAATAATTTCACTCAAATTCTTGCAAATAAATCTGTGACTCTTTTTTCCCCAATTCCCTCAAACTGCTATTAATATCTTTAAATTACTGTATGTGTAAGAATACCATGAAAACACTACGAACCATCCCACAAACAGTGCGTGATAACAAAGTGGGGAGGAAGTGGAGATGCTGAAAACATGTTCAGTCTTGCAGTAGGAAATTATGTGCCAACTTCTGAATCTGTCCTGTGAGCACAGAACGAACAGGAGGGGCTCATCATTTCCTGAAGAAAGATGTTGCCTCTCATTCATGATTGTGTCCCAAACCTAGCATTTTTCTGATTTTTTTTTTTTTGCCCCTAATAGGTGGTCCAAACTAAGTATGATAAAAAGAGATTATAAATTCAGGTCACCAGATGTGCCCTTCCTATTTCACGAATTCTCATCTTACACAGGACATAACACCATCTTGACAGACTTTGTCAATCTTTGAAAAGAATATTAACTGTGCCTGAAAGATGTTTTCTTTTCATTATGAGAAGGGTGAAATGCACAAATGTATTAGGGCAGGAGAATGTAGAGGTCTTGCAGAGTGCCTCTACTCTATAGTCTTTACTTCTGATAACTATTTTAAAGTGAGCCAGTGCACTGATGAAGCCACAGAATTTGGAGTGCTCTCATTTTTTGTTCCCTGGGATCCTCACCTCTGTCTGTTCCACAGATACCCAATGTGTTGGGATCCATCTGAGGCTCTAAGCATACTGACATGTACCACTTATTACCCTCTCTAAATCTCCTTGGAACTGGGTTCTCATGCTTCTTCAAAGCATTCATTTACCATCTGATAACAGTATGAAAATGGTGTTTATGTTTGAATCTGTCATGGATGCGCTAAACGTTTTAACTATATTTAGCATATGTAGTTATGGTTCAAAACAATCTAACCCCCATAAAAGTTCAAGATCATGAGTCACGCTAAACCATTTACTCAGACACAGACTGTGGGAGGTTAATTAGAAATAAACTGACAGCATCATATGCCTTCACTAGAAATGCTAGAAAAGTGTCAGAGATGATGAGCTGTTTTTCTTTTTTTCTTCAAGTTGTTAGAGGAAAAAGAATTAAAAACCCTACTCCTGGAAAAGAAAAGAGTGCTCAGCAGAAAATAATTTCTCTTGGAGTGAAGAATTGAACCACATGAAATCAAGAGTTGTGTTTCTTAGTAACGGTGACTTGAAGCATTGTGCTGGTGTTATGTGTTGATTCTTTCAAAAACAACTAAGAATAGACTGAGCTAGAAACAAGTTAGATTAAATTGAAGCAAATTGAAAGGTTACGATAAATTTTTCATTAATGAAGACGTTGGCGAAGGAAGTGGAGATGGATCTAAAAGGTGAAGCTTGTGTCCTATAGTTATAAATATTGACTCTGGAGTTTTTGGTGAAAGTCAAATTCTTCAAAACCTGAAACCAGAAGTAGGTAAGATAGAACACAAAAAGAAGTAATGGGCTGATGTTAAAAAAATGACAGGTAATAAGTAAATGTAGATAATAGAATAATAAGTGGCATATAGATGGCAAGCTAGAAGGAAATGTTGCCACAGAAACAGAACTTAAGAAAAGAAAGTGTGGGTAATTCATGTTGAAAACTTAGAATGAATAGGCAGAAAGGTGTGGCGGTCACTCAGCACAGCTGTCTTCACTTCACAAACAGTATTTATAATGTCTCCTGATGTCACCATAGTTCTTCGACACAGATGTAACAAGAGTAAGAACCACCAACAAATAAAAAGAGGAAAGAAAGAGAAAGACTCCATGACACACTAACTACAAAAAGCCAAAAAAAAGACTTTGTTTTCAAATAACTGACTTTAAGCTTGCATGCTTAATAATAACTGCTACCTAATTTTTAATGGAATAGTAATGATTATTTTTTAAATAAAGGACATAAACTCATTGTGGAGATTCAAGCAAGGCATAAAATATAAGCAAGAAAATAAATCATCCCAAATTCTAGCACCAGTTGTATAATTTTTATCAGGTAATTATTAATCAAGCAATTCTCTGTGTGTTGTTTGAGTCTGTGTAAATAAAAACTGAAGGATAGTTGAGAGAGCCATACTTCACCAGTAAAGGGAATTGGGGTCTATGTAGTATTTTGATATCTTAATTTAATTTTATTTGAATTCCACATTAGGGTTAAAGTTAAGTTAAACTGAAAGGATAATTGAACTTCAGGGAAAAGTTTCTTCATAAGAGCATATGTCCTGAGTGACCATTCTACAGATAGAAAGAAATAAAAGAAAAAACATAAAGAGAGCAGAGCAAATGTGTGATTCTTGTTCCTTGTTTTACTACCATGTGTTATTTTGTTATGAAAGAAAGGAAATTCAATCCTTGACCCTTTGTCCTGCTCTCCGCAATTCCTGCTATTTTTGTTGGTTTTATTATTTTGCTTACTTTGTCAACAATTATATTATCTGTTCCTTCTGTGACCAAAACGTTCTTAATTATTTAGAACAGCTTTATATTTTCATGCTCAACATTACTCTGTTTATCGCAGTTTCTCCATTCGTGTCTGAATTTTTCATCTTCCTTCTTAACTCCCCGGATTTTGTCTCTGAGCTGATGCTTCAGGTCACCATTAATGCCTCTTGCCTATGACCATGTACGGTTGAGCGTAGCTGTCTTCTTTGTTGAGATGTTGTGCCTGAATGGAAACCTAGCAGCATGTACTGTTCTTGCATGGTCACACTTTTATTCCTGAGAACTATATGGATACAGACCCTTTGTCTTTGGGCACAGAATGCTGCTGTGAAATGTCTGACCTGAAACTGACTACCCTCCTGCATGCCAGCATCCTGGAGCACACTGTAAGTTTGGGCAGTGTGTTAGTCATCTTGGGCTGTGTGGCAAATACCATAAACTGGGGGCTTAAACAACAGAAATTTGTTTTTTCACAGTTCTGGAGGCCAGAAGTCCAAGATCAAGGTGATTTCTCCTGAGGTCTCTCTCCTTGGCTTGTAGATGACTGTCTCCTCCCACCTGTTTGTCTAGGGATTTCTCCCTTTATCTTTGACATCTTGCTATTTTGTAGGTTAGTTCTGTAACAATGTTCCTCAGGTCTTGAGTTTGAATCTTTAAGCTATTTTGTCATCTCATTTTTTAAAAATCTCTTCTGAACTCCATATTACTAATATACTAATAATCTATTGTGAATTATCTGTGAGGGATTTCATTCAAATTCTTGTTTTATGTTTTCTATTGCATGTAATTCATTTTATTTTGCATAATTTTATTATTTTATTTTTCCTTTTCTTATATTTGACTCTTTTCTCATAGTACACTGTTAATCTGAGATTAAAAAATCTGTAACGGAGTGAAATTTTTCTTACGTACTCTTCAATTTTCCTAAAAGTAGTTTAAAATCATTAATTTATGCAACAGCAAGGGTGAAATTGTCCCATTCCATAATGTCATCCTCACTCTCCATACCATGTCAAACTCATAATTTATGTATCTATGGATTTTATGTTTTATTTTTCTTTGCTATTGTTTGCTAAAAAGGGAACAGATAGATAAGTTTAAAAGAGTTTTAATTTACTAGTTAATTGATAAAGAATGCAAAATCATAAAAAGTAATCTTTTTTAATTATTGAGTTTTCTCTCATAACATTTAAACCTAGTCATTATAAAAATTCCAAAACATTCAAAGTTGGTACATAATATTTTCTCTTTTCCTGAAAATCATCTGAATTAGACTATGAATTCATAAAAAAGATCACAATTTTACACAAAATGAGTGAAATTAGTAATAGACATTAAAATTACATTAAAATACATTAAAGACTGGGGAACTAGTTTTGAAAAGTGCACTGTTAATTCATTGTTAAACAAAACATTCAGATAGTGGAATTACTACTTGGGATAATTATCTGTGTTGGTGGTAGTTGTAGCTTTTTTTAGTTTTTATTTTCAAAAAGACACCACCCTAAATCATTTGATATATTAGAACAGTTTCTCTAAATTTAAGCTAATGATATTTCTGTGCTTTGTGTAGAAATAACATCATTATTCTCTTAGAATAACTGATATAAGACAGGTAAACAGTTGGATCTATAACTGCCGATAGATCAAAGTGAGACAAAGCTCGGGGAAGGCTGCCCAGTTCTTCCCCAAATGTTTTGTTCAGGCAAATCTAAAAATGCTTTAATGTGAACTTTTATCATTGCTGTTTCTTAAAATATGTAGAAGGACAACTAGCATATTATATGGTTATTAGTAAGTTAACTTTCCCCCAGATATAAAGAAATATATATATGTATGTATTTGATAGCTTACTGTATATATAAATACATAGCTTATATATACTATATATATGTACTACTATATACTATATATGTGTGTGTGTATAGATATATATAGCTTACAAAACCACTTGTAAGTCCCTACAAAATTAGTCTTGTATCTCAAGATAGAAAAATTATAATGCACCAGTGATTTTCCAGTTCTGGCTAGACTAACTCAATAATCAAAGAATGTTCACTTTGTTATCTCATACATTTAGAATTCTATAGGTTAGCTTGTTCTGTGCTTCTGGTCCAGCTTGGCTGACCATTTCTGGGCTCAGTCGTACATCTCTGCCCTAGCTGGCTGGTCACTGGGAAGAGTACTCTAGGGCGGCCCCAACCAAGACGACCCAGTGCTGCTCCATGTGAACTCTCATCCTGCAGCAGACCCATCTGGAAGGTTATCAGAGTACAGGCAGAGGTCCAAATGAAAGCTAGAAGAACCCACATGACAGCAAGCAGAAGGGAACAAGGCCTCCAGGGGCCAGGCTCAGAGTGACACACATATATTCATGCACCATTCTGTCCTCCAAGCCTAATTCACAGGGTGAGAAAATAGAATCCATCTGGGATGGGAGGAACTGCTCATACTGAAAAGGGCAAGAGGCAAGGAGGCCATTAATTATGGCTGTCGATGCCATTGATCTACCATCACCCACCCTCTCGCTTCAATTATTCACTTTCTCTCATGTAAAAATGCACTCCAAAGACATTCAAAAGTCTCATTCAATCACTGCATCAGGCTTAAAGTTGAAGACCTTATAGTCTTCATCAGGACCAGATGTGGCTCTTCATCTAGACACAGTGGTGTGCTCATAAATATCAACAACTAACTTTCTAGGGGAAAACAACCCCAATCTGTAGCATCGGCTGATCTCAGTGGTGTAAGTGCTCCCGCCATGGCCAGTTTCAAGGCACCAATATGACGTCACTGAAAGCCAAGTTGAAAAACAATACATCCCCTACTGTCAGGAGGTGGTCCATGGTCTGGAGACTGGGGAACTGAAAAGACAAGTCATTTCCCCCCGCCCTCCAAACATACGATGATGGGACAGGATAACCACAATAAACACGCCCAACTGAAAAGATTCCTTGAAAGGGGGACGAACAAAAAGTACGAAGCAGTCTCTGGCCCTTAGGAATTCTGAAATCCTGCCGGACAGATGCTGACACAACTCCCTTTCTAGGAGGAAGGAGGATGCCTTGATCAGGTCTCCGTTTTCCTGGAACCGACCCCCTTAGTTCTTAATTCAGTCTTTGGGATATCCTTTCTTTCCCACTACCTTAAACAGCTACTTCTGAAGAAATGGTCCATGCTGGCAGCTGGCTCGATTTCTCAGTCTATTGCTGCCCGAGAAAAGCTGGGAGCCCAGAGCTCTTTCTTATTCGGGTAATTTCATCACCTTTCAGTCCATGTTCATGGTCCCTGGGCCTATGCGACACCCATGAACACCTGCGACTTCTCTGTATCTGATTCCATTTCAATCCACTTGAAAAAAGACGAACTCACAATTCTTTCCCAGGTAAACTGCTCTATCTGTGCTCTTTTGGACACATCAGGCTGTTAGGGGATGATCCTTTCATGGCCTTTGTCGAGGTGAAAGTATCTGGTAGGTGCTGCCTCAAACCTCTCAGAGATCGTAACAAAGGTTCTCACTGCCATACAATTGATTTGACCTGTGCCCCACGTTGTATATATGATTTCAAGAGCCCTTTGCTGGCTGGACAGAGACGAAAGATGAGAAACAGCTTTATTTTCCAATCCCACAAGAGCAGGTGTCTATGTGTCCCCTCTAAATTCTAACTACAAACCATCCAGTTCCTTATTTCATTCATCTCTTACTTTTCAAACTTTCCAATATAAATCTGAGGTCAAGCTTTTCCAATATTTTGGCTGGAGATCTCAATAGTCGATTCCAAAAGTTCTTTAGGTCTATTTCCCATCTTTCCAAGTTACTGCAGATGACAGAATTGGAATTATTTCTCAGCCACGTGACATGGTTCCCCACTTTGACGTTTCATATGACAAATTCCTAAGTATTTTTCCTCTACAATTTCCAACACTTTGCTCACAGTTTTTCTCATATTTCCATTTCCAGTCCAAAAGCCAGGGCTGTACACGAAAAGGTTTTTGTGATATTAGCGTCTCACGCCTTAGAACCAACTTCTGTTTCCAGAGGTAATATCCCCAATGTTAATTTGATCTTCTTCCTTTGTTCATAATTTATTTTCTCTATTTGAAAGCTTGTTGATTTCCTCTTCATCCTTAAAATTACAAATTTTCCTAGGATATATGATCTTCTTTTCCTTTCAGATCTGCCCTACACTCAATGAGCCCTTGCAATTTGGAAATCTGAGTACATTTCTACCTCAGACAACTGTTCTTTCGTCAAGTCTTTGATTACCACTCCATCCTCACCTGGGCTTCTCATGGAGAGTTTACATGTCTTGGTTTCATTCTGTTTCATGGCTCTCAGGTTTTCTTTCATAATATTCATTTTTCTTAATAATTTACTCCCTGTCATACAATAATTTCTCATTATGGTCTCCTCAGTCAGTCTTTAAAATCTTATCCGGGTCCTTTTGTTAATCACTATCTTAGATGAATTTATAAAGTTATAATTATTTTCACATGCAATTATTCCTGTTTTACAGTTCTTTTTTTTATAATAGCTTCCTATAGTTTTAACAGTAAATTCTTAATATCAAACGGAGAACAATGTATTACAGGGTTACACATTCCTTTATAGATTTATGTCAGAGGTAGGAGAGGAATAGTTTAGTCTCACTCATTCCAGCTGGTTATTCACCTAAACGTCCATTGATTTTTCATCATGTGCTCAGTATTAACGACAAAGGTATAGAATGGACGTGTCTGCGTGTTGTTAGAGATAATGGAACACCTGGGCAGAGGTTGGCCTGCAGATAATAAACAGGAAGTAATAATTATCTTTTCAGTTGGACCAGTAATAAATGGGCTTTTAAGTCTGCTCTTTTGGTGAAATGAGAGGCCGTTAGGTTTACCATCTTCTTTCAGATATAGCAAATGGCTAAAGCCAGGCTCTTCTATGAGATGTGGTGGGGGGAGCTGCTTCACTGGTCTGTCTGTCAACGGCTGTGGCTAAGAGGACAACGCCCCAGGCTGCAGAGCAAGCCAAGCGCTGGGGAACTTTGTGCCTTGTTGTTTGTTCCTGGATAATGGTGGCAGGGCTAGACTGCTATCCTTCACACACGCTTACCAATTCCATCTCCATGGAGAACCAAAACTTCCCGCACATATCGGGAGGCTTGGCAAAGCTGTGCCATTGCATGAGGTGCCTCAAGTGGGCTGTGGGATGGAGAGGTAGCTTCACGTATGTGCCACCATGCCAGAATCTCCCTATGGTAGACACTTGAGTGTTTCAACTGGATTGTTTTCTCAAGGGTCTGCTCGACTATGAAGATGACTGTGTGAAGCCTTTTAGAGGATATTTGCTATAGGACGTAAGAAGTAAAGAAGTTGTCGAAGTAGCAATATTAATTCCATCTACTTAACAGCTTTCTGGATGACTCACCTTCTCAACTTGAGTATCTATGAAAAGAATGTAAGCATGGATTGTTAAGATCTCACAATGCTATTCTAGTGCTAATTATTTCTTCAGGCTGGGTCTTAGAAACTTCACCTACATCTGAAGTAACCTTTAGCCACTCCAAGTTTCCCGATTCCAGATTTGAACTTGAGTTACTGTCAAGGCCCGAGGCCAGGTTTATCCCTCAGTCCTTCAGAGACTGGAGTCTTTGACACACTACTAGTGAGGACAGCAATATCAGGGCATAGAGAGAAAAGCTTCCCACCCTAGAGACCCCTAAAGCAATTTCATGGAAAAGACTCAATAGCAGAAATTGGGCATAAAGGGAGGACTCTGGGAAAGAGGGGTGAGTTTCTGCCACTGCTACTGCTCAGAAGTCACTTCATAAGGAAAGAGAGCATTGGTTTCAAACATATTTGCCGTTTGTTGACACGAATATGTATAATTTTTGGCTTGTGTTACTTTGAGTCATTCTTAGATTTTAGCACTCAACAAAGCGCTTCCATTGAGCTATTTCTACGAGAACTGAAATAGATATCTAAATGTGGCAACTCATTTTGCATACTGTACGAACATATTTCTTATTGAATTTTGCAGTTTGATGGTATCATAGCTCCCATTTAACTGCCATGCACAAAACATAGAATTTCCCAAGCTTAATTTGCGATGGTAAGAATGTGCTCAGGGTAAGTCTTAGCCCTTACAGTGGGATTTTGTATGTTTTAACCTAATCAAGTTTAATTCTTTCTATGCAGAATTATATAGTGCAGGACATTTAAAAATATCAGAAACTTAGGGGAAAAAGTGTGCTTTAAATGTACATCATAACACAATTGAGCTAAAAATGAAGAGTTTGGGTCTATATTGAAAGTAAGAAGTACTGAAGCCGTCAGAAACAGCATGGTTTCAAAATGTACACTAAATACTAATTTGTGTCATAGATATTTCATCTCTTCCTCTTCCCCCTCCCCTGAATCTTTTCTTGCTGCATGCTCAAGCAGAAGAAGATAATAATTAAGCTCATCTGCATTGTCTTTCACTGTCTTTGGGAATTTATGAAATGAGACGGAAGAATAGGGCCCCCAATAGCTCTTTTTAAAATGATATAATATTTATGTCCTGCGAATTTAGACAAACTGCCAACATTTTTGCCCTCGTTTTTGATATGCAATATCAAGCTCATGTTGTGATCCCTCCAGGCGGGCAGGACAGAGTTGGGTAGATGATAATGTCTGCTATAGGAATCTGATTCACATGGCTGGTGATGCACACCTCTGCACAAGAGAAAAAGATCTAATTCTTTCTCAGGGTATTTCCAGAAAACCCTTATAGACAGAAGGTTAGAAATTGCAGGAAGTTTTGAATTTTCATAGCATGACTTGAATAATGCAAAACCCCTGAACTTAAAGCCACCTAATTCTCAATCTATTTGTTAGGAACAGCTTGATAGAAACCTGGGCAAAAGAGAAGGAATGATCCACATTTGGATCAACTCTTTTCCTTCCCCTGGCTAGAAAATACAATCCCAAACCAGGAGAGAGGTCTGTATGACTACATGCTTTTGAACCGAAGGTTTCTTTCAAGGTTTATGTGTTAGGTATTGATTATAAAAATCCTGCTTCTATTATAAATCCATTACAATTTATGCACAGCTACATATACCTTAACTGATAGATTTTTCTTTCTCGATACCAATTCAA
The DNA here is from genome assembly GCF_041296235.1 of Equus asinus. Classification (NCBI taxonomy): domain Eukaryota; kingdom Metazoa; phylum Chordata; class Mammalia; order Perissodactyla; family Equidae; genus Equus; species Equus asinus. The sequence goes on from NC_091818.1 coordinate 44,275,655, forward strand.
TGTCTTTTAGTGGAAACTTGCTTAAATACATAAAGTCTCACTAAGTTCTACTTTATCAACAAAACAAAGAGAAGATTAATTAGGTAACTGACATATTAACCTAGCATCAGTTTGGTTTCAAAATGTGAATAAAAACAACGTGAACATAAAAGACATAAATTTAAATTCATCTTCAATTCTTAGAAAAACTCAATAATCTTTATAATTGTATGGAGGTTTTTTCTTCTTGGTTAAACTTGGAAAATACAAAAACAAAGTGAAATAAAATATAAATACTTATATTTCCATTACTTAGAATTAATATCGCTTAATATTTGTTTCTAGTTTTTATAAAAACAAGAAATAAAACCAAAAAGGTGAAAGATCTATACGCTGAAAATTACAAGACATTAATAAAATAAGTTGAAGAAGACACAAATAAATGGAAAGACATTCCATGTTCATAGATCGGAGGAATTAATATTGTTAAGATTCCATACTACAAAAGCTGTCTATAGATTCAACATAATCCCTGAAAACATTCCAATGATTTTTTTCACAGAAATAGAAAAAGCAATCCTGAAATTCGTATGGAATCAGAAAAGAACTCAAATAGCCAAAACAATCCTGAGAAAAAAGAACAAAGCTGGAGCATCACACATTCTGATTTCAAAACCTATTACAAAGCTTTAGTAATCAAAAGAGCATGATACCAGCATAAAGATAGACACATAGACCAATGGAACAGAAGAGAGAGCCCAGAAATAAACTCATGCATATAAAGTCAACTAGTATTTGACAAGGGAACCAAGAAGACACAATGGGAAAAAGACAGTCTCTTCAATAAATGGTGTTGAAAAAACTAGATAAACACATGCAGAGTAGAAAAATTGGGCCACTATCTTAACACAACTCATAAAAATTAACTCAAAATGGAGGAAAGTCTTAAAGATTGGAAACTATAAAACTACTAGAAGAAAATATAGGGAAAAATCTCCCTGATATTGGTCTTGGTAAAGTTTTTTGGATATGACACTAAAAGCACAAACAACACAAGCAAAAATAAACAATTGGGAATACATCAAACTAAAAAGCTTCTACACAGCAAAAGAAACAATCAGCAAAATAAAAAGTCAATCTATGTAGTGGGGGAAAATATTTGCAAACCATATATCTGATAATGGGTTCATATGCAAAATATATAAGGAATTCATACAACTCAACAGAAAAAAAAAAAAAAGAACAACAATTCAGTTAAAAAAGGGCAGAGGACTTGAATAGACATTTTTCCAAAGAAGACATACTAACAGCAAATAGGTACATGAAAAGATGCTCAGCATCACTAATCACCCAAGAAATGCAAATCAAAACTACAATGAGATGTAAGATTGGCTATTAACAAAGACACAAGAGATAACAAGCATTAGGGAGAATGTGCAGAAAAGGGAATCTTGTGTACTGTTGGTGGGAATGCAAGATGGTATAGCCACTTTTTAAAATAGTATGGAGGTTCCTTAAAAATTAAAAATAGACCTATCATATGATCCAGAAACCCCACTTCTGGGTGTTTACATGTAAATGAAAACACTATCTCAAAGAGATATCTGTAGCCCTACGTTCATTGCAGCATTATTTACAATAGCCAACACAAAGTGTCCATCACCAGATGAATGAATAAATAAAATGTGGTAGACATATATATATATATATACACACACACAATGAAATATTATTCAGCCACCAAAAGGAAGGGAATCTTGCCAATTGTGACAACATATGTGGACCTTGAGGGCATTATGCTAAGTGAAATAAATCAGACAAAGAGACAAAAACTGTATGATCTCACTTACATGCCAAATCTAAAAAAACTCATAGCAACAGGAAGTAGAATGGTATTTGCCAGGGGATGGAGGTGGGGTAAATGGAGAGACATTGGACAAAGGGTACAAACTTCCAGTTATAAGATGAATAAGTTCTGGGGATCTAATATATGGCATGGTGACTGTAGTTAGCAACATTGTACTATATACTGGAAAGTTGTTAAGAAAGTAAATCTTAAATGTCTTCACCACACACACAAAAAGTAATTATGTGAGGTGATGAAAGTGTTAATTAACCTTATTGTGATAATCATTTTCAATGTATTTGTGTCCCAAATCATCCCAGTGGATACCTTAAACTTACGTATATTCTATGTTAATAATATCTCAGGAAAGGTGGAAAAAAGATATTACAGATAAAATTCAAATCTATTTTAACAAATAGCCTAATTCTTTTCTCTTCTGATGACACATGAACTCCCAAGAGGCAACAGCTCTCAAGATTTTGTTGCCTATTATTCTGGCCCATTATGGTACACACACACACATGCATACACACATGCAAGTACTGACACATGCACACACACCATATACACACACAGGTATGTATATAAGATCATATTTACAATTTATAAATGGAATTGTTTAGATTGTGCTTTAAACATATATATGAGTGTTTTTAATATGTATCATTATTTTGCAACCTGACTTTTCAAACAACAATGTATTTTTGAGACCTATGCTAATATATTTGGATGTATCCTCATGCTGTTGCTAGTCTATAGTATTTTAATATCTTATTGGATGAAATTACACAAACTTTTTATTTCCTTAGTAATAAATATTCATATTATCTCTATTGTTTTCCTATTAAAACACAGTGTTCAATGAACATGTTTGTTTACATCTTCTCAGGCACATGTGTGAGAATTTCTCTAGGATATAGATAAACATGAATGTGTGTATGTACATTATTCTTATCAGTGACATATAAGAAATATCTGTGGTATCATTTCTCATCTACATATAAGAAATATCTGTGGTATCATTTCTCATCTACATTTTTGGAACTAAATCTCAGAGTATTTAAGTCATTCTTATTGATAAATTTAAGTTTCAGATTAGGTTTTACAGTACAATGCTAATATCACCAGTGTTACAGATTCAGACTTTTCTTTGACAAATTTTGGCTTTCTATTTTTTCAGAGAATACAGACCTTTAAAGTAAAAAAGAAATTGTTACTTTTGTATCTTTACAGATTTTTTAAAGGAATGACTAAATGCATATCAATTCCAGAGATGTGCTCAATACCTGTGTCTATAATTTGAGCAATCAACTTGTCCCATGAATCAACTCCAGGGTTTCAACTTTCCTAGTACACTTTATTGTCTTTATTGTACATGTCGTGGTTTTTTGGGACATGCAAACAAGTAACAATGATAACATCTATCCAAGAACATTAAGGAATTGATGTTGATGTTGTGAAATCTTTGGTGAAATTATACAGGATATATGTAGGCTTGATATCAAACATCAGGGGATTGGCATAACGTTAAATACTTAATAAGTTGTCTCCCATAAAATGAGGGTTAGAAAGGGATGCTGATAATTCTGGTAAAAATATCTAACTAATATTGAGAGCCAGCTGATTAAAAAAATGCAGAATGTGATCATTGTTGCTGTGATAAACTATAACATTTTTTACCAATTCCTACTGTCATTAGGCAATAAAAAAACAATAGCTCTAAATAATGATTTACCATACATGTTCAATTCTGTTTTTTCCAATGTTAACAGGAATAAAAATAAAATGTACAAAAGGAAGGTATCCGCTAGAGTGCAAAGAATAGAGGTATAGGCATGCATAGACTAGGTATTTTACCAAATTTGTGTAAGAGAGAAAATACGTGGGACTATATTAATGAATAAAGCCAAAAAAACAGAATCAGTCTCAAATACATACAAACTCAAAGTGAAAGGAGATATTCTTGGAGAAACTCCCAATTCGTTATTTGGTGTTATAGAGAAAGTGGCAATGTAATCAGGACGGTTACTTAATAAATGGGTAATTTGCAGAAGAGCTGTACAAGTCCTCTTTCACACCCACTTTTTTCATTCCTCAAATTCAAGCACCTCTTGCATACACAAAGAGCAAACAGTATTCAAAATGCATTGGTTAATCGATGCAGAAGGCTCTGTTCCCAGTAGAGAGGTTGGCACTCCAGATAGTGCATCCCTCCTAATTTGGCACTTGAGAGGGGGTCTCATCTCAGCCAATTCACCAAGCCCAGTGAACTGAAGCTTAGCAAATCACATGCCAACCCATATACAAAGTGCCTTTCCAAACCCTCACTATTTATTACAAACATCTGATTTGCCAAACTGTGGGTAGCAAAGGAAAACCGAAGTCAGAATTCTATATCGATCCAAAAATTCTTCATGTTAAGGTACGAGCATACATCTATTACAAGAAATTTGAGGGTAACAGCTACCATAAAAAGATAACTATAAATAGAAATGACAACAACAAAACTACTGAAATCAGAAAAACTGTCAAAAAGGACAAAAAGAGAATTGTTAAAATGTTGATTTAATATCTCACAGAAAACTGAAGAAGGTGAACAAATGATAAATAAACAGGCTGTTCTAACAGAGGAAGCGTGCAGAGGTTTCAAAATCAATAAGACAGCAAAACGTGTATTGCTATACAAAATGCAATTATTGACATCTAAAAACCAAGGGAATGTCTACATTAAAATATAAGAACACTCACAGAATTAGAACCAAATAAATGTAGAAAACAAGTGGGAAAATCTTCAGATGCAAAACAATTCAAGAACAACAATATATACTTCATAGGAGTTGTAGAGAGAGAACGGAGAAAACATAGCGGAGGATAAACTATTATGACTAAACTATTATTTTAAACTATTACATTTTTCAGTGTTGAAGAAATATGTGTCTTCAGTATGCTGAAGGGCATACTAAGCAACAAGGAATATGAATTAATGAGCTACACTTAGAATGCCAGAGACAAAGTGAAGCTCCTAAAAGCCTCTTAGAAAGAAAAAAATTATCTTCAAAAGAGTGAAAAATAGACTGACAACACTGGCAATATTCATTCTTGAAGGCAAAGGAACATTATCTCAATTTCAGAGGGAGGGTAATTTTCAAGGTAGAATTCCATATCAAACCAAATTATCAGTCATAAGAAATACAATTTCAGACATAAAAGGCTTTAGAAAATGTATTCATTATTGAAAGTGGGGTATTGAAGTCTCCTACTATTATTGTATTGCTTTCTATTTCTCCTTTCAGTTCTGTCAATGTTTGCTTGATATATTTAGGTGCTCTGATGTTGGGTGCATATATATTTATAATTGTTATATCTTTCTGGCAAATTGATCCTTTTATCAGTCCATAATATCCTTCCTTGTCTCTTAATGGATAAAACATCAAAACAGAAGACCAGAAGACCAAAAAAGAAACAGGATTTGAACAACACTATAGAACAAATGAACCCAACAGACATATACAAAATATTCCACTCAACAGCAGCAGAATATACATTTTTCTCAAACACCCTCAGAATTTTTCCAGTATCCATCATGTGTTAGGTCAAAGAGCAAGTATTAACTCATTTAAGAAGATTGAAATCACACCAAACATTTTCTAACAACAAAGGAATGAAAGTAGAAATCAGTATCAGAAGGAAAACTGGAAAATTTATAAATATGTGAAAATTAAACAGCAAACTCTTAAAGAGCTCTAAGGTCAAAGAAGAAATCAAAAAAGAAATTAGAAAAAAAAATCAAGAAGTTTAAAATGAAAACACAACATACCAAACCTGATGGGGTGCGGCAAAAGCAATGAGAAGACGAATGTTTATTGAGATAAAAGTCTACATTTAAAAAAAGAGGAAAGACATAAAATAAGCAAGCTAAGTTTACACATCAAGGAACCATAAAAAGACCAAACCAAGCCCAAAGTTGGCAAAAGGAAGGAAATAACACAGATTAGAGTAGAAATGAAATAAATAGAGAACAGAAAAAATAGATAAAAATCAACAAAACTAAGAGTAGTTTTTTGAAAATACAAACAAAATCTTCAATCCCCAGCTGGACTAACTAAGGAAAAAAGGGAGAAGACTCAAATAAAATCAGAAATGAAAGAGAAGACATTAAAACTGATGCCAGAGAAAAAGAAAAGATCATAACAGACAACTGTGAACAATTACATGTCAACAAACGGGGCAATCTAGAAGAAAGGAATAAATTCCTAGGAACATACAACCTACCAAGACTGAATCATAAAAAATAGAAAGTCTAAACAAATCTATAACTAGTATTGAAATTGAATCAATAATCAAAATCTCCCCAAGAAAGAAAAGCCCAGGACCAAATGGCTTTACTGGTGAATTCTACCAAGCTTTTAAAGAAGAATTAACAAGAATCCTTCTCAAACTCTTTCAAAAGATTAGGAGGAAGGGACACTCTCAAACTCATTCTATGAGGCCAGCATTACCCTAATATCAAAGTTAGATAAAAACACTACAAGAAAAGAAAGCTACAGGCCAAATATCCATGATAGGTAGAGATGCAAAAATCCTCATCAAAATACTAGCAAAGTGAATCCAAGAGCACATTAAGAGGATCATACACCATGCTCAAGTGGGATTTATTCCAGGGAGGCAAGGATGGTTCATTATACGCAAATCATAAAAACCTGATACACTACATTAAAGAGAATGAAGGACAAAAATCATATGATCATCTCAATAGATGTCAAAAAACATTTGAAAAAATTCAAAATCCTTTCATGATAAAAACTGTCCAAAAACTGTGTACAGAAGGAAAGTATCTCAACATAATAAAGACCATGTATGACAGGCCCACAACTAACATCATACTTAAAAGTGAAACAAATGAAAGCTTTTCCTCTAAGATCAGGAGAAATACACTCTTACCACTTCTACTCAACATAACACTGGAAGGTCTAGCCAGAGTAATTAGGAAAGAGAAAAAAATATAAAACTATTCAAATAAGAAAGAAAGAAGTAAAATTGTCTTTGTTTGCAGGTGACATGATGTTATATCCATAAAACTCCAAAGAATCCATCAAGAAACTGTTAGAACTAATAAAAAAAATTAAGTAAAGTTTCAAGATACAAAATTAACATACAAAAGTCACCTGTCTTTCTATACACCTATAACAGACTATCTGAAAATGAAACTATGAAGACAAATCCATTTACAATAGTATCAAAAAGAATTATATACTTAGAAATAAATTTAACTAAAGAAGTGAAAGACTTGTATAATGAAAATCACAAAATATTAACGAAAGAAATTAAAGAAGATACAAACAAAAGAGAAAGACGTCCCATGTTCATTGATTGGAAGACTTATTGTTAAAATGTCGTACTACGCAAGGCAATCTACAGATTCCATGCAATCGCCATCAAAATCCCATTGGCATTTTTTACAGAAATAGAAAACACAATCCTAAAATTTATTTGGAACCACGAAAGACCATGAACAGCCAAATGAATCCTGAGAAAGAAGAACAAAGCTAGAAGCATCACACTTCCTGATTTCAAAATAAACGACAAATCCTTAGTAAAAAAAAAAAAACAGTATGTTATTGGGATAAAACATAGACCAAAGGAATAGAATAAAGAGCCCAGAAATAAACCAGATTATACAACCAACTGATCTCTGACAAATGTGCCACAAATACACAAGGATAGCATCTTCAACAAATGGTGGGAAACTATATCCACATACAAGACAATGAAATATGACCCTTATCTTTAACATACACAAAAAGCAGCTCATCACTGATTAAAGACTTAAGCATAAAACCTGAAACTTTAAAATTCTTAGAAGAAAACACAGAGAAAAACTTCGTGCCATTGGGCCTGGCAATGTTTTCATGGATGTGACATCAAAACTACAGGCAATAAGAGGAAAAATAGACAAGTGGGATGACATTAAACTCAAAAGCTTCTGCACAGCAAAAGAGACAATAAATACAGTGAAAAGGCAACCTATGGAATGGGAGAAAATATTTGCAAACCATATATCTGATAAGGTGTTCATCTCCAAAAACATATAAGAAACTCATACAACTCAACAGAAAAAATATAATTAAAGAATGGGCTAAGGACTTGAATAGACATTTCTTCAATGAAAATATACAAATGGTCAATAGGGACATTTAAAAAATGCTCAACATCACTAATAGAGAAATGCAAATCAAAACCCAAAGAGATATCACCTGTTAGAATGTCTATCATCAAAGAGAAAAGAAATAAGCCTGGTGAGGATGTGGAGAAAAGGGGGTCCTCATACACTGTTTGTTGGTGGGAATGCAAAAGGGAGCAGCCACTGTAGAAAACAGTAGGCAGATTCTTCAAAAAAATTACAAATAGAACTAACATATGATCCAGCAATCCCAATTCTGGGTATTAATCCAAAAGAAGTGAAATCAGCGTCTCAGAGAGATATCTGCACTTCCACGTTCACTGCAGCACTATTCACAACAGCCAAGATGTGGAAACAACTGTAATGTCCATCAGTGGATGAATGAATAAAGAAAATGTGGTAGATACATACAGTGGAGTATTATACAACCCTAAAAAGGAGGACATTCGGCAATATGCAACAACATGGATGAAGCTTGAGGACGTTCTGCTAAACGAAAGAGGGCAGTTACAGAATGACAAATCCTGTATGATTCCACTCATATGAAGTCTCTAAAATAGTCAAATTCATAGAATTAGAGAGTGGAATCATGGCTGCCAGGGGTTATGAGGAGGGGGAAATGGGGAGTTACTAATCAAAGGCATGAATCATCAGTTAAGCAATAAGAAGGGCTTCTAGAGATCGGTTATACAACATGATACCTACAGTCAACAGTACCACATGGTTCACTTAAAAATTTATTGAGAGGTAGTTCATGATAAGTGTTTTTGCCACAAAAAAAGTAAAATTTCAAAAAGATAAACATGCACAAAACTTAAATGAATCTTACAAAAATCTCAGGAAAATAAAATTCATAATTTTCCTTGGGAAAATTAAGATCTTATTAATAGAGAAGAGCACATAGGAGTCAAGAGTTAGTGACTGAGCCATTCTTCTAGCAGGTACACTAACTGAAAAAACGCAGTTATGAATACAGGTTAAAAACAATAAATCTATAAAATAAAGACATGGTACAAGAGCGAAAAGGATTAAACATGGATAATTTCATCAAATAAAAGAAGTGTAATGAATATAAATACTTTTAACCTGGACAAGCAATTTCCTTCAAACTTAGTGATACAGGATTTATTTTCGATGTGACAAATAATATTTGAGTAACTATAATATTGCAAATGTTGCTTACTGGATTTCTGTTTTTAAAATCCTCGTGTGTACATTGAGTGAGTGGAAAATGCCTCTATTCAGCCATTTTTTAATCTATAAAATCAGTGACATGATTAAGTCTAACACAAATTATAAAGATGTAGATTAAAACTTTGATTATGAAAGTGTTTTTATGGGTAAAGAGGTAACAGATAAAATTAAAGATAAAATAATAGAAACATTTTGGTAAAGGAATGTGGAACAGAGAAGAAGGGACATATCCATATAACCCAATATTAACACACTGTGTAATAAATTGTGTATTGAAACAATCGGGTGAAATTCTTATGCCTGAGGAGTGACTAAGGGCGTGAAGGGCAGGGGTGGAGGGTAAACACAGGTGAGAAAGGGAGAGACGTAGCTTATGGATTCTATTTTTCATTTAGATTCCAATTTTATTTTATGAATGAAGTTTTATACACGTGTTTATCTTTTTTAATTCAAAGAAGCAATTATCACAATAAGGAAGCAAACCCAGGATGCCTCCCTGCCTCCTTCGCATCGAATCCCTTGATTTCTAATATCCTCTAATGTCTTCTATCTCTGGAAGGTTTCCAAGATGTAAGCGAGGAGGGAGAGGCGTGGGAGGTTTGTAAAAATGGTTTCTGGGGGCTTTTCGGAAAGATGGTAATACAGACGCACTGCCAACCGCTTTCCATAAGAAGCAGTGGACACCCACTTGCGGAATGACGATTGGAGGCCACACACTCACTCCTCAGTGAAACGAGATGACTAGTAAAAATTATTTTTAAAAATGATATAAAGTCCTTGGACATGTCCTAAGGGAGCCACTGTTCCCATCCCAGCTCAGATCAGTAGCTCAGAGGTTTCGCCTACGGAGAGGCAGACAAGAAGCACAGAGAACCCCAAAGCTCGCCACAAAGGAACTGACTTTACTCAGAACAGAGAGTAGAAAACTATCCAGAAATAAAATTAATTCTCACTCCTTTCCAAACCATGTCCTGTGCTAAATGAGTAAACTTATTCTTATGGGCTGAATATCCGTGTCCCCAAAAGTCACACATTGAAGCCCTAAGACCCTTCAGGATAGTATTAGATGTGGCCTTTGGGAGGTAATTAGGGCTGGATGAGCTCATGAGGGTGGGGACCCCATGACGGGATTAGTGCCCTTGTAAGAGGAGACACCAGAGAGCTTCCTCTCTCTCTCCCCCTCAGGCCCCTGCCATGTGAGGACACAGGAGGTAGGAACCCGGGAAGAGAGCTCTCCCAGAAGCTGACCCTGCTGGCATCATGATCTTGGAATTCCAGTCTCCAGAACTTCGAAAAATAAGTGTCTATTGTTTATTTTTTATACGTCTGTTAAGGCGCCCAGTCTACACTATTTTGGTATGGTGCCCAACCTGACTACTATGCTGATATAAACCAGGATAAAACTTAAAATCTGAGAGGAAAATGTTGCTAGGCCTAGGGAAATATGGAAAATAAGAATCCATGAACATCCTTTTGGAGGAATCATTTATATTTGTTAAACTTTTCTCAACGCAAATATGACAAAAGCACCCCAAAAGGGGTTAGAGAATGAAGAGATATCTATCCCACAAAGCATGATGAAATGTATCACTCTCTTGTTAAAATTTATGTTTAAAAAGTTTGGGTGGCATCTCTTTTCACTCTCTTAGAAATGGAGAGACGTGTTGTGGGCTCCATGAAGCAGGAAAGGAGAGTTCGCACACAAGAGCACAAGCTGAGAAGAAAAGAGAGTTGAAGGCGTTGAAAGAACGGGGGGAAAGATATAGCATCCATCAGAACGGCATTACAAGCTGAAAAGTGATTAATCCGTATTGCAGGCTCAAGTCAGGAATACGAATATCAACATTCATAACTTTTTTTAGACTAGAATGAAGCAGAAGGAAGAATTTTTTAAAAAAATTTAAAAACATACACTTTATTGGACTGTAAAACAACCTCAATCTAGAAAGCAAAAAAATCTACAAACGGGTGTCCTTTGACCTTTGGAGCCTCATTTACAGAAACATTGCCCCCTTTTTGAGGCAAAATAAACCAGGAAGTAAGCCCGTGCGTAGGCTACATACATACATTCTTTAAAATTGTGAAGGCTGTATGTTTATAAAGACATTTTAACAAAAAGTTGTTTTATAAAAACAATTGCTTTAGTGGTAAAACTGGAGTTAATCCTGGAGAATTTCAGACTCACAAATTCACGTTGTACTGCAGGCATTTCCATTTAAAACAATCTATAGCTACCTGCCTTCACATTGCTGATCACCCTTGTCTTCACGCACATCTGGGCTGTGCGCCTGTTCAGTGTCTTTTCTATTCTTCTCACTACTCCGTCTCCAGCACAGCACGTTTTACATTGTCTTTCCAATTCTTGCGCCCTTTGTTAGAATGCAGTGGAAATCCACTGGAACACAGCAGCTGTGTCCTGCGTCCAGCAGCTTTTGTTTCACGGTAATTGGGGCTGGTTCCAGATGGTAGTATTAATTACTGATTTCAATTGCATTTTGACTAATAGCAGTTCACATTATACAAATCTCATCCCCTAATGAATCGACAGACAAATACATTCAGTCCGTGTTACGGAATCACACTCTCTGAATTAGAGCCTGCATCACCAAACCAAGGGAGAAACTTTCTTTTCTGTCTGCTAGTTTAAGACTTTTGGATGGTTATCAGCACTGTAGCACTAAAAAAAAAATTAGGTCTGTTTTTTTCCACGTTGTTAGATGACAGGATGTTGTGGAATAAAATCTGTAGAATTATAAGGGAAATAATTGTGACCCCTAAGTTATGTGAGCAATTCAGTAGCTCATTACCTCAACGGTAAGGCTATAAATTATACTATACAAAATACACTATAAACCATAGAAAAACTATGTAAAACTATAAACATTTTAATCTTTTTGTTTATAATATATTTTACACTATAAAATGTGGTGTAAAGTATATTTCAAAAACTATGTAAGAAACTATATAAACTATATAAAAATATAAAATAGATCAGGCTTAATATCTGTGCTACATCTAGACACATTGAGCAAAAAATCTGAAGTTATTCTCCAGTTAGCTGAGGGATAAATAAGAAATTTGTCATTGTTGTTCTTGCTGTTGCTTTGCTGGTTGGTTGATTTTTAGTGACATTACGATATTAAATTATCGATGGTGAACACTGAGAACAAATTTCATAGAAGTTTAATAATAATAGTTGTCAACATCTATTGAGTTTCTGCTCTGCGTAAATTCTTGTTAGAAACATTTGATGAAGATTAACTCATTTACTTTTCAAACCAGCTCTATATAACAATAAAAATGTTTACAAAATAAAAAAATTTAAGTACATAATGCCATTATGAACAATTTCACAATTAAAGTAATTGAGAACATCACATTATATATCAGCTGGCAGGAGGTAGAATATAAGTGTTAGTGTGAAAGCGTCTTCACATTCTATAGGAATTCAATAGATATAATTTTATTTCCTATGTTGAAACCCAGAATAATATGAATGTTAACATATATTTATAGTATTTAAATACCCAGGCATTACCCCTTGAATATTGCTGGAGAAAAAATATGCAAAGAAACAGAGTCTGCCAGACAAAGGAAAACAGCAAGACTATATTATAATAGAAAAAATGAAGTACGTTTACAAATTAGAACCAAATATTTCTAGTATTACAATGGATATAAATGGGTTGAACACACTATTGAAGGAAAATCTCTCTAAGATTATTTCTAAAAAAAATCCAAAAACATGGAATATTGCATTTCTATGTATTGGCAATGAATGAGTGAGGCCAAACTTAAAAACAGAATACAACTACAATTGCTCAAAAAAGAATGAAATATTTGGTCATAACTCTAACGAAACATGTAAAGGACTAATATTAAAAAAACTAAAAAATGCTAATGAAAGAAATTTAAAAATATCTCAAGAAATGGAGAGGCTTATTACATTCATGGGTTTGAATGGGTTTTGAAACCTGAAAATAGTAAAGATGCCAGTTCTCCTCAAATTGAGGTATAGTTTTCATATAGTTCCTATAAAATTCCAAGCAAAACTTTTGTAGATATAGATAAGCTTATTCTAAAGTTTATAAGGAAAGACAAAGGCACTAGAATAGAGTAATTATGCAAAAGAAGAATAAACTAGGAGGTTTAACGCCACCCAATTTTAAGACTTGCTACAAAGCCACACAATCAAGACATGTTTGAATTATCAGAGGGACAGCAGCATAGATCATAAGAATATAATAAAGAACCCAGAAACAGACACATGCAGTTATGGCCAACAGATTGTTTTTCAACCAACTCACGTTTAGCAGATGTGCAAGACCATTTCAATGGGGATAAAATAATCTTTTTAACAAACAGTGCTGGAGCAGTTGGACATCCATAGGCAGAAAAGGAGCATCGATCCTAAACAGCACACTTTAAAAAATTAACTCAAAATAGATCATAGATTGAAAACGAAAACTTAAAATATAAAACTGGGAAGAAAATATAGGAAATGACCTTCAAGATTTAGAAATAGGTGAAGATTTCTTAAACATGGCACTAAAAACACAGTCTATAAAAGAAAAAAAGTCAATAAATTGGATTTCACCAAAGTTAAAAATATGGCTTCTCTGTACAGGGATGAAATGACAAGCTAGACTGAAAGAAAATATTTGCCAGCCATGTAACTGACAAAGAACTTATATCCAGAAAATGTAAAGAATGCTCAAAACTCAACAGTAATAAACAAATAATAAATAATAGATAGAAAATGGGCAAAAGATATGAACTGACACTTCACCAAGAGGGATATATGGATCATAAATGAGCACACAAAACGATGTTTAATTTCATTAGCCATTAGAAAAATTTAGGTGAAAACCAAAACTAGATTTCCCATACATTGCTTGCAAGAATGTAAAATGGCATGGCCACTCTGGAAAACAGTTTGGCAGTTACTTACAAATAAGACATATAGTTACCATGCAATTCAACAGTCACACACTTTTGCATTTATCCCAGAGAAAGGAAAACTTATGTAAATAGGAAAATCAGTACACAAAAGTTCATCGTATTTATTTAAAGTTGCCCTGAACTAGAAAGAATCAAATGCCCTTCTGTGGGTGAATGGCTAAACACACTGTATGTATCCATACAATGGAGTACTACTCAGAAATGAAAAGGAACAGACCATTAATACGAAGAGTATTATCTCCATATACTATTTAACAGTTAAGATATTTTTATCTGTGACTTGATGTCTTTGATACATTTGGGAAATTCTCAGCCATTAATGTTTTTACTATTAATATTATTTTATATTGTCCTAAATACTATAGATATTTACTTTGGAAAAGTAATGATTATTATTACTATTTTTTATGTTATATATACTATAGCACAACATAATATATTGTTACCACACGCATTGCTACCATTTATTGGCAATGCTTTCATTGTTTTATATCTCAGCCATTAATGTTTTTACTATTAATATTATTTTATATTGTCCTAAATACTATAGATATTTACTTTGGAAAAGTAATGATTATTATTACTATTTTTTATGTTATATATACTATAGCACAACATAATATATTGTTACCACACGCATTGTTACCATTTAGTGGCAATGCTTTCATTGTTTTATATCTCAGCCATTAATGTTTTTACTATTAATATTATTTTATATTGTCCTAAATACTATAGATATTTACTTTGGAAAAGTAATGATTATTATTACTATTTTTTATGTTATATATACTATAGCACAACATAATATATTGTTACCACACGCATTGTTACCATTTAGTGGCAATGCTTTCATTGTTTTATATCTCAGCCATTAATGTTTTTACTATTAATATTATTTTATATTGTCCTAAATACTATAGATATTTACTTTGGAAAAGTAATGATTATTATTACTATTTTTTATGTTATATATACTATAGCACAACATAATATATTGTTACCACACGCATTGTTACCATTTAGTGGCAATGCTTTCATTGTTTTATATCTCAGCCATTAATGTTTTTACTATTAATATTATTTTATATTGTCCTAAATACTATAGATATTTACTTTGGAAAAGTAATGATTATTATTACTATTTTTTATGTTATATATACTATAGCACAACATAATATATTGTTACCACACGCATTGCTACCATTTAGTGGCAATGCTTTCATTGTTTTATATCTCAGCCATTAATGTTTTTACTATTAATATTATTTTATATTGTCCTAAATACTATAGATATTTACTTTGGAAAAGTAATGATTATTATTACTATTTTTTATGTTATATATACTATAGCACAACATAATATATTGTTACCACACGCATTGTTACCATTTAGTGGCAATGCTTTCATTGTTTTATATCTCAGCCATTAATGTTTTTACTATTAATATTATTTTATATTGTCCTAAATACTATAGATATTTACTTTGGAAAAGTAATGATTATTATTACTATTTTTTATGTTATATATACTATAGCACAACATAATATATTGTTACCACACGCATTGTTACCATTTAGTGGCAATGCTTTCATTGTTTTATATCTCAGCCATTAATGTTTTTACTATTAATATTATTTTATATTGTCCTAAATACTATAGATATTTACTTTGGAAAAGTAATGATTATTATTACTATTTTTTATGTTATATATACTATAGCACAACATAATATATTGTTACCACACGCATTGCTACCATTTAGTGGCAATGCTTTCATTGTTTTATATCTCAGCCATTAATGTTTTTACTATTAATATTATTTTATATTGTCCTAAATACTATAGATATTTACTTTGGAAAAGTAATGATTATTATTACTATTTTTTATGTTATATATACTATAGCACAACATAATATATTGTTACCACACGCATTGTTACCATTTAGTGGCAATGCTTTCATTGTTTTATATCTCAGCCATTAATGTTTTTACTATTAATATTATTTTATATTGTCCTAAATACTATAGATATTTACTTTGGAAAAGTAATGATTATTATTACTATTTTTTATGTTATATATACTATAGCACAACATAATATATTGTTACCACACGCATTGCTACCATTTAGTGGCAATGCTTTCATTGTTTTATATCTCAGCCATTAATGTTTTTACTATTAATATTATTTTATATTGTCCTAAATACTATAGATATTTACTTTGGAAAAGTAATGATTATTATTACTATTTTTTATGTTATATATACTATAGCACAACATAATATATTGTTACCACACGCATTGCTACCATTTAGTGGCAATGCTTTCATTGTTTTATATCTCAGCCATTAATGTTTTTACTATTAATATTATTTTATATTGTCCTAAATACTATAGATATTTACTTTGGAAAAGTAATGATTATTATTACTATTTTTTATGTTATATATACTATAGCACAACATAATATATTGTTACCACACGCATTGCTACCATTTAGTGGCAATGCTTTCATTGTTTTATATCTCAGCCATTAATGTTTTTACTATTAATATTATTTTATATTGTCCTAAATACTATAGATATTTACTTTGGAAAAGTAATGATTATTATTACTATTTTTTATGTTATATATACTATAGCACAACATAATATATTGTTACCACACGCATTGCTACCATTTATTGGCAATGCTTTCATTGTTTTATATCTCAGCCATTAATGTTTTTACTATTAATATTATTTTATATTGTCCTAAATACTATAGATATTTACTTTGGAAAAGTAATGATTATTATTACTATTTTTTATGTTATATATACTATAGCACAACATAATATATTGTTACCACACGCATTGTTACCATTTAGTGGCAATGCTTTCATTGTTTTATATCTCAGCCATTAATGTTTTTACTATTAATATTATTTTATATTGTCCTAAATACTATAGATATTTACTTTGGAAAAGTAATGATTATTATTACTATTTTTTATGTTATATATACTATAGCACAACATAATATATTGTTACCACACGCATTGTTACCATTTAGTGGCAATGCTTTCATTGTTTTATATCTCAGCCATTAATGTTTTTACTATTAATATTATTTTATATTGTCCTAAATACTATAGATATTTACTTTGGAAAAGTAATGATTATTATTACTATTTTTTATGTTATATATACTATAGCACAACATAATATATTGTTACCACACGCATTGCTACCATTTAGTGGCAATGCTTTCATTGTTTTATATCTCAGCCATTAATGTTTTTACTATTAATATTATTTTATATTGTCCTAAATACTATAGATATTTACTTTGGAAAAGTAATGATTATTATTACTATTTTTTATGTTATATATACTATAGCACAACATAATATATTGTTACCACACGCATTGTTACCATTTAGTGGCAATGCTTTCATTGTTTTATATCTCAGCCATTAATGTTTTTACTATTAATATTATTTTATATTGTCCTAAATACTATAGATATTTACTTTGGAAAAGTAATGATTATTATTACTATTTTTTATGTTATATATACTATAGCACAACATAATATATTGTTACCACACGCATTGTTACCATTTAGTGGCAATGCTTTCATTGTTTTATATCTCAGCCATTAATGTTTTTACTATTAATATTATTTTATATTGTCCTAAATACTATAGATATTTACTTTGGAAAAGTAATGATTATTATTACTATTTTTTATGTTATATATACTATAGCACAACATAATATATTGTTACCACACGCATTGCTACCATTTAGTGGCAATGCTTTCATTGTTTTATATCTCAGCCATTAATGTTTTTACTATTAATATTATTTTATATTGTCCTAAATACTATAGATATTTACTTTGGAAAAGTAATGATTATTATTACTATTTTTTATGTTATATATACTATAGCACAACATAATATATTGTTACCACACGCATTGTTACCATTTAGTGGCAATGCTTTCATTGTTTTATATCTCAGCCATTAATGTTTTTACTATTAATATTATTTTATATTGTCCTAAATACTATAGATATTTACTTTGGAAAAGTAATGATTATTATTACTATTTTTTATGTTATATATACTATAGCACAACATAATATATTGTTACCACACGCATTGTTACCATTTAGTGGCAATGCTTTCATTGTTTTATATCTCAGCCATTAATGTTTTTACTATTAATATTATTTTATATTGTCCTAAATACTATAGATATTTACTTTGGAAAAGTAATGATTATTATTACTATTTTTTATGTTATATATACTATAGCACAACATAATATATTGTTACCACACGCATTGTTACCATTTAGTGGCAATGCTTTCATTGTTTTATATGGGCAATAATTGGTTAGGCTCACCCACGCGTACATCCTTACTGTTGCTCTCTGTATCTTCCTGCATCCCTCACTACCAACTGGAATAATTTCCCATCAGCTTGAAGAAAAGTTATGATACTTCTTTTTGTTCATATTGTCTGGTGACAATTTTTCTTATTTTTTATTTTTCTGAAGACAGCTTATTTGCCTTCATTTTTGAAGGACATTTCACTGGAGATAGAACTCTTGGTCAGTTTTTTTCTTAGCACTTCAGTGGTACCACGTCAACCGTCAGTATTTTCATTGCTCCTTCGAAGGTAGTTTGTCTTTCTTTCTGCCTACATTAAAGATTTTTATCCTTTTATCCTTTATGTGCTGGGTATTAAGTTATTGTGCTTCTGCTCCAAACACTGCCCTCTACTCCACTTGGATGCAAGGACTGGCACTTTGCAAACTCCATCTCCCTTTTCTGGATGGAACCTTGTTATGTCTAGACGGAAAGAGTATGCTGAGAAGACTAAAGGCAGGACAGTGAGTGGGATGTGAGTGTTTCTGGCAGCATCACCCCAGCCGCCCCTCTTCACCGTGACAATGGCGGGAGGTTCCATCTGTTTTCTCCTTGTTACTAGAGCAGGCTTAGCGCACCTCTCAGAAAACCGCCCTGTGGTGCCTCCCCCTCCTAAGTCTGAGACCCATCCCCATACAAGTTCTTACCTGACCTGTGACACCCACACAGCTGTGCAGTGACCCAGCTGTCTTGGTCCCAGCTTTATGGGGACCCTCCTCCAACTTTCTACATTCTTGTAACTCCAGCCTTTTCTCCTTTCTCCTCCTTGGCCCCCAAGCTGCTTCCTGTGCTACATCAGGGTTCCACTTGTGCTTTTTAGTTTTCCAACACCTATTTATCCAATTACCTATAGTGTTAGTGAATGTTCTCAGTTAAAACAATTCTGCCCTGATTTATATTTTCCAGCAATATAATGTACTTAAATGTGGTTTTCTTTGTATTATTCTTTTCACCAGTAAGAAAATTATTTTTCCCTGAAAATTTTGAAATAGATATTTGTGGAATGTACAAAATTTTGATTTTCTGCATATTTACTTTGCCAGATGTTCATTTAAAATATTAATATTAAACTAATACATTTTCAATTAGTTTATTTGGTTATTATAAGCAGAAAAACAATGTATCATGTAATGATATAAAAATTATCTTTCTTCTCAGATACATAAGAGAATAATTATTATTGGTATTAAATGTACTTTTTTTGGCTAGGACATTATTGAAAAAATAGTGCATATCTTTATCTTGTTCTGACTTTAATGAACTATGTCAATTATAATTTATTATATTCTTTTGGCTTCCAACAGGTATAACCAAGGTAAGGTAGTTTTTTCTTCTCTAAGTTTACTAAAGAGCAAAATTCATTTCATTATTAGATTTCCTAAGGACCATATTTCACTTACTGGAAAATATTCTATGTATATACTGCTATTCAGTTGGCTATTATTTTGTTTTGGATGCTGCACATTTTCTTAAAAAGTAAAATTGGCATATATACATACTCACGTACAGTGTTTGTAGGTGTGCGTAATATGCACGTTCAACATTGATAGCAGGTTTTTATAAGCCACTAAAAATGAACCTGCAAATTTTCCCTCTCTAGATATCCTGTACATGTCTAAATAATGTAAGAGTTGTTATTTCCTTGAAATTTAATAAAATTTAATATACAATAATCCCAATCGAAGATCTCTTTGGCTTAAAAATTTTTATTACCTTTCACACATTTCGATGATTGCTAATTTATTCAATATTTATAATTATACCAGAAGTAATTTGGATATTCATTTTTTGAAAATGTTGTTCATTTTATTTAGACTCCCCAGTACGTTAACGTACACCTACCACAGTTGTCTTAGAATTTAAAACGCTTAGCGAGTGGTTGCATCTCTTAGTCTGTTACTATTAAAGCTTGTTTCTATGTTCTTTCATTTCATGATAGATTGTCAGAGAATTGTGTAGTTCAGAGTGAGAACAACCTCTTAATATTATTAATGATCTCATTCTCAAATTTCTGCTTTCTCTCTTAAATTCATTCCTTTCATTTTGTTGTTATTGTTTTCTTAAGTTCTTATGTCAAAACTTTCTCTTACTTTGAATATTTCTGGTATTTCTTTTCCAGATTTTCTATACTTTATCTTTACCTCAAGGTTTTTAAGGAGAATCTTATTAAAATAAGTTCTAAGTGTTTTAGGATTTGTTGTTACATATTGTTCTTAAAATGTGATTAATTTAATTATCATTGAATTAACTAATGAGTTTTTCTACTTTGATTAATTATTTAATATTTTCTTAGAAGCCTAGTATATAGCACCCTTTTAAAAAGTTAAAATGGCCTTTTCTGACCATCTAATCTATTTTGACATAAATTTGACATAGTCATTAATCATTATGTGTTTTAAAATATAACATCAATACAAAGAAAGAAATGCAGGGAAAATGTTGCAAAATCTCTTACGTTTACAAATTAGAAAATCAACTTGTCTACACATGATGATAATTGTACTTCAACCATCCCAGTATTTATTTTATTTTACTTCCCATTTGCACTGTCCAGTATTTTCAAAACAAAAGTAAAATTAGTGCTACAGAGAGCATTTGTTTTGTTTTGTTTTCCCCACAGATTTTAATGGGACACACCTAGCACAGCATTTCCCAAACTGGATTCCTTAAATCTCTAGTCTCCAGAGACGTTACTCAGGTAAACATTCAGTGACACCATAGTTTGGATGTTTTTGTAACATCCTGCTCTTTCTTTAGTGTTTCCTTCTCTTCCAGGATAGATTTTATTTTCTCTAGGGATTAGGCAAATATGCACCCAGGTTTCCATATCTCAAATTTCATATCTGAAATCATGGTTCCTTTACCATCTTCATGGATGACTGATCTGACCCGTTGGATTCCCAATCTCTTGATCAATTCACTTCCGAGATTTTTCCTTCATCCGTTCAGAGCTCAAGCTAAGGAATCCGCTGTTGTAAATTCATAAGAGCAGTTCAGCTGTAAATGTGTGTGGTCAAGAGAGGAGCTCAAGGCAGGCGATGGCTTGATTTCTCTGCCTTTTCTACCCCTTTGTCTGACTCTACACTCTGCCTTTGTTCTGTGGCTTGTGGCTGAGTCTGGTTTCCAAGTCTAGCTTCTTTCTGGTGTCATTCTCCCAATCGTCCTGGATAACCTTGGCCACCTTTTCCGTTTTCTGAATATCATAGCCTTCTCAGAATTGCTCGGTTCCTGGTGCTCCCACTGAATCAGCAATGAAGCTGAGCCTGGTGACATTCCTTACATCTGCTCCTTTCTCAGTTTAAGTGCACGCTTCTCATGGTTTTCTGGATTCAACATTAAGGATGAATGACTACAAGATGGAAGGAACAGGAACCCTAATACTATGATAATCATCTTATCAGTTTTTATAATTAATGTTTTATAAGTACTTTTCTATGAGTTAGTTTATTTTACCTAAAATATCACAGGCATGCTTATAATATTTTCTTTCTCTTCTCTTAGAAACTTTTAATTGGGAATTGCAGGACTGCTATTAACTGTACAAGTGGCCAAGGTTTATAGCAAAATATATCCATTCTGTTTTTTCATTTTTTTTATTGTGGCAAAATACATATAACATAAAATTTATCATTTTAGCCATTTTTAAGTGTCAGTTCTGTGGCATTAAATACATTCACATTGTTGTGCAGCTAAAATGTTTCCATTCTTGAAATTGGTAATGAATATAAGCAATCAGATTGAAAAATACTAATTATATCACTTAATAAGCTTTTTAAAATAACTTGATATTAAATATAATTTACTAAGATTTTTTCACCAATCGTGACAAATAGTGACAGCTCATCCTCACCAAATTACTCTTAATTTACCAGGAGCATTAAGGTCTCACCCTATAGGGGAAAAAAAGTAAAATGAATGGATTGGATATCCATCATTAAATCACTTTTATTTTGATTTTTTATTTACAGAGTAGAATTTTAACATGTTGAAAGGATTCTTTCTGAGATCTTCTAATATTGGTCACTCAATTTACAGTTAAGACCCTCATATCTCTTTGTTTTCTCTTTTTTGCTGATATTTATTTTCTGTCTGGAATTAATGTTTTCATTTGGTTTATTCTAGGTTAAAAATAGCAATAATATTCATAAATTATTTTCATTTCATAAAGAAAACCAGCTGTGTGTAAGATAACTGCCACCTTCAGACTAATCATGAGTCATCATGATTTCATCTCGTGATCTATTACCAGTCTTGGACCTTTCTTCATCTCCATCACCTGGGTACTTTTTTTGCTGTTATTTTCTCCCATGGTCTCAGGGTTTTTTTTTTTTATAGTATATGCATTCTCAAAATATGGTCTCTGGTCACCCATATTAAGTCATTTTGGGTGTTTTTAAAAAATGTGGACATACTGACCGCATTATTCCTCTCAGCTCACAAGGAATGAAATATTACGTATTAACATCTCCTCGGGTCATGATCATGTATTATGTTTAATGAGAACTCTTGAACCTAATTCAATAGTTGAAACAAAATAAATAATTGAACATCTTTGGAATTTTACAGTTTCCAAAGCATTTTCACCTGCACTCGTTTATGTAATTTTCCATACAGTCCCTTGAGGTACGTGCCACCAACAGTCTCAATGAGGTAGAGAGGTCAGCAATGGCTTCTCTAGATAAGAAAAGAGAAGGTCATATGGATTAGTAAATTCGTCTGAGTCCTTGACTACAATACTGTGAAATAAAGGCTCAAATAGTCTTCAAACAAGAATGTTTACTCTTTCTACCATGAGACAATAAAAGGAATTAATGACCAAATACAACTGAGTGAAAAAAGTAAGTCATGCTACCCGTTTCCATCTTCCAGTTATCATCAACCTCATCATGACCACATTGCTGACTGACACATACGAGTACTTGCCCTGTGCCAGGCTCTGTGCTAGGGAGTCTGTGTGCATCTTCCCTGTGCAATGGATAGCATTTCATTTTCAGACAAGGACAGCGATAACTAAAGAAGAAAAGGAGATAGTCCAAGAATACACGTCTAGTAAATAAAAGGGTGGGGACTTGAACCCAGGTGTATTTGCTTCCATAATTCTGGTTCTTGATCTTTATGTGTAAAGTATACAGTCATAAACTAATAGCAATTGCAAAATTAACATAACAGTATGACAATTTCAAAATCATCTGGTCATAAGCTCTAACCAGTAGACAGTCTGTTTAGAGGTAGAGAGACTTATAATAAAGGTGATGGAGTGGAGGGAGAGAGAGGAAAAATAGATAGATTACCAAAACAAATAAATATATGTAAGTTGCCAATTACTTAAGACAGTTTAACAGATACAAAGCCACAAATTCTATTATTTTAAGTTTTCAAAGATTTAATGATTATGAGTATGTGTGTGTGTGTGTGTGTGTATGTTTCCTAATTTTACAAATGTGTGATTATGACTCTGACAACATTCCTACTGGGTGGATATTTTGACCCATCTCATATATGAGAAGACTAAAAGAGACTCGATTAACTGCCACATCACTCATTCTACATCTTAGAAAAGAGACATTTGCTCCTGAAATCAAAATACAGGAAAACAGAATGCCAGCTAACTAACAGAATACAACTGTTCCTGAAGTCAGGGGAAATCTGAAAGAGGGATCTTTTATTTTCCGACACTCTGGAATGGATGAGCAGGATCCAGCATATAGCTCAGTTGAGGCAGAAATAAAATCCAGGACAGAAAAAGCGGACTAAGCTGTGGTGATTTGATGGTCTGTAGAGACGTATATTCTGAAATGCCCCAGCCACTTCTAAAGGCGGGATGCAACTTTAATCCAGACTCTTTTGTGCCCTCAGCAATGTTGACCCATAATCTAGTATTTTTTACTCTTTTTACAGAACAAATTAGAAATGAAGGCTCTATATATTTCTTCATCGAAATTAATTATATGAGCATATGTTTGACTCTAAACGCCCAAAATTTTCACTGTGATTTCACCGTGTTGCACAATTCTCTAATGGGAAGAAGTCCTTGTACTGTAACAAAGCTTCTAATTCCAAAAATCAGGAGGGAATAGCAGAATTGCTGTGTGTGTGTGTGTTTGTATATTTTACAAAGATTTCAGGTAAAATAATAAAACTAATTTTGATACACGTTTAAAGAAATTTCTGGGTCTTCCAACATTAGCCTACGATGACTTATATATTGAGAACAGACACCAGTATGTATATCCATATAATCTTAAATGCTTAATGAAAAGTGTTATATATATATGGCTATGTTCTGTTTTGGGCACTAATAAAGAGGTCTGGAGAATCTTCTGTGGCTAAATATTGGACAGAAGGCTTCTGAAAAATCCAGGGATTGCTGTCGGAAAGCAATTAAGCCGAAGAAATTACATTAGTGGAGAGCAGATGCCATATTCAACTCTGTCGCCTATTTTTCATGCAGTTGGGGCTCACTGGTCTTTTATTTCCCAATAAACAAAAGAGCGATGCACACCTGTCCCTTCCAGAGTCAGGTGAAGCTGTTTATTTGGGGAGCAAGTAGAACGCCACCAATTGCCCTCAGCTCTTCGTAGTCCAAGTTCCTTTCTGATGAAGGGAAAGAGAAAACCAGGGAACCTGGAACGTGTGTGCCCTTTCAGGTTGAATCTCCCTCAGGTCCACACACAATTTCACAAGGTCTTTTTAAATCCAAAATCATTCCAGAGTGACACGTGCTTTGGCAACTAACATTGTTTAATAATAACAACCGATTTTTCTAGATTGCTTGTGCTTCCTGACAAGGAAACAAGCTGTTTTTTTTTTCTTTCCTCTTTGACAAAATCATAACACAAGCAAAACACTGTGCATAATTAGACAGAATCATGTTTTAAATGATCACAGAAATCATATTTTTCTAAAACAAAAAAAATGTTTAGCTCAAATCATATTCTTATGTGAAAAATCCATGCAGGCCAAATGCTAGGTACATTTTTTTAAATTTTTGAATTTGATCATCAGCAGGGTCCTGACTTTTTAATTTTTTTTTTACCGTATCATATTTTTACTTTTCAAATTGTTCGTTCTTGCACCTCCTCTGTAGAAACGTGTGGATGACTTTATCTCCTCTTTGACACTTTAAAAATGCCTTTCTGTTTTTCAATTTAAGGATTCATTTCACCATATGGTCTGCTTAGCCTGATAAAGCCTCCTGCACATTATGAAATGATCCTCGCTGTGGAAAGCCGTGCATCCCTCCGCAGTGAAGGGGCTGCCAGTGTTTTTATGAGCACTGACCCTTCTCCAATTCCAGGAATTTATGACTGAGCAGTCAATTTGTTTGCCCCCTGCACCCTGGCACATACGAACTCTTTGCCATTATGCATGTTGCCCAAGAGATCACTTTAGGTCAAAAAGGGGACGATTTTATTCAAATGCATTCTTTTGGGAAGCCGAAATGAAGCAAACATCTATGTTACTTACTCATGGCATCACAAGTAAAAGCAATGCTACTCTCTCATATTTAAACAGAATTAAGCGTAAAGTATTTTTCAAGAGCCTTAGTGGTTGTGTGTAAATTCAACACAACAACGCAGAGTGTAGATTCTAAAGTCGATGGGTGGGCAGGTACATTGTTGCCCACAAAGACAAGCGTATTTTACTTTTTGTGTGTATTTAATCTCTAGTGGAATTATTCTACCTACTGCATTGCTAAATTTGCAACTCACTGGATTTTGTTTTCACTCCTGTTCATGTGACTTAAGTCATAAACACATATCTAAAAATGTTGTAAAATGTACACAGTGAGGAAAAAGCAATAAAGTGCCTGTGAAAATACTCTATTCTGCCAGCTACCTCACTATAAGTATCCAGGTCTCCCTCTGTATTTCTTCTTTTCTCTTTTACACAAACACACATTCCCTACTATTCCTGCCAGACCACATATTCATTCTGCCACCTGGAATACCTCCACCACCTCATTTACCAACCCTACCAGTTTTTTAAGAGCCCAGCTTTCTTATGAAGATGGATGGATCCATGACTTATATTAGCCATTAGTTCATCTGTCTACTGAAGATATATATACCACACCTAGTGCAGTATATGCCAGACCCTCTTCTGGGTGCTGGGGTCCCTCAAGGATCATATGTGTTGGTGATGGGGAAAGAAGAAAAAAAAATAAATGAATAAATCATATTTTATTTACAATATTTTCTATTTTTATTTCATGAAACTCAGTGACAAATGGAACATAAATTAGCAGTTCTCAACTGAAATAAATCTCGGAAGTCTTTGATACAATGTCCTGTTCTGATTTGAGAAGCAGTATTATTCTCACCGTGTTGCAACTGTGCACAGTCATTACTCTAATTTCTCTTTATTTGATTTATTTTTCTCCACGGCATTTTCTGTATTAGACTGAAATATGTCAACAGGTTGGACATTCTGAGATTTAACCCAGAAACTCAAAATGTGCATTCAAGAAAATAAGGTGTATTTCACTGAATATTTAGAATATTTACTACTGTACTTTAATAGTAAGGTAAACAAGTGCTTGAGATTCAAAAATCACCGTCTCCAATTTTGACAATTCTCAAGTGTCCCCCAGGCATATGACAGTCTGAATGAACATAACCTTTTGTGACTAGTTAACCCCTCAACCATCCAGCTTCCCCTCCTGCTGGCCATTTACACTCACAGGGTTGTCTCCTGGAGACACAGTAATACCCTAGTTTGTGTGAAAAAAGTGATACAAAGAATCCAATGCTAGTTATGGTGACAGAGGCAAAGACAACAGCAAAGATTTTAAGCAATTGGTGGTCCTTTGCCAGAAAATAGAGACTTTAGATAAATTAAGAAACAAAATTTCAAATAACCGATTGGTGAATAGGGATTGATTCACTATGTACTTAGTGAGATAAAGAAAAATTGGTACATAAAACTGTTATTTCTTTAATACAAAAGAAGTCACGTGAGAAACAACGTACTCATCCAAGTTGAAAAGGCAGTTAAGTGTCGGGTGAGAAAACTCAAAGGAAATGCAGAGGAACAGGCGGAAACAGGCTCAGGGCAAATTGGAAGCCCAAGCAGGATGTTCCTGAAACAGGTAGTTCAAATGAGGCATGAGCAGCTACTGGTTGTTTGGAAATGTTAAGAAACACTTTTCTTTGCATAGCGAATGTGTCAAACAATAGTAATAATAATAAAAATAATGGTAACAGTAAAAAGTATAGTGATAACAATTTGCACAGAGCACTTACGTGCCAGCCACCGATCTAAGCACCTTAGAGATTCATAAAATTATTCATGATATGAAAATACTTATAATTGTTATTTTAGCTCTGAAAACCCAGGAGAATTTCTATTTAACATAAGCTGCTACCATCCACAGGGCTACTGGTCACAGCTCCTATACTGAGTGTCTACTGCGCTGTCATCACGCGCGTGCTTCCCCGCGAAATCCCACCACAGAGGCCGTGATGCGCTGCCTTACAGAATATTACAGTAGCGAGTTGTACTGAGCACTTTATGCAGAATTCATACAATTAAGGTTTTATAAAATAATGAAGGGTGAACATATTACAGGAAGCCCGGACCAAGTCAGGGCCCCAACTACTGATTCTCAGGGCGCTTTTTGCCCCTTCACTGTTCTCATCAGAATTTTAATCACTTTCTTTTTAATTGTTCAATTTATTTCTTACTCTTACCTTTCTATGGGCTCCATAAAGAAAGAAAATGAGTTTGTCATCACTGTGTCCGCAAAGTCTAGTGAAGGATCTGATGCATTTCTTTTTTACCATCTGAATCATTTTTACATGTAGAGTACAGTAGCATTAACATATTCATATTGTTGTGCAACAGATCTCGAGGCCTTCTTCATTTTGCAAAACTGAAGCATTCTGCTCATTAAATGCTAACGCCCACTTCCCCAGCCCATGGCAACCACCTTACTACTTCGTGTTTCTATGACTTTGACTGCTTTAGATACTTCCTATGAGGGGAAGCAATCCTACAGTATTTATGCTTTTGTGACTGACTTATTTCACTTGGCACAATGTCCTCTAAATTCATCCATGTTGTAGCATGTGTCAGGATTTCTTTCTCTTTTTAAGGCTCAATAATATTCCATTGTGTGTATATACCACATTTCTTTATACATTCATCCATTGATAGACATCTATTTTTAATTTTTTGAGGAATCTCAATCCTGTTGTCCACATAGGCTGCACCATTTTACATTCTCACCAACAGTACACAAGGGCTCCAATTTCTACATATCCTCATCAATACTTGCTGTTTTCCAATTTTTTTTGACAGTGGCCATTCTAATTGGTATGAAGAGGTATCTCATTGTGGTTTTGGTTTGCATTTTCTTAATGACTGATGATGTTGAACATTTTCTCATATACCTGTCCACCATTTGTATATCTTCTTGGGAGAAATGTCTATTCACACCTTTGCTCTTTTCTTTTCTTTTTGCTGAAGAAGATTGGCCCTGAGCTAACATCCCTTGCCAATCTTCCTGTTTTTGCTTGAGGAATATTGTCCATGAGCTAACATCTGTGCCAGTCTTCCTCTGTTTTGTGTATGGGACATCTCCACAACATGGCTTGATGAGCAATGTGTAGGTCCACACCCGGGATCCAAACCCACGAACCCAAGGCCACAGAAGCAGAGTGTGTGAACTTGACCACCACATCACCAGGCTGGCCCCCTTTGCTCATTTTTTAATCAATATATTTTGCTGTTGTTGTTGAGTGCTAGGCGTTCCTTACATATTATAGATATTAACACCTTACTAGATATATGACCTGGAATTATTTTCTCCCATTCCATAGTAGGTTGCCTTTTCATTCTGTTGATCATTTCTTTTAATGAACAAAAGTTTTTGAGTTTTATGTAGCCCAATTGATCTATTTTTGCTTCAGTTGCCTGTGCTTTTGGTGTCACATCCAAGAAATCATTGTGAAGACCAATGTCATCAAGCTCTTCCCTTGTGTTTTCTTCTAGGAGGCGCATCGTTTTAGGTCTTATGTTTAGGTCATTAATACAGATTAGCCTGTACCCCAAGTAATGCAGAAACTGATATCTGAAAGTGGTGGACTGACACTATAAAAATCTAAAACATATGATATGCTCTTGGTTTTGACAGCAAGACTAGAATAGACAAAATTTTTATTCTAAGAAAATTGATTATCCTAGCTGTGCCATACAAACATTTTGTTTAAGTACAGTATAGCATGAAATGCATTGGAAGGCAAAATTCTTCCCTATCGAGCTTGTAGTTCTGAGGAAGATAGTAGAAACATCAAAATACATTTTTGGTTTTGCCCTTCGTCACTACTTTAGCAAGATTCTAGACCAAGATTAAGTAAGGCAAGTATTAGCCAGTTGGAAAGCACAGATGGAATGGAAATGTGGTTTTGCTAAAGGAAGTGCTCTCAGCCTGTGGTCAGAAAATAAAAGAGGAGATTCCATACACTTAGGGATCCTGACCAGACCACAAAATTACTGTGGTTACTTTTTATTTCTGGACAAGAAAACCTACCAAGCGTTTGAAGGAATTTATTTGCAAAAGAAATTGCAGCAACCCTTCAAAAAACAGCCTGAGACAGACTGATTCCCAAAGGCAATCCATGGACCCCAAACCTACAGCATCAGGAAACAGGCTGCTCACACAGTGCAGCCCCACGTGGAATCATAATCTGCAGCTTCCATTTACGATGGGACTACGGAGTGCAAGGCTGAAGGAAGATTTCTCTGGGGAACCCGGGAATGATGGAGTGCCCTCAAGAAGGGAGTCCCGCTGGCCAACTGAACAAGGCTGCAACCGAGGAATTCTTGGCATTTCCCAAGCAGAGTGTAGTTGCAGGTGCTGCCCAGTACAATCCCATCACAGCTCCATATTTCTCGTGATTCCACTTTTGGGATCTGCATTCCTGTAGCGGTTACCTGTGCCTTTCTCTACCATTTTATATTGGATGGGACAATTGAAATGGATGCAGTAGCTAGTGATACTTAGGATTGCCTCGTTAAGGGAGAGGCTATGTGATTTCTGCATGTGTGAGGAGAGGGGTCTGTGTGCAAACTTCAGTGGCCAGATAATATAAGATACAAGCTGTCCCTGAATACTATTTCTTTTCTTCTTCCTTTTAGTTTGAGCTGGGCACATGGGCATATCCAACACCAGGATGACAGAGACGCACATGAAAGGAACCAGGATCCTTTTATGACATTGAAGGATCAGCTGCCAATTCTCGCTGGACTACTGAACTCAGGACTCCTGAGAACCAAAGTCGTTTGTCTTACATTGGTCATTGTATCCTGGTGGTTTAGCAGAGGCTGGTACCTTAATAATGCATCATCCTTATCCTATAAAAAATTTCTATAGGAACTGGGTATATTTCTGGAAATTAATATTTGTTCCATTGATTTATCTCTTTATTCATGGACATGTGACATATTTTTTAACTTGTGATAGCTTTATTTTATGAACATTTAAAACATTCAGAAGATTCTTTTTTCTCCTTTTTTGTAATTTTCTCTTTATTTTTGCAAGTATATTTTTCTCATAAACCTTAGTATATTTCTAAAGAATATTATTATGAGTTTTATTAGGATTATTTTATTTTTACAGAAATACTTGGGAATCTTTGAGATATATTTGATACTCAGCCTTTTGTCTACAAATAAGGTCCATTTTTCATTTATTCAAACGCCACTGGTTTTGTCTTTCTGACAACATAAACTTTGTTTTTCTTTCTTTATATGTTATAAGGATGGTTTGGACACATCAAATATATTCTTTTATATCGTGTCTACTTTTTAAAATATATTGACATAAAACTGTGAATAATTTTGTCTTAATATCTGTTGTAACATCTGCAATGATATCTTTAAAAAATGTGTGGCATTATTTGTTTCCTTTCACTCTTTTAAAAAAATAATTCATTTTACTAAGAGCTCTCGGAAAATGTATTACATTATAAATATGTTTTATTCTCTTTCTTCAATTGTTATCAACTCATTTCATTACACTAGTTACACACATTTATTGAAAAAAATTGTGACATGCTGGATAACAGATAAGCAAAAAAAAATTCACCTCTGATCAAGACATCTGGAAATTAAATCTGTTAACATTTTCAGGTGTGAATATAAGGGTTTAATGTGTGTGAAAAGTTTTTCTTACCAGTGAATATATTCTCTAAATCTAATTTTAACAGCTATTTAACATTTCATCATACAAACATAATTTATTTAGTGAGTTCTCTTCAATCCTACTTGGAGCAGTTGAGTTGTCTAATTATTCAGACCTTTAAATAATGCTATGATGAAGACTCTCATAGAAAAATAGAGTTGAAATGAAGATCATTTTGCCAAGTTCTAAGAAAGTAAGTCAACTTGGAATTCAATTGAAATAGGGTGAAATTGAAGGAATTCTCCCTTACGGACTATTGAATTTTCATATCCTGAAACATGATACCTTTCTTTTTATCAGGAATTTATTTTGTGTACAACTCTCTAGTCCTTAATGTCAGCAAGTTTCTTTTGTTTCTGTTCTTTTCCTAGAATTTAGGTAATTTTTCTTTTCATTTTACTGGCCAAGATCATCAGTGCAGCTGATTGTAAGCACTCATCTCCCTCCCACTGTTTCTTTCTCTCTCTGTCTCTCTCCATTTGCCTCCCTCAAAAATTATTCTTACGAGCTCAGTTAGTGAGCTCAGCAATAATTACAAACTATTTTTCTAAAATTTAATGGTATTATGTCAGTACAACTATTCGGCAATAGTGCTGACAGTGAAACCAGCAAACGTCTTTTAAAATCTACAGATTTGACTACTATCTTTCCTCTTTTTAATCTATTAACATTGTGAATTTTATAATACTGAACTATCTTTGCATTCCCTGTATTCTTGGCATGAGATGAAAATGGTCAAGGGTGTCATGTTACTTGGCAGATGATGTACTAGGTAATAATCTGTGTGGCAACGGAGTGGGATGAATTTTTCATATAGTGTGAGAGAAAATTACTAATTGACTATTTGCTGCCTAGTAGAAGAGAGCTATCTTAAAGAAATAATTATAATTCTGGTAAGTACTTAAATAAAGAAGAGTGTTATAATCTGAGAAGACAAGCTGGTCTTGGCTACATGCTCTTTTTTTCTTATTTAATTGTGTAATTATTTTTAAAAGTTAGTGGTAGTAAAACTATCATGGCTATATACATTGTCTTTCAACATTGTTCCTGTCTTACATCAATTAGCTGTCCAAAATTTTGATCACAATACCTGATTAGATCTTTCCTTTTTTACTCATTCTTTTGCACGTTTACCTAGGAATCTCTTCACCTCCATCCTATAAATATATTTCCTGAATTTCTTTTTTAATATTCTTAATTTTTAAATTCTCATTTATGTCTTTAATGTAGCTGGAAAAAATATATATGTATTTATATACATTTTCCATCTTGGAAGTTAGGATGTATTATTTCTCAGAATTTAAAGCCACCTGTTCGCTGTCCATTTGCCTTCAGTATCACGCTGCTCTTTCCGCTTGCCTCTACCCTGTTCCAATGCACATAAGCATCGATGCTCGTAATCGCTAGGTTCTTCCTTTGATTAATTTTTACCTCTGTAGCATTAGTGCCACTTTTGTTTGGAAATAGGCTTAATTTTTTTTTTTATTTTGATATCTGGAACAAAAATTCTCTCTTTCTATTCTTTTTTCCTGATTGTGTGGCTATTCCAGGATCATAACTGATTAGATTAGTGTGAAATCCATCCATAGATATCAATGTGATACAAACAGAAATGTTTAATTGTCAGTCCTTTCCCTGTCAGCTCAGGTCTATCTCTTGATTAACTTAGTTCTATTTTGTGTAATCTGAGAACTAACTTTTAATTACTTACTTGCAATTTTTCTTCACTACAATCTTCCTAACCTGGGAGACTTCTTTATAGAGATTCTATTTTGTTGCTTTATTAAATATTAAATAGTAAATTATTTTTTATCAGTACACTTTCTAAACTGTTATTCTTTAAATGAATGCTGTTCAATTTTTTTGTACATTAATCTTGCATCCAGAAAACATAATCAATAGCCTTGTTCATATCAATGGTTCATCTGTGAATTATATTTGCCTCCGTGGCTTTCTAGAGCATATTAGCCCTGAATCAGTCTACAAACAAACAGTATAGCTGTCTGTTTTCAGAGCTTTGCTATTGAAGCGTAGTTGGAGATAACCCAAAAACAGCCGTATAGATTCTTCCATTTCCATTTCGACTGTCACTTCAGAATTTTGCTCATAGTTATCACAGAGCTAGAAAACCTAGAGAATCTACTAAAATAATTCAATATCAATTAATGCAACTGTGAGCACCTTAACGCACCACCAATTAAACTACGTTCCCTGCTCCGTAATCAGTAGCCTAACTTTGAATTCTCAAGTTTTATGTGTTTCAAGACTTTATATAAACAACATTATGTAATATCCTTTTCTGGCTGGCTTCTTTAACTCAGCATTTTGCTTGTTAAATGTCTGCATTTATTTGTGCATTAGCTGTAGTTCATTCATTTTCTTCTCTATATACTAGTGTCTCTTTGTATTAACACCCCATCATTCATTTCTCTATTCTACTGTGGCATCTTCACGAGTGCCATTTAGTGCATTTGTGCAAACACTTCTGATGTATGTCTAGAGTGGAAGTGCTAAGCTATATTAATGCATATATTCAATTACTTATACTTCCACCAGCCGAGTACAAGAGTTCCCATTGTTCCACATTCTTGCCAAAACTAGGTTTTAAAAGATATTTTTTAAGTCACTTTAGGTAAACTGGAGGAATGTAAACCATATCACAGTGTGCAAACTTGCATTGCCCTACTTCATATTTAAGTATCTTGTCTTCTGGCTGGAGACATTTGGATGTCATTTTATGAATCAACCACCCAAAGTCCCCTGTTTTGCCCATTTTGTTCTATGGGATTATATAACTTTTTCTTAGTAATGTTTGAATTTCCTCTATGCTCTGAATATGAGCCTTTGTTGGTCAAGTATCCTCTCCCCATCTTTGGCCTACCTTTTCATTCCCCAGATGGCAGCATCTTTTAATAAACAGAAGGTTGTCATTCTCAGGTAGACTTGCTTTATCCCTTATTTCTTGTTAGGTTGGTATTTTTAACATTCTATGTAATGACAATTTCCCTACTCGAAGATCATAAAGATTTTCTCATATATGTACTATATATAGTATATATTTTATATTTATATATTACTAGTGGCTTTATTGGTTTGCCTTTCACATTTAGATTTAAAATTCATCTGGAATTGCTTTTTATATATGATGTGAGGTAAAAGTCAGGATTTGGCTGTTTGAATCTAATTGATCCAAAATTATTCATTGAAAACATCTTCCTTTTTACCACGGTTTTACAACGCTACCTTCGTGTCCATGTATATATGAGCCTATTTCTACATTCTCAATTCTTTTTGTATATGTCTCTAGCTGCACCAATACCAGTGTCATAATTACTGGAGAGTAATTCTCGTACACCACTGGTGGAATGTGTAACTCAGTTGAAATGTTTAACAGGTCTTTCTGCATTACACAAACCTCGTTGGATTTCTCCCCACTTGTTGGGTGGGTTTTCACCCTATGCTAAGTGCTCTCTTCTCAAATTCTAGTTCTTAACTCTTGGTGCTGACACAGACAAATACTACAATTGTCTACACTGACCTTGTGCTGAGCAGACTTGATGAACTCCATCATAAATTTGACACGAATATTTTTAAACTTTTTATGTTCCTATGACACTATCTGAGAATAATGACAGCTTGTTTTCCCTTCCATTCTTCATGCCTTTTCTTTCCTTTTCTTTTCATATTTCACTATGTACTGGATATCATTGCTTTGCTCCTGTTATCAAAGGGAAAACCCTAAACATATAAACTATAAATATAATGTTTAATACTTTGAGATATTCTTTTTCAGATTAAGGGAATTTCCTATGCATGCCTTAGTGTGCTGACGGTTATTTTAAACAGATGATTAACTGGAATAAATACTCACGTGATTTTACTTCATTACTCTGTCAATGTGGTGAATGATATGATTTTCAATTAATAAACCAACCTTGCAGTAAAGATTCAACTTGATCATGCTGAAGTATTCTCTTTATATATGGTTTTATTGTTTCCTAATATTTTGTTAATGTTTGTGCCTCAATTCCTTGAGTGATATTGATTTCCTTTCTTATGCTCTCCCTGAGAGATTTTAGTGTCAGGAATATGCTGGCTTCATTGAATGAATTGTCAAGGCTCCTCCTACTTTTTTTTTTTTTTAAAGGACTTTATGTTTTTTATAGCAGTTTTAGATTCACAGTAAAATTGAGGGGAAGGTACAGAGATTTCCCACCCCATTTCCCAGAGGCGGAAGTGGAGAAGGTTTCCCATCCATCCTCTGCCCCCCACACATGCACACCCTGCCCCATTATCAACCAGGTGGTACATTTGTTACAACTGATGAACTTACACTGATACATCATTTCACCCAAAGTCCATATATTAGGGTTCATTCTTTGTGTTGTGCATTCTATGGGTTTGGACAAATGTATAATGACACGTATCCATCATTACAGTATCATACAGAGTATTTTCACTGCCCTAAAATCTCCCCTGTTTTATTCACTGGAAATATTTGTGTGAGACTGGGAATTTTTCTTGCTTAAGTATTTGTTACATTTGACTAGTAAAGGAGCCGGACTTGGAGATGTGTGTTTTCTGTGTGCTTCCCTTCTTTCTTTTTGTGAAATGATTTTAAATTGTGGATTCAATTTTCTTTTAAGTTTTAGAATATTAACCTTTTTCCTTCTGTTACTTCAGGTAACCCATACATTTTTTAAATGCCTTTTGAATTTAAATTTTCAAATTTACTTGCATCTAGTTTTTCAAATTTTCCTTCTCTAGTCTTTTTAAAGGCTGTAACGGCTGGTTGTATTTTTCCTTCTTGACATTGTATGTTTGATCCTTCTCTCCTTAGCCTACATCTTTCTCAAAGCCTAATTATAGTTGAAAATCATTCCCTCTCTATTTATTGCAAAATATTTTCCTATCTAATACACAAGATTTGTTGCAATGAAAACATCGTTTTGTACATCAAACAATAATATCCCAAATGCTGAAATAGTATAAAAGTCTGTTACTATATTACAGTCTCACAAATTGTCTGTTATCAGAGCTGCCCAGTAGCAATTTCTGGCTTGATGGAATTGTTCTATATCTGTAATTTCCACTGAGGTAGGCACTAACATCATATTCAGCCCTTAAAATGTGGCTAGTTCTGATATCGACCCTGATATCAGTTTCCCACACTAAACCCAGCATATATGGGGTTAAAACTAAAACACTCATTCCCTGCTTACTCTCTGGCTTCCTGCCTCCAGAATCCACTATCCTCCATGGAGACAGACACCGTCAAGGACAAGCACCTGGACCATCTCCTCCCCACAAAGAGATATGAGCTGGTGGGAAAGCTGCTGACCAGCAAGGTCATGAGCTCCCTCCTCTCCGCAAGTGTCTCAAGGCCAAAGACAGGCTGGTGGGAAAGCTCCGACCAGCAAGGCCATATGCTCCCCCTCCCCTACCTAAAGCCCCAAATAAAAACCCTTCCTTTTAGCTTTTCGGGGAGTTTGGGATTTCAGCTTTAGCTGCCCTCTCTCCTTGCTCAGTGCTGTGCAAAAATAAAGTTCCTACTTTCTTCCACCACCCCTGTGTCAGAGATTGGCTTGCTGTGCAACGGGTGAGCCAACTCACTTCAGGTTCGGTAACAGTTCCACACTATCTTTAATTTTATTCAATTTAAATTTATTTATAAACAAATGTGGTTAGTGACCACTCTATTGAATATTGCAGAATTCCCAACAACAAAACTTGTAAAAAAAAATCAAACTAGTCTAATCCATAATTATTGACTTTGAATCTCAGAATATGGAAGTAAATTATAAGGTTCAAATAAATGACATCATATAAATATATTCCACATCACTGGAGAGCCTGGTATATGCTACTGTTTTCCAACTCTTTAAATGTTAATAATCTAAAAGTTATTGATACAAAATTCCTAATATAATCCATTATTTCATTAAATGGAATCTCTCATTTATCAGATGGAAATATGTATCTGAAGTATTGAAAAACATCTTTATCTCAGTCCTTTTGAAATTTAAGTTTCTAAATCATTTTGATCAAAGTCCAAAAGGCACCTTACTTATCTCCCATGAGGTCCAATGAGCGGTGTTTTAACAACAAAAGTGGACGCGTGTGTGAATGGATGGATGGAGCCACCTGTCCTGTGAGGCAGGATTTAAGTTCCCAGGTGGACAGAGAAGGTGCTTGAGGACACTGTCTTGGGATCCCCTGGACGTTTTGGGAGCCAGCTCGGTTCTTACAGGGCAGATGAGAAGACCTCTGCTTCTCCCTGGGAAGAGCAGGGTAGCTCCCCAATGGTCTGTAAGGTCCAAACTCCCACCACCCAACAGTGACACCATGTAGGGCCTGTCACAGGGGAGGGCAGTCAAATTCACTTAGAGGGCAAAGCCAGGGGGAACAAGACCTACACAGGGTGGAAATTCTAGAACCCCACTGGTGAATGGCAGTCATTCTGGTAAAGACACACCGACAGGCCACGGCATATTCCAAAGAAAGGAGGGCCAGCAGAACCGGGACCCGGTGCCAGAGCCAGGGCCTGGCTAGAGCAGGATTCCTCCCAAGTATTAATACTCCCCAGTATTAATTATGCCAGGTTGTCTGTTCCTGTGTTTCTATAGATGTGAGTTCACCTAATGAGGAAGGGAGTGATGACCATTTTCTCCCTCTCGCCTCCTTTCAAATCACTATAGGTCTGACGTATTTCAATCGACTGAACAATTTCTGTAAGGACTTCTCTGTTTACGTGAAGCGGTGTGTTCAGAGCGGTCAGGTTAAGATTTCTTTCCTTCTTCAAATCTGCTCCTCAACATGTGCATGTCCTATTAGCACTAATTTCATGAATTCATTCTTGTGTCTAGTGTTGCTTGAAACCATCAGTCAGGATTTTCCAAATATAAAAGAATTCAATAGCTTTTCTACTCACAGGACATAACTAAAGTAAAACACACAAGACAACCCATTTACAAAAACGAAATGAACATGTTAGCATGTAACCTCAGCCAGCTATGCCCAGGAGCTATGTAAAAATACTACAGAATTTGGCTTAAGTGAAGTGTATAAAATCATACTCAAATTAAATATCACACAACGTTTCAATTCAGAAAGAACAACTATTTTGAAGAGAACGATTCATCTCAAATTATATATATTTGAAAAAGAAGACCTTATCTTGACAAATATGAAAAAAAATAAGAAAAAAGTAAGAAAGATTAAAAATCCTAAAGTATAATGATGGTAAAGTAAGTGTAACCGAGAGAGAAGTAGGGTAGAAAATATTCAATATATGCCATCTCTTCATTACTGTTTTACAATACCTCATTTTATATATAAACCTAACTTTCAATATGAACTCCATCTTATATGTAAAATGAGGCAGCATAAAACAGTGCCCGGCTTGAACTATTTAATAAAAATGCCTAGAATATTGATTTTATGGGAAAATATGTTCTCACACTATTCATAATCTAATTCTAGATGGTTAAAGAGATAAAGGGAAAATCATAGCATAAAAAGAGAAGGAAATGTTGATTAACATTTATCTGATTTCTAGATGGCAAGAGCTTGCTGAGCATAAAGAAGTTAAATGATTTAGAGCAAGATTTGGTGGTAGATTATTTCCGGTGACTGTGGGCTGCTCCGAGAGGGCACAGCGTGGGAAGGCAGGTGCCTGCAGGTGGGAGGGGCCCGGCGCTCCATCTAGAACTTTCCATGCTGGGACGTGGCCCCTCCCTGCAGAGTTCCAATTATTGAACAAAGAAATGGACAATAAAACTTCCACTAGGGGCCACCTGTAAGTAGCAGATTAGCAAATATTGGTTTTAAAAAAATATGTGATGCAGAGCTGTTCAGAGGAATTCAGTATAACTTTTGGGAAAGGAATTTGGGTGAGTTCAGCCCAGAAAGGCAACAGATTAAAAAATCAATTTGTCTCCATGTAGCATTTAGAGCGGTTCTCTCGTATCCAACAAAATACTTGAGCTAAATTATACGTGTCTTGAGGCAAGCTGTCCCCTTTGTATAAGTCTGTAAAGGCTTTGCACAGAATCCTTCATTATTTCCAAAAATGAGAGATCAGAGGTCAAATAGATAAAGCTGCTCTTCCAGCAACATTGCCAAGGAAACTTTCTACCCTGGAGATTATGGGAAAGATTATTTTATTTTATTTATTATTGTTCATAATAAGGAAATACCAAAACAATGGTGTTTAAATACCTTTTTTTTGGAGGGCTAATATAAAGAACGAGTATCTCCTTTAATGATTTTCACAAAACAGTGTGTCCCACATTGGTTATGTGCATAGAAATTCAAAGACAAACAGAAACCAGCAGAATGTAGGCCATGGGCCTGGAAGTTGCTCTTCTCTCTCCTGTCAAGCTTGATCTGTGGTGGAAGAGGCCAGAGAGTAACCTTGTCACATGATGACTAAGAGTGAGACCCTGGAGAGTGTGGGTCACAAGCTTAATTCAACCCTCAGGACACCTAGAATCTTTTTGTTTTTTTTTGAGCCGTTTTATCTGCCTCTTTGCAAAGCCTGGGGTAGGGGGGAGTCACTTCCTGCACATGGAAACTGCTTATTTAATGGTAATTGCAAGAGGCATTCCAAATTTCACCTCCACCCTTGGCCTCACTGGAATTTGTTTTTATTTCAGAGGAGGAGCACAGGTCAACAGGTACCCACCCCACTTACCCCTGATTTTTTTTTAATTGAGGCATAATTGACAGTTAAAAATTGTATCTATTTACGTCTACTATTTGACGATTTGATATGTGTGCACACCGTGAAATTATCACCATAGTCAAGCTGACTTACGTCTCCATCCTGACACACAGTTACCTTTGTCTGTGTGTGGTGAGAACACCCTGCCTATCAGCAAACACAGAGGATGGGAAGCACCCCTCTTTGGGAGACCCTCAGGTTATCCTGTCCTGGTGCACAGCTGCTCAAAGGGGAGCATGGGGGGCGCAGGGGAGTGCTGCTGAGAGCAGGGGAGCACTGTTAAGGGCAGGGGAGCGCTGGAGAGCCCTGGGGAGCACTGGTAAGCTTAGGGGAGCACAAGGGAGCGCTGGTCAGCACAGGGGAGCACAAGGGAGCGCTGGTGAGC
Organism: Equus asinus; assembly: GCF_041296235.1. Taxonomy (NCBI): domain Eukaryota; kingdom Metazoa; phylum Chordata; class Mammalia; order Perissodactyla; family Equidae; genus Equus; species Equus asinus. Next base: position 44,316,539 of record NC_091818.1, read on the forward strand.
ACAGGGGAGCATAAGGGAGCACAGGCCAGTGTAGAGCCCCAGCCCCGGTCTCCCACAGGCCCTGCCTCTCCTCTAGCCCAGGCCACTCCATCACAGGCACTCATTTTTCTAGGTCTAATAGGTGGAAATCAGTGGCTGCCCAGTCAACACTGACCAGCCTGTTTGCCCCTCACTGGCCTTTGCTTAGCTGGGCCTGACCTCACTCGCTCAGCATCAGCCTTCATCTTTTCATCTCTCCTCAAGGTGACCAAAACCCAGTGGCTTCTGCCATCTCTTCCTGCTTAATTGCTTTGTCTGCATAAACCATGCCCACCCGCCAGGTTAACTCAGACCCCTTATGCACATTCTGCTACTGAGGGGATTGTCTTCTTCCGCTCCTGAACAGTTCCAGGACCTGGTGTTTGCCCTGCCTTTGAAAGGAGCCGGGTTCCATGCTCCTTCAGGATTCTGTTCTGTCTCAAAGGCCCATGGGGCGTGTGCTCAGAGTGCACAGCATTTGTCTTCTGTGACCTGTACTTACGTTTCTTCCCCTTCCTCCACCCCAGGAGCCCTCTCCCACCCCGAGGTCTAGCATCCTCTGAGTTCTTTGCCCAACCCTGCCCTCCTGGAGGCCATTTCTGTGTCTATTGTTCTTGGGTCTCCTGCTCCCGGGCAGCCTCTGAGTCAAAAGTGCCTTTTTCTCATTCCCAGCAAAGCCTCCTGTAAATAATTGAATTTCACTCCTTCTGTAGGTAACATCCTTTCCTTTCCGCCATTCCGTCCTAACTACCCTCCACTACAGAGAGTTTATGTGTCTTTATTATTTGCAAGCTCATACATTTGTGAGAAGGAAAACATCCTCAGTGTGAATCAGGTACTATTTTCCCATTAATGGGCTCCTTGCCTCCCGGAAGTCTGTGAGGGTTCAACCTGGTCCTGAATTCTCCTTGAATAAGCACTTCGGTGTTCCATTTAGGTTCCAAAGCAATCCATGGCCGACTCTAAAGTGCTATAAAATGTTAGTGGTATGAATTTAATAACAATGAAACAGGCAGCAGGCTGAAGAATGCTGATGGGGTTAGGGCAAGATTAAATAAGAAAATAAAACGGATGGAACTTCGAACAACTTAGCACATTGCTGACACACAGTGAACATCTCTTTTCACTCAAATAATAATTATAATAGTCCTGTATGCATCCTGAAAATGCATGCAAATATTTAACCAATGCGTTTGCCTAAATAGCAAAACATTTAAGTGCAGAACTTTTAAATATATAAATTATGCATATGCTGACCATACATTTACAGGAGAAACTTCTTATTTGTAATATTTTTAAAAAGTGGATTAATTTTATAGGTAAATTTAAGCAAACCAAATCAACCTTCATGTCATATATTAATTTCAAGCTCTAATCTTCCTTCCTTTATCCAGTAGTGGACTCTTAAATCTGTAAATAAAATTCTTATGATGTTTTATTTTGACTTTCAAATATCATTGCATAACAAATAAAGCCAAAACTCTTAAACATGAGAGTTAAGATCATAGACAATATCTTTTTTGTTTAGAGTAACAACTGTACAATGAAAATAAATGTTTTTAGATTTAACTAATTTAGAATTTATATGAGATATTAGGTATTACAGGAATATTTATGCATTAATGAAGTTGCAATTGCCAATGTCCCTTGCTCTTAATAATAATAATTACAACTTAGAGCACACCCCCAAAGAGACTGTTTATTAATACAAAATGTTAAAGATGAAAGTGGTAAAGGCTGTTCTGTTATATTGAATTTGCTCATTCCAGACCCTAGTATTTTTTCCCAAATATCAAATCAGTGTCATACATTCAGGTCTCAACATGTATTTTATAAGAAATCCACTCGCTCTTATAAAAGCTTATACAGTGTGTATATATATATATACATATTTTATTTTTTCATTTTTTGTACTTTCCAAATTTCTTATAACATACAAAAATTATTGGTGCAATTTAAGAAGCTCAATATTGAAAACTTTTTTAAAGGAATAAAATGTAAAAATAGCTGAAATCTCACTTCACAGAACCAAGAGGTCAGCTGCGTAATTTGTTCCCATTATATCCTATGTCCTAGGGTATAATAAGAATTATTAATGTTGTATGTGCTCTTTTCCAGCTTTATCTGGGTATAAATGCCAATTAAAATTGTCAGATATTTAAAGTGTACATCGCGGTGATTTAATATATGTATACATTAAGAAAGAACTGCCCCATCTAGTTAACACATCCATGACCTCACGCATTTATCTTTTTTTGTTAAGAATATTTAAATTCTACTCTCTTAGCAAGTTGCAATTATACAATACTGTGTTTCCAACCCATCGCCACCATGTCTCATCTTAGATCCTCAGACCTTATTCACTTTATAGCTGAAAGTGTGTCCCCTTTACCCATCTCTTCCTCTTCCCATCCCCCATCCACTTTGCTACTCTGTTTCTATGAGTCTGACGTTTTTTCAGATTGCACATCTAAGTGATACCATACAGTATTGGTCTTGCTCTGACTTCTTATTTCATTGAGCATAGTGCCCTCACAGTCCGTCCATGTTGTTCCAGGTGGCAGGGTCTTCTTCCTTTTACAGCTGAACAATATCTCCTTGTACATATACACCACATTTTCTTTATCCATTCATCCATGGTGGCCACGTTGGATGTTTCCATGCTGAGGCTGTTGTGAATTATGCTGCAATGTTCATGGGAGTGCAGGTATCTCTTCAAGGTAATGGTTTTGTTTTCTTTGGGTAAATACCCGGAAGTGGGATTGCCGGATCACATGGTAGTTCAGTTTTTAACTTTTTGAGGAACCTCCATACTTTTATTCGTGATGGCTGTAACAGTAACATTCTCCTCAACAGGGCACAAGTGTCCCCTTTTCTCCTCATCCCCACCAACACTTGTTATTTCTTGTCGTCTTGATGATAACCATCCTAATAGGTGTGAGGTGATATCTCATTGTGGTTTTGATTTGCATTTCCCTGATGATTAGTGATGTTGAGCACCTTTTCAGGTACCTGTTGGCCATTTGTATGTCTTTTTTGGGAAAAATGTTTATTCAGGTACTTTGCTCATTTTTTAATTGGCTTGTCTTTTTCCACTGTTCAGTTGTGTGAGTTCTGAGTATATTTTGGATATTAACCCCTTAGTGGATATGTGGTTTGCAACTATTTTCTCCCATTCTTCAGATTTCCTTTTCATTTTGTTGATGGTTTCCTTTGCTGAGCAGAAGCTTTTTAGTTTGATGTAGTCCCACTTGTTTATTTTTGCTTTTGTTGCCTATGCAATTGGTGTTAAATTTAAAAAGATTTTGCCAATACTGAGGTTAAGAAGCTTACCTCTTATATTTTCTTCTGGGAGTTTTACGGTTTAAGGTCTTACGTTTAAGTCTTCAGTCCATTTTGAGTTGATTTTCTCATGTGATAGAAGATAAGGGTTCAGTTTCACACTTTTCGTGTGGCTATCTAGTTTTCCCAGGACCACTTATTGAAGAGATTGTTCCCCACTTTTTAGTCTTGGCTCCATTGTCATAAATTAATTGACCATTTATGTGTGAGTTTATTTCTGGGCTTTCTATTCTGTTCTATTGAACTATGTATCCTTTTTTTGAATACCAATACCATACCGTTCTGATTATTATAGCTTTGTATATAGTCTGAAATCAGAAAGTGTGATGTCTCCAGCTTTGTTCTTATTTCTCAAGATTTCTTTGGCTATTTGGGGTCTTTGATGGTTTCATAGAAATTTTAGGATTTTTTTCTATTTCAGTAAAAAGTCCCATTGGGATTTTGATAGGGATTGCATCAAATCTGCAGATTATTTGGGATAGTATAGACATTTTAACAGTATTATTTCTTCTAATCCATGAACATGAGATATCTTTCTATTTAGTTGTATCTTCTTCAGTTTCCCTCATTAACATCTTCTAGTATAGATCTTTCTCCTCCTTGGTTAAATTACACAGGTTTCCAGAGATCTGACTGCAGGCGCTCTGCCTTTTCAGATCAATTCCAGGCTCTGTTGTCCAGACGCTTGGAGCTGCTGTGGTTCCATTCCACTTCCTGAAGAGGCCCAATCCTTTGGGCCAATCTTTGCTCCCCAGGTCCACCTTGATAGACCATGCCAGCCTGGAAGAGCAATGCCAGGAGACTCCCATCACGACATCCTAAAGGCAATTTCCTAACCGTAGGCCTTGTAAGGTTATAAGGTTTCTTTTGAAATTAGAGCACTAGACAGACAGTGCTCGTATCTTGCTTGAGTTCTGATGTCTTGAGAACCTTACACTGGGTGATTTAACTCCTCTGGACTTCTTGTTACTCACTTTTTCTAAGATGAAGGGCTGTGACGAGGCAACATCTCCAGCCTGTGCATCTAGGAATCACCCATTTATACCACGTGGGAAAGATGTGAGTGAGGTGAATTTAGGTGAAGAGTATTTGGAGTGTCTCTTCTGTAATACTCATTTGAAATGACGGCTTGACCCTTTTGGGTTTAACCTCTGTCTTCTTCAACTGCACACAGTCATGGCATCAAATTCATTGGATTCCTATTAGATTCATGAGATGCTGGGCAATACTGGATAAAGAACAGACAGGAGAAAGTTATGCTGGGTGTAGGCTTGATTATTCTCCCTGTACAAGATGACATCCTGCAATAACGCTGACCTCTTCAGAATCTCTGCCATTGCTACAACTCGTTTGTAATTGAACAATTTTTAAGAAGAATAAAGATCTTGAACCATTGCTCTAATGGGATCTCTTTCAGCTGTCTTGGATATGGTAATGCTTAACTGATTAGAAAAGCAAAGGAAATACATGGCTATGTGATGTAATTCTAATATATAACATTTCAAATACTGTTTGGAGCATAAATAAAGAATACAATTAATTCCAGGACATCTATCATTGAGAGTTTAATTTGTACTCACTTGCTATTCTAATATTAAAACTCATCTATGGGAAGAAAAATCATAATAATAGAGTTTACTATTATGCAATTAGAAGGATAGTGTAAATAATTTAAAGTGCTATCCTACTCAAAGAGTCCTAGAAATGGTTATTGGCTTCTCAGTCAATACAGTCACCTTCTCAAACTGCATGACACTAACATATTAGCCAAAGTGCATTTATTATAGCTTTTTACCAACCTATGCGACTCTGATTTAAAGTCATGCATTCTAATGTGTTTTGACAAGTAAATTGCTTGCCTTTTTTCCATGATAGCCAACCACATAAATAATGCATGCATGGTAATAGCTGGAGCAATAATGTAAAAGTCAAGCATGAAGCACAGGCAGCATGTTAATGATAAAGGCATTTTAGCCTTTGAAGAAGAAAGCCACAACCCAAAAAGAGCCCACGCATCTGAAACCATATCTTTTCCCCACAATATGACTAAGCTCACTGCTTTCCTTCTTTCCTCTTCCCCTACATGTCCCCAGTTTAAAGTCTGAATATTTTTTTAGGAAATATTAAGATTCATGATATGGTTCTGACTTTTATAAAATATTTGATTTTTCTTGGAGTTATTTTCTGAATATAATAGTATGGGACAGAATCCAAAAAATAATAAGGTAATTGTATAGCACAGGAGATAATTTTATCCTAAACTGAGTTATTTACCCAGCAAATCTACTACAATGGTTGAGCCTCCTAGATACCAAACCATACATAAATCAAAATGAAAATTGTCAAAATTATCCTTCTATATCTTCGGTTGAGTAGTTTATGGTGTGTATTTCTTCTTCCTTATAGTCTCTACCTTTGTTTTCAGTTCTACATCCTGGGTCTAATTTGGATCAACAGAATAATGCACATAACCACTCATATTTACTACTATGGTTATCACCATCAGCACCATCATCATCATCATTATCACCATCACCTTCATCATCACTGTCACTGTCTCCATCACCATCATCCGACAATAAAATCCATATTAAGAAAGGAAGAGGATTAGAGAAGGAATACATGAAGGTAAAATAAAATATTTTATTTTTCTTATACTTATTTGGCCTAACATATAAAATTGTATTCAAAATAATAATAGCAATAATGCATTTGATAATTATAGCTTATGGATAAGTGAAATGAAGGACAGCAATGGTAGAAAGGATAAGAGAGAGGAATTAGGAATACTTTGTTATAAAGTACTTGCCCTACTCATGAAACAATATGGTTTTATTTGAAAAGACTTGGATTAGTTGTAAAAGTATATGCAAACGCTAGTGCAACCATTAATCAAGTAAAAATAGAAATATAATTGATATGAATGGGGAGAAAATGAAATCATGCAAAATGTTCCATTAAAATCACAGAAGGCAGAAAATGAGTGGAAGACAAAAAAAGAAACAAAGAACAAGGGTAACAAATAAAATATTGTAACAAATATAGTAGCTATTACTCCAACTATATAAATAATAACTTTAAACTTTAATGGTCTAAATACACCAACTAAAATACAGAGATTGCCAGAGTGGACCAAAAAATATAACCCAAGATATGTTGTTTACAAGAAACCTACTTTAAATATAAAGACATTTATAGGTTAAAAGTAAGTCAGTGAAAAAAATGTACCATGTTAACACCAGTCTAAAGAAAGCAGGAGTAGCTTTCAGTCAGACAGGACAGACTTCAAAGCAAGTAAATTTATCAGGGATAAAGACAGGCATTACATAATAATAAAGATGTCAATTCTCTAAGAAGACATAACAATCCTTAACATATATGTGCCTAACAACAAAGCATCAGACTGCACAAGGCAAAACTGATAGAACAGCAAGGAGAAATAGATGCACCCACTGTCAGAGTTAGAGAGTTCAACACCTCTCCATCAGTAGTGAACAGATCAATTCAGAAGTCAGAAGATCAGTAAGGACATAGTTGAACTAAATAGCATGATCAATCAACTAGATATAACTGACATCTAGAGAGTATTTCATCCAACAACAGCAGAGCATACATCTGTCTCAAGCTCACATTTAACATTTACTAAGATCACATTCTGGTCCATAAAACACATCTTAATAAATTTAAAAAAATAGAAATCATACAACATATGTTTTCAGACCCCAGTGGATTAAACAGGAAATCAACTACAGAAAGTAGCTGAAAAATCCCAAAATACTTGGAGACTAAACAACACACTTCTAAATAGCACATGAATCAAAGAGGAAATCTCAAGAGAAACTTAAAGTAAATGAAATACTTTGAACTAAATGAAAATTAAAATATAATCTATCAAAATATGTGTGATGCAGCAAAAGCAGTGCTCAGAGGGAAATTAATAGCATTGGCTGAATATCTTAGAAAAGATAAAAATCAAATCAATAATCTAAACTTCCATCTTAGGAAACTAGAAAAGAAAGAGGAAATTAAATCCAAAATAAATAGAAAAAAAGAAATAAAATCAGAACACAAATCAATAAAATTGAAAACAAGAAATCAATTGAGGAAAATCAATGAAACCAAAAGCTACCTCTTTGAGAAGATCAATAAAATTGGTAAACCTCTAGCCAGATAACTAAGATAAAAACAGAGAAGACACAAATTACTAATATAAGAAATCAAAGAGAAAACAATACTACTGACTCCATGGGCATTAAAAGAATCAAAAAAGAATATTATGAATAACTTCTTGCCCACAAATTTGATAACCTAGATATAACAGATCAATTCCTTGAAAGATATGATCTTCACAAACTCACACAAGAAGAAATACAGTCTGAATAGGTCTATATGTATTAAAAAAATTGAATCAATAATTAATATCATTCCAAAACAGGAAGCTCCAGGTGCAGATGAGTTGACTGGTCAATTCTTACAAACATTTGAGGATGGAATTATACAAATTTTCTACAATATGTTCCAGAAGATAGAAGAAGAGAGAATATATAAGGCCAGAATTATCTAATATCAAAACTAGACAAAGATATTATAAAAAAAAGGAAAATTATAGACTAATATCTCTCATGAACATAGATGCAAGTGACCTCAACAAATATCAGCAAATCAAATCCAGTAATGGGTAACCCCAACAAAATCAAGAAAAATCACGTGGTCATTGAAATAGATGCAGAAAATGAATATGACAAAATCCAACACCCATTCATGATAACAGCTCTCAGTAAGCTAGGAATAGAAGGGAATTTCCTCAACTTGGTAAAGAACATTTACAAAAACCTACAGCCAATGTCATAATTAATGAGGAGAAAGTGGATGTTTTACCACTGACATCAACAGCAACGAAAGTATGTCTCCCTCTTACAACTTACTTCAACATTTTAATGGAACTCCTAGCTAACACTATAATAAAAAAAAGGAAGTAAAAGATATACAGATTGGGGACGAAAAAATAGTAATCTTTGCTTGTAGATGACATGATTATTTGTATAGAAAACCCCACAGAATTGGTTAAAAACTCCTGAAACTAATAAGCAATTATAGCAATGTTTCAGGATACAAAGTTAATGTATAAAAGCAGGTATTTTAGTATATACCAGCAGTGAACATTTGGAATTTAAAATTAAAAACACAATACCATTTACGTTAGCACCAAGAGAATGAAATATCTAGGTATAAATGGAACAAAATATGTACAAGAGCTATATGATGGAAACTAAAATTCTCTGATGACAAAAATAAAAGAAGGACTAAATAAATAAAGAAGTGCTCTCCATGCATGGACAGGAAGATCCAGTTTCTGCCAACTTGGTTTACAAATTCAATGCAATCCCAATTAAAATTCCAAAAAGTTACTTTGTGGTTATTGACACATTGATTCTGAAGCTTACATGGAGAGGCAAAAGACTCAGAATAGCCAACATGATATTGAAAAGGAAGAACTAAGTTAGAGGACTTACACTACCCAACTTTAACATTTATTATAAACCTACACCAATCAAGACAGTGTGGTAATGGCAAAAGAATAGACAAACAGATCGATGGAATAGAGTAAAAAGCCAGGAAATAGACTCACACAAGTATAGTCAATTGATCTTTGAAAAAAGAGCAAAGACAATTCAATATAACAAAGACAGTCTTTTCAACAAATGGTGCTGGAACAGTTGGACATCCACATGTAAAAAATTGAAGCTAGATACAGACCTTGTACCCCTCACAAATGTTAAGTCAAAATGGGTCACAGACCTAACGGTAAAATGCAAAACTATATAAAGTGTAGAAGATAAAGAGAAAATCTATATGGCCTTATGGGTATGCAATGACTTTTTAAATACAACACCAAAGGCATGACCCATTGAAGAAATAATTGAAATTGATAAGCTGGAATACATTGAAATTAAAAAATTTTGCCTTGAGAAAGACACTGTCAAGAAAATGGAAGGACAAGCCACAGATTGTGAGAAATTATTTGCAAAAGACATACTTGACAAGGGACTGTCATCCAAAATGTACAAAGTCCTCTTAAAATTCAACTATAAGAACACAAACAACTCGATCAAAAAATGGGCCAAAGACCTTAACAGACACCTCACCAAAGCAGACATACAGACAAGATAAGATAAGCATATGAAAAGATGCTCCACAGCCTATGTCATCAAGGAAATGCACATTAGAACAACAATGATATACCATTACACACCTTTTAGAATGGCCAAAATCCAGAAAGCTGACACCACCAACTGCTAGCGAGGATGTGGAGCAACAAGAACTCTCATTCACTGCTGGTGGGAATGGAAAAAGGTACAGCCATTCTGGAAGACGGTTTGGTGGTTTTTCACAAAACTAGACGTACTCTTACCACACAATCTGGCAATCATGCTCTTTGGTATTTACTCAAAGGAGTTGAAAACTTACATCCACACAACAACTTGAATAAGGGTGTTTACAGCGGCTTTAGTAAAAATTGCCAAAAACTTGGAAGCAACCAGGATGCACTTCAGCAGGTGAATGGAGAAATAAACTGTGGTCCATTCAGGCAGTGAGATATTATTCAGTACTAAAAAAAAGAGCTGTCAAGCCAGAGAAGACATGGAGGAAACTGAAGTACATAGTACTAAGTGAAAGAAGCCATTCTGAAGAGGCTACATACTGTATGATTCCAACCCTTTGGCATTCTGGAAAAGGCAAAACCATAAAAATACCAGTGGTTGCCAGGGGTTGGGGAGGGAGGGATGAAAAGGCAGAGCACAGAGGATTTTTTAGGGAAAATATTCTGTATGATCTTATAATGGTGGATACATGTCATTATACATTTGTCCAAACCCACAGAATGAACACCATCAACAGTGAACTCTAATGTAAACTATGGACTTTGGTTGATGAAGATGTGTCAATGTAGATTGATCATTTGTAACAAATTTACCATCTGGTGGGGCATGCTGAAAGTGGGATGGTTGCATCCTGTGTGGGGAAGGGGTATGTGGGAAATGTCTGTACTTTCTGCTTAAATTTCCTGTGAACTTAAAAGTGCTCTAAAATATAAAGTCTATTAATCAAAAAAGAAAGAAAATGAAAGTAGAAAGCTTCAGCCAACCTAACTATATCTTTAAGCAATGAACAAAACACAATTTTATTTACTCAAAATTAGAATACATTGATCTGTTAGGAAAGCAATACGTTTTTAATGACAGCTATGTCTTCAGAAATTAAAATGACATTTTGATAAGTATCTGACTTGGATTTTTTTTCTTATTTTTCTAGCACCAGTTATGTCTTACAAGGTCCATTTATGAGACTATAGTCTCCATCATTTGCACAACATGTTATGCTATATTACGTAATGATACTGAGCTTGAACCTATCTACAATCTGTTGTTTTAATAACAAGAAAAATGCATTAAGCAAATGGACCAAAATGGAATGACTGCTGCAGACGCTCAATGCTACAGCTTTTTGTTTTGTATTTTTAGTTCAATATCAGGCTGCCAGTTCTCTTGTCTGATCAGGTTTATAAACTGCTACAGTCATGAGTAATTTAATGATGGGGACACATTCTGAGAAATGTGTGGTTAGGCAATTTCGTCATTGTGCAAACACCACAGAGTGTACTTACACACCTAGGTGGTACAGCCTATACTACACACTGAGGCTGTGTGGTACTAATCCTATGGGACCACTACCGTATATGCAGTCTGTCATTGACCAAAACGTCATTGTGGGGCACATGACTGTAATTATAGCTGTATTGGGGTGAAATGGCTGAAGATGATCAAAACGTACAAATTTCCAGTTATAAAATAAATGTCACGGGGATATAATGTACAACATAGTGAGTATAGTTAATAATAATGAATTCCATATTTGAAAGTTGTTAAGAGAGTGAATCTTAAATGTTCTCATCCCAAGAAAAAGAAAATTTTGTAACTACATATGATCATGGATGTTAACTAGACTCATTGTGGCAATCATTTCACAATATATACAAATATCAAATTGTTACATTGTACACCTGAAACTAATAGGTTATATGTCAATTAGACTTCAATAAAAAAAGAAGGAATAAGACTGAAAAAGGGGGAAAAAAGGTGTATTTTAAATGTTCCTATCTTTCGATGAAGTGGTATATACCTACCTAAATTTCTCCATGTGGCCCTTGAAAACACTCAGTACATAAACTAACTCTTCACCCTGTCAGCAAATCTCCCTTTGTGATTGATATTGTGAACGATTCTTGCAAAATTAGTCAGTTGCAAATTTACTAAACTATATAACCCACTTTCCCCAGATTAAACATGTGTGCCATTTGTGCTTTCTTCAGACTGACACTCTGACATATGATCATGTATCTGCACTTGAAAAATGGCAAGATTCCAAATAAAGTTAATATGGGTTTTCTAAGAACCATCAACCTTGTAATATATACACCTGCTCTCATTCTGACTCTGGAGTGTACTTCATAGAATCTAGACACTGTGGTAAGTAGTAAAAATTGAATATTCATACTTTTAAAAAAACTTCGTACCTGTTTTTGAGTAAATACTAACATAGGTGAGATATCAAGTTTTGTTAAATTAACATTGTCAGAGATTTGTTATGTCAAATAACATTGAAGATCACAATAAAATTTTATGTAGATTACTCAATGCTTTAACCTTGAATTCATTCCTATTTATTCTTTTGATTGATCTTTCAAAATTTTATAGCATGATAGTAATAAATAGTCATGAACAAAAGGAAATAGAGCTATCATAGAAGAAAATAATATAAATTTCCTATTCCTCTGCTCAGATGATTTGATATACATCATTCCATATTTATTTAAATGTATGATAAATTTACATTCTATTAAAATAAGCTATATTCTTCCACCTTATAATTGGAAATGAGCAAAGTTTAACTAGTCAATCTGAAGTTCTTGGACAAAAGATTGCTTCTAGTTTTGCTATATAGTAAATAACTACAGGATGATCAGCCTTGAATATGTCTTTGTGTCCCTCGGATTACTTCCTTAGGATGAATTTCTTATCTAGACTCTGTCAGTCAAAAGAGCGTGCACAGTTTTAAGACTTCCATATGTATTGTTAGGTTGTGTAGTGATTTTGTACTGTGTCGACTTGTTTCCTAGAATCTCTTTCCCTTTTTGATTCTGGTTTAGGATTAGCACAACAGAACTCTGCTTGAACCCTGGAAGGTAGAAGTGAAGACATCCCGCCCCGATGGTCATCGTGGTGAGATTCAGTGAGAGAGAGACACACAGCTCTGGTTTGCCCTTGACTTGCTTCACTCTGCATCCAGCTCTTTTCTGGACTGCCAAACCAGTTGATGACCACTGCAGGTTCCATGGTCTTCTCCACCTGCTCCCCTGGCTGTCCTGGTCTGACTTTTCAGAGTTTCCTATAAGCTATCATTTGTCTGCCCACGTCCATGCTTTAGGAAGGCTGATTAATGCCTCTTCTCTGACCTATGATTACCCAATTCAAGGCCATATTTCTCCAAGCCCTCCTAAAATTGGACAAGGGCTAATGGGCATAATAAATCCCTTACTCACTACTACTCATGATGGTTCTGCTTTCCTGCTCAGCAGGTGCCAGAGTGATTTGCCATGGTAACAAGCATCCTAACCATGTGACATGCTCCTGGCTTTGGGACCAGGCCCTGGCAGAGCTCTTAAGGGTAATAACAAGACCTCTGGTAGGTTCAGGAATGACAGTGAGAAGAGATTGGAGGCTGAAGAAAGGCACCCCGCTGCTGGCGACACGCCCACTGGTGGTCATGGGAAAGATAGAGATGAACCTAATGATCTCCTGGATCTGGCTAAGGACATGTCAAGGAAGAAAGTCGAATGAGCCAACTGGTTCTTCTTAGTTGCCTAAGATAAAGTACAGGAAAAGAAAATGAAACAAAGAAGCAACTCTCTAGTTTCAGAATTTCAGCAGAATTAGAGGGAAAAAAAAATCCAGCCTGGGACATCCTGGTTTGAAAAACTAAATTTGTTTCTCATTTCTAGCCTCCCTAACTGGCATAAGAATTTCAAAATTTCTGGCCTCCCTAACCGGCATAAGAATTTCAAAATTTAAAATGGCCTGAAGGCAGAGATCAAATCCAGGACTCCATCAGAAAAACGTGGCCTCCGTATCAAAAGAGTCAAGGTGCGGTTCTATGACTTTTGCTAAGATTTCAGAAAGGTTAGAGTTGGGATCCCCTGGCTTCTCTTCTGGCCCAGGTTCTTCTAGGAATCCTGCAGTCCAGAGGAAATCCCTATCTTGAAGAGATGGGTGGATGTGGTCTAAGAGAGAGAGCCAGAGAAATGGAAGGAGTCTGGGCTCCAAATCTTCTACAGGCTGAGCAAGCTACTCAGTGCAAACAAGGGCCATTTCCTCTGAAAAAGGAAGAATGATTCAAAGAAGGAGCCAGGACCTGAGATAAAAGAATCCAAAGCCAAAGGAAATCTTTGCTCGGGGATTTTAACAGGATTCCTGTTGAGGGAGAGCAGGTGGACCCCGTAGCACAGCCTGGGCTGGGATCACTAGGGAGCAGGGACTCCTCAGGGCTCTCTCTTCCTCTGTCTGTTTCAGGTCACAGTCCATGTCTCCCCATTGTGTGCCGGATGTGTGAGGGGCAGACGACTGGTCACTCGTTCACAGGTCTCTGCACCCCAGGACCCACCTGGGAAAAGCTGCTGCAGGGGCCTTTCCCACACTCAGACCCCATCGGTCAGGAGCTGCTGAACCTGGACATCAGCTTGAAGGTACAAGGGGAGAGGGGACTTGTGGGAAGAAGATAAATTGTGATGGACTGAGATAGCCCCAAATTCTTCGTCACTCCGCCCCTGAATACACAGAGGCTGCTTCCATCACCTGGAATCTAAGCTGGATCACGACCCTGGTGAAAACTGTACTGTGTGATTTCAATGCTGAATCTTAAAAACTCAGCAGCCAGGGGCGAATGAGTGAGCACGGGGGATGTTTAGGGCAGTGAAACTACTCTGTATGGGACCGTAATGGTTCACATATGACATCACACATTTGTCTAAACCCACAGAAGGCGCACCACCGAGAGTGAACCCTACTGTAAACCATACACTTTAAGGTTGGTAAGAATGTATTGATATTGGTTCGTCAACTGTAACAAATGTACTATACTAATGCAAGATACTAATATATATATGTAAAATAAAATATGAATACATAATATAAAGAATATTAATATATGATAATACATTAATTATATAATATAATATACCAATATTTTATATTATATAACCATTATATATTATAATATATATTATACATGTTATATAGATGTTAATAATAATTATATATGTGTGTGTTTATGTGTCTGTGATTCAGTGCTGAAGAAAGTACAGTCAGAACAGATATTATAATTGCTACATATATTATATAGAAATCAGAACTGGGGCAATGACCAGGTATGTTAGAGTATAAGATATTTCTGTAACTTAGTTTTGAGAGCTATAAATTATTAAAAAAAACTCCAATGCCAGAACGTTATTATTTTAAATATATATTATTAACAGAAGTAAGAATTATTCATCTAATAGGATCATTAATGTTTGTACATCACCAGTTAACTAAATTCTAAGACGTGATATAAATATCAAATTTATGGTTTCTGAAAAAATATGAGATGTGTAATTTTTCTATGGGAGATTCATTTAAGTACTAAGAAGATAATTCTATTTTTTTGTTGGTTTGGTGAGGAAGATTGGCCCTTAGCTAACATCTGTGCCAGCCTTCCTCTATTTTGTATGTAAGATGCTGTCACAGCCTGGCTTCATGAGTCGTGTGTGGGTCTGCACCAGGGGTCCGAACCTGTGAACGTTCGGCCGCCAAAGTGGAGTGCACAAATTTAACCAATGTTCCACTGGGCCAGCCCTGAGCAGATAATTCTTAATGAGGATGAGCTGGAAGACAGCTGGAATGGCCACAATGACAAAATAACAAAGTTTAAAATTGGACTTGGTTTACCAAATTTCTCATTAGTAACCATTTTGCTTTAATAATAATTTAATTCTTATTAGCTCTAAAGTCATAAAATCATTTCATTGTCCTTGTTTATTTATTCACTTAATAAAGAATCTGTTGATTTCCTACTCTGCTCCAAGCTGTGTGCAAGGATCTAAGAATATAAAGACAAATATCTTTATAACTTTTAGTTCCGTGTATGTATCATGACTACAAGAAAATAGGAACACATAATATTGAAGAATAAAGTGGATTTCAAGTAACTATCAAAACTGACAGAAATTTTGTAGCTCACTTTGAACAATGCCCTAACTATTTTTGGAATGTATATTCTCTGCACTTAGGAACATTTATCACACCTCCTACACATCTGGCAAGAACAATTAGTTTGAAATGAGTGGCAGTGTACACTCATATAAATAGAGGCCTTCGTGCTTCATTTTAAAAAGTGCTACTGTAATTTACAATGACATCATTTTAATTTTGACATCTTAATACTGTCTCCATAGGTTTGCTTTGACAACGTTTTGTTGTGTTTTGACACTGTTTGTAGTTTTATACCAAAGCCTTAGAAGTTTAATACTTTGTTTCACATCAGAAACATAATGGAACTCAATTAGGACTTTTCTTGCTTTTTGAATGGAGAGAAGTATTCTGAGGTTTGATTGATGATTTCATTGCCATGTGTGATAAATGCAATTTACATGCCTGACCCTAAAGGCTGTTTTTTTTTCCCATTTAGATATGATTTAAAATTAAGAGTGAAGAAAGTAACATTGAAGCATGTGGTTTCACTGAGTGCTCTAGCTTTGGAGCAGTGAGCTCTCAGAAGGTGGAACTCGGTGAACAACGGTGTCTACTTTTCCAAAGGTGTGCGAATGAACTCCTACAAATGGACAAAGGACGTTTTCCTATGTGTTCAAAGTTATCGCGTGCTTAAAGCAGAGTATTCAACACTGAACCAGTCTTAGAATCAGTGGTCATGTGCGCTGCTTCGTCACCAGCCTTGAAACCATTGGCCATACAGTGAGGTTCCCTCTCTATGTTTATTGACCAATCCAGTAGGAGCCTCTCATGATTGAAGGAGACCTTAAAGGTAATGAATGACCCAGAGTTTAAACCCTGTCTATAAAGAGCTTTCGCCTCTGCTAAGTTGGCCAAGGGGTCACATCTCATCTCTAGAATATCCTGTATGTCTTAAAAGCTTTTCCTCATAGGAGCATATATGCATTGACTATCGATTATCCTATCCCTATGGAAACATGCAAAATAAAATCTATTAATATTTTACAATACAGTCTATATGAGATAGCTGTCCTAGAGCCCACATCTCCTCTTATCCAGGCAAAATAACCCATGCATTTTTCAATTCTTGGTGGTGTGATGTGTGTGTGCACGTGATATTTTAAAGTCCCCTACCATTCTTAAAGATCATCTCTGAACATTTTCACTGTGCATCACATTTTAATATTTAAAAGTATCTGATGTTATATTTCTTTCTATAAAATATTAAATACAAATTGTATTCAGCTCATTGTACTAGATGGCAAAGCCTTTTTGAATACTTATTCTGCCACCCAGTCTGTTCCCCAGTCCTTTGAGTATAATGTCATCCTCAGGTTAAATAAGCAGCACTTCTACTCTTTAATCAATTATCTGAAACATGACAAAGAGGAGGGGACCAAAAATGGTGGCTCCATACTCCGTACTGTCATACACTGTGGCTGGACCCAAATAGACATCAGCCTCCACCTGTGGGTTGTTGCTCAGCCTGCTGCAAAGCCACTGTGATAAACCATCCTATAGCCTGTATTGCTCTATTTTAAATCATCTCAAATCCTTTGCCAACATCTGTGATAATTAGGCTTTTTCTAATCTTTAGCTTTTACAATACTCTTCAATATCTTAATACAAAAACACATGCAAAGTTAGAAACATTTGAAAAACCATGTCACCACTCTCTGCAGGAGGACACGGATGAGTTCTAACAGTCATAGGGAAAATAAGCTCTAGATGGCCAGGAGACACACGTGGACCTTAAATTACTACTTACTCTTTCTCCAGAAGCCATATGCATTTTACACGCAATGGAAGCAGTCCTAAAGATATGTGTGTGTCTATATCAGCGCAAGGTTTTAAGTAACGTGTGTGCTTGCTTTTCTTGATTATAAAAGTAATGTGTTCATATATTCTCACTGGAGAAAAAACAAACAAATGGAAGCACAGAGAAGATAAGGTGAACATTTCCCGTCACCCCACCGTCCCACCCCTAATCTCCAGAAGCGAGCACTGTTAACTGATGCATTTCCTTGTCTGCTGATGCATTCACACTTATATATAAGCATATATATCATGTAGTTTTTCTTTGTAAATGGATTTTAAGGCCTATTTATGCCATACTTCTTTTGTTACCAGTGTAATTGTCTTGCCATTTTATGCTTTTAAAGGTAAGATTTTTGATACTTCAAAGGATTTTTGGCAGCCGGGGGGTGGACATGCGCGTATAAGTGAATGATAACTATAAAACTCATCACGTCATCTGAAAATAAATTAATGCTAATTAAGATGAATTGACAGTCTTCCCAGGGTAAGCATACCCAGAAAGAAATTTTGATTTATAATTTTTAAACTACATTTCCATATATTTGAGTTTATAAAGCCATTTCTTCATTAGAGATCTTGATATCAAAGGCATATCTGATAATTTTCTTAAACCAGATTATTGTTTGTATTTATATGTGTGTTTGTGAATTTTTGCACCGGATGCTTCAATAATAATCATTGGTTTTCTACCATTTACATGTTCGTTCAAAACACATTTATTGAGCATATAGTCTAAAGTAAGCAGCGTGCTAATCATGTATTTTCAAAGGAGAAATATTTCCAAAACCAAAAGTAATATCTTATGACAACATAAATCATTCCTATTTGAAAAACACCAATATGTGAAGGAACCATAAAAAGTGTTACTTTCTAGTTCCCACTTAATAAAGATTATATGCACACATGTTATTCAAGATGGGCCAATTGAAAAAGAAACCATTTCTGAAGCATTTAGACATATGGTTTTCTTGCTTTTGTTTCAAGAACAAATAATAATATTTAGGCTGGCAGACAAATAAATTTTTAAATCTAATTAATTTGGAAAACATAATTTGTAGAGATAAAACATATCTCAGTTGAGTGCTTAAAGGAAATGCCTAGAGGAAGTCTGCACATTGATTGACCTCTCCCTGCATCTTGGCTGGGAAGCTCTAAGCCCAGCACAGGGAGATGGATGTAGAGGAGCCTGACGTCAGCAGGATGGTGGGGTAGGAGGTCCCAGTCCTCGCTCCCACAGAGAAGCACCAATTTCACAATGAAATATGGACAAAACCCAAAGATACCAAGTGGAGTAAGCGGAACCCTTGTGCACCATAGATCAGAACCTAAAACGGCGCAGCCATTATGGAAAACAGTATGGAGACTCCTCAAAATACTAAAAATAAACTATCGTGTGATCCAGCAATCCCATTTCTGGGCATATATCCAAAAGAATCCTGATTTCTCAGAATCTCAAAAAGAGATCTGCACTTTCAGGTTCATCTCAGCGTTATTCACAGAGCCAAGATATGGAAACAGCCTAACTGTCCTGGATGGATGAGTGGATGAAGCAAACGTGTTGTAGACATGCAACGGACTATCATTCAGCCTTCATAAAAGAAGGAAATCCTACCACTTGTGAATATGGATCAACCGCAAGGACGTTGTGCTAAGTGAAATAAGCCACTTACCAAAGATCAACTTTTGTCTAATTCTACTTGTATGAAGTATCTAAAACGGTCAAATTGGGGCCAGCCCCACTGAGTAGTGGTTAAGTTCAGTGCTTTCCACTTTGGCAGCCTGGGTTCGTGGGTTTAGGTCCCAGGCGTGCACTTACACCACCTGTTGGCCATGCTGTGGCAGTGACCCATATATAAAGTAGAGGAAGATTGGCAACAGATGTTAGCTGAGGGCAAATCTTCCTCACCAAAAAATTAAAAAACTAAAATAGTCAAATTGATAGAAGCTTAGAGTGGGATGATTGGTTCCAGGGTCTGGGGGGAGGGGGAAATGGGGAGCTGATGTTCAACAGGTGTTTCAGTTGTGCCAGATGAAGAAGTCACAGGGGTCTGCTCTAAACATTGTGTCTATTGTCAACAATCCTGTATTGTGCCCTCAAAAATCTGTTAACAGGGTAGATCTCATGTTAAATGTTGTTAGCACAATACAAAAAAGAGAGAGAGAAAGATGTGTACGATGTGTAGAGGTGGACCACCCCTTGGAAAAGCACAACAGAGATAGGACAGGGAGTGAACCAAGACAGAGACATAACAAAAATGTATGCGATTGTGAATCACTGTTTCACACTGCAGACAGTCTTGGAACCTCTAGCTGGACGCTCCTACAGGGATGGCACTACTTTTCCACTTAATTGAGATGTCAGTTTGAGGCAAAGGAGATATTTTATTACTGAACTAAATATTTATTAATTGTTGACTTGAGCTTTAAGTTTTTGTATTTTCCATCTTTCTAATTTAGGTGTTTTCTGTTTTGTTTTGTTTTCCCGCAACCTAATGCCCTACATGCCTGTATTAGAAGAGAAAATTTACCAGATAACAATATTTTTATTCACAACTTACAATTTTATTTACAAGTTTATTTAAAACTCTTTTTTTTGTTTTTCTTACCATTTTACAAAGGGAAACATAATTTGTTAGTTTCCTAGGGCTGCCATAAAAGAATACCACAGACTGGGTGGTTTAACCAACGGAAATTTATTCTTTCTCAGTTCTGGAGGCTGGAAGTCAGAGATCAAGGTGTGGGCAGGGCTGGTTTCCCCCAAGGCCTCTTTCCTTGACTTTAGACAGCTATCTTCCCCTGTGTCCTCACATGGTCGTCCCTGTGTGTGTGTGTGTCCAAATGTATTCCTATAAGGATACCAATCACGTCAGATTAGGACCCATCCAAACAGTTTCATTTTACCTTAATCATTTCTTTCAAGACCTTATCAGTAAATAGAGTCACATTCTGAGGTCCTGAGGGTTAGAAATTCAATATAGGAATTTTGGGGGGACATAATTCTACCCATAATAACAATATACTTGGCATGGTGAATTCATGCTACTTTATGTTTCATAGATGACTGCGACAATTTCTTCTGCTCCACGTTTTCTTCAGCAATGAGACCTTGCCACCATTCCATCAAAGATGGGCCCATGTCTGTCTGGGAAGGCTTGTGGCTTTTTCCTCCAGCAGAGGACAACAAACGTAATGATATGTGACCTCTGAGATGGGTCACAAGAGACAATGGAATTTACACCTTAGCCATAGGAATAACTCATTGCCACAGCCATAGCTCGACTAGAAGACCTAAGTCACCATCTGAGAAATCCAGCACTTTCTGGCCACCATGTTGTGAGCAGACCACATGGAAGAATCCTGGGTAGATGCTCTGGTTAATGGTCATGGTCTTGGAATCATCCCGGCCCAAATGCCAGGCATGTAAGTAAAGAAGAAAATTTATTGACTTCAACCCCCTAAAATCTAAAAGAGATGGCAATGGCTTTGTACCAACTGGCAAAGAGAAGCTAGGAACTATTAAGAAGAGCTTGACACCTTCATGTGGAGTGTTAGTGGAAACTCAGAAGACTTCAAGGAGGGTGTCAGTAAAGGTTTAAGGAAAGTGAGGAAAATGGTATTGAAGCTGGAGGAAGGCAGACTCTTGCTATGTTGAGGTACAAAGTTGGTAGCTGTCAGCTCAAGTAACGCGGACAATAACTCAAGGAAAACCTGGGCAGCATGTTGAGGAGCTGTCTCCATTCTGCTCACTGCTCATGGCAAGATGCCAGAGGAGAGATGAGCTCAAGAATAATCTATTCAGTTTTCATGCGGAATTTTCTAGAAATACAAATGAGTCAGAACTTGCTGGGTCTGAAAACTGTGTTTTATCCCCCGTCCCTTTCTCAGAGAAAGACAGCACCTCAGGGGGAAGACCAAACCCTGCCTGCTGTCAGGAAAATACAGCCTTGGGGTAAAGATGGCGCCAAAGGTTTGCCTGTAATCCACCTCAGATCTCAGGAGATTCAATCGTACCTCCTAGGCCTTTGCACAAGGACAAAACGGCTTCTGAGACACAAGGGCCTGCCTCCTGGGCACTCTGTTACACACAGGGAACGCTTCTCAGAAGGTGAAGGGTAGTGTCCCTCAGCCTCTTCTCGGGCGCACGATGGAAACGGGCCTGTCTTAGAGGCGAGGATCCGGCTTTTGTCTGACCCTGGGAATCCCAGGACTCTTCTAAAAGGCACACAGAGTTTTTAGAGTAATGGACCAGCAGAGGCAATGCAGACTGAACTAAAAGAACAGAGAGAGTAAAAAACCAAAAAAGCCAATTGGACACCACCGTCCCCAACTTTTCACCGCGGGAGGCAGCTAATAAGGCCAGTCGTTGCAAATCCCGGCTGTTTCTTGAAAACGAAGGACGCTTGGAGGGTGGAATGTGTGAGCATATGAAATGGTTGCTCAGTCCAGTAAGTTTGGGGGTTATTTGTAACACAATAATAATGATCCGAATAGCATCTGATGCTTTTTCCGGTAATGATTCAGTGAAAGTGATCTCAGTGATTTCCTGCTCCAGCCTTGATCTCCAGGTGGAATCATCTTCCACCAAGCGCAGCAGATGACTCAAGACAGCAAGAGAGCTGAGAGCAGTCAAGTCCACTTATAAATATTTACACCACAGGGTGCTGGGTGACACACACACACACAGAGTGAGTTTTCAGGAAGACCATATGAAAAAAAAAAAAAAACATGAGGTTTTAACAGTTCGTAACAAAACATTTTTGCAGGCACAGCACACTAATTACACTTCTCATTTCTAATAAATACTTTGAACGAATGAATGAAGCTTTTTAGATGAGCGTGTTCAGACTCAACGAAGTTCAATCTCTTTGGGACCTCTAAAATGCAACTTTCCCAGATAAAATACTTTTAACGTAAACATGATCTTCCGTTTCCCATAAGTTGTATGTTCAAATACAATTGTCACCTTTGAGAGGACACGTTACTGTGAAGCTTTAGAGACGTTTATGCCCTGGTCTGCTGGCCTTCTGTAACGCGTGCCTGTCTGGGGGCACGCATGAGGTCGGTCACACCTACGACAGCACTTGTGTATGACAGAGATCCAACACGTGTTGGTAACAGCCTGCCTCAGTCTAGGTTCTGTGACGGGCTTATCTTTTTTGCGTCCAAGAAGATGTGCAAATAATAACTCTGTATTTTTAATGGTTTAATATGACAATGCAATTATCCAGAGGCACAATTCAATACAAGTCTATATTATTATCTATTTTTGCATAATCACTCAGCAAAACTTGACAGTTAGAATTACTGAGGAAGTTGTGATAACGAGAATAATAATTCTTCAACATTATGCGTTTTGGCGTTGGCTTTCACATGTGCACCTGCCAACAATTACTTTTCAGCCTGGAGAAAAGCTTCACTCTAATTACACGATCTATGGTTTACCGAGGGCTCTTTGCCATCCCTTCATTACTTATCAGATCAGACTGTTCCCAAATCCATAGGCAGACCCCCGCGAATGTGGGCCCAGTTATGACTTATGCTACCTCAAGAGTTTGCAAAGCATCACCACATAGTAGGCGCTCGAGAAAGAATTACTGAATTATTGCATTACATTTTTATCCATTCTTCTCAGTTTACTATAATGAAGGAAAGAATAACTTGAACACAAAACAGCTCAATCTTTTTTTGCGGCATCATTGCTTTGCCGTCCAGGATTTATTTCATTCTCAGTCTCAGCTTCTCTCCTCTGCCTGATGTGTAGTGAGCTCTGCCTCCATCAGGGCACAAATCCTTCCCAGGTCAGGAGGCCTGTAAGCATCTCTCTTAATATTACCAGTCAAAATAACAGATCATGTTTTCTGGTTTTAGCCAGGGTGTTATTTTTGTCACATGTCGGTGACTTTCCTTCTGGTAAACACAAATTTCCTTTTTATGACAGTCACATTGTCAATTTCCTGATCCTACCTTGGGTAAAATTCTCCGAAATGATTTGTTAGACTCTACTAGAAAGGAAAATCTGCCATCAGCTTTAAGAGAAGCAGTTTGCACCATCTCTGATTACAGCATCCTGGACCCTCACAGGGATGTAGAGATTGGCTAACAGCTCATAGCAGAGAATGTCATAGAGGTATATCAAACACTTAGTGTAAGAAATAACTGTTAACGGCTAAAAACTTAGCTTTTTGAATTTTTATTTTTCTATTCCTCTAATTTCTTCTATACAGCAAATGTACATCCAGCTTCCATAACCCATGAGCACTTATAGAATCCACAAGTACACTTTGCACCAAAATTGGCTTGAATTCGATTTTCAATAATTGATCCATCCTTTGAGAAGAATGCCAGGCTTATTGACAGGGGCTGAGGATATAAAGACGAACGAAATGACTTTCTTTCCTCAAGGAACTCTGGATCCTGGTGGAGAGCTGTTTATGTAAATAATTACAAAGCTGCATCATCCATAACGGGCGTGGAATGCCAGGAGCCACAGTGAGGACACTGATTTACTCCCTCCACAGCTGTGTCCTGAACCTCCACGCACGGATGCTCTGCTGGGTGCTGGGAAATAAATGACACAGAGACGCCTGCTGTTGAACCTGCATCCCATCTGGGACCCAGTGAGAGCCGGCTGGCCCCTGGGAGGAGGCAAGTTAAGAAAGATTTCCAGAGCTCTTCCTAAACCTAAAATGTGTTAGATGGAGAAAGCGCTCACTTACCACATGGATAGAACAGCACACGAACGTGAAAGAAAAAATACGATGATGCTACAATAAGGGCTACTTAAGTCTGAGCTTACCTTTGAGAACATGGACTGGAGGTGGCGTTTTACTGAAACGGTGGTGAGAAGCTAGGCTAGGACACAGCCTACAGGAAAGGTGCCTGTTTAGACAGACTGAACCACAATTTACGGGTAGGAGATGTGGCCTTGTATTGATACACGGCTTTAGAGTGAGTCTATTTGCAAGAAAACCCTTACGTCCTATGAGTGGGTCCCTTTACTCAGGGTGTCATAAATGCTTATAAAATCCACAGGCAATCTGATCTCATTTTGTAGTTAATTCTATTCCCTTTTATAACAAAATGCTTCACCAGACTGCACAGATAGCGTGGTGTGATGGGCACTCTGCTTCTGTCTCTACCCACCACGCTCACTCAGGAGAGGGCTGATGGCACCCATGGAGGCCGTGGGCAGACAGCCTGGAAGAAAGCCCGAGAAACCCGCCTTTAGCGGTGCAGGGTCAGAGGAGAAGGGAATCCAGCTACAGAAATGCTGGAAATACGCCCCAATCATGGGACGTTGTTCCCCTGTGCTTCAATCACGTGTTATTAAAATCAGACACCAGAGGACAACATCAAGCAGGGGCTGTGTTGTTAACAAATGCAAACAGGGCCTCCGACCCTCCTGTGCTTCTCTTACCAGCAGGGGCACTGGCCTGCGACTCTTTCATAAAGTCCCTTATTTTGTGAGTCACGAACTGGAATTCTGTTATCTTACAGAGCTTTAAACAATCCAGATTAGCCTGGCACATTGAAACCCTTTCCTTGCTCTTTAAGGAAGTTTCTGTGAATGTTACAAATGGTACTGAAATACTTGCGGGCTGCCATTTCATGCGGTGCATCGGTTTTTGAAAATTATCTTACTGTTCTAAAAATATGCCTGATATGTATGTTCTAAAAAGGTATTGCTCTATGGATAAATTGGCTAAAATCATCTTCTTTGTTCCCAGCTCTTTGTAGCATAACCAGCTTAAAGAATTCTCTGACTCCTTCAATCAGACACTAAAGGGAGAGACTGCATTCACCTAATAACCACAATACACCAACGGAATATTTTAATCTACTGAAAGTCTGAAGAATTTTAGGGTTGCCTCCATTTTGAAGGTCAGATTCTAGGAAAATTAAAAGGCACATTTTTATACACTGAATTAATGAAATCAGTAAAGACTACAAATCTATTTTGAAAAATATTTGCCTTAGTCATTATTATTTGTGCATTGCAAAAATTATATATGGCACTTTACTATACATAAGTGATGAACAATAAGGATATATTCTGGTAAAAACACAATTTAAATATGGAATTTGCATTTTTTCATTTTCGTTTGATTTTGCTACTATGAGCATATGTTACTTTTACAATAATAGCAATCAAGATTTGTTTTGCTGAGGAAGATTTACCCTGAGCTAACACCTGTGCCAATCTTTGTTTTGTATGTGGGTCGCTGCCACAGCATGGCTGACGAGTGGTGTAGGTCTGTACCCGGGGTCAGAACCTGGGAAGCCCGGGCCACCAAAGGGCAGAGCACACCAAACTTGACCTCTATGCCACCAGGCTGGCCCTAGAATTTGCATTTTTGAAAAAGTTAAACTTTAGTTCGACCATATCACTGTTTCCTGGCATACATCTAGTGGGAGTTGGAAGCATGAGTTAAAGAGAATAAATGATTTTCTACCTCTAGAGTTGTTAAAGACGTGATCCAGGTAGAGGACAACAGGAAGCACCTTCCTTGAATAAAAGCCTGTGAGAACAGACAGGTGAGCACACTGACAGCATCTGAGAGCTCTGTGAGGAGGGGACAAGCCTGGACACCATCCTCTCCCGCTCTCTCCTTGCCTGTCTGGCCCATTTGGCTTCCCATCCCCCTTCCCCTGAGCCCTGGGTGGCTACAAGAGCAAGTCCCTTTGTTGGTTCCCCCGCTTCTGTGGAAGCCAGACTCAGACTCAGCCAGAGCCACGTCCCCCAGCAGTGTCTCAGTCAGGCTGGCTTCTCTCCTCCTCCCTGACCACTGGTCTGAGCAGAGGTCCAGGTCTTGCTCCCCTCCCTCCTGCCCAGAACCTCCTCACCTTAGATCCCATGTCATAGAATTACATCAACAAATGTGTCTCCTGGTGTGGTCACTGCCTCCCCTTGGGTTTGCCCAGAAGCAGACCCCAGACGAAGGTAGGGGTGTGAGTAGCTTATTTGTGGGGAGTAGGAACCACAGGTGGGGCGGTGAGGGGCAGTGAACCAAGGTCTGATGGTGAGCCAGCTGCCCAGTGGGCAAGGGGGCTCTTACCCCCCAGGGAAACGTAGAAAAGCTGTATGGACCTCTCTGTCCTCACTGGGGGGTTGGGCGAGGCACCCTGTGTTGTAGACATTTTTAATTTTCTGTATGTTATGTGTTCTGACATCTTAAAGAACTTTTATGGCTTGGGAGAGACTGCCCTCCCAGAGCTAGTGGAGGCTTAGAGACACACAGGGCCCAGCCTGGAGCATGCCTATGACGTGGAAACTACTAATCCAGGGCAGACCTCCTCTATGGGCTTGTGCATCCCAGGAGGCAATATTCCTCCACCTCCATCATCCAGGACCAGGTACCAGGCAACCAGGGACCACCCTATAGCCCAAAGCCCTCCAACATTATTCACACCAGCCAGCCCAAAACCATTCATCCTTCCCTTCTGGTGGAAACCCCAGGAAGGCCGTGACCTAGGCTCTCTCTTCACCCTGTCTTCTGCCCCCTGATGCCCTGGTGCTTTCCCACGTGGCCCTCTATGGCATGCTGGACCTCTCGCCTCTAGGACCTGTGAGTTTAATAAACTTTGTTTTTCCTCAGCCCCTCTTCTGCCTCCTCCTGTGGCCCCACCTGACCAACCATCTCATGAGAGAACACAGGACACACTCCTACTTCCTCCACGTGCGTTCTCAGACACTGGGTCCCAGCTGTTATGCCAAATCTTGAAGGACAGCACTCCGACCTACAAGGCTTGCCCCTTTAAAAGGCCACACCAGTTTTCTATTAGGCAGAGAGCTCCTGGGTGGTATAGCAAGTGGCAGGAGCAGTGGAGCCTGTCAATCAATTCCTGCCATGAATGCATCCCTTGGTCAAAAGAGATGTAATGCCAGATCCCATAACCCTAAATCTCATAATCATAGCTCTCACTGCACATGGACACTGGGGCAGTCCATGGCACAGCAGGCATATTAAGCAAACTCATATCCAGATACGTGTCAATCCCAGCAGGAAATAACTGCCCTCTCCCACGGTGGAGTGGGTCCAATGTAACCATAGCCATCAAGTGGTTTGCTGGTCACATGATGGGGTTGTACCATACCGAGGGCCCTCAGAGTTGGTCTCTGCTCCTGATAGGTCAGAATTCAATAACATGTAGTGGCATGAGCCTTGGTGAGGGACACCTGTGCTGCTGGGTCATGGATAGCCTCCATTGCTGCTACCATGGTTTATTCATCCACAGGTCCCAGGTGCTAGCTCAGGGTGGCCACAGATGCACCTGACTGACCCCAATTGTATGAGTCATCTGTCCGCCTGTTGCTCAGGGCCTCCCTGCAGTGGTGGGTGTTCGTGAAATGGCAAAATCCCACATTTTGTGCTCATTCTCACAGTTCCATCTTTTCTTTTATGCTTTTCTTCCAGAACTCATTGTCCTCAATCTTCTAATTTTTATCTTTCCAGGTCCTGACCATCTAGCCAGACCATCCAAGGCTGCCCAGGAGCTCATGTACATTTTTATTGCAGAGGAATTTCTACCCCCACACAAAGTTTGAGACCAAGGATACTATTCAGAGCTCTGCTCACTGCAAGTACTGCTTCTCGCTTTAGCTTTTCAGGGCCGCCTCCGAGCAAAACATTATTGTCACAGCATTTCACGTTTGGCTTCCACCAATCTATGTCTATACGATGATTTGTAGAAAGTAAAGAATTTTGGAGGATAATTTGGGGAAGGGACAAGTTTGCAAAGAGAAAGATCAATTCTAAGCTTTGTAAACAGCTTAAGAGAAAGATGATCTTGCCCAGCATGTCTACTGGTTTCCTCATCAAGTCCAACTGAAAAATTCACAGGCTGCACGTGCCCTAACTTCTTGATAAATCATATGATTGTCTGCACTCATTTTGCTTTGGGAAACAAAATGATTTACGTGAGCTAGAATTAAATGTTGCCTTCCTTCTAATGCTGAAGTCTTCCTGATTATTTTAATAACATGCAAATTGCATCTTTACAACTCAAAGTACACCACCACCTGAGAGAGCTAGTAAGAATTCAACTTATTAATTACATTAAAATTTATTCTACTAATTAAAGGGAACTCATTGCAATTATAAACTTGCCAATAAAGCTTCTGTTAGAAGATGAAGCCCTGACTGAAAGGAGGGACACTTTAGCTGCTTTTGAGTTTATTTATTAAGTTGTTATTATACCTAGATTATTCCCTAAGATGTCTCCCAGGACTTATTAGTATGGATTGATCTGAGTCAATTACTACTGGAATGACCCAAAGGAAGACGTAACAACAATTAGGAAATAAAGTTTCTGTCCACAGCTGTTTCTGTGTTTGTCTTCATTTTAACTTCTTACCTTGGGGCAAAGCTGCACAGGATGAAAATTGCCTCTCATGGGTTCAGAGTCAGGCATCTGATAGATAATCTGACCTGGAAGAGGCAGGTCAAGAATTCACTGGGTGAGTATCAGAGGAACAGATAGTACTGGGAGGTCCAAGAGGGTATTTTGACTTTGCTATTTTTTTCTGTGACAGCAGGTGTATATGCATTTCCTGGAAAAAGGGGTTAGATCCAGGAGGAAGACTAGAGAGTACCAAGAGAATGGGCCAGTGGGTGAAAAAGCAATTTTATCCAAATACAGTAATTTCCCAACTAATTTTTTCACCAACTTATCTCCACTAGGATAACCCTGAGTGTAATGATGGAATGTGGTAGCCGTCATCAAACTGTGAAACTATACTCAAACTATGAGAAAGGCAACAACAGAATCAGCAGCTAACTCTTGTAGGGTATTTTAAAGTTTACAGACTACTTCAATATACATCACTCATTTAACAGCTGTTTAACAGTCAACAACTTATCAATAGTTACATAAATACATTTAGTTGAAAGGAAACATATAAGTTTATCTGTGTGCATAAATATTCAGGGAGAAGGTTCAACATTCTAAGTGCACCCTTCAGAGCAGCGCCAACAACCAATGACAAGGGGAGACCAAGAGGGTACAGAGTCTTGGACTGGAAGTAGGGAATACCACACAGTGACAGAATATAGCCTATGCCTCAAAATTCACTATTGTGAATGATAAAGAAAAAAGGGGAAATAAAGCCAGCTTGAGACAGACTATAGATCTTTGATTCTTAGAATGATCCACGGATGGTAAGGTCTCCTCCAGTCTCCTTGTCATGCCCTACACCACGGTGTGTAACTGGTGGGAGAGGTATTCCCTAGTGATCTTTAGGAAGGTTAAGGAGAAGTCATGGGGCAAGCTGATAAAAGAGAGATAGGAGCCTCAGAAGGCGCTTGGGGAGGGTCCTTCCTTGCTTCTTCCAGCTTCTGGTGGCTCCTGGCGTTCCTGGGCTTGTTCCTTTAGCTTGTTCCTAGGCTGCATCACTCCAGTCTCTGCCTCTCTTCACACGGCCTGTGCATCTCCCTGTGTCTTCACGTTGCCTTCCCCCTGTGCCTATTTCTCTCTGTGTCCAAATTTCCGCTTTAATAAGGACACTCATCCTACTGGATTAGGTCGCAACCTAATGACCTCATTTTAACCTGTTGACCTCTGTGAAGACCCTGTTCCCAATAAAGTCACATTCCGAGGTACTGAGGATTAGGACTTCAACATATATTTTTGGGGGGCACGATTTGTATTAGTTTGATGGGCTGCCATAACAAAGTACCACAGACCGGGTGGTTTAAACAACAGAAATTTATTTCCTCCCAGTTCTGGAGGCTGGATGTCCGAGATCAAGGCGTCAGCAGGGTTGATGTCTCCTGAGGCCTCTCTCCTTGGCACGTAGACGGCCGTCTTCTCCCTGTGTCCTCACGTGGTCGTCCCTCTGTGTGAGTCTGTGTGCTAATCTCCTCTTCTTACAAGGTCACCAGTCCTATTGGATTAGGGTCACCCCAATGACCCCATTTTAATTTAATCACCTCTGTAAAAGCCTTGTCTCCAAACACAGTCACAGTCTGAGGTGCAGGGGGGTTAAAACTTGACATATGAGTTTTGAGGGGACACTATTCAACCCATAACACAATTCAGATCTGGAATCTAAAACCCATGTTGGTGAAAATATATAAATCAAGACTGAATGAGAAAATCTCACTGTGCTTGCCCTAAGACTACTGTAACACAAAGAAGAGTGCTCATGATGCAATAAAAGCATGCCAAGTCTCAAAATCTTAGTTTCTTAATTGCATAGATATCTTCCATAGACCTTTCCTAAATTAATTTCTATATATTTTTTCAATAAACAGTTTAGGTTGAAAGAGTCGATGTTTTGACTTTTTGTTTTTTTAATAAATTGAGCACTATTTGAACTTTCACGCCTAGAAAAGTACTTAAATACTTAGTAAGCATCACATTAGGTGACAAACTAACCAAACTAAATCATAAGAAGTAAGTAAAACACTGTGATCCGCTAAAAATGACCAATCTATATCCATGTCAAATCTACTCCTTTCAAGTACCTCACATCCTTTAAAAGTCTTGTGGAACGCTTTCTCAAGGAAGGCAATGCAGTTGTTAATTAGAGATTTACGTTCAGATGCAATAACCACCTTTTTCAGGGATATTCCTATTTTGATACAAGTTACATCACCATAGTCGTGTTTTCCATTTCATTCTGAAGTCAAAATAATTAGTACTCTCTTTGAATCAAAACATCAACACTTTAAAATCATAGGATAAAGAAACATACCGATGGTGTGTATTTCAACACTTTCCTGCCTGGTTCAACCCTACAATAACCGTTGGCTTTCTTAGTCTTCGTATGCATAAGCATCCTTTTAATAGATTTTGGTTTTCAAACTGAACTGCTGATCAGAGAATGGTAGTTTCAGCTTTGACTCCAGGAACTATGGATTTGTCACTTTCAAGTTCTTTCCTTTGTGAACAACCATCCCTGATCCTTCAGTACTCAGTGACAACGGCCTGTAAAGATCTAGCTTCGTTCTCCCTAGATTCTCCCACCTACCGTAGGATACCTGGTCTACCTGCAGGTTTCCCTTGCAGCCTGAAGCATTCATTTCCCAGCTTCTGGAATGATGCGGAGACAGCTCTGCAGGAGCCACTCTCTAACTCCTCCTCAGCTGAAGAGAGCCAGCTCTCCCAAGGCATGCCCCCTTCCCAGGGCAACCCCCTGATTACTCACCCAGGTGGGGCAAAAAGTGCAGGTCCCCTGCCTCCTAGCTGCAGAGCTCCCTGGAGGAATGCAGGGGTCTTTCTTGCCTCGGCATCTCCCTTCATCTCCCTGTGCCCATCCCTGCTCCCTCCACTTCTCCACAGATGCCTTCACTTCCCATCAACTCCTACACAAATCCACATCCCAGGATCTGTGCCTCTAAAGCCTGGGAGCTGGTGATGCGAGTGGGGATAACACTGAATGAGCAATTGTGTATGGCTTGTTTTATAGGTAAGGAACAAAAGATATGATTTGAAACACATTTCAGTCCTACTAGCAGTTTTTTTAATCTTTGAGAAAGTTCTCACTGGAAAAACCAGAGATGAGAAACTACCTTATAAGGAGGAAATAAAGACAGCTCTCATAAAATGAAAGACACACTATGGGAAATAATTACATGAAGATGGATACCATTAACTGAGGATGATGTTACCTCATCATCTCCCAAAATGCCCGATTAATTCTACTGTATACAAAAAACTGAGTGCCAAGGCATTGTGAAATTTCCCCCAGTCACCCCATCATGAACATTCCAGTCTCCATCTTGCCAAAAGAAGGCACTGAACTCCTTTGTAGACGCTAGACCTTTCACCCTGGAATGGAGCTGTCAACAGTGTGTTGGATTTTCCTGTTTTTATTGTCTTGTTATTTGTTTATTGTTTTGTTTTGTTTGTTTCTTCAAACACTGAAACAGGAGGGTTGTTCCTGGTATTTCATCAAATAATGGTCCTTATAAAAATTTTTGCAGCATTTTATCAAATTCAGTATTGATTGCTTTTGATTAACAACAGGGAAAACAAAACATCATCCAATCTTGCATATGATTAAAATCCAGGGGAAAAGAGTTTTGCAGCAAGAGTGTAGTAGCAAAACTCTATTTTTAAAAACAGCACATATTTGTCCATAGGGATTGAAATGTCAGTAACAGGGAGCTTTAGTTCTGCAAAGTTGGGAGCCCTCGCGTATGGCCCTCCTCCAACAGGCACACTACCATTTGGGTTTTGGGCGTTGTGGCTTGAACATGAGTGGAGACTCATTCCTGTTTTTCCATCCACCATTTATGTGGGGGCAGAGGTATCATCTGGGGATATACTGCCCAACACTGTAGCCACCAGACATATAAGGGGCTGTTTACATTTGAATTTATTAAACATAAATTAAATTAAAACTAAAGGAATTTTACTTCCTCTGTTGCCATATTTCAAGTGCTTCAAAGCCACATGTGGGCAGCTAGTGACTCCTGGAATGAGTAGCCC
The DNA here is from genome assembly GCF_041296235.1 of Equus asinus. Lineage (NCBI taxonomy): Eukaryota > Metazoa > Chordata > Mammalia > Perissodactyla > Equidae > Equus > Equus asinus. The sequence continues at coordinate 44,349,475 of NC_091818.1, forward strand.
TTATAGAGAACATGCCCATCATCACAGGAATTTCTACATTGCTGTCCTAGGGGAATAAAAGCTGAGACAAGATTAGACTCAGGTCCCTTCCTTTGAGGCTCAAATTTATCAAAACATGCTTAGGGAACAAATGTGTCTCCAGCCAATATCAGATGCCAGGAAGGAAAATGAAGGTGCTTCAAAAGAAAAAACTCATCTCAGGCAGTTGGGAATCATCACCTCATCACTGGAGATCAGATTCCAAACAGGATTTAGGTCTGTCTCTGTGAGTTATGGTTCTAGGACCACGCTGGAGGCCCTTTCAAATCTAGAGTGTTATTTTGGCAATTATTGGGCAAATGGTTTCATGGCGAGTGGGGATGTACCTGTGGCTCAAAGAGTTGCATCAGTAAGGGTTGTAACCCACTCACCACACCTGAGAAACCATCAATCTTGGGGATGAAGTGGGGACCCGACCCTCGGCAGCTTTGTTACAGCTCCCACCGCCAGATATCCGGATGAGGTCCAGGGAAGGTGCACGTGGTCTTGAACTTGCCAGCCTTCAACCTGGCAGTCAGCAATAGGGGATGGGAGGAAGTAGAGGTCAGCCACTTCTGAAGGTCAGAGTTTAAAAGTTAGGGTGAAAAATAGAGCAATGTCCAATTAAAATTACTCTCTGACTTTAATTGGGCGAGGAGAACTTGCCACTGCTTTCTTCTTCCGGCCCTAATTAAACCCCAGCAAGATGTTCTGACTCATATAAAACATGACAGTTATACCTTCTCTAAGTGATATCTAAGACAGTAAATACGTTTGTAATTACTTGAACTATTAGAGTCCAGTATACCAGGATTAAGAGGCCCAGAAGTACACATTCCCATATGGGAATTTGGTGAATTACTTTAAAAAAATGACTCCTACAGATGGGTTTATCAGCCCTTCATATTTCTATCATTTCACTTGGAATTAGTGTGGACAATGGATTCATTCATTAAGTAACATTGAAACTTGTAAGTTGGGATACTGGAAAGACATATAAATTGGAGTATATTAGGGTATGGTAACTACAATAAACCTCAAAATCTCAGGGTTTTCCACAATGACAGGGGTCATGGAGGGTACTCTGCTCCACAGAGTCATCAGGGATCCAGCCTGTCGGAAGCTCTCCCGTGTTTGATGTCAGGCTTCCAGGACTGCCCTGGAAGGATAAATCTAGTCAGCAGACTAGGAAGACAGGATTGTGTAGGAAATGTGGGATTCACCTCTGAAATTGTAATGTATCATTTCTGCCCACAGCCCATTGGGAGAATTCCATCTCATGGCCCCATTTAACTACGGGGGCAACTTGAGTGGCTGTTTGGCTCTGTGATCAAATGCAAATTGAATTAATGATGTTGTGTATGTAACCTCTTTTCTGCTACACGGAGCAATACTTCACAACTGATATCCAATTAGTTCCAGATGGAAGAAAGGATTCCTGCAAATATAAAACCATAGAAATAACACTGGATAGATACTTGAGATTTTAAAAAATAATCCGAAGACAGAAAAAATACTTTTTAAGACTGGCAAAATATCCATAAGGCAAGAAAGAATATTGATAAATCCAACTATATAAAAATCCAAGATTTCAAAATAGGAAAAAATACTTTGAGCAAAGTCAAAAGATGAATGATAACCTGCGATTAACTACTGTACCTGCAATTCGTGTTCTTGATTATAGCTAATTTAATAATGTGCCAAAGGATCCTGTAAGTCATTTGGAAAAAAAAATACAACAACAATAAAAAAGAAAAAGATGCAACAATACGAGTTCAAAGGAAAGAAATAGAAATGGCCCTTACACTTATGACGAAATTCTAGAACTGAAAATTAAAACTACAGTGAGATACCATTTTCACTGGTATGGGGAAGCAGAAAATATCACTCTGGTTGATAAGAATTAGAGTTAATAATAGGGGATAAATTAGGTAGATAAGAGGCTAGAACATATTTTAAATAACCATTGTTAGCTCAGGTTATGCCATTAAAATATTTAGGTATATATGATCTGTGCTCTTGCCCTGGGCCTTATAAATATTAGTGATAGAAATGCAAAATTTCAATAAAACGGACCTTTTTGAGAGTTTGTGCAGAAAGTATTGAATTGAAATAAAAGTGAAAAAAAAAATTTCATGTGAAAGCAACTGTCATTATAGTCAAGGGTACTCCTAGAGGGTAACAGAATGTGGCCACGTACAAAGATTCCAAGAAGCTACCTTAATAGATGAGTCTTGCTAAGGATTAGCATAGAGTCGATGAAGAAGACACTGTCCAAATGACTTCACATCTTGGCAGAAGTTAAAATAACCAGTTTGAAAAATCATTAAAAAAAAAATAATGTCTCTAAATCTAGCCTGGCAACAACATGTGGAGTTTGGATTTGAAAATATAATATCACAAAAATATACTCAGACTTGACTCTCACATCTTGATGCTTCAAAATTTTATGTTAATTAGGAACACATATGCTTCCAACCAGTAGACATCACAACCCTGGATAAAATTCATATTTGTTTCCAAAATTAAATTTTTTCTCTCTAATTCCATCCAAAACTTGAAAAAGTGAAATCTTTTATTTTATCCATATGTTACCTATAGCAAGCAGTGTTGGTTTGGAAGATTCTGTGAAATGAGACATAAAATTAAATTGAACCTGAATATTAAGACTTGAATTGCACATGCATTTTCTCATTTCTAGTATGTTTGCACGTTTGAAACTTCAGTGGATAATATATTGCGCCTCATAATTTTTTTACAATATAATATTTTAGGTACAATATTCTCCCCCTCTCAGATTGAAGAGGGGCGAAAAATGGAAACCCTCCCAAATAGAAATTTCAACAAATTTTTAATAAATGTAAATCAAGTTAATATTTTGTTCTATTGCCAAGATTTTGTATTTGCATTCTATATAATATGTTAGGGTCCAGAAAATAAATATCTTTGTAAAAATCTACACCTATTTACGCCATTTCACAACCCCAATTAGAAGCCTGAGATCAGTATTGTATTTTTGAGCAAATAAAAGGTGATGAATTCAAGAGAATAGTTCTCCATTGATAACTATGTAATCTTTATTTTTTTCCTCAAAATTGTGAATTCAAAGGCCTTAACCTACACAGAATAATCTCTGAAATTTCCAATAGAATTATGTAATTATAGACAACATGTTGTGGCTTTAAACTATAGCCATGAACTGCTTAGAAATGACCACTAGCACTCCCTATTTGTTGTAATCCTTTTACTTCTATTCTTAGAGACCTGTAAAAATGAATCCTTGGTCAATTGATCTGTGGAAATTCTTTACACAATCCTGCACCATATAACAATGTTTCAGTCAAAGATGGACCGCCTATCCAATGGTGGTCTTATAAGATTAGTGCCATACAGCCTAGGCGTGTAGGAGGCTGCATCATCTAGGTTTGTGTAAGTTTACTCTATGATGTTCACCTAGTGAGCATTTCTCAGAGTGTGTCCCCACCATTAAGGGATGCACATCTGTACTAAATTCACTTCTTGGCAATTGGCAATGCACCAAAATTTCCGGTAAGTCTTGATGTGGAGAAACACGTTTAAAATTAACTTAGCGTATCCCAGACTTATCCCAAGACAGAGTCATTTTCCAATATTCTATGGATCTACTTTGAGAGACGATGGCAAATGAGGATGTTGACCACACCAGCTTCTTACAGAAGGGTAACTTGTTTCAGGGTTTGATAAACGGGAACCATTCCTGATCTAACTAGATCAGTTAACAAAAACCTTTCCTGCCTTTCTGGACCAGCTGACCCATGCTGGAGCTATTGTCAACTGCTGAGTTTCACACAAGATGTGGAACGGTAAATGAGTAAATATTGATCAGTGGCTTCCATTGAGGATGCTTTAGTGATGTTGTACAGAAAGTGCCAGAAAAATCCATCTTTATGCCCATTTAGGAAAGTCACTGAGAGTCCAAAAGTGCTGATACAATAACAAGAGATAAGACATAGTCATTCCCAAGACTACAGACTGCACAAAAGGCTGAAGGGCGGAATTTCATCCCCGGGGCCACTAACCAGATAAAATACTTTAGCTTAAAGAGAGAGAGAGCAGCGCTCCAGAACGCCCACTGTGACCTGGAAGGATGACATCATACCAAAGATTTAGCAAGAGAGGGAACAAAGTGTGACTTTAAATTTGAGCCTAGGATGCAGTATGCTGACTCAAAGTTTGGTTGAAAGCTTTTGCAGGTGAACATTAAAATGGAAGTTTGCGCAGAAAGACAGATGCTGTTCAAAGGTGGTACTATTTTGGTGCCAATTACTGAGGCCCAAGAACAGCAAAAATTGTAATCCAAACACTAAAAACAGGCAAAAAGAACTTTAAGAGCATTTGAATGAGACGAGATAAGAGAAATCATTATTAACATCTAGGATCCCTCTTATTCCTTCAAACTACCCCTTTGTATCACATACCTGCAGTTCCATGTTAACATTTGTTTCGCCTTACAATACAGGAGCAAGTACTGTAAATTGAAAGCACTGCTTTTCATTCTAACTGCTTCTCACATGGGCAACTCTACAGAATATTGTGTTATAGAGAGTAAAATAATAAAGATAGTATATATTCTTTGCTGAAGTTGGACTTTATTAAAACTCTGTATTAATTATCACAATTATCAAAACTCCAATAATCATTGTAAGTTGTTTCTGTCAGGTTGTACATAACAATTATACATACTACTCCTATATAACAAGAGGTGATATTTATAGTAAAAGTTTATAAATCCAGTGCATTCCAAATCATTTCTACAATCTTACAATTATAAAGTAATTTCAACTATTTTGGTTTAGAATCTTTAAAACTAAATATATGTTAATTTTCAGATTTACGTTTAAAGGGAACTTTTATGTATACAAACACTATCTTAAAAAAGCTACACTTTTCAAGTAAAATGTTTTTAATGTTTTTAGAAACTTAGGGATTCAAATGTTTCAAATATGAGTAATATATTTATATCCAATAGCACACAATCCAGTTGAAACTGCACAGATAAAATTGAGCTAATAATGTGTTTGTTAAACTCTGTTTAACTCAGTTCTCTCTTTCTTGAATACATTACTCAATTAATGGTCAGATACAATACGGAATTTTATAGACCAACAAACCAACCCTTACTACTGAAACTTTTTCAGGTAATTTAATGAAATGAATTTCAACCTGTCATAATGAAATATTTTGTGATTGTCACTGAAAATAAGACATGGTATTCTAAAGTGTACTTTTCTTAGCAAGAGCGTTGTGCTGCTATCAGTAAAAATTTGAATGGTGAACTGAGGTTTTTTTTGTGGCAGTTATTTGAGAAACTGTTTTTGCAGAAGCAAATACCACATGATTTGTTTTCTAATATGGTTTATAGTACCTTCTAGTCAATGTGTCCATGAGATAAGTACCAGGCACTAAGGACGAAAATAAATTTTCATATTAAAAAAATTGCATTGGCAGTGCATCAAGAAACGGCACATATAAAATTCACTGAAACCTTGGCCTGCTTGTTATCATTTCTTGAGACTTGGATCGTGGCATAGCTCCTCTGTTTCCAGTATTTCAGCTTTCTGTTGAGAAGACTTTTAAAAGATGTACAGTGCTCACTTAGGGCGTCCAGCCTTGTTCTGCACCTTTGCCATGCATCTTAGCTCCAAGACATCCTCCACTCGCTGGCACTCAGCAGAGTTGGGAAGGTGCGGCCAGATCTGCTGGTCATTCTCACTGCCTCTGACGGCAGCACAGCCTCGTGCACAGGGCTCTCCCAACCCAACAGGAAGGAAAACATTGCAGGTAAAGCCCCTTCTCTTATATGACGGGCGCAATTCCTCAAGGGGGCACTAGCAAGAAAGGATGCTCAGGATGGATGCAGAGCACTGGACTGTGACCCCGGAGGGGTGCGATGTGAGAGCCTCAGGCCTCCAAGCACCAGGCAGGCCTCACTGGGACAGGAGCTGGACCCTCACCCTGCCTCCAAGTACAGCTCTGGGAAGATCTGAGGAGGCTACAAATGTTCCCCCTCCATTCCCAGCCTTATACGTCCTTCTATGCTTTTTGAGAATCTGTCTTTCATGTTGATTGCGGTAAACCTTTTCTTCAGTGAGATTTGTAAGCAAGCAACCCCATGTGGCATCCGATCTGCTCCATCACTGCTTCCAAAGCGTACCACCTTTAGTACATGCTCAATCTATATTGGACGAGGAGAAGAATCCTCAAAATCTCTCCTGAGGCTCACTCTGAACTCAAAGTTGAGCTAAGCTTTGTGACAGTTGTAATAGCTAACGATGGGATCTCCTCAAAGAGCTAACAATGTATTTAAGAAGACGCTTGTAACACATGACACAAATGTAAGACAGTCTGTAATTGCGTGCTAAATTGTGGGGGCATTATGTCTCTGTCCTGTCAGAGTGGGAAGGAGACAAATTAGGGAGAGTGGAGTTCGGGAAGGCAGTGCATAAGAGGAGCTGAGCTGTCTTCAAAAAACAGGGTCTGGATGACACTATCAAAGGCAGGGACTCCGGGCCCAGGGATGAGGAGACAGAGAAACTCATTCATGTGACAAGCTGACAAAGAGACCATTCTTTGGAAAGTGCTGGTTCAGCCCCCAAGGGGAATTCAAAGATAAATCTAGGGCTCTAGAAATAACCATCAGGTCAGGTCTTTCTTGCTCATTCAGTGCAAGACATGCCTGCAGTCAGTTCATGAGCGTGACTTCCTCTCCTTCTTAAGAACCACTTGACGCAAGTGCTGTTATCGTCCCATTTTAGAGACAGGAACTGACGCATGGAGAGACCAAGTCAACTGTTGGAGAGCAGGCAGCAAGTAGACCGTGGTGATGGGATTTGGGCCATAACAATGCACACAACACGCAGGGGAGCGAGGGGGCAGTGTCAGAACAAAGACAGAGCAGAAAGTCTGGAACAGGGAGAAGGCCAGGCTGACTCCACTCGGGCAGTAGAGCAGCTTTCACGGAATTTTATAGATAAAACTGAGGACTACTAAAAAGTAGAGGAAAGAGTTTAAAAATACACTCAAATAAAGAAAAATACAGGAGAAGAAAAATTATATAGTATATCAAATATAACGTCTATATAATATGTAATATAATAGTGTAGATTATGCAACTTATAGTTATATAATTGTATAAATAACGATATAATATAAATATGCCTATAGAATGTATTATGTATAATTTAATAATGTAAATGTATAATTATATTAAAGTATAATACAAAATTCTATTATAAAAATGATCCCTTGACATGAAATGCTCTTTGAATGCCAACATTTGTGCTCATTTACTCTATAATTGCAAGTAAATTGGCTTTGCATATTAAGTGAGAAACTTCAAAATTACAAACCCAGCAGCTGTGCTCTGATGAGGACTGACGTGTGCAAGGCGAGTGGAGCGCAGCCTCCCCGAGACACGCACAGGACGGAACTGACGTGTGCTCTGAGCATTGACTGCTCACTCATCATGCTGTGCCTTCTGAAACAGCCCTGGCCTGAGGGCCATGTGGCCTGGAAAGGCCTGGGAGGTACCCTCGGGGTGCCCACTGACCGCCCGGGGCATCCCTGTCCAGGCGCTCCCCGGGCTCCTAGTGAGAACAAGTCTTGAGAGCGTTTCCGGCTCCCCAGCCTCTTGGGACCGGGTCACGCTGGGCCGTGGCCAAGCCCTCGTCTGCCCTGCCTGGCCTCTTTTCCTCATTCCCGTACAATACATCACCTGTCCCCAAATCCATCTCTCAGGTTTTGTTTCTAGAAAACTCCACCCAAGACAACAGGACGCTTAGGTAAATAAGACACACAAACAGCAAACCTGCACCACTCATGTCACACACAAGACACGTGTCACAGACCATAAACGCAAGGAACTGGACAAAGGAGAGGCTCTGCCAGTGATTTCCTTGGCCACAGCGATGACCAAAACTGGGCTTTGAAATGCATAAAGGGTTGATTTGAGTGAAGAGAAGACAGAGTCACTCCAGGCATTTAGAGAAAACAGTAATGTTAACACTGTCTGGAGGACTCTGGTGAGCCGGTCCCGAGGCCCACCCAACAGCTCCTGTCACTCCCTTGCTCTCTCCTCTGAAGGCTGGTAGGCCCATTTTAGACTCTGGGACAAATCAGTCTTCTGTTTTCCTCATGCATTTGGACACTTGGTTCTTCTATCTGGAACTCTAACCCCAACTCAACCCAAATCAAAAATATTTGTGTTTGTGTGTGTGTGTGTGTGTGTGTGTGTGTGTGTGTGTGCAAGTGTTTGTTTAATATCTGCTTCCTAGATTCCAAGAAGGCAAGGGTCATCATTACACAGCACCTACCACTTTTGGGAAGGAAGAAAGGAGGATGGAGGGGAGACAGGAAGAAGGGAGGGAGGAAAAATGGAAGGAAGAAAGGAAGGAAGGAAAGAAGGAAGGAAGGAAAGAGAGAAACCCAATTTATTTGGAAGGATAATCAGAAAGCACTATGAAGGAAGGACCAGATCGCACAAGGCATTTAAGGAAAGAAGAGAAGATGGAAGCCCACTATTAAAATTTGGGAGAGATGGCTGATGTCAGAACTACATCTACAGGGGGGTTTGCTCCTGCATGACTCCCATGCCACCGACAGAAATGCACAGACCACAAAAGGCACTGTAGGTTTGAGGAAAGACAGACAGCTTATAAAGGTTTTCGTGTTGTTGTTTGTTTGAGGGCATATAAGTAAAGACTTCCTTTCTTCCCTGGGAGAAATCGAATCATCTCTCAACCTAATGAAGGTTGAAGACGTGTGAGAGTGTTTGGGTTTGTTTTGCTGTGTTTTTGTTGCAGTTACTGAGTATGTTAGTGGTGTTTAAGGCTAGAAACCAGGATCTAAATGCCCTTCAGTATGTGGGAAGGCCACAAAATGAAGACCCAGCCAGCCAAACACCAACTGTCTATTCCCGTACCTGAAAAAATATTAAGGCCATGGAAATATGAGGGTATTTCTCTAGAACAGGATGTCATCGCTTCAACAAAACAATTCATTAAGGAATGGAAAATAGGAAGGGAAGTCTCTAGAAAATAACTACGTCCTAAATGTGATTTTTATCTTTGAGAGTTCTTAGAATATGTCTGTAAAGTTTGTGAATAGACGGAATGCTTCATTCCACTGTCCTAGAGACAAGAATAACTATTAGACTCTCACTTATTTGCTGTTCCCAACCACTTGCTGAGGATAAAAACTTCTATTCATACTTGAAGGTCGTGCGTCTTAGGCAACAGGCAGATGAAGAAGTGATCATTTAAGATATCTTAAATATACCCCTTTGGGTTTTGTTCAGCTGTTCATGGGAACCATTAAAGATAATGAGTGCTAAACAAGCAGTTCTGAAATGGAATAATGAAGTGTTTCATTTGTTTCTAAAGAGTTTAGCTGTTTTTCCACTTTTTACAAAGCCATGGCTCATCATGTTCCAACACTAAGTCATTTTTCAAGTTGTAAATCCTACTGTTTCCCCCGCCCAGTCCCGGAAACTACTGTTGATGAATCATGACAATATACATCACAGCCATGCCTTTTTGTGGAATCAAAATACTTCAGATTAATGTATCACAGATTAGTTCATAAGAAACATCTGACACATATGAGTCGAGTGTCTTATTTTTCTTCATGTTATTATGCTTTGCTATTAGAGACTCACCCATTCACAACTCAGCTTATGTGGAAACATCATTAATATAAAAACTAGTTTTGAGTATTTCCATTTGGAGTATCTGTGGCCTTTGAGCTAATCTGATTGGCTATAAGAAGACACAGCTGCTTTTATAAAGCATTACCTCATTACACAGTGTACACACACACACACACACACACACTGTATGTATTTCTCTTCTATATTTTTCTCTGCTTTGCTTGAACGATGGAGCAAATATGACCTAGTAGAAAGCTCTACAAATAAAATGAAAAGTTGAGGCAATTACTCAGAAAATTTAGATCCTCAGTTTTCTACTTGGTTTTGATTATGCAAAATTCAAATTGCAAATGTACTGAATCATGTGATACTAAAGCAAAAGACGTACTTTTCACCTCCTCCATGTGATAATCTGTTAACGCAGTTTTGTCTGGAGAAGAGCAACTAAAGAGAAAAAGCTTCAAGAAGGCACTCATAGATCAAAATCGCATGGTCATAGTTTTAGTTTCTCCTAGTGCTGTTCACGGTGATCAATTTAGATATCTATATGAGTTTCTATCTTTAAATTCCAGCTTTGTATTCCTGGTCAAAGTTAAGTTCTCTAAAACTAGACATCTTTAAGTACGTTTATCAAAAACTTTAATTATTTTTGTGGACCTTCCTTCAGAGTATTCCTATGTCCTTACCTATGACAACCTAAAAAGTTTGGGTTTAGATAACAGGCATGTTTCAAAATATCATGTATTCATCTACAGTGGTTGACTATGATTTTTAAATTTTCAGCAGGACCATGTGTTTCCGTAAGTACGTGAAAGAGCAGAGTCAACAGTATTTATGCTCTGCTTCTGGCCGTGCCTGAGAAGGAAGGACGCCAGTAAGCAGCAGGCTCCTCTCCTGATGTGGTGGGTCTTGAGGAGATGGAGAGTGTCAAGCATTTGCCAAGTAACTGCATCCCACACAGGAAGTAAGCAAACTGCAGTTGGCACATTCTTTGTGTTGAGCTAAACCAAGGATGCCTTCCTGAACCCTCAGACTTCCCGCATGAGCTGATTTAGCAGGGATCCCAGAGGGAGCATGCCCAGGAAGGAAGAGAGCCAGCCTTGGAATCAGGGGTAGGGGAATAAATAAAATAAGTGTGTGAGCCACTCCTTTCTCCATCCACTGTAGCCTGGAAATGGTTTCCTTTCCCCTTTTTAAATGCTGGATGTTGCGAGGGTTTAATTTGATCAGTCCATGAGCGTAGCTTATTGAGGATGGGACTATGCATTAATCATCAATGACTTGCCAGATTCTCCCTTGCAATCTCTTTCTCCAGACCCACAAATCAAGACATTCTTCCCCCAATGATTTCCTGCTTACAGGGAATGAGAACCATGCAACTGATCTTGTTTCATTTTTAGCATTTTGCCAGAAACAGAGATGCATGTTTTTTATTCAAATTTAGTATCTATAGACCAAGGCACCAAGCAAACGATTAAACATTTTTTTATTTTACTGTTAAAATGAAAAAGTAAGTATTCCAGACATGCAGGTATGGAATAGAGCTCCCTAGAAAACGACATAATCCTCTTGAAATCTGCCCTTAGATTCTCAGATATTAGCTGGAGAGCTTAAATGAGGACACTAATTGGGAGGATTTCATGGGAGGATAACAAACTGGCCTCTATCCTCTTATTGCTCCCTGCAGTATTAATGAAAAGAGTTAATTCTTTAAAACTCTATCCCCACTTATCTTTTGATCCTGTCTCTCTCTTTTTCCCACGAAAACTCCCCCGTTTCATTAACAATGGTACCAGAAAACAACTTCTGAACAGTTCCTAGAAATCTCTAGCAGGATGTACCTATTTCTACTGGACTAGTGAATTTTGCAATGCCTCACCTCTCTTTCGAGAGTCTGCCCTTGACTTTCATGGTACGATGCCTGTTACAGTGCCCGTGTTCTGCTGGCTCACTCCTGCCCCACACTCCCATCTCCTTGCTTCCCCACATTTTTCTGAGGATGTGGTACGCACAGAGGTGAAAAGGCACACTTTGCAGCAGACCAAGCGGAATTTGAGTTCTAGCACTGCTCCTTGTCTGTTCAGTGCACCCGAGAAACTACTTAACTTCTTTAAAACTCAGTTTCCCAATAAGGTAAAATAAGGATGATAGAATAGATGCTTAAACATTTCACAGACTCAATAAATGTAACCTGTTTCTTCTGGGCTCTTTTCCTCTGATTGTTTCCTAAATGTAGATGTTCTTTAAGATTCACATCTTTAGCTCGATCATTCCCAAATCCAATCTACCTTTCAGAGCCTCCTGGAGAGCTTTTTAAAAACAAAGATGGTAAGGTTTTCAGCCCACACCTGCTGAATCAGAAGCTCTACACACGGGGCTGAGATCCATGCTCTGTACTGTGGATGCCCACTTTCATTCTCCCAGGATGCTGCTCGCTCCTAGGCCTTCAACCACCATCTCCATGGCATAACTGTGGACAATGGTTAGTCCCCTCTTTCTCTGCCCACCTTAACCAAATGCACCTTTGCCTCACACAAACCCTGCCTGTTCTCAGATTATTAGCACACATTTTCTTTTTCCTGTCAAAATTTATGTTAGTTAGCATTATATAATGTCATACAATATAATCTTCTCCTAAACATCCTGGAATAAAATTCTATGCTTCCTGTACATATGCTATCTCTGGTGATAAAATTTGTAGCAATAATATCTGTCACTCACTGGTAAAGGTACATATATATATAGTTAAGACCAGATTACCTAATATTATAATGGTGATGCATAAATCACTTGCAACTCTAGTTTAAAAGTTAAAAAACAAACATAATAAAAATAATCATAACTACAAAATTTTGATGTTGGATGCACAATATGAAAAGGATGTAAATGGTAACACTGACAGTCGAAAATGTGCAAAGGGGAAAAGTAAACGTATAGAGTTTCTCTGTGCTACTAAAGTTACTATCTGGTTAAAATAGTATGTTATAACTATAAGATATTTCATGGTAACCAGAAAGGAAAAACATGTAGCAGATACGTAAAAGATTATGATAAAGAAATCAAAGCATATCCCCACAAAATAATGTGAAATCACAAAGGAAGACAAGAGAGAAAGAAAAGAAAAAGTAACTACAAAATAGTCAGAAAACAGTTAAAAAATGGCAGTAGTAAGTTCTTACCCATCAATAATTACTTTAAGTACAAATGGATCAGATTTTCCAATTAAAAGATATGGATTAGATAAACAGATTTAAAAAAAAAAAAAAGAACCAATGATAGGCTACCTATAAGAGACTCACTTTAGCTTTAAAAACATACATGGGCTGAAAGTGAAGGGATAGAAAAAGATATTCCAAGCAAATGGTAATCAAAAGAGAGTAGGGGTAGATATGCTTACATCAGACAAAATAGATTATAGGCTGAAAAGATTGATAAGAGACAAAGATGATTATATAATGGTGAAGGGGTCAGTGCATCAAGAAGATATAACAATTGTAAGTAGTTATGCACCCAGCATTGGAGCATCTAAACATACAAAGCAAATATTAACAGAATGCAACAGAGAAAGAAATAGCAATGCAGTGATAGTGGAGGACTTTAATATCCCACTTTTTATAAGACTATAGAGCAAATGGAGAACATTCCATCCAACAGCAGCAGGATACACATAACTCGTGAGAGAACACAGAACATTTTCCAGGATGGATCATATGTTAGGCCACATAACAAGTCTTACTAGATTCAAGAAGTTAGAAATTATATGAAGTATCCTTTCTGACCACAATGGTTAAGAAATCAGAAACCCATAACAGGAGGAAAATGGAAAACTTAGCAAATAGATGGAAATTAAATAATACATTCCTGGACAACCAATGGATCAAAGAAGAAATCAAAATAAAAAGACCAGGCCAGAAATAAATGAATTAGGGACTAAAAAGACAACAGAAAAGACCAAAAAAACTAAGAGTTTGGTTTTTTAAAAAGATGAACAAAATTGACAAACCATTAACTAGACTAACAAGAAAAAAGAGAGAAGAATCAAATAAAATAAAAAGTGAAAGAGGAAAAATTACAACTGATACCACAGAAATACAAAGCATCATAGGAGACTACTATGAACAATTATATGCTAACAAATTGGATAACCTAGAAAATAGAGATAAGCTGCTAGAAACATACAACCTACCAAGAATGAATAATGAAGATAAAAACTTGAACAGACCAATAATGAGTAAGGAAAGTGAAACATTAATCAAAAACCTCCCAACAAAGAAAAGTCTAGGACCCCATGTTTTCACTGGTGAATTCTACCAAACATTTAAAGGATTAATGCCACTCCTTCTCAAACTCTTCTCGTAAATTGAAAAAGAAGGAACACTCTCAAACTTATTTTATACCGTCAGCATTACCCTGATATCAAAGCCAGATAAGCACACTACAAGAAGAGAAAATACAGTCCAATTTTTCTGATGAACATAGATGCAAAAATTCTCAACAAAATACTAGCAAACCAAACTTAATAGCATATTAAAAGGATCGTACACCACAGTCAAGCGGGATTTATCCCTGGGACGCAAGAATGTTTCAACATATGCAAATCAATAAATGTGATACATCACATTAATAGAATGAAAAATAAATATATGCATTCAATGATGCAGAAAAGGCATTTGACAAAATTCAACACCATTTCATGATAAAAATTCTCAACAAATCGAGTAAAGAAGGAATGTACCTCACATAAGAAAGGCCATATGTGACAAGTTTACAGCTAACATCATTCTTAATGGTGAAAGGCTGAAAGCTTTTCCTCTAAGATGAGGAGCAAGACAAGGATGCCCACTCTCACCACTCCTATTCAACACAATACTGGAAGTCCCAGTCAGAGCAATCAGGCGAGAAAAGGAAATAAATGGCATCCAGTTTGGAAAGGAAGAAGTAAAATTCTGTCGGTTTGCAGATCTTGTGATCATATATATAGAAAATCCTGAACACTCCACCAAAAGTTGTTAGAACTAGTAAATTCAGTGAAGTTTCAAGATACAAAATCAACATTCAAAAATCAGCTGCTTTTCTATTCACTAACAGTGAACTATCTGAAAAGGAAATGTAGAAAATAATTCCATTTCCAATAGCATCAAACACAGTAAAATACTTAGGAATAAATTTAACCAAGGAGGTGAAATATTTGTATACCGAAAACTATGAGACATTGATGAAAGAAGGTGAGGAAGACACACAAAGAAATGGAAAGATATCCATGTTCATGGCTGTCTTCTCTATTAAAGATTATTGCATTATAAAATTATAAATATTGTTAAAATGTCTATACTAACCAAAGTCATCTGTAGCTTCAGTGCAATCCCTGTCAAAATTCCATTAGCATTTTTCACAGAAATAGGACAAATGATCCCTACTTTATACGGAACAACAGAAGATCCCAAATAGCCACAGAAACCTTGAGAAAGAAAAAGAAAATAGGAAGCATAGATTTCCTGATTTCAAACTATGTTACATTATTTAACTTAAAGTTGCTAACAGAGTAGATTTTAACTATTATAACAACTTGAAATGATGGATGTGTTAACTAAACTTATCATGGAAATAAATTTGTAATATATTCACACATCAAATCATCATGCTGTACACCTTAAAACTATATAACATTATATGTCAATTAGTGTCAATAAAGCTGAAAAATATATAAACTTATAGTAATTTATACAGCATAGCACTGACATAAAAATAGACATATAGACAAATGGAACAGAAATGAGAGGCCAGAAATAAACCCCAGCTAATATTTGATGAGGGAGCCAAGAACACTCAATGGGGAAAGGATGGTCTCTTGATAAATGCTGCTGGGAAAACTGAATATTCACAAGCAAAGAACAAAATTGGATCTCTATCTTACCCCACTTGGAAACATCGTGGTCTTATGGCGTGGGGGTGTTTTAAGAGATTTAGGAGCTTTTACTTCAGTGAGCACTTTGAGTTCTCCCCTCCCCATATTTGAAAATTAGAGTTTAACTTCAGGATTTTATTTTAGGCATGCTTAAAACAATTTGGTTTCCATCTCTCTCTGAAGCATGGAAATGTAGAAATGAAATGAGTAGCAAGATGTGCAGACTGTGAAAAGTGAGCAAGATCAGATCGGGATGTTGAGAAAAGGATAATATGTAAAATAAGAAAAAGATGGCATGAAGTATCCCCTTCCTCTGCACTCTCCCAACGCTCCCAGTAACAACATCCTTTTTATTCATTCATGCAAGAAACATTTATGGGGGTGAAGTTTATGTATCAGACACTGTTCTGGGAACATGGAGTTAATCAGTGAAAAAGAAATAATAAATGGCAGGAAATATATGTGAAGCAGAGAGTGAGAACCAGAGCAAAGCCCTACGGTGGGCCAGCCTGAGGCACTGGGCTTGCAGGGAAGTGAGATAAGGGAGGGTGAGAGGAAGAGGACTGGGGTAACCTTGGTGTTGGGGTGCAGGTCATGGCAGGCTCCTCTGAAGACTTTGAATTTGCTGAGATGAATTGGGGATCCACTGCAAGATTCTGATCAAAGGAGCACCATAATATGACTCAAATGTTAAAAGATCCTTCTTCTGTTTGAAACAGGTGAGGGGCAGTAGAAGGAGGAAGAGGTCTTGAGGAGACGATGCAGAAACTCATGAGAGACAGAACGTCGGTGTGGATAAAAGTGTTCACCAGAGGCAGTAAGAAGCCTCCGATTCATGTGATTTGAAGACAGAGCCACTGTGATTTCTTGACAGGCTGAGAATATTATTAGCATTAGTATAAGAAAGATATAGATAGATACTTAGAGAAGTGACTAAGCAGGGGAAAAACAGTGAAAATTCAGTAGCGAGCAGCGTTGCTAGTCTTTGGAGAGCAGCAATTATAACGTGTTATTCCCAGATTACTCATCCCTCAGATGTAAAAGAACAAGTTATCTGGTATTTGAATGTTTTCACAGGGGTATTGGCAGGAACAGCTTCTTCCTATCCACACATACCCACAGACACAGAATCTAACAGACTGCACAGAGCCGTGCGTTCAGTTGGCATTCGTGTTCTTTCATTGGAGAAGCTGAGCATATTCTGCAAAGTAATTTCCCTGGCATGACAGGTAAGTGCGGCCTCTCAGCTTCATTATTTAGAGCTGTTGCTTTCTCTACTGAAAATGCAAAATTCATGAATCTCTGGTTCTGGACACACGGAAGATATCATTTTCTTTTAAAAGGATTGCTGTTATGGGCCCAGTTTGTTTTGTCAGTGTTTTTATTAACATCTCTCTAAAGATGAACGTGGTAAATGATGTCCAATATTGTAATTCATTTGCTTTCTTTACAAACTTCTTTTTTTCCCTGGAGCTAGACAGTGCCTTTTAGTGGGTTTTGGTGTGGCATGACTACTGCTTAATTTTTTAAAATGTATCTACCACTGATTCCTCTCCAGACTCTCCATAGGAAAAGTATGAGCCAGTTGGTCACACATTCAAATACTGGAGGTGATCTTTTTCCTCTATTGTAATTATCCCTCCAGGAAGAGTCCACCATGTTGGTATCCCGGCTGCTCTTGAGGTCTGCTGCACAGCTACATTCTCAGATGCCTTTCCACTGTCAAGAAAATGTCCTTTGGATACCAGCCCAGTGGCACAGCAGTTAGGTTCATGTGCTTGGCTTCAGAGGCCTGGGGTTCGCAGATTGGGCACTGACCTACACATTGGTCATCAAGCCATGCTGTGGCAGCATCCCATACACTTTAAAGAGAGGAAGATGGGCACCAATGTTAGCTCAGGGCTAATCTTCCTCAGCAAAAAGAGGAAGATTGGCAATGGATGTTAGGTCAGTGCCAATATTCCTCATCATCAAAAAAAAAAAAAAGGCAAAAGAAAATGTCTTTTGACTAATCTATGTTGAATCTCCTGCTCCCTGATCTCATATATTTCTCTATCTTTATTTGATCACTTGTTTGCTGAAACATCCACAGAAATGATATTTGAAAGTTAGTTTGTTTTAGACCTGGAGTATCTGAGAATCTCTTCATCTTTACACATTTAGGTAGTCTGGCTGGATACAGTGTTTTTGGTGAAGATAGTGTTCCCCCAGAATCGTGAAAGGATTAGAGCTTCCATCTTCTGGGGTTGCTGTGGAGAAGTTGGACTCCATTCTGGTCCATGATTTAGGATGTGCCCAAATTACTGTGGCTTATTTACATATCACCCCAAATGTACTAAAACAACATCACCTCAAACTTAGTGAAACATCAACATATCGTTACACTTAGAGAACACAAAAGGTCAGGAATTTGGAAAGGACACCGTAGCGATGGCTCTTCTCTGTTCCATGATCTCTAGGACCTCGGGTGGGAAGACCTGCACGGCTGGGGGTTTCCCAGATTAGGACTACAATCGCCAGGAGGTGACCCCACACAGGTCTCTGGCTCCTGGGGAGGGACTGCTGACAGGAGCATCCACACATGGTCTGGCTGCCTTACGGTGTGGGAATCCAAGAGAGTTATACTACTTGTTTTTTTCTCCTGCTTTATTGAGGCATGAGTGACAAATAGAAATTGCGTATATTTAGTTTGCACAACATGAATTTTTTAAAGTGTATAACATGATGGTTTAATACACATGTACACTGTGAAATGATCACAATTAAGCTAATTAACACCTCTATCATCTCGTATACTTACCTTTTCTTCAGTGTGTGGTGAGAACACTTAAGATCTACTCCCTTAGTAAATTTCAAGTATACAATACAGTGTTGCCATCTATCGTCACCACGCTGTACATCAGATCCCCAGTATTCTTCTTCTAACTGGAAGTTTGTACCCCACGACCATCATCTCCCCATGTCCCCACCCCCAGCCCCTGGCAAATGCCATTCAGCTCTCTGTTTCTATAAGTACAGTCTTTTTAGATTCCACATATAAATGAGATCGTACAGTATTTGTCTTTCTCTGACTTTTTTCACTTAGCGTCACGTCCTCAAGGTCTATATGTGTTCTCACAAATGGCAGGATTTCCTTCTTTTCATGGCTAAGTAATATTCCATTATATCTTTCCTTATCCATTCATTCTTTGAAGGACACTAGTTTGTTTCCATGTCTTGACCATTGAGAATAATGCTTCAGTGAACATGGGGGTGCAGATGTCTCTTGGAGACGCTGATTTCCTTTCCTCAAATATGAGAATCTCAGAAGTGGAATTACTGATCCTACGATAGTTCTATTTCTAATTTCTTGAGGAACCTCCATACTGGTTTCCATAGAGGCTGCACCTCTATTCCCACCAACAGTGCATATTAAGGGCCCCCTTTCCTCCACATCCTCACCAGCATTTGTTATCTCATGCTTCTTTTTGCTAAAGAAGATTCACCCTGAGCTAACATCTGTGCCAATCTTGCTCTATTTCTGTATGTGAGTCACCACCACAGCATGGCCAATGACAAGTGATGTAAGTCCACACCCGGGAACCAAACTCGGGCTGCTGAAGCAGAGCACACCGAACTTAACCACTAGGCCACGGGGCTGGCCCCTTGTCTTTTTGATAATAGTCATTCTAACAAGTGTGAGGTGATGTCGCATGTCGTAGTTATACTTCTCATATTGTAGCTTAGGGATTCAAAAACAGCATCCCAGCAAGCAAAGTAGAAGCCACATCAGCTTCATATCCTATCCTCATAAGGTACACAGCATCGTTCCAGCCTTCTGCTGGTCACCAAGGGTAACTAAGAGTAACCCAGATTCAAGGGGAGGGCCCTATAGCCCATTTCTTGATGGAAAGACTGTCAAAATTTTCAGACAAGCTTTTCAATTACCTCTATTTTTCGGTCACATCTTATTTATGTGCTTCTCACTTACAAAATATATCACCTTTCTCCTAGGACCCAACCACATCTCATCAATATTACAGCATCAGGGACAGCTCCAAGTCTGATCTTATCTAAATCAGATCCAGGTGCAGATGAGTGTCCTTGAGTTTGAGTCATGTAGATCCGAAGACCCTGCACACATCATAATCTAATCCTCACACAGGGGTATTATAACTACTATCGAGGCTTCCTTTCAGAATAGAGGAACACGGGAGGCACATAGCTGTCACTGATTCACAGCAACTCTGAAATCCACCTGGGCCGTGTGGTCAGTCCCTTGATTCGGGCTTGGTCTCACTCCCTGGGAGTCTTTCTCTGCATTGCTTGACTGCATCCTCTAAGTTACTCTTCCTTTTGCATAGTAAGAATCCATATTTGCAAATGAGCAGCCTGCTTCCTACAGTTAAAATCTTGGGGGCTCAAAGTTCTATTGCCATTTTCTTTTGATCATCTCTGTCCCTTTCAGGCCAAGCTGATTCAATTGGTTTGAAAATGTGTGGACTTTCTGTGTATCAGTTTTAATCCAGTGCATTACACAAAAGCCACATCCATAAATCGATTGAAGATCAACCCTTCTCTACCTTGGGCTCACCAAAGGACTCCTGTGGACAACATTCTTCATTTTCTTAGAATCCCTAAAATGTAACCAAGAGGATCTGTAAGGCATGCCTTAAGATCCTTATAAGACCTCATGTCTATCTGAAATGGACGATGAGCAACCCATAAACATTTTTAAGGCCTCAACAAGGGGTCTTATCGTACTATCCTATAAGGAGAACACGCAGATGATCCAGAATGCAGACTTCTCTCGATGCCCCCTCTGTTGTGCCTGGTGTCCACAGTACTTAGAGTCAAACCTCATCAGAGAGGGAACCTCCAGCTATTTGCCAAAGTGCCAGTGGACACTTACTCACCAGTGCAAGGATGGGGGTGGGGATCTGGAGCTCTAAATTCTTCTCCCATAGATTTTTCCACCACGCCTCCTGCTTTCAGGATTATCTCACCCTCATTTGATGAGGCACCTAATTTGAGCCTTTCAGAGCTCTGCACCATGCCTGGGCTTGCTCAGGTTCCAGCTCCCTCCGGTGTGGTCAATCAATGGCCCCTTTTCTAAGTGCTTTCTAACTTCCAGATTTTCACACTTCTTATCTCCTCTCCAGTTCCATTTATATTTGCAGGTTTTTGCATATTTTACGTCCCTTCATTTTTATCTTAGTAGGGTTTCAGAAGGGAACAGAGGTCAATGTGCGAATCAGGCATTTTAAACGTCTACTCTCTTCTTCCTGTACGACTTTCTTCTCTTTTCTTCTGAGACACCTCACCTTCCTTCTTTCTTTTTTATGGTGATTATGGGGAACTTTACATAAACCATTTTTAATATATGAAATTAAAACATAATTGTTATATGATAGCATAGAATGACAAAATATCTCATTTGTATTCCAGCCATAACAGAAGATAATTTTCTATGTTTTGATAATTCCTTTGATAAATCCTAAAGAAGTAATTCTTTACTGTTAATCTAAATCCCTGTGATATATTTTTGGAGTTATCCATTAGTGTATTTTGTTTGTTTGTTTGTTTTTCCCTCAAGATGTAAGAACGTCTTGCTTCTTTAAAGATAGCAGTTAAAATCTGGAATGAATTTTATATCAGGAAAGAAAAACTTTGGGTTTTCATCTTTAGTGTTCCTCATACTCTGCATGTTTTCAGTTTTACAAATCTGAAATTATATAAACATAATCTGAATATGCTACATATAGGAACTTCTACAAATATTTTTATCATGGTAAATGTATATAACATGTAATTTACCATTTTAAGCCATTTTAAGTGTACAATTTATTTCTATTTAAGGACACTCACAATGTTGTGTAACCATCACCACCACCTATTTCCAAATCTTTTTCATCACCCCAAATAGAAACTCTGTACCCATTAAGCAATACAGACATGCATCACTTAAGAACCAGGATACATTCTGAGAAATGTGTCATTAGGCAATTTTGTTGCTGTGCAAACATAATAGAGTGTATTTACACAAACCTGGAGAGTATAGCCTACTACACACCCAGTCTTATGGGACTCCTGTTGTATACGTGGTCCACCATTGACCAAAGTGTCCTTATGAAGCACACGAGTGTAATTCTATTCCATCCCGCCACCAGCCCCTGGTAGTCACTAACCTACTTCCTGTCTCTAGAAATTTGCCTATTCTAGACATTTCACATACGTACAAACATACAATATTTGCTCTTTTGTATCTGGCTTTTTCTACTTAGCACAATGTTTTCAAGGCTCATGCACACTGTAGCATCTATCAGCACTTCACTTCTTCCTATGGCTGAATAATATTCCATTGTATGTGTACACCATACTTTGTTTTCATTCTTCTGTTGATGGACATTTGAGTTGTTTCCACCTTTTGCCTACGATGAGTAATGCTCAATGAACATTAGTATAAAAAGATCTGTTTGAGTCTCTGTTTTCAATTATTTGGGGTATATACCTAGGATGGAATTGGGTCATACGGTAATTTTATGTTTAACTTATGGAGGGAGCTCCAAACTGTTTCCACAGAGCCGGCACCACTTCACATCCCCACCAGCAGCGTACACTAGCAGTGCAGGACCACAAATATTCCAGCAAGCATCTACAAACAGTCAAGGTGAAAGGAAGATCATGTCACATATTTTCCACTTATTCTTTGGTTGTTTTGCCCTCAAGGCGTGACAAGTCTTCTTTAGAGACAACAGCTGTAATCTGGGATTATCCTTGTATCAGGAAACACTAACTTTGGGTCTTCATCTGCAATAGTCCTTACCCTGTGTCTGTTTTTACTCACATGGGCATGAGCTCTGCATAAACATCACTCGAACATGTTGCGTATAGGCACTTGATTGTGTTCCAAGCTTCCTTCTCTGTAAAGCATAAACAGTGCCTTTATTGTCACTCACAGATATTGTAAACCTTGTTAGCCAGTCTTTCCCCGAACACATGACTTTCTTAACTTTCTGATATCCAGGTGACTCTCAGAACCACATCAAGTTTTCCTCATTCTTTGCAGGTTGCTGGGCCACAGATATTTTAGTAAGTGTTTACACACAGTGGAGATAAAAGGAAGACCACCCCACACAATTGCCCACATGATGTCTGTTTGTTGGCATCGTGCTTTACTTCCGCCTTATGTCTAAGTCACATAAGCATTGCAACACATCCAGCCCTCCCACCTTCCTGACCCTAAATTCCAGGAGGAAAACATGAGACATCATCTTTCCATAATCTCACGAAGGGATTTATGGAGCGAATACAGCAACGTTTACCCCTTTCTCCCAGCACTTTTGCAGGTGAGGAAGAACGCTCGTGTTCATCTGTGTTAACAAACACCCTGAGGAAGGAATGATTCCCCCACATCTTGAGGCATGATCAATATCACAGGCCATTCCTGTTAATATTGTACTGGGCCAGCACAGCTCTAAGCACTTTACATGCATCAACTCATTTACCCCACAGTAATATTGTAAGGCAAATATTATACCATTATGAAGGCAAGGAAAGTAAGACAGAAGACAGATTAAGTAAGAAGCCCAAGACTGACGAGCTGTAAGTAGGGGACGTGAGACACAAACACACCAATGTGACTCCAGAACTGCATTTCTTGATCTTCTGCTTAATAAATAAAGAATCATTAAAAGTGAAAGGGGCTGAAATGGTCTGTAAATCTAAAATAACTATACTGTTCTCTATTGCTGTGTGACATGTTACCACAAGTGTTTGGCTAAAAAGACACATGTCTATTGTACCCGAGTTTCTGTGGGTCAGAAACCCAGGCATGGCAGAGCTGGATGCTTTGCTCCAGAGTCTCTTGTAAGTTGCAGTAAGGTGTTGACCAGGGTTGGGTCTCACCTGAAGGCTTGACTGGGGATGGGTCTGCTTACAGCAAGCTGGTTGTCAGCAGGATTCAGTTCTTTGCAGGCTGTTAGACTGAGGGCCTCAGTCCCTAGCTGGCTCCTGACCAGAGGCCCTCTCAATTTCTTGCCGCTTGGACCTTCCCAATATGACCACTTGCTCTACCAAAAGATGTAACCCAAGGGACAACAGAGAGACTTGCTAGCAACTCAGGAGTTGCCATCTGCTGTAACCACTCATGGAAGTGACATCCCATTGCCTTCATCATATTCTATTGGTTAGGAGCAAGTCACAATCTCTCTCAAGGGGGGCATCCCACCAGAGCATGGCTATCAGGGGGAGGGTCCATCAGCGTGTCTCAGGGTCTGTCTGCCACAGCAACCACGCTTCTCATTTTGTGGTCGAGTACACCAAGGACTAGGAAATGAAGCCTATGAACACTAGTTAGCTAATCCCAAGTATCAGATCAAGAACCCATGTCTCCTCTTTATTTCAGTGTTGAATTTTTCCTGACAAATAGTTTAATGGGTTATTCCATCCAGCCCAGCAAACCCTTGTTGGGGATCAAACTGTCATGTGAAAACAATAAAACTAAGGTGATAGTAGAAATGTGAGCTTAAAAATAATGGGCAGAAAAGACTTTTTGAAGCATTGAGGAGTCTCTCACAGTCTTGAATTTAGACGCTGCAGACATTTAATTCTGCCATCATGTGGTGGGTCTGTTTTTTCCCCGTCGCAGCCAGTTTCAAAGCTGATCACCCTCAAAGGGCATCTACAAAGGGCACCTTGACTTGTTGGCCAGGTGAAATCATTTCAGTTAACCTGAGGTACCCTTTATAGTGCATACCTTACCTAAAACAGATGGGCATTTTAGAGTGCCATCTAAATATGAGCAGGTATAAATGCACTTACAGCAGCACTATCTCACTTTTTAGCTCCAAAAAACACAATCATGACTTTAGGAAAAAGATAATTCTGTGTATACTGGCTTCTCATGACATAATATGTTACCCCAGCCCTTACTGTTTCAATTCCATACAGGGAAACATTTAGGCCAAGAATTAGATGGGTTTATTTTAACATTAAAATTTCAATATTACAAACAATTTATTACAGATGTGCCAGTTGAGCTGGGCGCCAAAATATCTGACCTGAGAAGGAGTGTATGAATTCACCACGAGGCTGGACAACCGCTAGCAGTACAGTCTCCCAGAGACCTATCTGTCAGTCACCCTCCTGAACTGAAGGATCCGGCTCGTTTTTATTACTGACCTTCTTATTTGAAATGGAAAAAAAAATTACAATTACATAGACTTTCTAGGCTAAAAATAGGGCTGTGTGTGTAGGGGTTATTTATGGATTAATGTGCCCTTCTGGCTTGTAAGAGAACAATACGCAATCCAGTTAAAAGGAGCAATGAGAGCAATTGTCCTCTATTTGTGATAAACAAATCTGCTTCTTTTAATCTCATCCACTGGGGCTCAGATTAAGACAAATATGACCCAATAGGCTTGGTCCAATTTATTTTCAGATTAAGAGAGCAGCTCCACCTGTTATGTATCTGACAGAAAAACCCTGCTGATGTTTTTAACCACGATCTGCAATAAGCATCACATGGTGCGTGGTGTAAAGAGGGAAATGTTCAAAGGGAAAGAGAATGTTTAGGAGTGCACTTAGTTGGAGAGAAAAGAGAGGGGACCTTTCAAAACACATTCTACATATTTCAGATATTTTTCTCACTGTTGGGTAAGTAGCGGGATATTGAATTGCTTTCTGGAGAGCACACTCCACGGTAGGCTTACATCTCTCTGCCTCCCGTCCATATGTACGAGGAGACTGAGAGCTCTGGGGAGCACTGGAGCGTGAGGAAAAGTTGAACCTGATACCTCCCCATATCAGAGCTTAATAAACTGGTAAACTGATTACTGAGTGCAGCTTCCATACGTAATAAGAATCTTGAAGAAGTGAGCACATCAGATCTAGCTTGATTCTACTATGAACATATACTTAGAAAAACTCAGAATAAGGGCATCAGAACTGCATGATTATCAAGTCATTCCATCCTTTTTCCTCTAAAATTTAATTTACTAATATACAAGATCGTCAAGTGACATAGAGTCTTTTGGACCACAAAAAGTAACATTAATACACACAACACATTAATACATATAATGAGTGATATTAATTAAATTACTAATACAAGTGAAATACAACCACTTTTGACTATCAAAATGTAGTATATATGTATTGTAATAGGCAATAGCTTTTGATAATGTTTTCATAAAAACAAACAACAAAAAACACCTCCATGAGTCCATCTAATTTGGAAAATAAATTGTAATTTATTTTAATATAATTACTGTTTACTTTGTCTACCCGACTGCAACCAGCAACAAGCACAAAGAAATGACATATCAATTGCGTTAACTGTTTATTTATCATTCATTCATTCATCTATAATATTTAACGAATGCCTATCGTTTGCCAGTCACTGGTTTGGTGAGGTGCTTAAAAGTCAGCAAGAGAACTCTAGTCTCTGATGGACAATAAAAAAATAAATAAGCAATAAAAACATAAACTCTATTACAAGGGCTCTATGTGTGTGTAGAGTGGAATGAATATGTTAAATACATGTGTGCACACACACACAAACATTTATATATAGAGAAAGAGATCTTGTATGTGTATGCAAATAGGCTTAAAAATGTGAAAATGCTTCTGTCTCTGGATGTATTTCACTCAGCTGTTTTAGGACCACTGTCACTTCTCAGACTCTGCCGAACTCCCCCACGCCTCCTTTTTATTTCCCAGAGTCCACAGGGATCTTTTCTTTGTCCCCACACCCACCCTCTTCCCGACATCGCCACCTACTCAACACAGGTGTCCACTCCTGAAGAATCTCTGTGCTGTAGGTGGCTGCCTCCTTTTCACTTTCTCTCCATAGAGATAAGCACTTAAACGGGGACAACACAACAGTTACACAACTGACAGCCACAGTAACAAAGAATAGGGTGACCATCTGAGGCATTTTATATGTTTTAGATGCACCAGAAATCTTCCTCCCAAAGCTTCTCAATTGTGGTGTTACACAGAGTCTGGGTCATGTTTAAATATCGCCCACTTCATCAGACACTTTGAGCCTTGAGTTCTACTTCTAAGAATTTATTATTACACAATAATTACAGATACAT
This sequence comes from Equus asinus, assembly GCF_041296235.1. Classification (NCBI taxonomy): domain Eukaryota; kingdom Metazoa; phylum Chordata; class Mammalia; order Perissodactyla; family Equidae; genus Equus; species Equus asinus. Next base: position 44,376,164 of record NC_091818.1, read on the forward strand.
GCAGTGATTTTTAAATGTGTGTGAATCTTAAAAGCTGCAGTCTCAAGTGGGCAAAGCATGATCTTTTACACAGAATGCAACATGCATATTAACCTCCATCCCCTCTATCTTGTAGATTTTAATCTTAATTAATTGAGAAATGCCAAAATCAATCTGTGGTTCTCCTAGTCTGGAATTACCATCCCACCTCATTTTTCCTTGGGTGCTTTTCCCCTAAAATGTCTTCCTTTCTCTAACCAGCTCCTAGTTACTTTATTCAATCCCCGATAGAAAACTTGATCATTAGCATTATTAGACTTTTGACTCGTTTTTATTTGTTTGTTTATGACAAAACTCAGACACTGAGAATTAAAATCAGGATTTTGAAATTTTGAGACTTAATTCCTTTTCTTCCTGTCTATCATCTCTCCTGGGAATTTCAAAATTCAACTCTGAAACTCAGAGACTCAGAAGATCAACATTGATCCTTCTCTCACTTGTCGTTCTACTGTGGATTCCCTTCCTATATCCGCGGACTGAAACGGGGTCAAGGAAATAGAGCCAACAGAACTGTAACGGCTAATGTAAATACACTTGTTAATATCCAAATATTACCCCCTCACAAATTGTGTTTACAGCAGCCACCTAAAAATCCCGAAGAAGGGAAATAGCTGAGTGAGTTAAGAAACACATAGAAAAGGGAACACTTCTCTGTGCATAACAATTGTGGAAGAAAATTGTGTGAGTCCAGAAACGCTCATTACAAATCACTAATTAAAAACCAACTATAAAACTCATCACACCCATGTATTCTAATAATTGAAGCACACTAACATTGACAGCACTAATATCTGGGTTTTGTTATTCTAATCATTTGTGAGTTCTTCTTTGAATATTTCTGTTTTTCCAAGTTATGTGTAGTCATTTTAAACACTTAGTCATCAAATATAGCAAACATTATTCCCACCTTGTCCGCTTATCCTACAGAAACCTAATATCACCTAGTATCTTGTGCAGTGGCTGGATTACTTTCCCAAGGAACTGGAGAGACTTCTTAGTTGATATGTAGGATTTGCCACAAAGAGAAGGTAGAAAAGACATTCTATTCTTCACCAGGGCCCTTGTCCATTAAAAAAAAAGGGACAGTGATTTTGGAGGATCTAAGAAAGCAAAACCAACAGGAAAGCAAAGTGATAAAGGTTTCACAATTATCCATAAGTGAGTTCACTTTTCAGGTTTTGGACCTACCTTTATATTTTCCAGCTAAACATTTCTGCATGCCATCAGTTCTATCTTTAGCTTAACCATGTAATTATAGAATATATTTCAGTACAGAAAGCTTTCGCTCTGATTTGTCACGCTTTGTAACGTGTTTCATTTTAAACTGCCTCTCTCCAGTGCTAGTGTCTCTCTTTGCTTCACCTGGAGCCAGACGTACGATTAGCTAGAATGGAGTAGCACACCTTCAGTAATATATCTTACTGGAAATAACTCCGTAATGATTGCATACTGGATTTAAATTAATCCCCAAGACAAATGAAAACATCGCTACTACAATACACATATAATGTAACATAGCTAAGAAAATAATACTATAGATCAAACTAGGCCCACGGCCACCCTGCTGACCAGTCCATGTGCTTCTCACACTGGCCAGTGGTCACTTTCTCGATTAGTCAGCAGAGGGCTGGGAGCACGAGAAAACAAATTTTCTTTAAAAGCGTACAATTGACTGAATCACCAATTTCCCTTGATAATATGAGGTTAATTTTATTTTAAAAATAAGTACAGGGAATATAGAGAAGTACATTCTTGCGTGCACATTACGTGTGTGTGTGCATTCTACGTGCTTTTCCTTTTTCACTTGATTTACTCATCCCAGATACACTATCATGACTTTTTGCACTGTCCTCTGTCAGCACATCTTCCTTGTCCTTTTTGGCAACAGCAGAGTGTTCCGTTACATGAACGGCCATTTATTTTTGTCCCCTATTGAGGGATATTTTGTGGTTTCCATACTACAATGAGCATCTTTGTTTCTCATCTCATTCTGGCTTAGGTCCTTTTAAACTGGCTGTTGTCTCCCCCTCTGGAGCCTCTTCCCTGATCTCACAGCTGGAATCTCTTCCCCAGATCTCACACCTGGAGTCTCTTAGTTGGATCTCATATGGAGTGTCTTCCCAGACCTCATACCTGGCTTCCTTTTTTGGCATCAGTTCCCCTTGCTCTGAGCTCAGTGTCTGCATCCTCACACAAGTGTGCATTGACCACCAAGTGTTTCAATTTCCAGTCTCTTCTGGGTTTTTTTTCATAGCAATTTTCATTATCAGAGAAAATTATGTTCATGTGTGTGCATTCTGTTTCCCCAACTGGAATGTCAGCATCGTGGTTCCCTGATTCACTGCTTAACAAATATTGTTTGAACTCACAAAAAGGCTGTGTGGGTAGGGTTGAGAGGCAAAGGGCTCTGCTCTGGAAATGTTGTCTGGAGAGTTAAAGCATCAATCATACCAGCTGCCTTTCTTCTAGGCTCCCAAAGCAATTAAAATACAGTATATTGTAATTAGTGTGCATTTATCCTCAACCTCAGTTCCAAGAGGGGGCAAAAGCTGGCAACAGCCAGTAACAATAGTCACAGCCAATAACTACTGAGCGCTCACTAAGTCCACGTGCTGCTTCCAAAATCCTCGCTGCAACCCTTTGGCGCGTACCCACCCTTATTCCCCTCTACAGAAGACTGCATTTTCCAAAAGCAAAGAAATGCTTTTCCCGGTGAACATACTCTTTCCACACCCCATCAAGAGGAAGAGTTCATTTCTTTATCTCCTTTCATCTGTGTGAGTCCTGAGATGGTTTGATGACCAGAGCACGATAGAAGTTACTTTACCCTCAACTTGCCTGGAAGGTTCTGTCTCCAGCCTCTTGGAAATCTTGGTGTTGGGATGACCCTCTTAGAGCCAGTGGCCATGGCATGAGAAGGCCATGCCAACCTGAGAGGCTGAGCTTCAGCTGACACCTTGGATCACTTGTCAGACGGGAGTTGACAAGCTGCCTTGGACGTACAATCAGTTACTATTTCAGAACCTCCCTACACCAGCCACTGCCTGACCTCAACTGCAAGAGGCCCAGACAAAAACCACCCATCTGAGCCGGGTCAACCCAAGGAGCCATGTACGACAACAATAAACGACCATTTTAAGCCATCGTTTTGAGATGCTTTGTTGTGTAGCAATAGATAACTGGAAAATGTCCCCATTTAACAGATGAAGAGGCTGAGGCTCAGGGACATTGGGATACGTCTTTATGGCCATGCAAGAAAAAGTTTGAGAAACTCTAGAGTGACAGAGCAGATGGCCCATGAATGGATCAAGAAGTCTCCCCATGCCTTCAGTAAGGAGTTCAACACTCTAGCAAAGAGAATACATATTCTAATGCCAAGGAAGTTACTTTCCTTGTGGTACCTCAGTTCGTTTACTTGTTATAAACTCCAGTATTACATCTTCTTGCGTGTGTGTGAAGAAGACTGTCACTGAGCTAACACCTGTGCCAATCTCCCTCTATTTTATGTGGGATGCCACCACAGAGTGGCTTGACAAGCAGTGCTAGGTCTGCGCCCAGGATCTGAACCCACAAACCCCAGGCTGCTGAAGCAGAGCATGCAAACTTCACCAGGATGGCCCCACATCTTTTTTTTAATTCAGATTTTTTTAGAGCAGTTTTAAATACACAGCAAAAGAAAGCAGATGGTATAGAAATTTCTTATAACCTTGCTGCCCCCATACATGCTCAGCTTCCTCCATTATCAACATCCCCCACCAGGTGGTAGATGAACCCACATTGACACATCATGATTACCAATAGTCCATGATTTACATTAGGATTCTGTCTCAATATTGTACAGTCTATGGGTTTGGACAAACGTATAACGACAGGTCTCCATCACTGTGGTATCATACAGAGTGGTTTCACTGCCCTAAAAATCCTCTGTGCTCCATCTGTTCATCCCTCCTTCCTCAACCCCTGGAAACTACTGATCTTTTTACTGTCTCCATAATTTGGCCTTTTCCAGAATGTCATAAAGTTGGAATCATACAGTGTGTAGCCTTTTGAGGTTGGCTTCTTTCACTTAGTCACATGTGTTTAAGTTCCTCCATGTCTTTTCATGGCTGATAACCCATTTCTTTTTGGCACTGAATACTATTCCATTGTCTGGTTGTGTTTTTGTTTTTCAATATTTGCTCTTATATAGGGAACCAAACACAAATTTGATTTGTATACTAGTTTTTAATTGTAACATATACAAATGAAAAATGAAAGAATAGTTACTTTAAGTAACCCAATGTAGTACATATTATCTACAACAAGTTGGGAAAAGTATACTATAAACCGAGTCCATACTATCACTCAGATAGCATTCTTGAAATGTCTTCCCAGAGGACTGTAAATTCCTTGAGGAAAACTATGATGTCTACAAGATCCTCTGTTGGGAGTCGTGTCCTTAATCTTTCTCTAGATAGCTAGGCAACCTTCATCAGGTGTAGATTATACAGAGCCTAATGTCCCTGTGAGAGTTAAGATCCCAATTCGATTATTCTCTCTCACCCTCTATGCCTGCATATCATCAAGATGCCTTTAACAGTAAGAGTAAAAACTGTGCATCAATAGACCGATTTATGTGACTTTCCACAGGCATTGTCTATATCTAATAATTAACTACCACCTCCAGGAGCAGGGCTCACACCCATTTCAACTGAATTTCAGGGAATCGGCAGAAATATAAAAGTGATGGAGCATCATTAGGGCTATTTCATCAATCAGCCGGCCATAAAGGAGACATGGTTTGAGTGTGACGAGGAAAGGATACTGTTTCTGCAGTAACTGGGCCGATCTGTGCTGTCCTGGAGACGCGAGCAGAGTGAATGCCAAATGGAAAAATCATTCTGGATCAAGATTTCAGTCTGTCAACCTCATTGAAAGACACCACTTAACTATTGAATTAGGGTTTTATAATCACGAGTCTTTCTAAAATGAGGCTTACCCTCAGAGGTTAATGTGTGGGGAGCAATGGGCTAGCAAGGATGGGCAAGTCTTCAAAAAAGCTGTTCTGTGGATGAAAACTAGTCGTCAGTCTCACCTTGAAACAGTGCCACATGAATGAATGCAAAAAACTGAAAAATGGTGCTTTTCCTTGTTTAAAGAAGATATTTATATGATTTACTGTAATATAAGAAAATCACCAAATTCTGGAAATCAGAGGTATTTCTCGACACCAAGATAAAATCAATCTATCTTTCTATTTATCATCTACCTATTATTTGTATTTTTATATGGTTTACATATTTATATATTCTTTATCTTGATGTTGATAAATAAACTCATTTTCAGAATTTAGTAAATATATATAAATGTATAATATATAAGTACATATGCATACAAAGTACATACTTACATATGTTCACATGTTTGCATTTTATGAACTATATATATTCTTTATAGCAAGAGTAAAATATATACTATATATTTACATTTATATATTTTTGTTATTTTGCATTATATTATTCCTTTAATGAGAGAGTAAGAGCAGTTTTACAGTCCCATTTCCGGTTAGTTGGCAGGAATATATTTGCATCTTCCTGACTCAGTGTGACAGGATCATTCATTATTCCCCCGAGCGACCAGCAGAATGAGTACTTCCTCCCTCTCTGTGTCTTAGAGCTAAAAGAAGGTGTCAGGAGGGCTGGTTCTTTCTGGAGGCTCCAGGTGGAATTATGACATATATATTCTTTATATTAAGAGTAAACCACACAGCTAACAGACAATGCTAGTGACCCTAATGAAACAGAGCATCCAACTCAGCCGTAATAGCCAGAGACTGAAAGTTACTTTTCCTCTCCTCCTTACTGGCCTCCAGGCTCCACCAGTGTCTGAATTTGTCCAGCAAAGCTGACCCACGCTGCACAGCTCCATTCAGCTGTGTAACGAAACACGAATGTCAGGACTGAAGATCCTCTTCTGAAGCCATCTCTGTGGTTGTGAGTTTTGCACGGCGAGAATCTGACCTGCTGCTTGTTCATGAGCAGCTTCAGTGAGCGAGAGGAAGGGCTGAAGATTCAGAAGACGGAGACCTGAGTTTCACGACTATGCCTTTTCGTTGTGCCTTGTCTTGGGCGAGTCACTATCTCCACATCAGCAGCCTTGCTGACGAAACGGGAGAGTTGGAACAACTGATTCCTGACGTCATTTGTAGCTCAAACATCTCGTCTCTGGGGAACTTTCTTCCATTTAGATACCACCATTTGTTAGCTTTGTCCAGAGGACTGGATCATGAATAGCAACTACAGCTGTCAAGTCTAAGACTCAAATTTAAGGAAGACTTGCTTTAATCTGTGATCCTGATGGAGGAAACTGCAACCCCGAGGAATGAATCTTGTCATGGGCCAGGTTCTCTGGAGCAGAGCTCAAGTGCAAGCGTTTCAGGAGAAAGCGGGGAGAGAGTGGAGGAGTAGCACAGAAGAGGGAAGCAATCTGAGACAGTGTCCGATGGGGGATAGCTTTTGTCTAATCTTGCAGGATGCACTGGATTGAAACTATGCCTCAGTGTCTCAGCTGAAGGAAAGAATCGGGCTTCTACAGCCCTGCACCAGCCACAGCTAAGGGCTGCCCCAGGGACCACACTTGCAGGCGTTCCCTGTGTTCTGCAGACAAAGCAGCTCTAAGGAAGCAGGTGGAGTCAACCAGATGTCAGAACACAGAGGCTAGGGCTGTGCACAGAAATGATAGGGAGGGTCCTGGAGGATCCCGGCTGAGAACCCACGGCACCCATTGCAGGCTCTCTGCACAAAGTAATTGAACATTAGGAGTGGAGTGGGAGAGAAAAGGCGGCTCCACCACTTTCTCAGACAAGGTTTACTCAGTTCATCTTTTTCCTGGGACTTGGGCAGCGTGAGTCTCTGCTAAGAGAAAATTAAGAAAGTTATGTCAAATGTTTTAATAGGATATATCATTTGCAGGTCCCCAGCCAATGTTGCACAAATCCAGAGGCATCATTAACTTTGTATTCTTTCTTATTTTCTTTCCATTTTTTCCTTTTTCTCACTGTAATTACATTAAACCCACTACCAAATTCTACGTCATTGCTTCAAGATAATCAGAATTCTAAAGGGATAAATGGTCAAAGATTTCAAAGAAAAGGCAGAAATTTTGACCAACATTGTATGAGCTATATAATCCCTTTAAATTACATATGGTGTTGTGGAACAGAAATTAACCTGAAGAAAATCTACAGCTTGCTTTGCTTAGAAAAACTACGCTTATGAAAAACTTGAAGAAGAAACCTGTCACCAATTAATCCACTATTTTTAGTTGCAGAAATTAAGAGACTTCAACACATATAGAATGGCACCAGTTAGGTTTTATTTCACTTAATTACCACCTTAAACTCGAATGGGTACTTATTCAGTAGGATTGACAACACAATGAGAATTGCTCACCTGTTATCTCCCTTACAAATGTGACCCACTGCCGTTTTTGTAGTTTGATGAGACGGGGTGACAGTGAGCCAGCTCTGTGTGAGTCTCTCCTAAGGGTGAAGAATGCCAAATGGGATGGCTTCTTACTGAGCCACCTAATACGGGGAGATGTGTTAAATTATTATTATCTGTTGCCATGTCAGCTTCTCAGGAAGTAGAAAGCACTTTGGGATTATTCACGGCACTGTTTTAATAACTCTCCTGTAGCTTGGCTGATGTATGGTCATTAAAATTTCTATAAGGAGTGATTAAAGTGGAAGTGAATTTTTGAATAGATATGGGACTTATAAAGCACTGTCTTTTCTTAAAAGATACTTTGAAAATCTTTGCAAAATAATAATTTGACCCACAGGACATAGAAAAACTGCCAGAGCTCCATCTACAAAGCTAACAAATGGGATGTTAAAGTGAGAAGGAGCCGGTGCGGGGGGTTCACCTGAGAAGTTGAGACAGAATTCCTTTGTCTATGGTGCCAGTATCCTCGGGGATAAGCCAGTGTCAGGTGAAGAAACAGAACGGCCCTAAGAAATAAGACAAGCAGGAAAATTATGGACACCAAGTTGAAGAAGTGTGCAAATAAACACTGGAAGTTGGGTTGAAAAATGTTGAACTATTTACTAGTAAGTGGGTTTTCGGAATTTGGGATGGGAACTTAAGTTATCTGAGCTTAGATACAATAGAGACAGGTTGGAGGGAGACAGAGTAACTTTGGAATCTTTGCTTGGCTTTAGAAAAGCAGTTTGACGTTGGGCGAGTTGTTCTGTATTTTTGGGCACAGGCAGCGATGTGGTGAGAGACAGCATTTGCAGGGGTGTGAGCCCCGGCCTTGGACTCGAACCGTCTGTGTTCATACTCTGGTCCAGGCCCCTCCAGCCTTGTGAAGTCAGCAAATGACTCCACATCCTGGTGCTCCCTCTTCCTCCTTTACAAAATGAGAATAGTAATAATAATATCTGCTTCATAGGGTTGTGTTAATCACTGAAGGAATTAAAACATTTAGTGTTAGAAAATGTACTGTAATATATCAAATGCTCTACAAAAATGTCCTACTAGTATTGCTACGAATTGTTATAGACACAATTATTTGTCTATAACAGGGGAGACTGGCTGAGTTGTCTCTGACATCTTATAATACGGAGCCGTCCACAGATGTTACGTAGTGAATTTTCTGGAAAAGCCAAGTTATGAGATAAGGGGTGTATATTGTTTCTCATGGTAGAATAATTACTCATTAAGCACCAGCTTCACTCTCCTTGAGATAAACTGTTACTCTACTCCAACAGAGAATCTCAAGATCTACTCGGAGAGTCACACAACATCCTCTCCCATCCCTTAAAGAAACTATTATTCCCTCTTTCAGGACATCACTGAAAACTGGAAGAGATCACTGGATTTTCAACATGTTTATATAGTTTCATCAGTTCATATGTGCCTTACCTAGCTTTTGACTATGCCAGAGGACAAAGTTCAGGCTAGAGTCGTATACTGGAAAATTTGCAATAGACTATATATTCCATGGATGAAATAATTAAATTTTGCATTGTTTAGAATATACAACTTTTTGCATTTTTTTTGCCAAAATAAATCTGGTACTATTTTGGCACATACTTCTTTAGTAAACAATTTAAAAGACTTTTGGGGTCTCTATTTCCTGTACTTAGTAGTACAGACGCAATAGGATGGCTTCCATAACTCCATCATTGATAAAATCCTTTCCCCACAGTCTGTTTGAAATCAGACGCTCAGCACAGCTGCACATGGTCAGAATTGTGTCCTCTCACCTCCCCCAAGAAAACCCATTGCTTCTGAGATTGTGGACATGGGCTGCTTCTTTTATGGTGTTGCCATTAATAAGCTATTAATTATGAATACATAAAAATTAATATTGCAAAATGCAGCTAAATGACTGACTAAATATTTAAAGCAGGTGGAGTTCACACACAGTATTAAGCAAAAAGCATATTGCAACGGATTCCCGCCACCATTTCATTTCAGGAGGATTGTGTGCATTAGTCACGTAAAAAGCACGTTCTACATGCCCCAAAGACAAAGCTGAGAACAACCATTTAGAGATCAGGGCACGATGAGCTTTTAGATAAAATAAGCTTTAGAGTTAAAAGACTGGCTTCTGACTATCTCCTTAGAATACATTTAATCCCAAATAAGAGTGACAGACTAGTGCCAGAAGACTACTTGGGATAATAAGAAAGTTTTAAAAATAAAAACATGGGGTCATGTAGGGTAACAATCAGAATTAAGGATGGTCTAGTTTGTGAGTTACTGCATGCTCTTAGTTCAGAAAATCACGCTGCTCCAACTAGACGTCACGTTGCATTACCACGGACTCAGCCCTCTTTCTTAACTCAGTGGACTCTCTGATCACTCCCAGATTGAAGATAATAAAATGTATCTTTATCCAAAAATGAAACAAACTCTTTAAACCTGAAACTTCTTCAGACAAGTTATAATACGTGTACATTCCCTCTGTAGCAGAAGAGTTTTCGTAACTTTTCTATCAAATGTATCTTATCTGTATGAACTTCTTTTCTTTGAAAACTTGCTTTCCTTAACAAACATCTCTTCACTCGTTTGTACCCTTGCTTGCTTTCCTATTCACTTCTTTGAAAACTTCTCCATTTTGTCAAATGACTCACAGATTTTCTGCTCTTCTTAACTGCTGTCTTTTCACAGGGACTGTGGTCTCTGATACGCACACACCATCCCTCACCGATACACACATTTCCTTGCATCTGCCTTCCTGGACTGCAGGGGTACAGTCTGAAAAGGGAGGTAAAGTTTAACTTTGATGGTTCTTCAAACCCACTCTCAATGTTCTTACTGCTCTTTTCTGTTCCACTTGTTAAGTTGCAATAATGAACCGACCCTTCTTCAGACGGTTATTATCTGAGCCTAGAAGAATCAAAAAAGCTCTTAAACTCGTTTTTCTATCAAAGCTAGTTACTTTGCATTTAAACCCCTCGGGCACCTGATTCTCACTAAATGACAACAGAACAGAACAAACTATTTTTAAAATTTTCTAAATAAAATGCAGAGAGACAACTGAATTGTAGCTCTCTTCTTCATTCTAAGCCCTCGTCCATTCTTTAAGTGAGCCTGCTTTAACTCGTCTGTGTTGACTTGGAAGTGATTTCTCCACACTCTCACAGCGCCCACCCATCCACCAGGACCGCCCAGCACCCCGAGCCTTGACTGCGAGCAGAGCGAGAGCACACCGGAGCTGCACAGCCTCCAGCCAGGCACCTCCAGCCTCATTTGCTGAGGAGCTGCTACAACTCCGTCATCACAAACCCCTCAAACAATGAGACATCTGAATTTCTTCTCGAACATCAACAGCCTATACTCACGCCCTAAAATTAGCCCCTAAACTTTCTAAGATTCTGCCAAGAAGCAGTTCAAATGAGTCCTGTCTCCTATACGGTTTGCAAATTTAACAACTCTAATATCTATCTTGAAATTTCAGATCAGAGTATTATTCTAAGCCATGTTTGCTACATGCACACACATGCAAACACGGACACACACACACACTTAAAAGTTCACCTCCACCGACACCCTGGAATCTCCCGCACATTCTTTTCTGTGCTGCCTCTGGCTTCTTCTTCCTGGATCCTTCCTTCCTCTGTTCTTCCAGCCTTGGAAATCCTAAAACTTCCTACAACTTTAATTTTTTTAACAAAATATTTTCTCTATTTTTGTTCCTTAATATAAATCTTTTTCCCCCAAAGCCTACTTATGGAGGATGCAGGCTTATCATCTGAAGCCTGCATACCTCAGACCCCAGGGCAGGAGGAGTGTGCCCTTAGACCCCACCATGATCTCTAAACCCCTTTGCGAATCCTCCACTGAGATGTTCGCCCTCCAGCTTAAACAACCCCGTCACTCCCCGTCCTGCACCTAGAGCTCACGGAACATCTGGTCCTGATACTCATTTCCTACTTTAGTGGGCACGCTGGTCATTCTTCAAGCTCTTAGACTTCTCTCCATTTCAGACATCCAGACCCATGGCCAACCCTGGATTCTGCCATCACCTACAGCTCTTCTCTGACAAAAATGTCATCTTCCAATAGCCCAGTTCTGATGACAACCTCCCAAGTGGCTGGATTTTTCTTTAATTGGTCTTAATCACTCTAATATTTTTCTATTTCAATCATCTATACATTGTCTCCATAGAGATCTACTTAGAACGCTGACTGGCAATGCTGCTGCCACGTTTCAACTCTGCAGTGGCTCCCGGATCTCACGCAGACTTAAGCATCGTCTCCTCAGCATGTTGCGAGTCCATCCCCTCCACTGCTCTCTTTTTCTGACACTTCCTATGCCTCGAGTTCTCACCGTGCTGATACCAAATTATTTGCGTATTCAAAACTCCCTTCACTTTTCCTGTGCCAATCACTCTGCTATCCTCTCTTTGAGCGACATCTGCTAAATGAATAAATGAATGAACGGAGAAAGGCTGTATCTACACATGTTCCAAAAAGCACTGAAGAATACGTGAGGTTGAAAAAAATAAGATAACTATTCTACTGGTGTTTTGTCTATACTGCTATAAATAAAACTGGTTTCAGTAAAGATTCTTTAAAAGGAGATATAATTAATTTATCCAAGTACCTGCCAGTTTGTTAGGTAAAAATGGAATCGTAGAGTGTGTCAACTTACCAGTTTTGGTTGTTAGTGAGATTGTATATATATTCACATATTTAAAGATCAATTTTACTTATTCTATGTGAAATATCTTCTTATGTGTTATTCCTATTTCCATGAAATGAATTAGAAACTTTATATAATTTTATATGCCCCTAAATAATTTGTAATTGCTAAAAATCACCTGTTTCTAGTAATTTTACAATAATCATCCCACATATCTACCTGAGTCTTGAAACTTTGAAAGAGTCAATTCTCAATTTGTTCATTTATTCAGCAATTATTTATATGCCGGGTACTATTCAAATCAGAGGGTAAATGTTGGTATACATATGTGTGTATGTGTAATTATGTATTTATAATATATACAGTTATGAACACATAAATTATACACATAAATTTTGATATATAAATCTCAGTATATTTCCATATATATGCCAATATTATTATGTCATATATATTTATTTTTACATGTACACAGATATGACTATTTAAATATATAAATTACATATGTGTGTATACACAGGTTAGTATATAAATTTATTTATGCTTCCAGCTCTGTCCACTGAGGTGGCCTAGAATCAATGAGAAGGCAACAGCAATGAGCATACCTTTTACACAGTCCTTGGTTTCTGCGTGTATTGGTTTCTTCAACAAAACCCAAAGCTCTTAGAGAAGTGGTGATTCCAGCAATGGAATACAGAAAACAAAGAATGTGTTGTAAATGTATTTTGCAAATTCTAGGGCACCCCATATATTTTTAAGAAGAATTTATATACTAAAAGAGGAAAGAATTATTAAATCATATGCTAAATTTTAAACCAGAGAATGCAGTAAAGAAGAGAAAGAAAAAAGAATAAGCAGAATACAATTAAAAACATGGTAATCCAACTGTGTAAATAATCACATTAAATGTGAATGATCCAAATACAACAATTAAAAGGCAGAGATTGTCAAAGTGGACTTAAAAAATAAGAACAGATGGTTGTTTACAAGAAAACCAATTACAACATAAAGACACAAATACATTAAAAGTAAAGGGACACAGAAAGATATACCATGCTAACATTAATGAAAACAAAGCTGGAAGAGCTTTATTAATTTCAGACAAAGCCAACTTAAGATCAAGGAAAATTATCAGTGATAAAGATGGGCATTACATGAAAATACAGGGGTGAGATTCTCTAGGAAGATATGACATTCTTGAACCTGTATGCCCCTAATAACAGAGCATCAAAATTCATGTGGTAACAACTGATATCACTGCCAGGAGAAACAGGAAAACCCACTGCTACAGCTAGAGACTTACAGATACCTCTTTTAGTAATTAATAGATCAAGCAAGCATAGAATTAGTAAGAATACAGTCTACCTGAACAGCGCTATAAATCAACTTGATATAACTGATAGTTAAAGAACGCTCCATTCAAAATCAGAAGAAAATACACTCTTCTCATGTTCACATGTGGCATTCACCGAGATTGACTACATTCTGGGTGATGAAACACAGCTCAACAAATAAAATAAAAGAAAATATACAAAGTGTGTTCTCAGACCACAACAGAATTAAACTAGAAATCAACAGCAGAACGATATCGGAAAAATCCCCAAATATCTGAAAATTAAACTCACACTTCTCAATAACCAATGGGTAATAGCAGAAGTCGCAACAGAAATTTCTAAAAATATTTTGAGTAAGATAAAAATGAAAATACAACTTTTTTATCAAAATGTATGGGGTGAAGTAAAAGAGTTCTTACAGAGAAACATGTCATTCAATGAACATATTAGAAAAAAAGAAGCATCTAAAATCAGTAATGCAACATTACACCTTAGGAAACTAGATAAAAAATAATTTAAGCCTAAAGCAAACAGAAGAAAGGAAAAAAATATAAAAAATAAAGCTGAAATCAATGAAACTGAAAACAATAAGTCAACAGAGAAAAATCACTGAAGCCAAAAGCTGATTCTCTGAAAAGATCAATACAATTGATAAATCTCTAGCCAGGCTAACCAAATAGATAGAGAGGATACTGAACACAAATAGCAGAAATGAAAGAGAGCCTATCACTACTAATTCCATAAAGAATAAAAAGGTTATAAATGAGTATTATAAATAACTCTATGCCCTCAAATTTGGTAACATAGATGAAATGGATGGATTCCTTAAAAAACACAAATTATGAAAACTCACATAAGGAGCATCAGATAATCTGAATAGGACTATATCTATTTCAGAATTTATTAAATAATTAATAATCTTCCCAAAAACTCTACCAAACATTAAGAGAAAATGATGCTAAATCTCTATGATCTGTTTTAGAAAATGGAAGCTGAAAGAACATACACTAACTCATTCTATGAGTCCAGCATTACTCGAATACCAAAACCAGATAAAAATACTGCAAGAAGGGAAAGATACAGACCATATCTTTTATGATCATACATACAAAGCTCCTCAACATAATAATAACAAATTGAATCTAACATCTATAAAAAGAATAATACACCACCACTAAATGGGATTCTTTTTCTAGATGTGCAGGGCATGTTCCACATTTAAAAATCACCTAATGTAATCTATCACACCCACAGTCTGATTTTAAAAAATCATATGGTCATATCAATAGATGCAGAAAAAGCGTTTGACAAACTTCAACACCCACTCACAGAAAAATTCTCAGCTAACTAGCAATAGAGGAGTGCTTTCCCAACTTGATAAAAAACATCTACAGGGGCCGGCCCAGTGGCACAGAGGTTAAGTGCGCACATTCTGCTTCTTGGCAGCCCAGGTTCGCCGGTTCGGATCCCAGCTGCGGACATGGCACCAGTTGGCAAAATCCATGCTGTGGTAGGCATCCTATGTATAAAGTAGAGGAAGATGGTCATGGATGTTAGCTTAGGGTCAGTCTTCCTCAGCAAAAAGAGGAGGATTGGCAGTAGTTAGCTCAGGGCTAATCTTCCTCAAAAAAAATAAAAAACCTACAAAAAATCCTATAGCCAGCATCACACTTAATGCTGAGAAAATGAGCACTTTCCTCCTAAGACTGGGAACAAGACAAGAGTGTCTCTTTTCAGGGAATGTTACCCAACATCCTACTGGACGCTCAAACAGAAAGGAAAGGAAATATGATACAGATTGTGAAAGAAGAAATAAGACTTGTCTTGTTCAGAGATAACTTGATTGTTTATGCAGAACATCCCAAAAGATTGGCCAAAAAATAAAAAAAAAAAAAATCTCCTGGAACTGATAAACAATTATAGTAAGACTGCAGGATAAAAAGTTAATATACACATTTTTTGCTAATAAATGTTGTTAATTTACATTAGCACAAAAATGAAATATATAGGTATTAGTCTAACAAATCATGTACAAGATTTATATTTAGAAAAGTACAAAACTCTGATGAAAGAAATCAAAGAAAATCTAAACAAAATGGAAGATAGTCCATTTTCATGGATAGGAAGATTCAATATTGTCAGATGTCAGCTCTACACAACTTAATTCATACATTCAATGCAAGCCCAATCAAAATCCCAGCAGGTTGCTTTGTGGATATTAACAAATTGTTTTCAAAGTTTATATGGAAAGGCAGACCCAGAGTAGCCAAAACAGTATTGAAGGAGAAGAGCAAAGCTGGAGGACTGATGCTGCCCAATTTCAAGACTTGCTATAAAGCTACAGCAATCAAGACAGCACAGTATTGGCAAAAGAATAGACAAACAGATGAACGAAAGAGAATAGAGAGCCCAGAACCAGATTCTCATAAATATAGTCAGCTGATCTTTGACAAAGGAGCAAAGGCAATTCAAAGGAGAATTAATAGTCTTTTCAACAAATGGTGAAGGAATGACTGTACATGTACACGCAAAAGAAAAAAGAATGAATGTAAACAGAACTTACACACAGCAACAAAAAATTCAAGGATGATGTCAGCTTCATGGCAGAATGAGTTGTTCCCTTTGCCTCTTACCTCTAAGTTATGAGTAAATGGATATCCATTAACCAACAGGGTGCCTGAGAGATCCCCGCAGCTATGCATCTGAAGGTGCGTGGACTGGACCCCCAGGAAGCAGTGGACCTAGGGGAGTGCTGCCCTCCACCTCCCCAGCAGCAGAGATCCAGGTCAAGCATCCTCACACAGCAGCCAACACAACTGTGTGTGGAGGCGGGGCTGCCATGCCCATGTGAGCATGCCGTGGAGGGGGGTAGCCCAGCCTGTGGGAGCACCCACCATGCTGTGGCGGTCCTGCCTGTGTGAAGTCACCCTGCCTAGTGGATGCAGCCCAGCCCATGCAAATGCAGAGTGGCTCACCAGCACAACTACAAGTAGAAGGGGCAGGGAAAGTAAAAACAGCCCCTGCCCACCCGAAATGGTGGCATGTGGAATCTGCAAATAGAGGCAACAGGAACCACAGCATCCAAAGATAACCCGGGGACAACAGTGCAGGTGGTGCACGGGACAGCAGCCTCTGAGCCTGCGGAGGAACACGAGGCCCAGGGGACCAGATCCAAAGTAACCAAAGTTGTGTCCAAATAAGAAAGGTGATTATACCTGTCAGAATAACTATAATTAACAATACATGAAATAACAAATGTTGGAGAGGATGTTGAAAAAAGGGAACCCTCATACACTGCTGGTGGGAATGCAAATTGGTGCAGCCACTATGGAAAACAGTATGGAGATTTCTCAAAAAATTAAAAATAGAAAGTATGATTCAGCCATTCCACTCTGGGTATTTATCCAAAGAACATGAAATCAACAATTCAAGGGATCTATGCATTCCTATGTTCATTGCAACATTTTACACAATAGCCAAGATGTGGAAGCAACCCAAGTGCCCATCAACAATTGAATGGATAAACAAGGTGTCATACACACACACACACACACTCATGTACACACACACAATGGAATACTACTCAGCCATAAAAAATGATAAAAATGTTTTATTTCAGACAACATGAATGGACCTTGAGGGCATTAGGCTAAGTGAAAAAAATCATACAGAGAAAAGCACTGTATGATTTCACTCATATGTTGAAGATAAACACATAGATAAGGAGAATAGATTGGTGGCTAGTAGAGGGGAAGGGTGGGGGCAGGGTGAAAGGAGTAAAGCGGCACACATGTATGGTGATGGATAAAAACTAGATTATTGGTGGTGAACACAATGCAGTCCATATAGAAACTGATATATAATAATGTACACCTGAAATTTACACAGTTATAAGCCAATATAAACCTGATAAAATAATTTTTAAAAGGGCTAAAATAAATAGTTCAAAATATATCATAGACCTAAATGTTAAACACAAAATAATAAAACTTTAGCAGAAAACATAAGAGAAATCCGTATGACCTTGGATACAACACAAAATGCATGATCCATAAAAGAAAAAATTGATAGGTTGGACTTTATTAAAATTAACACCTCTGCTTTCTGAAAGACACTGTCAAGAAAATGAAATGACAAGTCCCTGACTGGAAAATATTCATAAAACACATATCTGATAAAAGACAGTTATCCAAATTATGCAAAGAACTTCTCAAATTCAGAATAAGAAGAAAAACACCACAATTAAAAATGTGCAAAATATCTGCAGAAACAGCTCACCAAAGACATAAACAGAAGGCAAATAAGCACATAAAAATATGCTTGAAATCCTTTGTTACCATGTTGCTGCAAAGTGAAATATCAGTGAGTTACCTTCACATAACCGCTTTGGGCTGAATGTAAAAATCCGTCAATATCAAATGCAGGCAAGGACATAGAGCAACAGAAACTCCCTTTAGGGCTGGTGGGAATGCAACATGGTACAATCACTTTGCAAGACAATTTCTCAGTTTCTGACAAAGCTAAACACAGTTTGATAACATAATCTATCCATTGCCTTCCTAGGATTGACCCATCTAATTTGAAAATGTCTGTTCACACAAAAACCTGCATATGGAAGCTTATAGTCACTTTATGCATAGTCACCAAAAACTGGAGGCAACCAAGATGTCCTCCAGGTGATGGATGAATGATAGTGGTACATCTATACAATGGAATATTATTCAGCATTCAAAATACCATCAAGCCGTGAAAAGCCATGGAGGAACTTTAAATGCATATCACTAAGTGAAAAGCCATTTTGAAAAGGCTACTTACTGTATGATTCCAATTACATGATGCTCTGGAAAGAACTAATTCACAGAGACAATAAAAAAGCAGTGGTTCTCAGGGTTAGGGGAGAGAGAGGGATGAACAGGCGGAGCACAGAGGACTTTTAGGGCAGTGAAACTATTCTGTATGATATTGTAATGGTGGATCCATGTCTTTATACACTTGTCCAAACCCATAAAATGCATAACACCAAGAGTGAACCCTAACGTAAACCATGGACTTTGGATGATAATGATGTTTTAATGTAGGTTCATCAGTTTTAACAAAAGCACCTCTCTGGTGGGGGATGTTGATAGTGGGGGAGTCTGTTGGGGGGCAGGGCATATATGGGAAATCTCTGTACTTTCCTCTCAATTTTGCTGTCATCCAAAAACTTCTGTAAAAGATACAGTCTATATGAAACGCCCTGTAGGGTAGGTTTTGAAGCTAAAATTAGATAATCCCTGTAGAATTCTTAGCATAATATCTAGCACATACAATGCACTCAGTTGATCCTATTACAAATCAAAATCAACTGTTATTTTTTTTTCTTTCTTCTTTTTGTCGGAGGCACATTTTAAGATTATTTCAAAAATCGCTATTTCAAAATATTTTTATACTATTAAAAAAAGCATATACAAGTGAAAAAAAAATAAAGATTGGCACTCACCCCACTTAAGGAATTCCATGCAAAGTGATGGCAAAGTGCAAAGGAAACTTGGAATGGATCAT
Source organism: Equus asinus (assembly GCF_041296235.1). Taxonomy (NCBI): domain Eukaryota; kingdom Metazoa; phylum Chordata; class Mammalia; order Perissodactyla; family Equidae; genus Equus; species Equus asinus. Next base: position 44,395,215 of record NC_091818.1, read on the forward strand.
GGAATAAATACCAACCTCCCCAGACACAGACTGTAACAGACATACATATTTCCTCCTTGTGTGTTACGCACGTTTTACATATTTAACAATTCTTTCCATTTTTCATGAACTTCCCACTCTATTCTATATAACGATGATTGGTGACCAGTATGTTTGTAATTTAATCGCACTGAACACATGGACGAGATTATGACGGACCTGGAATAGGAATCAGCACCATACAGAGGTGGACAGGGTTACTGATAAACATTTGTGTCTTTCTTTACTAGGGAGAGAGTGAGGAGATCTTTTTTTTTATATGAGACATCCTTGCATTATATTACACAGTAGCAAAATATTTCACTACATTAATCAAATGTAGATAAATAGATATTGAGAAACTGAAGATGTGAAATATGCTTGTCTATTGATTCTCACTCCACTCCTGCCCTCTGTGCTCCCCTCCTGAGTGACTGAGGAAAGGAATGAGCAGGAGCCTGCACGATGCCCTCTCATACCCATGACAGGTTCTGCCATCAGGAGGCACTAGCACAGATCCAACTGCAGTTGGGAGTGAAACACCATTTTCTTTTCCACGGCCGTGCTCAGAGTGTTGCAGTAAGACTGGAAGCAGAGTGCCAGCTCCCGATGGCTTTCCAGGAAATGTACACCAACAGCAGCAGCACACCGGGTTCTTGGACTCTGGGCTGGCAGAAGCAGCACATCATGAAGGGACTTCAGTCTCTTTGGTTCTTGTGGGGCTGGTGGGATTGCTCATTTTTGACTCCTGCACAGTAGTGGCCCCTCAATACCCAGAAGCCTTAGCAGCACACAGTTCTGGGAGCCATGGGCTCTGGGAAGTACCATTTATCTCTTCCCTTCCCTGGCCCCAGCAAAGTGGCATCCTCCGATAGCTACTAATTTCTAAGGAACACATCATCCTCTGCATTAAATTTCCTCTGTTTGCAATAGTAGAGTGGTGGCTTCTGTCTCATTCAATAATCACTGACTGATGCTGTGTGGATAGTATAAATTTGACTTCCTGACCCAAGCCAGAGCTGGCCCCACGTTATGAAACTTTGTGACAGGCGTGCCTTGCAGAATGTCCTCCTCGTGAATGCTATCTTGGTAGAATGCTTATATGTTGATTCAAAAACTTTATGGAATATTTTCCTCTTATAATACATCAGTTTTGGTAGATTTTGTAGAAAAATGTTATGTTTATATCTCCTAAACTCAATACATTATTAACAGGATGAAATGTGAGAAATATCTTGAGTTACATTAAACAACAGAGTTGGTTGAACGTTATAACCATGTGTAGACATTTTGAAAAGCTATTGAATGTCCATACAGGAAGATGCCTCTTGAATTTTTTGAAGCTGAGGGACCACATTCTTGCCAAACAATGAACTGTTTTCTAATAAATATTTTTATTGATTAGAAAAAGTATTTTAAGTATTTTACCTAATGTAATTTCTGTTTATGTATAGATGCTTTACTGAATTTTAGTGATATATTAGGACAATGGTAGGGGTTTGGATTTACACGTAATGTGTTGTAATTTCACATTTAAAGTCATAGCAAACAGGCTCTCAACAGAAAACATTTCATGCAGAATGTCTGGTTTCGGAAATAAATGTAGGCTCTAAAATAAGAAGAAATAGATTTTGAGATGACATAACTTTATTACTATTATTGTTGTTGTTGTTACTAATTATGGCCCAGCTCCAAAAGTGACAACACATTTCTTCTCAGATGTCTTTTGTTGGCAGCATGCTTACTTCCAGCTCGTCCTTTCACTAAGGAAGTATTTCAAGTGTCTCAGCTCAAAGTAAGAGTCTCAGACTCAACACCTCCTTCTCCCCCAGCCTCAGCTGAGTCTAAGGCTTAAATTTTATTCTTCTTCACATCAAATATCTTCAAATGTCTATCTCTCGTGAACATTTACCCTGAAGGCAGTACCAGCTTCTGATTCCACTTACCTCTCTGATTTTAGCTGACATTTATTTTGTTGTGATATATACAGCAGCGAGTGAGTGTAGCAGGCATTCTTTTCAGAATACATGCTCTGCACCACTGCTAGAAAAGGAAATCTCCCCTAATTAAGTTTAAAAACCAATATAGTAGTTTTGTTACATTCATTTTCATTGTCAGCTCTGTTATAATCCGCCCCCCACAACACTCAACATCAAACAATAAATGTCCTCTTGTTCTTATTCTTCTGTAAGATTCAAATTCAAAGATGTTGGTTCACATTTCCAGTATAATTGATTAGAGCTGGGAAGGTAAAGTTCAGGCATCATCTTTCATCAGTGTCATGCCTGGTGGTGCTGGCAATGTCCTGCTCACTCCTTCATGGTCAAGTTGCTCCAACACGTCTTGGCAGATTATTTCTTCGGTTTCAGCACTTTTTCCTGCAGCAGCTCTCAAATTCCAGCAATTCAGCCCCCCTTTCTCCTGGTAGTCATCATTGTTAGTGTAAAACTTAGTAACTCACCTGAGCACAAAGTTCCTTGTCCAAAATTATGATTGTCAAGTGATGTTTCTTTCAAGAAAATGAGTGACACAATTCAATAAATACGTATTAAGCATCCATTCAATATCCAATGCTCTGTTAATTGCTCTGAACACTATAAAATAATTTCAGAGCAAGTTTTCACCTTGAAGAGCTAACACATTTAAAGAAATATTTTAGTCATTTACATTTAGTCCTTCATAGAACAGGAAAAAGAACATACTTGAACTCTGTAATTTTCAAAGATGGCCATCTGGGTGATTGAGATAACATATGGGTGCAGATCTTGTTTTTAAAATAAAATTCCTTTTACCAGATATCTTTATGGAATTTTACTTGAGGAATGTGTTTTCCTTTTTTTTTTTCATTTTGTTTTTTGTATCCTATTGCTTAAGAAACTCATTATTTGAGGCCACTTTATAGAAGTTGTGTAAATAGCATTCCATGTTAAACAACACCAATGATGCCACACCGGTGGTGGCAAATTAGCAGTGGATCCATAATGCAAATTCAACTTTATAATGTTCCTTAGTCTCTGCCAAAAGGCATAGAGGCAGAAACGTTCCACAATTTCTAAACACCAACAAAGCATGCTACCAAGTGAGAGCTGCAGCCTGTTCGTGTAATTGGGTCAAGATGGAGCAGCCAAGGCTGACGACAAGACTGCCTCTCTCAGTAAAGCTGGACGTCCTGACCAATGCTCCAAAGGCAGGAGTTTCTCCCTCGAAGGAGCAACTCTTGTAATAGGCACAAAATATCATCTTCATGAGATTATCTAGTGTCATTTATTTACTGTAAAAGGTCCTATTCCTCGTGGGGACCAAGTGCTCTTCAGCCTAGACAGAATATGTGCATGCAAGGGGACCACCCACCTGAGGTATACGGCAACCTATAGTTACTTGTGTTGACATTAGGGTATTTCACTGTCAAAATAATAAGATACCTTAAAATTCTCAAATGTTCTCAAAAAGTGCAGCCTCTTAAACGTTGAGTTATTCCTTCAACACTCTTAGCCGTTGACCTTGCTTTCTACTTGTCTGAGCAGATTGAGGTAAGCGGAACACAATTTTCATCCTGCACAGCCAGCACACACTCTCTCTTCCTGTCTAGTCCCATAGATGGAAACTCCGTCTTTCTATCCAAAACCACTTCCGCTCCCCGTGTCGTGGTCTTGGCTGATCTTGCTTACTCAAGAGCACTGCCCAGTAGTGCCCCTACTTTCACCTATATCATCATTTTCCCCCTTTCCACTATTCAATCACACCAGTACAAAAGATGATATTATTTCACCACTCTTAAAAAAAAGTCTTGAATTCACTTCATCCACTATCTATGACCCCATTTCTTTGCTCTGCTGTGCAGAAAACTTTCCAGAACAGACTTCACCAGCTGTTTATGATTAGTCTCCTCTTATCTTCTGCAATCTACCTTCCAAAACCATCACCCCAATAAAACAGATATTCTTCAGGTTATGGATAATGCCCTATTATCATGTCCAGTGGTAAATTTTCATCTATAATCTTACCTGTCACTTCAGCAGCATTTTCTAGAGATAATTATTACATCCTTCTTAATGCATTTTTTCGTTCATTTTCCAAGACAGCACCTAAGTCCACCTCCACTCATTCTCTGAGAGTGGAGGCTGCTCTGCGCCAAGCCTCTTAATTAATGTTTCCATACCCAAATGCTTAGCCCTCCCTTCTCTTCTTTCCTCTGCAGTCATTCACTACTTTGGTATCTCATCGAGTCTCATGGCTGCAACGCAGTCTTGTCAAGAGCTGAGCTGAGCTCCACAGAGCTGAGCTGCCAGTTGTTGGAGTAGCTGATAGAGGCAACAAGCCACAGTGAAAGTAACAGCCAAGCCTTTAGTCATTTACTGAACAGTATCAGCAAGAGGTAAAATCCGAGAAGACTTGACTTCCCCCATTCCATTTCTCCCACAAAACAACTCAGAGGTCAGATGTGTCAGCACAGAAGAAGACAATAGGCTCCTGAAGTTTTATGGGGCTGGGAGCCTGGGGAGTGGGGGGCCAGGAGTGGGAAATCACTGAGTCCTGAAACAGAGTGGAGAAAGTGTCTTTGAGGCTCCTACTCTCTCCTCCTTGAGTCTTGGCAGAGGTGGCTGAAGAAAGTCTCTGTCTAAGCACCCCCACTGTGACGTCTTCCAGGTAAAGCCTTTGAGACTGCCTGTGGTCAGGCCTGAAAAATCATACATAGCCAGGAGCCACACTCCTCAACCCTATGCCAAGATGCCCAAAACCACATCTCCAGTTGTAAAAGTTCTCCCCAAATCTGGCCTTACCTGTCCAACTGCCCATTTGATTCCTCATTTTGATGTGTAATAGACGTATGAAACTCAACACGTCCAAAAGTGAACATTCCCCATCCCCACCCCCATTCCTCCCCACTTCAGGTGTTGGCAACTCCATTCTTGCAATAGTTTGAGCCAAAATCTTCCCTGACATTAGCATCGAACCCTACAGAGACTATGTTTTTTCCTATACGTACATTTATGAATTTTCTCTTTGTCTCCCACCCATACCCAATCCACCAGGAGATTCTATTGTCTCTGCATTCAAATTACTCCCATGATCTTTCCAGTTCTTACCAACCCTACTGCCACCGAGGTGGAAGCCATCATCACCTCTTACCTGTATTCATGGAGTCACCCTGACCTGTTCTGATGTCCCTTCTCTTACTCGAGCACCATCAGAGCTTCTCAACACAGCAGCAAGTTATCCTGCAAAGTCCCACCTCTGTTCAAAACCCTCCAACGGTTCAGACGGACAGAACAGTCAGAATTCTTTAAGGTCCCTTCCAAGACCTGCCCTGCTGTGATGCTGGTGTCTGGACATATTTTGAAGCATAATAAATATCTCAGCCTGGATCTCATGTCCCATTTTAGACCACTCCCTTCTATATACTGACAGATAACAGATCATCTTTTTAACACTATTATTAAAATAAAATGATTACTAGCCCTTCCCTCATTTGCTCCATACTCACTCCAAGCCAGCTCCAATGTTAGCACTGGAAGGAGAGGCCATATTTATTCCTCCTCTCAGGACCTGATAGTCAATGCAGGAGGAAGTCACAAAAGCATAACTGAGATGTGGTAAAACAAACGATGTAATGAGGTTATGGACAACACCTGTGGAACATCTCACCCTCTGAGAGTTGAGGCAGGATAGAGTTTGTAAGACTGAGAACAGGGAAAGCAAATGAGATTGCAGAGATAAGGACTTTAATCAGCAATATCACAGACATTAATGGGACCAGCACAGGAGAAATCTACAAAAAGTGCCTTTGGCTTACCCAGACCTAACCTCTACCCACCTCTCACTCTGACATTAAGACTGTCTCTCAACTGACATCACCAAATGGATTTTCTCACTGCTTTGCCACAAGATGCTATCCACTTCCATCCATACCCCAATAATCTGACATTACTTCAATCTATTATCTTCAGTAAATGTTTCTTAGTATAATCTGAACATTGGAAATGATAAATTGCCAGGCAGTGCCTGAGTTCTACAAAATCATAATAAAAACTGCCAATTCAAATTGAAAAAAAAATAAACATGATGTCAAAAGAAACTATTCAAGCAGCCACAATAAAACAATCATGTAAAACTTCCTCATAAGAATTTAATAAATTAAATTAATACATTTAGAGATCCCGGGCTGGCATAGAGCAGCTTTTGCAACTGTGCAGTCATTTGATTTATTTTGCTACCTGCTTTCTGAAGCGTAATACAGATCATAAGTATTCCACATCCATGTCATGTCTAGGGGATTTTTACACATCGTACACGCATTCTAATTTTTTCCTTCTTCTTGAACAGCATGCTGCGGTGGCTAACCGACTCATCAAGGTTAACCATTCTTCTTGCCACCTTTAAAAATTACATCCTCAGAGGAATTGCACAACCAAGTCAGATACTGTGGGCACATTTAATTAACTAAATGTCAGAGACCATAGTTGTTACAAATGACATAGAAAGGAAAAACAGGATGGGGCTTAACCTTGAGATACTGGTTGTTGCTAAGTGTTTTTAAAGGACTGTTCACTTGGGCATACATAAGCAACTTTAATTCTCCCATAATTTCTTATGTTGGGACAATATGAAAGGTAAAAAATAAATGAAGAGGAAGAATTTTTTCTCTTATTTCTGCCTCTGTTTTACTCTCAGATGTAAAGTTGTATATTTAGCTGATCCTACTGTCAGAAAAACTGCTGCGTCGATCAGCTGCTGGCTGATAGCCACATGTCAAGGCCCTATAAATAGGGTGGTCTGCTCTTGAAACACTGCAATCCCCTTCAACTCCCTAACCCAACAAGGCCACGTAGAGCTGGCCTGCAACCTGAGCTAAGAGAATGGAAAGATTTCCAACACATTAAATTAAAATGAGGTCACACTGGAGAAGAGGGGCTCCTAATCCAGTATGACTGGTCTTTATAGGAAGAGGACCATGTGAAGACAGACATACAGGGAAAATGCCAAGCGATGGTGATGGCAGAGCTGCAGGGCAAGGAACCTCAAAGGTCATCAGAAAACCCCAGAAGTTCAGGAGAGGCAAGGAAGGATTCCCCTTTGGGTTTCAGAGGGAGTAGGGCCTTGCTGATACCTTAATTTCCAGCTTCCAGCTTCCAGAGCTGGGACACAATAAATTCCCATTGTCTTAAGAGGCCCAGTCCTTGATCCCTTGTTAGAACAATTCTAAGGAACTAATACACACCTTCCAAATGAAGAAAAAGAATGAAAGGGGTTAATATGGATTGAATTCAATGCTTTGTTGGTAAATTAATCAATCTTAAAGATACTACCTCTTATCCTGGCTTCCCTAGGATTTCCAACTGTTTAAAGAATTGAAAGTTCCCCTCTTTACAACTCATTCAACTTACTCATATATCTCTCTAGAAAAAAGAGAAGATGAACAAAAATATGCACTCTGTAAACTGTGCCTCACTTATCGGTATTCTTTGACCCTAACTCCTTCATTCGACCGACCTAAGATAAGGCCCTGATACAGAACTTCACGTGCTTCAGTCATGTGGACAGGACAACTTATTAAGGAAGTCACATCGTGCGAGAATTCCTTTCTTTTTTTGACTAAGAGAATTCACCCACCGCCTTTAAATCCTGAGATCTAGTTTGTTCTTTCCATGTGTCTTCCCCATCTAACCATGGTCAATATTACAGCTATTCTCATGGAATTCTACCCTCGTACTAGAAGGATTTCCCTGTGTTTCCCATCATGTGCCTTAAGATATAAGAGCATAATTCCTATCCAGTGAGCAATGCATCTCCTGATAGAAGTCTGTCTCAGAAAGATGAAGCCGTAAGGAAGGGAATGTGGAGAGAACAGTGAACACAGTCAAGGTTCCTGCGATCCTGATTTATGGGAGGATCAGACAGCAAACTAACGCACTCACTCTACCTTCTTAGGTTGATACACAACGTTAAGTAAATAGAACTATGCTTTTATTTTTTTGGTATGAAGGCTCTCTTAGTGCAGATTCCCCCAGTAGTGTGCCCTCAGACAAAGATTTGAGGGCCTGCACTTGATTTGGGAGGCCACTCTGGGACACACTGGCAAAAAGTTGGGGAAGTAACATAATGAAGTGGAGGCAGCCAATATTGGAGTCATGACTGGGTGTAAGTGGAACTCAATCCAGCTAGAGAACCACAAAAGTCAGTCCAGACCATTTGGCTCAAGGTTATTCACTCAGGGAGGGGTGCACGGGAGCTGGGCGAGCCACCTGCCAACTCCCTACAGTCATTGGTTGTTAATTCTCTAGTGTTTCTGGGCCCTGGGCACTCAGCCATCAGGCCACCATACACTGTAACCACAACCGTGGGCCCTGGGACATGGGTGGGCACCCCCACTGCCTACTCCAATGGCATCAATTCTTAAGCTCTTTGTTGATCAATATTCTTATATGAAGCTTAATTGTCAAAACCATAGTTTAAAAATAAGCCAATGTGGGCCAAACAGACACCTCACTAGATAAGATATACAGAGGGCAAATAAACATATGAGAGATGATCCACATCATATGTCATCAGGGAAATGCAAATTAATACAACAATGAGGTGCCACTACACACTATTAGCATGGTTAAAATCTGGAACACTGACAACACCAAATGCCAGTGAGGATGTGGAGCACTAGGAACTCTCATTCATTGCTAGCGGGGATGCAAAATGGCACAGCCACACTGGAAGATGGCTTGGCAATTTTTTACAAAACTAGACATGCTCTTACCATATGATACAAGAATTGTGCTCCTTGGTATTTACCCAAAGGACATGAAAACTTACTTCTACACAAAAATCTGCACACGATGTTTACAGCAGATTTATTCGTCATTTCCAAAACTTGGAAGAAACCAAGATGTCCTTCAGTAGATGAATGGATAAATAAACCGTGTTACATCTAGACAATGGACTATTAATCAGTGCTAAAAATAAATGAGCTATTAGCCATGAAAAAACATAGAGGAACCTTAAATGTATATTTTTAACTGAAAGAAGTCAACATATAAAAGCTACAACCTGTGCGATTCCAACTATATGGCATTCTGAAAAAGGGAAAACTACGGAGACAGTGAAGCTAGCAGTGGGTTCTAGTGAGGTTAGGGGTGGAGAGATGAATGGGCAGAGCACAGAGGATTTTTAGGGCACTGAAAATACTCTGCATGATACTATAATGATGGACACACGTCATTATACATTTGTCCAAACCCATAGAATATGCAACACCAAGAGTGAACCCTAATGTATACTACGGACTCTGGGTGATTATGATGTGTCAGCGTAGGTTCATAGATTCTAACGAATGTCTCATCTGGTGGGGGAGAGTATTGATGATGACACACCCTCTGCATGTGTGGGGGAAGGGGCTATATGGGAATCTCTGTACCTTTCTCTCAATTATGTTGTAAACCTGAAATTGCTCTAAAAAATAAAAGACTTTAAAAAAATTAAAAAATAGACAATGCATAAAAACATCACTAGTTTAAAAATGTTGCTGCACTGAAATGTGTTGAAATCCTTAAAGAGGCAACTTGGGATGATGGCTATCAGGGAAATGTGTGGAAACACTCTATTCTGAAATGTATATAAAGTCAGAGCTTTATCTAGGATTATTTTTAATCTCAGAAATGCAGCATCCACTTGAGTTTTGCCTTCTAACCCCTTCCAAATCCTTCTGCCATCCTCATTTTATAAACCGATTCTACTAGATTACAAATCATGAAAGTTCACACATTTGGGGAGCAATTTGGGAACTGATGTTTTGGAATCTACTTTGCTGTATTGTTTCATTTTTATATCTTTATACCAGTAGTAAGTATTAAAGGTTTAGAAAGTTCCCTTTACTTTTGTAACCATGAAGCCCGTTCCCAGCTCTCCACCTGCCTATGCACAGCCTCTAGACCTGACGCTCATCTGAGTGCTTCTGTGACTGGGTTCTCTGCGCATGTCTGCAGTTAGTTTCCTTTGGGTCAGAGCAATCCACTGACATCTAACATTTCCCATCTTTTTTGCTTGGGGCAAGGTAGGCTCTGCTCAGAGTCTCTGCTTCTTCTGAACTAAGCACCACCCTTCACACCCGCCTCCCTCCCCAGCACTTAGGTTTCTCTGGATTAAGAAAAGACAGAGAAGCATCCCATACATTTATGTCCCATAGAACCAATAAGTCAAAAGGTACCATATCTCACTTGAAAATTCCTGCACAAGTAGCTCTAAGAAGAATTTGCAACACCAGGTCCACACCCAAGAAACACTGCATCCATTTGCACATTATGCTCTCCTCCTGTTACAGGTGCGGATGCTGAGTCCCTCCTGACTTAGCAGAGTGGCTGGCACAGAAAAGGTGATCAAGCCCTTATTGATAGATGAATAAATGAGTGAATAAGTGAATGAATGAATTTACCACCCAGTCAGTAGGAAACTTTAAAGCAGCAAAACAGGAGAGGTTGAAATTTATCCGGTTTTACTACTTTTAACAGCAGCAAACGTGTGGTCAATGTGTTAATGATCCAGGAAAGCGGAAATAAACAATGACAGAAAATTATAAATTTTCATCACAGAAATGGTATGTGCTGGGTGATAGGTTGCCTAGAAAGAGGAATAACAAAAGATGCACTGAATGGGTAACCCATGAGCAGACCTTGTTGCTCCATGGGGATCTGGGATTAAGAAATAGGGATGTAGGCAGTACTGGGGCGGGGGGGGGGGGCGCTTCTTGATCAGAGTGGGGACCTACTGGAAACAAGGAATAAATAGGCTACATGACTAAAAGTCTCTCCCGCTGAAACTGATCCTTGTTTAGCAGGAAGTTGGCTGTAGCAATCCTTTCAGGGGTTACAGACACTCTTGGCCACCATGGTTGGGTTCTTTAATGATTGACGTGGCTGGAATTTCTGCCTCTTCATTCTACAGACTAATGTATGATAGGACCCAGCCTAATCATTAGGGAGGGCACCGAGCTTCTCACCAAATATAGTGTAAAAGTGATATGAGGTTTACCTGACATAAGAGAAAAACCTGGACTAACTACCGAAAAAAATCTGCCATTTGAGGAATGTTGCAAAAAATGTCTTACCACTTGATGGTATAAATATTTTTCCTCATAAATTATCGAAATCATTTTCCCTATCTTTACTTCACACAAAATGTATGAACATTTTATAGCTATGTTAAAATCCATTTGGATTTCTCGGGAAAAAGTATTATTATTTACTTTTTCTAGTGTAATAATGGCTTCAATTTGTCAGTAGCTTGTAAGAACAGCTTAGAAGAGGCACTTAAGCATGTCAACAAGCAGAGCACATTTAGACCCATTTAAAACTGGTTCAAGATATTAGCTAGTGAAACAAAAGCAGCAGCAGGATTAAAGAATTAATTAAACTTCACAAATAGAGCTACAAGTAGAGGTGGGATTGCTGTAAGCATGAAAAATAGTATCTTCAGGACTCACTTGTTTCTAACAAAAAAGTGAATTAACTCCTTAAAGCAAAGTGGAAGTAATAATCCAGGAATGGGGAGAGAACGAAGAAGAACTACGACGTCTCGTAAAGATGAGTAACAGGGGCTGTGTTACACAGACTTGCAGGAATACGCAACGACAAATGATTACTACATACAATCAACACAGGCAATTTAGCTATAAAAATGGCTACTTGAAATTTTAGTAAGAAACGTTTTCACATAATCTAGATGCATGTGAGCTAGATCTATAAGCCCTCAAAAACAAAACAAAACAAAAAATGAAGGGATATTTTGCACAGTTTCAAAAAGGTTATGGAATAAAATTGCAATGACAGATCTCTTTTGAAACCTACCGTAAGGAAATAATATATTGACATATGACTCTGCGCTTAAAAATAATCATGGAAGAAGGGGACTGAACATACATTTCCTATTGTTATTAGGACTTCCTGGAAGACAGACAGTCTGGGGATAAATACACCATCTTTCGATTGTGGCTTTAAAAGTGCGTCCTGATCAACATTTCGTGAGCCAACATCCTTCCATCCCTCCAGGGAGGTTTTTTGATTACTTTGCTTAATATACTGGTTAACTGGGACATAATAAAAATGCTCTCCCCTCCCCTCCTCCTGGAGATGTGATGTAAGCAGAGCTGACTCTGCAGACTCTGGACGTTCTCATTTGGGTCAGTCAGGAGGTTGGAGACTGAGACAGAACTTTACACTCGATGAGAGTCTCTCAAACAGACGTAATGACCACTTATAAAGAGAAGAGGAAAAAACCTAACATCCTCAAAGTCCGACCATTTGAGTTGACCTACATTATTTAATGTTACTTAAACGTTCTCTAATTATTTGATGTAATTTATGCAATACAGTGTGATCAGTTATTTGATGTTGCTACCTGACATAATTACTAAACATATTGACAAGGAAATGTTTCTTGGCTATTTTCTACTAGGCTTAATGCTAATGAACTGTTGCCCTGGGGTCAAAGATGAGCCCATCAAGGCACGTCCACTGCAGCAAGAACGTGGCTCTCTGTTACACAGCTTGCTTGTCGAGTCGCACACAAGAGTCCTTAGCTGTGACTGACTCCATTCTTGCACGCCTTAACTCCATTTGAACTACTCTGAATCCTTTACTCCAAGTATGTCATGACATGCTTTGCTTTTTCTCCTGGACCCGAGAAAGAGTCTTGTACATATTAATTTCCCCTCTGTTCATTTCTCATTTTCCCGTGACAGTTAAGTTACTACTCCCCTTATTATGTTGACTCAAAGTCCTAGACAATAGTTACAGGCCACATACTGCCTTTCAATAGCGTTGCAAATGACATGTGTTGTACATTTCTAAGAAAAAGAAAAGAAAAACTCAACATGTCGCATCATATATAATTCATGCATAATGACAGGTGTCTCATGCATTCTGATCAGATGTTGTTGATGCATGACAGAAGCGGATTTCACTCTTCCGCATCTAACTCGGGGTTGGGATGAGGACCAAGGCATCCTCCAGGGCCCCTCCCACATACTTAATTACATATACTAACTTGAGTAGGGATCAAGGGATTCTCACCAGAAAATAAAAGTAGAATTGGAATTTTGACCATCATTGATTTTCAAAACTGTAACTGCATGTCTGATGGTCAGGGATGGACTCCTCCCCAATACACATGTAGTAAAAGACAGGATGTAGTAATTGCCACAGGCGAATAGGTTAGACTGGCTGAGATGCCACACGATGCCCTATAGATCCCAGGGGAGTGAGTGATTATGTGCACGATATGTCACTAAGAGCAGGGGCAGGTCCACACTCTTTGCCGCATCAGAGTGAGTGTGAAGTGAAATGGACAGATGTCAACTCATTTTATTTTTATTTCTTTAACACTAGGTTTCAGGAAGCCCAGCTCTGACTTCATCCTTGAATGAGCATAAACAGAGGAAGGAGCTATTCCCATCTTCACTTAAAAAGTGACTTCCAGGTTGCCACAGTGAAGAGAGAGAGAAAGGTAAATCCTGGCATTAAGTGACACTGATGTGACAGGAGCTTTCTCTGGTGACCTGTCTCAGGACCCAGTGTGCAATCTACACTGGTGAACTTTAGGCTTTCCCTGCAGACGGTGGACACAACCAAGAGTGAGTCACACATTCACCAAGGGTATGCATGGGCATTAGCTCTGAAGAAAATGCTAGCAAGTGACTGGACTTTAAGCAAGTAGGAAAAACTTGGGAAGAGTGGTATTTGGAGTATTAATATAAAAAAAACATGTAATAACAGATTTGTATCCATTGGCTGATAGGAAACCCTGTTTACATCCCAAACATTCTTTAGTTCATCTTTGATGTCAGCTTGAAGCTAGAACAAAATGAGACCTATAAAGAGTGGACATAAGTTCTAGAACTTTGACTGGAGCTGGCACATGTCCATTTTCTTGAGTGTTTCTCTCCACTTTTAAGCATATAACACTAATCTCCATATTCACTAAACTTGGGAGAGTGCAATGATACCAACATACATGCTTCCCCTGAAGCAGTGATTTCGTCATTTGTCAATCTTGGTGACATGTTAACCACATGTATCAGGCAGTGGGTAGAAGACTATTAGCATCTCACCAGGATTCTTGGCTGTACAAAGTAAGTAAATAAATATTTAATATTTACATTTGAAAATAATACATTACACTGAACTCTAGAGATGAACTTGAACTAGTTCAGCAAAAGCCATTAGCATTAGTCACAAGAGAAATTAATTACCAATGCCCCTTTAGTTCCATAATAAACTCATGGTGTTTGGAGATTAATTTCTTCCTAACCCAGAATTCACTCCTCTCTTATGAGTCTGAGAGCTCAGCTAAAACCAAACTGTCTCTGTGATGCCTTCCTGACTCAGAGGGCCCCTGTGCCAGTGAGAACTCAATCAATGTGACTCGACGGTCATCTGGGTTGGGGGCCTCAGCAGACAATGCTGGAATCGTCTTCACACACCTGTGTTGGTTACATATCACCTCTAATTAAGTAAGATTAACAAGCTCCTGCACCCTATTTTGCCAGTGAAACCAATAGTGAATGTAAATTGCTGTGCACACACTAACTGCCCCTGGTTTCCTGTATTCTTCGCAGCCCAGAAAATTCTGAAGGTGTACACAGCACTCAAGACCTGGGTCTGACTAGATCTCCTAAGTTTGAGGATTATAATTTATGCTAATTATACCCAACATTAATGATCGACCATCGGTGTCTTTTTTTTAGGGGGGGATGTGGCTATATGATCTCTGTCATTAAGGGATTTATCCTATAATGGGGCCCTGAACCATGGTCCTTCCCCTGCTTAATCACTAACGCTATAAAGAAAACGTCTTCTACCGACCAAAATGAACCACAACTATATGTAACCAATAAAATTATGGATCACCGATGCTAAGAAATTATGACTGGACAGGAGAAACGGCTTGTCTCTGCTCATTTTCGGGGCTGAAGTCATGATGATAAGCATTGCCCTTTCACTTCTCACTGCCATTTGCCTCTGCATGTCCCTGTTTTCTCTGTGTAAGTCCAGTGCTCTCAGGACTGGGGAGGGTGGGGTGAGTGACCTCAGAGGGACTGACGCTGGTGGAGACACAGAAACAAAGAGCTGGGTTACAGCCTTCTTGCCAAACTCTTCTGGTTCTTTCATTCCTTCTCCAAACGTTAGTTAACTTTCTGCTCTTTTCAGAAGTTATCATGGCAGGGACTTCAATGTGTGTTTCAGATTTTCCAGTCCTTCTTACACACAGGCACGTTTTATTTATGTTGGTGACCAGCTCTTTTATTACAGGTTAGCTCTGCAAAGGCTGTTGGCCTTGAGAAGAGAAGGATGTGAGGCACTGCTGGGACGGCTTTGGCCAGGCAGTCGGTGAGTGCTGGCACTGAGGTTCTCCAGGAAACTGTTCCTTTGAAGGTGTGCTCCCCAGCCACCCCCTTGAGGAAGTCAAAGAACCTCGGAGTAAATGTCTGCTGTGAAGCATCGCATCCTGCATATTCTATACCATAAAGTAAAGGAGACAGGCAGCTCATAGAAAAATAAATGGGAGACTATGGAACTAATTAAGATTCAAACTCACACTTTTGGGCCTGTCATAATTTTTATAGCTTTGGGTCAAATATCAGAATTTTTGTCATACACTTAAAAATAAAAAAAAAAAAATCAGTGCAGAAGTCATCGGTTACAAGACCGGAATGTTACTTACAGTTCTCTGAAGTTACGAGTAAACTTGTGATTCAAAAACTGGCAGTGGCATTTGGTTTGGCTTCCACAGGCTCTGCTGATGTAACTTGAAAATCCATCCCTTAGAAAGTGAATTTTCTCTAGATTCCACGGGAAATTTCTGAATGGATTTAACTCTCTGGGCGAGTCACCTGGGTCCTCTGTCGAGGCTCCTTTCTGGAGAGCGACTCTTCAAGTAAAATGTGCTCGTGTCTGTGCTGGCACAGCCCCCTCCCGCTGGCCTTGACGCACGTCTGTGCTGAGCGGTCTTGCTCTTTCCACGCCCCTCCCCCAGAGAAAGGCACTTCCACATTCTATAGTGAAGACGCTGAAGCCGGCAGGACACAGAGAGCAGCAAAACAAGACCCTTGGAGCCACCTTTGTGTCCTCCTCAAATATCGTGGAAGGGGAACACAGCCATTGGAATAATTCTATTATCTCATTCCTTCAGGCCTTTCCCCATTTTCGAATCATTTGCTCCTAAGAACATAATTGAAGAGAGACCAGAAATCAATGCTATTATACTGTGTTTTAAGGATGAAAACAGAAGTGTAATATTGTGTCTTATTTCTAAACCAAGCATAGGGGGTGTAACTTGGCAAAAAGAGTAAAATTTAGTGGGTGGGCTGGAGAAATAGGAAAAAAAATAAATAAAATGAAACGAGCTGCATGTGGCTGTGCCAGTACCTGATTCATCCCGGTCTGTGCTCCTGAGGTGCTGAAGTGCTTCTCTGTGCAGGCTGCTCAAGACTGTGTCGGCCCCCTACATGCGAGCCCCGGAGCGGCAATAAAGTGGCCCCAGACAGGCCCACCGGTGGACTGAGGCTCTGGTGTGCACCTACTCTAAAAAAATTATTTGATGAGGTACGTTAATCACCCCACATTGTTTATAATTACAATTGCACTTATAGTTCCGCTTACTAAGTGTTTTGGAAAGGCTTTCAAATTTAGGTTATGAGTTTGATTATGGGCATATTATTAAATTTGAACTACTGTTACGCAGAGCTCAATGTAAATAACTTCCAGGGGATTTGGGTTCTGTCTACCTAGCATGCCATTTTGCTGCTGGTGTCATCTATTAGAAGAGTTTTGAAGAGATGCAAACGTGCTGCAAAGTACGTAACGCCCCTTTACTCTGTAATTAAAAATGGGGCTGAGGTATAACTATTTATTCTGCAGATGATAGCCATGAACCCTAAGTGGGTCCTTCAAGTTGCCAGGCAATTGCGCTAAAATCCTGGGTGAGTTTGCTCTCCCAGCCTCTGGGTGATTGCTTCACCACTCATCCTTTCTCCAAATCTCCAACAGCCCCACCTTATCCTCTCTTTTAGCTGATGTCCTGCTTCCATTTGGAGCAATCGGATGAGATATTGCCCAGAAAACAAGAGCTCTTCAGCTCCTCAGCCTGTGTCTGCGGCCCTACCTTCTGCCTTCCCACATGCCTTGGAAGAGGCGGTTGTGCCTCCATATAAAGTCCACCCCACCATTTGGGCACCAGCTCATACCGCTTCTTGCCTGCTGGAGGACATCGCCCAACAATTCTCCCAACATATCAGCTCTTTTATTATTTTTTTTTCTGATTTATTCCCATCAATGTTTAAAATGTTGTCCCTTCTTAAAAAAACAAAAATTCTGATTCCATGTCCCTGAAAAATTATCACCCCATTTCCTTATTCTCTTTTTGTGGTAAACTTCCGCACGGTATTGTCTCTACTTCTGTCTCCAATTCCTCTCCTCTCGTTCTCTTTCAAATCCACTTCATTCTGTATTTCGCTGCCCCTGCCCCAATCCCGTTGAACTATTGTTGTCAAATTTGCTAATGGCGTCTACACTGCTAAACTGAATGACAACGACTCAATCTCCATCTTATTTATCGACAAAAATTAGCACAGTTGGCCATTTTCTCTTCTTTAAATCATTTCATTTCTTTTATTTGCTTAGTTTCCAGGACACCACAATTTCTTAGCTTCTCTTGGTGGTTAATTTAGCTAAGTTGGAGCTATATTTCCTGAAATCTCCTTCTTTTCACAGTACTGTCAGCTTGGGCCACAGGAGTTATTTTGTGCCAGACTTGGAAGGGAGCAAAAAAGCAGAAGTCCTATCCTTTTTACATTCAGAGGTTGGTGTGGGGGTTCAAGGCACTGCTGTCACTGATCCGCTGGCTCCCCGTGGTGGCTGGGAGCACGGGGAAAGCCTGCAGCTCTTCTGTCTCCCACCAGATTTAGGCTAGTTAAGCACCAGATGCAGTAGCAACAGCCATACAGGAACTGTTTAACCAGCTCCCAAAATTATATAATTCTCCACCAATCCTAGCACTTCTGCCTTTCGCATCACAGCTTGACTGGTAGATCCTCCTAGCCGCCAGTTATTCATTGTCCTCTTTTGTGGTTCTTCCTCTTATCACTGACTCCCTAATGTTGGAGTGCCCCAACTCCAGAACTTGGTCCTTTTCTCTCTTCTATCTGCACTCACTTTCTTGGGGACCGCATCCAGTCTCATAGCTTTAGGTGGCATCTATACTGTTCACATATGGGTAGATTAGATCTAACTGTAGGTGCAGCTCTGGACCCAGAGCTAGAGAGAGGAACAGAGATAGAGATCGAGGCAGAGACCATCTTTGGAAGTTCAGATCTAAATAGCCAATGGCGTACTCAGCATTTCCATTTGGTTGTCTAACAGACACATCAAACGCAACATGTTCGAAACTGAACGTCTGCTCTGCCTCCTGATAAAATCTACCCGGCACTACTGTGAGGTAAGCCCTCTCCCTTTCAGGCAATGTCCATCCCATCCTTCCAGTTGCTCAGGATAAAATCCTTATACTCAGCCCTGACTTATTTTCTTTCTCATTAGTCATGGAGGAAATCTTGGCAATAAATTCCCAGTAAAAGCAAAGCTTGTGCAATGGCTTATAAAGCCCTGCGTGACCCAGCTCCCTGTCTCCTGACCTTATTTTCTGCCACTCCCTACTCCAGCAGCACTGGCCTCTGGGCTGTTCCTCAAATACCCAGGTGTGTTCTCCCATGGGGATCCCTCTTCTAGCAGTTTCCTTTACCTGAAATGCTTCCCTTCATTGTTCACTCAGCTAGCCCACTCATCTCTTTCAAATCTTGTCCAAGTAACAAAATTTCCAGAAGGCTGAACTTTTTAATTTAAGTCCCAATTTAATACCATCAACCTTCCATCATACCCTTTGTCCTGCCTTATTTTACTTTTATTTTCTATGGCATCTTCCACCTTCTGCCATCCTTCATAATTTACTTATATAACAGATTTATTGTTCTCCGACTTTCCCCACCAACAAAAAGCTCCACTGACCTGGAATCTTTGTCTAGTGACGGATTCCAAAACCTGGAGCAGAGCCTGCCTTGGAGCACTGGGCTTTCAAAACTTATTTGTTAAAGGAATGAATGAACACAGGAGGTGAATTTTTCTTTCTCCACAATCACTTGTGGACAATTTTGGCTCAGTATCCTCTTAGACTAAATGTATAGTCACAAGGTCACATCTAACGGTGTTTGTCTTCTTTCTCATCCAGACTACACTCCCATCTTCAGTCTTCCTTTTCAACCCCCTTCCTCACAACTGTCCTTGTCCCCATCTAGACACTCCATGTCCTTATCTGACCTTTATATCACCATCAATGTGGCAGCATGTGATCTCCACTGTAGCAATACTACTAAGCATCTGGCCATTAACGCCTTTAACTCGTCTTCCCTTTCATTATTAAAGTAATTCGACAGATAGTGTGCCATCATAGGGTGGGTGCCCTGAGGAATAGAATAATGAGCAGGCAATAGTCTCAAGCTTTTATTCCTTAAGTAGAAAACCAGTATTGATTCAAATAAAATAAGTAATCCACTAGTCATGCCTATGGGATGACAACTGGGGGAAAGTGGTTATTAATAATATTGTAGAAACTGTAGTATCTTACTCTATTTTGTTATTCAAAAAAAGCCAGCTGGGCCTACAGAAAATTCATCATACTCACCAAACTTTCTGGGATCAGGGGCAGCGTGGGAAGGAACCTATGGTTTAAAAATTCCACAAGTGGATACTGGCATTCCGTATGGGTTACATGGTGGTTAACAGACGGATATTTTAATAACAGAAATAGTTATCTTGTTTTTTTAATACATATCGATTAACATTCCTCAATACTCCATAGCAGAACGACAGATTAACTTTGGCAGTCTTCAAAATATTCCTTTTACCTTATTATTACTTGTAATATCTCTTAGTAGCTTTTCCTTAATATATTACCCATGTTCTGTTTTCTTATGATCCCCAAGAATAGAACCACATTTAAATAGTCTCTACTGTACTTCAAAGGCATAGTAATATTGTTTAGATTAATCTTGAAAACTTTTTAAGTTTAAGAAAACGATCCTTTTGAAAGCAGTTTAAGGCTGTCTAATGTATATTGAAAGAACACTTGAAAAGACGCCCATGGTATACAACACT
Source organism: Equus asinus (assembly GCF_041296235.1). NCBI lineage: Eukaryota > Metazoa > Chordata > Mammalia > Perissodactyla > Equidae > Equus > Equus asinus. Next base: position 44,415,419 of record NC_091818.1, read on the forward strand.
CATGTGTGAATATGTTGTTATAAAAAAGAACATATATACCGGAAATATATTTTTCTACAACAAAGAAAACAGTATCTAGACAATTGTGGACCAATCTGACAGCAGTAATTAACTCTTGGTGAGGTGGAAAGTGATCACAGGGCATTCCAATCTTCTATGTCCTACTCGTACTTTGAAAAAAAAAATAGATGTGGAGGCCAATCCGGTGGCACAGCAGTTAAGTTCGCATGTTCCACTTTGGCGGCCCGGGGTTCAGGGGTTCGGATCCCGGGTGCAGACATGGCACTGCTTGGCAAGCCATGCTGTAGCAGGCATCTCACATATAACGTAGAGGAAGATGGGCATGGATGTTAGCTTCGGGCCACTCTTCCTCAGCAAAGAAAAAGAAGAAGAAGGAGAATTGGCAGCAGATGTTAGCTCAGGGCTAATCTTCCTCAAAAAAAAAGATATGATTTTGTAATAATAAAAATAATAGAATGACTATATTTAATTCATCTGTAAACAGTGACCATATATATCAATCTCTACCCTCTTTAATTTGAACATTGATATTTTGTTAGTTTATTTTTGTAATAAAGGAGTGTTTATTATACTTTAACTTAAAAATTATGTAGTTTATTTATACTTCATCTTCTTAGGATCAATCTTCAATTTTAGAGATAGAAATGTAAGATTATAGAATGTTGTCCAAGGACAGGAGAATGAGGTCTCACAATTTGCCACAATTTATGGTCATTTCCCCTTTTCTAAAAGTTGTATTTATTGGAAAGATATTCAGAAAAATAATCTATATATAGGTTACATATTATTGAAGTGTCTTTCGCTACTAGTACTAATTTTAAGAGTTTTATGCTATCTATTAGAATAAAAAATAGTGATTAATTTTACATCCTCCAGATTTAAATTCTTGTAAAACTTTGTACATATCAGATGTTATCAATAAAAAGGACTCTTTAGAATCAAGTAAAATTTTCTCATACTCGATATGGGTTTTCTTTATTAGAAAGCATTTCCTCCAATACAGTGGAAGCTTACAATTATTTCACAGAGAAAATTGCATGCAGACTTGATTACAATAAGTCACAATACTTCAATATTCCAACAATTGAGTCCTGTAGTCAGATAAACTATGTGTGATAAAGTAAAGGTACCCTTTTTGAAATAAAATCAGTGGTTGCCAGGAGATGCTGTGCTTGCTCACAAAGAAAGTCTAATCATATCTTCAGTCTCATTAGTAATAAATGTCATTATTGGTTCAAATAACCTCAAACCTGTGTTCAAATATTTCCTGGGTTTCTAATTTCCTCTCCTCTGGCTGGCACTTCAAGTATACATGCAGGACTTTTATTGGGCACTTAAAATGAATAGTAGACTCTTGTCCAGAGCCAATTGCTCTTCCGCTCTAGCAGGAGAGAGAAAAACAATAACTATTTCCACTCCCAGGGAGGAGCAAAGAGCATTTCTTTTTAAATGGGAACAATCCCCAGTCCATGTGCAAAGAAAGTGATGCTGACAGGTTCCTCTCAAATTCTCCAACCTAACCTCTGGCAAAAAGTCAATGTGTGCTTGGGTTTTCCACTTTCTACTCGATGTTTTCCCACAATATATTTAAACATAACTGAAAGAATCACCTGCCTTCATGGAGATTTCTACCCCATGCCCTCCTCTGTTGAATTTTAGAGCCAAGAGCAGCAGACCACAAACTCCTGCATCTGGTCCTCACTCCGCCATTCACCGGGTCTTAGGGAAAACTAAACATGCATTGCAGGGCTCAGTTTTCTTATCTACAAAGTAAAGATCATACTTTCACTAACATCTTTGTTTAACTTGTAAATTAAAATATTTTGGGAAAAATGCATATTTTGAAATCAAATTGTATTAAAGGATTATTAATAAAACAGACTTTTGTTTACTGCACAACCACAAAACTCCCCACTCCCCATATCACCCAACGTGACTCTTTAGAATACAAAACATTCATAATCCTTCCTGTTTTAGGTCGTTCTGTAGTTGCCTCCATATTTCTAAGTAATCAGGAGACTGCTATTTCTTGATTATTTGCTTTAAACATTATTGATTTATCATTGTATGTGATGATCAGGTTTATTCACACTCCCACCGCCCCTGACTGTCCACCCTCTCAGTATAGTCTAACACCTGTTGGTTAGTTTGCTTAATTTAATGGTATGTACTTCAACTTTAATGGTGTATACTTAAACCACTTCTATTTCTTTCTGTTCTTTCCTCACAAAAGGACTCTCCACCTTGATTCCTCATTTCGTAAAACGATGTGAGTGTTCCCTAACCTGCATTCATCTCGCCTCTTGCCTTTGACTTTAGCATCAGTAACTTTACAATGCTCAGTTTGGTCACATTTACATTACAATCTAAAACCTCCCTATCTCCTGTTTTATCCGTCCTTTGATTCTAATTGCTGAAAATGAATTATGTATAAGTATTATTCACAGTTTAGAATAATGATTAAACAGTCTCCTAGGATGAAAGTACTTCTCTTGAAAAACTTTCTCAAATGTTCCTCGACTTTCAAATTGACGTGATTTTCTTTCTTAAGAATGCCCTTTCATTCTTTACCTCTTTCTTAAGAAGTACTTAATTTCTTCCGATATCTCCATCACAGTATGGCCATTGGAATCCTCTCTGGACACAGGGATGTTTACTGGCCCCTTCCTTCTTTTGCTCCAATAGAAAATAGTTGGTCTCTGTCTGCAGAGCAGTCACCTGAGCTGTGCTACGCAGTTCTCTTAGGAGGTGGCACTGTTAATTCTTAGATCCCAGTCCTCCTTTTGCTTGGTGTAGCACCTGCCTTACTGGAGAAAGACCTCAAGTCATGTTTTCCGAATATCTACATAGGGGGATAAACAATATGAATCCTTGAATGCTTCCAAGTCTATCACGCCTTCAGACACTCTGCTCTCCATATTCTGGGTGAGGTCTAAAAGCACCAAAACCGTTTCCTGAAAATACATTGAGGAAATTGCTTCATTTTATACAATCGCCCAACATTGCTTGTGGGAAGTGGGATATTCACCACTTTGCTCCTCTTTTCTGGTTAAGATGGTTTGATTTTTCTTTGTGGGGATGTTGATGATCTTTTCTTTATTCTTGTAGTTCTAAAAGTCCACCACGCTGGGTTTATGTGGGGCTTTTTTTTTTGTAATCTTGTTTAATACTCACTATGTCCTTTCTTTTAGAATATTCATGGGTCACTGAGGACTCCCTTGTTATTTCTCTGTTAATTTTCTCTTCTTTATTTTCTCTATGTTCTGTTTCATGAAATCCTATTAGTCAAATGTTGGACCCCTTGAGTTGGTTTTCCTCTTTTAATTTTTCTCTCACATATCCCGAACATTGTATTTTAGTGTTATCTTTTGTGAGACTTCTTCAATTCTATTTTCCAAGTTTTTAAAAACAAATTTTAATAATCATAATTTTTTAAAATCCCTCATCATTTTCTTATTGATCCTTATCCTTGAAACTCATTTCTTCTAATATGGATACAATATCTTCTTGAATCTATCTGAGTATAGAAATTAGAAGGTTTTGTTCCTTTGCTTCATCTATGAACAATTTCATTTCTTTAACTTGAATTTTATATTTTATGTTAAAGGTGTCCTCAAGTATATATTTATACTGGATCTTTCATTTATATTTTAAGATGAGGCAACAGAAATACTGACTGATGACACTGTGCATATGAACTAAACTATTTCTGGAGACGACCATTTGTGGAAGAGGACACCTCCTATTCCAGGTCATGGCTTGGTTCTAAGACACAGACCCCCTCTAGTTTCCTTCCACGGTTTATGCCAGATACTATGATCAATATCTTAGTTAATAAACCTCCACTTTGTTGCCTGGGGTGGGAATGTGAGGTGTGAATGCTTTGCTGGCAGCATATTATTTGTAAATTTGGAATACAGAAGTGCAAAGGTTGACAGTTTTTCCAATTTCAGAGGTCGGGGCCTCTGTTGTTCTGCTGGGGGTCAGCTCCCTCCTCCTCCAGCTGATTGATATATATTTAGATGTAGCTTACTCAACTCCATTTTGCCAGCCAATGCTGACACATTAAATTCCTTTAATTCAGAAATTTCTTGAAGTATTCTGTGTGCTGCTAGTCCTGCCACAGTTTGCAGGGTTGCAGTGAGTTCATTGTGCTAATTTTTAGAATTCACGTTGCATGATTTAAGCAGAGTCACATAAGGGAAAGTATATACAGATGTGTTCACTTTCCTCTCCCTTCAAATAGATATCCACTACCTGCTTTAGAAAGCTGCCTTAGCGCTTAGTGGAAGAGAGAGGCTTCATAAGATAAACAACAGGAGTTATTATTTCAAAATGGATTCTTACATGCCTTCTCCTTCGATTTTCTCTTTTGAGTTAATACATCTATTTATAAACATCTAAGCAAGAAATGAGAAGTGAGTTATACCATTTGAAAAAAAATCCTCTATTGAGGGAAAAATGATGAGTTTTATTTTAACTCTTGTCATATATATATATATATATATACATACATGTGTCATATGTCTTGCTGCACATATATATATTATATATACATACACACATATACACATAAAACAGATAACTGTTCTGACACCAGTATAATTCTTGTCTTGCGTATCACAATTGGCTGAGCCTTTTATTCATTTTTCAAACATTAATTAATCCCATTATTTTCTGTAATGTGGACTAGGAGAACAGCAAAGATGAAGAAGCTCAGATTCTAGTTAACTTGACTACCATTGTTTCTTATTAGCAGACGATTTTAAACAAAAGTTTTAGCTTAATTGTATAAAGTTCTATTTTAAGTTAATCTAACAAGCACTCATTGCATCTTTTCTTCTGTAGATTCATGCAGAGTTGACTTTAGCCGACTCTAAAAGTGCCAGACCACCTTTTGTTATTCATTCGTTCATCTGTTTATTTGCAATGCCTAACACAAAGCCTTGAATGTGACAGGAGCTCAATTAATGTGTTTTAGCTGAAGAAAGGAGCTTTAGAAAAGTATATGGACCTCATGATATAATCACATAACCCTTTATAATATTACAGATAATCCTTCAGATTATTCCTGGGTATGAAATTATCCTAAATAACCTTAAGATAAAGTTAGTCTTTCAGTTTGACACTGAAACATCAAATTAAAATGTAAATATCTCATCTGGCAGGGAAAAGAAAAAAGGAAAGTAAAATATACCATTCTGTCACACTGCAGGTCATATTAATTATCAGATTGTCTAGACATCTAAACTAGAGCATGCCCTCTGATGAGTAGACAAATAAGGGAAGAGAGGGGCACTGAAGGTCAGAGAATTTCAAGAACATGGCAGTTCAGTGAGAGATCTTAAACAGCCATCCGAGAGGGGAAAGAACATACCTTACTAGAGGGTAAAGTATTGTAAGAGAGAATACACTGAAGTATTCAGAAGTGCTTATCTCTTTATTCCATAGAGAATATTATAGCTGCTTTAAATAAATGTTGGAGTCAAACTATAATTGACTTTTCTTGGGTCAATCTTGATTCAACATAAATGTTTGTAAGAAAGTTTTCATTTTGTTTAAAGGGATTTTAATGTACAAAAAGAAGTCCCTGCAAGGTTACTATGCACAACCCTCTCCGTGAAGCACAGTGAGAAGCAAAAATCCAGAAAAGAGAAAATCCGAACAAACTTAATGTTTATTAAGATATATATAAATCTGGTATATATGAATAAGTTTAAGTGAAAGCTAGCTTGGTTGACTCAACTCAGTGAATATTAACTCAGTGAATATAACTTATCAAGGATTTTTTAAACTTGGCCTTCTATTTCTTATATTAAGTAGACTTACCTAGAAAATGATAACATTTGTGACACATAAATGCCCACCATTGAGTAATCATATTATCAAATGCATTAAGATCAACTAGTAGTTAAATAGAAAATAATTACTATAATCCTTGCTCATTTATATTTCTATTCATTTCCTTAAAATTCTTTTGAACTTTCTTATCAATCAAACTATGCTTACATGAGTTTTTACAACATCCTGAAAACTGATAAGAATGGCTTCAAATTTTTATAGACTATTAATGTGAACTTTTTCAGAGGGAATAATGACAAAAATAAAACCAGTGTGAATCTTCAGACTTCAAAAAATAACCAACCATCAAACCAAAGCATTTGCAAATTAAGAAAAAAAAATCAGAAGGATTTTAGAAGAATGTCAGTAATAAATAGAAAATAAAGGAAACACTGCTTCAAGATCCCATTAGCGGGGCTCCACTTCCAGAGCAGCACTGTAAGGAGACCCAATGCCACAGAAAAGCAGCCATAACCAGTAACTAGCAATACGGGAACAACACAATAAACCAACAGGATCTAACTGACATTATTCAACACTCTACTCAATTAGAGCAAATACACATTTGGTCAAGCACCCACGTAACAAACACCAAGAGAAATTATATATTGATTCATAAAACAAACCTCAAATATTTAAAACATGAAAATCATATAAAATATGTTCTGTGACATCAATGGAGTCAAATTAGAAATTAACAGAAAGAAACTAGAAAATTCTACAACCATCCAATTATTAAATAAAACATATATAATATATAAATCAAACAAGTCTAAAGAAATTTTGAAAATACATAGAACTCAATGAAAATTCAAAATAAAAATATATGGAAGGCATCAAAAACACTGTCAAGGGAAATTTATAGCAATACAATATGAGGTCTCAAATCAATAATCTACATCAAGAAACTAGAAAAAGAATAGCAAAATTCCCACAATGGGAGAGGAAAAGAGGAATTCATAAAGAGTAGAAATCAACTAAAATTAAAATAAATAACAATTCAGAAAACCGAACAACTGAAAAGCTTGTTTCTCAAAAAGAACCCAGGAAAGTTGATAGTCCTCTATCAAGACTGGCAAAGATGAACTGAAAGAATACACACATCACTAACTATGGGAATTAAATAGAGAATATCACAACAGATCCTGCAGCAAATTAAAAGGAATACAAGGGAATACTACAAACAGATCTATGTTCATACATTTGACAACTTGGAAGAAATGGATCAAGTTAAAATTTAATTTAAAACTCTTGGGGGAAAAAAAAAACCACTACACAGCAGGTGGTTTCACTGGAAAATTCTACCAAACATTTAAATAACAAAAACCAAATTTACACAATTTCTTCCAGAAAATAGAGCAGGAGAGCCACTTCCCATATTATTTTATCAAGTTAGTATTACCGCGATACCAAAACCAGACGAAGACAGTCATGAAGAAGAAAAGGAATAAGAAGGAAGAGAAGAAATACAGTACAGACTAGTCTCTCATGAACGTCACTGCAAAAATTTTCAGCAAAATATTAGCACACAAAATGAGCAATGCACAAAAAGAATTAGGTGTCATGTTCAAGTGGGTTTTATTCTAGATATGTAAGGTTGGTTCAGGGTTAAAAAATTCATCAAAGCGCTGCATCCTACCTGCAGGATAAAAGAGAAAAATCGTATGATCATATCATTGAATCAGAAAAAAATTTGACAAAATCAATACTCATTTATGATCAAAAAACTGATAATTTACATGAACTATATCAATTCCTTGAAAAATATAATCTATGAAAACTCACTCAAAGACAAACAGACAATATGAATAAGCCTCTATCTATTAAAGAAGTTGAATCAATAATTAATAAATTTCCAGGCCCAGATGGCTTCACAGGGCAATTCTCCCAAACATTTAATAGGAAATTACAGCAATTTTTCACAATCTCTTTCAGAGGATAGAAGCAGAAGGAATGCTTCCCAACTCATGAGACCAGCACTACTCTAATACCAAAACCAGATGGAGCTATTATAAGAAAGGAAAACAACAGACAAACATCTCTCATGAAGATAGATAAAAAAGCTCTCAACAAATATGACCATATATAATCTAACAATGTAAACAAAGAATTATATGCCACAACCAAGTTGGATTTATTCCAGATCTACAAGGCTAATTTAACATTCAAAAATCAATAAATGTAATTAATCACATCAGCAAGCTAAAGAAGAAAAATTCCACGATCATAACAAAAGATGCAAAAAAATCATGTGACAAAATCAAATACCAACAAATGATAAAAGTCTCAGCAAACTAGGAGTGGGGGGGGGGGGCTTCCTCAACTTGATAAAGAACATCAATGAAAACCCACAGCTAACATCAGTCTTACTGGTGAGAAACAACATGCTTTCCTCATGAGAGCAGGAACAAGACAAGGATGTCTCCTCCACCACTCCTATTTATCATCATACTAGAAGTCTTAGCTGATGCAATAAGACAAGGAAAAAAAAAAAAAAGGAATCAGAGGTACAAAGATTGGTAAGGAAGAAATAAAACTGTATTTGTTTTCAGATGACATGATTTTCTATGTAGCCCAAAGAATTAACAAAAAGTTCTTGGAACTAATAAGAGATTACAGCAAGACTGCAGGATACAAGGTTAATATACAAAAGTCCATTGTTGTCCTAAATTCCAACAAGGTGCAAATGCAATTTGATTTTTAAAGCACATACATTTAACTTAACACAAAAACTGTGAAGTAGTGAGGTACAAATATAACAAAATGTGCATAAAATTCGTATGAGGAAAACTACAAAATATTGATAAAACAAATCAAAATTCTCAATAGACAGAGAAGTATTTTAAGTTCATGGTTAGGAAGACTTAATATTGTTAAGATGTCCATTCTACTCTGCTTAATCTATGGATTCAATCCAATCCTAACAAAAATTCCAGCAAGTAACTTTATGGATGTCAACAAACTCATTCTAAAGTTTATATGGAGAGGAAAAAGACCGAGAATATCCAACACAATATTGAAGAAGAGCAAAATTGGAGGATTGACACCACCTGATTACAAGATTTGCTATAAAGATAGTGTTATCAAGACAGTATGATATTATCAAAAGAAGAAACAAATAGGTCAATGGAACAGAATAGAAATACCAGAAATAGACTAACACAAATATAGTGAACTGATCTTTTTCCAAAGGAGCAAAGGCAATTCAACAGAAAATGGATAGTCTGTTCAACAAATGATACTGGAAAAACTGTATATCCACATACAAAAAAGAAAAAAAAGAATCCAGACTGACCGTACACCTTTCACCAAAAAGTGACTTAAAATGGATCCTAGACAAAATGTAAAGCACAAACCATAAAATTTCTAGATGATAAAATTAGAGAAAAACTTTATAAATGGGTATAATGATGACTTTTTAGATACACACTTTTGCAAAAGTATCTGTAAAACTCAACAATAATAAGACAAACCCGTTAAAAGTGGGCAAAATATCTGAAGAGATATCTTCACCAAAGAAGATATATAGCGGGCCAATAAGCATATGAAAAGATGCTCCACATCAGGGAAATGCAAATTAATGCAAGACTGAGACCTGGAAAAAGGCAAAACCATGACGACAGTAAAAAGATGGGTGGTTGCCAGGATCGGTGTGAGGAAGGCATGAATAGGCAGAGCCCAGAGAACTTCAGTTCTCGGAAGGGCAGTGAAAATACTCTGTATGATACTGTAATGGTGGGTACATGTCATCAGACACTTGTCCAAACCCGTAAAGCATACAACACCAAACTGAACCCTAAGGTAAACTATGGACTTTGGATAATTATGATGTATCCATGTAGGTTCAGCAGTTGTTAACAAATGTGCCATCTGGTGGGGAATGTTGATAATGGAGAAGCTGTGCCTGTGTAAGGAAGGGGGTATGTGGGAAATCTCTGTACCTTCCCCTGAATTTTGCTATGAACCTAAAACTCCTCTAAAAAATTAAGTCTCTAAAAAACAAAACAACAAGATACCACTACACATCTACCAGAATGGCCAAAATCCAGAACACTGATAGCACTAAATGCTGACAAGGATGTGGAGCAACAGGTACTCTCAGTCACTGCTGGTGGGAATGCAGAACAGTAATCACTTTGGAAGATGGTTTACTATAGCAGTTTCTTACAAAAGTAAACATACTCTTAGGTACGATCCAGTAACTGTGCTCCTTGGCACTTACCCAAAGAGTTGGAAAGTTATGTCCACACAAAAATCTGCACACAAAGTTTATAGCAGTTTTATTCACAACTGCCTAAACTTAGAAGCAACCAAGATACCCTTTAGTAGGTGGATGGATAAACTGTGGATGTTCAGACAACGGAATATTACTCAGTACTTAAGAGAATTATGCTATCAAGACATGAAAACACATGCAGGAATCTAAAATGCATATTATTAAGTGAAAGAAGCCAATCTGAAAAGGCTACATATTGTATGATTCCAACTACATGGTGTTCTGGAAAGGGAATAACTATAGAAGGAGTGGTTTCCAGGGGTTGAGACGACTTGGTGGATCACAGGGGATTTTTAGAGCGGTGAAACTAACTCTGCATGATCTTGTAATGTTGGAAACATGACATTATGCATTTGGTAAAATCCATAGAATGCACAACATAAAGATTAAACCCTAATGTGAAGAATGGATTTTTGTTGATATCAATATAACAATGTTAGTCGTTAACTGTAACAAATGTGCCACAGTGGGGCAAGATGTTCACAATACGGAAACTGTGTGCAGGAGAAAGGGAGTACAATACACGGGGCTGTCTGTACTTGTTCAGATTTTCTGTAAACTTAAAACTGCTCTAAGAAACAAAAATAGTGACAACAAGAAGCGCCAGTATGGCTGAATTTACACTGCATCTTCCTTGTACCGCTTGTGCGAATGCAAAATGGGACAGCCCTTCTGGAAAAGAATGGCAGTTTCTTGCAAACCAAACATGAGCTTACCGCAAATTCAGAAACTGCACTACAGGACATATACACCGGAGAAATGAAAATTTATTTTCACACAAAAATCGGCACATCACATAAATGTTCATAGCAGCTTTATTTAAAATAGCCTCAAAGTGGAAGCAACCCAGGTGTCCTTCAGTGGGTGAAGGGTTAACCAAACTGTTTACAGTTTACAGTAAACAACTGCTGTCCATCCATACTAGGGAAAATACAACTCAACTGTAAGAAGGGGAAGTCTCATGGGAGAAGCATCAACTTGGGAGGGTCTCAAGGAAATTCTGCTGTGTGAAAAAAGCCGATTTAAAAACGTTACATCTGAATAATTCTATCTATATAGCATTCTGGAAATGACGAAATTTAAGAACAGATAATAGATTAGCTGTTGCCAAGGGTTAGGGAGGGGGCAGCTAAGAGGATGGCCACATCTATGAAAAGGTGGTACAAGGGATCCTTGTGATGGAACTCTTCCTTTCTCATCATGGTCACACAGATCCACACATGTGACCAAATTACACAGCACTAAACACACACACCTTCTCTCCCAGAGAAATTTTTTAAAAACTGTAAGAAAAAAAAGAAATTAGTTACGTTCCTTCTAACGCAATTTAAGTTTAGTTTCTCAAGATACCTCACAGTGACAGTGCCCCAGAATGACTTGCTGTGAAAATATTATGAGATGCCTCCAAAAATCAGACTCCTTCATGCCCCCCTAATCTATCTGCTCTTTGGAATGTCACGTCAGATCCTTTTGGCAAGCCTCCTCTACTCTGTCTTTCAGAAGGAACATGATCTAAATAGTGGCAGTTGCTACCCGCAAGCATGCCTCTAAGCCTGATGATGGGTCACTGGAGTCCCGAACCTCAGGTACTCTCCCTCTGCAGAAAGATTAACTATAGGAATCTGGGACACAGACATCTCTTCTAGCAGAGGCTCTGCCATTTAGAACACATCAAATGTCTTGAGGTTCCATCCTGTTCTTGCCCATTCACACATCTTCTGCCTTCTCCAGGAAGAACATTTTTCATTAAACTATGGGATATCAACAATGGCACAGACAATCCAGCGTATTCAAAACTAAGTAAGGATTTACACAGAGGGTGCGTGAAAATTAAAATGAAATATGTTGTGATGCCATAGCAGTTTTTTATAGGAAATATTTTAATTAAGCATTATTAAAATGCATAGTATTGAGCACTTAAAAATCCTTGGTGATCTCAGAAAGGCTTTGCCTTCAGAACCATTCAATCTTGAATTAACAGGTAAAATACTCTGGCATACTGGTAAGGGGGCAGAAGCTAATGATGTCTAGCCTTTAAAGATAACCCCATCTTGGCCACAAATGCACCTTTGTGGGGGCCGTGGGACTGCTAGACTCCTTGTGCTCTTCAATGCTACCATGGTAACAGGATCATGACCATTTGTAGAATCTGCTTTATGATGACTAAGAAACCTTGGCCTCTCCTTAGATCGTCAAAAGACACACAATTCTTCCAAAAGTTCATGTCTCATGATTGATTTATAGAGCCACTTAGATCTGCAGGATGACTATGAAAAGAAAAAATCTCCCTATTTCCAAGCAGTCAATTAAAACCCTTGAAAACATGGAAGTCTTTTTTTCTTGCTTTTTTTTTTTCATTGCAAGCCCACTTACAAATATTTTGAAGATACGTCATATATATTAACTTTCGTGGGGTCACGAGTCACTGTGGCAAATTCTAGAAATAAAAAGAGATAAGAAACACAACCTCAACCCTCCAGTGATCTTTAAGGAACTGAAACAACAATATCCATTACAAAATAAACACAATGGAAAGAAGATATATATGTATTTGCTCCAATGTATTCACTGAGAAAATATGATGGCTGTTAGGAAGTTGTCTACATGAACCCAATGAACGATGACATCTTTAAAGTAGGAGCAGGACTCACATACACAGAGAAGGGCGTGTGGCATGGGGGAGAGTAGGAGGAGTTTAAGAGGCCCATGAAAAATACAGGTAATGGAACTCGGCATAGTTTCTATCACGGGCATAAATCTGCTAAGGAGGAAGCAGTTATTTGCATGGATAAGTTGGAGAAAGAATTTAAAACCCAAAAGACACCAGGGGATATATAAGCATGGAATATATAACAGTCAATTATGTAACCTTGCTGCAATTTATACATTGAAGTTCAGAACTATAAATATAAATTTATCTTAATTTTTATTGGTGCTCCAGGACTAAAGAGGAAACAATAAAGTATTCACTAACTGACCAATTGTTATAGTTAATTCTGAAATCTTACCACAACTGCACATGTAAGACAGACGATTTTTTCTGTATGCATGCATAAATTCTTACATTCATGCATATAAATTTCACATATATATATAAGTATATATATACACAATGGACAATATAAATTTTATTAAACTACTGTCTTACCAAAATAATTAACTTGGTTGTTTAGTCAATATAGATTTTTTCAGTACCTTGAAGTGCTAAATGAATGCTTCTCTTATCACTCTGATAGATCAGTTGAAAGACTATGGTTTCTACTCAGTAGAGACTTCATTTTGGCAGTGGAGCAATGACAAAATGATAAAATTGAGAGTCTATTCAGTTCATACATCCTGTGGGATTGGGAGTAGGAGAAACAAGCAAAACGCACTTTGACAACCAAAGCACAATTTTAAAAATTGCTGACTACATGTATAATTTTATTAAACAACAGTGTCAAGCTGCTGGATCAAGAAGAGCTAATAGGTTATTGTCTGTAAAAAGTCAATTAGGAACCAGTGGCATTTAATAAAGTTGATTTCGTAGGATTTCTATCAGAGTCATAATTATTTCTTATAATTATGGAGGGTCCCATTTTATTCACCTTATAAAAATTATTCTAATATTACCAAGTTTATGAATTTTGATGAAAGTATTCATTGTACAAATGAATCATCCGTCTGAAGAACAATCATTAAAACTTCACACTCCCTAACATTCATTTTCCTTCAGGCAGGAACAAATTGGAGGAAGTTGAGGATGTGAGCTGTATGCTGGCCTTCACCTACTACCTCACTTTTCATCTCATTTATATTGCATTTATAGTGACTGATAAAGCTATTTGGTTATCTCTCTAAACACCGCAACTTTATGCAATTTTAATTTTGACTACCACATCCACAGTAAATTTTTTGATGATGCAGTCTAAGAATCTGAACATATTCATTGAGTCTTAAAATGTTGAACTTGAAGTTTTCTACAATATCAGCAGGTCCCAATGTGGATATCTTTAATTTGCTAAATGCTTCACTTCTGTTTCCTAACAGTCCCAAACCACAGGACCAGTGCATTTACCCAACTGTAATTACCATTCACAAATCATCTTTTGTAGAACCTGATCAAGAGACTTTGCAAAATAATTTTCAGAAATGCAACTTTTCATCTACTTCTTTACTATCCATCAATATAATTTATAACTGTCATTTTAAAGCTTTAATTTCCTGGTGGATATTGCATTATTGCGCATCCAGGGTAAAGGATTAGGGAAAGCCACATTCCTTAATGTGAACGTTACGGCAGACAGAAGTTGCGTTTCAGAGCTTTGCTCACTAAGCTGATCTTTCTCAATCCCATGCTATCCAAAAGCTAATTTCCACACCCTCTTTCTCATGCCCGTCCAGAAAGAGGTGCAAGAGCTTAAAACCAGGAAATCATCTTAAGTGAATTTCCATATAATTTAACTCTTGACTGCTTTGCTGTCCTTGTGGTTTCTGTAAAAATTGAAAGGTCAAAAATTTAAATAACATAAAGGTGTATACATGAAAAATAGAATTTATCAATCTGCCCTTTGTGTTTTTAAGAGCCTAATTTTCCTGACTGACCATCCTTACTTTTTCCAAAATTTTCAGAAACATAAAAACACAAAATTATACCAAGACGCGTGATAATGTTTGGGATCCCTTCATAAGGGAAAGGATGGGTTTTGAAAAGATGGTCACATATTTGGGTGGAATGAAGGAAGGTGTAAGGAGAGGGTTTTGGAGCCACTCTACTGATTTTTTTGTCCAATTATTTTCTGACCACATCCAAGTTATCTATTGCCCTGAGGTATGTAATATATGCAAATATCTCCAATCCTAGTCGTGATAAAACATGAATCTTATGTTTCTAGAAGGAGGGCCACATCAGGAGCTTTACAATATTGGGAGTAATCCATGCAAAAATATGCTTCCCTAATATTATGCGAGACGGCAGAAGAGCTTGCTAACTCCAGGGACTTGAGTGGGACCTGTCTTTTGATTCCAAATACACACAATGAGCAGCTACCATGTTCTAAGGATGTCGGAGAATGCTGTAAAGATGTAAAGAGATCAGCTGAGCTTATTACCTGTCTCAAGAAACACACCTGGAGAAAAAAGATCAACCTCAGCAATCAGAAAAATTTCAAACAACATGGAATCACAGCACAAACTGAGGATAATTAAATGTCAAACTATACGCTCAGAACCATAATATCAAAGCATGGTTTTGATGGAGGAGAACAAATTGTAGCGAAAATAATAATAGAAAACTTTTGGAAGGAAGTGATATTTGGGCCAGGACTTAAAAGATGGATAGCAAATATTTTATTTTTCACATATCATGAGCATAGGCTTATAAATACTAATTTACATTTTACATTTTTGTCTCTACTTCTTTTAAGAAACAACTGGAGTCAGGTAATACTAAAAGACACATAGAAAACAAAATACCTAAAAATGTTCTGAGCCTCTGTCCAATATGAGAAACAGTAACAGTTATAAATATTGGTAAGTAATATGAAAACTAAAATTATTTTCATGTTATTTAGTTATAAAATTTATCAAACAGAAACAAAAAATTATGTGACCTCTAATAAGAGTTCAATAAAGTGTATGACTTAGAAAAATCTACACTAGCTTTCTTATATGTCACAAACAAACAACTAAAACATGTAATGAAGAGGAGACTTCTCAATCCATAAAAAATGGAGTAGACACATTTCTCCATAATCCTCCCACTCATTATAGCTAAAAACCATGAACACCGTGCATAAAACGAGCATCAGACTCCAAAGGAGCAGGGAAATAGGGGGCTGGCTAAGAAATCTGAGACTTAAGGAAGAATATGGTGCAAAGTTTCTTGAGTTTCCTTGCTTCCTATAGATCCTAGTATGGGTGCTGGAGAAGCTTAAGCCTGAAACATCAGCAGGATCAGACAAAAAAAAAAAAGCCCCTGGAAAACCCAGCTGTCTTTTGCCAAAGCAATAGGAAACGGGCAGGTTCACAAGACAGGAAACTTTTTGACAATAACTACCCTACGCCAGCCTAACATCAAGAAAACATGCAAACATTAATCAGAAGAAAGCAGAAATGCCTATACAAAGGTCAGATAAAGTAGACTTCACAACAAAGTATATTCCCAGGGTCAAAAAGCAGAACTAAATTTTGGTGAGCACAAACATTTTGCCACAAGCGTGCTGTGCCCATGCTCACAGAATCTCATTGCATTTACAGCCTCTCTTGTAGTTGGTTTGGGACCATGTGACTGAGTTACTTTCTCTGTGACATGGACGACTTCTGAGTCTAAACCAGAAATCCGCTTGTGCTTTTTCACTGTCTTCCTTATGGACCTTGGGAGGCAAATGTCCCACATGGTCCCACGACATGGTGGAGGCAGCACAGATCCCGGAGCCACTGCCTGAAGGGGAGCACCCAGTGAGAACCAGCTAACCCACACTGTGATCTCAGGAACGATGTGTCCCCGCAACGAGCACCACAATGAAAATTTGATGGAGGACTTGAGACTTAAACGTAGCCTTGAAGGTTGAAGAGGAATATGATTAACAGAGCAACGTGGACCCACTAGAGAGGAGGGGGACCGGGGAGTTCAGTGTAGCATTCACTTAGAAATAGTTGATTCAGCAGAACATCTGAATGAACCCTGACTGAATAAGTATCAAAAGTATACAGACCTAGTAATGCTCCCACAATTTAATGTCTGCAAGCTCTTTAATTTCTCTAGGAAAGAACTTACTCATATGTCAAGTCTCGAAGCTCATGTGCAATGAGTGCTTAAACACTCAGCACTGAGGATGTGCCAGAAGCCCAGGTGGATGCTCCAGGTATGTTACTTCCAATCCCCACAGCAGATTGGCTGGTATATATTATCCTATGTTACTGAAAAAGACATGTAGGCTCACAGAGGTTGTTAGTCCTAAGTGCAAAGGCTAGAAAGGAGTTTGAAATTTTTACCAAGTCTTATAAATTTACTTGTAAATTTATTCTAATGGAAATTAATGAAAAAAAGAACGCTCTTTTTAAAAGTGCAATTACTATAGTGACCTGGCTTTAATAAAATACATTCTCACAGATAATTCAATATTTTCTTTTATTTCAAAAGAAAGAAATAATTCAGTCATTAAACCATGCGGATTGATTTGATGAAGGGAATCGATTTAATTAAATGAAGGAACTTTGGCAGAGCTGCAGAAATCATCACAGATATAATATGAAGCAGTAAAAAGTGTCTTCTAGGAGTAAAACTATTAGATTGAGCAAGAGTTATATAAAACGGCAATGCTGTTTGATGAAAAAAGTAAAACATATATTTATTTTCTTACAGTTTATAAAATATTGAAACATTGCCAAATGTCATTAACAATGCTCCGTGGACAAAAACTGAACAGGAATTAATAAAATTAAGCCAACAAATTAAATGGGACCTACTATTAAATGTTTTGTCATTAAATTGCTTATTGGTCAACAATACAGACACATTTCCTAATATCAACATTATTATAAATTTAAACAAAATTTTGATGTGACTTCTCTTAGTTAACCATTAACTAAAAGGGGGTTCAACTACATAAACAATATCCTGGCTATTAAAACATGGAAAACTAATGGAAGAGTTTGAGATGATCATTGATTTCAGCAATTTCTGTCCATTGATCGGGACAGAAGAATAAATTAGCTAGAGACAACCACAGCAAACAGAAATTCAAAGGCAACAGTTCTTAAAAAATACTAAGTAATTGGAAAATATTATAATGATTTGATAAATAATTTATGAAACTATAACTATAAAAGTTAGTAAACAGTTTTGTTAGAGAGACAGATAAGTGATGATATACCCAGATTGATAAGAAGAATGTGGAGGGAAAAAGGGCATATCTCTCTTTAAAATGATTTTTTGAAACAGGCCAATGAGAAAAATGGAGAAAAGGGAAGGCTAAGAATCATATCTTTGAAAAATAGCCCAAGTGAGCTATTGATACCACATCGATTCACCGGTTCATTTCGCAATGTTTTCTTTAAATGCGACCTATGTTCTAGGACTGTTTTGGTCACTAGAAAGTGAATGATATGTAAAAATATATATGCGGGCCTTTACAGTTTACACTATGGTGCATTATAGAAAAGTTAAGTAATTATAGAAAGAATATCCATTTAAGAACGACGTGATCTAGAGGAAGCAAAGTGATTCTGTGACATCATATAATAAACGGATATGATCTGGGAAGGACTGGAAGAATTTCCCAGAAGAAGTAATAGTGGAGCTCTTTCTTTTCTAACAGTCAAGGCAAAGCAAGAAAAATATCTCTCATTTGTCCCATTTTACCATAAGCATCACATAAGCATATTAGTTCTGTGGGACTGAGCCTTTTCCTACAAGGTCTGAGAGGGAAGTTTTCAGTGTATATCCATCTCTGCAAAAGCGTGATGGGTCCACATAGTGGATGATGCCCTCAACAAGCAGTGGCATTAATCAACTGAATCATAAAGAAAGGGCGAGATGCTCAGAGGCCACAAATCCAGGCTGAGTGTAGTATTGAAATGACCTGGTCTCATTAAGAGGAAAAAATGAACATTAACAAACTTTAAAAACAAATTTAAAAAATAGTTCCAATCTCTCTCTAGTTATCCCCTTCAAGTGTGAATAGTCCTTTGTGCCTTTTGATTGGGCCTCATACTTGGGACTAGTAGACAAATAAATCTTAGAGACTGAGCGCACAGCATAGTGACTACAGACAACAACACTGTATTCCAAACTTCAAAGCTGCTAAGAGACTAATTAATTGTTCCCACCACAAAAAAGAAATGATAATTATGTGATGTAGGTGTTAGCTACTACTGCAGTAATGATCATTTTGCAATATACAAATGTATTGCATTCCGTAAACTTACACAACGCTATGTCAATTATATCTCAATTAAAAATAAATTTTAGAAAGGTAATATTAAAAAATCAGATTCATATAGAAAGAAGACACACATGCTTTAGCTATCTAGAATGTAAAGAAAAATTATTTTCAGGAGAGAGCAATTCTCCAAACAGATGTACCCCAGTTGTAGCACTTTTTCCACATGGGGAAATATTTTTTCACAAACACATTTTTATAAAAGAACAAAAATTAATTAACCTATGAAACAGTGTGGGACTCTTCAGAGTTTTATATTCAAACAGAATTAAGTATATCCCACCTGGGAATAGCTTTGACTTACCTTCAGTGTTGAAGACTAAACTATTTCACTATTTTATGTCTCTGGATAATTGTAAATTATTTTATTATGCTATTATTAATATCATGAGTGCTAAGTTTTGGTGTTCTCTCTTACATTTTTTAAGAACACTTATTAGAGTATTTTTCCTAGATAATAAAAATAATTTGCAGAATAAGATTTGGACAGCAACTCTTCTTTTATATTCACAACATATAATTGACACATAAGTAACACAGAGAGGGGTCCCAGGCCCCTGGGTTCCTACTGTGGCATTCTGATACTTTGGAATTTGTAAGGTAGGATCTCAAGCTTTGAAATGTGATACAACTGTGTACATTTTGTAAAATCATGCGTGTCCATTGTGAAGCATGGGTCACAAAGTTTTTTGTTGTTATTTGTGTTACTAGATAACATCACCAAATATTCACCAAGGTGGGAGAAAGAGATAGCGTAGCAGCACATATAGAAGATGCCAATGTCCTGTACTTCAGGAGTTACCATCTTCAGACTCCTTCAGGAAGCGCCAGTATCCTTGTGGTTCACGTGAACAACGACCCCAGAGATTTTTCAGTTTCTAGCGACATATCTGCATGTAACTGTCCCAATAATTTGTAATACCACACACACAATGTAATGAACGTAATGCAAACACACAGACCCTACCTAGAACAGTACATGTGTTGGTGAAAAATCGTATGCAATATTTTGGGGAAGTAAAAAAATTGCATTATTTTTTGCATCCCATTGACTTTAACCAAACCAATACTATCTTTTCTCAAGTTTATCAGAAAAAAAACCTATCAATAAAAAAAGGATTGTATTTCAGACATAGATCTAATTATTCAAATCTTGTTTGTGCATACATTGTAGATGGTAAGTTGTGCTTCTGTTTGATTTTTCTTGCTTTGCAAGGGTCAGTTTGAAATGTGGCGATGGTTCTCAGACCTTATAAACACACGCAACATGAAGTCAGAGAAAGACTGACTTGACGCATTTGGTTATTACCCTGACTCACCCTTTCTAAGAGAATCTGATTTATATTCTGTTCCAGGTTGTCACTGTTTGCTCCTATATGGAAAAAATTGTTTTTATCCTGCTGTTCAAGCTTGGGTAAGTCAGAAAACAAAGTGAAATAAGCAAAAGTTATAAATGACCCAAGGCTATGGAAAAATCGTTTTTAGTAAGCAGAACTCACTCCCCACTCTTCAGTAGAAGTTACCAGTTCTCTTGAATAAATATCCTTAGAATCATGGATGAGGACCCCCACAGCCATGACACAGCAAGATATACTCTTACAGTGCTTTCAACACGTGAATGTTTAGATTCTGCTCATTACTTCATTTTTCCCCCAAATGGCCAGAACTAACTTATTCCTTACAACACTGGAGAATTTAAATACCATGTGGAATAAAGAGAAAGAAATAAAGCCCTTGGCAACTGGAGAGTAATTAAGGGACCATCAGAGAAGTCTAAAGAGAACAAATGTGAAGATCTCCATGTTTTGTGCAGTGCAATCTTTTTTTTTCTGTATTCCCATGAAGCATTCAGTAAAGCGTCTATTTCTGACAAATGCTTGGTAAATTTTCATCACTTTTGGGAGTTGCAACAAAATACTGAGTACGTTATCATGGAACAGAAATCCAAAAACTCCAAAAAGAACCAAGATATGTGGAGCAAATCTGAGCTAGTTAACTGGAATCTGTCATTTTCCCCCCTTTTTTCCCAAATGTTCATGTTCCTGCTGTCTTTTGCAAAGTCCTTAGACAAAATGCTAAAAAAAGAAAAAAAAACCCTCAAAGAAGCAAATAAAAAACCACCTAGATCATTCTCTTCCATTTCCATTATTATAAAGTTATTTTCATATCCACGCCACCCCCTCCATATGCAGTATCTTCTCACTGCCCTGGACAAATTACTCCATTTCCTGCTGTCCAACTGTAGCTAAGGTGCACATTGACGACTGTGGGCAAGGCAGTATACTCAACAAAAAGCCTGTATCTACATCTCGAGTGACGCAGTCTCCAATGACCAGTATCTCACTTTCTATCTGCGTACCATTCTAAACTCAATAAACTTAAGATCTCTCACTGGCGGAACGGCAACAACAATATTATTTATTTCACAGGGTTGTTGCAAAGATTAACAGAAAACCAGGTAAATGACCTAGTTAAATTTGTCATGACACATTAGGCATCCAATAACTGGTAGCTTCTATGATGGTGAGGATAATTATGACCATTGAGACAATATGACAATTACGAACGTTACAAAATACCATAGGCTTACATTGGAAATTTTAAGCATGATTTTTGTGTTCAATAATAACTTCAAATACTGAAATTCCTGAAGATTCAAAGAATGTTGCAGAAGAGTAGACTAGCAGGTAACGCGGGTCCTGCTCTGAACAGTTTGATGAAGGAACCTGTGCCTCCAGTCGCTTCAGGTAAAGTCTTTCTTAGCAATCCTATGGAGAGATGTACCAATAACAGCAAGACTGATACCAAAATATGTGGGGTAGAATCATGAGGAAAAGATCTTATACAGACATTTGTAATTTTCCCTTGAAGAACAATTGCACTTGCAACAGTTGAATTTTGTTTTACCTTATTAATTGTAAGAAAATCTCTACTCTTTATTTTTCCTCTTGTGTAAGGAAAAGTGATGTCATTTGATACTTAATAGCTCTTGCTCTGGTATTTTAATATATTTTTCTAAAATAAGGAACTAATGGTGGGTGTTTAACACATTACTATTTCTTGTGTTTCTGATCTTAGAAATGTCAAGTCAATAAAATTTAATGCTACAGATTTTTTTTGTCATCGACAGAATTTGAATGGTATTTGTTTTTCTGTTTCTGGAGAAAGAAAGAACAGAAAACACTGTTTTAAATTATGCCATGTTTAAAGTTTGTAGATTCCTATTATGCAGTTGGATACTATCCATCTTTGACTATCTCAACCATTATCATTGGGTTTATAGAAAGCATATGTAATAACGTTACATTGAATTAGGTGTCCAAGTTTTTAATAATGGTTTACTTGCTTTGTATTATTCTGTTAATCTCTTCTACCAATAGTTGGGTTTTTGTATCAGATTGTTTATAAAGTATACAATAAATTAGGAGTAAGAGAGAAGAAATTTTTTTTATTTTTCCATAATATATAGAAAAAAGAAAAATAACCTAATTGTTGTGTGACTTATTTTCAACTAGTCCACCACGTAACACACAGCGAGGTGGCTAAATGTACCATCTCGTCTCAGTGTCTGTTTTCCTTCCTGATGCTTTCCTTCTTGCTGAACTGTAAGATTTCAAGATCACTATCGCTCAAATTGCCTCTCACTATCACATTGTCCACCCCTGCCCGCCTCATTGCGAGAATAACCTACTGCCCACCAAATTTCTCTAGGTTATCTATCAGGAAGGAAGGATCAACGTTTACTTTGACATAATAAAATGTAATCAAAACAAAAGAGTTTGTTCTACAGACTCAATGAGCTATTTTTTATACTTTTAAAAAAAATTTAACATACTGGATCATCTTAAAGACATGGTCTAGGCTCACACAACAAATTCCAAATAGTTCAGCCTTGATTGAATATAGACACTTTATCATCAGAAAAAAGTTAGATTTCAGCCATTTATAAAATATTGTGCATTTATCCCACATACTCAAAAAATTTGATAATGTACCCAAATTATATAAAAGAATATTTTATATATAAATTATATAAAGTTTATATATAATTATATCATATAATTAATTAACATATATTAATTATATATAAAGTATGTAAAATATAAATTATATAACGAATATTTTACTTTACCTCTCACTATAATTTTATAGTTGTTAATAATTGAATGTCTGTTTTACTTACTTATTTCCTGTTTCTGTAAAATCCATAAACTTTTAGACACCAGACATATTGTTTAAATATATTTATTCCTGTGTATTTATTGCTTATTTTTTTAATGACTAGACCATCTACAAAGGTATTGTTATAATTTCCTGCCTCCAATAATGTCAGACAAGGCTCAACACATTTCAAAGGTTTAAAATCCTACACAGTATATTCTCTGACCACTCTGAAATTCACCCAATATGTCTACAACCTCATCACAAATTCAGAAATTAAGAAGAGAACCTCTAAATTATCCATAGGGTGAAAAGTAATTATGGAGGATATTAGAAAATATTTTGGACTGAAAACATGCTTCCTTAAAATTTTAATATGAAGATTTAAAATAACTTACTCTTTTTAAACTTGTTGAGATGGATGTTTATGTAATTTTCAGAAAAAATGTAGAAAGGATAAAACACTAAAGATACGGGTGGAAATCAATGAAATAGCATTCAAACATGCTCTAGACAAGTCAACAAAATCTAGAGTTAGCTCTTTGGAAAAAAAATCATAAAATGATAAACCCCTGGGAATACTGATCAAGAAAAAAGACAGAAAACAGAAACAATATTAGAAACGATAAATGTACATCATCAATCTCGAATTTGTCGACAAAGATGGTGATAACATGAGAGGGAAAATGGTACTAATTTTGGAGTATAGATTAAATAGTTTCAGCTTTAGAAAAATACCATTTACCAAGCCTGACTAAATAGAGATAAAAATCCAAATCATCATATATTTTTCAATAAATTGAATTAATCAGTAAAAATATTCCCACAAAGTAAACTCCAGACCTCAAACACTAAACTAGTGAATTCTACCAAATATTTAATGAAGGAATGATACCAATCTTTCCCAAAATTGACCAGAGAATAGACAATTGATAAATACGTTCTAACCAGTTTTGCATACCAGCAAAAATTTGATACCAAATCTTAACAGAGACATGATAAGAACAAATATTATATGCTGATCTCATATATATACACACACACAGATATCCTTAAAAATGTGAAATTGACATAATTGAAAAACCATTCACACTAGCAACCTAAAAATCGAGTTAAACTTCCCTAGTCTGATAAAGGAAGCCGTGTACAAAACACCTAGGTGAAATACCACACTTAGAGAAATGTTGAAAGCTTTCTCCCTAGATCTGAGACTAAGACCAGGATGCCTCTCTCATCATATTTATTCTGATTATTACTGAAGTGTAAGCTCATCCAACAAGGCATACACATCAAAATGGAATATATAAGCCTTTGAAACAAAAGAATAAAACTCATTATACACAGTCTATATGGTTCTGTATATAAAAAGTTTAACAGGGGCCAGCCCAGTGGCCGAGGGGTTGAAGTTCACCCGCTCTGCTTGGGCAGTCCCGGGTTTCACCAGTTTGGCTCCTGGGCTCGGAGATGGCACCCCTCATCAGGCCATGCTGAGGCAGCGTCCCACATGCCACAACCAGAGGCACTCACAACTAGAATATACAACTGTGTACCAGGGGGCTTTGGGGAGAAGAAGAAAGAAAAAAAAAAGAAGATTGGCAACAGTTGTTAGCTCAGGTCCCAATCTTTTAAAAAAAAAGTTTAACAGAATGTACAGAAGTTATTAGAATTTAATATAAAAATAATCAAATTTAAATACTATGAATGAAGAGAAACTGAAACTTTAAAATATATAACATTTACAATACTACCTAAAATATTAAATATCTGTGAATAAATATAAAAAGGATGTTCAAGAATTTTACACCAAAAACTATAAATATGATTGAGAGTAATTAAAAGATATATAAATTAAATGAAGGATAAAGCATTTTCATGGGTTAGTAGACAAACTGTAAAAAACTGTGAATTGTTGGGGCTGACCTGGTGGTGTAGTGGTTAAGTTCACACACTGCTTCAGCGGCCCAGGATTGGAGGGTTCAGATCCTGGGTGCAGACCTACACACAGTTCATCAGGCCACGCTGTGGAGGCATCTCACTTACAAAATAAAGGAAGACTGGCACAAATGTTAGCTCAGGGACAATCTTCCTCAAGCAAAGAGAGGAAAACTGGCAACAGACGTTAGCTTATCTCACTTATCATAGTGTCCTTGATGTTCTACGTCATACTACAGCAAATGGCAGAATTTCATTCTTTTTTAAAGGCTGAATAAAATTCCATTGTATGCATACGTTACATATTGTTTATCTATTCATCCACTGAGGGGCACTTGGGTTGTTACCACCTTTTGGCTATTTTGACTAATGATGCTATAAATATTGGTGCAGAAATATCTGTTTGAAAATTTGCTTTCAATATTCTGGATATATACTCAAAAGAGTAATTGCTGGATTACATGGTGAGTCAATGTTTAATTTTTTGAGAAACAGCCATATTGTTTTCCACAGTGGTTGTACCATTTTACATTCCTAACAGCAATATCGTGGTTCCTATTTCTCCATGTCCTCACCAATTCTCATTTTATGGTTTTGTTTTGGTTTTTGGGTTTTTTTGTAATAGTCATCTTCACAGTTGCTAAGTGGTTTTGAGTTGCATTTCCCTCATGCTTAGTGATGTTGAACAACTTTTCATGTGTGTATCAGCCAGCTGTGTATGTTCCTAAGAGAAATAGCTATTTAAGTCTTTTGTTCATTTTTGAATTGGGTTGTTTGTTTTTTGTTGTTCTTGAGTTGTAGGAGTTCTCCATTTATTCTCATATTAATTTCTTATCACATATATGATTTGTAAATCTCTTCTCCTCTTTAGGCCGTCTTTTCACTTGTTCAACAGTGTCCTTGGATGCACAAAACTTTTTAATTTTGATGAAGTTCAGTTTCTCTATTTTTTCTTTTGTTGCCTGTGTTTTTGGTGTAATATACAAGAACCCATCACCAAATCAAACGCCACGAAGCTTTTCCCCTATGTTTCCTTCTAAAAGTTTCATAGTTTTAGCTCTTATATTTAGGTCTTTGATCCATTTCGAATTAATCTTCTATATGGCATAAGATAAGAGCCCAACTTAATTCTTTTGTATGTAGACATCCAATTTTTCTAGCAGCATTTGCTGAAAAGATTGTCCTCTCCCTTTTGAATAGTTTTGGCACCCTTGTCAAAAATCATATGAACATATATATGAGGCTTTTTTCTGGGCTCAATATCCTATTCCATTGGTCTATATGTCTTTCTTTCGGCCAGAACCACACTGTTTTGATTACTGTGAGTTTTCAGTAAGTTTTTAAATCAGGAAGTGTGAGACCTCCAACTTTGTTCTTCCTTTTCAAGATCGTTTTAGCTATCTGAGGTTCTTGGAGATTTCAAATGAATTTTAGCATCCTATTTTCTATTTCGGCAAAAAAATATCACTGGGATTTTGGTAGAGATTGCACTGAATTTGTACATCAATTTGGATAGTATTAACATCTTAATGAGATTAAGTCTTCCAATTCATGAACATGGGGATGCCTTTCCATTTCCTTGTGTCTTTTTCAAATTTTTTGGCAACATTTTACAGTGTTTAGTGTCCAAATCTTTTGCCTCCTTGGTTAAATTTGTTCCTAAGTATTTTACTCTTTTTGATGTGATTGTAAATGGAATTGTTTGCTTAATTCTTAATTTGCTTTTCAGATTTTTCACTCTTAGTATATAGAAACCCAGCTGATTTTTGTGTGTAACTTAGCATCCTGCAAGTTTGCTGTATTCGTTTAATAGTTCTAACAGGTTTTTTTGGTGTGTGAAATCTTTGGTGTTTTCTACATGTAAGGTTATATCACCTGCAGAAAGAGATCACTTTACTTCTTTCTTTACAACTTGGATATCTTCTTTTACTTTTTCCTGCCAAATTACTCCGGCCAGAACTTCCAATACTATGTTGATTAGAAGAGGTGAAAGAAAGCATCCTTGCTTATTCCCGATCTTAGAAAAAAAGCTTTCAGTCTTTCACCACGGAGGATGAAATTAGCTGTCAGGTTTTCTTATATCATCTTTATTATTTTGAGGTAGATTCCTTCCATTTCTAGTTTGTTGAGTGTTATTGTCATGAAAATGTGTTGAATTTTGTCAAATTCTTTTTCTGCATCAATGGACTTTATTATGTGGGTTTTTTCCTTCATTCTGTTAATGTAATGTATTACATTGATTGATTTTCATACGTTGGACCTCCCCATCCTATATATTTCTATGGGTCAGTCCCCTTACTCATTTCCATCTGTTTTTTAAATATCATCAGTCAGTAATGTCTACTGTGGCCATTCTATTTAATTTTGCATTCCTTCAGCTCTGTCACTCTCACTTGCCCTAATTTATTCACTTTTTGTTTTTCCTATAACACTGGATGCTGGCAATAGATTCTTCCAGTTTTTGTTTATGTGGATATGCCTTAATTTCATCTTCATGTTTGATGATAGTTTCACAGGATATAATAACCTTGGTTGAACATTTTAATTTTTTCTTTCAGTATTTTGGACAACTTCTGCCGCGTGCTATCTTCCATTTTGATTATGAGAATTCAGTGCTAATCTTATCGCTGCCCCTCAAATATGATGTGACCTTTCTCTTGCTGCTTTTAAGATTTTGTCTTTCAGTTACTTGACTATAATGAATCTAGGTGGGGTTCCCTCTGTGCTTATATGACCTGGGGTACATTGAGCTTCTATAACATGTAAAGAAATATTTTATATTCTTTGATATATAAAGAAACATCCCAAACCTAATTTGGAAAACTTTGGCCAGTATTTCTTCAAATACTTTTTCTGCTCCCTTTTCTCTCTTCTCTAGTATTTCGTTTACACATATTTTTAAATGTTTGATATTTTCCCATCAACATTTTTTAACATTGTTCTTTGAGCTATGTAATTCTATTTCAAAATTCACTGATTCTTCTGCTATCTCAAATCTATTGTTGAGATCAATTAGTTAATTTTTCACTTCAGTTATAATTTTTAGCTCTGGAATTAACATTTGCTTCTTTTTTATAGATTCCATTTCTCTTTTTATTTTTCCTAATTGTTGATTAACTATTAGCATATATTGCTTTTATCATTTGAATATATTTTCATTTAATTCCTTGAACATTTTAGGAACATCTGCTTTCAAGTCTTTGCCAGCTAAACCCAACATCTGTGTCCACTTGGGTTCAGTTTCTACTGACGGATTTTTTCCTAAATATAAGTCACACATTTCCATGTATTTGCATATCTAGGAATTGTGGTTGAGAAACTGATGTTATAAATAGTAAATTAGACAACTTGAGATTCTCTTTTATTTTACTGAGATGTTGCTTTCTTATTTTAGGGATAAAACCTGACAAACTGTAAAATCTCTCTCATGAACTGACATATACCAGTTCTTGGTATATGATGTAGTGTCTGGGTTTTTCCATTCTTTTTTTGTCCTGGCTCCCTGCAAGTCTCCTGGTGATGGTGTAGTTTAGGGCCATCCAACGATTTGGGGAGAGTTATGCTTAGACACCTTGACCTTGCAAAGCTTCCAGTCTCTGACACCCGAGCTGCGTGTGGACTGAGGAACTGGTTCAAAGGTTCATCTCAGTCCTTCTATGCTTCCCTCACTGCCAAGACCTCCCAGTCACATTTCTAGAGGATCTGCTGACAGCTCCCATTCAAGACCTAGGATCCATCCAGTAAAGCTCTGGATGTTGCTGTGTGCCTGAACTGAGTCTGTCCACACCAGCCGGTAAAGCTTTGGGGAGCGTCTACTGCCCTGAATGGAGTCCTCCACCTGAGATAAATGCTTTGGGGTTTTGCTTCTCACCCAAATGGAATCTGTCGCCTCTTTCTGGCAATGCTGCTTGGTTTTCTCCGCCAGCCACAAACTGAGCTCTCCAACTCCTGCAGCTGAGGCTGTATTTCATCCTGTCCAAGTCCGGGTGAAGCATTTGAGTACTCCCAGGCATTGAAGTCTCTATTCCCACAAAGTAGCAGTTTCTTATGAGCAAACAATTCTAAATTGATAATCTGTGTTTTGTCATTTTCTCAGGTCTTCAAATGGTTGTTTTTAACAATCTTTCCAGTTTTATAATAGGTTGAATGAACCACGATTATCAACTCTCTTTTTCACACATGTTCAACTCTTTGTTCCTCCCTCCTTTTGCCAGGATAACCTGGAAGTCATTTTCAAAAGCACTTTTAAAATCTTGTTCTGAACCTAGGCAGCTTCTATATTAAAGCAGGTGAGAAAAATACAAATCTAGTGACTCACTTTACCATAATGATTGCATAATTCAAATGAGCCTTCATCGTTTCCTGAAAAGTATATCTTTATCAATTCACCATCCACTCTTCCCAACTGTATTAGTCAGGGTTCTCCAGAGAAGAAGAACCATAGGATGTGTGTATATATACATATAAATAAAGAGATTCATTATGAGAGACTGGCTCAGGCAATAATGGAGGCTGAGAAGCCCCAGAATCTGCCATCTGAAAGCTGGAGACCCAGGAGAGCCAGTGGTGTGGTCTAGTCCAAGTCCAAAGGCGTAAGAACCAGGAGCTCCAATGTCCGAGGGCAGGAGAAGATGGACGCCCAGCTCATGCAGAGAGCAAATTCATCCTTCCTCCACTTCTTTGTTCTATTTGGACCCTCAACACATAGGACGATGCCCATCCACATGGGCCAGAAACGCCCTTACAGACACACCCAGAAATAACATTTACTAGCTCTCTGGTTATCCTTAGCCCTTTCAAGTTGACACATAAAATTAAGCATCACACCCACCTTCTAAAACTCCTTGCCTTTTCTTATTCTTAGAAAAAGACCTCGCTACTTATTTCAATAAAATATAACAATTAGATTAGAACCTTCACATGCTCTCACAATCCACCTGTATCTGAAGCCAGATATTCTGCTTTACGTTATGTAAAAATTCATGAACTGTCCTACTCACAAACTTCACTCCAAATTGTGTCTCTGCTTCACCATAGTTATTTCCTATTTACTAGATTATTCCCATCGAGACGAAATATGCTAAGCACCTCCCAATTATAAGAGGAAGCAAATAAGTACCCAAACAAATAAAACCTTTATTTGACAAGAGAGACTTTTTCGATACTACATTTCTCCACTGCCTACTGCATCATAATTACATGAAAGCATGGTCTCTACTTGCTCTAACCACCTAAAATCATGATTTTATCTCCACCACCAACCATACTACATGTATCAGGCTCACTGTCAATCTTCATATTTTTATACCTGATTTTCAATTCATAATCCTCATTTATTGCCTCTCTTAGCAACAGTTGACATAGTATTTTTTTTAATCTCCTTGAAAACTTTTTTCCCTTGGGTTCTGTGACACCACACTCCTGTTTTTTTCCTCAAACTTCACTGACTATTCCATCTCTGTCACCTTTGTTGGA
Source organism: Equus asinus (assembly GCF_041296235.1). NCBI lineage: Eukaryota > Metazoa > Chordata > Mammalia > Perissodactyla > Equidae > Equus > Equus asinus. The sequence goes on from NC_091818.1 coordinate 44,446,049, forward strand.
TTTTCCTAATTCTTCTTGACCACATGATGTTGCAGCAGTCCAGCTCTCAATCCTAAAACATCTTCCCTTGCTATACTAATTCCCAAAGTGATTTCATCTCTATGTTGATTGCTCCCAAATTTATTTTACCTCCAGTTCAAACTTCTGAACTGAATTTAACACCAAAATATGCAACTTTGAACTTTTTTTCTATCTGTATGTTAAGTAAGTAACAAATTTAACACATCCAGAACAAATCTCTTGTTTTCTCTCAATAAAAGCTTATTCCTGCCGTGTTTCATTTCTCAGTAAATGGCATCTCTGAACACTTGGTTACTTTAGTCAAATGTCTGTGAATCATCACTGACTCCATTCTCTATTTCACGACACACATCCAACACATTATAAAAAAGTCTTTTCCGTGTCTACTTTCAAATCCTGAATTTGACCTCTTCTTGCTAGTACCACCTTTTTCAAATCCACCATTATCTGTCCTCTGCTAGACCTCTGTAGCAGCCTTTAATTCTACTCTTGAACCAAGTGTATACTCCTTACAGTTTTCAAAGTCATTGGTTTAACATGCAATTTTGTCATGTGGTTTCACTACTCAAAATTTCCAAACAGTTTCCATGATGCTTAAAATATATGTGACTTATTTTCCATACCTGTGCATTTATTTGATTGATCATGTTAATTTTCCTCACAGTATTTATAAATAACTGATATTATATCACAGAGACAAACTTGTTTGTTTTAGAAAAATATTCTTGAGACATTTGATGTGATACTCTGGGTTCACCTTGGAGTCATGTGCTTGCATTCCCAAGGCCAATTTGGATTTTGCATTTCTCACCAACAGCTGAGCACTGAGAGCCACCACGATGTCATCTTTATGTTGTTACGGAGGTGATAGTGGCATTTACTGCTCCTACACAATGCTTTGGTTTGCTAATTTATAGCAGGGCTAATCTCATATATTGTGACGTTGCTTTTATTTACCTCTTTTATCTTTACTCTTTTTATCATTAAAATTTTATATACATTGTGTGTTAAATTATTAAAATAATGGCCTACCATTAATTTTACACTAATAATATACTTGAAATATGAAAATGCACTCTACAAAGTATTTCTTAAAAACAAATTAACATTCTAAGATATAGTAAGACTGGACATTTATGTGACAATTGGTATATTTTTCTATCTCCCAACACTAGAATGAAAAGGTTCATAAAAATCTTGGGTTTACTATTATATCCAAGTGTCAAGGATAATGTGTGGTTGATAGTAGACAACAAGTATTTGTTGGTTGAAAAAATACTGAAGAACATTTTTAGGGTCGCAGATTAAAACTGAAAATAATAGATATTCAGAAAGATACTTTAAGTTGCACACTCATCAGTAATAAGTAAGATTGTCATTTTCACTTTACTTTTTTATATTCAGAAATATCATACTTTTTTTTAAAAAATGTTATAGTCATAACCCTTGTTTATTCTGTAAATTTTGACTACTAGTAAGATGAGATGTTTAGCCACATATTTGATAGCTATTTATTTTTCTCATATTTATAAGTGATTTGTCAGGTACTTTCCCCATTTATCTTTTGGACAAAATCTTTAATTCTTGAGAATATGTTAGCATCTCAAAGAGAATATATTAGTGACAATAATAAAGATATTTTCATTAAACATAGCAACAATGATTAAAATTACAAAGTTCTGGTGAGATAAATAAAAGGAGATCTAAATAAAATGAGAGACATACTGTGTTTATGGATTGGAAGACAATAGTAAAGATTCCCATTCTCCCAAAATTTATTTGTAGCTTTTATGCAATAAATAAAATGAGAGACATACTGTGTTCACGGATTGGAAGACAATAGTAAAGATTCCCATTCTCCCAAAATTTATTTGTAGGTTTTATGCAATTCCTATCAATACTGCAGAAAGGTTTTTGCAGGCATATACAAGTTTACTCTAAAAGTACATGGAAAGGCATAGGTCCTAGAATACCTAGAATAACATTGACAAAGAATAATAAAGTGGGAGGAACCATTCCATCCAATATTTAGGCTTCCTTTATAGATATAGTAATCAACATAAATATACACATATATCAACGGAACAGACCAAAGAACCCAGAAACAGACCAACACAAATATGCTGAAATGATTTTTGACAAAGGTACAATAATAAATAAATGGAGAAAGGATGCCCCTTCCAACAAATGGTGCCACAGTCAAAATAAATACATAAACAGACCTTGACCTAAAGGACACATGTTACACACCCATTAACTAAAAATGGATCATAAACTTAAGTGTAAAATGTAAAACTTTTAGAAATAAAAAGACATAGGAGAAAATTTTCAGATCTAGGGCAAGGCAAAGAATTTTAGACTTGACAAAAAAAGTACAAACCACCAAAGAAAAATTTATAAACAGACCTCATCAAAATATAAAACTTTTGTTCTACAAATATCTGTGTGAAGAGAATGAGAAGACAAGCTGGAGTTGGGAGAAAATATTTGCAAACCACATATATGACAAAGGACCAGTATCTAGAATATATGAACACTAGTCAAAACTTAATTGTAAAAAGCAATCGATCACTTTAGAAAATGAGCAAAAGGCAGAAGCAGCACAGGAAAAGATGTCCCACATCACCATCTACCAGGAAATGCAAATTAAACCACCATGAGACATCACCACACACCTAACAGAATGGCTAAAATAGAGCATGGTGATGATACGAAATGCTGGTGTGAGCCTGGTGAGAATGGAAGATGGTACAGACAGTCAGAAACGAGTCTGGCAGTTTATTCTAAAACAAATGTGCAATTAGCAAATGGACCAGCAATGCACTCTAAGTCATTTATCCCAGGGAAATGAAAACTTACGCTCACACAAAAAGCTGTACACAAATGTTCATAACAGCTTTACTCACAATAGCCAAAAACTAGAAATGGCCTAGCTGTTCCTTCATACCTGAATGGTTAAATAAACTGCAGTATGTACATACCACAGAGAACTCAGCAATAAAAGAACAAACTCGATACACCCAACTTGGATGAATGTCAACAGAATTGTGTTGAGTGAAAAAAGCCAATCCCAAAAGGTTCCATAATGCATGATCCCATTTACATGACATTTTTGAAATGACAGCGTTTAGAAAATGGAGAACAGACTAGTAGTTACAAGGAGGTAGTGCTGGGGAGGTGGGGAAAGGGGCAAAAGGAGGTCTGTGTTTATAAAATGACGACAAAAGAGTCCTTGTGATGGTGAACCTGCTCTGTGTCTTGACTGTGGTGGTGGATATGTAAACCTACAAATGTGATGAAAGTGCACAGAACCAAATACACACACACATAAGTATAACTGGAAAACCCAAGTAAGATAAATGGGTTGTATTAATATCAATCTCCTGCTTCTGATATTGCACTATGGTTTTGCAAAATGTTACTGCTATAGACTAAATGTTTGTGCCCCCCCCCCAAAATTCATGTGTTGAAACCTAACCCCCAATGGGATGGTGTTAGGAGGTGGGCCTTTGGGAGGGTATTCAGTCATGAGGGTGGAGCCCCACGAATGGATTAGTACCCTTATAAAAGAGATCCCAGAGAGCTCTTTCACCCCCTCCACCACGTGAGGACACAACGAGAAGATGGCATCTATGAAGCAGGAAGTGGGCTCCCACCAGACACCAAATCTGCCAGTACCTTGATCCTAGATTTTCAGCCTCCAGAACGGTGGGTTATTTATAAGCCACTGAGTCTGTGGTTCTTTGTTATGGCTGCCTGAAAAGACTAAGAGAGCCACCACGGGGGGAATGGGATAAAGGGTACACACGACCACTCTCTATATTCTTTTGTACAAACACATGAATCTACAATTATCTCCACAAAAATTTTAATTAAAAATAAGTCTAAGAATGATACATTTTGTGACTAAAGCAGAAGCCATTTCCTCCAGAAAAACAGTCCTTCAAATGTCATACTATAGGAGAACCATATATATAAATTATATTTGGAATAGAGATGTTTGCAGAGATTATGGATTATGAACTATTCCAAATATAATACTGCTATTGTTTAAATAATGTTATTTCTCATGGTAAAATATTTTAGAGTAATTTCAGGAGGGTCTTAAACACATATTTTGCCATCATGTTAAACTGACCCTCCCCCCCCAGTCTTCTCGCTCTTTTTATAGCTCTTCGAGCTCATTATTGATTTTTAGTTGTTTTTGTTTACTTGTTTGGAAGGGTTTTTCCTTTTTTTTATTATTTTTAGGAAGATTAGCCCTGAGCTAACTACTGCCGGTCCTCCTCTTTTTGCTAAGGAAGCCTGGCCCTGAGCTAACATCTGTGCCCAAAGTAGAGGACTTTATATGTGGGACGCCTGCCACAGCATGGGGTGCCAAGCTGTGCCATGTCCGCACCCGGGATCCGAACCGGCGAATGGAACGTGCGAATTTAACTGCTGCACCACCGGCTTGGCCCCAGGCTTTTTCCTTTGAATTTCTATTAAATAGCTAAAGTGAAAGATGTTTCTTGGTTGATCACAATAACTGTACTGCAGGAGTGTTTCTCTAATAAGAGGATAAGTACATGTTGTAGGAATAATTCTTCACAGTTGTGTTCTCCAGAGCCATGGGGAAACTACCAAAAGTTGTGTGGGGTTAGCCTCAGTCTCTGATTTCTTCCTCCGGGAATGTCTGCACGAGACTGAAGTCTTGGCGTGTCCTTCTTGTGGAGCCACACCAAACAATGCCTGCCACTGCCAGTTCTGGATTCAAATCCAGGATAACACTGCTGAAAGGTAGGGTGTAGGGCTCTACAAATCACTAGCCGTTGATACAGAGCACATCGTAACCAGTACGAATATAAATAAATTTAAAATGTTGCCATTTCTGAAGAATGGAACTCAAACAACTGCATTTCATCACTGTAGTAATCATAGATGATTTCCATTATAAATTATAAATATTTCTATCCAGACAACTGCACGGTTTCATATGGTGATTGTAATTTCAACATCAGTTTGGGATAATTTACAACATAGATCTGAAAAGTGAATCCCATGAGACCTGATTTTTCAAGCAAGATGTGGTGAGAGAAAATTCATTTTGAGACCTTTTAACACTGTGTGCTCAGAAAATTTTACTAGAATATTTTCTGGTATCATTAGTCAAAACCTTGATTAAACCAGTCTCTCATTTCTCTTACTTAGAAGGCACTTTCATCCCTTCATTGATTTCATCACTAAATAGTTGAGTATATTTAACTCAATGGGTCCTTCCTAAACTAAATCAATTAGGCAAGTGATGAAGCTAAAAATTTTTTGTTTGTTCTTGTTGATCATGATGTTCAAATACTGGATTTCCATATTAGTCCTCTTTCTTTTCATTCTAAAGTTTCTATCACACCAGTGCATCTATTATGATTTGATAATTCAACTCGTGAAAGAAAACTAATCATTCATAAGAAATATCGCCAGGCCTGATATTGCTCTGTTTAAGTATTTTCCCATATAATTGTATTGCCCCTCTAAATAACCAAGATGTGACAGTAATAATAATAGTAATCCCCTTTCACAGGGATTATTTTATGTAATTTCCACAGTAACTCTATGAGGAATGTACTAATGACCCTGAGCTACAAGGCCAAAAAGAGGAAATGGAATCCAAGTCTATCATAATACAAAACTCATGTTCTTAAACACTTGAAAAAAACATTTGAGACAAATACCACAGTTCCCTAGCTAAGGATATTTTTGATAAAATCACTTCTACTAACGTATGTAGAATAGATTGAAGGTGACAGTACCTAGACTGGAGCAAAACACACCCATGGGATTTCCCATTTCATATACAAGGAAACAAATTTCAGCTATGTTCAATAAATTTCCATAACCACAGAGCTATTTTCTCAAACTCCACACCACGTTAAATAAGACCTACGAGTTCCCAAATTCCAAAGCTGATCTTTGAGACTCTTCCAGCTTTCATTATTGTCTCCACTTCTGCAAAAGAGGGGATGTGGAACAGAGGAGGAATAAAGGGGAAAATATTCTCAGCCATGAAACTGTGCAGCAGGTTTCAGGGCCTTCTACAGAACGATGTCAGGCCTTCGAAGAAACACTACCATTCCATGGAAACTGGAGAGTCATAGAAAACAACGCCAAATCCCGACGTGAAAAAGAAAGTCCACGTGCTGAGCAGTACCTATGCAAAGGTGGTGAACACTCTGAAGTCAGAAAGCACAGGACCCCATCATCGCTCTATCGTCTGCCAACTGAGTAGCTTCTCTCAAGTTACATCATTCACTAGACCTTAGTAGTTACGTCAGAACAGCCCTGTTGTAAGAATTAAATAGGACAGTCCACATGAAGGGATTAATACATTGTTCTGCACATAGGAATTACTTAATACTTGTTAGCTGCTGCTCCTGTTGGTATTGTTGATGAGGCTGTTGTTACTTTAATTGTTATCAACCAAAGGAAACTGTTACATCAGTTTTTCTAAATAGGGGGTTTAGTAAATGGTGATAAAGAACATTCTTTGATTTAAGCAACTATGAGATGCTATCTGTTTTGGTAATTCAAGCGTAAAGTTATAAACCTACTGAGAGAAATGTGACACACATCTATAAAGACACATTTACAACCCATGAGAACAAATCAGGGATGCGGTGCAGAGAGACACTTCTTGGCTTCAAAGTGACAGAGTGCAGTCGTATTTTCACTTTCTGGACTTGGGCATTACCCCTAAGTAATAAGGAAAATCAGAAATGCAAAATCTTGATTTAATAAAAGTTAAAGACAGGTGCATCACCATCTGCAACATCCAAGTATCGCTGTGAAGGTCAACAAAGACAACAGAGAAGAGTTGCCTGAAGGGTGGTGACCAAAAGGAGTAAAAGTTGGTCTGATCTCAAATTTCTCCAAAGCAAAACTAAATTCTAGGAGACTGAGAAGCTCCAAAGTATGCAAGGACAGGGCGAGCCAAGAATTTCATAAACAGCCAAACTGAAACTAAAATTAAACAGCAATAAAATAAAAAAAAATTAAAATTCAATAACCTATCACTCCTTCCTAAGAAAAAACTACTGGAGGACAAATTCAATCAAAAGATGACCAGATAAACTACTCTCAAAGAGATGGCAATGTCATGGAATCTATTTTACTGTAGGGAAAACGAAAGCAAATATGTTATTTATTGGTAAAGAACAGAATGTTCATGTCATAAGCCTTAACAATGCAGAAATAGATTAAAAAATTTTGAGGAAAGACCTAATGAAAGTGTAAGACAGTGTAAACATACTGATTCCATCATCTTTTAGAGCAAGATAAATGATAGGAATTAAATATGATAAATTAGAAGAACATAAGTGAATATGAGCATAAAGGTAAAGAGCAAGAAAAATATTTTACATAGTGAAATTAAGAGAAGACTATTGAGGGAATAGAAATATATTTATTGCATTCATGCTTATAGTGTAAAATAAATTTATACTACATAAATTATAGAATTGTGAGTAAAATAAAGATCATAGGAATTTATGCACATTCATTGCAATCCCACTGAAAATTTCAGCAATTATTTTTCAAAACTTCCCCACTTTATTCTAAAATCCATATATAAACTCAGAGAACGAAGAACTGCCAAGGAAATTTTAAAACAGAAGAACAAACCTAAAAGACTTAACATTACCAGATATCAAGACTTATTATAAAAAAAAATAGTGTGGGGCCGGCTCCCTGGCCGAGTGGTTAAGTTCGCTTGCTCTGCTGTGGCGGCCCAGGGTTTGGATCCTGGGTGCGGACATGGCACCGTTCATCAGGCCACGATGAGGCAGCATCCCACATCCCACAACTAGAAGGGCCTGCAACTAAGATATACAACGGTGTACGGGGGGGGGGGGGGGGGGGGGGGTTGGGGAGATGAAAAAGAAAAATAAAGAAGAAGATTGGCAACAGCTTAAAAAAAAATAGTGTAGTATCCCACTCTCTGTATTTAAAATATACTACAAAGCCATAGTAACCAAAACAGCATGGTACTGGTACAAAAAAACAGACACACTGATCTATGGAGCAGAATTGAGAGCCCAGAAATAAACCCACACATCTATTGACAGATAATCTTTGACAAAGGAGCCAAGAACATACAATGGAGAAAGGAGAGTCTCTTCAATAAGTGGTGTTGGGAAAACTGGACAGCCACAGGCAAAAGAATGAAAGTAGACCATTATCTCACAGCATACACAAAAATAAAATCAAAATGGATTAAAGACTTGAATGTAAGACCTGAAACCATGAAAGTCCTAGAAGAAAACACAGGCAGTATACTCTTCAGCATCAGTCTTAGCAGCATCTTTTTGAAGACCATGTCTACTCAGGCAAGAGAGGAAAAGAAAAACTAAACAAATGGGACTATATCAGACTAAAAAGCTTCTACGTGGCAAAGGAAATCAGGAACAAAACCAAAAGACAACCCACTAACTGGGAGAAAATATTTACAAATCATATATCTGACAAGCAACTAATTTCCAAAATATATAAAGAATTCACACAACTCAACAACAGCAAAATGAACAGCCGGATCAAAGAATAGGCAGAGGATCTGAACAGACATTTTCCCAAAGAGGATATACAGATGACCAAAAGGCACATAAAAAGATGTTCAACATCACTAACAATTAGGGAAATGCAAATCAAAACTACAATGAGATATCACTTGACATCCATCAGAATGACTAAAATTAACAAGATAAAAATTAACAAATGTTGGAAAGGATGTGGAGTACAGGGAGCCCTCATGCACTGCTGGTGGGAATGCAAACTAGCACAGCCTCTGTGGAAAACAGTATGGAGATTTCTCAAAAAGCTAGAATTTAGAAATATCATATTAAACTAAATTAAATAGTTATTAAAAAGTAATAAAATTAAAATAATTAAAAATAAAAATACTATATTTCAGCTATTCCACTATTGGGTATTTATCCAGAGAACATGAAATCAATAATTCAAAAACATATATGCACCCCTATGTGCACTGCAGCATTATTCACAATAGCCAAGATGTGGAAGCAACCCAAGTGCTCATTCCATGAATGAATGGATAAAGAAGAAGTGGTATATATATATATATATATATATATATATATACAATGGAATATAATCACCCATAAAAAGAAAGATTAAAATGTGCCACTTGTGACAACATGATGGACCTTGAGGGTACTATGCCAAGTGAAATAAGTCAGATGGAGAAAGACAAATACTGTATGATTTCACTCATATGTGAAAGATAAACAAGCAATAAATAAGGAGAAGATAAGGTGGTTACCGGAGGAGAAGGAACTGGGGTGGGAGGGTGAAAGAGGTAAAGAGGCACATACACATGACGACAGATAAAAACTAGACTATTGGTGGTGAGCACAATGCAGTCTATACAGAAATTTATATATAATAATATATGCTTGAAATTACCCAATGTTATAAGCCAATACGACCTCAATAAAATAATTTTTAAAAATAATGTGGCATTAGCACAAACATGACTAACCTGCCAGTGGAACTCAACAGTGAAACCTGGAAGAGACACATCTACAAGTGGTTTACAGCCAGGGCGGCGCGGCAATGCAGCGGGGAAAATGGTGCATTTTTCAATAAGCGGTTTTGTATCAAGTGGGGCATTACGTTTCTATGGTACTGTAAGAAATCACCACAAATTAAGTGGCTTCAAACAATCCAAATGTCTTACTTACTGTTTCTGTGGGTCAGGTACAGGTTAGCTGGGTCCTCTGCTCAGGCCTCACGAGGCTGCATTACAAGTGCTGGCCCCGGCTGGAGGCTCTGGTCCTCTTCTCAGCACACGTGGTCATTGTTGTAATTTATTCCCTTGTAGTTGTTGGACTCAGGCCCTCAGCTGACAGAGACCACCTGCTGCTCCCTCACGTGTGGGCCTCTATCCAAAATGGCGGTTCACTCCTTCAAAGCCAACAGGAGAATTTCTCCCAGGTCTTGAATCTCTCTCTTCATAAAGAACCAAGTCCCTTTGAAGTGCTCATGTGATTACATCAGATCCACTTAGGATAATCCCTCTTTTAATTAAATCAAAAACAACGGAAATGGGGCCTTAAGGACAGCTGAAAAACTACTTCACCTTTGTTCCATAACATAACCTAATCAAGAGTAAAATCCAAGGTACCTGTCATTCATCATACGTTCTACGGGAGGAGAATATACTACCCACCAGGGCAGCTCTCTCAGAGAGCATCTCAGAATTTTCCCCACCACACTGGATACCCACAGAGACAAAAAGGAAACTAAATTGCGACCTCATGACATAAACAAAACTCGGTTAATTCTCATCTCACTCTATTCACAAAAATCAATGGATTGCAGATTTAAGTGCCAAAGGAAAAATAATGTTTTAACCAAATTGCAGGACAATATCTTACTAATCTTGGTTTAGGTTCCTTCTAACAAAGAAAAATGATACATTCCAAAATTAAGAACTTGTGTTTATTAAACCATAATAAAAATAGCATAAAGGCAAAACCAAAGTATGAGAAGACATCTGTAATGCATATACACAACCAAGAAAAGGTTCATATGCACAATATATAAAGAACTACAAATCACTCTGGGAAATAGAAAATGCAGTGGTGCATTGGGCAAAAAACGAAAAAGCAATTGAAAAACTATATGCAAATGGTAAATAAAATATGCTCAACTTGATTAACAACAAGAAGAATGAAAATGAAAAACACAATAAAATATAACAGTCACCACAGCGGCTAAAATTTAGAAAAAGATAAAAATGCTGTGTCATAGAGCATATGAATGAACCGGAAAAACTCGAACCCTGCTAGAAAACTATCTGTCAGTGCCCGCTAAGACTGAACATACCCATATCCACATGCAGCAATGGCACTCTTAGGTTACACCCAACAATTATCTTCCCAAAGAAAACTGCATCATAAGACACTCCAGCACGTGCCCAGCAGCACTAACCCTAACATTCACAAAATGAAGCTATCCAAGTGCCCTTCCCTAGAAGACTGGATCAACTGTGGCATACTTACAGAACAGAATAGTATTCAGAATTATATTGCATTATATATAATAATAATACTTCATTATTTGTAAAAAAAAATAACAAACTGGTCACCTGTGCAAATGAGAGCTTAAAGACCTCTGGAAGTTTGCACCTTAATAAAAGCAACAAAAAATGGCAAAAATTCTCATAGTCAACATTTTCAGAACTCCGGAAATTAATTAAAGGCCTAAATATAACCTAATATAACCTAAATAAAAGGGTTAACACTATTGAAATTTTATTTAAAAACTTAGGACTAAATCTTCAGGACCTTGGATTTGCAATGGATTCTTAGCTGTGATACCCAAAGCATGAATAACAAAAGAAAAAAGAGATAATTTGGACTTGAAAATTAAAGACCTTTGTGCTTTCAAGGCCATGATCAGAAAAGTGGAAAGACAATCACAGAATGGGAGAATATTTTTGCAAATAATATATTTAAAAGGGACTCGTATTCAAGATACATAAAGAACACCTACAACTCAATGACACAAAAGATAAATAACCCAATCAAAATAGAGGAAAAGGACCTTAACAGACATTGATCCAAAGATACGCAAATAACCAATAAGTATTTGAAAAGACGCTCAATATAATTGGTCGTTAGAGAAATGCAATTCAAAGGCGCAATGATAAAGCACTTCACACCCACTAAGTCAGCTACGACCAAAAGAAACCCAAGGAGATAAGCGAAAAAGAGTAAGTGTTGGTGAGGATGCGGGCAGAGCAGACCGGGGCCTTCACACACCGCTGCTGGGAAAGTAAAACAGCGCAGCCGCGGCGGAAAGCTCTCCTCCCGGAAAAGTTAAACACACAATCGCCGTACACCCAGCAAGTCCACTCCCGGGCATACAGCAGAGGTAACTGAGACTCAAACAGGCGAATCAGTAGGAAATCATCAATAATTCCATAAATATTGTGGTGTAGCCAAGTGGAAAAAATAATACATTTGGATAGTTCTTTCATAACCTAAGTCAAAATAATTTTGAGTTGAAAAGAAAGTAGAAGGTAAATAAAATCGTAAAAGAACCAGAAGCAAATGCCACGTGGTCTCGAAGCTGAGGACGTCTTCCCGAGCGTGGTTTGCAAGAGAAGACCAGGAGCCCAGCCAGACGCACACGGCGCCTTCGGGCCTAACGAGCCGCGCGGGGAGCGGGGCGCCGGCTCCGCTCAAGCGGCCGGAGGGTCCCCGCACGGAGGTTGGCCCCCACCACCGAGGACCCCAGGCCCGCGCCAGGCCCCGCGGTCGAAGCCAGGGAGGGCAGGGCGGCTCCCTGGACCCCCAAGGGCAAGGGTCTCACGGGCACCGTGCTTCCAAGACCCGCTCCTGAGGCACCGCCCGACAGTTCCCTGTGAGCGCCCGGGTCAGCCCAAGGACACGGGGACTCACTGGCCAGCAGCCTCGCGGGGACCTGGACATGGGGGGCCTGGGCGCGGGGCACCTGGAAGAGGGGGGGCTTTGCTGCGGGGGACAGGCACATGGGGGGTTCTCGGCGCGAGAGGACATGGACGTGGGGGGGCCTCGGCGCAGGGGTACCTGGACATGGGGGTGTCTCGGCGCAGGGGTACCTGGACATAGACGGGTCTCGGCGTGAGGGTCTCGGTGCGAGGGCCGGGTGCTGGTCGTGGCGCCGTTGAGGGGCGGACCCCGGACGCACGGGGCGGCCAGGCGCTTCTGGAGAACGGGGCACCATCCTCGCTCTGCGCGCCCTCCGCAGACCGGATCGCCTCTCCAGGCCGGAGCTCCGCCCACCTCAGGGCCGAGGTTGACGTCTGAGGCCCGGGTTTACATTTGGGTCTGGGTTTACGTCGGGGCCTCTGTGGGTCTGCTACCAGGTCTTGACGGTGCCAGCACAGCCCCCTCTGCTGGGCCTGGCTCGGGGCCGGCGGTCACGGCGGGGTCCGGGGGGCAGTAAGCAGCTGAGCAGGAGCTTCACAGGCCGTGGGGGCGCAGCAGGGGGCGGCCCGGAGCTGGGAGATCAGAGAGGCCTGGGGCCCAGAACATGAGCAGGCGACTGCAGTGCTCCCCGGGCCTCCCCCGCCTGCCCACGCCAGGAGGATCGTCTCTCTATAGACATTTACTGGGTGTGCAAAACTTACGTGTCTAACAAAATAGGAAACATTGTTTCTGAAACGTCAAAAGATGCTCAGACTCCCTTTAAATAACAAGTAAAAATTAAAACCCAGCTGTGAACTTTTCACCTGGTTGAGTGGTAAAGTTGATGCGTGGTGGATGCAGGGATGGGTAGACAAACAGATAAGGTAGACAGATGGATGGATGGGAGAATGACGCACGGACAGACAGCGCAGGAAACCTGACTGACGTATTGTCCGTGAAGGAGATAAATCAGTGGAAATCAATGGAGAGTAATTTTACAATAACCCCCAAAAATATTCCTGCGAATAACTGATCTGGCGGATTTTCCTCCTTCGCGTGTAATTTGCAGGTCTCCCACCTGTGGGAAATGAGGCATGTGCAGATTGTTGCAGCCTGGTTTGTACAAACACAAATTGGAGAAGACATAAATACCCATTAATGGAAGGCTTGTTAAATAAATTATGTGCGTCAGTAAAACAGAGTACCCAGTGGGGAGCATTTGAGCGAAAGAGGCAGCTGTATATATCCTTAAACAGAGAGACAACCAAGAAATATAGAGCAGAAATAAATTAGTGTGCGTCTGTGAGTCTGTGTGTTTGCAAATGAAAATAAACGTGAAATTAGTAAAATTTGTTACATCTGAGGAGGAACACTGGCTAGATAGGGACTAAGGGACACTCACCTTTCACTTTTTGTACTCTGTGCCTTTGCATATATTCATGTATTAACTATGCCACAAAATGAATATCAGATACGTAAACACACACCCAAATGAGTGACAGTAAAAGACTGTGCAGAGACGCTGCAGCCCTGAGCTCCAGCCTCCTCTCTGACTTTCTTCTGACAGCCTGGGACTTTAGCTCAGTTCCTTAGCCCTGGCGCATCCCTGTTCCTATCAGTTAAATGAAGAAGGGGCTTGCAAAGAGCATCTCCAGGTTCACCTGGTTTCCTTTTGCCTACCAGCTATTCACATCGTAAAATAAATGCAACAAGGGCCAGTGGTTTTTTCTGGGTTTGGAGTTTTGTTTTTCTAATTGGCACCACCCTCCACAGTCAACTTGCTCAGTGCCCAGTATGACACAGCAAAGGGATGCTTTGCACAAAATCCTCCTTTGCTTTGTTCATAATATAAATAACTTGCCATATAGGCACTGCCCTCGGTTTCTTCGGTCTTTTAAAGACAATAGTCCAATCAGAGTAGTCTCCGCATTATGTAATTTGTCCATCAAAATCTTGGGAGGGTTTGAAGTTCTGGCTTGATTTGTTTGCTGCTTCATGCATGTGTGCTATAATTGCACTCAAACTGACACCTTCAAATTGACACCTCTTTCTTTTTTTCATGATCTCACTGCCTTCGGTAACTTCTCAAAGTGTGTACACCCCAAAATAAAGTTCTGTTATTTTAAAAATGAATTCATTATACACAAATTGTTGCCAAGGAAAAAAACCACTTAGAGGAAATTGAGATGCACAGATTGGAATGAACTACTCTCATCATTTTCCAATTAGTTCTTGTCTGTGTGTGTTCATTCTTTAAGGCTTCACCTTTCTTTCTTCCCTTTTTGTGTATATCCGACAGTAACCTTCTTTCTCTGCCTCCTAGCAGCTTTCCAGAGGTATATGAGACATTATTTGGATAAGAGTCTGTTGGCCCCACTCTGAAATCTTCTGCTGAAAACACACCATCTTGTGTGTTAAATTTAAATCATAAAGTTTGGAATGGAGGAGATGAGTGGGGGTGGCCGTGGTTTGCCCACTAGGTGTATGGAAAATGAATTTTGAATGAGAAATTGGTGGGTACCAAAAGTAGACAAGAAGAGGATGACAGCAGTGATTTGTTGACTGAGGTAGGTCATGAAAACCTGGTGAGGCGTGGGAAGCAGGCATCCTGAGGTCATCTACAGTTGCATATTTGCCTCCAGGACAGAAAATACTTCTTCCATCCCAAAAACATGTTTTCTGATTCAAGAGATGCTTAAGTGACTCAAGCGTCCGAATCATTTCCAAAATGTTGTCATACATAATATAAATTTTTTGGATTTATTTTACAAGCCATGGGATTTTCACTCCATTGCCCATGCACCATAGATGCCAATAATAGAAGGAGTTGTCACTCATGAATCCCATAAAATGCCATCAAATTCACGATTTCACATGATCAGTCTCAGCACACATCTGTTTTTTCATACGTGACTTAAATAACCATTATTTGTGTGGATAATGATTTCAAATTTTCTAGTGAAGTTGAAATTCAGCGATAGCGCTATGAATGAATGAAGAATAGGGTTCTTAAGAGTCCCGTCATTCTCTTTTGACTGGGAAAAGATAATTTTCTGAGGAAATCTTGGTGACATGTCTCCTGCATCTCCAGCCCATTAGGGTAAACTAAGTGTGCTTTCACTCGTGCACAGCCTAGAAAAATGATGTGAAACCACTGCCACTACAAAATCACCTTTTGTCAGTCTTCTCCAGGATCTTTGAAAAAGCAAGCATCCCAGTTGTACCTGAATTTCAGGTACAAGAACACAAATGAGGCAGAGAATTCTAGTATGTTAGAGATAAAAGAAATTTCAGAGTTTGTTTCAATTGTTTTATTTCACAGATGAAAGAACTGAGATCAGTCGAAAATTTGTTAGGGACTTGCTAAGTATTTCACAACGAGTTATAGAATAACAATGGAAATCAATACATTTGACTAAATTTGAAAGAAATTAGAACTACATAGCAAGGAAACCAAATTAGCTCACTTAAAGTAAACCAGGATCACATTTTTGTCAAACATACAAAAACAAAAGTTCAGTATCTTTAACTCATAAATTGTACTTGGAGTAAGAAATATCATGCCAATATAAATATGGTTAAAGTATATAGACAATAAATTTTCAAAATAAGAAATAAGTATATAAAAAAGTTTATCATCACTAGTAATGAAGGTACTATTATTTTTAATATTTCATATTGGTAATGAGTTTTCATATTCCAGATATGCAAAACTGGTTCAACATTTGAAAATCAATCGCTATAATCCATCACATCAACAAATTAAAGAAAAATATCAAATGTTTATAGCAATAGATGCAGAAAAAGCATTTGACAAAATTCAACGCCCACTCACGGTAAAAATTCTTAGCAAACTAGTAAAAGAGGGGGATTTCCTCAGCTTGATAAAGACTATCTACAAAAAGCCTACAGCTAATGTCATACTTAATGGTGAGAAACTCAAAACTTTCCCAGGAGGATCAGGAAAAAGGCAGGGATGTCTCCTCCCACCGCTACTTTTCAAGGTCATGCTGGAAGTTCTAGCTAATGTGACAAGACAAGAAAAGGAAGGGAAAGATGCCACAAATCAGGAAGGAAGAAGTAAAACTGTCTTTGTTCAAAGATGATGTGTTTGTCTGTCTAGAAAACCCAAAAGAATTGACCAAAAAACTCCTGGAATGAATAACTTATTATAGCAAGGTTACAGGATACAAGTTTAATATGCAAAAGTAAATCACTTTCCTATACACCAGCCACAAATTAGTGGAATTTGAAATTAAAAACATAATAACATTAGCACCAAAAGAATGAAATAGGTATAAATCTAATTATATATATATATATAAGATTTATGTGAGTAAACTACAAAATATTGACTAAATAAATCAAAGAAGATAAATAAATGGAAAGATATTCCATGCTCATTTATAGGAAGACTTAATATTAGTCAGTTCTTCCCAACTTGATCAATAGAGTCAGTGCAATCCCAGTAAAAATCCCAGCAAGTTATTTTGTGAATATTGAAAAACCGATTCTCAAGTTTATATGGAGAAGCAAAAGACCCAGAATTCCCAACACGATACTGAAGGAGAAGAGCAAAGTCAGAGGACTGACACTACAGGACTTTGAGATTTGTTATCCATCCACAGTCATCAAAACAGCATGCCATTTCCGTCTCGAGATATGCAGCAACATGGATGAAGCTGGAGACATTGAGGAAGTGAAATGATCCAGTCCCAGAAGGACGTTTGTCCTGCATGATCTCACTTACGTATGGAATCTAGAATAGTCAAACTCATATAGAAACAGAGTAGAAAGGTGACAAAAACAACAACAGAGAGTTGAAATAGCAAACAGAGAGTTGGAAGGTGTTTTCTTACGCCTGGGGGAGGGGGAATGCAGAGCCCTTGTTCAATGGGTGTAAAGTTTCGGTTATGTAAGATGAATAGGTTGTAGAGATCTGCTGTGCAGCACAGCTCCTGCAGTCAACTTAAGTCCTGTCCACTTAAAAGTTTGTTCACAGGGTAGAACTCGTGTTAAGTGTTCCTATTACAAAAAAAGAGGGAGTAAGGGAGGAAACTTGTGGAGGCGATGGATACGTTTATTACCTTGATAGTGATAATGGTTTAACAGATGTATGCTGATGTACAGATGCATCACATTGTATACACTAAATATATACAGCTACATGTATATCAACTATACCTCAATAAAGCTTTTAAGAAAAAAAAAAGGCAGTGTGGTATTGGTGAAAGAATGGACTCAGAGATCAATGGAGCAAAATACAGAGTCCAGAAATAAACCTACATAAATAGTCAACTGATCTTTGACAAAGGAGCCAAGGCGATTCAACGGAGGAAGGATAATCTCTTCAACAAATGGTACGGGAACAACTGGACACCCACATCCAAAAGTTAATCTAGACACTGATCTCGCGTATTTTCACAAAAGTTACTCTAAATGGATCATAGACCCAAACGTAAACCACAAAACTATAAAACTCGTAAAGATAACAGAAGGGAACATCTAGGGGGCCTTAAGTTTGTTGATAACATTTTAGCTACAACACTGAAAGCACAATCTATGAAAAAAAATTGGTAGTTTGAATACAGTTAAAATTAAAAACTTTTCTGCAAAAAACTAAGATAATGAAAAGACAAGCCACAGACCAGGAGAAAATATTTCCAAAAGATATGTCCAATAAAGAACAGGTATCCAAAATATACAAAGAACACTTAAAACTCGATAATAAGAACACAAGCAACCCGTTTAAAAAATTGGCCAAAGATCTGAACAGACAACTCACCAAAGAAGATATACATATGGCAGATAAGCATAGGAAAAGCGACTCAACATCCTTTGTCATCAGGGACGTGCAAATTAATACAACAAGACACACCTATTAGAATAGACAAAATCCAAAACACTGATATCATCATCAGATGCTGGTGAGGATATGGAGCAACGAGAATTCCATTTCATGTCTGCTGGAAATGCGAAATGGTACAGGCTTTCTGGAAGACAGTTTGGCAGTTTTTTTTACAAAACTAATCATGCCCTTAGCATATGATCCTGCAGTCGTGCTTTCTGGTATTTAACCAAATGAGTTGAAAACTATGTTAACACAAAAACATGCACACAATATTTATAGCAACTTTATTCATAATTGCCCAAACTTGGAAACAACCAAGATGTCCTTTACTAGGTGAATGGATAAATAAACAGTGGTCCATCCAGACAGTGGAACATTATTCAGTGCTGAAAAGAAATGAGCTGTTAAGCCATGGAAAGACATGGAGAAACCTAAGATGAATATTACAAAGTGAAATAAGCCAATCTGAAAAGGTTATATGCTATATGATTAGAAATATGTGATATTCTGGAAAAGTCCAAACTAAGAAACAGTGAAAAGATCATTGATTGCTGGAGCTGGGGGGGTTGGGAGGGACGAATAGGTGCAGTACAGAAGCTTTTAGGGCAGTGAAAATACTCTGTATGATATTGTAACGGTGGATACACGTCACTATACATTTTTCCAAACCCACAGAATGTACACCACCAAGAGTGAACCCTAATGTCGACTGTGGATTCTGGTTGGTAATGTTTCCATGTAGGTTCCTTGGTTACAGCAAATGTCCCACTAGGGTGGGGGACATTGCTGAGGGGGCTAAAGGGAGGGCGTATATGGGAACACTGTGTGCTTTCCAGGTTCACTCTTGGTGGTGTACATTCTATGGGTTTGGAAAAGCGTTCTTCTGCGCTGCTCATCATCATCCTGACTCCGCCATTTTTGTTCGTGAGCCCGGACCTGTCCTTCAACATCTCAATAATATCTCCATCTGTGAGACATAACTTTCGTTGGTTTTTCTTACTTTATTAAAGTCAAGCCTTACTTCCTCTGGTTCGGGTTCCTCTGAGACAACACTTGATCCTTCTCTGGTTGTTTTTAGGTTATTTTTTTTAATCTCATCTGTTTGTTTTTTTGCCTTTCACTTTCTTCTCTCAGAGATTCCAGAAAGCTGATATTCTTTCTCAACCACTCTTTCTTCAGTTTAAAAAGTTTTGCTAAGATGTATAACATTCCTTTTGCAGTTAGTCTCAGATATTTAATTTAAAATGCATTACTCTAAATTTAATCTTGTATAAAAGTCCTTTAAATAAGTAACTACTTTTAATAAAAATAGAGTTCATATGTTTTACATTTATCTCAACTAGGCTATATGATTAAATCTTTAAATGAGAGCAATAGAACCAGAAAAACTGGAGCATAGGACCTTAAAGAGAATCACATTTTAACTGAGGGAACAGAGACCAGAAAATTGAAATAAATTTGTGCAGACACCCTCGGGTCGTAGCCTGACCGTTGATCTCCATCGTGCTCTGAGCCCTCCACCCGCCGAGGTGTTTGCTGTGATGCATGTAGACTGAAGCATCCGATCATAGATCTTAGACTCTGATTACCATGAGAGCTGCCTGAAGTACTTACAATATCCGATTTGATATTTTGACGTGTCATTTACAGGGAGCTGGAACAGGACAACAACCTCAGCTTTCCCTCACTATTTTCAGACTTTTTTCCCGTGTTCATTACGGGCAGTGAGTGAGGTCACCTCCGTGAATGAGTCCTGTGTATGTGTGGTGAACAAGGGGAACGCCGGATAAACCATAAGCAAATTGATGCCGCCGAGATTGAGAATCTCCGCAAAGAGAAAGCCAGCTATGGACTGGGAACACTGTGGGTTCTCACGATTCTAAGGCAGAGCTTACCAGAGGACAAAAGTCACACAGGCACTGTGTTTGGGGCCGTTTCGGGAAAGTCGTGAACTAACGGTGCAGATGTTGCTTTGTGAGCACATCCCTGCTCGTCTCTGCTCTGACGATGCGCTGCGCTGGGCGCTGTGATCCCGCCCTTCCACCCGAGCTTGATCAATGGCTCCGCAGCTGTTTAACTGATTGCACCTCAGGCAGCACAGAGATCATTGATTAATCCCCTCCTGGTAGGTTTGAAAGATGGAAAACCCCCTAAGGATTTCCGTTTGCTCTCCTTTGCAGAGATCAGAGACAAATAGTTCCTTCCTGTGTGATTCTTGTCTGTGTAAAGAGGATCTGGCCGAGAAAGTCCCTGGTGTAAACAGTATTGAAAAATTGTTCTAAAGGATTAAAGCGCCTCTAATGATCGGACCCCAGGAGTGAGCCTTCTTGCAGGCTGCATTGATGTCAACAGGCGTGGGCTGCTCACCCACGAAAAATAAATAATTAAGTAAAAACCGGGATGATCATAAAATCAGGCTTTGCTTCAATATTTTAATGTAAACGTAAAGAAATGGCAGGCTTAAGATACGAGGATACATACCCGATGTATCAGCTGAAATTAGAGATAAAATGCATAGTGTGTTTTTATGGGCTCGGTGGGCACGAGGAAGTAGGTAAATGGGACTGCTAAGAATAGAGAAAGCCGAAGGAAAGAGAGATCAAAATATAGGTACAATAAGTAATAACACTGAAACTTGAAAACACTTCCCAATCTATCACTTTAGGGCTTGTGGCAACAGGATTTGTTCCTGCTCCATCAGTAAGTAGTTCAGTGTCACTTCTTATTGCCCAAACAGGAGATCTGATTTGATTGTCATAATAATCTCTTTGGATTAGTGAATCGATAACCACTTAATCCCAGAAAGCTCTGCCTTTATTTCCAGGCCAAGGCTGGCACAGAAGGTTTGAGTCTTAAGCTGGGACTCTCTGGCAGCCCCTCTCATGCACTGACAACGTTGTGAAGATTACAAACAAATCTAAAGATTACAAACAAAACGCTGGCCAAGATGGCACCCATCCGTCCATCTGCTCTCCGGTTCCGGTAGACAGAAATCCGCATGCACCGCCCACCACCTCTGTGATGCCTGTTCTGTGATGAGTAGGACGCTCACCTGACTGTTAAGCTAGTTTTAGGATGGGAAAGGCAGAGTGGAGGAGGGTTTGTAGGAATAAGCTAAACCGAGGGTGCTTTCTGAATTCGCTGAACACTTTTACAGACATCTAGCTCACACAGAGCTGCTTAAACCACACCTGCAAATATTTTAAGGAGAAAATTACTTGTTGCCAGTCATCATTGGCTCCATTTGAAGAGGTACGTCACTATAAATATGTACACCATAAACCAGCGTATCTGAATATGTTTGTTCAGTTAAAAAAAAGACGATTGAAATGGGATCCTGTGGATTAAAGAGAAAGAAAGGACCTGTGAGCCTAACAAAGTATGAGAGTTTTTTTTCACTCCACAGGTTCCCATCTTCCATAACATGCTCATGTTTATTGTGAATCTGCGAAAGGATTGCATTCCACGTGTGTGTGCTGTAAGCGGTCTAATTGCTGCCTTCAGCTATTTCACGATTGTTGAGCTCTCACAGTGGGTTTATATCAGACGTCAGTTATCCAACAGGGCTTTAGTTGTGCTATTTTGTCACATATATTTTACAATATAGTTCAAAGGCGCTGAACGACACCTGAGTCTTTTCCACAAACTGCCATTGCCATTGTTTGCATCAGTGTGTCCTAAACCACATAGTTGGGGGGGGGGGTGTCATTTCTCTTTCTCATTTTCTCCATAGTTGCACCCAAATTGGATGAAACGTATTCTATGTGTTCTACTGACTTTTCTAACTGACCTGCCAAAATCATTAGCATTTATTTCTAATATGGAACGTCATACAGATTTCTATCAAAATGTCAGCGTGTATCTTCAAATTTCTAGAATACAGTCAGCTACGGATGGTTCTCTGTTGTGTTTTTGCCATTTAGCAATAGTTAATAAAATGTTACAAAGAATCAAGAAGCATGGTTTTTGTTCAAATCTGCCTGTGGTAGGGTTAACTAGGAAGATTTTGAGGTACCATTTTTTGATTTGACAAAAGCATTTTTTTCACTCAGTTCCATAAACTGTAGGAATAGCATCATTATTTTTTATCAGCTATTTTTATTGTCCTTCTGTTGTTTGTGTTTATCCTTTTTTTGAAGGGTGGTGAAGAAGACTGGCCCTGAGCTAACGTTTGTGCCAATCCTGCTCCACCCTGCACGTGGGTCGCCACCGTAGAGTAGCTTGATGAGCCGTGTGTAGGTCTGCACCCAGGATCTGAACCCAAAAACCATGGGGCCGCCAAAGTGGAGCACGAGGCCACCAGGCCAGCCCCTATTGTTCCTGTTTATCTTTTTAATCTCCTCATTATATATTATATATTATATATTATATATATATATATATATATTAGGAGGTTGATGAAAACTTTCCCCAGAAAGTAATTTCTTTACACTCAGACCCATATCCATTGTGTTTCCTATAACTGAAAAAAAAAAAAAATTCAGTGAGAAAGTGAGAAAATAGCCTTTTCCCCTGTCTCAGGGTCCCTCCAAGTGTTCAAGCAGCTGCCCACTGAGCAGCATTCATACTGTACGCTTCAAAATACTGTTATTCTCTCTTAGTGTGCTCTTTCTGTTTGCATAATTATAACAATTCCTTTCTTTCCTGTACCCCCTACCCCCGTTCCAAATACGTGAAGTCAGGAGAAAAGGAGGAGAGAAGCGGAGAGGAAATCACAAAATTCAGCTTGAAAAGTTTCCCTTTCGACTGCCTATTGCTTCAGCTGAACGTTCATTCCCCCATGCACGTGGCTAGCTGCGTGACCTCCCTTGTCCTTACTCTTGTCCTCCAACATTAATTGGTTTGCACCTTGTGACTGGCTCCTGTTGCCCCAGATCCCCGGAGTTAATCATGTCAGGAGGGAACCCGTGCTAGCACGGGGTCTTCCTATTACAGCACTAATTGTACAATTAGGCTAAGGTTAGGTGGGTGCAGGGGTGCCCATGCAATCTCTTGCAGGAGAGGGAGCATAAATCTAAGCTGGGGCAAGACTTCTCTCCAGCAACTGCATGGAGGGCATTAGCTACGGCAAATTGCAATGAAAATTTGACTTGCATTGCATGTCTGTCTACAATCTCTGAATCTAGTGAGGAAGATATTGCTAAAGGAGAATACTTGCTAAGCGCCAGGCATGGGAATTAAACAAAATATAAAATTCCAAGGAAAAGGTATGGGCCAGATGGCATTATAACCTAGTCTTGAATTATTACATGCCAAGGTGGTAAATCAGGTAGGACAAAGAGGTCCCAGGTTTCTCCAAAACTTATAAAATATACACATGGATGTTTCAGAAGGCCCTTGAAAATGTAAAAAACATTTATTTTCATCTTTTTAACTTTACTCTTTAGCGTATATGTACTGGTATCTCATAATTTTAATTTGCAATTTTCTGATGATTAATGATGCCGAACACTTTTTATTTGCTTATTGCCTAATTATATGTCTGTTTTTGTGATATATCTGTTCGTGTCTTTTCTCCAACTTTTAGGGAGTGGTTATGTTTTTATTTCTGATTAGTAGTATTTCCTTATATATAATGGATAACAGCCCTTTGACAGTTATATGTATTGTGAATATCTGTGGTTTGCAATTGTGTTTCTTACAGTTTCTTTTGATGAGCAGAAATGTTTAATTTTGATGAAGTTGATCTTTTCTGCTTGTAATTGCCTCATGATTTTGTTATCTGCCCTGTTTATTAAAAATAAAAAAAAGCATGCCAATCTATAAGTGGTAAAGATATTTTCCAGTCTTCTCTTCTGGGAAGATTTATAGTTTGAGGTCTACATTTCAGTCGAAATTACTTATTCTCTATGTGGCAGAGGTCAAAGTTTATTTTTTTCTAGTTCAATATCCTGTTGTTTCAGTAACAGTTTCTTATAGGGACTTACCATTAGCTATTGAACTGTTTTGGAGACTTTGTTGTAAATCAAATGACCAAATAAGCATAGGTACGTTTTTGGACTCCATATTTATTCCATTGGTCTAATTTTCTATCTGTATAGTATGTGCCCTCCCATTCTATGATTTTTATTTAAACTTGCCTTAGCTATCCTAGGTGCTTTGAATTTCCCTATAAATTTCAGAATCAGTTTATCAACTTATGCAAAACAAAGCATACTGAAATTTTGACTTAGATTGCATTGAACATATAGATTAATTGATGGAAAATGACATCTTAACAGTGCTGAGTCTTCCAGTTCATGAACATGGTATAACTGTTCAATCTTTAGGGTCTTTTTAGTTTTTCTTCAGCAATATTTTGTAGATTTTTTTTAGTGTAATATGCTTGAGCTTTTATTAAAGAGTTTCCCTTAGGTATTTGGTGGTTTTGCTACTATTGTAAATGCTATTTTTATTGGCATTTTCTCATTGTTTATAGCTAATACTAAGAAATACAATTCATCTTTGCACAGTGACCCTGTGTCCTGAAACTTTGCTAAATTCACTTATTACATCTAGTAATTTGCGATTTTTTTTTTGGATTGTCTTGTGTATAGAGTTGGGCAATGTGCTAATAAAGTTACTTCTTCCTTTCTAATCTTTATAAATATCATTCCTTATTTTGGTGTATTGGGTTGCCTAGAAACTTCTTTCCACTGCTGAATTAAAGTAGTGAGAACTGATATCCACGTCCTGTAACATAACTTATGAGAAATGTAACTCTACCTGATGTTAGCTGTAGGTAACTCATAGGTGTCATTTATCAGGTTGAGGGAATACTCTTCTATTTCTAGTTTGTTGAGAAGTTTTATGGTGAATGAGTTTTGATTTTCTCAAATGCCTTTTATGTAACTATTGAGAAAATCATGTAGATCTTCTTTGAGTCTGTTAATATGTAGATTACCTTTAGTGATTTTTCAAGTGTTAAAATTGCATTCCTCAGGTAAACTTGCTCACGTGTACAATCATTTTTATATGTTGCTGGATTTGATGATCTAATTCCTCTTAAGGATTTTTATGTCTATATTCATGAAAACACTGGCATCTAGTTCTCTTGTTGCATATATATATGTGATTTTTAGTGTCAGGGTACTGCTGGCATCATTAGATAGATTTAATAATATTCCAAAATGTGTTTTTGGAAAAGATTGTGTAAAATGGTATATTTTCTTATCTATTTGATAAAATCTATCAGTAAAGCCACTGGGACTGGAACATTCTTTATAGAAAGGTTTTAATGATGAATTAGATTTATTTAAGAGATATAGAGCGATTCAAATTACTTTTTTGAGTAATCTTCTGCAGTTCACTTTTCTGTCCAAGCAGACAATCTCCACCTACCATTGCTTAGACTATTTATATCTGATGTCATTTTCAAATACATAGCTGGATTTAAATCTTCTATATTGCTCTGTATTTTCTATTTGTCTCATTTGATCATTGTTCATTTTTCCCTGCCTGTGTTTGAGTTAGCTGAGGGTTTTTAGGATTTAATCTTGCCTCCATGAATGACTTAACAGCTATACCTCCTTACATTTTAGTGGTAGGTCTTGAGTTTCCAGCGTACAGCTTTAACATCTCAGATGACCTTCACATATAGCATAGGAACACTTCAACTGTACACTGCCATTTTCTCACTCCTGTCTTTCTGCTATTGCTGCTGTACAATTTAAATCCAGATATGTTATAAATTCAACAATGCATTGCTGTTATGTTTTCATTAAACAGTCAATGATAATTTAAAAAGATGAAAAACTTAGGAAAAATGTCTTTTATATGTCTGCCTATATTTACAATTTCTGGTGCTCTTCATTTCTTTCTTTTGATACAAGTTTCCATGTGGTATAATTTTCCTTCTGCATGAATAACTTATTTTAGCATTTCTTGTAGTGCAGGGCTGCTGACAGTGTTTTCTCTCAGCTTCTGTTTTTCTGACAAAGTTTTTATTTCTATTCATTTTTCTATAAGCTTTATTGGGTTATAATATACTTATAATAAAATTCTTCAATTTAAAGTTTACGATTTGATGAGTTTTGACAACATATCCAGCTGTGTAACCACCAACCCAATCATAGTATAGAACATTTTAGTCACCCCCAAATTTCCACCCTACTCCTTTGCAGTTAATCTCTCCCATCCAGCCAGACCCTAAGCAAACATTTATCTGATTTTTTTATCATCATAATTCTATACAGTACAAAATTTCATATACATAAAATCATACAATACATAATCTTTTAATTCTGACTCTTTCATTTAGCATAATACTTTTGAAATCCTTCCAGGTTGTTAAATGTATTAGTGTTTTGTTTCTTTTTTCCTGAATAGTATTCTTTTCTATGGATGTAACTACAATTTATTTTTCCATTTACCAGTTTGAGGCATGTTGGATTTCCTCACAAATTATGGCTTTATGAATGAATCTGTCATGAACACTCAAATACAAGTCTTTTGTCAATAATGTTTTGATTTATATTGTTTTCATTAACTAATAAATGAATCGTATAGTAAACGTATGTATAACTTTAAAAGAAATTGCCAAATTTTATTCCAAAGTGGCTGGACTACTTTGCATTCCAGGTCACCATTTATAAGATTTCCAGTGATTCCACGTACTCCCTGAGATTTAGTGTTGTTTTCTGATTGGTGACAATTGTACAGTGTACCGAATATTATCTATAGTGATTTCAATTGAAATTTCACAAATCACTAGTGATCTTGAGCGTTTTCTCCATGTACTTGTTTGTCATCAGTATATTTTATTTTCTGAAGCATCTATTGAAATTTTTGCCCATTTAGAACATCATATTGTACCCCTTCTCGTTATTGAATTGAAAATATTCTTTACAAATTCCAGATACAAGTTGTTAACCAGATCAATCTTTCGAAAGTATTATCTCCCATATTGTGCCTTGTAATTTCTTTTCTTAAAAGTGACTTCTGAAGAGCATTTTTTATTTACTTTTATTTAAGTTTTGTTGAGGTTGAACTTATTTCACTTTCCTTTTGTGGTGGTTGTTTGTTATGTCAAACCAAAATCTCGTTTTCTCCTATCCAAGGCCATGGAGATTTTTCTCCTATGTGTCATTCTTGAAGTTTTATTAATTTAGTTCTTACATGTAAACCTGTGATCCATTTTAAATTATTTTTATGATATGAAGTAAAAATATGTAATTTTTTCAGGATGATTTCTTCGAGATAATTCTTTCTCCACGGAACTATAATGGCACTTTTGTTGATTATCAACTGACCATAGGTGTTTGAGTCTATTTCTGGATTCCCTGTTCTGTTTCTTTAATATATATGTCCATCTTTATACAAAAACTATAGTGTCTTTATTAATGGACTTTCATATTATGTCTATACATTAGTTAATATAAATTGTTTAACTTTGGTCTTCTGCTTAAAACTTTTTTACTATTTCTAGGTCCTTTGCATTATCACACAAATTTTAGAATTAGCTTTTAAATTTCTAAATAAAAGGCCTGCTGGAATTTTAATTGGAGTTACATTCAATATAATTATTTGTGGAGAACTAACATATTAACAGTGAGTATCCTGTTCCGTGAATATGGCGTATCTCTAAATACATTTGAATCTTGAATTTCTCTTCACAACTTTTGATGTTTTCAGGATACACACACTGATCAAATTTTGGTAGAATTATCCCTGATTATTTCATGTGTTAAATGTTTTTGTAAATGCTTTTGCTTGCTGAATTTCAACTTCGGTTTTTTCAGAACAAATGCATTGGAATATAACTCATTTCTGATGTTGATCTTGTAACCTATGACATTGCCAAGCTTGATTGTTGGCTCTTAATTATTGTTATTGGTAGGATCTTGGGGATTTTCTGTTGAGAAGATCATGTCATCTGTGAATTAAATCAAGCTTATTCCTTTTTATTTTTTTTTTCCTGCTTTATTGTGCTTTCTAAAGCACCCAGTGCAACACTGAATGAATTGGTGAGAGTGGACATGTTTGTCATTTTCTTGTTCAAAGGGGAGATCTTCAGACCTTCACCGCTAAGTATGATAGAGCTGTAGGTATTTGAGGCCAGCATGGTTCATTAGTTATAGCAAATGTCCCGCTTTGGTGGGGGATGTTGATGATGGAGAGGCTGCATGTGTGTGGGGATCAGGGGCATATGGGAAATTCCTGTACCCTCCCCTCAATTTTGCTGTGCAACCAAAAACCGCTCTAAAAAATAATGTCTATTAAAATCATTGAGTCTACATTTATGAAGGATAACGCTCTGTGATTTCATTTTCTTCTAATGTCTTTCTATGGTTTAATGTCAGGTAAAGGCTGGCATTGTAAAATGA
Organism: Equus asinus; assembly: GCF_041296235.1. Lineage (NCBI taxonomy): Eukaryota > Metazoa > Chordata > Mammalia > Perissodactyla > Equidae > Equus > Equus asinus. Next base: position 44,474,668 of record NC_091818.1, read on the forward strand.
AGAGTTTGTGTAGAATCGATATTATTTCTTTCTGTATGTTTGATAGAATTCACCACTGAAACTGTAGGCCAAGGTTTACTCATGGGGAATATTTTAACTAAAAGTTTAATTTTTTAATCAATATAGTTATTTATACTTTTCTTCAATGATCTTTGGTAATTTGTGTCATCTAAGGAATTTGTATTTTGTGTGTTGGTATAGAGTTGTTCTTCATTTTTATTCTCTCCTTACCCATGGCATCTGATGTCCTGCTCTCATTCCCAATATTAGTAATTTGTTTATTCTTCTCTCCTTAGTTTATTAGTCATTGTAGATTCAGATACCAGTTCCGCCCACCATTTTGAAGAACCAGCTTTTGGATTCTGTTACCTTGTTCTTGTTCTTCTGAGTCCGCTTGAGCTGATTTCTGTTCTCTCTATTGTTTCCTTCCTCGTACTTGTCTCACATCTACTTTGCTCTCCTTGGTCTAGTTTATCAAGGTACAGTTTTGTCTTTGACTTCAATACTTTCCTCTTCTCTAATATAAACATTTTTTGCTGCAAATTGCCCTCTAAGCACCACTTTACCAAAGTGTCACGAATTCCGGTGGCTGTCTTTACTTTTAGTCAGTTACACAAGGCTCTGTTTTGTGCCCTCCACACAGCTGCTCCTGGCAGTGGGACGGCGGTGCCCGCCTGGGCCACACTGCTGTGCGTTCTCTCTGCTAGGGCGATTCTTGCGCTTCATCTTGATGTCCAGAGTTTTAATGAGCTGTCGGGTTTTCTCCGCTGTGACTGGGCTAACACTCCAACAGGCCCTATCCCAACCTCACCTCCAGTATCAGCTCCATTCCTCACCTCAGAGCAGCCCCTTTCTCTGATGATTTGCTGCCTCTCACCCTGAGAGTCAGAAGCCCAGTCCACACCCCAGAACTCTGTGTCCTGCTCTGTGCAGCTCCTTATTCTCCAGGGCCATGCCCCGTGGAGTCAAGCTCTTCACTTGCCCCAAACTCTGAGCTGTACCTCTCAGCTCAGCAGGATCACAGCACTCTGCTTGGGCTGAAGATTTTGTCCCTTGGTAGGAAATTGTCCCCAGACCGAGGACCAGCGTGACTGTGGCCCTCACCCCATGAGCTTCCCTTTTCTAAAACAAACGCCATCAAGTGGATGGCAGTCTTGGACTGCCTTTGCCCAAAGCCTGGTAACAACAGCCTCCTACATTTTGTCCAGTGTCATGGTTGTCAAGAGTGGGAGGAGCTAGCCTTGTGCCAGTCACTCCATCACAGCTGGAAGCAAAGTTGCATACCTTTAAATTTCAGGGATCTTTCATAAGAGAGATGCTATTTTCTCCCAGCAAGTGTGATGTTTCTGCCTTGTGGTTAAAAAAATAACAAAAAACAAAAATGCAACCAGCACATCAGCCCCTTACAGTGTAGCTTTCACAGCTCATGTGGAGACGGGTCGCAGGAACATCTGCTGCTGGGAGCACTCTGGCAGAGCACTGACAGCTCAAGAAACCGTGCCAGTGCCAGTCTCGGAAAGCCTGTGAACGCTTCAAATTACACCCTTCAGGGATCTCTCCAGCTAGGACCATCAGCGGTATATAGTGCCCTGTTTCCAAAATGATAGTAATAACTGCAGAATGATAGCCATCAGTGGAGAAGTGACGAGAGGGCACAACGCCAGGCGATGAACAGTGTGTCCCTCTGAAAGGGAACATTGCTCAGCCTGTCCGGTTCTCATTGTCAACACCCTGCTCAGCGATTTCACCATCTAAGTGTTTGCAGAATCTGGGAGTAAGAGCTTTAAAAAAAAAGCTGGGTCATCCATACCCGGTCCTACGTATAGTTATACCAACATACTAACAAATATTACAATAAACTGCACATTCTACTTAAACATATAGCTTTTTGCCATGTAGATAAGGATAAAGAAACATTATAACTTTCAATAACAATTGGAACAGAATTAGAGTAAATCCTTGTTTTTTATACATGCCAGGCCTAATCTTATGAATGAAACAATGAATACAGAGTCATATGGGAATTCTGCCCAAGAGGCACTAATACACACATTTTTTCAATTCTCTATCTTGAAGATCATACACTTCAGTGGCATCTTCACCCAAACGAGTTCTAGATACAAAGAGAAGAGGCGGTATTTGTCACCACATTAAAAATTAAAAACAACATACATTTATTTTTGACCAAAGGGAATTAAATTAATTAAAGAAATAGTCTTCAACATGGAAATCTCAAAGTAATCCAGAGTATTTTACTCTAACCTTCCATCATTGACACAGAACATATTTTGCTCGTGGCATTATGGTAGCATTCACCTGCCCCATGACCTCTCTCACATATTTTCTCACTGGCTGGCTGTCAGCTGGGATGGTGGAAGGGTGGGTACCTCGAGTGGTGGTGGGAGGGAGGGATCCACTCATGGGTTTTTCGTCATTAATCACACTAGCCTGGTGGCAGCATTCCATGAACAGCAAAGAAGGGCAGGTCCCACCATGAAAGCACTTTTCAAGACTGTTTGCATCAATTGTGCTGTTGTCCTATTGGCCAAAGCAAGCTCCGTGGCCAAGACCTGACTTGGTATGAATCACACCTGGTGAGACATGACCCAAGTGAGACCATTACTACAACAATCAATTACAATCTACTCTCTGGCCCCGGTGATCCACATGCCCCTATTGTAAAGATCACTTGCCCTGATGACTTCTCCTACCATGGCATCAGGCTTCAGGTCCTGGCTTTCTTTACCAGCATTATGCCCACATGCAGCTCCCTGAATGCAACCCCTCTTGATTCAGAGACCTAGGATTTAAAAGATTAGTTACCTGTTCTTCACACACTCTGGAAAAAATGGGGTAAGGGGACAGGATTCTTGCAACAGACACTCCCACTTAAGTAGAGGAAGAAGGGAGACACGTTGTAATTCCTGGTCCACAATAACTCTGAAATCTTGCCAAGGCATCATTACCACATTCCCCCTAGCAGGGCTGGCAGCATCCCTAGTTTGGCCTGGCTCTGCTTCCTGGAGGTGAGTTTGAAGTCCATCATTTTTAAGGAAGCTCAGGCTTGGTGTTCCTTTCTGCTCTTGGGAGGGGCTCCTTTGTCTCTCAATTTCTCTGGTCCTTGGTTTCACCCATTGGACTCCTGTATCCATTCTCCAAGACAGCCTTCTTTTCCCACAAGAAATGTCTGGGTTTGCAGATAATCACCTTTCTCAACTCACTTCCTACCCACAGAAAACTGAGAGCCTAGAGGCCTCTCTGCTGCAGTTTCATCAACCTTGGTCCCGTCTAGTCCAAGCTGGTGTCACATTTTCATCACGACTCTCTTAAAGTTGTGAGGGCTTTTTGTATATCTCAAGTTAGTCCCCTCCAGTCAACCAAAGTCATACCTTCAATGACCTGTCAGACATGTCTCTCTCTTGGTGTATTCTTAAAGCTGTTTTGTGAATGAGTTTCTTTGAGGAAACTTGGAAGCCCTTATACAGCTGACTGGGTCTGCTAAGTGTCACCTTCTTCATTTCAGAAGTCTAAAAAAGGGTCACATGCTCACACTTGGTTGAGATTTATCTCTAGGCCTCATTCACTGTGAGAATCCTTTACCAGCTGTGGAGGCTGGGAATGAGAAATTGCCTTATTTTCCAAACCAGTAAACCCTGCCTACTCTGTGGTCCCTTAAAATCCACGTGCAAACTTAATAACGTTTCATTTAATCCATCTCACTCTTCCTGTATCTTAGCATAGATAGCTGAACAAAGCCAACATCCACCACTACCATTCTGCCTGGACATCACCTTGACAAGGTCCACAAGTTCATCTGGTGCATTTTCCATCATCCAGGTCTCCAGAGGAGGCATTTCCCAGCTGTTTTCCCCTCTACATAACACATGCCACCATTTCTGCAGCTTTATATAGAACTTTTTTAACCAGTCTTGTCCCAAAGCCACTGTTGCATGGTTTAGGTTTTTGCTGTTGCTGTTTGTGCATCCTACTCCCAGGTGTCTATTGCTCTAGTTCACTTTTGCTGCATCACAAACCACATTAAAACTTAGTGGTTTAGAACAACTGTGAGTTCCATTTGGTTTGAGCTCAGCTGGACACTGTTTCTCAGTGACAATCATTAATGTGTCTGTGGGCAACCTGGAAGTCAGCTAGGCCTAGTTGGCTGAGGGAAATTTTACCTGCAGTGGCTACCTCTGCTCCACGTGGCATCTCATTCAACAGCAGAGCAGACAGTCTTTTCCACATGGTGGCAGAGGTCTGAGGAAACACTGCCTCGCCTCTTGAGTGCTGGATGAGAACTCAAGAGAACAACACCACATTCGATGGTCCAGACAGTCAAAGCTCAATCCAGATTCGTGGGGTGGAGAAAAAGACCCCACCTCTTGATAGCAAAAGTTGCAAAGTGTTTGTCCACTTTGGTAACTGAATCCAAGGCTTGATTTTGATGGGATATATAGGAGTAAGAAAAAAAGATGTGACAGAAATGAGAGAATTGCTCTGTAATCATGAGTTTGAATCCCTTATGGAAACATTTTGAACAGTCACCATCATATCTTTCTGCAGCTTTCTTAGCACTGAGCTTTCCTCTGTTCCTCCTTCTTACTCCTCTTCTCCTACTCACAAGAACACAGGTGGTGAAAATCTTGAAGAACTGATATGGTCGAGGTGTAGGACGAGAATAGAAATTTTAAGCAACTTGTTTCTCCACCTGAAACCATAGGAAAGTCTCCACTTTGCCGTCTAGAGAGGATTATCATGACTTAGGGCACGGATGCGTTTATTTAAACACGACACCTGTCCAAACAATGGAATACTTTGAAATGTCATAAAAATCACAGTGACAAGTATGCTTCCGTTGAAAATCAAAACATGAATTCCAAGCTTGAACAAATTCCTGTCTGATGCATGTGTTTTTCCCCAAAGTCAACTTCTGTAAGATAACAAAAGTGGATATGCTCACCTCTGTTTGAATGAAGTGATTAAAGATCTGTTGCCTAGTAACAGAGTTAATACGTTGAATGCTTGTTTCTGAGAAGTTCACATCTGGATATATTTTTATGAGATACTCTGAATTGGGTAAAAAATATTAATTTGATACTAAACTGGTTTTATTTCTCATGGCTGTCAAAATTATGGTAACAAATGCTACATATTAGCTCAAAAATAATAATTGTCTTTGGGACACACAAAGCTTTTGGGCAGGTTTTGAGCAAATCCCAGCAGAAAACGTGTCCCTTAGAACAGCCGTGGATGGATTTGAATCTGCTGCATGCTTCATTTCCCCTTGTCCATCTTCCAAATGTTAAACTTCTTTGTATCTTTTTTCCTACTTCTACACTGACTTTTGCTCCAGTTCAGGCTTCTTGGGCAAAAATGATGTTTGACTCTGAGCACACGTCTGCTCTGCTGCTCACGTTGTTAAGTGCAACGAAACTCCATCATTGTTGACAATGGCGAGAGGCGTGTTCTCCAAGAAGTTCTCTGTTTTCTCCTTCAAACTATTCTCTTATTTGCAGTCCTGGTAATACAATTTTTGTGACTGATCAGGTAGCAAAGTGGTATAGCTCTTAAATATGCAACGCTTTAAAACTGGACAGCTCAAACCATAAAAATACAATGTGGCAATACGCTTATTCTTTACACTTACAGCACTAAAGGTGCACCGCTTTAAAGACATAAAAAGGAAAAAGTTGTAGCATGATTATATTAAATGTGACAGAAAATAAAAAGGAAAACTTCTCTGAGTAAATTTTCATGAATAATTTTTGCTGAATCTTTAGCTTATTAACTCGTGTGATTTCAGGCAGCAAACCTCCGTGTTTGAATATCAAGCTAAGGCTTGTGTGTGTCCTACAGTGCTACCAAGAACACCAGATTGACTCAATTGATGACAATAAAATAGAGAAGAATAAATGAAATGATTTAAACCCCATATTTTAAAAATCTTAAAATAATTTAATCAAAATATTTTAGGAAAATAAAATTAAAATATTCAAATGAAATAATTTAATAAAAATGTAAATAAATGAAAATAAAATATTTAATAAAATAAAGTAAAATTTTAATTGAAGATATTTATCCTGGCATTGGCGTATTTTCTATCCCCACACAGCGCTCCTGAATCAATTCAGCAAAGCCTGTGTTCTGAGCCCCGAACCTGACCCCAGGAGCCATTATGGCATTCCCCTGGATTACTCTGTACACCTCTACCATCTGCCTTTGATCATCAACCTTCCGAGATAGTTGGTCGTGCTTTAAGAGACAGAACTGAGTGCATCTCTCTGGCCCTGACAGGTCCTACATCATGATCTTGTTTCACTACCGCCATCTCACTAGGTCCAGCATAAAGGACCATGATAATTCACATCAATGGGTCATTAAAGTCAGACTGTACACAAATTACTTCCATTAAAAGTAAATGTTAGTACAATATTCTTTTAAATCTATTAAAAATAGTTTTACAAAAGGTTATTGTTGTTATCAGTAGCCTTTTATTTTCAAAATAGATTATTTATTTTCTTTGTAAAGGACACTAGAGTTTCAGATGTTTACTTGACAGTCAAATGTCCAGATCTTACTTGTATAGAGGAAATTCAGAATCCCAGTCAATATAACAGAATTCTGTGACTTCCAGCAACGAAAATGTGTGTGTTTCTTAGACAATCAATTTCACTTGATCATCTTATTTCATTAAAAGCTCCTCCTGCATGTACTTCAAGCATTTTCTTCAGGAAAAAAAAAAAATGCACCAAAGAGGGATAATCAATCAATGTCACTATAATTCATATGAGTGGTCAGAAATGAATGACCCATTACAAAAGCCCAAATAACTCTGCAGTGATCAAATTTACAATAATTGTATAGAATTCATTGAGAGAATGTGAAATTTTTTTTTAAAGATTTTATTTTTTTTCCTTTTTCTTCCCCAAAGCCCCCTGGTACATAGTTGTATATTCTTCGTTGTGGGTCCTTCTAGTTGTGGCATGTGGGACGCTGCCTCAGTGTGGTTTGATGAGCAGTGCCATGTCCGCGCCCAGGATTCGAACCAACGAAACACTGGGCCGCCTGCGGTGGAGCGTGAGAACTTAACCACTCAGCCATGGGGCCAGCCCCAGAGAGAATGTGAAATTTTTAAAAATGCTTTCAGTTTATGAGCCTCACATTTGCCTCTTTGCAAGCTGTCTCAGTCCATTTGGGCTGATATCAGAGAATACTGTAGCCGGGGTGGACTAAACAGCAGAAATTTATTTCTCACAGTTCTGGAGGCTGGAAGTCAAGCTCAGGGTGCCAGCATGGTTGGGTTCTGGAGAGCTCTTTTCCGGTTTGCAGACAATCGCTTTCTTGCTGTGTCCTCACGTGGCAGAGAGAGACTGAGAGAGCTCTCTGGTGTCTCTTCGTTTGTAAGGATACTAATACCACCATGGGGGCTCCACCCTCACGTCCTTGTCTAAATCTAATTACCTCCCAGAGACCCTCATCTTCAAATACTATTACACGACAGAGTAGGGCTTCACAATTTGAATTTGGTAGTGCGGGGTAAAATTCAGTTCATTGCACAAGTTAAAAAAGAAAAATAGGCAATTCAATATGGTCAGGATGCCAGTTCTTCCAAAGTTGATCTATAGATTCAGTGCAATCCCAAACAAAACCCCAAGTGATTTTATGGATATTGACAAATGGATTCTAAAGTTTCTATAAAGAGGAAAAGACCCGTATAGCCAACACAATGTCAAAGTGAGAGGACCGACACTACCTGACTTCAAGACTTACCATAAAGCTAGAGTAATTAAGACAGTGTAGTATTGGCAAGAGAATAGACAAACAGATCAGTGGAAGAGAATAGAGAGCCTAGAAACAGACCAACATAAATATAGTCAACTGGTCTTTGACAGGGGAGCAAAGGCAATTCAATGGAACAAAGACAGTCTCTTTGACAAGTGGTGCCAGAACAACTGGATATCTGCATGCACAAAAATGAATCTAGACACTGACCTTACATTTTTTTCAAAGATAGACTCAAAATGGATCATAGATTTATTTATTGTAAAGCATAAAACCATAAAGCTGCTAGAAAATAACAAAGGAGAAAGCCCAGATGACGTTGGGTGTGGTGATGACTTTGTAGATACAACATTGAAAGTATAATCCATGAAATAAATATTTGATAAGGTGGAATTTATTAAAATAAAAATCCCCTACTTTGCAAAAGACCCTATTAGGTGAAGGAAGAGACAAACCACAGACTGTGAAAAAATATTTGCAAAGAACATATTTGATAAAGGACGGGTATCAGAAATACACAAAAACCTCAAAATTCAACAATAAGAAAACACTGGGCAAAAGAGCTGAACAGACGCATCATCAAAGATATGTAGAAGGCAAATAAACATGTGAAAAGACACTCACATGTCATTAGAGAATGCAAGCTAAATCAATAATGAGATACCACCACACGCCTATCAGAATGGTAAAATCCAAAACAGAGACAACACCAAATGCTGGCGAGGACGTGGAGCAACAGGAACTTCCATTCAGTGCTGGTGGGAATGCAAAATGGTGCAGACACTTTGGAAGACAGTTTTTCAGTTTTTTACAAAAGTCTTAAAAAGAGTTTTCTTATAAAACTCTTACTATATGAACCTGCAATCATGGCCCTTGGTATTTACCCATTGACTTGAAAACATAGCTGCACAGAATTCTGCACATAGAAATTTATAGCAGCTTTATTCATAACTGCCAAAACTTGGAGGCAGCCAAGATGCCCTTCAGTAGGTGAGTGAATAGATAAACTATGGTCCATCCAGACAGTGGGATATTAATCAGCCATGAAAACACATGGAGGGACCTTAAACGCATATTACTAAGTGAAAGGAGTGGTCTGAAAAGGTTCCATCCTGTATGATTCCAGCCATATGACATTCTGGCAAAGGCAAAACTATGGAAACAATAAAATATCAGTGGTTGTCAGGGGTTGGAGAGGGCGGGATGACCAGGAGGAGCACAGAGGATTTTTAGGGCAGTGAAACTATTCTGTATGATACTGTAATGGTGGATCCATGTCATAATCCACTTGTCCAAACTCATAGAATATACAACACCAAAAATGAGCCCTAATGGAAACTGTGGACTTTAATTAATAATATTGTGTTAATATTGGCTGATCAAATGTACTACAGCAACGACAGATAATAATAATAGGGGAAACTCAGAGTGTCGTGAAGGGTTATATGGTAACTTTGTATTTTCCTCTCAATTTTTCTGAAAACCTAAAACTCAAAAAAAAAAAAGTCTATTAATTAAAAAAGTTTTTTTAAAAAAGGGAAAACATTGATTCTTCAGTTGAACAATTCTGCCTCCCAGCTCTGTGGTTTCCAACCTGCCAAGCGATCTCTGCCAGGCCCCCTCCCTCGAGGGAACCCCGATGATCAGGAGGAGGATCTGACAGCAGGTGCAGGTCAGGCAGGGCTGAGGTCCAGCTTCCTGCAGCTCCTGGGATCTCAGCAGAGAGGCGACTTCGTGGCACCCACAGTACTTTCTCCTTCATCCACTGCCTCAGCAGAAAACCTCCAGCTCTGCAGCGTCTGGTTCAGTGGGTGGTCCAGTCTCTCACACTCAGGACGCCCCTGAAACTCACTTTGGTCGGAATCGTATTTGTGCTGGGTCCCGTGATTATTCTCTTGGATATTCTCTATTATCTCTTCTTCATCGAGTTCAATTCATACCAAGCTTTAGTCAAACCTAAGGAAAGAGTCGATGGCTTCCCATTGTCCTTCAGCTCCATGAGCACAGAGCCTCTGCTCCCCACCTGCTGCCTGGGATGTGCCCGATGCGCCCTGCCCTTCCGGCAATGATGGAGCACCAGCTAATTAAACGTGCCTGCCCTGATCTTATTGTCCAGTCTTAGTGCTTCAGTCTTCCTGGGTAGTGGGACCTGTTGGACTGGTTATAATGCTTGCTTTTTAACATGCTAAAAATGTCCTGGTGGTGGAAAGGGGTTCAGACAGATCCATGGCAGTCAGGAGAGGGGTCATCTGGATTGTCAAAGTTTTATGGACACCTCTCAAACCAGACCCTGTAATCGTCCCTTCTTCATCCCTGTGTTACTTCAGTTCCATAAATTGGGCCTGAACAGAGGTGAAGGAAAGAGAACAAACCCAGTGACTCTTCATTGTCTGCAAAAAAGTCCACCTGAAGCATCCATCTAGATGTCGTGCTGGTCAGACATGGCCGCTTAAGCGCCTGACGGATCACCCCATCAGCGCTGCCCCTCTTCTGCCCGCATGCTGTGGACGCAGCAACTTGAAACCGTCCGCGGGTTGGAAAGAAGCCCGTCCATTAACACCGGAGCAGGAGTTTCCTTGGCATCACTCAGGCTCTCGCACTGGGGTGGGGTCAGATTACCTCTTTAACTGTGCAGGGAGAGCCGCAGTGAAAGGGAGTATCATTAGAAACGATGTCCTCCCTAATGGCAATGACAATGACCTTCCGCTTGGAAACTCCAGTCAGCTGGAATGGCCCACGCTTATTATGTACTTAAAATGAGCCACTTTATCAATCACTGAAATGTCGCTGCTTCTCGGAGTGAACAGCACTGTTCCGTAACCAGGTGCCAACAGCTGCCAGACAGGGAGCACAGGGAAGAGCAAGGAAAAGCAAGACTTTCTGAGACATGGCTTTCTCTTTTGAGTGGCATGTCCTTGGTTTATTTGTTGTACACACAGTTAACTGTCCTTTTTAAGTTTAAACACACTAATGGTTTAATTGTTTTGCTAAGAGTTCCGAACACAGACCTCAGTTTATAGCTCAGCTAAGAAACAAGTTACTTCTACAAACACAAATAAAGAGATTTAGGTTCCCCTGTCATTCACTCTTCTAATGCCCACATTTTTTTTAAGCAAATGTATTTGGAGAAAAATATTCTCTTAGCCATAATAATTTAGAGAAAGTAAAATGATGACTGTGGAATTTTTTTCTTTATTTTAATTTTTATGATTCGCACACTCAGGTTTGGCTCATCTGTGCTCGCCCTTTCTTGGTGCGTCTGAGGAAGGTCTACCCCCCACGGACCACCGTCTGAAGACTGGGGAGTCCAATACTGTTCTTGACGGTGTTCCTTTTGAGAAATTCCATCCCCGCAGGGTGACTCGCTTGAGAACATCCTTCAGAGAGAACTGTTCTCTCATGAGCCTCACAGTGTCCCAGAACTGCTACCTCCTGAGCATTCGGGGATGTGAGGTGTACTGATGTTTCCTGTGGACCCATTCCTGTCTCTCAGAAGAAGCCTAAGATGGGATTCTGCACATCTCAGCCCCTCCCCAAGGATTCTCTGACTGCTTCATCCTGTACCGTCTCCCTTACCTCCCAGTTGTGCAGCAGCTACCCATGGGAGTCACTGGGCGCTGGTCCTGTTACACTGACCTGCCCTATGTTCCTGTTTTCTCACCCAGATGCTGAGCTCTGAGGGGACAGAGACCCTGTCATTGCTCCTGACATCCCTACAGCACCTTGCATGTGGCTGGTTGCCCAACAAATGCTGGCCGATCATGACCCTCTCCCCACAGGACTGGGGCAATGTTCCCTCCATCCACACCCCACACGGCCACTTATCTCTGCCAAGCACGTCAGAGCTTCTCTCTGAGAAAGAGGCTTAAGTGAAAATTCCCCAATACCCGTGCATTTACAAGGAGGCAGGAATCACTTTTGTCACAATAAATCAAATAATACAAATCAAAGTGTGGGTGGGTGTCATAATTTCCAGTGGACATGAGTTGAGTGGGCAAATCATTGGAGCATTTGAACAGGAGGTGAATATTCTCTTTCTCTCTTAGAGTTTCTCTTGCTCTGTCTCTCTCTCTTTCTCTGGGTCTCTCTCTCCTTCTCTCTCATTTCTCTTTCCCTCCCTCCCTCCCTTCTTTCCTTCCTCCCAAACTCTCATGCAGACCTAATCGCTGTAAATTAGGCAGCATGGGCCACGTTTCAGGACCTCACCTACGACGTCGGCAGGCACAGCGTGGCCGTCGTTAGCGGCCTGGCCCCTTCATTATTCATCCCAGCGATCAAGAGCAGACGCTAAACAGCATCTGGCCCCTGAGCTGTAAATCACAAACAGGAATAATATCAAGGTTGAAGAGGAGCAGCAAATTGAGATCAACCTTACAAGAGAGCACGGACCAATAACACCGTCGTCTCTGTGGAGAGCTGGAATGAGCTCTCATCACAGGACACTGTCCTGTCCACAATGTTATGACAAAGCAATTTCCACCCTAACCTGAGGCGTCGTTCCCATGGGGTGGGCCCCAGGTCTATTTCATTTACATGCAGATCAAACGTCCAATTGATTTTTAACTGTCCATTTTATTGTTTGTCCATGAAAAAGAGAAAAAATCCAATTTTAGGGTATCGGTCCCCACAGGCAAGCTGTTCAGAACATAAATGTCTGCTGTTTGCATTTCTTAGCCACATGTACCCCCCAATCTGGTGAAACACAGGCGGGAGCTGTCACGGCAGAGGTCGCAGGGGGTTTGGAAGCAAGCCACGTAGGAGACGTTGTCAGGGGCCACAAAAGTCTTTCTTACCTTCTTTACTGCTGGAAATGTCAGTTTGTCCACTCTCTGGGGCTAAGAGAGTTATGAGTTTTAACAAGTCATCAGTCATTTGTATTTGGGCATCAACTGTGTTCATCAGATTAAACACATGGCTTCCAGCAGACTATGGGAGATGATGACATGACATGGGGTTATAAGGAACAGAGAAAAACCTAGAATAAGGTTCTCAATGTTGAGACCAACTGCTCAGAATCACCTGGAGACACTTGTCATAGCTGCTGAGTCCTGGGCTCTATGCCCAGAAATACACACACACAATGGTCCAATCAGCATATTTTCTCTTTGATACAAAATATCCCCAAATGTCCTACTGTTCCAAAATATTGTGTTTTTCCTGAAAACGTGAAAATCTAATTGGGCCTTGTTGGGAAGATGGCTGAGATACCCATGGCTTGAGGTGAAGTGGAAAAGTGAGAAAGAGGTGGGGGAGCCAGGCCAGGGAGGGCAGGCCACGCTGGCCCAGGAAGATGGCGCTCTCAGTACGTGTATCCAGTGTGGGGATGGTGGCACAGCAGGTCCCGGGGCAGGTGTGGAAATCCCACACCTGAGGGAGGAAGCAGGAATTTCTTGGTGATGGCAATGCATATGGCCGGAAATACCTGGGGTTCTGAGACCAAGCACAGCACTGCTAGAAATGGCTGCAACTCCAGCCTAGGGGATATCAGCTGTGACAGTGACAAGGGAGGAGGCTGGGTGAGGATTGAACAGACACAACCCCAGACCAGGAGCTGCAACGACCAGGTGGTCAGATCAGACCATCACACACTTGAGACTGTGAAAGCTCTTTGGGACTTTAGAAGAAAACTTTAACTTGGCGAGGCACACAGACATACGTACCTTGTGGTGGGTACCAGTTTGGGATAGAAAGACATCATTTCTGATAACTTCCACTCCTGGGATATTTTTAATAAAATGAAAAGTAGTATGTTGACTACAATAAACCATTATTCTTGTGAAGGTGATTCTAAACACTTGTCCTTCAATACAGAACTTCCAGAAATAGAGAAGTTTCTATAATAACACTTGGCCACCCTTCCATATCCTGTGGGGTTGCACAGCAGAAGCATTTAATTTCCCTTCATGTTTGGACTTGATATCTTTATATATGATCAACTTAGCTCACTATTAGGAACAACCATTAAACTAAAAATGGGACATTTATCGGTGTGAAAATTCAAGCATCACATTGTATTCACTTAAAGATGGAGATGATGAATAAGGAAGGTGAAAGGAGTATAAATTATGTATAAAAATACTCAATTTACATACATGTGTAAATATATAAATATTATAAATAAATGCATAATATTACGTTAACATTGATGATAGATAAATAGATGAAAAGATAGAGAGATTTGCATCTCCCAGTGTCCAATGTTGAGGAATTCCAAGTTGGAGAGTTGGAAAGAAGAGATAGTCCAGGAGAAGAACAGATCCTTTAACATGGACCTTTCTACTAAATAAATTTATCTATCATGAAGTAGTATCGTAGGAAAAGGAAAAGCAATTAATACCACTTGATGGAGGCAGAAGTGGCCCAGAGCATGAAGTACTCCTCCTCAGGCAGCCTGGGCAGCCCGAGGAGACAGTAGCCTGAGGGATGACCACGGAAGAGACACAAGCACACAAAAAGAAGCAGCTCAGTTCTACGTTTAACTGAGTTTACACACATCTGAGGAAGTGTATATGGAGAGATTTTAGGAAGTTCCATGTTACTTATCGTCATCACTATTATCGTCTGGATGAAGTTGAAAGAATACCAAATTCGGAGTGGAAAACTTGAGTCTAAAACCCAACTAGCCCACTAGTCAGGTGGGAAGACTTGCGCAAGTTACCAAAGTGCCCTGAGCCTGGAGCTGTTCATCTTTAAACCAGAGATAATAAAGGCTCTGAGAACTAAAGGAAACGACGTGTGGAGAAACCATCCTCCGCAGTGCCTGATTTATTAAGGAACTGAATAGATGCCAGTGATTCATTCCACACATCCTCAGTTCTGTCTTTGTTACCTGTCCACATTCAACATACTCCTAACATGGTCCTCATCTTCTAACCTTTGGCTTAATTCAGCTCCTCAAAGTGAGCTCTCCTTTAGAACGCGAGTGAAACGAGATCTGTCTGTTAGGAAAGGTCATTGCCTTTGTCCGGGTGAGCACCATTAGCAGCGGTCCACTGGACATCACGGGGGAGGAACCAGAAAGCTTCCTAGCCAGGTGGGACAGCACGTGGGAGACTATTGTGGAAGCTTCCGGAGCCCTGACGTTAATTTTACTCCTGGTGTCATGTGGCTAAGCCTCCTGCGTGGGGTGGGAGGTCACGGGCTCAATTCTAGCTTCACCATTTAGTTTAGTTTGACCTCAGTCAAATTTTTATACAGCTTCAAACTGTACTTTCTTAATGTGGACAATGGAGCTCATGATATTACCTGTTTGTGTAAGGATTAAATAAAGGAATCCATATAAAACTCCTTACACGCTAAAAATATTCAATAAAGTACAGCAACTATCCACTGGGCTCTTTGCTGATGGCCTCCTAGGAACCCAACCCTATTCTAGGCACTTCCTCCTATCTCAGTGAGTTCCAACCGTCTTTCAAGATGGGCGTGATCGCTCCCGCGGTAAAAGATGAAGAAAATGAGATTCAAGAAAATTAAAAGAAAAAAATCCAAATTTGCATGGCTAGAAAACCGCCTTGGACGCAACCCCACCTGGCCCTCAGTGCGCTGTGTGCAATAGTCTGCTCCCTCACCTGCAAGAAGATTATGTCACAGTTCCCGCCCCGTTAAACTCAGACCTGTCCATGTTATGTTGCTTCTGCCCGTGAGATGTGAGTGGCAGCAAGTGTCACTTCCAGTGGCACTTTCCAAGCCTGTGAGGGCTTCCTCTCTGCGTACCAGCTCCCAGAGCAGGGCAGGCAAGACGTGGGGCAGAGGTGGCTGTAACCCGCCAAGAAGTCAGGGTCGTTTTCTTCCCCAGCATCCCTGATCCTGACCCCAAGTTAATGCTCCTCTTCTAGAGGCATCTTCCCCACACTGAACCAGACTGAAATCGTGCTGTCTTTACCATTTTTTACCAAGAGCTGATTAGTTGATTCTGTCCACTTACCAGTCATCCTCTGCTTATTTATTTTACAAAACTTTCTACACTTAGCAATTAGTGATTAGGATGAAGTGAAGCTTCTATGTAACAGAAATATTTCTTGTAACTGTATTGCTAAAATAGTTTTAGTAAATTTTTCTCCCGTAGAATATGAATCATGAATAAAACTAAATGTGTATTTGATTGTTTCGATAAAGCATGATTCCTTGTGGCAGATTACCTTAGATTTAACTTCAGAAATGATAGAAATTTGTTTTTATGATTAAACATCTGGGATAAACTTATTTTTGAATATTTTCAAAAACCTAAACTCAGAAGTTCAATTAGGTCTGGATAATTCATATTCAGTTCACTGAGTTTTAATGTAAGTGAATCTCAAAACAGTGAAACCTGGTAAAGGCATTAGAGAATTACAGGATAAAGTAATCAGATCATTGAATAACTCAAAACATAATCTTAGCAAGGATTCAACAATTAAAATGATAGAGATGCTGCATGTAATGATTAAAAGTAGCAGGTTAGAAGAAAATGATTACATATAAAATGACTGGTCACACGCAAAACGTGACTGTTTGTTCTTGGCATGGTTAGGAGGGAGATCCCAACAGAATTTTTAAAATATTGACACAAAAAGAACTAGTACTTTTTTGACTTCACATCGTAAATCAAAGGATTCATGTTCCAATTTCATCACCTGCAGAGGAGCAGGATTCTCTTCTTAGCTTTTTTTTATTTTAGATGACTTTGCACAGTGACTTTCTGTGTTTCTGCTACTGCGGCTTTATGGGGCATGTAGGCAGCAACCACATGAAAGGAAAGTAGAAAAAGAAGCAGAGGAAAAATTTGTTTTTGTTCAGTGATCGCCAACATGAAACAATAGGAACATTAGAAAACATTAGCAGTGAAGTCTGTTGTAAACCCAGGAGCACACGGCATTGTGATGTGCATGAGCCCAAGTGTCCAATAAACATACGCAGAAGTGACCACAGCTGTGCCATAAAGGTATGTCCCACACTATAGAACAGAACGCTCATTTTTTTTAATCTGATAGCACAGAAATGGAATCTGCATTGAAGAGGGAAGCAACAACCAGACAGATGTTCCAAGATCTTCATGGCTCCTCAGGAAGGTTAGTGGAACTATTAAGCGTTCTTTGAAGTGGAGGAGATTAAGGAGACAGCTCACGGAGGGGAAGAAATCTCAACCTGGAATAGACGGTGCAGTGGGGATTGCAAAGCTATTTGAGCCGAAGCCACAGCCCTGGAGAAAAGGAGAAGAGCTGCAAAGGGACCCAAGAGCTCTCTCCAGAATTAAACTCTGGAAATTTACCCTCCCGTGATCCATCTGGAAATACGATTCCTGACACCTTTCCGATGCCCCAGTCTAATAAAACGATGCTGGCATTGCGTGCTGTTGGCCACGTTAATTCCTGTTATCCGTCATTCTTCTCTTTGTTCAATCAACAAGTATTTATTGAACAGCTCTCCTCCGTCGGGAACTGTGAAGGTGCTGTGCTGCATAAGGAGGAAAGTGACTCTGTGCCTTTCCTCAAGGAATTTTCAGGGTAGCAAGAATACCCTGTGCCCTTATGATCCCAGAATCAGGAACAAGCCTCTGAATATCTGCCTCAGACCACATACATGTAAGGAATCCATTCCTCCTGGGTGGGGCTGAACGAGATGCTGCCTCTCCGCCACACAGCACTCTCGGCTTTTCAGAACACTCTTTCCCTTCACGCTGTTGTTTGAAAGATCCACGTGAAGAAGGGACGAGGAATGTTATTCAGATTTTACCAATGACAACAGGGACTTGGGGTTTTAGGCACTTTACCCTTCCTCATAAGAGACTCAGCCACAGGCCAGAGAAACCAAGTTACGTTTTTTGATAACCATTTCATTACACGCCTCCTGGCTGAGATGTCATTCCCAACTCTTTGCCGGGCAGTGGTGGAATTTTAAAACGTCTGAAGTGTTTGGATGTGGAACATCTCAGTGACCGAATCAGTTTTATTCTCTGACCCAAGTCATCTCAGTACAGCCAATAAATATGTGCCAAGGTCCATTAATATACAGGTGACAGATGGATAGACAGAGATGAGAGAGAGAGCGAGAGCACGTGCATCCAGAGCTTATATAGGGATTAAAGAAAACTCTGTTATTTTTCAGGATGTCCTGTGAATATACTGAAGAATCTAACTCTATCCATTTTATTTTTTTAAATTAAAACTATAAGGCAAATATACTAGCAATTTCTGGGTTGCGGATATTCAGCTGTTTATATCATCTCTGCCACTTTTTCTCATATTTATCAAATATCTTACAATTTTTAAACAAATCTATGGTTTCCAAAAACAATTTAGCTTTCTCGTATGCTCTCACAGTTGAAGTAGTTTCATTTGCCACACATAAAAGGAGAATTTTTCTAGAAAGAATGTTTCTAAAGAGTTTTTCTTCGCTGTCATATCAGTTTTCCACCAGAAAGCTCCCTGCATCATGCATTTTATGAGGAAAGGATTCAGTTCCAGGGAGGGAGGTGCGTAAGGATAAAAATGAGACTCAGTTGAGAAACAATGACCTTAACTGTGCTTGTGTTTACTCCTGTGTATTCCACATGTGGACCCATATAAACAAATTGGAAACAGGGTTATAATATGCGACTATTCAAATGGGATTGGCTAAGACAAGCCATGTAACCCTAGAAAGTATGTGATGGCACAGAAATCCCGCCTCATGAGGTTCAGTGGATACGGTCACCTTCACAAAAGAATCTCTTGAGAATGGAGATCAGGTCAAATTTTTAATGTGATAATTTAATGGAATTGATCCATGTAATTAACTGGCAATGGATGTATTCTGTTTCCACCAAAATGTTCTTGAAATAAAAATTAATCTGAGAAAGAGATTAGACCTCCCACGTCCAGCCTCGAGTTCTGAAGTTTGGCATGGAGAGAGCACCATCTCCATCCCTCCACTCCATCTCCAAGGAAGGAGAGACCAAAGAGCTGACTCCAGTCCTCTGGCCAGTTCTTGGCTCACCAGGTCTACAGGGCCGCAGAGATGCCAGCCAAGGGCCTTTCCATTGTCTGGTTGCCCACTGTTTCTCTACTTGTGTCTGTGCTCCCAGGGACTAAGCAACAAGCTGACGAGGACCTGGAGGGGCACACAGGAACTGGGGCTTTAACTCACTAGAATGTTATGGTGCTTCAAGAGTTTTATTATTTTGAAACGTTGATGTAGGACTGGCCCAGGGTACTGAGGCTGCAGGTGCCAATTTTATGAATCCAATAAATCCTTACTTGTTAGCTGCAGTTGTATACATTTTCCCCTAAAGACACTGTGGTTTCCAACTTTATTAGCAAACACGACACATTTGAGAATCAGGTTCTGTGTGAGATTGGCCAAGTGATTTAACTCAACAGTGAACGTTGCTGTGTACAGACCCGTTCCTTACCGAAGAGCCAGCCATGTTGGAATCCATGCAACGTGCTTTATCTGTTGGTTCCATTTGGTTTAGAGACTTACCTATTGCCAAGGAGCTAGCAGATCCTTCCACTGGGAAGGCAGAATAGCTGAGTGATTAAGTTCTGGAATCAGACCTGACTCCCGAGGCACACGCAGTCAGACTTAAAAATTAGATTCCTTTGGCAACTACTTTGTACCTCATAGCTTCAGTCTTCTCATCCGTAAAATGAGTAGGATAACATTCCCTACCTCATATGGTCATTGTAGCCTTATGCATAGTAAGCAAGAACCCAATACATGTTCACCTTCTGGCATGACAGCAGCAGCACAAATGGTTGTGTAAGCAGAGGTGCTAGAAGAGAAATCATGTTGTGGAGGGGCACGAGATGTGGCTGAGTGGAAGCTCTCTAGGGGGAAAAAACTACCATCATGCAAATACCCCTCAGGCTTCACGTAGAAACAGTATATTAGTGCGAATAAAAGCAGAGAGGAGAAAACCATGTGATTTAAGAGAACACCTTCCAGAGGCTTCTACCTGCCAGAGCAGTGGTTTCATTTCTCTGCTTGATAGATGACAATTTAAGGTGTAATGAAGACATTTTGCATAGGAAATGCAAGTGAACCACTCTACCCACTTGTACTTCCAAAAAATAGTCTCAAAGGAGATAACACAATCAAAAAAGACTAAATGTGGGTGGTGGTTCCATAAGAGGAACAGGAAGAAAGGAGAGTGGTGATAAGTTGGGGTAAAAAAGTGTCTGATGAACTGGACACCCCAGCAGGAGGTTGTAATGGGAATAACTGAAAAACAATCGGGAAGGAAGAGTGATTGGGTGATGAGCTCAGATGAAGAGGAATAGCAGGGACTCAAGACCCAAGGCTTCTCCACGGACCATGCAGGTAGGTGGAGGGGGTGAGGTGGCCATTGGAGATGTTTTGTCAAGCCCTCAGAGACTGGATAATTGGATGGTTCATCTCCAGGCACTTCGAGATCACACAGAGCAGTGGCTACACTTGGACTGAGAAGAAGACTATGGACCAAGAACCAAAGACTTTGGTGAATGAGGGTGATGACGTGGACAATAGAGATAGGATAGGATGCAGCATTCGAGCTGACTGAAGTGAGTTTGGGAAGGAAAGTTTGGTTTTATGGAGAGGTGGATTGTGAAGACACACACTTGCTTTTTGGACACTGATACATCCTGAGGGTGTAAAGCCACAAACTGGAGAAGGCTTCTGTCCAAGTAGAGTTTAGATTTAAGCTAAGACGTGGTGATGGTGGGCATGCTCTGACAAAAGCTTGAGAATACAAGAGACTGCTGATTGTGGAGTGATGGTTCTAGGGGATATTGTGGAAGATTTCAGGAAGTCTGGGAGGCAGGGAGGAACGTATCAGGTCAGGATAATGGGGAACATTATGGGTACATTAGAATAGAAGAATGCAAATCACCTGAGAATCAGGCTCATGCCTGTTTTCTCCAGTATCTGGAATAGGTTATATCCTGCATCTGATGGAAGACTGCCTGACTTGCCCTCCCGCTGATGGAAGACCACCTGACTTGTCCTCCATCTGGTGGTAGACGACTTGACTTGTCCTCCATATGATTTGAGAGTTGGGGTATAAAAGCATTTGATCATACAGATAAATGTGGGACAGGATCATGAGTTCATTTTAGATTATGCTTTACTTTACATAACTGAGGTTATTAATTATGCAGAGCTAAGAGATAAGAAATGACATCATCAAGGCTGCACCCGAGCATTTATGGAGCCACTGAGTGAGGTCCTCCTGCAGGCAGTGGCACAGAGGGCAGACGGCAGTGAATATCTAAGCCCCCTGACTGAAGACCAGCCACGCTGCAGTCTCAAGCTGTCTGGTCTCCTATGGTAGAATCTATAAACTTTATTCTGTCTTTCAAATGACGTTTTTTGAATATAAATTTATTTTTCCTAGAAACTGTTTTCCTCAAAGGTCTGTGTCTTGACACCACAGGTGGTTCCATCCACATAAAGTGTTTAACATAAGCCCCACAGTCCTTTCTCCTGGCAAACTCTAGGATTTACCATGCTTTCATTGTGATTTTCTGTTTGTTTGGATATTTCACTCACAGTGTGCTGACATCATTCTACTATGAAATCCATGGTGAGCGTGGTTCCAAGTCTCAAATGAAAATGCACAGAGAGGAGTGATGTCATCGTCACAGCAGAGTAAGAGCTTTCTACCATCAGCCCCCCAAAGAATACCAATTTAGACCATCACCTGTCGAAGAGAGAGCTTTTGTGACGTCCAGGAGGCCAGTGAGAAGTTCCACACTCCACTGGAGCAACACAACATAAGATTAATGCACTGAGGAGGGGAAGAGGAGCAGTCTGGCTCTGCCTACATCACCAGTCCCCCAGGCGGCACAGTGGAGGGTCAAGAGTGCCCTTCTCAGCTGTGATTTCTACCCCGGGGAAATTGAGAGTGTGTGAGTCAGCGGTGGCTCCCGCAGCTGTGTGGGACACTGTCACAGAGGCCCATTTCTCTCTCACCCCATCTGGAGTGCTCAGTCCTGAGCTGCAAGACTAGGGATCATGAGCAACTGGGAAAACAGCAGTTAGGGCTGACAATGTATCAGAGGGATGTGGATCCGACTAAAGGTGTCAAGGACACCATCAGAGGCCTGCCCACCAGCCACTAGGGCTGCCTCACCTGTGCATCCCCCTCTCTCCCCACAGGTACCCCCAACTCTGTGTGCCTCACCTATGCCCACCCACATCCCCACACCACATGCACCCTGCCAGCAGTGAGAGTGAGCCTTTGCGGAAAGCCAGCCGGAGTCTGGGGGACCAGGAGAAAGCACACGAGGGAGCATTCAGCACCATCCTTGGAAAGCAAAGGAGAGGCTGGCAGCATGTGACCTCATGTGTTGCAGGATGGAGAGAAGGCACAGAAACTTAAGAACTCCCCTCCAAAGGGAACAAGAAGCGTGGATCAGGTGCACCCGTAGAAAAGGTCTGGGAAAGCCTCAGAATCCCCGTCAGAGCCCATAGCGGGTATTTCTCTCTGGAAGTGAGTCAGTGGAGACTGGAAGAGGTGACTGCTACTTCCAATGTGAAGACAGCAATGCAAGCCTTCAAGAAACAGAAGTCAAGAAACATGGCACCACCAAAGGACATGACGGTTTTCTGGTAACAGACCCCTAAAATGGATGGCTGCGCTTTACCTAGTAGAGAATTCAAAATCGTTGTTTGAAGGAAGCTCAGTGAGCTACAAGAAAACACAGAAAGAAATTCAACGAAATCAGGAAAGCAATATGAAAAATACTGCAAAAATCCAACCTGAAATCATGCTGTTTTCTTTGTCCCACAGCCTTTTGAAAAGAGGAGCAATAATAACATGGAAGCTTCCAGAATAAGACGAGTGTGGTTTACTGTCTGGATGTAAGACCAGATGGGTGCTGCTTGAACAATTTGGAAAAAAAAAAAAATCACATGAGAACTAAAAGACTTTGAGTGAAACATAATTCCTGACAAAAATCATCATGTCAATGAAAAGCCAGGCCTGGTCCATATGGCAAGAGGGTAGACGGGAGCCATACCAGTGACCAAGACTCAGTCTGGTGTTTGGGTCGTATGTTTTACTGAACTTGTGTTCATTGGATATGCCACAAGCACGTCGCTCGTGCACTGGTATGAGAAACTGAGCTAAGATTAGGACACCTGTGCATGGCCATGCACCCTGAGAGAATGAAGAGAGGATGCAGCTTATATTATCATCATTATTGTTCTAAAGCATGCTTGTTATGAGAAAAAGACAAGGTTTTGTCGAATTATCTTTATGTTCACTCTCTTCTGGCTCCGATGTTGAAGTCAGAGCTCCCTGTCTGTACCCATGTTCCTTATGAGACACTGATCTGATTATCAGGGTAAATTAGTGGCATTAAGTGTGTCTGAGGGAGAAAAGGCTTGAGTTACACATATACCGTTTTCCTCGATATGAAATATTGATGAAAGGGCAAGTAGAAGCACTTTTGAGTTAAGATGCCTCCTTTCTGAAACTTTGCAGAATTCCAGGCCAGTTTCAGAGAGGGGGACAAAAAAACATAGCAGAGTGACACTCGGCATCCTGCTTAGATTTGATAACTGAGGTGTTCACACGCCCCAGAGTATGGAGCCCCCAGCCAGAGCAGCCTGAGCCTATAAATATCCGTTTCCTGATCAGCCAGCTCCTGAGAGGGAATTGCCGTTAAGGACAAGTGGCTAAATGGTACTTACACGCTATTGGCACTGCCAAGCGGAATATGTCACTTCTGTTTCAAAATAACTGTTCAACAAGAAAAGCCACAACCTTTTAAGATGCCATGGTCCTAAGTTAAATTAAATCATCCAAAATGAACTCAGCGCTCTATTTTGCTTCCTTTCCAAAGGAGTACCACATCCTACACTGACAAAGAGCCCTTCCTCGGTTTGGTGCACCGGCCAATTTTCTCCTTTTTTAACCGTTAGCAAGGAGGGTGTCCTTGTAGTGCCAGCAACGGCATCCAGGGCTGTAATTTTTCCAAATCACTGGTTTTGTTTAGCAGAATGGAGTTGGTTCTCCATAACAATCCCCGACAACACTGTGTGGGAGGTTCAGACCTGCAAAGCAATTAAAAGACGCTCGGGAAGTCCTGCGTGCAGCTGATGTCCTGTGAGAGCCAAGCCAGCATCTCAGAACGGGGTCACATAGAAACGCTTTTCAGCTTCCAGCCCGGACCTACTTTTCTGCTTGGTGCCGCAGGGCCACGGTACACTGAGTGGTTCACTGGCCACTTGCCCCATTGGCCCCATCCTCAGGTCCCAGAACAGGAAATGGCCAGCACCGGCTGTGCCTTCTTAGGACTGTGGCCCAGCGGAAGTGAACGGGATTCATTCTGGTACACACAGCCTCCTCTTCATAGAGCAGCTCTTTTCCATTTGACAAATTCCTGCTGATCCTTCAAGGTCCAATTCAAATATTACCTATGTTATAAAGTTACCCAAATTTCCCACAGAGGGCGTTGATCAAATTTTCCATTGTATTTTGTAAATTCCTCCTCATTAACACATTGCTTCCTTGAGGTAGCATGCATTTATGTTTCTGACTACTTCATTCAACTGGTTAATTTCTCCAGCACAGATGTCTTACAGGTGGGTGCCTGCCAACCCAAAGCCACAGATGATGCCCACGTTTTGGTGCACACAAAGAGTTTGCAATAGATGAATGGATGAACCAACAGGCTGAAAGCTGCTTTAAGATTGGGACTTCTTCAACACGACTGTGGGTTCTTCGCCAAAAATCTTAGCCATGATATCTCACTCATGAAGACTTATGCTGGCGTGGAATGAACTCCTTACAACTTTTGAAAAAATATTGATCATCTCCCCTTTTTGCCAAATAAAAATGAGCTCTAACAGGAAAAGCTTCCTTTGAATTATTAAACTATTTCTTGCTTGACTGAGGGTTAGGAATCTTCAGCTCGCTGGCTGTAGGCATCTTCAGATGTTCCATACAGAAACTCTTGCTTCTAGAAGTATCCGCCAAGTGGAAGAGAGAAGCCTGGAGCATCTTCCTAGGTACGGTTTCTAACTGGCATTCAAGATCATTTTCACTTTATTGCAGGGACTCTAAAGGACTGAGTTTCCAACAGATTTCAACCAAATTTAGGAGTCATGCCAATGTTTAAAGTATAAGACTCAACTAAGAAAGTGGTTGCTCTGCTCTCCGCTTTCTTCGCCCTGGCCAAATGAGAAGCTGGAAGAAGTGAATGCACTACTGATGATAAGAGTTGGCTGATACTTTTTAAAATTTATTTTTTAAAGATTTTGGGACATTTAAAGGGAGCACAAAACAATTTTAAAACAAATATATAAAACACTTTTTGCACATCTTTTCATTCTAATTCAATGTTTTTTTCATACGTGACTTTGAAAGTGTGTTTTTTATTCTTAGGTTTGAGAGACTACTCATGTTTACACGAAATTTCTAACAAAGACTGAACAAAAGAAGGGAATTTCAAAGTGACTCCTCAAAAAAATTACAAGCTGTCCGGATACTGCAGTCTTCCTCCCTGATCCTCTTTAACGGAAGTATAACTGACATATTAGTTTCAGGTGTACAACATAAAGATTCAAGATTTGTATATATTGCAAAGGAATCACCACAATAGATCTAGTTAACATACATCACCACACATAGTTACAAAATTTTTTCTTGTGATGAGAGCTTTTAAGATCAAATCTCTTAGCAACTTTCAAATACACAATGAAGAATTAGTAACTCTAAGCCACCATGCTGTACCTTCTATCCCCAGGACTTATTTATTCTATAAATGGAAGTTTGTACCTTTCTACCACCTTCACCCATTTTGCCCACCCTCCACTCCTCACCTCTGGCAACCACCAATCTGTTCTCTGTGTCTATGAGTGAAGTTTTATCCATTCCACTTATAAGTGAGATTATATGGTATTTGTGTTTCTCTGACTTATTTCAATGAGCAGAATGCCCTCAAGGTCCATCCATGTTGTCACAAATGGCAGGATTCCATTCTGCTTTATGGCTGAATAATAATCCATCGTTTATATACCAAATCTTCTTTATCCATTCATCCATTGATGGACACTTAGGTTGTTTCTATATCTTGGCTATTGTGAATAATGCTGCAATGTACACAGGGTGCATATATCTTTTTGAGTTAGTGTTTTTGTTTTCTTCAGGTAAATACCCAGAAGTGGAATTGCTGGATCATATGGTAGTTCTATTTTTAATTTTTTGAGGAAGCTCTGTACTGCTTTCCATGATGGCTGTAACAGTTACATTCCCACCAACAGTGCACAAGGGTTCCCTTTACTCCACATCCTCACCATCGCTTGTCATTTCTTGTTTTTCAATAAAAGCCATTCTAAAAGGTATGAGGTGATGTCTCCTTGTGGTTTTGATTTGCATTTCCCTGATGATCAGTGATGTTGAGCACCTTTTCATGTAACTCTTGGCCATTTGTATGTCTTCTTTGGAAAAATGTCTATTCAGATTTTCTGCCCACTTTTTAATCAGATTGTTTGTTATTTTGCTATTGGGTTGTACGAATTCTTTAAATATTTTGGATACTAACCCCTTACCAGATAAACAATTTGCAAATATTTTCTCCCATTCTGTAGGTTATTTTTTCATTTTCCTGATGGTTTCCTGTACTGCACAGAAGCTTTTTAGTTTGATGTAGTCCCACTTGTCTAATTTTGCTTTTGTTGCTTTTGCTTTCGGCGTCTAACTAAATATTTGGAACTTCTCTGGGTTAAGGTTGCTATGGTCTGAGTGCTTTTTGTCTCCTAGAAATCATATGTTGAAATCCTACCCCGCAGTGTGATGGTATTAGGAGGTGGGGCCTTTGGGAGGAGATTAGGTCTGAGGGTGGAGCCTTCATGATGGGATTAGTGACCTTATAAAAGAGACCCAGAGAGCTCCCTCCCTACTTCCATCATGTGAAGACACAGTGAGAAGACACAGTCTATGAACCAGGAAATGAGCTCTGACCAGACACCCAACCTGCCAGCACCTTGATCTTACATTTCCGGGGTCCAGGACTGGGAGAAATCAAGGCCTGCTGTTGGTCAACCACCCAGTCTGCAGTATTTTGTTTCAGCAGCCCGAACGGACTAGGACATTCTTTTAATTCGCTATTGTCTAAAGAAATACTAGTCCTTCAATAACAGAGACTGGTGGTCTCTGAGATTTCATGAGGTTATAGCATGCTCTCCTGCAAAGAATAAAACAACTGGTAGCTGATAAAGGAATGAAAACACATCTAAGTCTGAGCAAAACAGTCACCCACATACTTTCCGGTACCCATGTCCCTTTCTAGTCTCTTCCAGTGGATGAGGGGACCTTGGATGTGACCAAGAGAGATTCCATGGATACAGGCAATTCCCCACACTTAAGACTCTACAGCTCATGAATATTTGTCTGATAACTAAAGTAATACAGAAACTCCAATACATGAATAAAGTCTCCACAGTCCTTCCGCGTCCCCCTCAACAGAGAATAATAATGGATCGTCTCATATAATTCTCCCTTCAAAAAAATGCATTGCCTTTTTTCTTACCATGACATTTGTTAAGATACAGTAAATGTCATTTAAGCAAATGTTATTTTAAAGGATCCACATATAATATGACAGAAACAGCAGTAGCTGGTGTTCAGTAAGCATCTTGTGCATGTGTAAGCCATTGTACTAGGAACTTGAGAAATATTTCCTCGGTCCTCACAATCGCCCCACGTGGTAGCTACTGTTGTGTTCTATTTTATTACAAAGCTGGCTAACAGTCATCTATTCGGTGAAGAGCTGAAATTCAGATCTGCTTCTTCAAGGCTTAAAGCTAAGTTCTGTCCACAACATCACACCTGATGTGAAGTTTCCTTCACTGCTCCTGGGGAGCACGCTTGACTCCGAGGGAAGGCATGTAGCCTTCCAGAAGATTGAGGAGGTCACCCACTCAGTGTGCCTCACCTCGGACCCAGAGACCCCACCCTGGGGGCAGCAGCTTCTAAGAAGCAGGCTCCTTGGCTTTGCCCTGGTGAGGGGGCCACAAGACCTCTGACTTCATTGTCCTTCACACGCATGAACAGATAGATGCTCTGCCAGCCTGGAATGTGTGTGAATTCTAACGAGGAAAATCAATACTGCCAGGTGGGGGGTGGGGGCTGCAATTCTCTGACTTGGCCCAAGTTTGAGGAGTCCTAATCACACACAAGAAAAAAGTAGTCCCTAGTGTGGGGTTTGTGTACTCAGCGATTGTTTCCCGGGCTGACCTGGGACCATGCTCTTGCTGGCTCGTTAGAAGAGCTGTATTTTACTGAGAGAGATATGAGGTTACTCATAAATAATTCAGGGCTGCTGGGAGGGCAGAAACAATTGTGAGAATATTAAATTTCCATTAGACATATTAGGTGCAACCAGACTGCATGTGCTCTCTTGGTCGTTGCAGTCAGCTTGGTGTTCCGGTGGGGCAACAAGTCATCAGCATGCTAAATCATTGTGGAAGATGACGGTCAAGAATTAAATATTCCAAGATGCTCAGGGCTTCCAAAATGAATAAAACAAACTCCCATAAACGATACTTGCTCGCGAAAAATACTTTATGCAAAAGGACTCTGACCAAAACTGGAAAAAAGGGTGAAAATGTAGTCATCCTTACAGAAATACATGAGAAAGTCATTCTTTTCAAGACCATTCTCAAAAGTATCTAAAACCCCAATGGACAACAAGAGGTCAGCCCATCTATTCCTTTGTCCCTGCAGACAGGAAAACTTTTTCTTTTATACAACATGAGAAGAAAGAGGTCTTAAGGTCTCCGGGGGCAAGTTTTCCTTTATTTCCAAGAGGCTGTAACCCAGGGGTCTCGTTCAAGCAGGAACACAGCTTCAGTATCTTCTTAGAGCTCATTGCTGAGGGGTGGAGGGACATACAGAATAAGAACTTGGCTTAAGCTGAGACAATATCATGGGCTCATTCTGTTAAAATGTGACAATGGTGAAATATTTTAGGGTTTTCTCCTACTACATAAGAAATAGCTGGGGTTGAAGGAATTCCAGAAGCTCCATAACCATATCGCATATTTTAATTCATTTAATCACCAGACTAGACGTGGTATGATCCGGACTCTGCTGCCACCACCCAACCTCGCTAGTTCCCACCACGTATGCCTTCCTCATTTCACAATCCATTCACCACGTTATAGTGAGAATTTTCATTTTAGTTTTAATCAGCTTGTTAGGAGAATAATTGACAAACAGGAAATTATTACTTCAAGTGTGATATACCCTTTTTAAGAGTACAGTTTAATGAGCTTTGACAAATGTATTTACAGAACTTTAACCACAACCACAAATGAGGGACACCATTTCCATCATCCTAAATGTTCCTTTATTCAGCTTTGCAGTCAATCCCCTATCCCCACTCCGAGCCCCTGATAAACACTGGTCTGATTCTTCTCCCTGTAATGCTTCCTTTCTCAGAATATACCTGTAACTAAAATCGTACACATGCAGCCTTCAATGTCTGGTTTTTTAACATAGCTTTGTGCCTCCGAGATTCATCAGCGCTGTTGCACGAATCATGCGATTTTCATGCTGAGTCTTATTCCACTATATGGATGTACCATAATCTGTTTGTCTACTGAAAAGTTGGCAGGTGTTTGTTTTTCCCCCTTATTTTAGCAATTATGACGAAAGCAGTTGTAAACATTCATGCACAGGTGTGTGTCTTTATGTTTTCATTTTACTTGAGTAATTACCTGTAGTGGAATTGCTGGTCCTTATGGCAAGTGTATGTTTAATCATATAAGATACGGCCAAACTGTTTTCAAAATGTGTTGTACACTTTGCATTTACATCTGCAAGGTATGAGTGCCCATCACTCCACATCCTTGCACACACCTGGTGTCAGTTTGTTGTTTATCTATTTTTTTTTTAGTCATTCCAGTAGAAGAGGCGTGGTAGCTATCACAGTGTGATTTTAATTTCCGTTTCATTAATTACTAAGGAGATTGAATATTGTTCCATGTGCTTACTGAACATTTATTTTTCTTTGATAAAGTGTTCAAATATTTTGCCCGTTTTATGTTTGATTATTGGTGTTTTTATTATGAAGTTTGGAAAATTCTTTATATATTTTTGTCTCTAGTCCTTTATCAAATATGTGTTTTTCAAACATTTTCTCCCAGCCTATGTCTTGTCTTTTCCTTTTTCTTAACAGTGTGTTTCAAGGGGCCGACCCAGTGGTGCAGCGGTTAAGTTTGCATGTTCTGCTTCTCCGTGGCCCAGGGTTCACTGGTTCGGATCTCAGGTGTGGACATGGCACCGCTTGCCAAGCCATACTGTGGTAGGCATCCCACATATAAAGTAGAGGAAGACGGGCATGGATGTTAGCTCAGGGCCAGGCTTCCTCAGCGAAAAGAGGAGGACTGGCAGTAGTTAGCTCAGGGCTA
Source organism: Equus asinus (assembly GCF_041296235.1). Lineage (NCBI taxonomy): Eukaryota > Metazoa > Chordata > Mammalia > Perissodactyla > Equidae > Equus > Equus asinus. The sequence goes on from NC_091818.1 coordinate 44,504,812, forward strand.
ATCTTCCTTAAAAAAAAAAAAAAGACAACAGTGTCTTTCAAAAGGAAAGGGTTTTTAATTTAATGAAGTCTAACTTATCAATTTTTCTGTGATGGTTTCATGTGGAATTTATGAGTCAAAGTTCATTTTTGCACATATGGGTGCCGAATCATTCCAGCATCATTCATTAAAAAGATCATCCTTTTTTATTGAACTGCCTTGGTGCCATCAATGAGGGTTTTTCTGTTCTGTTGCATTGATTCATGAATCAATCATTATGCCAATATACTGTGTCTCCTTTACTCTACCTTTGTAGAAAATCCTGAAATCAGGTAGTGTTTTGGCTCCACTAGATCATTCATTTTCCATAAATTTTAGGAAGATCTTGAAAATTTCAATACAAACAGGATGTTGCAACATTGATTGCGTTTAATCTGTAAATCGGTTTTGGGAGAATTGACCATTTTACATTATTGAGTTTATATATCCACAAACATGGTATATATTTCTTCTTTAAGAAATTCCCTTAGATTTTCTTAATTTTTCTCACCAACATTTTGTAGCTTTCAGCAGAGAAATATTACACATGTGTTTTAGTTTTATCCCTACGTATTCTATAGTTTTGATGCTGTTATTAATGTATTTTGTTGATTTTAATTGCCATTTTATTAGTAATTATAGAAAAACTGTTGGTTTTTGTATTTTGAGCCTGTTCCTGAGAATTTGCTAAACTCATCTGTTCTAGTTGTATTCTTTCAGAATCTTTGGGATTTTCTTTGAAAATTATTTTATCTTCAAATAAAGACATATCTATGTTTCCTTTCCAATATCTAGCCTTTAAAAGAATACTATCTTGCCTTATTGCTGTGGTTATCTGTACAATGTTGAATAGATGTGGCGAGAGAGGTCCTTCTTGCCTTGTTCCTAATCTTAGGGGGAAATCTTTCACCATTCAGTATGAGGTTTCCTATAGATTGAGGAAGTTTGTCTGTCAGGCTGAGGAAGTCTCCTTCTCTTCCTACTTTGCTGAGAGATTTTATAAGGAATGGGTTTGGTCCAAAATCATGTAATATAATCATATATTTTTTTCTTGTTTCATCTACTGAAATAGGGAATTCCAGCTGCTGATTTTCAAATGTTGATACAACTTTACATTCCTGGGGGGAATTTTGATGGGCCAGCATACATTTTTCTCATATTGCTGGATTTCATTTTTCAAAGTTTGGTGAATGATTGCTATGATTATATTCATGTAGAATACTATTCTGTAGTATTTTTTATTGTAATATATTTTATGATTTTGCTTTCAGAGTGGTTCTGGTCTCATCAAATGAGTTGAGATTTGTTCTGTCCTCTTTAATTTTCTGGAAGACTTTGTGTTGAATTGATATCATTTCTTCCACAAATTCTTTGGTAGATTTTACCGGGGAAAACATCTGGACCTCGAATTTTATGTCTTTAGCGGATTCATGGTGATTCTGGTTATCTTTTTCTGCTTGGGTGAGGTTGGCTACTTTCCATTTGATCTATCAAACATATTGCCTTACAGTTACTGTAATATTAATTTTATCTTTTTAATGCCAGTATCAGAAATTTGTTTCTTTTTTGTTTTCTTGATTACTCTATTAGAGTTTTAATGATCTTATTAAACTTTTAAAATGTTAGTTTTAGTTTCACTAATTTTCTCTGTTTTTTATTTTATTGATTTTTGTTCTTATCTTTATAATTTCTTTTTTCTACTCTCTTTGAATTTAATTAGAGTTTCTTTTTCTATTTTTGTAATTTGGAAACACATCACTGATTTGAGACTTTTTCTTTCTTTTCTAATATAAGCATTTAATGCATTCAAGTTCCTTCTATGCACTGCTTTCGCTGCATGTCATACAACTTGATGAATTTTGCTTCATTTTTATTCAACTAAAATATATTGTGACTTCCCTGAGATTTGTTCTTTGACCATTGGATTATGTAAAAGAGTGCTGTTTAATTTGGAAATATTTGGATGTTATCAAGATATCCTTGCATTTCTGACATTTTTAGTTTAATTCTGTTGTGTTCAGAGAACACAGTATAATTTCAATACCTTCGCATATGTTGATACTTGTTTTGTGGCCAACAGGCTAGTGTATCTTGATAAAAGCTTCAGGTGCACTTGATAATGATGTGCGGCCCTCTGTTGTCAGGTGCAGCGTTCTACAAATGTCAGCTAGGTAAGGTTAGGATGAAAGTTTTGTTCAGGGCTCCTGTGCTCTGTTTTTTGTGTTTACTCATCCTATCAATAACTAAGAGAGGGATGTTCAACCCTCCAAAGACAATTTTGTTTTTGCCTGTTTCCTGTTTCAGTTCTATCAGATTTGCCTTGAATCTCTGTGATGAGTTGCACACACATTTAGGAGTGATATTTCTTCTCGATGAATTGGACTCTTTATTATAACATAATATCTCTTTTTCTATTTGGTAACATTCCTCGCTGTGCAGCCTACTTGGATATTAATGTAGCCACTTCAACTTTCTCTGGATGGGAGTTTGCCTAGAATATCTTTTTATGTTTTTTGAATTTTATCTCATAATTTTACATCTTTATATTTAAAGTGGGTTTAGATAGACAGCCTATTGTTGTGTTTGCATTTTTCTCTCTTTCGTATGACACCCTCTGTTTGGATCACTTACAATTGATGTAATTATTGATGTGGTTGTATTTAAATGCAACAGCTTGTTAGCTGCTGTCCAGTTGTCCTATCTGTTCTTAAATTTTTTACCCTCTTTCTACGTATTGTCTTGTAAGTGAGTACTATTTGTGATTCTATTTTATCTCACTATTGATTGTCTGTTATACTTTTCAAAAATATTTAATCTTTTCTCTAAGTTTTGTAATAGATGCATTCAATTTATCAGAATATTCTTAACGTGGTTTAGACAATCAATTATCTTTTGACTTCTCCCTGACACCTAGGATTAGTTTTGCCTCCAACTATAGCTTCCATGCGCCCCCTGGCCTCTTTTCCAGGGCCCTCTTCACAGTTGCAATTGTACATTTGTTTCTGAGTGGTGATTCGACTCATGTAACTCCTCGTGCAATCTACGCTCCATAGGGGCAAGGAGCATCTCTGCTCTGTTTACGATTGTATTCCTGACAACTGCACATAGCATCAGGCACATAGCAGCATACAAGGCATTTGGTAATAAATACTTGTTAGGTGAAGGAGTAAGTCTATGAAAAACATAGAAATGTGCTTTCTTCCAAATCTCTCACTCTTTGTCAGAAACATATTCCTTCCACCACAAAACCTCCTCTGCACTCTGTTAACTAAATACCAATTAGAATCCATGGATCGTTTGAAACTTAGCCTGAGTTTCATTTGAGTTTTTTCCTCTCTCCTCTTTTTATACGTAAATACAACACTCACACATGCTTGCTTATGCACATACATATCTGAGGCTTTTAAAAATAATATTTCATAATTGTATAGTTTTAAAATACATAGTACAGATATATAAATATAAACATATATTTAATACAATTTTAAGGCAGTTTCTAAGATGAATATAAAACAGACAACTTGAAGTAACTTAAGAACTCCATCAAGGTACACATTAAGATGAAGTGTTCTTCTGCTTGATTCCTATTAATAAATCTGCGTGCTCCTCATCCCCAGTACAGCTCATGTGTCAGAAAATAAATAATGGAAAATTGTCTCTGCACCATCATTATTTGAGAAATTGATATTAGGACACCAGTTAATAAGTGAAAAGTCGGATTTGTAATGACTTGAAAGGATTCGAAAAATAATTACACGGGCGTCAAATAAATGTGAATTCTGAAAATTCACATGGGATTCAGGCAGCCTATAGGTGGTGATTCAGTCTCTTTGAATATTAATTAGAGAATGTCCTAACATTTATGCTACTTGCAAAACTTACAAAACTGCCTTTATTTCACTCAGAAGTTGTATTTGAGATAGCTGTTTCTTTTCCCTCGAAACATGAGGATATTCTCTTTCACTCCCACTTCTTCAAGTTCCTAGGACTATAGGATGAAGCTATCTCTCGTTCCTGGAAGGACGATGTGCCTAGTCACTCATCCCAAACAGCATGGACAAGGATTCCCCTGCACCCAGCCTTCTGGGCTCCGAGCCACATTGGCTAGACTTGTGAAGACCTGAATCCTGAATATTACTCCCTGTGTGCTCACACTCAGGGACACAGTTAATGAAGACAGAGTAGGTAACTCCTATGACACGGCTTGAGGGTTTCTAAAAGGGGACTGTAATAAAAAACACCCAGCTCATTGGCTTGTCATTGTGACTGAAACTCCTATATTAACCCTAAAGTCAAGATTACCTGCGAAAATTAATAGAGGGCAACCTCCTGGCAGAGGTTCCTTTCCAATTCGCTTAGGTTTTGTGATCTAGTCCGGAAGTCACTGGAACAGCTGAGCTCCAGGACAAGCACACCATCAGAGCAGAGGAAATTGACCATTGGGATCGAAAGAAAATTGAAAGCAGAGGATACATGCAGGAGATAGGCACATACGAAGATGGAAAATAAACCCCTGATAGAGCTGGGGTTTGCCCGACATCTTTCCTGCCTAAACCAATCTGGTTCTTATCAGTGCCTGCCTTCAGGTGAGCAGCTTCTTTTTTTTTTTTTTTTTTTGAGGAAGATCAGCCCTGAGCTAACATCTGCCACAAATCCTCCTCTTTTTGCTGAGGAAGACTGGCCCTGAGCTCACATAGGTGCCCATCTTCGTCTACTTTATATGTGGGACGCCTGCCACAGCATGGCTTGCCAAGCGGTGCGTTGGTCTGCACCCGGGATCTGAACCAGCAAACCCCAGGCCACCAAAGCAGAATGTGCGAACTCAGCCACTGTGCCACCAGGCCTGCCCTGGTGAGCCGCTTCTAGCAACAGCACCCCAAGCTGAAAATTGGGGAGGCCTCCAGGGCGACCTCGTCCGGTCCCTCATCTGATGTTCGAATCTGTCCATGGCTTCGCCCTGTGTGGGGCCCAACCTCCGTCTGTGCCGGATTCCTAGAACTCACGACAGCCGGAGGCCACGATTCCGTCCTCAGACCGTTCTGCAGATGAGCAGGGTCTTCACAGTGAGCCCAAATCCGCCTGCTTTGAACTTCGCATGTTGGTTTTAGTTAAAAACAGAGCTCAAGTGGAATGAATTGCCTACCTCTCCCACAGGTTAGCCCTTCATGTGCTTGAACCAGCTCACTGTATCTCCACCAACTTTCCACTTTCCATGAGCATTCCCAGCTCTTTCAACAATTGCTCAAAAGACATGTCACCACTCTGGCTACTATTTGAAAAAAAATCCCGCTTTGTCATGTCCTCATTAATGTGTGAAGTTGAGAACTAAACAAACTTCCCCCAATATTGTCTGAAAAACTCAGAAGAAAAGAGAAATTAGTCTCTTCACAAACCATGTTCCCAGAAAGGCAGAGTCAGCATCTGTTCTGGGACTCTGGGCACACCACCCCATCCAACCAGGGATTAGCGTGATTGGATCTGTCTGTATTTCTGGGAAGGAGAAATTTCACCTGTTTCACAAAGCTTATATGCATGGGGGTAAGTAAACGTCCAAAAATGAGAATGCCAGTATTTTCACACTCCTACATTTAACTTTTAAGAAAATAGTTCCTTCAATTCCCAAAAGAATTAGATAACAAAAATAATTCTCAGAACTTTTTGGCCCAAATGCTATGAATAGATTATTTCTTTACTTTAGAAAGGACTTAAAAAGCCACATATCCAAATGCACATCTCAAGCAACTGACGAGACGTTTTTTCCTGTTACACATGCATATTAATAGGAACGCTCAGAGAATGCTATAGCCATTGAACTCTATCTTCATTAAATCTGAGAAATGTAAAAATCCAAGCTCTTGAATAGGTCATCATTTCAAGAAACATGAATTATGCCAAACGTTGATGTCTTAAATAGTATCAGCTGATAAAATCAATGTTCCTTCATTTCTCTGCATAATGAGGCTTCTACCTCCAAACCAGTAATTATATCAAGATATGGAAGGAGACAGTGCCGAGCAGCCATGGGAAGCATTTTGCGTAGCAGCAGCTCTGGTCACACAGAGTTGCTCAGAATTGCAGCTCCATCATTTACCGGTCGTATGAAATTGGGGAAATCACTTAACGGCCCTAGGACTCAGTTTTCTTATGTCAGATATGGGCGGTGGAGAAGATTGCTGTAATGAGGTAGAAAAATGGTGGGAAGAGATTCTTTCAGCAGTAAGCAACTCGTGGTAGCTCCTGTCATTTCCTGTAATGAGGACAGTGGACTAAGTTCTCATCCTCTGAGCCCCCGTCTCTGTGACTCACCACCAAGTAAATTAAGAAGCACTGGAAGTGCAAGGAAAGGTTTTGAGATCCCTGCCTTCCCCATTTCATATGCACCAGGCTATGGGCTACTGTCCACCACAGGCATCTACCCTCTTTAAGAGTGCCTTCCTCTCTAACAAACTCCTATTTTTTTTCAAGACCAATCTAGAAGTAGAGGCCACGATGGGCAGATGTGGAGCATGGCCTGAGCCATGCCCTGTCCACCCCAAGCGCACCCAGGTACAGAGACCATCAGCACCGCCTGGAGCTCATGAGGAATTCAGATTCTTCCTCCCCGTCCCAGACCTGCCCCGTTAGAATCAGCATTTTAATGTGATTAAATTGCATGTGTGTATGCGTGTGTGTTCGTTCCCTGGGGTATCCATGTGCACATCCAGGTCTCAGCAGCACCTTCCTAGACCACACGCTGTGAGCGAGGGAGACGATGCCAGAACAGCGCGTGGTATGGACTCACGGGGCGTCAGAAGGGAGAGCAACGTAAGTGAGCTCCGGTTAAACTCACTCAACTTACACGCGAGGAAACTGTCAAAAAACACAAATTATTTTCCACAAATTCCAATCCTTGTGAGTAAAGACTGGATCCCAGTGTTGGATTATTTCCTTAGCTTCATTCTCCTTGCCTTTGAGGGTCACATGGAAGAAGGAAGCTGGGAGAACAAAACTAGAGGAGACGTAACTTTTGTTTCTATCTCCACTGTTTACTCATTGTTAAAAAATGAACATAATTGGGGTCTGAACAACATTCTTCAGCACAGAATCTCTGTCCTGACGCTTGGTGTATAGAAAACAGTGCCGGACAAATGAAGGAGCCAAAGCGGAGTAGCGGGAAGTAAGGAAGCTGGTTGCATGTGCAGATGAAATCTTAGATTGTTTTTCAGCTCCTAGGAATGGTCTGTGAAAGAGTTTGCTGGTAGCAAGAATATTGGGAAATTTTCGCAAACTGATTAATTGAACATTTAACAGCTTGTTTTCATGTACAGTTTACTCAATTTATATAAGCAATTACTGAATTTGCATGTACAAATGGAAGCAGCTGCAAAGCCTAAGGTACTTTTTTCATTAGATCTGCTAAATTTGAATCAGAAAATAGGTTTAAAAGTCACATTTGGCATAGCTCTCTCTGCTAATGATAAACACAGCCCAGCATCCTGCATTTGAGAAAGGTTATTGGGAAGGTCACATACAGCAAAGAAACTAATAGGACTTGAAATGCATGAAATCCTGTTTTACAGTTAAAATGCAAGGAAAACAAAATCTTAATCACTTCCTACCTTGATCAAGTCCCGACTTCTCCGCTGTTTTAAATTAGTTACGTAGAAATAGGCCAGAGCAGTTCAGATAGCAATATAGTGAAATGTGTCCACAGCGATGCCGTGAAAGCATATTTCAAGTTATTGAACAAAGTCGATGCCATTTTCTTTTCCACACATTTTTTTTTCTTGATTTCACACTGATATTTAAGAGCTGGACAGATATTTTGTTGCTATAGCAGATAATTCCATCAAAATCTTACTTGGATTCATACTGAGAAATTTTGACTATATCTCCTTGTTTTTCCTGAGTTCTATCTCTGGTAGCACACTTTGAACTGTATAAAACCGGCTTCATATATAAATAAGAAAAAGGTGTTGTCTTTAAGTGCTGATTACTTCCAAGTGAAGAGAATTTCGTGGCACATTTGCACAGACAACTCCAAAATCTTGACCGTAGATTGAATATATTGGAAGGTTATTAGGAAATTCGTCTTCCTGGGAGTTTTCTTCATGTTTTAAATAGTAAACTAATTAAAGAAGGATCTACCTGATAATTTTTAAAATCATTAGTACACATACAGAAGTGATGACATTCATCTGAAGTTTTTCAAATCAAGCAGAAGCTCTCCAGCATTCGTGTATCTTAAATCATGTCGGAACATAGGAAGCTGAATGGCTTGCGCCTTCCTGCTTATAAGTCTAAGAGAGTCTTTCCATCCCAGATATTTCCAGCCTTTTTATCTTCATTAAAGTACATCAGAAAGGGTCGAGATGACAATCAGAGACTCCTGAACACGTGAAACAAGTCCAATAAATTTCAATTTGTTTGAGGCACAACCACAGAACCCAGCTGCCCTTCCGAGACTATAACGCCGATTTCTTCCTGCAAGCTAACACAGAGGTTCCGTTTTTAGTGTTTCTCTTGATTTATAAGTTGCCTTGGAAATTTTTGACCATGGAGTCCTATTATCTTGCCTTTAGGACTTCATGAGTTCCAGGTTTCCCTCTGATGAAAGCATTTTATTTACTTGGCTTTTTTTTAAAGACTGGCACCTGAGCTAACATCTGTTACCAATCTTCTTCTTCCTCTCCCCAAAGCCCCCCAGTACATAGTTGTGTATTCTAGTCATAGGTCCCTCTGCTTGTGCTGTGTGGGACGCCGCCTCAGCACAGCCTGATGAGCGGTGCCAAGTCCGCACCCAGGATCCGAACTGGTGAAACTCTGGGCCACCAAAGCAGAGCGTGTGAACTCAACCACTTGGCCATGGGACCTGCCCTGAGGAAAGCATTTTATATTTAGTGGAATTCAGTGACAACCCGTATATGTCAGTGGATTGACATCTCCAGAGACCATCAGTATTCGTGCCATAATGTGTAGAAGGCTAGAACGATTTAGTTATGGAATCACACTGTCACATTTTGTGTGTGTGTGTGTGTTTGTGCATTGGTGTTACAGGCACGTTATCTGTGTTTCTCACTACCATTATTTGTGGTCATAATGGCCAACAGCTGATGCACACTTGCAGCTGTGCCTGGCCCTGTGCAGACTGGTCCATGTGTACTCTTTTCACATCACCTGCGCATGACCCTATGATATAGGTATTATGATTATCCCCACTTACAGATGGGAAAATGTTGAGGCCAGGAAAGGAAGGAGCTTGCTCAGGACCCCACATCTAATGAATGGTCAGTTGATATAGTAAATGAGTTTTGACAGTATAGCTACAAACATCCAGAGCTTACATTCAGGACTGCTGGGTGGTAAGTCCAAATATCACCATTAAGTAGATTTTTGGGCTTAACTTTGGTATTTATAGTTTTCATATATTAATATACAAGTTGGACTCTTTAAGTGCTAAGGTGCGTTCCAACTGAAAAACTGTAGATAGAAACAATAAAATCCATTTTTTTCAAAAATTATTTTGGGCCTTTAGATTATCATTCTGAATTCTAAATGTCACATTTACACTAATTAGATTAAAAAGATTTGAGAGATCGGCTTGTATGTGATCTGAAGCCCTCCTGAAAGTTGGGTTGGCTTTAAAGACGTACTTTCTGGGTTTTAATTTGTTTTATCAAAAGATCCATTATCTCCAATTAAAATAATCAGTTGGGTTCTAAAGCACAACCACTCTATCTGGATTCTAACCATGTATTTTAAAGTCTTTAGCTTGTCCTCACTACACCTGTATAGTCAAAGTTGCATCCCAAGGTGCCCGGGCAGGAGCATCGAGCATCAGCAGCCCAGACACAAGCGGGAAGCTGCACTACGGATCCCTTCAGATGCAGTTCCTGATTTTAGACACACTGTGCGTCCAGGAGCTACATCTCAAAGCACGTTTTTTAATCTTTGCCAAGGCACCACTGCGTTCATCTATTCGTACCTAGTTTGTCATCATCGTTAATCTCTTCTTAAAAAAAGGAAAGAGGAGGATTGTATTAGGCAGGTTAGAAAAAATGATGGGCCAAGATTTGGAACTCAGTAACGTGAGGACTGTTTGAATATAGCTGTGTTTGATTCCATCTTACTTGTTTCTCCCTGGAAACCGTGGCCTGTGGCTGTAGCCCTGAGCTCAGCATGATTTCCGAGGTGCTCAAAGTCATGACTGTTCTTGGCTCACTGTGGCCACAAGGATGGTTTGCCTAGACTATGTCCAGGTCAGCATCACTGCTACCAGACACTGTCCATAACAACTCATAAATGGTAAGCCTCTGGGAATTAAAACGAGATCGTCCCTGATTCTCCTGGTTTTTCTAACCAAGCCACCTTTGGCAGCAACCTTGTCAACTACCACTCTGACGAGGGCATGTGGAAATGAGCCTGGAACCAAGCTTTGTGGAGCCAATCCATTAAATCAGGCATCGAGCAGATAGAGCTGTTTCTTCTGCATTGCCTGCAATAGAATATACTCAGAGCACTTCATATTTCATTGTAATTATCAGAAAAATGATTTTCCTTGAATTTCATTTCTTCTCTTAATAGAAAGAGCCTTCGAAGTGAATAATACAAATTTTTCCACTCATTTTTTAAACTTAAAATCCACAAAACATTCACCAGAAAAGAAGTGGCCCCCAAAATGAATCCCAGAGGTCATTCACTATAGGGTTAAGAGACTTTATTTTTTCGTTTCTACAAAGGTTTTTTGAATTCTTCTGTGGAAGAAAACTGTTCAGATCCCCACAAATCACTAGTCAATGCATGAAATGTGATATCGTTTTTTTTTTATTGTTTACAGACTTTTGTGCTGCCTTTGAAGTGCAATTTAGAAAGCTCCAACATATTTGCTTCGTTCCCTTCTAAAAAGTCTGCTAAAGTCTCTTCAGAAAGCTTTGTATAAATCATCAAGTTGGTTTGTTTTCAAAAGCCATTTAGAGAAGTGAAAGCTGTGACAATTAGATTATTTTAATATGATGTGGTCTATGTGTTTATTCAAATTACATCTGTGAAAGGAAGATTTAAATAATCTCGGAAATATATATACACATTGTGTGTGTATATTCGTATACATCAGTGTGTATACACACACACAGTAAGAAACCTCATCTCAGCTGTTCCGGTCTGAAATTCATGTTCATATTTTGAAATGATCCTCTTCCTGCCGTCCCCTCTCCACCTCTAGTCTTGCTGGTGAATTTACTCCTCCCCACTTTCCCGGGCGAGTCCTAGGGTTCGTTCCTACATGGACTCTGGCCTCTGGCGATGCTGATCTTTAACTTCCTGTGCAGCGTGACTGACAGCTGAGTTATTGAAGGTCACGGGTGCTCAGTGAGCCTGGAGATGGGGGACGAAGTGCACTTCATCCATTGGCTAAGGGCTTTAGCCCATCAAGATTATTGTAGAATACCACCTCATAGTTATCAGTTACTGATACGTCTACACGGCTCTAATAATCCATGTAAAGAATTCACTAGCTTGAGATTTTTGCTTTGTTTTGTTTCCCATTCACATCATACATCCAGGCTCTGCGGTTTGATTGACTGGACTCAAAGCAGACTCCACCACTAGTGCTCCCTGAGCCTGGGGAATCTGCTCACCTCTCTGCGCCTCAGATTCCATCCATAAAACCAGGATACTGGAAGAACCTACCTGCATGTTTTGAATATTTAATAATAGATATTTGATAGGTAATAGATGCACAGATAGATAACAATGAAGATTGGTGATGATGAAGATAGTTAGATAGGTAGAGATAGAGAGACACTAAGTTGTACCAAAGTCATCAGCAAATATTAGCTGTTTTATCGTTGTGATCATCATCATCAGTATAGCCCTTTAATTCCGGGTATTATGAAGAATGAAGTGTTAGACTACTATGCCCTCAGTTTGAAGAACGTATTCCAGATCAACTGCACAAGGAAATACATATATGTAATATATACTTATTTATATCTATTTATTATTTACTTATTTATTTATTATATACATATATATTTATTTAACTTTATTTGAATTTTCCAGGCCCCTCATTTCTAGGGAAATCTCTCGCCTGCATTCACACAGCTGCGCCCTTCACTCCCTGTCGAGTGGACCATGATGGCCAAGACTCAGGAAGCCCTCCAAGGGTGGCCCCTTGCAATTGGTGCTGCCTGCTTGCCACCGTAGCCCTGTTAAAGTATAAACCAAGGACACCACTTCCCAATACTCCTGAACCTGAACGCTTAGCCGTGTACAAATGCGGCTTTGATTTCCTAACATTTACAAGGAAAGAGGTAAAATGTCCTTCTCTCCACATTGTTGTCACATGGTTACAAAAGGTGCTGTAAATATGCTCCCGGGTGTCATGAGAGCATTCAAGATCAGAATTCCCTCTCCAGTGCTCATGACCTTTCTCCGCAGACTGGGAAGAAAAACAGAATGCCAAACCAGCCTCCCAGCCAGGCCACTTGCTCCTCACCAAAACCAGACCCACCGTGCAGTTCTCTGCCTGGAATTTCATCAAATGTACACAATCATATATTATCAATGTTGTCCAAACACATCAGAATCATAGCTTTGTATCAATTCACCATTTTCTGAGCCTTCAAAATGCAGCAGATGCTGAAAGAGGCTCTCTATATATTGTCTTGTTAATCATTCATTCACTTATTCAACAAATACTTCTTGAGTTCATGAAGAAGCCAGGTAGTGTTCCAAGCACCATGACTCTTGGCACTGGATGAATGGCGGAGAACTCAGCAAAAGTGTTGCCTGCCATCATGGACTGACTGTTAATCCCCACTTAGAGGCATGAAAACAAAGCTGACAGAGACTGAGAGACTGCCAAGGTGTCACAGTTCATAGCCACAAAGCTAAGGCTGTAACCAACGACTTTGCTTTTAGACCCAGGAAAATCGTCCCTGTCAGACAGATCAAATGCACTTGTTTCCTACTGGGGCCCTGAAACATCTTCACGGAGAACATCTCTAGTGAAATTCTCATCTTTTTATGTATCTTCTGTGTCTTTCCCCCTAAAATATTGAATTTATGAATCATGCTTCTTTTAAGGTCTTTATTTTGGAGGGAGGAGGGGGTTTGTGGGTGTGTTCTGTGTCATCTCTCTTGATCTAGGTTGCGTGCGAAGCACTGTGTATAAAAACACGTCGAGGCTGTACACGGTGCATCTTCCTCCCAGGCGGGATCTAGCTCCTAATCCCGTAGGGAATGACGTGAGTCCAGCCAGGCTCAGACCTCCTCTGTCTGCCCCAGCCCCTGGGCCATGGGCTGTAGTCCTCCAAGGACTGCAGCAGTGACCAACGTGGCTTCCTTTGGCCCGTCCACCAGGCAGAACCTGAACTCCGAACTTTGTCTCCTCGATAGTCCAAGAATGTGAAAAAAAAATCCATTTTGCTTTTCGAAGTTTTCTGTTTTGTGTTACAGTCTCATGCCCCGTGAAGCCTCAGAATTTAACAAATGTCTTGAAGGGAAAACCAGCCGTGTGTACCTTTTAATATTTTTTATCTTTTGAAGAAATCTATTTCTTGGGCCAATCCAAAGGAAAAACGAGCAAAAGTAGAACCTCAGACAAAGCATAAAGGGTTAGGAACATCGGAGGAAGACTCAGAATAAAGACCCCTCTGCTGTCCTGTTACGTCCCCTGCAATTAATACCCATGTTGACTGTGGCTGAAGGCCCTTCCCGCGCTGGCACCACATCCCTGGTCCCACTCTTACACAGCTAGCTCCAGTGGCCTTTGGTCAGGGAAGCCGTGATCGCCACAGCTGTGGATGGGAAGAAGAGCCTTCTTGGCCCTCTACCTGACACCAAACACTTTTGGCATAGCTAAACCCACTTTATTACATTTTCCGGGTGGGTTTTGGGGGGGTCTCAAATCATAATGATCGTCTTACGCCATCTTGCTTTCCTTTGGTTCCTTACTGCACATAGCTCCTCTGGCTAGCGTGTCAGCAGCAAATTAAGGACCTCAGAGAATGAACGCCAGTGGCTCTTTCTCTCTGAGGAGCTTCCACAGTGGGAAGACTTTGGGGCAAGGGCAAGATTCAGGTGTCTGTAGGTCCCATGGCCAAAACGTCATCATCTTAGCACTAATTCTCGTGACCTCTTCATTTCAAAGCCCCCAAGTAAGAATAAACGGTTCTTACATTAATGCATTTTCCGCCTGCAGTAAACTGTAGGGAGAGGCGCCAAGTTCACTGTTGAAACCCTCAGCGTGGCTTTGTCACTGTCTGTGAAGGAACGCTCTGGAGTGGAGGTTTTCCAGCTCTTGATGCTTCCTCGCTCCCTCACACCCAGCAGACATCTCCTTAGAGTCACCAGGTTTGGGCCACATCTCCTCAGACTTTTGCAATTTGTAGGCAATTAGTGCTCTGACCAATTATGGAGTGATTATGTTCTAACCACACGGCACCGGGGCTCGGACGATGAGGTGTCACTTCTTGGACCACGTGATGGGACCTGTAGCCAGTGCTCTGACCCTCGAGAGACCCCATCCATTGTAGGCCTCCCGACACATCAGCAGTCCCCACTAGGACACAACTTCCCATGGTTTCCTCCAGGAAAGGATGTGACGTGGGACACGAACCTCTTCAGTTGCCTTGCTTCTCCCCCTCTTTCCCCAAGTTCTCCCGTGGCCTTCACTTTGTGGAAAACTGATTCTGGAGCCACTCGTTAAAGCCACATGACAAATTAAGTGAGTATTAACTCACTTTGACATTTTCATAATCTTCCTTCCAGTATACATTGTTGTCCCTCACCCCTCAAAAAAAAAAAAAAAAAAGAGAGAAAAACCTAATTTTTTTAATTTCCCAGAAATTACTTAGTGTCCGTCATTTGAAGCTGGAAACACATGAGCTCTGCTTTTTGGCGATGATGATAGTGGTGACAATGATGATGGAGAAGGCAATGATAGGAGCTAGCATTTATCAAGGACTCACTAGCACCAAGCACCGTATTAAGACCTGTATTGTTACTAAGCGTTTTATTCTGTGAGGGTGTATATCACACTTCTTATGATGTAAATGAATGGCCCAAAGTTTAGAAAAGCTGAGTAAATAGGACCAGCTCAGGCAGCTCAAAACCATGGAGCTAGAACGTACATTCTGACAGTGTAATTCCAAGACAGCCTTTTTTGGCACAACCCTTTGAAAATGATGGTGATGATGATGATGACATTTTCTATGAAAAATCTGACATTATTAATGCAACAGTGTTATGGGGGCTCCTACCCAATTTTGTTCCTCCTTGAAACAAGAATGTTGACTGAAATTCTCAGGCTTTACACAGCCCAGGAATCTCTCGTGAAATTAAGTGAATTCTGGTTATGAGACTCTCCAAAGACATAGACACATAACTACACAAAATGAATCATTCAACAATGGTTATGCCTTTGTCAAGAGGTGAGCATAATATGCTCTTCATTCTCCAACCAGTACACGTATATTTACACAGAACAAAGAAGGAATGCTATAAAATAGGATTTTGTTTTCATTTCCTCTTAACTAAGAACTAGGGGATATTCTTAGGGTTTTTTTCTGTGTTTTTCCCCCTTTCTTTATATGGGATGTGTTGATATTCTGTGCATTCTATGCTGTTTTATCATGTTCCATCTATATTAGGATGTAATTTAGTTTCCAGGCCTTTCCCCTCAGCCTCAGTTTATACATTTTCTGAAGGTTTATCTTAAGTACGAGCTTTTCAGTGGATCTCTGTAGAGCTTTGCTTTATACAATGCCTTTCATTCTTTTGTTATTACTCTAGAAATTGCCTTATTTTTCTGCCAAATGGTGGCCTGCTCTCTCCTGCCAGCTCCCCATCACTGTCTTGCCAGCACCACCTCATCGCCTTCCTCTGCGCTGCGGTGACAGCGAAGGCCGTGTTCTCCAACAGAGCTTCTCAGCCTCGGCTGGCACTGATGCTGCGTTTGGGAAGAAATCTGGTCCTCATGAAAGCTGCCTGTATGGATGGTATCAAACATCTTGTATGACAGGAGGATATAGACAGTTTAGTGTTTCCCATTTTATGCCCAATACATGTCATGCCGGCCACCTTCTTCCAAATTACTGTGCAAGTCCACCACAGACCTGCAGGATTCAGTCATTGTGGCCGACACCCAAGTATACTTCCTTATAGGGGTAATTCCATGAATAAATACATCTTTATCCAGCAACATATGAAGCATCTGCCAGTTAACAAATATTTGTATGGGCCCTGGTGTGAGTCAGGCACTATTCTATTCTAGATCCTCAAAATGTTTGTGAAACTGTGTCTTTTGGTTCGCATGATTTTCTGATTAACTGAGGATTACCTGGAAATCTCATTTTGACTTTCATTTAATAGGCCATAAAATCATAGGATTGTAGAGGTGGAAGGGATTTCAAAGTCCATTCATCTGGCATGCTTACAAATCTTTGAGTTGCAATGTCAGAGACTCAACTTGAACTTGGCTAGACTGCAATGGGCCCTCCACATGTACTGTGGAAAGACAAGGATGGGTTTTCCTCAGGAGAGTGGGCCCTCCATATGAACTGTGGAAAGACAAGGATGGGTTTTCCTCAGGAGGAACAGGAATCTGGGCCTCTTCTCTTTGTTTCTGCTTTTCCCTATGATAAGCTTCTTCCTCTTAGCCAGACCTTCAGATGCAATGAGGGGCTGGTCCTTAAAATCCCAGGCTGTTAATCTTAAGACCTCATTAGCATAAAAGAAATAGTCTCTCTTTTCCCAGGTCCAGCTTAAAAGAAATCAACTTAGATCAATGGGTCAAATGCCCACCCTCACACTAGCTCAAGTGGTCATGATGACTGGGTCCCAAGTGCTGGTAGCTCCCATTTAAACTATGTCACCAAAGCAAAGGTGTTCCTTAGGGTTCCCTAAAGTTCCCTAAAGGACAGAGGTGCTGGTCCTTAAAGAAAGAAGTGGTATCGGGTTTTTTTAAAAAAAGGAAACTTAAATGTTCACTAAACTTTTCATTTTGCAGCTGACAATACTGTGCCACAGATATTTAAGAGTCATCTCCTAAGTTTATGTTGGCCGCTGGTTGCAAAGCCAAGATAAGGATCCAGAAGTCTTTAAGGTGCAGGAAAAACGCATGTGTCCTGGTGAAAATATTTCTGAAAGTTCTGATTCCCGTGCTAAGAATTTAAAACGTGTTTGATGACTGGCAATCATGTCACCTCGACTGTCATCAGATAATCACTTTATGGTGGTGCATGTGTTACAGTGTGAAGTTCTCCACTAATTGAGTATGGCACATTTGTTGACATTTAATAAGCTTAAGTACCCATATGAAATTACGTTTTTTCCTTTCATTTCATCTCTTCTGTAAAATAATCGGTAGAAAAAAAAACCCAAAACATCAGTTTAACTAAGGATTCCAGTTAGACATTTTAAAATTTTTGGAAAATCTGTAGACCTTGTTTGAACTTGGAACCATTCTGTTATTCAATAGATAAACTTCCCTTCACCATTCTTCAGCTAATAAGCCGATAATAGTTTGTCCTTTGTATAAAGATGAGGAAGAGGGATAAATAAACTCTGGGTGGAAGATGGGTATTTTTGATGAGTTGATTCGTGTCACGATCTTTTTTCTTAACAAGAGTATTTTTAAGAAGCTAAAAAAAGCCCATAAATTTAATGCTATCCATAATATACACAAATCATTTCCATCTGGTTAATACTTAACCCCTGTCCTTGAAATGCCAATTATTGGCTCTGAAAAGCAGTTGAGGAGAATTGTAAAAGTGGCAGCCTAATATGTGGGATCTAACTACAGAGCTGGAGCCTCTAAAGATCCTGGAGGCTGCATGTAAGGCAGGGTCGTGCTGGGCTGCTCCAGGGAAACCAGCCAGGAAGCAGCAGCTTCTTTACCCAGAGGTCCACCCTGTTTCCTTTGTTCTCAGCTTTTATCTGTCTGCATCAACGCAGTGCTCTTGTGTAGTGCTCCCTACTAACAGCTCTGAGTCAAAACCAGCTTTCAGGATCAACTATACTCTATAACCGCATCTCCGTATATGTACATTTATGTACATATACGAAAGCATCTCTCTCTCTCTCTCTCTCTCTATATATATAGATAGCCACTTTAGGTGTTAAAAGTCATCCCTCAGGATCACCAGAATTCAGTGCACCTTGGGGAGTTGAGTGAAACCTCCTTTCTCCCGTCTCCCTCCCAGGCAGGACCCCAGAGTTCTGAATCCAGGCAGGGGATTGAAATCATGGGACCTGGGATGGGACAAAAATACTTTATACAAACTTAAAATATTTCTTGTACCTGATTCATATATGCCACCTAGAATTACTAGAAATTCCTAGCTTTTTTCAAATGTGCTGTGAGTAACAAACGAGTCCTTCAACATGTGCTAGAGACGCTACGCTCAAAGAAGAGAAGACAAGAGCAAAACATGGAATGAGTACATCGACATAGCCTGCAAAATGAATCAAATGATAAACCAGGCGTTGCTTCAGAAGTAAGAAATACCAAGGCATTTGAAAAGAGGAACTGATCGATACAAATTAATTGATATTGATCTTTTTAATTGCAATCAAAGTTGGTAATACCGCTCCAAACGATTTATAGAAGTCGTTATAAGACTATTGCATATCAGCCACATAATAAATCACCTTCACAAACCCTGATTTCCTCATTGATTTTCCCCCCTCTGGAATATTCCATCAGAAACTTTAAATGTGCGCAGCCCCCTGAAGTCCCCCAATGCCTCGGCATACAGTGGCAGACGTCCAGCTCTGAAAGCAGCACAGCTGAAACATCTGTGATGGTTTTAGGAGCCACGAGAACACCCAGTTTGGTTCACATTTAAGCCCAAAGTTCTTTACAAACACCCCCTGTATCCCAGCATGTACCATGTTCTACCAGACACTCCAGTCCAGCAAAGAGCAGGGTGCGATCATCCCGGAGGGGCACTGGAGCCTGCTCCTTCGGGCATCTCTTGAACCTACAGTGGAAAAGCAAGAACCGGGAATCAGACAAAATTCACAATTCCATTCTCTCAGTTAGTAGTTACACAACCACATTAAAGTTACTTAATCTTCCTGCACTTCCGTTTCCTGATCTTTACAATTTTTGTCATGGGATGTGGGACAAGGTAAGCTATGGCAGTTTGTGTAAAGCACCGTGCCCGGCACACCCTAGGTGCTCAGTGGACGTCAGCACCTCTGTTAGCCGGCCCGGTGTCCGCTCGCCCTCAGACCCAGGACCCCTTCCCGCAGACTCCCGTGCCAGCTGACTTCGGAAAACAGAAGCACAGGCTGAGAGGGGGCACAGGACGGGAAGGTGCCAGCCTCCTGGGGGACGCTGGCCCTCGGGCTCTGCCGCTCTCCCTCCTGCCTCTGCTCCGAGCCACTCTCTCTCTGCCTCTTTGAGGTCTGGTCACCTCCACCTCCCATGTCTGGCCTGTCAGCCTGTTCTGTTACCTGCTTGATCAATTTCCTGCTAAATCCTCTCCACTATGAAGATTGAGAGTTGCTTCTGTCTCCTTAGCCCATGACCATCTGTTTACTATTTGCCACATAATTAACATTTGCCGAAGGCCATCCTGCTGCCCGGGTACAGGGGGCGGGCTCAGTTCCAGCGACCCACCCTCCAGAAGCTCCCTGACCTTTCTGGACATAGTCGCCCCCACCCTGATCTTGGCTCCGGGCACACTCCTATCTCCACCTCTCGTGTGACATCGGCTGTACACTCTCTGTGCTCTCTCATTTCCTCTTTCATCTATCCTTGTCTCATTTCTCAAAAACAGTTCCTAGAGGCCACAGACTGTTCTATAGTGTTTTTTTCCTCCAAACTACCACACACACCTTAATACGGCATCAGTGCCTAGCAAAGCGGAAAAGGTCTCAGTGGCCTGTATTTTAATTGCTCAGATGTTAGTGAAGGCAACACACCAGGACGTGGATGGGAAAGCATACAAAATCTTCCAGCTGAGGGAGGCTCTCTGAAGAGTATTATCTAATTATTAAATGTATATATGGAAATATCACGATCAAGAAGGGCTCATGTCTTGTTCAGCTGACACAAAAGTCTAAGAGGGGCTTCCTGCCCCCTGACCTGACACACATCCCCGTGAAAGAGAGAGAGGCTCCTCCGGGACCTTACGACAGGACGGGGCATTCAACAGCGATAATGTGGAGGGGTCGGTTTTCACTCTAATAATCTTGACTTATCCTTCAATTACAGAAAAACAGGCCAATAGGGCATTAAAATCACCTCAATTAATTACCATTTTCAGAATATCTGACTATCATCCTGTTTCTGATAAATGGTTGAGAAAGAGCTAGACATATTTGGAGATGTATGATTTTGTGCCCTCTGATCTGTTACTATTTTCAATGTTTATATTTTCAAGATAGGTAACTCTGCCCCAGAGTGTGTATCTCATTAATACACTGCCGTTATCACTGAAACAGTGACTACTGGGGAGAAAGTTTTGTGATGAGAAATGGGAAAAAATGAAAACAAAATTGTGACTTCCTGGAGTTGTGTCTGGGAGAGGGCTGCCAGGGTGTGCTCAGAGCAGGAGGAAGTCTGTAATCTCAGCTTTCAGCACAACTGTGGTGTTCCGGGAGAGCGTCAGATCAAGCTGAGTAGACTCAGTATGGATTTCCAAGGTGATTCAGCAGTTATAATGGTCCCAGACGGAAGTACAATATTGGCATTTTAAGGAAGTTATGGTGGGGAGTCCCATGACCTACAGGTAGAATTCGGCGTACTCCACTTTGGCAGCCCAGGTTTGGTTCCCAGGCACGGACCTAAACCTCTCCTTGGTGGCCATGCTGTGGCTGCAATTCACATACAAAATAGAGGAACACTGGCATAGATGTTAGTTCAGGACGAATCTTCCTCAGCAAAAAAAAAAAAAAAAAAAAATTTAATAAAAAAGGAAGTTACAATAATCTCAACAATATTGTTGAGTATGGAATTTTTTCACAAGTCAGTTTTAAGCACTGAAATTGTAGCAGACACTCACACTGTCCTGGGGTCAGGAAAACAACACCAGCAAGTTGCTTCCCTCTTGGATGTCAGATCCTGCTGGGAGAGATGAGGAAACGCTGACCACTTCCTGAGACATCGGCCGCGATGTTGTAACACACGAAGCAGGGAGGGGCCGGGAGCTCGCTCGACGTCTTCATGATGCTCTTCGGCTGGCACAGAACCATGTTTAGGGCAGACGAACACCCACTGGGGGCCAGACAACCGGCAGACCACAAGCGGTGTGCACTGTCAACCTGCCGTCCAGCACTAGACGAGGGCAGGCCTCCCACCCTTCTCGTGGGATGCCTCCTCCCGCCAATCTCCTCTCCATCTGAAAGAGTGAATTCACACAAAACCTGAAAAAGAGGCAGTTCCGGTTGTATCACTTCAAATCAAATAAATAGGCGTAGCAGAAAGCCTGGAGGACAAGCTGAGCCCCACACGTTGCAGCGCAGAGGAAATCGCACCCTCCTCCCACAGGCTGAGGGTCCGCGTGCAGCCAGTCATCGTGTGTGGTTTTCCTGGGCGGGACACAGGCCCTGGCCCCCCATGTTGCATGTTAGGAAACACGTTGAAACTGTCGACTCCGCCATAAGGAAAACCAAACAAACGTGACCCAGCCGTTAAACTTCTGTTGGGGTGTCTGCAGACACGGCACAGCATAGTCTGAGTAGAAGGAACCTGTTACAACGACACGAGCGTTTAGAAGTTTGTTGAGTGCAGACATCTCTCCCACAGCCTGGAGATCACCTTAATTGGCTGTTGCGATGGGACAGCTGTGGGACTGACTGTGATCGGTGCTCAGATGATGCTCGTTCGACAGTCCACAGATAATCCCAGCATGCCAAGGTGCAACACAAACAATAACGGGAATTGCCAGGAAAAACCAAGGAAACATGAAAGTTAAAAAAACAATACTTCACCCATAGAGTTTGTGGTTTGACTGCATAGGAAGGATCTTAGGAAAAGGAGCTAATTCGAGGCATGAACTTAGAAGTTTTAAGGGGGCCGGCTCCGTGGCCGAGTGGTTAAGTTCGCGCGCTCCGCTGCGGCGGCCCAGGATTCGGATCCTGGGCGCGGACATGGCACCGCTCGTCAGGCCACGTTGAGGTGGCGTCCCACATCCCACAACTGGAAGGACCTGCAACTAAGATATACAACTATGTATGGGGGGGCGGGGGGTGGGGGGGGGTGGGCGGTTGGGAAATAAAGCAGAAAAAAAAAAAAGATTGGCAACAGTTGTTAGCTCAGGTGCCAATCCTTAAAAAAAAAAAGGAAGATTGGCAACAGTTGTTAGCCTAGGTGCCAAACTTTAAAAAAAAAAAAAAAGAGAAGAAGTTTTAAGGAGTGGACGCTGAGCAAATTAAACATAGTAAAAACATCTCACAGGGCATCTCAGTTACACGAGAAAACAGGACGTTCGACGTGCTCGTAGAGTTGGGTGTGCAAACGAAGCTGGCCGGGGTCGTCACGCTCACCGTCTCGGCACAGCCGCCAGGACTTGCTTGGCAGCTCTTGGCCCTCTCGGCGCAAACACTGCCACACACCGCCTTCCTCCAAACCAGGGCAGCAACTCAGGGGCCCGGGCCCTTCCTGCAGCCCCCAGTTCCTCAGGACTCAAATACTCAAAGCTGGGCATCTGCTCTAAACTCGTATTGTAGCAAAATGTGACCTGAAATGACATGAAGCTCTTTTTAGTCCTTTCCCCACCTTGTGAGAAGTTCTATTAATGGACGGGATCATAGGGCGTTGTCACAGGCCCCATGAGGCCTAGTATAAGGACTGGAAATATGTGGTATATTTCCTTTCTAACTTATTGTTAAGTAAGTTTTCTAATTAGAAGACTACCTTTATAAAAAATAATTAACTTTCCAAAACTCTGAGAAAATTCGAGTTCTGAAACACATCTGGCCCTCTAAGTTTCAGATAAGTGATCAAGGACTTGCTCTTCCAGTGGCGCCTGAAGATGAGACTCTCATCCCACATCACTGTCTGCCTTCCTCTTTCTCACTGATTCGTTCCTGGTTCCTCCAGTGTACCATATGCCCCTCTGCCTCAGGGCCTTTGCACTTGCCCTATCCGCTACTTGAAAACTTCTGTTACCAGATATTGGCACCACTCCCTTCCTCACGACTTTCAGGACTCCTCTGAAACCCAACTTTCTCAGTAAAGGCTCCCCTGGTGATATTATTTAAAATTGAAAATACCTTTTTGAAATTTTATCTTTCTCTATAGCATTTATCACTCCTTCACACACCACACGTTGTACTTATTTTATTTTCTTCCACAGTAAATATAAACTCCACAAGGACAAAGATTTTTATGAAGCCTGTCCCATGATAAGAGTTTAATAAAGACTTGAATAATTTCTGTGTGGAATTTGCTTGTGCCTGCACGTGTGTGCGTTTTCCTTGAATTTCTGGCAAAGATTACATATAAGTACCACATTCAGGCATTCTGCACCCTGCTTCTTAGGGAAAAGTTCTTTCTCGACTCGGATAAGTTAGCTAATGAGTTTTCCCTTTCACTTTCACATTCGGAGGTGAAGGTCTGAGTCTTGCATGGAACACGGTTACTTGCTCTAAGACAGAAGACTTGAACTCCCCACGGCTTTCCTCTCTTGATCTTCTTTTTGAGGTGTTGTAGTTTTCAGCTACAAAAGGCCTTTGATTTCCAGCCGAGTCAGAACTTAGAACAGGTCATCTCTCAACTCCCCTCACCTGGGACTTTACGGACACGTGTAATGAGAAACGGAGTCGCAAGGGTCTTGTTAAATAGTTCGGCAAACTTCCCTCTTTTCTTCTTCAACACAACTTGACAAACATCTGTTAAGCGCCGTGGGGCTGTGGGCAAGGTTGGAGATACAGTGGCCGGTGCGTCAGAAGTGCTCTCTCCACACGGAGAGTACAGTCCACGGGGAGAAAATGGAAATATATGACCACAACTTCCTGTGAAGGCAGTGAAGTGACAGAATAGGCGGTGAGGGTGAAGAACGCAGAGTGTGCTGGGTGGGGGGCCTGGCCAGGAGTGTGGACAGGGCCTGTGCGCACGCGATCCCTAGGCAGGCCCGGAGGATGGAAGGGCTCCCCTCCATCACGAGCAGACACCCACCCCTGTCGCTGTGCTGTTCATTCTCGTCTGTGTCTTTGCTCTGCTGACCCCCAGGGATTCAGATGCCTTCAGAGTGACACCTGCTTTGCTAGGACCAATCCTCTTCAGAAATGTAAGAGCTTACCAGACACTCTGGGATTCAAGGGGACCCTGGGTGCTGGACTGTCTAGTGGCCCGTCTATTGGTGTGGACGCCCATGTGCGTCTTCCCATCTCATTGTCCCTGTGTGCTGGGGACATCAGCTTTGGAGTCGCCCTGCCCACTTCAATAGGCTAGTTGCCACTCATTGGGGTGCTAATGTTCACCAACACTGCAGTCCATTTATGCCGTTTCCCAGAGACCCTGTCCCTTCCAAAAATGCCCAATAACTTTTAGATTCCAGGTCTTCCAGTCCAGACCAAGAGGAAGCTTCAAAAAGTTGAAGTTTTATGATGAGTACATGAGAGCTGACGTGGCCGAGCTGGTGGTCAAACAGACGAGCAGAGGATGGGTGGGTGCTGGTGAAATGGTCTGCATCATGTATCCATCTGACACACTATGTGTACTCAGAACACGTGTAAATAACTAGAGAAGCCACACTTCTGTTGTCATCTCATCTGTTCACACCATATGAGCCTCTGTGTCCATACAGCTTAGCCTAGTGGCTAGCTGCGTGTCCAGTACCTAGTGTAGACTCGGAAAATGCTGGAATTATAAATGAATTAATTTATCTCCAGCTAAAGCTGCAAAGGGAGTGTAGGGCCATCATGAAATGCCTTAAATGTCAGACAAGTAACGGGCAGTTGAAACTGTTAGTAATAAGCAGTAAGCTTAACAATAAAAATAGCAGAGAAGTGGCATGGCCACAGTGCTCCTTGCGAAGACGTGCACGATGGACAGTGGGAGAGCGCCGTGCAGGTGGAGAAGGCGTGGAGGACACAGCCCCAACACGGGCTGATGCCCCCTCCTCTGCACCCCGAGAGCTTCCCTACCCAAACGCTCTGAGAAGACACGGATCACACTGCACTTGTGTGTGTGTGGCACATGTATGTTCATGTGTATGTGTGTGCATTGTGTGCAGACAGACATGTATTTGTGCATGTGTACATGTGAGCTGTGTGGCAGTGGTATGCTGTGTGTGTTTATGAATACACGTGTGTATGTGTGTTTCTGCATGTGTGTATGTGTGAGGTGTGTCGTGTGTGTTTCTGCATGTGTGTATGTGTGAGGTGTGTTGTGTGTGTTTATTTGTTTGTCTGCTTTACTAAACTGCAAGCTCTCTGAAGTTGGGGGATGGCTTTTCCTCCTCTGTATATCTCTCGTGTCCAGGAACCTACCTGGCTCCTTGTGGACACACCAGTGCATGCTGACGGGTAAACATATTGGCTATTGCTGAAGTAGCCCGTGCCTCAAGTCCTGGAAATCTCATCTCTGGGAACAGAAAGGAGGAAAAAAACAGATGAAAAAAACTTTATAAAGGAATGTTGATTTGGGCAGATGTCATGTGGACCTTTCATGAATAATTTAGGGATAAGAAATATTCAATGAGAGAAAATGCCATACATAACAAGTGAAAAACAGTGAAGGTAAGAAATCCATCAGAATACTGAGTAATGAAGGCTCATTAAGATGTTCATTCTCTGTGAGCTTCTCCAGAGCCTAATTGTGGGGTCAGATATGAAAAATGATACAGAGATGAAAAAATCACGTATTTCAAAGACCATGAGATAATTTTGAGAGATGCTAATGGCTCCATCTAAAGTAACACAGCTACGCTTCTCACAGCGTATCTTTTCATTTGTAACATCTGCCGGCCGTGATCACCTGGGCCCTTGCTGTATGAGCTGTAACCACCATCCTAACAGAGAGCATCCAGTGTGAACAGAATGTCCATCATGAAAGGAGCACCTCATTCCTCTCAAGTGCTTGAAATATCCTTTTCTTGGAACTTAATTTCCAGAAAATTATTGATCTGTATGCATATAATTTTGGACACGTTTTCAATTTTTTGTGTTTTCAAATTTGTATTGCAAAGAGGCAAAGTTAATTTTTGCATACTATTCGCAATCATTTTCATGTTAATTCATTGCACCCTTGTTTTAAAAAAAAGGGAATATAGCTTTTCTCCTGTAGAAACAAAATTATAACATGACTAAACCGTACAGTCTCTGGCCCCTACTGATTATAATGGGGCTTATGCAAATACGGAAAAAATAGTTTTATTGTTTTATAGCAAACCAAAGACATAACTTTCTATTCTCTATTGAATTAACAGTACATTTGTTTCCTAAGCGATGTCTCCTTGTTTTCGTGTGAGATTCCCAGTAGAAATCAAATCGTCAGAATTCACTCTGAGATGGCACAGTTCACTCGTTTCAAAGCTCTTCCCTCTGTGTTAACACTCCAGGGATTACACAGTCCAATGTGCCAGCAGTATAGGCACACTTGAGTGTACATGATATAGCCCAGGACCATTTTTACTGACAAGAGAAGATCTTGACTCTTCTCTTCCCAAAGGTTGTTTAGGACAGGAAGGTCCACACTAGAGAATATGAGTTCCCTTATATCAGCCAAGACCACCGGTGCAGACAGCTTGCACTTGAAGATGAGTGATGCCCTCACAAGAGTACATTTCTTTTGCTCTAACCGGCATCTATTCTAAAGGGTTTTCTGCACCAGTGTTAAATGAGTTACAACTTTAAAGACAAATTAAAAAGGACGTATTAAAGTATATTACGTGAAAAAGCAATAGCCAACCCTTAGGCGCACACACACACGCACTCATTCAAGTTGTGGACTGAAGGTGTTAATGACAGGACTGGTTATGAATAGGTGATGAATTAATATCAGTATGACCTAGTGGTGAAGAGCATGAATATGGCATCAAACATCTTAGTTTCTGCCCCAGGCTCCACACTTAACCAGCTGTGTGATCGCAGGCAAGTTATTCAACTTCTCTGTTCTTCCGTTTCCTCATTTACAGGACAATAATTGTATCTATATCACAGAGTTCTTGTGAAAATTATATAGAGATCGTACTGAAAACACTTAGCATAATTCCTGGCACATATTAAGTACTAGATAAGTATCTGCTGTTATTATTAGTGATCAGCTCAGCCTAAAACTTGAAAATCATTGTTTTCATCCCAAGAAGAATCAAATATCATGACTGTATAATTATCCAAGAGTAGAGAGCATGACAAAGCATTTATAGCTTTTTTTGGTATCTGAAGAGCTCACATGAAGTATGTAATTCATAGGAGTGGTTACATTATTTCCTTGAATTAACAGTACTTTTGAAGTCTATCATATTCACAGAGTGTCCATGTGTTTTTCTGAGTCATCAACCAAAGAGGAACGACGTTGTCTCCATGGTGGTCCTCTCATCCCCTCCCGCACCACCCGGGCCTGAACTACCTTGTGTCCGGATTATGTCCTGGAACCCGGCAGAGCAGTTCTGGACTCTGGGGACTTCTAGAATGACCTAGAAAAGACAAAGAAAGACAGAGACAATCTTGAGTCCCTAGGGAAACTTTCATATCCTAATAAAATAAATACACAGCACAGGAGAGAGCAAAAGGACACTCGAAGGAGATGTGGAGACTCACGTTGAACTAGGAACAGAGCTCTGAGCAATGCCTTCTGCTCAGCAAGCAGAAGGGCGAGAACATCCTCTAGCCACCAGAAGTCCAAAGCCGTATTTTCTCTTCTGTACTGACAGCAAGAAGTCCTCCAGGCATCAAACTAGACACTTTGGAACCAAGACCTGCATACAGCATCGACGACTCCAGGTTGCTCAATGCTAACATGAGTCTGAGAGGAGGACTGCCTTCACACCAGGGTCTGAGAGGGCTCCAGGAGTTGGGAAGTTTGACTTGAATAAAACAAAATGACACATCAGGTGCATGGGCATTCTATCAACAAACAAAAGATGAGGAGCTCGAAAACTCCTCCAACAGCAGAAAATTTTATCCTCCCCTTTTTCAATGTTCAATCTCTACAGACATGATGCTCATCAATGTGAATTGTTAAAACATTTCCCTGGCGGACGTCCCTGGTTGAAGTTCGTCCTCTACAGTAGCACACTCCCAGCCCAACAACGCCTTGGGTGCTGTTCACGTTCCAACTCAGATGCCCTCATAGTACAATCTTAGTGATCCTGACTTCAATCTGCAGTCCACGGAAACCACCACCCACATGGCGCTCACTGCCTGCTATTAGGTAATGAAGGTATTTGTCCTTCCGTAGACAAACACGTGGCAACTTCTTGGTGGACAGTTAACTGCTCAAGAGCAGAAATGTCAACTTATCAATGTGTACGTCAACTTATTGATGTGCACAGCTCCAAGCATAGCACCTTGCATAGATGCTCAATAAAGTTATGTAAATGCCCTTGTCAGAAATAGTGTAGATATTACTGATTCTCTGAGTCTGAACTGAAAGTGAAGCTCCAGGGTGTTTATGAGAGAGAGAGAGAGATACCTGATGCCTAATGTTTAGCTGATGATTTGACAAAGTAACAATTTCAGCTGGAATAGAGAAATTGATGCAAAGCATTAGAGAAAAGTGAGGGTGAAACAGTATGGAAGATGATGCTGACGAGAACAGAGCAAGAGACTCGTCGCTGAGGGAGGCGCTGTGAAGCCTGTCAACTCCGTTGATGGTAGGTGAGCTCCAGCCTGTGAGCCCAGTGAATACCACACACGAAGTAGAGGATCGGAGTGAACAAGGCAGTGTGCTAACAAGCAGAGAGAAATTGTGCGCAGTGCTCGAGGGGATAATA
Source organism: Equus asinus (assembly GCF_041296235.1). Taxonomy (NCBI): domain Eukaryota; kingdom Metazoa; phylum Chordata; class Mammalia; order Perissodactyla; family Equidae; genus Equus; species Equus asinus. Next base: position 44,533,704 of record NC_091818.1, read on the forward strand.
GGATTTGAAAAGAGAAAGTGAATGAGGTGGTGAGGAGCCACGTGGAAATTTTATCTGGAATAGTTTAAGAGGTAACTTCTGCATGTATGCAAGGCAAAAATAGCACGCTATTAAGAAGAAGGGTTAAAAACAATGATAGGGATTTGGTTTAAAGTTTCAAAAGCAGATTCATCTATCAAATTGTCTCTTTGGAGCTGCATTTTAAGGTCCGCACACTCGGGCCAAGATCAGAGGTCAAGGTGGTCCTATTTAATTGCTCTTCTCCAGAAATGAGAGCCACCTTTCAAGATCAGGGCTCTGGTTCCAAAGTAGACCGTGTTACTGAGAAACCATCGCACAAAGACCAGAGATGACCAACTGCACTTGAAGTCTGGACATTTTCCAAAGTTTCTGGGCTTTTAAGGACTGAATATTTCCTAAGAGCAGGTGGGGCTGCCCACCCTCTCCCATGTTGGTCCCTGTCACCTCCCCTCTGGCCCACTAGCCATCCACTGGGACCCTGACATTCTCATCCAAAATTGTGTTCTGCGTACGTGGAGTATTACCCTCTCAGATCTAAAACCGAATTAATCTTTATTTATGATGATGCTCTTTTCATTTTTTAGATTCAAGGCTGCCTTACACACTCCCCTCTGTGTAGACACGTGGCTCTCCCTGTCCCCCCTCAAGCCCATTGCTTCATGCTTCTCCTTAGTGTGCCTTCAGAATCACCTTGAAGTCACCTTGTTCTACGCCCGCTCCCCAGTGTCTCCGATGATACACAAAGCCATCAGTCGTTAACAGATCAGGGCAGGTGCAACCCATTCCTGCTCAGATGCTCTCGGAGTTCTCAGCCAGTGAGATTTATCTCTGTGGGAACTGCAGAGGGGGTGGTGCCATACCACAGCTCCTTGGGTTTGGCAGCCATCATCTGAATGTCTTGTGGCACAAGGTAGCTATTCGTTTCTGCAGTTTCCACAGCCTCTAAATCTTGCAGGTGCCAGAAGTCCTGCAGAAGATCTCACCTGAGCTGCCTGGGATCACTCTTTCTTCCTCACATGCTCTTTCTGGACCCTAGAGCCCAGAACTAACTCACTTCTACCAAAAAAATACTCACTCGCCTTTCATTGTGATTTTTCCATGTGGCCAGTCTATTGATAAAGGATAAACAGCGTTGCTGTATTTATCCAGAAAAGTCTATAAGTCTTCTTCCGTGTTGAGGCACTGATTAGGGGATGGGGTTGATGAACAGATGAGTAGCTACCACCCCATCCTGACAGGCAAAACCCTCCCTGGAGTGAGCTGGGGTGTGAAGGGGGGAGACAGTGTCCTCAGAATGCACTGCCTCCCTTTATGTCTCAATTACAGTAGTTAGGTTTGTTTTGTTGTTACTGAGAACCAGGATTTTGAGTTATCAGTTTGACCTATGTTTTTCTCTACCTTATTATTACCTCTACCTTATTAATTCCTGCTCACATCTTCATTATTTCCTTTCTTGCACTAATTCATTAATGACACTCTGAATTCCTGTGGTCCCATGATGTGATGTGCTGGCTTCCTGTGGCTGCTGCAACAGATCACGAACCTGGTGGCTGAAAACAATAGAAATTCATTCTGATCACAGTTCTGGAGGCCAGAAGTTGACATCGAGGTGTCAGCTGGGACGCGCTCTCTCCGGAGGCTCCAGGGGAGGGTCCTTTGTGGCTTCCTCCTGCTCTCAGTGGCCCTGGGCATCCTGGGCTTGTGCCCGCATCACTCCAGTCTCTGCCTCCGTCTTCACGTGGCTTCTCCTCTGTCAACCTCCATCTCCCTCTCTCCTGTGAGGACACTTGTGGGCATTTAGATAATCCAGGATGAACTCATCTCAAGAGCCTTAACTTAATTACATCTCCAAAGGCTCTGAGACGACATTGGAGATAACATTTTTATCTTCCAGTGCTTAGGACCTGGACGTGGTTTTGGGGAGAGAAAGTGATGGGATGTATCTTTTTTGCAGCCTACCACACAGTCTATGATTATTCAAATTCCTCCCATATTTACAAATATCTTTGCTCATCTCCATTTTTGGAATCTTAGACCAGCCTTCTGGAGGTAGTTTGCTTTTTCCTGGAGAACATCCTCTCTGATCTTTTAATGAAAGTGGTCACTTCTTTCAGAGTTAAACCTCTTGACTTTCCCACACTATTGAATCCTAGCGTCCCCAGGGATAGAATTCCAGGCTGACAGTGTCTTTTGTTGTCTACTATGGTCTGTTGTTTGCCTTAGAACACCATTCTTTGGCATTCTGAAGTTTCAACATACTGTTTAGGTGTGGTTAATTTTCATTTACTCCATTTTGGGTTCCTTGCAATACTTAAATTTGAGGACTTTTTTCACTCACTCTTTCCAGAAAAATAAGCATCTCTCTTCCTCTACCTTATAAATTTCTCCTTCTTGTACTCCCCTTAGAAGTATGTTGGAACCTATTATTACATCCTTATTTCACTTATTTTCTTTTTGATGTTTATCTTATCTCTCTTTAACCAATTCTGATCAATTTACATAGTTTCAACAAATTGTGAACAAATAACCTAAACTTCCAGCTTAAGAAATAAGAAAAAGAAGAACAAACTAAACCCAAAGCAATGTGAAGGGGAAGAATAATAAGTACTAGAAGGAAATAAGAACTAGAGAGTAGGAAAGCAGTAGAGAAGCTCAATGAAACCCAATGTTAGTTCTTTGAAAATATCAGTAAAATTGACAAAACTTTAGATATACTGATGAAGAAAAAAGGGAGAACACTCAAATTGCTAATATCAGGAATGAATGAGGGTACATTACTACCAACTTTACAGAAACACAAAACATTATATGGGAATTCTATGAACAGCTGAATGCCAGCAAATTAGATAACTTAGATGAAATAAAAGAACTACTCAAACTGACTCAAGAAGAAATTTAAAAGTCAGATGAGCTATAACATCCAAGAAATCAAATTAATAATCAAAAAGCTACCCACAATGGAAAATTCAGTTCCAGTTGGCTTCTCTGGTGAATTCTACTAAACACTTAGTAAAGAGTTAATACCAATTCTTCTCAGCTCTTTCAAAAACAAAAAGAAGAAGAAGGATGACATCACAACTCATCCTTTGATGCCATTACTAGGCTGATACCAAAGGTAGACAAAGACATCCCAAGAAAACTACAGATCAATATTCCTTATGAATTTGGATGGAAAAATTCTTGAAAAAAATGGGCAAACCAAACACAGCAGCATGTAAAAAGGATCATATACTATGAGATTTATCAGTAACACAGAGTTGAGTCCACAAATGAAAATCAATCACTGTAATACACCACATCAATATAATAAAGTAAGAAAATCACATTATCATCTCAATGGATGAAGAAAAAGTACTTGACAAAATTCAACACACCTCACAATAAAACAGTCAATGCATTAGGAATACGGGGTAACTTTCTCAGTCTTCTAAAATGGCATCTGTGAAATTCCTACAACTAATACTCTACTTAGTAGTGTAAAAGTGAAAGCTTTCCCTCTAAGAACATATCAAGACAAGGATGTGTACTTCCATCACTTCTATCCAACATTACGGGGAAAAAGAAAATAAAAAGAAGTCCAGATTGGAAAGGAAGAAGAAAAATGATCTTTATTTGTGGATGTGATGATCTCATATATAGAAAACCCTAAAAAAAAAAAAATAGAGTTAATAAATGAGTCAGGAATGTTGCAAGATACAAGATCCATTGACAAAAATTTGTCATATATTTTATACACAAGCATTAAACAATTTGAAAATGAAATCAAGAAAATTCCTTTTACAACAGCATCAAAACACATAAAATACCTGGGAATAAATTTAGCCGAAGAAGAGTAAGACTTGTACACTGAAAACTACAAAACATAGATGAAAGAAATTAAATATCTTAACAAACGTAAAGACATTCCATTTCATGGACTGGGGAACTTACTATGTTAAGATTGTAATATTCCCTAAATTGACATATAGATTCAATGTAGTCTCTATCAAAATTCCTACTGCCTTATTTTAGAAATAGACAAGCTGATCCTAAATTGTGAAAATTCAAAGGACCTAAAATAGCTACACAGTCTTGAATAAGAAGGCAAAATTGGAGGATTTACACTTCCCGATTTTAAAACTTAGTACAAAGCTGCAGTAATCAAGACAATGTAGCATGGCATAAAGATAGACATATAGGTTGATGGAACAGAATTAAGAGTTGAGAAATAAACCCATTCATTTTTGTTAATTAATTTTCAGCAAAGGAGCCAAAATCTTTAGGAGGGAAAGGATATTCTTTTCAACACATGGTGCTGGGAAAATTAGATCTACACATGCAACAGAATTAATTTGGACCCCTACCTCACACTACATACAAAAATTAACTCAAATTGGGTAAAAGATGTAAATGTGAAAACTAAAACTATGTAAATTTTAGAGAAAAGATATGCATTAATCTGTTAGTCCTTGACTTAGGCAACTGTTTCTTAGCTAGGACACCAAATACACACACCACCAAAGAAAATAATAGATAAATTGAACTTCACCAAATTAAAAAAAAAAAAGAACTTTTGTATGTTAAAGGACTATCAAGAAAGTAAAAAGACAACCCACAGAATAAGAGGAAATATTTGCAAATCGCGCATCTGATAAAACTCTAGTATCTAGAATGCTGCAAATACAAAATAAGTCTTGCAACTCAATAATTAAAGAAAAGTAAATCAATTAAAAATCAGGCAAAGTGTTTGAATAGACGTTTCTTCAGAGAAGATATACAAATGGCCAATAAGCACATGAAAAGATGCCAAGCAGATTAGTCAGTAGGGAAATACAAATCAAAACCACAATGAGATACATTTCACACCAGTTAGGATGGCTATATAATAATACAATAAAAGGACAACAATCGCTGTTGGTGAGCATGTGTAGAAATTGCGACCCTCATATTACGATGGGGATATAAAATGATGCAGCTGCTATAAAAAGTAAACATAGAATTAGCATATGACATACCAATTCCAGTCCTAGGTATCTGTCCTATGAGTGGAAAACACATGTCCAGAAAAAAAAATTTATACACCAATGTTAGTAACAGCATTATTCATAAACAGCAAAAAAGTGTAAACAAGCCAAATTTCCATCAACTGATGAGTGGATAAGCAAGAGTTGGTGCAACTGATTCTTATTATTCATAGTAGTAGTTACGTTTATATGAAGTCACCACAAACACTACATAAGAGAATATGCGACCACTGCTCCTAGGGGAAACAAAGGGTTAAGCTCCTTTGAGCTTGGTCGCATTGCTATCAACTGATCCATACTTGTGTTTCCGTTAAAGACATCTTATTTAATACATATGTATGACAAGTAATAAGTTGCACCCTTTTTGAATGATTTACACGAGGGGCTTTGGAGGCCATTTGTGTTACACAAGTTCACCTGCCAGGATCCTTTTAGACGAGCTCACGTCATCAGCATCACAGACCTGCTCTTCCACACAACCCTTTTCCCACGTAACACTTAGCAGGCATTTTGTAGGTTCTTCCCTGTACTTCTGATCTTCAGAACCCATCACAACTGCAAGTTTAATGTTTCTCACTCTGAGAACTGGCGTTTCTGGCTGGCATGTGGCATTGTGAAACTTGCCAGCCAGCACTAGCGGAGGAGGCTTTGGTATTTTCCTGACCCTGGGTGATGGGACCGTAAATTTCTTTGCCTTTTAGCCTCACGATGATGCTGTCCACTACACTTTTTATAGGTTGTCATCTCATGGATCCACGAATTTAGCCACTTTTCCATCTTTCCCATCGTTTCATCACACACTGTAGATGTTACTTTTTAGTGCTTTCCATAGTGGCCTCGCATACAGATCAGCTAATTTCCTCGACGTTTTCTGTGTGCCCCATATTGTTGAGTCATTGACATTGCACTCAGCCAACAGCTCGATAGTTCACGCCTGAACAAAGCTCATCTAGCGCACAACCTTTCTCCGTGAGGCACGTGACAGCCTTCTCACCCCTGGGGCCACTAGATAGACCTTCAGCACTGTGCTTGGGGGCCACTTTAAACAGCTAGTCACCAACAAAAAGCACAAACATAGAAAAAATATGGCACTGAGTACACCATGAGGACAATTTTAGACAGCATGAGAGCTGAAACAAGAAACAGAACGATGCGTTGTTGGACAACTCAAATTTTTTACCACTCTGTGTATGTCCACAAATGACCACAAAAGCACAACCAGATAAAAATCTAGTCAGTAAGGGAATTCATAAATACGGAATCTGTAAGTAATGAAGGTTGACTGTATATCCATACAATGGAACATCATTTGGCCATAAAAAGGATTGAAATGCTGTCCTATGCTACAGCATAAATGAACCGTGAAAACATTATGTAAAATGGGAGAAGCCAGACACAAAAGGACAGCTAGTGTTTGATTCCACTTACATGAGACGTTTGGAATAAGCAAATCCTTTTTTGGAGTGTTATGTAGATATTTACCAGTTCAAGAAAGTCCTCTTCTGTTACTGTTTTGTTAACTATTTTATCATGAAGTGTGCTGAATTTTGTTAAAACTTTTTTTCTATATATATTGAGATGATTATGAGGTCTTTATCTTCTCTTCTGTTGATACGGTGTGGATACATTAATTGATTTTAGGATGCTTACCCAACTTTGTTATGTGGATGATTTTCTTTTTGTGTTTGGTTTCTGTCATTAGAGTAATACTGGCCTCATAGAATGAGTTGTGATGTATTTCCTCCCCCTCTATTTTTAGGAAAAATTGGTATTCTTTATTAAATATTTGGTAGAATTCATCAGCGAAGCCAGCTGTGTCTGGGTTTTTCTGTTTGGGCAGTTTTTGATTGCTAATTCAATTTCTTTGTTGCGTCTATTCAGATTTTCTACTTCCTCCTGAGGCAATTTCTGTCCCTAGGGTCATTCTAGAACTTGTCCATTTCATCTAAGTTATCTAAATTGTTGCCATGCAGTCATTCACAGTATTCCTTTATAAGAGGCTTTATTTCTGTAAGATGGGCAGTAAAGTCTCGTCTTTCATTCCTGACTTTAGTAATCAGCTTTCTCTCTTATGTTGCTTGTTCAGTCTAGTTAAAAATCTGTCAATTTTGTTATTCCTTTCAAACAATTAACTTCGGTGTTGCTGATTTTCTCTATTGTTTTTCTATTCTGTATTTCATTAATTTCTATTCTAATTTTTATCATTTACTTCCTTCTGATTGCTCTCGGTTTAGTTTGCTTTTATCTGTCTAGTGTCATAAAGTAAAAGCTTAGGTTATTGATTTGATATCTTTCTTTTTTCCTTAATGTAGGGATTTATTTGCTTTGGTTGTACCCCATAATTTTTAGCATGTTGTGTCCTCATTTCATTAATTTTGAAGTAGTTTGAAATTTCTCATTTTACCCATTGGTTATTTAACAATGTGTTGTTTAATATCCACATATATGTGAATTTCCAAAATTTCTTTCTGTTACTGATTTCTGATTTCACACCATGTGGTCAAAGAACATACATATATTTTTTATTGTTAATCTTTTAAATTTATTGAAGCTGGTTTTATGTCCTACTATGGTCTATCGTCTATCCTTGAGGATAATGCATATTCTGCTGTGGCTGGATGTAGTTTTCTGTAGATGTCTGTTAGGTAGAGTTGGTAATTAACAAGTTATTATTAATTAATCACTAAGGTCTTATGTGTCTCTGAGGGATAATAATGGTGAAGACAGGACCCAAACTTCAAAGAACTTATAATGTTACTGGCGAAGTAACACACAGGAGAAATTGATGATAAAAAATAATATTTATATTATAAATTATGAATGGAGAAAATAATTGTTCAGAAGTGTCTGATAAATTAAGAAATATGATATTAGGAGCAGGGAAGATTTTAGGAGAAATAGGGCTTGAGCTTTAGGTGTGAAAAATGGGTAATATTTGCCTGATATATAATCAAAGAAGGGATTGGGTATAAGCCATTAAAAGTAATAGGACTGAGAAACTGTGTGGTTCGGACAAATCAAAGAGAATTATAGACTAACAGAGCTGACACTTGCAACGAGAATAAAACAAAAAATAGAAGAAGGATGAGCAGATAATGTGGAAATAGATTAAAATTTGTGTGAGCTATTGCTAATTCAGTAATCTGATGGATCTACACTTCTACTAATCACTTTTTGCTTTGCAGTGCCACATTTTGGTTCATATCTTCTCTTGCATGACCTCATTTACATCTATTTGAATAATGCTCAATTTGTTGCTTAAAATCTCTGAGGACAAATATTACCTACCCACCTCAAAAGTTATCTGCTTTTAAATCACAGTCTTAGAAAGCACAAGTCTCCATTTATGGTCTCAGCGAACATCCACATACTTTCTCATATTCCCTTAAATCCACCAACTCTGATTCTGTTGAAGAGCTGTTTAGGTTGAACTCTAGGAACCCGCCAATTGTTGATCGTTTTTGACATGAAAACACATTAGTTTCACATGGTTCAATCTAATATGTCCCTTTCTCGGACAGTGCCAAAACAGAAAGCCCTGGCACGTCTGACTTTATTGGGGGATTCCCCTGCATTACTTTAGTCGTTAGATGGGGGGCTGCAGAGACATTGCCCAAATGAACTGTGTCATTTTATTAAACGAAATAAAGGCCACAGAATCATGGGTTCTCCTTGTCAGCCACACGCTCTGATTTACAAGACAGAGTCATCCCAAATTCTTTCTGGTTGTCTCTCAGCACAGCATGCCCCATATGGAGGCCTAATGAACAATTAACAGAACCTGTGGTGACCCACTTGTAAAGGGCGAATTGGTTGCTAACTGAAAGAGTCATTCCACACGTATGTCTACAAGTTTGGATGCGCACTGTCCTGCAGATGAATATAGGCCTTTCCCATTTTAGATAGGTTGAATGTCTCTGAATCGGAATTAAGATTTGGGTTTTCCTTTGATTCAGAATTTACTTACACTTGAAGTAAAGAAGAAAATTTGTTTCTAAAGTGTTACATTCATTACATTTGCTTTATGAACTCAAGAAATTCTAGATGTCCCAGGATAGTTTTATGCTGTATTACATAGATATTTTATAATATATTTTATATCTAAAACATGTATTTTATGTATATGTATGTATATAATAGTTCATACTGCTTCTTAGATTTCCTCTTACTGTATATGGCAAGAAAATTTTGATGTATAAATCTGAATATGTGCATGTAGCTACATTTGAATGAATATTATCAAAATGGAATGCTGAGATGAAAACGTGTTTTAATGAATGTTCTAACATAAACTCTCTCTGAAATGATAAGGTAGACAAATTGCTTAGCCTGCTCTTGAATTTCTATGTGCTGAAACTAATACCACTCTTACTCACAAAAACATTATGATTATCCTAGTGTTAAAGGGGAAACATGAAAATTAGGTTGTAAGTCATGCCAAACTAGAGAAAAATGACCATTTTTTCTTATTTCTCAAGGTTGCCCTTATTTTAGAAATTATTCTGCTGCCATATTGTGGAGATATGTTGGTTAAAATTGCTTTTTTCTACTCAAGTTTCTATGGACGCGTCTAAAATACTTCTTTGTGTAATTTAAAAAATGTAACCCTGAAAAGTTAATGAGTCTCCAAGTTTTACAGAGTTGGCCAATAAAAGAGCTGTGTCTAGAATTCTAGGGCCTTTTACAGAGTTCTATTTGTCTATCTGTCCACACTTATCCACATGTTTATCCATATGTGTAGCTATAGACGTGTGTATAAAATGATGGTTAATTTTATGTGTCAACTTGGTTGGGCCATGGGGTACCCAGACGTTCGGTCAAACATGGTTTTGGGTGTGTCTGTGAGGATGCTTCTGGTTGAGATTACGTGTGAATCAGTGGATGGATGGCAATGGCGGATGGCTCTCCCCGGTGTGAGTGGGCCTCATCCAATCTGCTGGAGGCCCGAATTAAACAAAAACGTCAAGTGAGAAGGAATTCTCCGTCTCGGCCTGTCTTCGAGCTGGGTCTTCTCCTGCCTTTGGACTCAGACTCACACTGAAACTAAACCGTCTTCTCTCCTGAGTCTCCAGCTTGTGGACTGCAGGTCCTGGGACCTCTCAGCTTCCATGATCACACGAGCCAATCCCTTAGAATCAATCTGTTTACATATGCATTCTATGTGTAGGTATGTAGACCTGATAGGTATGTATAGAGTATGCACACACGTATGTAGATGTTCATATTGCACACACAAGACAGTGCCTCTGGGAGTGGTTTAGGACCCAGCTCCCTCCATTCCTGGCTGGTTTGAGAGGGATAACTGTTGGTAGTTATCAACAGAGAATGGGGATGACCACATGTGATGGTGGAATTGCATCACCCAAGCCTAGAATGTGACATTACTCTTTGCTGGTTTGGTCCTCTGAGCTTACACAGTAAACATAACTTGAAAGTTAATCTTATATATTTTTTTTCCTTGAAAGAAAAAGCTGTTACATCACTCACATACTCAGTGTTTCTCCTCACGGTTGTCATAATTCTGCCACTCTTCTCGAATCCTGTCTCTGCACTGTGTTGCTAGGAAGTTCCTGACGCACTGTATTTGAATACACATATGGACGTGCACAAGTGGTCAGCTTCCTCCAGGAGGAGCCAGCCTCCCTCCGCCCACCAGTCACTCCTCACACCAAAACCCGAAGCAACAAGACACCTTCATTTCTTCCACACAAGTTACTTTGACATATTTGGAAAAGTTATTTTAAAGAATTATTTATAGAAACAGTGATAAGGTAAAAAATATTATAAAATGTGAAAAGATGTGTTTCCAGTCAAAAATTGGAATTCTGCAAATAGTCATATTTATTATTTATATTTATATTTATTATTTCATTATATCCCATCCCAAGAAAAATTTTAGTCCTGAATCTTCTTTCTAAAATTTTCATTTCATTTGTTTTTTCTATAAGACTGATGTTTATTACTTTTAATTGGCACTCATTTGTTTTATTCACATTTCATGGGAATGAAATTTTTATACTGAATAATAATATTTAACGTCTTTAGATCTCAGAATTGATTATTCAAAAATATTTACTAAAGGCATATGTCAAATACTCCGCTGGACATTCTGTGGAATATAATGATAGAGAAAATATAGTTCCTGCCCTCTAGAGTTACACCTGAATCTTCTTACAAATACTCGTTCCTATTTCACAGAGAACCTGGCTTCATTTGTGTTTTTTTCTGATCACAGTTACACGCCACGTAACAAGGTTTCCATCGATGATGGACTGCAAAGACGAAGGCAGTCCCATGACTCTAGTACCATAGAGCCTAGGAGTGTAGGAGGCTGTACCATCTAGGTTTATGTAAGTACACTCTGTGTTGTTCCCACGATGAAATCGCCTTATGACAAATTTCTCAGAAGCTATCTCCGTCATTAAGTGACACATGATTGTATCTAAATAATATATGCTTATTTTAAAAATGTTTTTAAAAAGAAAGTCGAAAAATAGAAATAAATTTTAAGAAAGAAAATACTAACCCTTAAAAAATCTCACACCCATGGGATGGAGGCCGTCCTTTGGTACCTCTGCGATGCCGCAGACCACATGGAGTCACAGTTTCTGTCCATCACTCTGAGGGGGTGAGATGATGTACGGTCGTCACGACCCTGGGGAAAGCCCCTTCTCAGCAGCTGGAGGCACTCACCCTGGAGTCTGTACTTGATGCTCCCTGAGTGTGTCCAGCACCACAGCTGTCGTAATCACCACACAGCTGGAAGCACTTATTCTTTAAGAGTAACTTCATGGAAACAAAATACTGTGTGTGACCAGAAGGAGTTCACTCAGCTCCAAATCGATGGTGTGCAGCCCTTCACTGGAGCCACCAGGGTCTTGGAGAACCAGGCAGTGACTAGAAAGGAGGTCAGTTGGAAAAAGAATCAATCATAAATTGAACCATTTTTTTCTTCTTTTGAGTTTGCTGTTTCCAAAGAGAAAGTGTGCAACAAATTTAGGAAGAATTTATGGGACGTTTCCCACATCATATTTTATGCAAATCATAATCATTCCATATGTTGTTTGGTTTGTTTATGAAGTTTAAGGGTAACTGTTTAGAAAAATGCATGCCTAATGGGATCTGAAAAAGCTTATGCTTTTAAAGAGAAGCCCATATGTCACTGCTAACAGACACATTTTTCTGAGATATGGAGACTTTCCATAAGAAATTTCTTCCTCCATAAAGCAATTCTCCTTACCCACGTTAGCTTTGTTTTTATATTAAAAAGACAAGATATTCCATCTTTTAAAACAAGAGTTAGAGGGGCCGGCCCGGTAGCGCAGTGGTTAAGTTCATACATTCCACTTCAGAAGCCCGGGTTTCACTGGTTGGGATCCTGGGTGTAGACCTATGCACCGCTTATCAAGCCATGCTGTGGCAGGCATCCCACGTATAAAGTAGAGGAAGATGAGCACGGATGTTAGCTCAGGGCCAGCCTTCCTCAGCAAAAAGAGGAGGGTTGGCGGCAGATGTTAGCGCAGGGCTGATCTTCCTCAAAATAAACAAATAAACAAAAAAAATAGATAAATAAACCCCTTTCAGAAAAGAAACAGGAGTTAGACTGAATTGTACATTTGGTTGTTTCTCCCTGTCCAATGTTTGTTGCAAGAAAAATAATAGATTATTTTTACCAATGTTTATCATCCGTTACACTAACATAAGAATTGCTATGATTTTTTAAAGAAAAGCTGCTCTTTGTGCATCTACATGACTTCACTAAAAGATAAGTATCTTCGCATCAGAGTTCCCATTCCAACCAAACGTGTACCTGCTCTAAGAAGCATAGTGAACCGCCCCAGACCCCATCCTCTTCCCAAAGATGGAAGTGTATCTCATATCATAAATTCATACATCTGGGATTGGCAGCCTGGAGGAATGTTGGAGAATCGGAAGAAACACTATCATATGCCCTGTTTGTTCAACTTCATCACAAGCAGGTCTGTGAGCCTGGGTGGGTGCTGGGCTGTTTTAAACCAGGATCAGGCAGAAGCTGAAGTCGTCAAGACTGGGCAATTCAAAGAGTGCACGGGAGAGAGGTGTTCTTTCTTGGATGCAGAAGTTGGCACTGTTGTGGGCTAAACGGTGTCCCCCTAAATTTGTATGTTGAAGTCTTAACCCCCAGGATCTCAGAATATGGCTGTATTTGGAGATAAGGTCTTTAGAGAGGCGATCAAGGTAAAATGAGGTCATTGGAGTTGGCTCTAATCCAATACGACTTATGTCCTTATAAGAAGAAATTAGGACACAGAAACACAGAGGGAAGACGATGTGAGGACACAGGGAGGAGACGGCCACATGCATGCCAAGGAAAGAGGCCTCAGGAGCCCTGCCCACACTTGATCTTGGACTTCCAACCTCCAGAACTGTGAGACAATGAATGTCTGCTGTTTAAACCCCAGTCCAGGGTACTCTGAAACAGCCGCCCAGGCTGATTAATGCAGGTGGCAAGAGGGTTCCGTGGGCTCAGACAATTTCTTGTGGGGATGAGGTCTCGTTTGGAGGGGTGGCTGACAGCAGCTGCCTGATGGGTGACCCACATCTTGGCCTCCAGGGGGGAGCGACAGCTTTCTCTGGTTGGTCTTCAGAGAGAGCTTTGCAAAAGTGCCTGGAGCATAAAATGGGAAGCTCCGTTCTCTCTTGCTACTTCTATGGGTCTTCACCCCCTCCCAAGGGAGCCACAAGAGGCTATTTGTTAAGCTTCCATAGGTACAGAAGACGAGAACACTGAGTGAACACAACTACATAGCGCATTTCCCCAAGGAAGTCTTAATACAATCCCATTGACACCAAAATAGCCACTTAAAACAAAACTAGAGCATTTCCATTTGGCTCAAGGGCTTTCACTGTGGTTTGAGCCAGAAAATAGAAAAGAAAATAGTATTTTTATTTTGGGGTAAATTTTATGTATAGTTTTCCTATGTTGACGCTCACCAGACTAATTTATTCAGTCACAAGCTTTAAAGAAGTCTTTCAGGATGCCAACAAAAAGCCAAGATTTTATTCTCAGATGCAAATCAAAATTACTCCAACTGGGCATTCTTGACTAATACCACAAAAATTTTCTAGGCATAGAAAATAATCTCTACAACTCTAGATAGCAACTATAAGAGCTCCTATAAATGAGAGACAAAAAACATGTATTGATCTTCAAATACATTTTTATAAAATATGAAATTTCCTTTCTGAATTTATTGTTTCTTTATTTTAGTGATGATGAAAGCAAAGAAACAGTTTACACAGTAAATAAGGATCTTCAGCCATGGAATTTCTCCTTAAAATGCAGGTGAAGCAGTAAGACAGAGCTTTCAAAGTACTTCAAAACAAGTGTACTATTTTCTATCACTGAGTAACAAATTACCAAAATCTTGGCAACTAATAACAACACATATTTATTATCTCAAAATTTCTGTGCTCAGGAGCGTGGACATATCTTCACTGGACCTTCTCTGGATCTCATAAGACTATAATCCAGATGTCAGATGGGCTGTGTTTTCATCTGGATCTTGAGATTTCCTCCAGGCTCATAAGGTTGTTGGCAGAATTCAGTTTCTTGCATTCTCGGAGACTGAAGTCCTGTGTTTTGACTGGTTGTCATGAGAGGAGGTCTCATCAATAGAGACCACCTGCAGTTCCTGGCCACAGGGCCCCTCACCACCTGGTGGCCAACTTCTTCAAGGCCAGCAGCAGAATCTCCCTCTCCAGTCCACCAAGACTCTCACAGAGCATCACCTACCAAGACAATGACATCCATCCTCTTTGCCATATTCTGTTGACTAGAAGCCAGTGGCAGATCCCACCTTCACTCAAGGGGAGTGGCCTCCACGGGGTGGTACTCCTTGATGTCACCATGGCATCACCACAACAGGGAAAGGGAATTTTGAAGACTGGTGAAATCATATAATACAACTGGAGGTGAATTACTGAAGGAACCAGGGGAAATCTAAAAAAAAAGGTGAGTGGTCCATCACTGGACACAACAAGATGTGATCTTTCTAAACCAAAGTTCAGGCAGCCACGGTGAGAGACATGTGACACATCAGGGAGCAGGAAGGTGAGAAGGCAGAAGTGAGGGAGAAGAGAAAGGGGAAAAACCTTAAAAATGTGATAACAGAAATTCACTTTGAAAGTCATTAAAATACAAAATCAAAAGACACAAAATTAAATACGTGACATGGAAAACTGTCTTAGAAAAGAAAAGGCACAAAGAGAAGAAAGTATCATGACGAGATGATAAACATGGAAGGCGGGAAGAAAGGATCTCAGTTGAATGTTTATTCCCCGCACCTGAGGAGGAACATGGACTAACTAGAACGGAAGTCAAGACTAAGGAGGCAAAACGGAAACAAAATAAAAGTGAAAAAAGACCACAGGACGCAGATTATTGCTTACTGAGATAAAATAAGTCCAGAAAAATAGGGCATATGCTAATTATAAAAACTGAAGAAAATATTGCACCAGCACATTGATAAAAATATTCCAAAGAATAAATAAAGGTCAAAGTAGCCTCTTAATTTTCCAAGGACAGTGGTGCACCATTTTTAGAGAACTCGTTGGAAAATAAGAACTAGAGAGTTTTATAACCAGTCGAGTTTTCCCTGGCACCTCATGGTACCAAAATAAAAATATCAGAAACACTGAGATGCAGATTGTAGATTATTCTCTTATCCTTCTTGAAAAAAAAGAATTTAAACACTGTTTCGACTATGAATGTATTGGACAATAAGCAACTCAAAAGTAAACTAATGTAATTTAGAACCAAATTAGGACTAAAATTATAGAATGCAATCACTGACGATTTGAAACTGTTCAGCATAAACCTGGGTCAAATATTCTAAATGTGGTAAATATGGGTTAATAAATTTTAAATTAAATAATTTTTAAAATCAATTTTTAAAAAAGACAAGGTATTTGTCAGAATGGACATAAGGTGTGTCAGGAGTGATAAACACGTAATAAATCCCTCACCTTACAGAAACCAAAATGTGGTCTAATTATTGGTTTTGATAATTATATAAGTTAAGATATAAATGACTAAAGGGAATAGTTTTATATTATTTCCTTCCAAGTCACCGGTATAGATAAACAGAAAAACAAACAACAAAGAAGAATGGGGGAAAAACCAAAAACAAAAACATAGCAACTTCCTAAAAGACAATGAATCTCAAATGTTTCAAAAACATTTGAATCAATATCACCAAAACACATCAAGCCAGCAGTTGGTAAAACAGACAAGAAGTCACAGAAGTCTATTGGGAGTGGAGTATTCAGAACCACGTCAGGCATGATTTAACAAATGTACGTAAAAGAGCTTAAAACACATAAAATAAATATGTGATTAATAAAAATGCGAAGATCTCCAGTTGCTTCACATCCTAAAAACAGGCTATGCTTGGAGCACCCATATTCAAAATCAACTTGCTACTAAATCATGCATAAATCCCAAAGTGTAGAAAATATGCAAGCTATGTTTGCTCAACATAATGTGACACAAAAATAGCAGAATTTTAAATGCATCCCTTCAGTATGTGTGTATATACTTTTTTCTTAAATGGTAAGTGTTGCTTAGAACATTTGTTTTGAGATGTAGCTTTGATTCAAGAGTTCATGTCTAATTTACTCAGCTGATTAGCTCATTGCATCCATATCCACGATCAATTCTGATCTCGGCAGCTGAGCCAAGCATTCGAATTCCGCTCACAACCAATTTTTTAAAATACAGAATGGCCAAAATTTGCCCAGTGTGTTGGTAGTAGAAGGTTCATCTGGAGTGTTAATCGTGGATTCATTTCTCCACCATTAACATGTGCCCATTGAAAATATCAAAGCTCTGCTCCTTTAGAAAATAGTAAAACTATCAGAGCCGGCATGCAGAGAATTCCCCAGCACTCTCAGGCAGGTGTCATTAGATGCAAGAGAAAAATTTCCCTAAGAATAACACAGAAAGACTGCTAAGAAATTTCCATATAAAGGAAAATCTACCAGGTTCTTCTTCCAAAAGATCCAACGGTTCTTTCTCTCAGATAGGGGTTTTACGTGTTAGCATCGAGGAAAAGACACTTGCTCCCTACTCCAGCCCAGCTCTATGATTCACAGAGAAACAGCCCTTCTACAAAACACCTGCTCTGCACCTCCGTCCACGTCCTTTCCTCTCCCACAGGTTTCCATTTCAAGTCTCTGCCTCCCATTGCACCCAGCCAGCATCCCTGTACTGGCAGACATCTGCAAGAGGCAATAGGACTGAACATTGGCTCCCCGAGCTCCCAAACACCACCCTAAAAATAGCAGGGGAAGATGCAGTGTTGTACAGGGAGAAAATTGTATTTTACCAATTACGCCCAAAGAAAATGCATTTGTAAATACAGATGATGTATATACTATTTTTCTCTTGGGGCTTTTATTTCCTGTACAATCCCCACTCTTCAATGTGTGTGTTTAGAATAATGGGAGGATATGTAAGTGTATACATTCATTTACAAGCTTCAAACAGTGGAAGGAAAGCTGTCATTTGGGTTTATATAGTGCCTTTTACTTAAACATCAAAGAAAAATGTTAACCATTTAATTGATTCTATCTGTAACAAGATATCTTTGAACTTGTGCCTGAATATTGGACAGCATTCGCCTTTTCATTACAAATTTATCAGTTCAGACTCAGAAATGCCAAGGATGAAGCTGTCTCTGCCCAAGTAGACTGGTTGAGAAGCTATTATCCATCCCTCTGTTTCTGAAGAGCTTGCTCAGAAAATGTGTAAACGGACTCCTTCATTCATTGTATCCCAGAGTGACTGCTTTCTCACGTTTTCACAGCACTCTTCCCTATTTTAACTGGAATCCCAATCTGCCCTTCTCTGGTTTCTGTCCATGGGCACACTGTATCTATTCTAAGCTCACAGATGCCCTCCCTAAAGCTTGCCATGGCACCCTTCCTATGGAAAGGGTTGAACTGATCAAATCTTGATAATAAAACCTGTCAGATGTTTAAACAGGATAAAACCCTTATTATTCAGTTACCATGAAAATAGAACTCGAATTTAGGTTATCCTCTGCAATTAAAATAACGGCTGCCTCGATCCCCCATTTCTCAGCCCTCTGCCCTGGTCCCCACTTCTAAGCATGCTAAGATTCCCCAGCATCAGTCCATATCTGCCTCTTACGGTTCAGGGAGTTGACCCGCAGAAAGCGTTTGCGTCGGAGGAGAAACCAGACAGCCATGGGGATCGGAATGTGGTCACGATTCCTACAGGAGCCAATCTGTGTTAGACTTCTGGTTCCCAAAGTTCACGCTGACCACTCTGCTTTCTCTCCTAGCCTGCCCTCAGACAATGTCCCATCACAAGTGTCCTCTGCTGGCTCCACCCTGTAACGTCCCTCTCCCTCCTGTCCTTTTCTTCTTGCCTCTGCAGAGCAGTAAGTATATCCAAGTTGTTTCATCACATCAAGAAACATCCCTTTTCCCTGACACCTTGGGGGACACCAACACCCAGGGTCTTACCTTGATCTGCACTGAGGACAGTAAATATTTTTCCAAACAATGATTTGTACCCTAAAATGAATTCTTACGTGTAACCAAAAATGTATCCTCCACCTCAAAAACAAGTGTGCAAGATGGAGAAAGTCAAATAGTCGCCAACAGTTTTCATATGTCTAGTTTCAAGGTACGATGTATTTCTTGGTATTTGAATGGTGTCCACTCTAAGCAAAAATAATGAAAAATGAAAAACTCATTCTCTAAGATTTTCTGCACTCAAAATTCCAAACAATTAACTTGTATGCTTTCATGATTTCTTTCCTGATTTGGTAGAATGCATAAGTTGCTCAAGTCTCACATAGAGGCAACCTAAGACATCCATCTTGAGGTCTTATTCCCTCAGGCACCATCCCCTAATAAATACACGCAGTCCATAAAATCCGTGTCATAAATATAGACAGCTGAGTCATAATGCTAACTAACAGGATTTCAGCCTTTTCTCCAAAGAATGTGCAAAGCAATTCAGCTCTCATCCAAGTGGAAAAAGAACTCTGAAACTTGTATTTTTGGCAAGCACCTTACTTCATTATATAAGAATGCTGAGATAAAGCACAAACCTATAGCTGGTGTAGCCAAACAATCCAGAGGGCAAGGCCTGCCCTTTCTCCCCTGGGTGCTGTCATTGGGCACATGCTCCTCAAAGATCTCCTAAAATATCAGTCACAATCAATTGACTGACAAGCAATTACTGAGAATCTGTTCTGCACAGAGCTCTGTACTTGATGCCCTGGGACAAATAGTGAGATTTAAGACATAGCCTCGCACAGAATTACATAATGTTGTTGCAGTCCTAAAGTTGACATAAACTTCATGGCGGGCTACGAGGCTATAAGTGGGCTGCAGCATACTGCATTGCAGAAGCTCAGAAAGAGATGAAACAGTAACAATTTGTGTGTACCAAGAAGCTAGGGTGTTTGTGTGTGTGCACATACGTGTGTGTGTATGTGTTCTGTACACATGTGAGGGCCGAAAGTCTTTGAGGAAGAAACAATGCAAGAAATGTACATTAGCCAGTCCAGGAAGTACATGAAATGGCCATGTTAGAGGGCAATGAGTTTAAGGAAAATTTGACCTTGAATTCTAATAGAGGAGTGAGCTACAAGAATGATGTGGAATCAAGTTGTTTTCACTGATGTTGACGCTTCTAGCAATGACTATAGTCCCACATACACAGTTTTGTGATTGGCCTCTGCATCAGTGGGGTGAAGGCAGCAAAATGAAGACGGGGTCGTTCCATCCAGCCTTGACAACTTATTCATCAGAGCAGTGCTTTTTCCTCTGTTCTTCATTTCCATGCCCCACAATTAAAAATTATTTTCATTTTTCCTTTTGAAGGCCAATCTTTGTGGCGACCTGAGTTCCTACTTTCACATACGCGTAAGCTGACACCATGCTGCAATGTCCATCGCAGAGTGGTGGGGACTCCCCATGTCCTGTTCTCAGGAAATCTGCCCTCTGGCTGGCCAAGTCTGAATTCCCTGGGCATTCGCTGCATCCTGTGCAGAGAGCCAACTCTTCTGCTGGAAACTCCTAGAGAGAAAGCAGAGACGAGCTGCACAGTCTCACCTTCTCAAGGGGCCCCCATCCATGGCTGAATCCCTGCCAACATGTGGGGCAGTAAACCTCCCCCTCCCAGGAAACCATGTAGAATGGAGTCCTCCCACAGAACCAGAAAGCCCCCACCATGCTTGAGGAGGCTGCTGGGAAAGGTATACAATGGCCCCTATTGTTAGCAGGGCCCGCATACATCATACTTATCCATTACCCTGGACATTCACCCATGAATATAACTGGGCAACGGGAGGACCAGCAGCTGAAAAACCAAGAATCAAGCTTACTAAAAAGTATAAGCAACTGAGAATATGTATATATTAATATGATTCTGAAAATGTATCTCCTATTCATGTTCAAGTTATATACCAGCCAAACAAACAAACAAAATATAAGAATAAGAAACATTAAAAAGAAGAAAATGTAAAGTAGAAGAAATAGTGATAACCCTTAACTCTAGTAAAATTCAGATTTAGGTCAACATCATTGTTGATAAGGTATTTTATGAAATTTGTTGATGGTGGACATGATACAGTCTATACAGAAACTGAAATATACTAATGTACATCTGAAACTTACACAATGTTATAAGCCAATATGACCTCAATAAAAAAATTAATGTAATGATTTAAAATTTTCTTAAAAATGAAAGATGCTTCATGCAAAGTTAAAGATACTTAATGTCAAAACATAAACTAAAATTAAAAGCCATTAACAGAATAAACGTCAGGTATTTGTGGGCAGTTACAATGGAAGTAAGAGAAAAATCAAAGCATGTTTATATCAGTGGAAGCCATAGAAATTTTTCTATTCTATAGATATTGACAAAGACATAAAAGTTTAAATATATTTATACCAATTTAGAAGAATCTATTAGTACTATTAGGAATATGATGTGAGAAGTAATAACATTTCGTCAGTCAGTGTCAGCAAGCAATGAGATATAGGAGAGCAATAACAAAAATGTATAACAAAGAAAACATGTAACATATTATGGCTGGATTAATATAAAGAATTTCAATTTTGACAGTAAATGTAAATGGATTAGATTCTCTTATTAAAATAATCTCAGATTAATTTAAAAAGCATCTTTCAGCCACTTTTCCTTCAAGGATACACACATTTTTAAATGATAATAACTGTTGAGAATAATGGAATGGCTATGCTTTCCTAGATCAATACAAAGAAAAATAAAACAAGAGCGAAAATATTGATAATTAAGTTACAAATAAGTATGCGTACATGAAGGGATCGAACTGTGTCAAGGGTAAGCATCAATGAGCAAGAGAAAAGGGGAGAGGAAAGAAGCATTTCATCAGTAAATCTAACTGGGAAACAAGCAACTACTGATTATCGGAGTTTGAATTCAACAAATACATTTGAGTATGTATAGTAGGCAAGGATGGAACCAAGCAAGAAAAACCACTGAAATGGATTTCTTCTTACATTTCTGTATTTTAACAACAATATACATTGCCAATTTTGCTCTCTCAAAACAGAAAACTTCATTTCACAACAAGTCACATTAAAATAATTCTTTTCACCATCAGCAAAACAGAATTCAAGTGATCTATCTTCACTGGAAAACCCTCACAGTATGATGGGAAAGTGTGGGATATAAATGCTTACTAATAAACAGTAAACATCCCATTTCCGACTCCAAATATTATATGTCTAAATGTTTTCATTTTATTTAGAGTAGATATAAACTCCGCCTATATTCAAGATTGATGCTATAAGATTTCAAGTCATTGCATAATTAGAAAAACCAAGATTGGGAGTGGTTTCCAGAACGATTCTCGTATTTATAATAGGAACCTAATTCATCCTGAATGAGGGGATTGATTGTCACAAAAGGAACTCTCGCTCCTACTAAATCAGATAAGAAGTTTTCCCTGACTTGTCTCTCCTCATTCCCCTCAATACATTGCTTCTCTCTCGCTCTTATTCTCATGTCACCTTCTGCTTCTTTCATCCCGTCTGCTCCCAAACTCTCCTTCAAGTCTGAGTTCACCCCCATAACTTTCAAAGGAGGATGGTTTTCACACTTGCCTTGGACTCTTGATACTTAAATTGAGTAATTGGAGCTATAACATATTTTCATTTAAAAAATGAATACATAGCGTAAAGAATGATTCCGGGCCAGATAAGGCACACCTTGGGGAGAATAACATTGGTTGTAGTGTTTTATAACCAACTGAGTCAGTTCCAAAAGTGTGTGTTCAGAGGATTTAAAAGAACCAGGCCTGAGAAAGTGTCTGAAAATAATCAACCCAGTGGAATAATTAGTTGCCAAGAAACTAGGCTAACTAACCCAGAATCTACCATTTGATATTAGATCCTAATTATCTCTAAGGAAGTTGTGGACATGAGGAGATTTTGATGGAAAGAAAATCAACCTATTTATAATTAAAGTCGTGTTCTTGGTGATTCAGCAGTCAAAAAGCTCAAGAAGCCTGGGGCGTTGAATCCATTTTGCAATGAAGTTATATCCACATCTTTAATATATGAAACTTCAATTTGAAAAATCTTCAAAGGGAAACATCAAGCTATCTTACTCTGTTTTTATTTCTGAGCAGGCAAGTCAACATATATTAGAAACATCATATTGCCATTTTTTGACATACTGAAAAAGCCATCAACTAATTTTTCAATAATTATATTTTTGGTTTTTATGTTAACATCTGCAAACCAGACCTTCGACATCTAGCAAAGTCAACCTCCGTGAGCCTTATCAGAGAGGAGAGCAGGTGCTGCCTCGCGTCACTGTGTTCTGCAGTTCGGAACAAGCCATCGGCTAAGTAGAGCATGTTCACCCCTTTTTAGATTGCAAAGCAAGAGTGAAACAGAAATGTGGAAAAACAGAAGAAAATCCAATGCCTGGTGGAACAAGCCCTTTCCAGGATTACTGAGTCTCAAAACAAAATCTATGTTATAAACACTTGAGTCTGTCCCGATAGAGAGAAAAGAAAATATTTAATAAAATTGTAAATGAGCAAACTAGAAAAAATAACAGAAACTGTCACCTATGGATAAAGGATTGGGGAAACAGGAAGTTTCGGAGGGTGGTATGTCTGTTTACAATCTTGACTGTGGTGAGGTACTTAGGTATATACCATATGCCAAAACTCATCAAATTCTACCTTTTAAAATACGTAGATAAATGCATGCTAATTTCACCCCAATAAAGCTGTAAAAAGAAGTGACAGGAATTATATTTAGGCAATTCTTGACTAATGAGTACATTTTGATGAAGAATCTTTAAAGTAACTTACCCAAAAAAGATAACACGTGATCCTTAGTGGATGGACCATTATAACACAGGGGAACATGAAATTTCACCTTCTACTACCGATAATGAGGTCAGAAGAAGAACTTTATTCAGTGAATTTTTCATGTGTGGGTTTATTGAAATTTGACTCCCTTTGCCTTAATTAGCATGAAGCTTTGGGTTCTCCCTTTCTGCCAGTGCAACCTGGTAGGACTGGTGGAATTGACATGATAAGTTAGTTCTACTAAATATTCAGGAAACTGATGATCCTCTTCTTATGCAAACTTTTCCCAAGAAGAGCGGAAAGATCATTTCCAATACTTTTATTTTAGGAGGCTCATAGAACCTTGAAACCAATTCCTACTGAGGACTAAAAGATCAAGGAATATTATAACTCTATATTATGCATAAAAAATAACAAAATAGTGAATTATTGACAAAGTAAAGCATAGATAATATACTCTATGTGTATGTACATTATATATGCATTTAATACTATATATATGTGTTACACACACACACACACACATATATATATATAAAATACTTCATTACCAAATCATATTATCTCAGAAATGTAAGGTTAGTTTGACATTTGGGGGGTAAAACATTACTCAATTCTTAATAGCTTCACTGCATAGAACTTATTTCTCAATATTAAAAAATCCTCAATTGATATAAAAATGTTTGTATAAAAAATATATTTTCCTTCCCAAATTCAATACCGCATTTTTAATAACATCCAGGAGACGTGTTAAATTATATTTTGAATAAATTGGTAAAATACTGCAACCATTATAAACTGTCTGAAAATCTGGCCAGGTGCAGAGGGATGCACCTTCAGATGTTTCCTTGTGCATTCTAGCATCATATCCAGTGTTGTTCACTCTCTGTCAGTTGTCCTGAATGTGTTTCCGTGTCACCTTTCAAATGTATCATTTATGTGTTCTTCCCTAGAATTGTACAAGTTCCAGAAGCACTGAGAAAACGTTAAAGAAAGAAGCTGGCCGAGCTGAGTAATCAGCAGGCGGTTCCACCACTCTGGTCTGCCAGCTGTCTCAGGTGATGGCAATGAGCTACAAGAAAAAAAAGTACATTCTGCATCTGTAGTCCATTGGTGCACATATTTCTCCCTAAAATTGGTTCTTTGGTTGGAGGTAAAGTTGTGTGACTTTACTAACTCTGTTGATCAGGCAATTTTGACCTCAGATGCTGTGCTGGTTGAGGAATTTCAGGCAGGGAAGGTACACTTGTATCTGTGGTGTGTGCCCATCCTGGTGAAGATGCATAGCTGCTCCCTCTGATGCAGATGGATTGTCCTGCTCTCAATTGCATGACCTTTCTCCCCAAGGAATGATGCCATATCTAGAACTAAGCATTGGTCTCTGCACTGGAAATTGGACATTTAGCAAGAGTAATAGCTGGGTCAGCCTTGAGGAGAAGGAGTCCGTCTTTGTAGAGTCATTCATAGACGTCATCCTGCCAAAAGAGCCACTGTGTCCATTGGTCCATTGTGCAAGGGCTGGGGGGCTTCTGGAGAAGCAGGCTCATCTCCAGAACAGACATCCTTCTGTCCAGCTCAGGTATTCCCCACTCTCCAGGAGCCAGCAGGTAGTCATGGTTATCTCCCTCCAAAGGAAATGTGCCACTCAGCTCCTTTCACCACTGTTCTTTAGGGACAATGCTGACGAGCTGGAGTGTAGCAGAAGTTCACTTCTTTGTAGCACCAGCACACTGTGTGAACTTTGTGAATGGACCCAAGTCTCTTGTGTTCTGTCAGCTGATGGTGGAAACCTCACATGAGGCCAGGGATATTCTTCAGGGCTCTCCAGAGAAACAGAACCAAGATCTATAAAAGGTGATTTATTATGAGGAATTTGCTCACATGATTACGGAGGCTGAGAAACCCCACTATCTGCCATCTGCAAGCTGGAGGATGAGAAACTCATCCAAGTGTAAAGGCCTGAGGACTAGGGTAGCTGATGGTGCAAATACCAGTCCAGGGGCAGGAGAAGATGGGGTGAGATGTCCCAGCTCAACGGTGATGCAGGAAGGAAAAATGGAAATCCTTCCTCCGCCTTTTGTCCTATTCCGGCCCTCAATGGGTGGCATCATGCCCACCCACATTGGAAAGGGCCATCTACTTTACTGAGTTCACTGATTGAAATGCTAATCCCATCCAGAAACACCCTTGCAGAAACACCCAGAAATGGTGTTTAATCTGGGAACCCTTTGAGCAGTCAAGGTGACACATAGAATTAACCATCACGCCAGGTGTGAGTTGAGGATGAGGCATCTCAGGTGATGTGGGAGTCTGGTCCACCTGTTGACGTGATCTACTCTTACCTTCTGCCTGATCTCAAATGGATCATGGTTGTCATCAAAAAATTGCTTCTGGGGCCAGCCTGGTGGCACAGTGTTTGAGTTTGCACATTCCGTTTCAGCAGCCCAAGTTCAAGGTTCAGATCCTGGGTGCGGACATGGCACTGCTCCTCAAGCCATGCTATGGTAGCCTTCCCACATATAAAGTAGAAGATGGGATGGATGTTAGCTCAGGGCCAATCTTCCTCAGCAAAAAAAGAGGGGAATTGGTGGGGGATGTTAGCTCATCCCATATATAGCATATCATCCCATATATATCATCCATATATCCCGTAAGAGGGGAATTGGTGGGGGATGTTAGCATCCCATATATAGCATATATATTTAGCACATATATATATATATATATATAGCATATATTTTATAGCATATATAAAGCTAATCTTCCTCAAAAAAAGAAAATTTCTTCTGCATCCAAGAGCCTTCTGACATGGTGAACCCTGCAACTCTGAGATGGTGGTCGGTTCACATGCTCGTGTCAGTCCCACGATCTGCAGTTATATACTAGGACCCAGTGGACAATGCTTTTCCAGTGGAGCCTGTTCTCTGCCACAGAGGGTGTGGTCTCGCCCCACATTCTGGGTAAGATGTTTCCTCCTGAAATCAGACTTACGTTTTCCTCCTTATGACGTGCTGAGAAAGAGGTGAGTGGACAATTCACCTCCAAATTGCCAGTTACAGACCTGACTTTTTAGAGTCAATTGTGACAGCAGTTTTCTTAGTTCCTCCTGTTTCCTAGAAAACAGAAGATCATGAAAAGTTTGCGTGCTAAGACTTTATTAGGAAACGCAATTCCAGCACAGCAAGACTGAGGAAAAAAAGGAAATGAGGCAAGAAAGGAGAGAAAAACATTCAAGGCGGCAAATCACTGAGATAGACACCACTTCCATGAACACAGCTCGTGGCTCAGTCAGGCAAGTTGTCTTCCAGACAGGTCTTGCTGAACTTCCACCCTCAGAACAGACCCCTTGAGGGAGAAGAGGAGATGAATTGTTTACAATCTTCTCTCTGTCATTCACTGGACTCCCAGGGGTGTTGATTCCACCATCCTTCCAGATGTTAAGCATGGCTGCTCCGATTAGGACAGTCAAATCCCACTCCCTCATCATGGTACCTCAACTGAATATTTCATGAATCAAGAAGAGGTGGGGGAGCCTGAGGTCCATGATTCCAGGTGAGTTGGACCTGGGTGGATCCCACCATGGTGGGTACAAAGGCTGGCCCTCCCTCCCCGGATCTGAGACAGTCAGAGCATTGAGAGACACAGCAAAGATGATGGCAACTGGGCTCTCCACTAATGCCCAAAGCCAGTGTTGGTAAAGACCAAGTGTTACACCTCAGTTAAGTTTTACAGCTGGAAGTTAACCCTATTAGTGGCTCCTGAGTCTCTGTCGTTAGACTGAAGCAGCTGATCCTCCAAAATTTCGCGACTCTCCCTATCAGGACCATGGACCTTCCTTCCCGAGACTGTTTTATTTTGTAGCATATATAAAGCTATTAATGTACCAGATAACATGGTTCCTTGTTGTATTTTTAAATAGTAAACACTTGTTTTGGAATAAAAGAGTAAAAAATCAGTTAGACAGAAAAAAAAGAAAACAGCAAAACAGCGACCCTGTTGTGGATCTGGATTGGAGGACAGACATAAAGCCAGTCACAGATTTCAAGGACGTGCTGTCCTTCGAGGTCGTATGGCAGCTGTGAAACGCCATAAGGACCCTGCCTCTGAGTGACCATTGCTTCTTTCCAACAACACCTGAGACGCACCCTGCTGTTTCCACCCGGAAATTGGACATTCGATTCCTACACTGCCCTTGCCTCAGGGCAGCATGACCTGATCCCGACTTATTCCACTGTTTTTAATCCATCCTCAGGAAGAGGCACCATCCCAGACTGATCCTGTCTCCTCCAGACCGCGTCAGATCTCCTAACTTAACAAAGTTAGTCCCCCCACTTCGTGTCAAGAGAAGGACCACCGTTCCTCCAGGTCCACAAATGGGACGGCAAATTTATCCCCCGTAGTCACTGGGGAAGCAAATGTGATAGGTTTTATGCTTAAAATAGATGCCCATCACACCGAAAATAGACCCCATAACAACAAACGTGGCCACAAAGTATCTGCTCAATCATTTCTATTGTCTCAGTTGAAATTGTCATATCATTTTAAACCATGGTTCTCCTGATCATCCAAGGCAGTCCCTTCCCCATGGGAAGGAGATCCCTTTGTGGCTAAAGTACCATGACTGCACTGAAAATGCTAGACTTAACATGGCCTCACCTGGCTGCTCATCAAAACAATCGACTTCCAAGAAAAATGGATCACAAAGAAAGTTGTTTGCTAACAGTAATGCTTACTCATTCATTGTCTCCATCCTAACTCTAGCACATGAACCACATGACTATTTTGCATACATCTAAATGCATGTTTGCGTGAAAACTATAGGACACTTCACAAATTCCTTGAATCCCAGATGCCCAGAGAAATCAGATCATTTCACAGTTGAAAGAGATCTACGAGACTGTGCCGGCCGGACAACCTCATCACAGAAACATCACATCACAGAGGCTCAGAAATGCTAGGCATCTGTTCACCCCAAGACTCCCTGAACCAGGACTAGACCCTGACATCTGGCTTCAGCCGGGCCTTTCTATCAACATCCCTGATACCTGAGGTTGGAAGACTTATTCGAGTCATCAAGATCGCTTCAGAATTTCCTAAAAGTTAACATCATTTTATCTTTACATCCTGAATAAAAATTATGAAGCTGTAGTTTTTAAGCATGATTTACAGATATTAAAAGAATACTTGAGGGGCCGGCTCCGTGGCTGAGTGGTTGGGTTCTTGCGCTCCGCTGCGGCGGCCCAGGGTTCGGATCCTGGGCGCGGACATGGCATCGCTCATCAGGCCACGTTGAGGCAGCATCCCACATCCCACAACTAGAAGGACCTGCAACTAAGATATACAACTATGTACGGGGGGTTTGGGGAGATAAAGCAGAAAAAAAAAGAAGAAGATTGGCAACAGCTGTTAGCTCAGGTGCCAATCTTTAAAAAAAAAAAAAAAGAATACTTGAAAAAGTCCTATAGTAAAAACATCTAGTCTCTATTGATTATGTAATTATCAGGAAGCATAATACCGTAAACATAGGAAGATAGAGTTTCTTTTGTATTCTTGATAATTTGAAATTTTCTTGCAGTTAACATATCTATTGCATTGCCTATAAATTTTTAATATTAGATTTTTCTAACTTATCTATCCTACAAATAAAATAAAATCTTAGAACTGTAGATAATGGTAAAAAGTAACATCAAAGGGTCATTTTAATTTTCATTATTATTAGACTGAAAAAATATGTCTGCTTAAGTCTAACCACTATGAAAAAAAAGACGAGAAGTTCATCTATTCAGCTGTTATCTTGTTGAACCCAGTGATGACTTAGTGAGGTGCTTTGTCATTTTTCATGATATAAATTAATTTTTAAGCACAGATTAAATATTAAGAAAATGAAAACTTGAAACAGATGTCTACAGCTTATCATACGAAAGAATCACAGTAGAGCTTCTCTGGGTTTTCATAAAACATATTAATTTATATTTTCCCTGCTGAGGAGTCCCTCCAAGCCTTAAGAGTGAAAACTGGAGTGAGTGAATGTCTCCATAATTTCCGGGAGGCAGCTACGTGTTGGAGCCCACCCAACTCAATGCTTCAGGTTTGGAAGCCCTCTGCATTCATTCCCCGCTAGACATATCT
Source organism: Equus asinus (assembly GCF_041296235.1). NCBI lineage: Eukaryota > Metazoa > Chordata > Mammalia > Perissodactyla > Equidae > Equus > Equus asinus. The sequence continues at coordinate 44,563,252 of NC_091818.1, forward strand.
GCCTGAACAGCAGCTCTCTGTGTTCTTTCAGAGTCTAAACTGTATGGGGCCAGCCCGGTGGCACAGTGGTTAAGTTCCACATGCTCCATTTTGGTGGCCTGGGTTTGGGGGTTCGGATCCTGGGCGCAGACCTATACCACTTGTCAAGCCACGCTGTGATGGCGACCCACATACAAAGTAGAGGAAGGTTGGCACAGATGTTAGCTCAGGGTGAGTCTTCTTCACCAAAAAAAAAAAAAGAATCTAAATTGTATACCTGCCTGGGGGAATGGGGCAACTTTCGAAAGAAGACTTCCTAGTCTGTGTGTGGTAGAGCCATCGGACCCCTGGAGTCTTACTACCTCACACTCTCCTTGTAACCACACATGCAGATATGCACATACACACATGAACACACTCACACATGAATAGACACAAACACAGGTACACTCACCAGTATACAGCCATACACATGCATTCGTGCACGCACACACAAGCATGCATGGATACGCATGCCCACATACGCACACTCACAAGCAAAATCACCCAAACATGCACACACACACACACATACACACAGCCTGTGCTCACACACCACCCCCGCAGCCTGGGTGCACTTGCTCTTCACTCTCCCAGCCCCCTCCCCATCCCCACTGGCCAGGCAGCCATCAGCCATCGTCTTTCAACATTTAGCTCCAGAGCCAACTTCAGCATTAAAAGTTTCCCAGCTCCTCAAATGCACAAGGAGTGGCTCTCTTTTCTAGGCTCTGCCTAGCTTTTTGAAATTCCTCTAATAACCATGTTTATGGGGTATTTTGTGATTACCTCTTTGTATGCCTTTCTTTCTCACTAAAATGTCAGCTCTTCCAGAGACAGGATGATCAGATCTGAACAATGTCAACCACAGCTGTGTATCAAGTGTTAGTTTTGTGCTGGGTATTATACTAGAGGTAGTTTCTATTATTATCCTTATTTTTAAATGAGGAAACTGAAACTTTGAAAGGTTTAAAATATTTTTGTGTATTAATTAGTAGAATATGCAGCCAAATGCCCCTGAACTCACACCAATGATTACAAAATACAGTCAAGGGTTATCTTTACAACTAAATAATAGCCCCTAGAATGTGTTCTCAGTGGTTTCCAAAAGTTCTTGGAGGCGTGCGTTACATGTGCTGTCGTCACATGGCATCCACTGCTGGTCAATGTCCTCTGTCTGTGACTTTGCTGGGACAATTCTTACCGTGTCACAATACATTAAAAACAGGCAAACATTCACATTGAGCCCTCTTCTGAATGATCCCACAGCTGGCGATCTTCAGGGCAGTATTGGTTTCATTCAGGGGGACACAGAATTGTCAGCTCTAGACCCCAATTGTCATTGGCAGGTCAATCAGGTTATAGTCCTCTCTCTCAAACTCAGTAAGTGCAAAGATCGGATAAGTGACCACAGGAACCACAGGGATTCTCCCATCCTCCTCTGCGCTCCTCCAGCTTTCCTCCAAACAAACTCCCCTCCATTCTTTATCATAAGATGATTGTATTGGTCAGAATTCTCCAGAGAAACCGAATCAATAGAATCTATGTCTTTATCTATATCCTTATCTCTATCTATCTATCTACCTATCTATCCAGCTACCCATCTATCTGCTCACCCATCAAAAGATTTATTCTAAGGAATTGGCTCATGCAGTTTTGGAGGCTGGCAAGTCTAAAATCTGCAGAGCTGATGTCCCAGCTCGTCTGCAGGCCAGAAGCTACTGTGGAACCAGGAAGAACCAATGTTCCCACTCAAAGGCTGTCTGGCAGGAGGAATTCTTTTTCATTTGGGGGAGGGTCAGACTTTTGTTCTGTTCAGGCCTTCAACTGATTGGATGAGGCCCACCCACATAGGGAAGGGCAGTCTGCTTTACTCAGTCTACTGATTCAAATGTTAATCTCATCCAGAAACACCTACACAGACATGCCCAGAATAGTGTCTGACCAAATATAGGACCCTGTGGCCCCATCAAGTTGACATGTAAAATTAACCATCATACAATCAATCCCATACAAATCAATAGATGCTGAGGGCCACGATAGACAGTGGGGCTAGGCAAGAGGAAGGCCAGTAATGGCCTTTTAGCTTAAATTAACAGACTTTTACAGGAGGAAAAAATCATCACATCAAATGAAGAGACAAAGCAAGCAGACAAGCAAAAGATCATGGTATAATCCAAAACACATCTCGATCATTATATGTGATTCAACACAACAGATGTTGCTAAAGTTTTAAGTGTCAGGGTCTCACCATCTTAAAGGACCCCCTCCTCCTTGAGATGCTCACATAGGTCTCGTCAGCCTCTGCTCTCAGACCTTAGATTAGCTTCAAAGGAACCCTTCTCTGAAATCTCAATTCTGTATGTGCCTTTGGTTTATTTTTTGTCCTTTTTGACATAATAATTACGTACAAAGTTAAGAACATCTCAATTGTGATTCTCGACGTGCTCCCATCTTCTGAGTCCTCAGCTTTCTTGGCACACGCCGTGTTTGTCGCTCACATTACCGCCTGTTCATTTAACACGCTGTCCATGGTGCTGCTTGGTTTTCTCTGAGAGAACGCAGGTTCCTTAGGCAGAAGAAGCAGAACGAATAGGTGGTCACATGAGCTCACAGATCTGCAAAGTTCTGGCAAAATAAATAGATTTTCAAGCCATAATGTTCCCTTCCTAAATACCTCTTGATAGATACAATTTATAAACTGGTTTTGTCAGTGAGTCATTCTACACATTCAAAAAAGAAAGATTGATGCACTCTTTGCTTTTCTGTAGCCTGATGAAAAATACCTACACTGAATCTTTGAATAAATGGTTAGATACAGGTAAACCAGTATAAAATAGCTCTTTGAAACGTAGCTATGAATGACCTTTAATTAAATAGCCAACATCGAAAGAACAAACCAAAATTCTGGGCAAATATGACAAAATTGCCCATTCTGAACAACTACACTCAAAATAGGGCCAATTGACCATTGACCTGTGTATAAATCTATTAGGAAACTAAGCAAAGAAGGGGAAATTATGTTTAATCTCGCTCTCTCTCTGTCTTTCTGTTTCACAGAAGCAAACTCAACAAACTTAGAAAATTATTTGCTCCAAGAATTATAGAATACTGTTACAAATACATAATAAAATATTAGCACAAAAATAGGAATAAATGCAAATATCTAAAGAGAAAAAAAAAGCTCAATAAATATATAAAAATGTAGACAATGTCACGAAGAAGCAACAAAATGCAAAAATTTACCAGATGCCATAATTGACATGTCAAAGGCATGAAATTTATCTAATTAAGAACATGAAATTTTGGCAAAAGCAAGGTGAAAGGAGAGCTATCATACACAGCTTCTGGGAATATAGGTGTTAAAATAATATAAATTCCTTCGGAGTTGTCTATCAAAGGTCTTTTAAGATTCTGAAACTCTTACTCTATATTTCCGTATGAGGAATCAACTTCACCTTCCTAGTCAGGGATTCATAGAAAGATGCATGTGTAAATACGTCTATGACGGCGTCATTTACAAGGATGTGGACTGGAAACAGTGTAAATACGCAGCAGTAAGGAAGCGCTTAACTGAATTATGATGCATCCTAAGAATAGGTGTTCCGCAACAGCCTCAGTGAAATTCCCCTAATATGCCCTAATATTCCTCATGGATTTTCCTTTATGGGGGAAGCAGAAGAAATAGACTACAGACATTGTCCATATATCTCAAATTTCACCAATATCTGGCATCATTTTACTAAAATATAGATTATACTGTGGAAAGAAGAAAAAAATCTCCTCTCTTGCTTTAAGTCTCTTTGTTGGAATATTATGTTTGCTTGATATTCATGCTGCTGGGTGAGGATTTCAAAACCTTCCACTCAAGTTTTTAGATGATTGATGACAGATATAGATTATAGACAGACAAATAATACATAGACAGATAATAGATAGACATATTATAATGAAATTTAAATTATTAAGAAATCCTCCTACATAATCCTTGAATCAGCAGTGGAAGGATTGTTTACCCCATAGTCTTCAACTTTTCATTTTGCATTGGAATTAGGGACTGACTACGTGCATTTTCAAGTCCTTCCCAGACTTTATAATTCTTCGGTGATGTTCAACACCTTCATGAATGGCGGAAATGCCGTGATTTTTTTCCCTACTAAGACAGATAAAGCCATAGCATGTATTTTTAAAGAACGCTGACAGAGCACAAGCATCTGTGATCTAAGCAGATACTCAGGATGTATTTTTGTTAGAATTTTTTCCTTGTTACAAATAAAAACTATGTTTATGAATTATTTTCTTTAAACTTTTGAATAAATACAAGCAAAAGAAAGCTCTTTCCCTAGTTGTAGCTATCTCAGATTTCATTAAAAATAAGTACATTTCCGTTACAATGGCTATAATTACCAAGACAAAAAACAATAAATGTTGGAGAGGGTGTGGAGAGAAGGGAACCCTCATCCACTGCTGGTGGGAATGCAAACAGGTGCAGATACTATGGAAAACAGTATGGAGATTTCTCAAAAAATTAAAAATAGAAATACCATACGACCCAGTTATCCCACTACTGGGTATTTATCCAAAGGAGTTGAAATCAATAATTCAAAGAGACAGACGTATGCACCTCTATGTTCATTGCAGCATTATTCACAATAGCCAAGACATGGAAGCAACTCACGTGCCCACCAACTGATGAATGGATAAAGAAGATGTGCTCTCTCTCTCTCTCTCTCTCTGTCTCTCTCTCTCTCTCTCTATATATATATACATACATACATACATACACACAATGGAATACTACTCAGCCATAAAAAAGACAAAATCATCCCATTTGCAACAACATGGATGAAACTTGAAGGCATTATGTTAAGCGAGATAAGCCAGAGAGAGAAACACAAACACTGCATGAATTCACTCATATGTGGGAGATAAACAAACACATGGACAAAGATAATAGATTAGTGGTTACCAGAGGGGAAGGGGGTTGGAGGGTGGGTAAAAGGGGTAAAGGGACACATATATATGATGACTGAAAAATAATAATGTACAACTGAAATTTCACAGTGTTATAAACTATTATGACATCAATTTTTACAAAGTACATTTCCTTACAAAAGAAGTCCTTTACTCCATTATATAAGACCCACAGACGCTGTCGTGCACAAAGTGGTGAATTAACTATACACACACACACACACACACACACACACATATAAAAGGGGGAGCAAGAACCTCTTCCTCTGACAAGCTAATATTAACTTTGATAACATTTTATTTTTTCCCTGCTGGGTAGCTTAAATATTTATAGTGTGTGTACTTTTTAATGTTTTGTTTGGTTGAACCAATAATTGTGAGAGATGCATTAAGCTTTCCATTTCCATAGTGAATTGGCAGTTTCTACTTTTCCCCTCACAACTCCTTCAGTTTCCGATTAACGTGGTTGCAGGCTATTTATTACGTGTACTCAAGTTTAAAACTTCTATCTTCCCATTGATGTGACACTCGTGTATCTTAGTGACTCTCTGTACCACTGTTGCTGCTTTCTATTCTAAGTCTATTCTGTCTGGCACTAACATCAGCTTTGGGTCTTTGTTATGGTTAATTGTGCCCGGTTTACCCTTTTCCATCTCTTTACTTTCCATTTTTCTGGCTTCTTACATTTAACGTTTCCCTCTTCTAAACAGTAGAAATCTGAATTTTGTCCATCCAATCTAGCTTTTTTGTTAACTGGGCAGTTTTGCTCACGTACCTTTCCTGGGATTGCTGATGCGGACTTTTCTCTGCGTCTTATCTTGTGCTTTCATTTGTCCTATTTTTATGTTCCTTTTCTTCCTCGCTAGTCCATTTTATTGGGTTTTTTGTTTATTTTTTCTTTGCGTTTTTCTGTTAATTTAGAATCTGTTCACCTTGTTTCTATTGTCTGTGGTTTGTATTGAAATTCCGCGTGCATATTTAACCTCACAATGTGCACTGTGAATGTTGTATCCCCCGGAAAAAAGAAGAAAGGATATGAGAATGGTTCGGCTTTGATTGTGACCCTCCCAACCAGCCTGTTCTTATGCCGTGTTTTAGTTCTGTTCTTTTTTTTAAAATTCCACAGAAATGAGCCATGACTATTTTAGAAAGATAGCCTAGCCCCGAGTTTGCTATTTCTTGGCTGACATCTGCGTGCATCTCCGACCTTCCTTCGGTTCTGATTTTCTCCTCCGGAAGCCGGTCCGTTAGAAGTCGCTTCAGTGGTGATCTGCTGAAGAGGACCTCTCACTATCTGTTTCTCTGAAGATATCTTTACTCTTCTCTTGAAAGATTCTTTTGCTGGCGCACACATCTAAGTTTAGTTTATTTTCTTCCAGCGCTTGGAAGAGGTGCTCTCCTCTGTCCTCTGATTTCCACTTTTGTAGTGAAGAAGTGGGCTGTCAGTCAGACTTTTTCTCTAGTAAATCATGGGCCTTTCTGGCTGCGTTTAAGACCCTACTCCTTTATCCAGCAGTATCATTGTAACGTACTGGGGTGCCCATTTACGTTTATTTCTTCTCCTTGGTAGAGCCGGCACTCTCCGCGTGTGTGGGAGATGACCCTCTGCTGGTCAAGCACCTCCTCTGCCCTCTTGGACTCATTGCTTCCAGTGCACACTTTCTTTATGTTAAACACTCATGCTAAATCCACTGCGTCCCTTAACTTCTCCCCAGTTTTCTCTCTCTGTCATACTCTGAGTAATTTCTTCAGACGTATCTTGTACTTCATGAATTCTCCCTGCGTGTTAGTCGAATCAATTGTTAATTTGTCCATTGCTTTTTTAAATTCAACCACTTTAAAATTCATTTCTATACGTCCCATTTGTTTTTAAACCTGCCTATCTATCCTTAATTGTCTCTCGCTGCCTGCTCCCTTTTGCTATGGCAATGTTTATTTCTTTGAATATATCGTATTTAGTTATTTTATATTCTACATTTGATAATTTCCGTTTCTGAAATCTTCAGGTGTCTAGATCCATCACGTCTCTGCAGCTGTGTAACCCAAACTCTGTAGAAGGTATGGAATGTTCCATTGCCCCAGAAACTCTCCTTCCACGTCCGTCAGACCCTCTGCCTCCACAACCACCACCAAGATTGTCATTCAGATTTTTTTTCCTAACATTTCTGACACATTTTTTTCTAATTTTTTTTTCCAACATGCCTGCAATAAGTCATCTTTTTTTACTAAGGCATATTTGACTCAGGTCATTTGTTTTGGAGATTCATTGATGTTATTGCATGCATTAGTTTTTTTAGTCACTCATTAGTGTCCTTGACAGGGATATATCACAGTTTGTTTATTATTCTTTGGTTGATGGTCATCTGAGGTGTTTCCAGTCTTGTTTATTACAAACGGAGCTTTGATGAGGATGCTTACACAAGTCATTCTGTGAATGCACATCTTCGCTTCTCAGGTAAATACCCAGGAGTGGAATCACTGGGTCATATGGTAGCTGCATGTTACTTTTACAAGAAACTGCTGTATGTTGTCCCAAAATGGTTGTAACATTTTACACTCCCACCAAAAATATATGAGAGCTCGAGGGGGGCTTCTCAGCCTCAACAATAGTTGGTATTTTCAGGCTTTTCAGCTGCAGCTAGTTAGTAGGTGCGCAGGAAGAGCTCATTCTCCTGTGTTTCTCTCCGTCATGTGTCTTCCTTTGTGAAGTGTCTCAGGACCTCACGGATTTTGCTACTGAGTTATAGGAGGCCTTTTACGTGCGGGTGCCAGTCCTCCTTCAAATATACGTTCTATGGGCATTTATTCCCAGTGCGTATCTTACTTTCCATTTTCTTATGGATGTCTTTTGCAAGAGATTTTAAAATTTGATGAAAACTAATTTGTCGATAATCTCTTCTACAACTGTTGTCCTAAGGAGTTGTCTAGGGAGCAACCTCTGCTCACCCTCAAGTCGTGAAGATACCCACTTACGTTATTTTCTGAAGATTTGTAGTTTTACCTTTCGTGTTTACATCCACAATGCATCCCAAATTGATTTCCGTGTAGCATGTGAGGTCTGGAGGGTGAAGCCTATGTTTGGGTCTATGAAAATCACATTGTTCCAGCACCATTTGGAGTGCACTTTACTTTTCTATTGCATGGCTTTGGTGCTTGGTTGAAAAATCAATTGTCTGCTCAAGTACAGGGCTGTTTCCGGGTTCTCTACTCTGTTCATTTATCTATTTGCCAATTTTTCTGCCAGTCTTACACCACCTTGACTGCAGAACCTCACGGTGAGTCTTGACTCTAGGTGGCACAGGTACTCCAAGTTTATTGTCATTTCTCATGATACTCTTTGCCTTTCGCATTTCCATACAGATTTTACAATCTGTTCATTCTTCGAAAAAGTCTTCTTGAATTTTCATTTGAAATACGTTGAACCTATAGATCAATTTATGGAGAACTGAAATCTTAATTTTTACTCTCAATTCTGAACATGTTTAGGTTTTCTTTAATTTCTCTCATTAATATTTTATAATTTTCAGTGTAAAGATCATGCTCATCTTCTCTTAAATTTATTTACAAGTATTTTATCTTTTTTAGAAACCATTGTCAGTGGCATATTATATTTAATTTCATTTATCAATTTTTTGCTACTCGTATATAAAAGTACAATTGGCTTTTTTATACTGACTTCGTATCATGAAATCTTTTGTATTCAATTATTTGTTTATCAGGTTTGTTGTAGATTATTTAGGATTTTCTCTCTGCATAAAAACATCCTCTTAAAATAGTTAATTTTTCCATTCAAATACATATGCCCTTTATATATTTTTCATTATTTATTGCAGTATCATCCAGGACCCCTGGCACAATGATTAATTGAAGTGGTAAGAGTGGATATCTTCCTAGTTCCTGATCTAGGGAGAAATAATTCAATATTTCACCATTAAATGTGAAATTAGCTGTAAATTTTTCAGAGATAACCTTTAGCAGTTTAAGCAAATTCCCTGAGAATTTGGCTGAGAGTCTTATTTTTAACATTAGTGTGTGTTGCATTTCGTCAAATATTTTTTCTCCATATGTTGAAATGATTATACAACTTTTCCCTTTCATTCTTTTAATATGGTAAATTATGTTATTTGATTTCAAAATATTGAAACAAACTTGTATTCCTGGATTAACTCCACTGGGTTAGGGTATATATATATATATATATATATATATATATATATGTCTATATTGCTGGATTCAGTTTGGCAATAAATCCTTTTTGCATCTGTGCTCATGAGTGATTTTGGTTTTAGTCACTGTTCATGAGGAATATACATCTTAAATTTTCTTCTTTTTTTGTCCAATTGGGAAGTGTTCCCTCCTGCTCTAACTTTTGAAATATGTGATATAAGGTTTGTGTTATTCCTCTCTTAGATGTTTTAGAGAATTCACAGTGAAACCGCTTGGGCCTGGAGTTTTCTTTGTGGGAAGGTTTTTGATAATTAATTAAATTTCTTTAAATGACATAGAGCTATTTATATTTGCTGTTTCATCTTGATTCAGTTTTGGTTAATTTTGTTTTTTGATGACTGTGTCCCTTTCATCTAAGTTGCCTTATCTGTGATTAACTTGCTCAGAATATTCTCTTTTTTTCCCCTTTACGTTTAGTAAGCCTGCAGTAAAATTTTACCTTTTATTTCTGTTATTGATAATACAATGCTATGCTTGCATAGAAAACACAAATGAACAAGAATATTCTAGGCAGATTAAAGGGAAAAAAATGAATATAGTTATGCCAGGTAAATGAAAGTGAGAACAAAGCAGATGTCACACCTTGATATTTGATGAATGCAGAGAAACTCAGGCAGTAACACATTTAATGAGACAAAGAAGGGCACTTATTTCGTTACGATGAAGGATATAATTAACAATAAAGATCTAACAGTCATTAACAGGTATATAATCAATAAAACATTAACTGTTTATAATGCAGAAACGAAAGGCAAAACAGAAACATTGTAATAGTAAAAGACTCTCTCTCAATGCAAAATACAGCAAGCAGACAAGAACAGAGAAGACATACACAACAGTCCAAAAGGTGCATCTTCTCGCCATAAATCATACCCTACACCCACACAGATGATGCATTGTAAGTGAAGAGCATTTACATGCATACGAAACATCCTCAAAATTGTAATAATTTAGGCTACACACAGAATTCAAGATGTCCCAAAGGATAAAAACTATAAAAACAATATTCTCTGACCACTATGCAAAAACATTGAAAATTAAATTAATAGCAAAAGCAATAGCTAACCTAAGAAACAAGGGGCAAAAAGGAGAAAGCGTTAATTATCAAGAACAGAGAAGCTGACTAAAGAAATAACCATTGACAGAATTGTTTTAATTATGAGACTAATGTGCACTATAAAAACATTTGAAATCCTAGATGGGAAACATAACTTTTCCGAAACCTACAGTTTAATAAAATTGATCCCCTTAGAGAAAGTCTAACAGATAAACCACCATAAGAGAAAATAACTATGAGAACTTTATGAGCTAAATATGGTAGAAAAAATAGAAAATAGAAAAATATGAGCTACATGTGGTAGAAAGAAATTCATAAGAGAAAAATATAGCTAAATATGGTAGCAAAAATTCTACCATAAAAGAGAAACAGGGCCCAGCCCGGTGGGACAGCAGTCAAGTTCCCATGTTCCGCTTTGGCGGCCCAGGGTTTGTCGGTTCGGATCCCAGTTGTGGACTTGGCACCCTTCATCAAGCCATGCTGTGGCAGGCGTCCCACATATAAAGTGGAGGAAGATGGGCACAGATGTTAGCTCAGGGCCAGCCTTCCTCAGCAAAAAGAGGAGGATTGGCAGCAGCTGTTATCTCAGGGCTAATCTTCCTCAAAAAAAAAAAGAAAGAAAGAAAAAGAAAAACAAAGCACCAGCCTAGACAGATTTGCAAAGGAATTCTACCAAGTTTTTAAATGTCAGAAAATCCCTGTCACTCAAATGATCCAAGAGCATAGACCAAAAAGGAGGAGCTCAAAATTTTTCTATCTAGAAGGAAAATATTGATTCCCAAACCTGACAAAGAAGACACCAAAAAATAAAACTGTAGGCCATTTTCACTTATTAGTATAAAAGCATGTATCTTAAATAAAATACTGACAATGTGAATCTAATGTCCCAAAGCACTGAGATATCCAATCAAGGGAGATTTCCTTTAGTGATAAATAAGGGGAAAGCAATAGGATATATTGGTGTATATGAGGAAGCCATTTGGTTTGAAACTAATTTGGCCTGACCTTGTTTTTCCAAAAGGACCTGACATGGCCTGTTGGGCATGCACTGTCCCTCTGCTTTAAACTTTTACTATGTCCTAAAGGCAGGAATGATGTCCCTAAAGATAAGGATGTAGTTTCCCACCATATTGGCAGTTCTTTAAGGATAAGCATCTCTTCCTGGAAACTAAGGAAAATTACCAACCTGCTGTGCTCACCTTGTGACCACTGACCTGCCGTGCCAGCTAAGCATCTCATGACAATTGCAAAAGGGACATTCCTGTCATTGTGATGCACAATCTTTGTTCCAAGACGGTATATGACCACTCTGTACACCCCGCTTCTTTGGTGCCTTTCCTTCCTTGGGGAAGGAAGCCCCGGGCTACAGTCTTCAAACTTCACTGATAATAAACTCACTGAAATTTTGATTTATAGATTGATTATGGATTATTTGTGTCAGCATTAGGAATTCAGGATGCTTTAATATTAGGAAATCTATTAACTTTTAACTTGTAACTTGTTAACTCTTAAGTATTAACTATTTTAACTTAATCTATATCTTATATTAATACTGTTAAGGAGCTCTAAGAATTCAGAAAATGCAATTGGCAAAATCAACACGTATCACTTATTCAAGTTAGAAACACTCAATAAGATAGAAACTGACAGATACCACTTAGCAAGAATATATATAGAATCCGTCTGTATGAAACTTTTTTCCATTAACTATATTTTGGTTATACTTTTTCCATTGTTAATCTGAGATGATTACTCATTGTGATATATTTTTTTTCACTCCAAATGCAAGAAAAAGACAAATATGCCAAACCTTCACTTTTCTGTAACATTGTTTTGGAGATATTAGACAGTGCAGTCATTCAATTGCACGTGAGAAAGAGTTGGAGAGAAAGACGTAAAGTCATTTTTGTTTACAAATGATATAATCACATATCAGGTGAAACCAGAAGAATTGATGGAAATCCCCTACCAAAAAATAAGATAATTTATCAAGCAGTATGTTGCACAATCAACATACAAAACTAATAGCCTTTATATATACAAACAGAAACCACTTAGAACATGCAATAGAAGAGATTAAATCCACTATTTATGGTGGAAGGAAAGAAGGCAGGAAGGAGAGAATGAGCTTCCACAATGAGCAGAAGTCTTATTACGCCAATGCAATGAAGTAATTGTCAGCCTCGTAGTAGAAAAACATGGGTGCACTTTGCTCTCTGTTGTTGGTTTCCAGCTGTGTTTGTGATTTGGTCAGTAGCTGAGGACAGGCCTCTGGACGCAGCCACAGACCTGACCTGTGACTCTACTGTTCAAACCCATGCACCAGCAGAAGGGTGTTTGGGAGGAACTCCCCACTAGCAGGTCTTAAGCTCCTGGAAGACTGAGACTTGACATCCTCCTTCGCTGGGTCATCATGAGGCCCAGAGCTCATGGGAGGTGCATAGTGCGGTGCACACTGGATGGAACCAAAATGGATTTGCTTTTTTCTCTGACATTCAGCTCCCAGTAATATCATGATAGATCTGGCCTGATTATCCACTTACAAGTTGTCGGGAAAATCACCAAATCCATTTCTTGTGCAAGATTGCTCTATTTGAAAACCCTCAACCTCTCATTACCATGGAAACCGCAAAGATTCTACCGTGAATTGCATACAGCTTGAGATATTTTTTACTTGGCTGGTTGTGTGTAATTAACTTTTGTGATATCACATTTTTTGATATGCAGAAAGGGCCACCATAGGGCTAACAAGCTCAACTGTATCCTCAGTTTTGAAGGGGGTATGCCCCCGAGTGGCCACCGGAGGAGTGGGGTTGCTGTTCCAACTCTACCACAGCTGGTATTAGCTGCATAACTTGGAAAAACACACTTTTTCTTGGCCTGCATATCCTCAGAGCCTTGGTGGCTAGGGTATGGGGGGTGGGAGAGCTCAAGGATTATTCAAAGTCCCTCCCAGCAGAAAACTCCTGTGATTCTAGAATTGCTTCTCTTCCAGATTGCAAACACACGCAACATTGATGTCCTTGAAGTAAGCGGTCCCACCTCATAAACCTGAACACCCTTCTCAATCAGGTTCACTTGACATTCTAACAGGGAATGTTAAAGGACATCTTAAAGTAGCTAGTGTCGGATCAATAGACAAGCCGAAGTCAACAGCATTCAACCTGTTGCCAAATGTAATGATAGAACAGCAACAATTACGATAATAATAAAAATGGCTTTTGCTTATCAATATGTTATCAATATCTGTGTGACCAGGAACTGAGCTCGGCACATCAGAGTATTTGCTGTGCATAACTTTTTTCTTCTTCTTCTCCCCCAAACCCCCCAGTACATAGTTGTATATTCTATTTGAAGGTCCTTCTGGCTCTGTTATGTGGGACGCCACCTCAGCCTGGGTTGATGAGTGGTGCCATGTCCATGACCAGGATCGGAACAAGCAAAACCCTGGGCCACTGGACTTAACCACTTGGCCATGGGGCTGGCCCCCCTTTTTTTTTTTTATTTTGATGCAGGTAACTCTTGAGAGGTAATTCTTACCATCCATTCTCATAAAGGAAGTGAAGCTCAAAAAACCATATAGCCAGCCCAGGCCTCTGAGTTCACAAACGCTGGAACCAGGCCTGAATCCACGTGTCCTGAAAGCTTCGCCCTGTTCCTCCCTGGGCACCTCTTTGTCTTTGTATTCCCACCGAGCACACTTACTCTCGGTTCCACGGACATTTTCTAAAACTATTGCCCCACAATTTTCAGATCCCCTTGACTGATTGCAGCAGTTTAATTTCTGACCAAAAAATTAAGAATAATAGTAAAATCTTACATTTCCCACTTTTTCTCAGTCACAGTTCATGGCAAAAAAAAAAGAAAAGAAAAGAAAAAATCCAAAATAAGATATCTCCCTACAAAAAAGCTTTACAAAACGTCAAGTTTTGTCTGGGCAATATGACATGGCAAAGTATCAGCAGCATCAAAGATGCTACCTTTCAGATAACTCGTTCCATGTAAGTGTGTGCACCTGTACACACACCTGTGCATGCATTTGTTTTGTTTCTTTTTCTTCCATAGTCTAATGGTCTTAGAAAAATTTCATTATAATATTTCAGATTGTTTGTAATTTTGTGCTGATTAATATGTAATACTCAAAGGCAATTCTATCAGCAATGAGTTCTGTGGTTTGAATGCAACAGAGAAATAAGAGCCAGCAATCGAAAACCTTAGTGGCTTTAAATATCCACGCATAGAAATCAGCTTTGGTTTTAGTTTGAGAGGTAATCATGTATGACCTAGTTTTATTTTTTATTATACTTTTATTATTTTAAAATTTAGCTGAATGTCAGTTGGGATCACCCTGTCCTTTGAGATTCAAGTAAAATTGGGTCCAGCCTTCCACCCAAGGTGACTCGGCATGTGGCCTCCAACCCTGACTCCTGATTCTCCCCTCTCTCCAATTCCTATTCCGGCAGAATTTCTCAACCTCACGCACACCTGACCTCCCTCTTTTCTTGTCGATGATGTCGTATTTAAAGGACACAGCCCCTCTCACATGATTTTGTACAAAGGCCAAGCACGTCGGGCGTTGCAAACTTTAATGAAGTTCTGGAAGAGGGCAGACGGACAAGAGGCAGCACACAGTTCAGAGGTCCATCGAAAATAATGAAGACCTTGGGCGTTTCTCACAAGCTGACTTCCATCCCTCGGCCCAGGTTCCTGTGTGTGTCCTCATGGCCCCCGGTCACCTCAGCTCCCTGGCTTTGCATGCCACCCAAGCCACCAACGGCTACTATTTTGTCGAGTGGAGCTGTTCAGCAATTTTTAAATTAACTTTGTTTTTGGTTGCTTTCTCTCTTTCTTTATGAGCTCTCATTCGAAGTGTAGTTAACAGTACATTGCCAAAAAAAAAAAAAGGCAATGTAGACCAGGAGTACCTTAGGTATAGGATTCAGCTAGAATCCTTTGTAGTTTTAAACAGCACTTTTTCTCTCTATATTATCTCTAATATCTACTCATATTTTCATGGTTGGAACCCACCATCTTCTGAATGGACTAATGCACAGGAAGTTGTGAACTGCACAGCATAAGGGTGTTTGGAAATGTCCATGGACATGTGAGTAAGATCATCAAAGGCTAACCCTGACTCAGTGCTTCCTAGGTTTGCACATTTCTAGCCATCGACGAATGCATAATGAAGACCACCCGAGGGGGAGCCAGGAAGGCTGAGCCTGAGATGGCAGGGGGTCGGCCACCTTCTGGAGATTCAAAAGGAAGGAGAAGAGAGGGAAAGCTTTCCAGGTCAAGGGAAGGCCCAGTGTGCCCTGCGGGGCAGCTCCTAAAAGGACATCCCAGGTGGCCACTTAGGAAGCACATTTGGCTTTCTCTGGTTGGTCCTCAGTTGGAAGCAGGAGCAAAAGTTAGGGGAGCTGCCAGTTATTGAGCTAGTCCTGACCATTTGGGGCCCACTGCTGAGGAGGACGTGGTTGACCTCTGTGGTTGTGGCTGCAGACCTTGAGTCAGAGCTCTGCTGTCTGTGTGGTCTGGCCCTCGTCCATTGTTTTATTCAGTCTCTCACAGGTGATGAAAGTCCTCTTGTTATCCCCATTTTATAGATAAGGAAACTGAGGCACCAGGAGATCCAGGAACTGCTCTGAGACCCTTCAGCCAGCAAAAAGGCAGAATCAGGATTTGAACACAAACAACCTCACACAGAGCTGGTCCTTCCAGCTCCTGCAGGATCCTGCCATACAGATAACACAATGCCATGCTAGATTCCACGAAGCATGGTCTTGAGACCATGGGAGCAGGGGCCTTATCCAGTATTGGACATGAATGAGATACCAAACAAAGATGCACTGAATGAATATATTTTGGGAGTTCCCTTGAGGGCTTCAGAGACCTGGTAACCAGCTCCCACTCCTTTCTCCACTTCCGTCTTGATTTAAGCAACTGCATTTGTTTCATTTCAAACCCCAAAAGCCAAAAGTGGGGTTTTCTACACAGATAAAATTTGAAGCAAGGAATTGTGACCCTCCCACCCCCAGCCCAAAGCCACCCATCACAGGAGCAGCCCAGGGACATGCCCCGATTATCACCGCCATCAAATGGGTAAATAGCAAGTCTCTGACAGCTGTCCACACTCTCTCAATCTGCTTCCTAACGTCCTATCTTTTTATTATTATTACTTCCATTTATTTTACAAAGAGCTGTGGATTTCTCTCTTCCTGTCTTTCCCTGATAAGCATTCTGCTAAATGAAATACAATGAAGCTATTGGTGCAAATTACTGAGAAGATAATGTTGCCTGACATCGGGGTCAATGGTGTTGTTAGCAATGGGGAGGTAGTTACATTTAAACAAAAGATGTTCAAATGAGAGAGCCTGCAAGTTATTGGCTGGTCACAGAGGGTAAAATTATAAATATGCTAATATGTCTTGCTACCACAATATGACTTTGTTGTTAATAAAATATTGAAAAATTATAATTATATCTAAATACACAGTGCTGTTCAAATTCTTATCTGATATTTGACTGTTTTTTAAACTTTTATTCTGACAGCCATACTTTAGAGAAGAGGGGAAAAAAAACTCCACAAGTATGACTGATTTTGCTGTCATCCCTTTTAGAACACAAAATGACTCCTTTTTTATTTGGGATCTTTTAAGAAAAAACTTTTTAATTCAATTCGTGATGAAAATCATTCTGGAGTGAGCATGAGTTTTTTCTGTTCATTTTTTTCACAAGTTTGACTACAAAAATGTACAGCCAGTTTATGAAGAGGGGAACAATCCCTCTTTTAGGGGTTTATTCATAGGCAGTCACAATATAACAAATTAACTCGTTTTGGGTAAATATGGTTATTATTCTTAAAAAGTCAGATTTTTCTGCTTAACGTCTACTGTTTATAGAGTCAACTCTACACATCCCTCTATTTACATTTTTAAGAGGCTTGGAATTAACATCCCTGGAGTATGTTGCCGTCCTGTGGTTTCTTAGCCGATCACCAGGAGAATGAAGGAGGCGCAGGAACTGGCGATTCTGGCGGTGGGTGTAGCGCCCGGTACAGCTCTAACTTGGGCAAAGGTTACTTCCTCTCAGACTGTTGAGACGAGTTATGCAGGGCAGGGTACAGGGACATATATCTATATATGGCATGGATTGTGACTTCCAAATATTTGTCATTAAGATGGGGGGGAGACATCATCACGCTTGGAACAACAGACCACAACATCTAATCAAGTACCAAGTTTTCCGACGATGCTGAGAGTCTCATGAGAGTCCGCGGGAGAGAGATTCGATGTGGTGGGGCAGGCTGGGAGGCTTCCTGGAGGAGGAACACCTGGTCTGAAGCACAGACAGGAGACAGGTCTCTGGGTGGAGGAAATGCCACAAATAACAATGGCAGCCCCTGTGGTGGACCCCATGCTCACACAGGTCAACTCACTTAATTCTCACCGCAACGTCCATTCCCAGGTTAACTTCGGGAGACTCTAAGATGTTAACTGACTTGCCAATTGTCAGACAGTAAGGCCAGGACAAGGGTCTGAACCCCGTCTGTCTGACTCTGAAGCCCCTCCTGAAGTGAATGACACGTAGGGAATGCTGATGCCAGCGTGGCTCACACAGAAAAAGGGGGAAAGCGGCTACGGGAGATGCTCTGGGGACAACACAGTGAACATTTTACTGATTTATAAACATGTCTGCTCCTGGGGTCCTAACGCCCCAATGCAATTTCTACCCAGAAACGCAGCTGAATTACGCTGTCTCTGAGGCACATGGTGCATGTTTATCTCGGCATCAAGCTGGAAGTTAACAACCTAATTAAAGAGGAGAAGCCCAAGCCGTATAGTGATAATTCACCCTGAGTATTGCTGCCAACTCGTTTGCTGAAGAGAGACCTGAGGAAGGTGGATCCCGTCCGTCTTGCTGGAGGGAGCTCTGTCCAGACACCCTGACCCCCAGCGTGAGCCAGCCCCTGCTCCGGGTGGGAGCTGCCCCTTCTCAGAATGCCCTTGGCCCACAACAACCACTTCTCCATGGGTGGCCACAGCCCGAAGTCTGATGGGAAAGGCACAGCCATGCCCTCCTCCCAAGAAGACAGCCCTGCAGTTACCAGGCTCCAGAGCCCCCCGTGCAGATCAGGCCAGAGCTGGACCCTGAGGCCTGATCCCCACAGGAGCCCTCCCATTGTCCTGAGTGCCTGGACTTCACCTAGCTACCCATGGGCAGCTCTCCTCAGCGCTGGACATCACAACCCCCGCCTCAGGCTCCAGGACCCCACACCTCCACAGGGAGATCACGTGGTCAGGGTGGTCCTGGGGCCGGGACGAAGCTGGGCCTCCACAGAAGTGGACTCAGGTTCTCATCCTAACTCTACTGTCAGAGCTGAACTTGACCTTAGCCCTGTGGTCCTGGAAAACAGATGAGGTTAAAAGCTCCCACCCCTTGTGTTAACCCCAGAAGTCTTAGATGAGGCTGTTGAATGACCTGTTTGTACCTGGGACAAGGCCAGACACAGACCCCCCAAACCCTACTTTCTGCCCCGTGACGAGCTGTGCTGCCCGGCCCCACGGACCAACATGGACAAAAGGCCCAACAACGTAACTTGAGCAAACCTCAGCCAGGCTTCTGTATGCCCAGCCTTTGACCTTGACTCTGCCCTTGAGCTTGAGCCACATCAGAACGCAGAAGAACCTTCCCAAACAGCCCCCCAGAATTGGCTGCTGCGAAGGAGGCCGTGGCCCCTCACTGCGGGATGACGCCTGGTGCCCCGCCTGTCACTAGCTGGCGCCAACACCTCCCTGTTAAGAGGAGTCCTTTGTGCCTGAAGCTCCAAGATCCTTAGAGATGCTAAAGTCAGACCCCTCTCCCTATTGGTGATAGTCTTTTCAGACAAAGTCTCCGTTACCTGGGCCCTGGTTTGTTTTTATTTGGCATTATACTATTTTTAAAGTGGAATATAGGGAACCAGGAGAGGTGCCGGCAGAGTCCTCACTCGGACTGGGGTTAGTCAAACATCTGGAATCCTCTTCTTCCAGCCTCTCTGAACCACAGATAACAGGAAAACAGATTTCTGACAAGTTCAGAAGTTCTGCTCCAAAAAGCCGTGAGATTATATCTGAAAACTATTGGGTCACATTTTTTCTCATTTCTGATCTGAGCTGGCCCGGGTTACGTGGAGTTCTGTCTCCATGATCGTCTGTGTTCCTCGTCTGTTGGGTGCAGCACTGGGAGCACCCTGTGAGCCCAGATGTGCGCTCGCCTGGAAGGGGCCTCCAAGAGGCCCTTTACAGACTTTCCAGAGGCCTCGAGCCTGCATTCAGGGGCTGACAGCAAATGGTGGGAGAGAATCCTGAAGCTCTTGACTCCAAATGGTGTTTTCTTCTGATCCCACGTCACTTACCTGGGACTGCACGGACTTTGAAGGGACACTGAAAGCCAGGCTTCATGCAGGCAACATGATTCAGAGACCTGTGGAAACACAGCTGCAGGAGGATGCCTGGCCCAGCAGTGTTGAGTGTTGGTAGGAAGTATTTTGCATGTGGGCATCTAAATTCTCGCCTGCTCTGTCCTCAAATGTCTTCCCCCACCTCCTGTCCCCTCTCCCCACCAACACTGCTAAAACACGGGGATTCTGCATGGAGCTGGACGGGCCCTGAGGCAGTGGCTAATCTCTGGAGAAAGGCCGCCTTGGTTACCGTCCTGCGCCTCAGTGCCATCGTTGTGAAAGTAGGGGCAACAGGAGTTCCTACTTCATGAGCTCGTTGCAGAAATTAAAGGAGGTGATCAGGTAAGGCTCTTAGATTTCCTGCCCCCTTGTAAACCACCAACACCTGTGGGTCTCTAACATCCCCTTGCGCCTGCTCAGTAAACTCTCGCCTGCTGTTCCCAACAGAGCCATACAGTGGACTTGGGTGTCTTCACCTCCTTCCCCGGAACCCTCTTCCTTGAGAGCTGGTCTTCGTAATTAAGAAGGTCTTACATTGCCTATCAAAACTGGTCCTTTTAAAAGAACGTGTCAGCATTCATCTTAGTCCACTCTTCTGGAGCCACACGGAGCAAAGTACTCATCTCCTTCGGAACAGGAACTCTGCTGCTCAAAAGCAGTTTTCAGAACTCTCCTTCGCGTCTTCCTCAGACTGACCCGTACGAAGCTCCCTCAGCTCCTCTCGGTGGATGGAGCACAAGAAGACTGACAACAGTAGTCATTGATTGATTGATGTTCCAGACGGTCCTGACCATTCTTCTCTGGATAGATTATAAGTGATCAGTGTCACTTCCTCAAAGTGGCCCTAGACACACCCCATGTGTTTCACTTTCACTAGCCTTGTGAACATTCAAAGCTCTCACTGTTGGCTCATCTTAAGCTTATTGTCAACCGAAACTCCCAACTTTCTTGCGCGCGTACTCAGACCCAATGAGGGCTCTCCAAATCCAGACTCCAGCAACTGATTTTGTTGTTGTTGTTTTCCCTAAATGTGAACTCTGACAAAAAGCCCTGTTACATTTCTTGTCTTGGCCTTGGTCCAGCATTGCAGACTGTCCAGATTCCTGAGGTTGGAGAAGAGAGAAAGATGACAGCAGAAAAATTAAGCTGAGAGCTCTAAAGAAATCCAAGGGAAATAAATGCAAAATGAAGAGATTGCAAAATAAATGGGGAAGAAGCATGAATTCCAGGGACAGGAGCAAGAGTAAAAGTCACAGGAAACTAAACAGTTGCTGGGATAAGCGGGGACTTTGTCCAGCTGTAAGATGGGTGAAGTGTCCCCTGAAATATTCATTGTGAAAGGCAAAATACTACTCGCCAGAAACATTCATTGTTAAAGCAGAATCTCGCCCAGCAAAGCCATTCATCTCCCTCGTGTCTCCAACACGGATTTCAGAGTAGCTTTAGAGATGGCCGTCAAGTAGAAGAGACATAAAAATAAACTGATCTTAACGTGTTCTCTGTCCCATATTAGACACTAAAACTGAATTATGTTTCCACATATTCCCAGTTGGCCGATAATCACTTTCAAGCCTTTTATTTATGACATGCATCCAGGAAAGGAGTGCAAAATACATAAAATCCTTAAACAGCCATAAATAGACTAAAAATTATTAGATTTGCATCATTATTATTACTATAAATTTTTATGTTTCTATTTTAAAATTTCACATAAGTCCAAGGGGATTTTCCATTTAATGAATGTCCCTGCCCAATAAAGTAACAGGAAAAAAAATCATCATTTCGAGACACGAATAAGCCTTCCTTCCAAGCACGAATTGAGTAAGCGTGGAACAGCCCTGCACTGAAACCTGTTCACAGCAGGCCACCCCTTTGCATTTAGAGAAACGGCCCCGCACTCAGGCCCTGTGATCTGCAAACGGGTCTTGAGTCCACGTTCCTTCATTGTTCATTTGCTTTTCTTATTTGATTTTTTTTCCATAGAAGAAAGTTAGGGAGTAGATGAATGTGGGCATTCTCTGCTTAGTATCTCAAGCTGGGATAGCAGCAGGACCCTCCGT
This sequence comes from Equus asinus, assembly GCF_041296235.1. NCBI lineage: Eukaryota > Metazoa > Chordata > Mammalia > Perissodactyla > Equidae > Equus > Equus asinus. The sequence continues at coordinate 44,585,024 of NC_091818.1, forward strand.
GAAATATTGGAACACGAGACCCCCATTCACAAGTCCTGGGTCAGCAGGTGACAGCATCTCATCTCTGACCATGAGCTGAATGGCAATGCAGTTAGCACAGTCTCTTCTAAATGAAGTGCTCCGAAATGTCGTGATTTATGGGAAGAGTGTGTATGTCTACTGAGAGCATATCAACTCTAAGTTCCACAGAATTTGGGTCACAGTGATTGGACAAACGCCAAAGCCTACTTTATAAGAACTTTCTAGTTAATAAGTGTGTTGCAAGAATCAATATGATTTTGACATTAATACACTTGAATAAAGACAGCATATTGGGGGGCCAGCCCTGTGGCTGAGTGGTTAAGATCGCGCGTTCTGCTTCGGCTGCCCAGGGTTTCACCGGTTTAGATCCTGGGTGCAGACATGGCACCGCTCATCAGGCTATGCTGAGGCAGCGTCCCACATAGCACAACCAGAGGGACCCACAACTAGAATATAAACTATGTACTGGGGGGCTTCAGTGAGAAGAAAAGGAAAAGAAAAAGAAGAAGATTGGCAACAGTTGTTAGCTCAGATGCCAATCTTTAAAAAACAAAAACAAAAAACAGCATATTTAATAGAAATCATATTAAATGGTCTCTAGCTTCCTTCTCATCGATCATTAAACAGAAGAGCTTTAAAACCCTTCTCCTTGGCAGGAGTATTTCTGTTCAGATGTGTCAGAGCTTGTTCTGCCTCGATTTGTACGTGAGAGCACCAAGATCTGGAGACAGCGAGGATTTGGGCTGGAAGCAATATTATGAGCATCCTCGTGCCCCATCTTTTGAAGCAATTCTGCATTTGCTACAAAACTCCTCTGTGCTGTCTTCCTGCCCCTTCCCTTCACCCAGATGCACCCGGAATTTCTGCGCTTCTGCTTCTGTCAGTTAACTTTTTACTTAACTCAGAGTCAGTGCACATTGTTTAGTTGACGATCTTTGGTTACAGGGGCGTTTTGACTGCAATAAGTTTCTGTCATCCAATTTTGCGGGTGTTAATTGAGCTGATTTGGTAACGAAGTAGATGCTTCCTTCTTTCTCCCTTACGTGGGCATCTCTCCCAGAGCTGTGAGCTTTGTTCTGTGAGAGGAAAAGGATCGCTCCTGGGTCCGGGGTGTGTGAGAAGGCACACCGCCCTGGAGGGACAACAAAAAGCTAACAAGTGAGACAGCAGCGTTCAAAGGAGCGGTGGCCCTGCCTGAGATCCTATTCTCAGCTCTAACCCTCAAGAGCTTGAATTAACGTCTCTCAAGGGCTGAGGGTCCGTATCTACAAATGAAGGCTTGGAACAGGTTCCCTGCGCGCACCTGCCAGCTCTAAGATTGTCTGCACTTGACCTGTGAAGGGACCTCACATTCTCAGGTTCAACACAGCCATGGATTGGCCCCAAGATGGAGCAGGCAGCCTGGCCCCAGGCCTTGCTGAGGATGTGAGGCAATCCTATAACATCATGGACACGTGGGTGAAGCCAAAAGAAAGATTAGTAAGGCTTAGGGAAGATGGTGGTGTATTGTAATGTGGGCAACAAATGGAATAACTACTAAAATCCTATTTCATCTAAATCCATCTATTTCATTTTATTGGAAACATTGATTTTCACCCATGTCCTTGCTGAATAAAGATGGGTGATTAGGCAGCAAATTTGTAGGTAGTGAAACTTATAGGAAATCACTCAATATGCAGAATACACAGTCAAAAGGAAGTTGAACCCAGTAAAACACAGTCTAACTTGATGGCATGCGTGTGTAAGTATAGAATAGGTCTAAATTAAGCCATTTAAATGAAGAAAGAGGAATGGGAAAGATATTTATGAGGAATAAATGCATCAGCAGGCATAAAAACCTGAAGCTCTTTATTATACTAACACAGAAAAGAATTTTGAAACACTTCGTTCCCACCCATTAGAATTATCCCAACTTTCCAAAATGGAGCCCAGTAAGTATAAGTGAGCACAGTGTCCCACAGCACAGTAGGGGCTGGGATCTCATTATAGAAAGAATGAGCACCTGTGCCAATTCTACGTCAGGAGGCTCTGAAAAAAACCATTGCGTCATCTCGTTAGTTTTACGAGGAATGTTCTAACTCGCCATTCTTTTCCATTGATCTGTCTGTCCATCCTGATGCAGACACCACACTGACTTGTTGCTGTAGCTTTACAATAAGCCTTGAAATCAAGAGTTAGGCCTCCAACTCACTTATTTTTCAAAGTCATTTTGGCTATGTAAGTCCATTGAATTTCTATAGGAATTTTAGAATCACCTTGACGATTTCCACTGAAAAACATGGCAGGATTTTGATCAAGATTACATTAAATCTACAGTTCAACTTGGGGAGAGTTATCCTCTTAGCAACGTTGAGCTTTCTTACCCATAAAAACAATCTGTATAATTTTTGTTAAATGCTTAAACTGGTCTTCATCAAAATTAAAACTTTTACTTCAAAAGATACTATTAACAGAGGGAAAAGACAAACACAGAGTAGGTAAAATCTTTGTAAATCATGTATTTGATAAAGAATTGTCATCCATAATATATAAAGAACTCTTAGAATCCAATAAGAAGAAACAAACAGTTTAATTTTTAAGTGTGGAAAGTCTTGAACAGGAAGTTCACCAGAGATGATGGACTGATAGCAAATAACCACAGAAAAACAGATTCATCATGAAATGCAAATTCAAAACAAAATGAGACATCACTACACATCTATTAGAATGGCTACATGTTCAGCAGGTGATGTTCTCATGTGTTTTGGGGAAAGGAACAGGTACAACCATTTGGAAAACAGTTTGGACGTTTCTTAAAACATTAAACATGCACTTGCCAGGGGCTCCAGCCATCTCACTGCTAAGTGTTTCCCCTCAGAAATGAAAGCAGCATCTGTGCTGACTTGCACAGGAGTGTTCACCACTTCTTTATTTGTGATAGGTGAAAACAAGAAACAATGTAACGTCCCTCCTTAGAAGAATGCATGAGCTGTGGTGTATCCACACAGTGGAAAACCACGCAGCAATAACAGTGATTGACACACAAAAACAGGGATGAATCTCATCTCTGTCCTTTTACTTACGCTAATTAAAGAAGCTAGATACAAAATATTACATAGAGTATAATTTTATGTATATGAAGTTTTACCATATGCAAAATACTCTGTAATAACAATTACATGAGTGGTTGTTTGGGGATGGGGTGGGGGCAGGGAAAGTTGTGGGAGAGGCTACAAAGGAGCAAGAGGAAACTTCGGAGAAGAGGCATGTGTCCAAATGTGCCCATTTTTATGAGAGTGGTGACAGTTTCACAGATACCTGCATATATACGTCAAAACATGAAATCTCATACTTTGAATATATGCAGTTTATTGTACATCAATTTTACCTCAATAAGGCTGAAGTGAAAGAAAAAAAAGTAACAGGCGGGAGGCAAATGAGTGCTCACCTGGACCAGGGTGGGAACACGGACTAGCTTAAACAGGCACGAGGGAACTTTCTGGGGCACTGGAAGTGTTCCAGAAGTGCATTCCTGCGATGCTTGTACAACTGCGTAAATGAGCTAAAGCTCATCAAACCACTTAGTAAACACAGGTGAACTCTTTGGTAAGTAAACCGTTCATCGACAGTGCTGTTTTGAAAAACGCAAAGTTGAACAGCAGCAACAGAAATGCCGGTGCATTGAGAACAGAGGTGGCACCCCGATGGTGAGAAATCGAGGAGCCGGTTTTCTCCATTTGGACCGACAAGCAGAGCCCACAGCTCTGGAGGAAATGACAAGTGTGGAGTCCCTCTCTTGCTCTGCATCTCTCCTGCCTCTTCTCCCAGCATCGCATCTTCTGAGTGGCTCTTCTGCCTTCTTCCTCACCTTGATGGATGACGCTGGGCCCAGCCGGATGATCCAAGATAATCTCCCTGTCTTAAAGTCTGTGACCCATACGGTGTGGATCTTCAGAGGCCGTTGTTTATAACTGCCACACAATACCTATCTGTGTCCATCACAGGACACCTGTGCAGGTACTTTATGGTGGTTTCAATTTGTGGTCCCCTAATGACTCACAATGTTGAACATTTTTCACACATGCTTTTTGACCATCCTCTTCTCTTCTTTGGTCAAATACATTGACCATTTTTTGAAGAAGAAGAAGATTAGCCCTGAGCTAACATCCTCCACAAATCTTCTTCTTCTTGCTGAGGAAGATTGACCCTGAGCTCACATCCGTGCCCATCTTCGCCTACTTTATATGTGGGACGCCTGCCACAGCATGGCTTGATGAGGGGTGCCAAATCGGCACCTAGATCTGAACCAATGAACCCCAGGCTGCTGAAGTAGAGTATGCAAACTTGACCACTATGCCACCAGGCTGGCCTCATACTTTGACGATTTTTAATAGGTTATTTGCTTTGTTGTTAGTGGGCTGTGAAATTTCTTTGTGTATCCTAATATGAATCCTTTATCAGATGTGGGTTTTGCGAAGATTTTCTCCCTGCCTTTGGTTTATGTTTTAATTTTCCTAAGACTATCTTCTAAAGAACAGAAGTTTTTGATATTGATAAAGCCTAATTCATTCATTTCTTTTTTATCGTTTGGCCTTTTTGGTTTGGTTTGGGTTTTCTTTTGCCATTTTTGCATCCTATCTAATCAATTCCTCTTAACCCAAATTTGCAAAGCTTTTTCCATGTATTTCCTCGCAGAAATTCTGTAGTTTCAGATTTCGCATTCAGTCTGCTGATTTCTTTATATGCGCAAGGTCTGAGCCAGTGTTCACCTTTGCGCACCTGGCTTTCCAAATCACTGGTTTGGGCAGCTTTCTCATAGAGACTTTGGGATTGTCTACATGATATATCATGTGATGTGTCAATATAAAAAGTCTTATTTGTTTGTTTCAAATCTGTTTGCCTTTTATTTCTTCCCTTAATTTGTTACACTGATGGTCAGGTTTCTGTGTCAGCTTGACCAGGCTACGGTTCCCAGTCACTCAATCCAACACTCACTTCGGTGTTGCTGTGAAGGTATCTTACAGATGTGGTTACATCTAAGATCAGCTGACTTTAGGTCGAGGAGATTACCCTCCACAATGTGGCGGGCTTGAGTTACTTTGTATGTACTGTTGAATTTGATTAGCTACTATTTTGTTATCTATTTTGCATCTCTGTTCATAAAAGCTATTGCCTTATAGTTTTATTTTCTTATAACGTCTTTGAATAATTTTTGTACCACAGTAATGCAAGCCTCATAAAATGACTTGGTAAGTGTCCCTTCTCCTATTTTCGGGAATGGCTGGGGTAGAATTGGTTTTCTTTCTCAGGTGTTTGGTGAGTTCACCAGTACAGACACCCAGACTTGAAGTTCTCTTGTGGGGACATTTCCACACACGAGTTCAGTTCCTTAACAGCAGTGAGCTATCGGGTTCTACCTTATGTCCTACTCTGTGGAAAGTTCAGCCATGTGTGTGTCCCACCATCTCACGTCACAGGCCTGTCCCTGATGGAATTCTGTCCACATGGTTGTCTCATGGCCTCAGTTCTCTGATGAGCTCAAGCAAAGTCGAGATTTTGTGGATTCCTGGCCATTTCTCGGGGTCAGAGGGCAGTGATGCACCCCTGCAGCTTGCTGGGCCCCCACTGAAGCGGGAGTCTAGTGACATAACGTCGAGCAAGTTCAAATGTATCAGGATAAAAGAACACAATGTCATTTTATTGATTAAATTGGGTGGGAAAAGGAAAGGGAAAAGAGTTGTCTGAAAAAGGAAAATGTGAGCTTCTCACTCCTTCCGTGGGCATCCTGAGGCACCACCTGGAGAAAAAGGGGTTTGAGCACACAGACAACTGAGATCGGATGTCCCATAGGGCTCACGGCCACAGCAGTCCTCTCCGCCCTGCCACGCCCCAGTCCAGGAAACTCAAGCCCAGGCAAGTCAGTTACAGATAACTTTGTTGTTCATTCCAGTGACTTCAGCTCTTCAACAGACAGCATCAGTGGACAGCTTCCACCCCAAGACCCCTGGGCCCCTCACCTCTGATCTCCTCTTCACTGTGTCCTCTGGTCCTGTGCTATTTTGTCAGGATCCTTACCCAGCCCCAAGCGAGTCCCTACATCAGAAGACTCACCTTAAATCAGACTTCAGAGGTCTTGTAAGTGCCCCAACCTGGCCCCCAACAGCTTCTACCAGGACCACTGAGGCCACGCTCCTCTCCCTAACACTGTAATGACAGAGTCAGCTGTGGCACATCGACAGCTGGTGTGGGTGATATTCTGAGAAGCCAGCATTCAAATTATAATCATAAAGGTAATTGTTACAACAAACCTTAAAACCTTCCTAAATACCAAAAGAATATATGCCGCCAAAAAAAGAAAACTCTCCTAGAAGAAATGCTTTTTAACAAAAGGAGAGAAGAAAGATACTAACAGCATAAAGCAATATGGAAGAGTCAAAACCAACACCATCACTCATCTGGGAAATTAACTTGAATTCCCTTCTAAATGAAGAAGATATACAGATATAAACACGATGCGAAACCGAATTCTATGCTCCATACAAGCAACTCTCCCAAAATAAAATCTTTCCAAAGAGTTGAAAATAGAAAGACAAGTAAACCCATATGGAAAACTTCAACCAAAAAGACAGAATGAGGATCTTAGACTCAGACAAGGGGAGCTCCAGCCCAGAGCCATTTTATTAGTCAGAGAAGGGCATCAACAAAGCCAAAGACTAGAATTCAAAAGAAAGACAGAGCAAAGCCTGGACGTAACACAGCAGCATCCTTCAGAAAAGCAGAACTTGTGGGAGATAGACGGCGACACGGCTAGCAATACGGAGGAGACTCTTACGTATTTCTCTCAGTCACAACAGAGCAAGCGGCCAAAAAAAAATAAAGGGCCTGGCCCAGTGGTGCAGTGGTTAAGTTCATGGGCTCCACTTCGGTGGCCTGGGGTTCGCAGGTTTGGATCCCAGGCGCAGACCTAGCACTGCTCGTCAAGCCACACTGTGGTGGCGTCTCACGTGAAATAGAGGAAGATCGGCACAGATGTTAGCTCAGTGATGATCTTCCTCAAGCAAAAAGCTCAGGGCCAATCTTCCTCACAAAAGAAAAGAAAAGCAAAGAAAAAAATAATTAAGAAAACAGAGGACACAAAGCACATATTTAATTAGGTAAGTCTGCTATATATCCAACTCTCTATAGTTTTTCAGAGTTCCTATAGAACATTCAGCAAAAAGAAAACAAAAAACAAAAACTAAATGTCCATACATTAAGCCAAAACAAAACTTTCAAAAAAACTTCCAAAATGGAGAAAATAGTACAGAAAATATTTTCTGATCAAAATTCAAAAAAAGGAATATATGTGTCTTCTCCCTCTCTGTTCTTTATACACGTAAAAAGAATACGTCTATACATATACGTGTGTACACAGCTATATACATGCACATTCTTATTCTTTTAATTTATACCAAAATCAACGAATTCAGAAATGAAAAGACCTTTTTCATAGAAGTGAATTTGCACAGAAATAAATCTATGTGAAAATCCAAGTCAAAATGGAAACTATTGTAGCAAACACTAAAACTGAAAATACACAATCCAGCATCCATGGAACACACTGGGGGCTCTTCTCAGTGGAAAAACTCGAAACCATAATTAACCACAAAATTTTAAAACTAAAACTAATAAATGTAGGATTCTATTCAACAAGTTAGAAGAAACGATAAAAGCCTAAGGAAAATCAAAGAATAAAGGAGGCAACTCGTACAGAGATAAGAACATGAATTAATGAGCTGAGGACAGAAAGACCTGGGAGAATTTCCATGTGAGCTGACACTGGGGCGATCTTTCCAATGACGGCCAGATATCTAAAAGTCACAAAATACAAAAACGATAAGTAAGACTACCTATGACTAAAAATGTTTTTATGGAAAAGAAAAGAAAATACCAGAAACTAGATCCAAACACGAACAACAAATAGGAAAAAAATTTGCAAAGTATGTGAATTTCACGTTATCAATTTGCAGCTCAAGCAAATATTTTTAAAAGTCCAAGGAATTAAATTAAGCAATGAATAATCACAAACTTAGATCAAAATGAAAAAATACAGTTTCTAGAAATTTCATATTGGACATCTACAGCTGTTGATAAATGGACATCTACAGCTGTAGATAAATGAAGATAGGCTGATAAAGAAAATTGTGTAAACAGAATATATTTTTAAATTTTTTCCTCGAAGTCATAGGTACTGTCTAATAAAAAATTTGCCAAATATTTTAACTCTTCAGAGGAAAACTTTGAGCCCCCTTCTCACTATCTGAACTTGTCTTTTTCCCTTCCTGAGGGGTTCCCCTTGGTGGGTTGGGGTTCCTGAAGCTCAGGCAGGCGGCCGGCCCTTGGGAAGGCCTCCTGCAGCCACTGTAGCTGCTAAAGGAACCCAGGGGTTCCGAGAGACGTGGTGTGGCCCATGCAGCTGGCCCTCCACAGGGTCGTCCTGCTGCTGGGCAACACCACCACTCCTGATGGTGTTCTTGCTGCTGTGCTCACACTAGTGTTTACTCGAGAGTGAGAAACCAGTGGAGCTCAGGGTGTCTTCCACCCACACTGCCCTATGGTGTGCTGAGCAGCCTTCCTCCATCCTGCAGCCCTGCCCAAGGACCAGCCAGCTCCCTCCAAGGAGGCCTCCCTCTCCTCCAGCCTGAAGCCAGCTTTTTCCCTGGAGAACCTCCAGACAGAACACTCACTCATGGCCCGTGCCCCAGAAGACAGTCCCCACCCGACACCTGATGGTTCTCCAGGTCCAGCTATTCAACCTCGTGTGGTCATCTAGATACTTACCCAATTCGTATGGAAGATACTTCCGTCTTTGTTCAGGCTACCATGACAAAATATCACAGATTGGGTGATTGAACAGCAGACACTGATTCCTCACAGCTCTGGAGGCTGCAAGTCCAAGATCAAGGCATCAGCAGATTCAGTGTCTGCTGAGAGTCCACTTCCAGGTTCACAGACGGCATCTTCTTGCTGTGTCCTCACCTGGTGGAAGGGAGTTCTCTGGGGTCTCTTTATATGGGCACTAATTCCATTCATGGGGGCTCCACCCTCATGACCTCATCACGTCCCAAGTCCTCACCTCCTAACACCATCACCTTGGGGATTAGGGCTTCAACATTTGAACTTAGGGGGACAATAACATTCAGTCCATTGCACGTAACAAAATGGGAAGGCACCGACGTGGAATAGATGGTACTTTCCAAAGGCGGTCCATGCAAAAACTTACAAAGCAATTATCTTAATGACCCTTGGGCTTTTTCACTCAACTCGAGGGTCCACACAAACCCATCAGGTTGAGGATTCCCTTGGAGGGAGTGGCTGGTGTGCTGGGGCCCCATCCACCTTACCTCATCCCCGAGAAGCAGGATGAGGCGCATGGCTCTCCTGTCAAGCCCGGTGGGAAGAGAGAAAGCCTGCTAGAGGCCACTGAGTGCTGCCAAGGGTATGGCGCTGAGAGTGAAGGCACACTGATAGTGAAAGTCTGAGACTGCTGGACACCAAACCCAAGTGTAAGAGAAACCGGCAGGCTGCCAAAAATACATCACGTGTTCCTGAGACCAGGAGATCTGAAGAAACCACATAAGAGACCCAAAACACACAAGCCTCAAACATCTGAAGTCAAATGAGAACGTTCCTCTCACATCTGCACACTCCCCGCCCCTGACACTGGAGGGACGAGAATGGGCAGCTGGCATGGAGGAGAAGCGAAGGGACTCCCTCTCCGTGCAGTCCCCAGGGCCTGCCACAGCTGCCCCATGTATCCCCTGAGAGCAGATCACAGCGGTGACAACCACAGGGGAATGGCCCCTGACTCACGTGAGGCTCTTCTGTGACCTCAGTGACCCGTACACTTTGTATTGCTGGAAATGAGTGTGAAAGTCAAGAGTTTTGGCTAGATTTTCAGGGACAGAATTCTTTTTCCCTCTCTCAACATTTTTGCAAGCAGAAGTAGGAGACAAAAATTTGAGTAGTTTCTGATTTATCCCATCACACAGGCCACTTGTCGCAAAGGCAGCACACATTCATATATGTGTGTACCAATACATATAATGTAATATGATATGCATGTGTAAAAATGTATATATTATGTAATGTATGCATGTGTATAAATGTATCTATAATGTAATTTATTGTATGCATGTGTATAAATGTATCTATATAATATGTGTGTGTAAATGCATATATAATATAATATGCGCATATAAACGTAAACCTAGTGCAATGTACTTTTTGTATAACTGTATATACAATATTTATATAGATGTATATATAATGTAATATAATGTGTGTGTGTGTAAATGTGTATATAAGATGTAATATATTAGAACATAAATGTGTGTATGATATGTGTCTAAATGTATATATAAAATGTATTATAATGTATGTATATGCATGTGTGTGTATATGTATATATATTTTTTTTACCTTTGAATTTAATTCCATCAAAAACAAATGTAGTTGGTCGCCACGTGCCCTGAATTATGGAGGGTTGTGACTGCCAATCCACTTGGTGAACTGATGCGTTAAAAATAAGTTGGGTTCGGGGCTGGCCCCGTGGCCGAGTGGTTAAGTTCTGGCGCTCCGCTGCAGGCGGCCCAGTGTTTCATTGGTTTGAATCCTGGGCGCGGACATGGCACTGCTCATCGAACTACGCTGAGGCAGCGTCCCACATGCCACAACTAGAAGGACCCACAATGAAGAATGAAGAATATACAACTGTGTACTGGGGGGGCTTTGGGGAGAAAAAGGAAAAAATAAAATCTTAAAAAAAAAAATAAAATAAGTTGGGTTCTGGGGCCACGAACTCATCTTCCACCAGGAAGGGCTCTGCCACTAACTAGCTTGTGACTTAAAAAGGGAAAGTTGCCTGATGGAGGAATCTGGGGCTCTGGAATCAGACAGAATGGTGTCAAATTCTGGCTCTGTGACTCAAGCTGTGTGACCATGGGTGGGTCATTTAGCCTCTTTCCTTCCCTGTAGAGCTGTGATAACAAATCTCCCTAAATGAGATAACATGTGCGTGGTGATTTGCCAAGGACGTTACCCAATAGACAGGTCTTATTATTGAAATAATCACATGCCCTCAATAGGAGTCACCCTCCTAGACTTCAAAGTGATGGATGGGACTAGCTGGTGCGAACTGTTCCCTCCCACACGAACACACTATGAAGATCAATTGAATACATATAAGGGAGAAGAGAGGGCTGCTCATTGTTTTAGCATATTGTTATGGACAAGAGGAGAAAGACTAGTTACAATTGGTCCCATTGGAGTGGAGGTACTGACAGAAATTCAGTTATTTCTTCTCCAATTAAGAAATAGTATTTGTTCCAGTCACTCATTAAATAAAAGCCACTCCATAATTGTTAATTAAAGTCTGTAATAGGTTACTGCTGTACCAAAAATAAATAGGCTGGAAGACTATCTGTGAAAATGCTCTGTCTGGGGAAAGGTAGACATATAATCAAATAACTATGCAATGAGACAGATATTTACATAAAGGTGAGTTACATTAAAAAGTCAGGCACAGTTTCCCCCGATTTAGAATTCACCTTTCTTTCAGGCTAGAGTTAGACTTGAATCTTGACAGATTTAAGTGGTAATCTGTTAAAGTATGAGATGGCATGAAATGTATTTATTGACATTTCAAATTACAGCATTTTCAATGAGAAAGGTATCTAATTTTGAGCTACTAAAACAGCATGGTGTAGTCATATATTTCTTGCTGAATAGTAATCACTCAGAGATACAGGATTCTTATTTATAGCAAGTACTTCAGACAGGAGTGCAAAAAATGATGTTAAATAGATGAAGAGTTGCCATCACGATTATTAACATGCTGCACTTCTGTTTTAAAATGCTAAAGAATCCTATGATATTTCTACATTTAATAATTGTGCCAGCTCAATAAAAAAAATACAAAATCATTATTTCCTGACATTAATGAAGTCAACTTTTCCAGCACAATTTGAATAGGCAATTGAACAACGGGACTCAAAAATGCATTAAAACCAGGTCAGCTGCTCAGCATTTCCAACAATATGTCCACAATTCCATGAAGGGTAATCTTAAACCATTTTTCAGAACAGCCTGTACATCTTTATCTTAAAATTCCAAATGTTTCAACAATAGGCGATTGTTAAGAACTAGACAATTATTTTTCAGCTCCCATTGATTAATGACTTAGTCCGTGACACACAGAGGAGCTAGAACAAAAGGGTCCATTAGAATAATGTATAGGCATTAAACCATCTCCATTAATAGAATCTTCGGAATTCAGTTTAGCGTAAAACCAAATATGCCATAAAGAAAGTGGAGAGGTGAGAATTTTAAATATATTTTGAAAACTCACTTGATAAAAAAGAAGATTAAGTAATGTTACTGCCCTCTGTTAAAATTCTTTCTCTCTCACTCTCACACACACAGTGAACCAGTAAAAACTGTCATTAAACTGCAGTTTTAACACTACAAGAAATTGATAATACTTTTAGATTCATAAGCTTTCCATGGTTATTGGCATGAGGAGGTCAGTATTTTATGTGATTACAATCTCTTGAATAACAAATGCAATGATAACAATAGAGTGGTGATTCTGGCTATCTTGTTTCAGAAACCTGAGACCTTGGGTAATTTATGTAATCACAGCAAGGAAGACAGAGTTTTACAAAATAGGATGGTCTTTTAAATGTTGTTTTGGGGCTAAACTTTGTCAACAAAATTTCTGTTCATGACTGAACTGTTGCAAAAGTTGTGGTGATGGCATCACTTGATTTTCTCCGTCGCCTCCTCAGGTCCTCAGCAGATCCATTTATTCACGGGTAGGTTGGTTTGCTTCTGTCACAGTGACCACGAGAACCAAGTTCACAGGGAAGCCCACCACAGCAGCTGCCGTCGTCATTACTCCTGACGGTGGGGACTCAGGACAGCTGGGCGTTTTCCCTGACCACTCCATTCAGGTCTCACTGTAGCCAAGGAAGTGAGGCTACAGACTCTCCCATCTCACAGGCAAGGACAGTGGGGCTTCGAGCACCCGGGACCGTCGTCCAAGACTGTGACTTGTTGCGTGGCCACTAGAAAGTCTGAAGTCCTCCACGTGGCTCGTGTGTGTGGCATGCATCCGTCTCTGTTGAGCAGCACTCGTCTGGGCTGCAATAATGTTGAAGTCCTTGTTGTCACTGCATCAGTGCAGTTCATGTTTCTTGTTGCTTCAAGTGATTTAATCTTGGTTGCAGTCGAGTATCTTTTGAGTCCTGTGGCCAGCAGCCTCTGAGATGGTCCTCAAGGGGTACTACTTCCTGGTGCTCACACCTGTACCAGGTGTGACCAAGAGAGCCAGGAGCAGATGGCAGGGGTATGGAATGTGGCCTCTGAGGTTGTTACAAAATACTGCTGCTTCCGTCCTGGCGCTCTCTCTCTCATTTTCTCTCTCTCCTCTCTGTCTCTCTGCCTCTCTCTGTCTCTCTCTCCCTTCTCTCTCTACATATATCTCCCTCTCTCTGCCCCTCTCTCTCTCTCTGTCTCTCTCCTGTCTGCCTCTCTCTATCTCTCTCTCCTCTCTCTCTGTGTCTCTGTGTCTCTGCCTCTCCCTCTCTTTCTCTCCCTTCTCTCTCTCTTTCTCTCCCTTCTCTCTCTCTCTGTATCTTCCTCTCTCTGCTCTCCCTCTGTCTCTTCTCTGTCTCTCTGTCTCTCTCTCTCTCCCTTCTCTCTCTCTATATATATCTCCCTCTCTGTGTCTCTTCTCTCTCTCTCTCTCTCTCTCTGTGTCTCTCTCTCTTCTCTTTCTGTCTCTCTCTGTCTTTCTCTCTCTCCCTCCTCTCTCTCTGTCTCTGTGCCTCACTCTCTCTCTCTCTTTCTGTCTGTCTCTCTCTCTCCTCTTGCTCTCTTTGTGTCTCCCTTTCTCTGTCTCTCTCTCCCATCACCTGCTCTTGGGGAAGCCTGATGCCATGTTGTGGGGACACTCAGGTGGCCTATGGAGAAGTCCACATGGTGATAAACTAAAGTCTCCACCCAACAGCCATCAAAGGGCTGACCTGTGGCCTAGTGGTTAAGTCCACAGGCTCTGCTTCTGCAGCCTGGGGTTTCGCTGGTTCGGATCCTGGGTGTGGACATGGCACCACTCATCAGGCCACACTGAGGCAGCAACCCACATGCCACAACTAGAAGGACCTACAACTAAAATATACAACCATGTACTGGGAAGATTTGGGGAGAAAAAAGCAGAAAGAAAAAGAAAAAGAAGACTGGCAACAGTTGTTAGCTCAGGTGCCAATCTTTAAAAAAGAAATTTAAAAAAATAACCTAAGGTTTGGGAGCAGGTCCCCTGCCAGTCAGGCCTGTACACGAGGCAGCATTCCTGACCAACCACCACCATGAGCCCAGTCCTCAGGCAGAACCCCCGGCCCAGCTGCTTCTGGGCCCCTCGCCCTCAGAGTCCGGGTGAGGGAGCTGATGTGTGCTTTTTTAAGCTGCTAGGTTTGGGTGATTCGCTATCGAGCAATAGACAAGTGAGTAAGGAGAGACGGAAGGGCAACGCTGTTAGAAGGTGTAAGGCCCATTTGATCATCACGATTTCCTTTGACCGTCACGATGGCTCTGCGAAGCTAGAACCACTGTCACTGCTCCCGGATGAGAGAACCATGCCCACCCAGCTCTGGTACGGGGGTGCCCGCTGGGGCCGAGGGCACTGAGGTCAGTGGGCTGGTCTCCACCCCACGGCCTCGGTCTTTCCACCTCGACAGGCTGACTCTCAGGAAGGCGCTGGTCCTTCCATGTTGTCGCCTCCAAAAGGCACAGCAGTATTTTCCACGGTGAGTCAGAGTTGAACTCAGCTGCAGGAAACAATATGTAACTATACGTAGGAGACAGAAACCCTTCGTTACTACGTATCATAGCAGACCCCAGGCATGCTGTTCCTCCCCGCTCACCCTGGACCTGCCTTTTCACATCTTTCTGCCCTGCCTTCTTGCTATTGTTGCTTTTCTGTAGTCCTGTTTATGTAATCTTAGATTACATAACATAATGTCATCCAGAGTTTCTCTTACTGAAGCCAGGAAGAGTGGGTATGGGCCGTCCTGGCAGCCTCTCCTTGTGTCCGTTTCCAGAAGCACCCCACACCCCAGCAGAATTTATTTGTATCTCCTTGGACAAAACTGGGATAAGGGGCCACTTTTGTTTCAAAGGAGGCTGGGCAAGTGACTGCCGGCTGCCCCATTCCCATAAGGAGCTCTGCCATGGCAAGGGGTGGGCCTGCCCAGCCATGTGCCGCAGAAAGTACTGGAAAATTGGGTGGTGATGAATGAAAAGTTATGTGATGATGGTACAGAGTGCATGCCTTAGTAGGAGAGTTCTGAGGAAGTTTGGGCAAGGAATGTTTTGGATATGTGCCGAGTCACGCCATGTAAGTAAACATTGCATTCTGTACTGGGGAAGCCTTGTTTGGGCCCATCAGGATTCAACTGCAGCACAGAGACCCTGAAACAGGACACCTCTGAGGTTGTAGGGGAGGTGTGGGGCTGTGGGTGGGTGAAAATAGAGGTGAAAATGCAGGCTCATTTAGGAAGAGAGTTTGGGGAGAGAAGAATGGGAGAGAGAGGGCCTTCTCTGCACCAATGCGGGGTATGATGTCTGCACTTAAAAAGCATGGCACCCGTTTGCAACTCCCCCCACTAGTTCAGGATGCACATAACTTGTGAGGCTTCCACAAAGAACGAGGCCTGGCGCACACTGCTCTGGAGCATTGCTCCCCTCTGCACACATACACTGCTCCACTGCAGAGCAAGAAATAGAAGCAAATCAGGCTATTTCATTGTCAATCGGAGTTAGGTTAGCCTATCATAGAACTGGAAGTGACCGGCGCACACAGAAAATTAGGCTATAAGCAAAGGGTTTAACAGTGGAGCCACACAGGAAAATCCCCTTCCGTGGAAAATTACAGCGGGCTCTGAGGTCAGCCAATGAGCCCATTTTTATACAAAGAATGGGCAATTTTAGGGTTTTGTGACCTCACACACGCATTGATGTAACTGGGCTTGTACAAACGTTTGTAACATACTATTGTCCAATACAAAACAAACGAATAAAAGAACCAAGAGCCACTCAATAACAACAAAACCATCTTGGTGTTGCAGTTCTGAAAGTAACTTTTTACAAGCAGAGGATGGAGGCATGTGTGTGCAAACATACATGAATTCATAGATATGCATACATATATATATGAACATCACACATATGGAGCAATTTCTAAATAGATCAGGTCCCAGGATGTCTTTAAAGTCCCAAGTTTTTAGGGGTTGATGTTGCTGTAAACGTAGGTTTCTCCCGTAGTATCCTCGACCACTTTCTTACCCGTTTCAATCTTTAGGACATCAGCTTTTGCTAGAGCTTATCTAGCGTGACCTCAGGTTAACGATAGAGACAGCAATTAATTCAGGAGATTTCTGGGCGTTTCAGCCAGTCAGGCCTGAGGCTGCCTTTGCTCCTGGTTTTCTGGGTGTGGTCCTCAGGGAGACGCTTCTCCGTCTTGGTGTCGGCTCCCTGGACCTTGACAGGGGCCGTGATAACCCCTCCCTTCAGCAACGGTGTGTTCTAGTCGCAGAACCTCACAAAAGGCATCGTTTCTCCTGCCTCAGGGCCTTTCAGTAAGACAGCCCCTCCCTTCCGGTGCTCCTGCCTCCCCCCTCCCCTTCCCTCTCTGCTGCTTCTGACCACACAGTCCTGAGCCAAGTGGTCGCTTCCTTCAGCATCTCTCAGGGAGGACGTCTCCTTGTTCTGTGTTCTCATCATAAGGGCCCATGAAGTCACTGGAGGGAAGCTGTCATTACTGTGAGCGCTGAGAGGACAGCACTGCATCTGTCCCTGGTGCCACCTGTGACCCCATCACAGAGCATAGAGACAGGCACCCAAAAGACATTAAAGGGGCTAAATAAGGGAGTCATGCAGATTAAATAGAATTGACTCTCCTTGGTCGTAAGCAGTCGTGTTCCATAAGTTTGTTGCAACGGTGAATTAGTGACTAACGAGCCACTGCTCCTAGGGGACTTACAAATTAGGTTCCTGGAGCTTCTGGTCCCATTTTCCTCAACTGGTCAGCACCTCACTTTGTTCTGTGTGCGTTTCTGTTTAAAGACAGCTTATTCAGTATTTATTGTCGATCCGTTAACAATGAACTCGTGGTCAGCAAGTACTATAGTTCATGCCTGAGCAAACCTCATGTGACACCCATATTGTCTCCATAAGGCACATCACACCATTCCCGCTCTAGAGACACTAGCCAGTGCTGCAGTCCTGGGCCTGGGGTTACTTTAAACGGAGAAATAACCTACAAAAATGCAAAAGACACGGCAACAAATAACTGCATGAAGGGCCCTTATCTACAGTCTGAGCTGAAACAAGAACGCAGAACACTGCCTGCTGGACCTCGGCTGGGAATGGACGTGTGTGGCCTCTCAAACTTCTGGCTGCTGTGGGCCTCCACATATAAAGCAGAGGGAGGTGGACACAGGTGTTAGCTCAGGGCCACTCTTCCTCAGCAAAAAGAGAAGGATTGGCAGCAGCTGTTAGCTCAGGGCTGATCTTCCTCCAAAAAAGAAAGTATTGCTTATAATATTGTGTTATCATTAGATGATAATAGTTACCATGGAGGGTGCCAGTGAGGTCAGAAAGAGAACCTGTCAGCTGACCGGAGAATCTGTTCTCAATCAAACAGATTGCCTGGTGGATATCACCCACCTGTCACAGACTTCGTGAGCATCTGGGTGGATGCGTGTTGGGGTTGGCGAGGTGAGCATTCATGAACCTCATGGGAATGTAAGTCACCTTTTTGACCAAAATTCTCTCCAACCGAATGTTCTGTGGCTTTTTGCTTTTAAGGTTTCAAATGGCAAACATGGGCAGTTCGAAGTTCCCAGATTTGAAGATTTGTCTGTAGTAAGAAAGCATTTGATTTTTTAGGTCACAGCCTTCTGCTTCTCCTCCTCCCCTTCCCCCCCCCCACCCCTTCCTCATCTGCCTCCTTCCCCTCTGCTTCTCCTCCTTGGGCATTTCTTTCTGGTTTTGCTCCCTCTCCAGTCCTTACTGCCCTCCATGAGATATACAGGCAATGTGAATTTTATGCACCACGGAATCATTCATTCAGAGACTACTTTCACTTTAAAAAATTCGTGTCATAAGCTACATTGTTCAAACTTTTCTTAGCTCTTAGGCAACAAAATCGTGTTTCTTCCAAGTAGCTATTGTACGTATGAATTTTGTGAATTCGTGTGTGCAGTTTAGGATTTGTGCCTTCTGACTGGAGTACTTACTGTTCCCTATATTAAAAACTATTAAGGATGTAATGCCTCTTGTGATAAATAAATTCAGAATGGAAGAATGGTCTAACCACATGGGACCCTTTCATATACACTGCTAAACTCTGCTGCAAGATTGATGGGCAATTGGCACGCTAGAAAATCACCTGAGTTCTTCTCTTGTTCAGGGTCGTATTTGTAAATTATTGACCTAAGGGTTCATATAGCTCCTTAAAATACGTACTTTCACTACAGAAAACAGCCTCCCATGGATCTGATTTATTGTACTTTCTTTTTTTCTTTCACTTTAACCTCAGATCATGAAGAGACGTGCATATTTCTGGAATTCATTTTACTTGAGCGATCGATAAAAGATTGAAGATATTTTTAAAGGAATAAACATTATATCATCTTTCCCATGATTTTGCCTGCCTACTAAAAAAGTAACACCTTGATAGATTTAATTCTGATGTTTTGTAAGAGAAGATTGTGGGGAATAATCATGTTACATTCTTCACCTGAATCAGGAAAAGCAAAGAAAAAACACTATGTTTTTCATGAAATATTTCTTTTAATTTTTCATAACATTTTAAATGTGTAAAAGATGCAAACTGGCTCGTAGATTACCTGACAAGGACCCGCACGGTCAGATACACAGGAATCCCTCTGCGGTTTGTACATTTTTCATAATAGTAATCTATTCATCAATGTTTAATAGCAAAATGTTCCATCTCAAAATGTTGGCTGTGCGTTTATCAATGAGCCATCCCTGCAGCTTCGAACAAGTGAAAATTTCTTTTCTATATTATTGGGTTTTTCACATTGAATCAAATTAGCATTAAGATATATGGCTCTAGCAGAACAACCAATTATTTCTGACATTAGTAAAATTTAAAACTATTTTGGTACCAAATTTTTTATTTTTCTGGATATGCCTGGTCACCAACGCAGCCACGAAACTGCAGGCAAGGGCCAGCCCGGTAGCACAGTGCTCAAGTTCACACACTCTGCACAGGTTCAGATCCCAGGCGTGGACCTACACACTGCTCGTGAAGCCATGCTGTGGCAGCGCCTAACATACAAAATAGAGGGAGATTGGCACAGATGTTAGCTCAGCAACAATCTTCCTCACCAAAAAAAAAAGCAGACAAGATTATTTTGATAGGTCTTTCAGTCCATCATCAGTGTTATCATTACATTGGAAGACATGCTGTAACTTTCTCTTCATATCTTAGATTTCAGGCTGTATTTATCATTGCGTGGAACATGTGAATTCCAACAATTAGTATGGTCTTCTACTTATTTTCTTCTGAATTTTCAGATTTCCTTTGGGATGAGCAGCAAATTCAGAGGCTTCTCTATCCTGGGACCACGTCCCTTGACATTATCCTAGAATGAAGCAGGGAGAGCAGGGTGCAAGTCTAAAAATCCGATAATAAAGGGAATCCCAGGCTTAGGGCAAACTGGAGAGTACATGGTCCCATCTCAAGGGCAATCGAGCTCACACCTCTCAAACACTGTTCACCAGCCAGACAGGGTGCACCTGGCTGAGGGGCTCTGACACCTGCCCTCCCAGCCTCCCCACAGAAGGAGGCTCTTCTCTGCCTACAAACCCCCTCGCTGCCCAAGCCACAAGGAAAGAAAAGAAGATAAAGAGAAACCTGGGGAAGGCTTCTGATTCACTTTGCTTTGTCCACGTATCAATCCTTCTCCCCACACAGGTGGGTGTGCATCCTGCCCCCGTTATCCACTGCCCCTTCCTATGATAGGACCACCATGCTTCTCACCCACTGACTTAAGCCTTGGCCCTATTACTTGCTTTGCCAACAGGAGGTGACGGGAATTGACGTATGCCACATGTGAGCAGAGCCTTTGAAAGAATCTCTTGCTTCTGCCACTGGTCCTTTCCTTTCACAGGGGACACATCCATGTCCTGGATGGGTTGTCATGACCCTAGATTTGAGAATAAGGAAGACTTTCTGGAGGAGAGCCGCACAGCTGACATGCACACTATGTGATGGAGAAAGAACTGTTAGCATCATGAGCCATTGAGATTCTGGGACTATTTGTTACTGCAGCATAACCTAGGAAAAGATGACTAACACAGTGGCTTATTGGCTTGGGCCAGGTGTGTACTCTTCAACTCATCAATTCCAGGAACCTCCCATTCAGGGCACATAGAGAGCCAGGAAAATGGGAGCTGGATAGAGAAAGATTCCTTAAAATAAAAGGAGTACCACAGAGAATTTTGATGCGGATGGTCACCTTTGTGTTCACAGCAGCCAGTCATTCTTTTACTGAAACATTTTCTATGGCTTCAGTACAAAATGAAATTCAAAATCTTTATCCTTCTATTAAAAGCCTTTCAATAAGTCCTCTCAGTTTGTCTTGCTGGATCTCCTATTTCTTACATTCTGTGGAAGGCAAAATGACTTCCTCGGAATCCTTGAAAACAACAAGACTGTCCCCATCTCTCTGCCTTTCTGCCTGAAATATCTCTCCAGGCTCCAAACACATAAATCTACAACATCAAGCAAAGCTATTTTTCTACAGCAAGGGTATTATATGTTCAATGATGTTGGCTGGATTAATGAGAGCTCACCCACTAAATGAAGAATTCTCAGCCTTCTCCAGGCTTGTCTGTTCTTAATTCATAATCTACTCTTATTTATCTCAAAACTACCAAACTCCCTCTAAGGTTATTGTGAGTTATTAGTTAAATTTTCCTGTCGAGGCATCTCATCAGCTTCCACAAGGGTCTGAACACTGAGCCGTCATGATGTACACGCTCCCCACAGAACATCCTGTACCTGCTTCACCCAGGGCAGGCTGTCACCTGCTCCTGACTGATTCTCCTTCTATCCTTCGCTAGCCCAGATTTGCAGGATTGGTAGCTCATTCCTGGTAAGTGAAAACTCTCAGAAGCCTGGTCCACCTTTCTAGCCAAAAATGAATTTCCTCTCTATTTTAAAACTTGATTTGTTACTATGAATATAAGTGTGTGTGTTTTTTTTAATTCTTCAGGAATTTGGTTGCCCCGGATTAGATACACCTGTCGAATTGGTGAACTCTACCCATCTGTTTGGACTCAGTAGATTATACCACAGAATGAAATGAGACAAGATTTTCTCCCACACTTGAGGTTTTAGATTCAGCACGTCAATTTACAAGTTCCTTTTACCAGACCAGGCACAGTCGTCATTATTATGCTATTAGCAGGCTTTTCAAATGTATCCTCTCAACTTTAAGGTACTGCTTCCACTCATTTGTGTGCACTTTTTCTTTTTATAACAATTCCCTTAGCATATAAGAAAACTTCTTCTTTTACTCTAAGGCCGAATTCTTTGCACTTTTTCTGGCTTATTCCTGGGATCTCCGGCTCGGGCTCCTAGATGCTGTTTCACAGCAGCGTCTGCGGCCGGGTCGTCTTCCCAAGGCGATTGATCTGTGATTCTTGTTCCCCTTTATTAAATCCTTGGAAATCGATTCCCTCCCAAATTTCCTCCCCTCGTTTTTTTGTGTTTTAAAGTATTCTTTATAAGATCGTTCTAAGGCACAGCCAGAGGGCTTGTGACGACTCCGAGGATGCCTCCGTGGATGCAGAAAGGCTGAGGGGAGCGGGGCCCCGGGCTGCTCTGCAGTGCCCCCCTGTGGCTGCTGGGTGCACTCGGCCCGGATCCGAGCATCCTGCGCGCTCAGTTCGCTGGTGTGCTTGTGTGTGCCCGTGTCTGTGTGTGCGTGTGTGTTCGGAGGGGAGAGGTAGAAAACAGATCTTATGATTAGTTTCATTGCCCTAAAAAGTGTGTCTCTTTAAAAAGTTGACAGCCCTCGTTGCCAGAACCCAGTGATAGAAAATAGGCCCCATGGGGGACTCAGGATCAGATCATGAACATTTAGGGTTGACATGCCTTGCCCAATGCTCCGTCTCGTGGTGCATTGGGAGGTGACGTAATTTGGGGAGACGCTGGAGGTGCATTTGCGACCGATGGAGAGAAGCAAAAGCTCCCTCATGTTACTCCAAGGACGAAGGAGAGAAGGATCGTTTCAAGGTGAGAACTCATGATTACTCAGCGCAGGAGAAACGACTGACGTGCTGCGTGCATATCGCGCTTGACCGCAGGTCTGGGGCGGATGCAGTGAAACGACCCCTTGTGTTGCTGGTGTCCTCCTTTGTTCCGTCCTGTGGTTCTCGGCTGTGTTTCTTTTACGGTGTGATGTCCCTCTTCCTCCCAACGCTGGCATCTGAGCTCAGACTCGAGGGCGGCCGCACTCCTAAATCCAGCGCAGCCTCCTCCGTGCAGCAGGCGCTTCTGGGAGGGGTGGAGGTGACCAGCTCCGTGCACGCCGGCGTGCGTGGCGGTGAGGAGTGTGCTGTGCGGTGAGGAGCAGAGAACAGAGAGCTCTTGTCTCTCCATCGCCTGCTCGGGGCTCCAGTGAAATCTGTGTTTTAGAGATAAAAGAGGTTCTTCTCCCTCCCTCACGAATAAGGGGATACGAAGAACTGTGAGGGTCACGATGAGCTCTGTGCACCCCCCTACCGCCACCCAAGTTGGCCCCGTGTGGCGGTTTCAGCCCATCTCGCCATGTCGGGCCTTCCTCTGACGGGATACCCACGTTGACCAGCTCGCTCCAGCTCAGCGCAAGCACGGCTTGCATGACGGTCCCCACAGCATCACGCTGCCCTTGCTGTGCCCCTGTGTTCTGCAAAACACAGCGGGGCCGTGACTGTCCCTGCCGCCTATGCCATGGATTACTCTCAGCAGAGGTCAGCATTAGCGCATGCCCTTCGCCTCGCATTCGAGACAGGAATATCTCTCCTAGGCTCAGCTGATGGAATGTGGCATGACGTCCATGTGGGCCATGCATTTGTGACACAGAGAGGAAAATCCTCTTTATATTGTGACTTTGTTTTTAGAGCATACCAGAGTTGAGATGGATAGCATTGCACGCCCTGTGCTAACCACGAGACGCTTAAAACATCAAAAATTATCTCTTGTAAAAGAGCACGATTCCTGCCAACTTACCTGATGATTCATTTCTCGAGAAACAGGTGATACAGGAATCCAAAGGGGTCGGCCTGGTGGTGCAGTGGTTAAAGTTCGATGTTTCGCTTTGGCTGCTAGGGGTTTGCCGTTTCGGATCCAGGGTGTGGACCTACACACCTCTTGTCAAGCCATGCTGCGACAGGCGTCCCACATATAAAGTAGAGGAAGATGGGCATGCATGTTAGCTCAGGCCCAATCTTCCTCACCAAAAACTAGGAGGATTGGCAATAGATTTTAGTTCAGAGCTAATCTTCCTCCAAAAAAAGGAATCCGAAAATACTTAGTCATCATCCTTGCTTAGCTATACATCAAGGGAAACAATTGGAAAGGGTGTTTGAATATGTTCACTTTAACACAAGTGTAAGCACACACGGAAGTGCATTTTTTATTTGATCGTTGTTTCTGGTAGCTTTGATGGCTGAAACATGCAAAATCCTTGTGCAATGAGATAGCTCTAGCCAAGAAAAACAACAATGAAAACGAACTAGAAAAAAACTACACACCTAAAGTACATACCTGTGAAGCCCAGAGTAAAAATATACAGAAATTATTAAATTTGAAGATTTAAATTTGAAGATTTAAATTAATAGTCAATATGGGGAGATTTGAAGATTGTCTTTCATAAATTTTTTTTCCAATTTTTACCAAAAAATATTTAAAGATACAGTAGACAAAAGTAAAAATGCAACATACATGAAACAAATCACTTGGAAATTGAAAGTTTGACTGTTAATTGAGCTTTAAAAATAAGTCATTTTCTATTAGATGTGAGAGTCATGAAAATTTCTATTTTGAGTTTTGGGGAAAGTATTTAGAATAACATGCTCAATATCTACTTGGAGATTTAGCTGGAATCAAATCCCAGGGGGTTTTCTCGCACACACTGTAGGAATTGTCATATGTGATGGTGTTGGTGGGAAGCGTTGGGTTTTTGTAGACCTGTGGATTGACTGTTTCTTTTCACTGGCATTTTTAGAATGCTGCCTCTTCTCCTGGTCCTCTGGGACATCATGTCTCCTGTCGAGAGGCAGCGTGGCTGTCACACCGTGAGCCTTTCCAGGAGGGGAAGCCTCAGATGCCTTGAAGGCACGGCCAAGTAGACGGGGACTCAAATGACCTGCTCAGTAGTCAACGCGTTCCTCCTGAATCATTTGTGTCCCAATGGGTAAGCCTGATGACACCATCTGTCCTCAGGATTTTTCCTAATAGACAATTAAAATACACAGTGTTTTCCTCTTTTATATCAGTAATTGAAGCATGTGATCACACACAAACACACACATGCAGACAGCCCTGCTCTCTACTTTGCACACCTGATGCTTTCACAGCTCTTTCACTTAACACATCCTACTAACTTCATTCTTTGTCTTCACTACTGAGCATGCCTTAAAGGCAAATACCATGTTTAAGACATTTATATCATGTATGCAATGATTGAGAGAGTAGCACTTAAGGTTTACTAAAGGCATATCTGTTGAATAAGTGAGTGGGTCCCGTGGAAAGAGGACCACCATATCAACACTTTTGTGAAATGGCCACCGTTTCCATTGACACGTGAATGGATAATTTCTGCTGGCTCTGGTGTGCAGATCGTGACTGTCGAACACGACAAAACTTGGGAGAAGTGCTGAATCCTAAAAGGCTTAATTGACCAGACCACTTCCGGAATACTGGTCCTGGTTCATTCAAATTCTATTTAACTGAGGTAAGAAACTAGCATTAGTTTGACTTTCCAGGTGCTAGGAAATAAAAATGATTCTCAACTTACTAGCAAAATTCCCTGGAGCAGTATGCTAAAACTACTACTACACGTTCCTTCTGAAATTGAAAATTATCTTAGAGTTTGGTTCAGAAGTAAATTAGCCTGCCTGGAAGGAGTATAACAGTGTTCCTCCCTTCCCCTGTGGACGGTGTGGAATGGTGTTCCTCCCTGCCTGTGTAGATGATGTAACAGTGCTCCCCAAACTTGGCTTGACATGCACTTGTCAAATGAGCCTTCCAAATTACGGAGGCATTTGGGCCAGCCCAATGGCATAGTGCTTAAGTTTGTGGGCTCTGCTTGGCTGGCCCAGAGTTCTCAGGTTTGGATTTTGGGTCCACACTTACAGGACACTCATAAAGCCATGCTGTGGCAGTGTCCCATATATAAAAGAGAGGAAGATTGGCACAGATGTTAGTTCAGGGCCAATGTTCCTCACCAAAATAAATGAAAGAAAAGTACTTATGCATTGACTCCCACCCTCAGAGATTCTGATTCCTGTCTTGTGTGGAGACTTTAACCTCTATTTTTGTTTAACACCCTAGTAAGAAACCAAGATTGGGAATTAGTGCTGCAAACATGGATCTGACTATGTAGTGACCTCAAGAAATTCCCTAAAAGGTGTTCTGAATTTTAATACATCTCTGACACAATTTGCTTTCTTACTGTTTTCTCTGGTTTCTAATTGTTAAATACTGAAAATTGTTGTAGCTAACTGAAAGCTCTTTTTAAAGGAAGTTGAGCTGTGATAAATCAATGAACTGTATTAATCTTTACGAGTTCAGGAGTCTGTGGAAAATGCTCTTCCCAGGTGACTGGTGTCATCTCCCAGCAGTCAAGATAATTAGTGTTACGTAATATTTTTAAATATGTGCCTAATTTGTAAAGCTTTCATTTTCAAGTGGACTCAACATCCACTATTGCAAAACAATAGGCCTTTCTTAAGCAGAATGACTCTCTTTATAAGGAGAGCTTAGGGAATGTGGTCCTCATCGTGTAACATGGACATGTATCGAAAAATGCCCCTTTCTCTAAAGAGGTCCTTATTTTTAATCCCCTGTGATTTACCCATGTATGTTGCCTTTTCTCTAGTAGCTCTAAAACAGTAAAAGTCACCATATTTAGATATACTTTTGAAGGATCTAGAGCGAGAAGATTTTTGATCTATTTTTTAAATTTTTATAACCACAACTAATAGGCATATTGTAGAACAGTTTTATGTTTACAGAAAAACTTTACAGAGACTTCCCTTCCATCCCTCTCCCACCCCAGT
Source organism: Equus asinus (assembly GCF_041296235.1). NCBI lineage: Eukaryota > Metazoa > Chordata > Mammalia > Perissodactyla > Equidae > Equus > Equus asinus. Next base: position 44,611,421 of record NC_091818.1, read on the forward strand.
TTCCCCTATCGTTAACCTCTTGTGTCAGTGTGGTACGTTTGTTACAATTGATGAACCAGTATTATTAATTAATTAATAGTTAATCTTATTAACTCAAATCCACAGCTTGCTTTAGGATCCACTTCGATGTCGTACGTGTGTTTTTGCAAATATCTTCTTCCAGTCTATGGCTTGTCTTCTTCACCTTTGGAGGATAATTTTGCTGGATAAAGAGAAGTCTGATGTAATTAGTGTTTTTGTGCCTTTGTAGGTGAGGTTGTTTATTTCTCAGTTTCTTTTGAAGCTTTCTCCTTGTCTTGATTTTCTGCAGTTTTACCATAAACCTAGGTATAGTCTTTTGGATTTTCATCCTGTTTGGTGTTCCCGAGCTCCCTGTCTCTCTGGTTTGGTGTCTGTCATGAATTGTGGGAAATTGTCCATCATTGTTACTGCAAATCTTTCTTCCATTTATTTCTTTTCCTTCGTGTATTTCCCATTTCCGTCTGGTAATTTCTTCTCTGTCTTTTCCTTCTGATATTCTTATTATTCCTTTTCCAAGAGTCCCGTGGTTATTGGACATTCTGCTGTGTCTTTTCCTTTTTTCCTCACTCCGTATTTCAGTTTTGGGAGTTTCTGTTGACACCTCTTCAACTCCCCTGACTCTTTCCTCAGCCGTGTACAGTCCACCAATGAGCCTGTCAAAGGGGTTCTTCATTTCTGGAGGAAAGTATCTGATTCCTCGCCTTTCCTTTCGATTTTTCCTCAGAGTTTCCATCTCTCTGCTTCCTTTACTCACCTGTTCTTGCATGTCTTTGACTTTTTCCTTCAGAGCCTTAGCATATTAGTTATCATGGTTTTACATTTCTGGCCTGACCCTGCCATCATCTCTGCCACATCTGAGTCTGGTGCTGAGACTCGCTCTATCTCCACAAACCGTGTTTTTTGTTTTTTAGTGTGCCTTGTATTTCTCGTTGTTTACAGCTGGACCTGATGTACTGGGGTGAGGAGACTTCAGTGTGGGGGGTTATGTCTAGCTGTGTCAGCAGTAAAATTCTTTCTGTGGCCCTGGCTTTGTCTCCTCTGATGCCTTTGGGTTTCCCTAGAGACTTCTTAGATAAGGTCTGAGGCGTGCACCTCTTTCGGTGGTGGCCCGTTATCATACAGGAGCCCTGTTGATGTGCTGGTGGTGGGACGGGGAAAGGATATGGTGTTCAGTCCCAGGATTAGAGACTAGGTCTCAGTCTCAGTGAGCCTGTGCCCCTCACTGTGCGTCTCAGTTATTCTCCCTCCTTAGGCAGGATAGGACGGCTGGAGTGGCTGTGATCGTGTACTTCCTGTCCCCAGGTCAGTTAGGCTCTGGTAAAACTCAGCAGGTCAGACTCCAGTTAACTAGTTTCCCCTGAGGCAGCCTTGTTAGGCAAACAGGGTGCTCTGTCCTATCTCAGGGTGGCTCAAGCCCGAGGGGATTTTTCTCTGATTCACTGTGAGGACCTGGTGGGTCACCTGGAGGTGCAACTCTCAGATGGATTCCCCTCTGACTGGGTGTCCCTGGAGTTTTCATCTCTTAGACCCCATCCCACCAAGCCTCCAGCAGTTCATCAGTTGTGGTTCGGGTTTTCCCACTCAGCTCTGGGTCCCACAGAATCTTCTCCTCCAGGGTTCCTGCTCCAGTACATTGTGATCCTCTGTATCCACCTGTCTGTCTCTCCAGCTTCGGGCAGTGGTCTGGCCCACGACCTCACCTTTCTGAAGGATATAAGAAGTGTTGATTTTCAGTAGTTCAACTTTTTTCTTGTTGTAAAACTGAGAATCTTAACCACTAGACCCCAGGACTGGCTAGGATGCTGACACCATTCTGGTAAATGTTACATAATTCATAGAACCTTGTAGTAGCCTTAATAAGTATGGTGCATGGTTCACAAATCTTTACAAAATGTATTTTATTATTAATATAAACATTAAATGTATTGATTACCGAAGAAAATAGTTTTCATCAAGGATTTTCTTTGAGTGAACTTTCCTTTGTGCCTGGAAACCCTGAAAAAATTAATGCTCATTGATGAACATTACACTGAAATATTTTTCTTAATTATGTGGGCTAATCAATGTTTGGAGAAATACAATGTATGTGAGACTATTAGCAACAATTGTTATCTGAAAAGCACAGACAGATGGCAGAGTACGTGGATTAAATGTAACAGAGTTGAAAATGGATGAGAAGGAGGGTCAGAGCATCCTACACACCCTCACCAGCCACGAGTGCTAGGACTGTGCACAGCCAGCTTGTCTTTCTTCCGGACGTTGGGAAGCCCACTCCTCAGAGTGGGAGCACTGTGTTGGAGCTCCAATTTCCTCCAATTTGCAATTATACATCATGAGAATGGGATTAACTGGAGGGTAGAGACCTCACCAATTTATTTTAGTGATTTAAATTTTTTAATACACATTTTACTATAATCACACAATTATTAAATAATTTTATTTCCCTTTTACATTTAAATTAAAGATTTAAAGAATCTAAAAAGCAATATATTTAATTATTAAAACAGAAATTTTTGAGAAATAAATGATCATTTCAGTCACAAAATTGTGAGTCCCTTGTCAAAGTATAATTATGGCAGTGCCTAGTAGTAGTCTACCATAATTTTTTTCAAAAAAACTACACTTTTAGGAAAATAGAAATATACTCACAAATGATAGAAGTCACGAAAACCCACATATCAAAATTATTAAAATTCAATATTAAAATTATTGGAATACCATCGTACTTGTCAGTTGTCGACGTAAGTTTAAATTTTTCAGATCGTATCTCTCAAATCTTCCCTTTTTAAGAGAAATACCATATTAACATATTTCCCTTCCTTTAGCACAAACTGCTTCCTGGATACCGAAGAAATTGCAAACATTTTAAGAATAGCCCAAAGTGATTTTCTGTTCCAGCCTTTCTCCAGGAGAGCCTCAGACTTCACTGCGGCTGTGACGGCGGGCCTCTTGACTCCGGACGACGGGCTTGGTGTTTCCAAGATGCCCTGCCCTCCGGGAGGTGGTCACTGACAGGATGGCTCAGCAGCCTGCGCTGCGATTAAATGCAGAGCCAGTGTGGCTGAAGACCTGCCCTCGCTCCTCCTGGGCTCTGCTGCCACGAACAATTACCAGGGACAAGAGCGCAGACGCTCGCACGGCGGGAAGCCTGACCCGAGCGGGCAGCTCATTTTGCCGTAGACTCGCTCAGCGCAGCCCTGCCCTGTAATGTCCCCTGCGTTGTGTCTGCGAGCGTTTACACAGTCACACCTTCAATATGTCCCCAGTCCCCAGCACTGGCTGTTTGTCACGTCTATCGATTTGCTCAAACTGCAGTATACATGGAGGGTCTTGAGAATTCCTTTCTCCCTCTGATGGGTTGGCAGCTGGCTGGTGAGGACCGGAGGCCATCACTGAGGGTCCAGTGTAACCAATGTGACTTTAGACTGCCTTGTGGCCACTATTAGGGGACAGCCAGGCTGTCATAAATGCCAAAGTGCCCTTGGGACTGGACGCCACTCAGGACGACAAATCTCACGAAGGTTATGAAGTTGGCAGGGTGTGCCGTGAGAACACTATGCCAGAGTTACTGCCGGGGAAGTGAATGTCCTCAAGAGACAAGAGGCCATGCTTAGATCCCCGTGTCTCTATGCAGCCACAGAGCACAGCCTGCCCCGTATTCACCGTGAGCACCTCTGAGCACAGACATTACGTGAACCGGCCCCTCCAATCCCCACAAAGCCATGAGATCCGTGCTCGCGCCCCCATCTTGCAGGTGAGGACACTGAGGCCCACAGGCTTCATGGAATGTGCCCCGTTTTGCACAACTGATCGTGCCTCAGTGAGATTTGAATTCAGGTCTGCATGGTGGAAGCCCACCCTGCTCCCCCTGCACTCTATGTCCCCCCACGAATGGGCTCAGACGTCCAACTCTCAGGGGATGTGTGCATTTTTGCCTGTTTTCCAGCTTTAAGTTTCCCTTGTGCTCATTCGTTTCTCTTGGAATGTCCCAGAATTGTCTCCTTCTCCATTCCACGTCCTTTCATCTTCAAAGACTGCAATGGCCTCTCCCGTTCCTCTTCCAAAATACCTTTTAAGGATGTTTTGTGGAGATGGGAATTAATAAAGGAACAGTGTTCTCGAATGCACCATCTTATTCCGGTTCACAGCTCACCCTGGGCAGGGGAAGGAGTTGAGTCCCCTACATCTGAAGTCTGCAGCGAAAGGAAAGGACTTGACCTTCGAAGAAGGCCACTCACATTCCCAAGGTTACAAGACTGAGGGGGAAAGTGGAACCCCACAGTAGTGTTGAAGCAATGCCCGTGAGCTTGCTCGGTTTAACAAATGCAGACACGCCCCTCAGCGGGCGCCAGGCCCTGCTCTAAGAGCTGTACAGATCCGGATGCGGGGCAGCCTCACCACAGCCTCACGGGTGGGCATGGATGGGCTCTGCCTTCCGCTGCTGACGAAAGTGAAGCAAAGTCGGGGCAAGATGGGGCGGGCTGGCTCTGCCCATGGTGCCCTGAAGCAGTGCCGGGCACTCTCCAGGTTCCGAACTCTTCAAGCCCCTCCACTGTCTGCGGACCTGTCAGGTGTCCTGTGAGACCAGGGCTGGCTCAAGTCAATGACAGCACTGTCCTGAATTTCCACACAGCTTCCCATTGTTCCAGCAACTTCCACAAATCTTACCTCATTTAATCTTCACTGTGATGCTTTGAAGAAAACAGAAGATCCAGGTCAGGAGGTCACCCTCTTTAGTGGCAGGATGACCCCTCCGGGGACTTCCCCCAGGGTGGGCTGTCGAAGTCATGGATTAATGTATAAACACTTTGTTCGAGCATAAAAATATGAAGAAGAAACATAGGAGCCAATTCATGGAAGGACTTGCTGAGCCCAGAAGGGCAGCTTCATGCTCAGAAAAGGTTAGAGGCACCACCAGGATGTCTAGGACAGTTATAAAGCTGAATGACCAGAACAAGGACCGAGGTTTTCCAGAATTAGGCTCAGAAGAATGGCTTCACTAGAAGAAGAGTTTGATAAGCTCGCTGTCTTTCTTCCATTTTGGAACGAGAGGGAGACCCGTGGGAAGGTGTCTGTCACCCCTCCGTGCATTGGCTGGCCAGTCTATGCTGGGGGATTCCTGTGGCCTGACTCCTTCCTCTGTCTCTTGCTTCTTGCATCTCTTTTGTGGTGTGGTGGGGAATGCTGCCGTTCTGAGTAGGGGATGAGTTATTTTCCCAATATATGATAGTCGTAAGAGCAAGGACTGTTCTCTAGGGGCATAGGGTTTTGACTAATAAGAGAATAATGCTGCGTTTCATGGAATTTAGACATATGACCTGCAAATATGCACATTGCATTGAGCGATAACAAAGCTAGCTATCTGAGGAAGGCAACGTTGTCACATGTGATTTGCATGAATTTCTTCTAACCAACTCATACTTCTTGCTAATACGTCTAGTTACGTTTCTGAGGACCACATCTACTCAGTGACAGGATCATACGAAGTGGTTTTTGGTCACAGCGACACCCCCATCGCCGCTGAGCTGTTTGCTGTGACTGCCCATGTGACGCCTATGGTGGCCCAGTCAGAGGGACACTTTGGGAGGAGAGTCCTGTGCTGAGGGTCTCCCCGGACCTCCCCGGAGCAAGATCAGGAGCAATCAGGGCAGAGGTGTGAGTATTCTGGGGAAACGGTGGCCCAGAGCTGTCTAGCTCCCCAGTTCCCATCCGAGTTCAGAACCAGATAAGGAACCCAGTGCTCCATTTCTTCTAGTATTTTCCTAGCTCTTCCTATCTCTGCCTCAACAGAAAGTAGGGAATTATAGTGCAAGTTTTTAAAATTCCCTCCCCAAATGGTCAAAAGACCCTGGTTCAAACCCAGTGGACAACAGGACTAGTCGCTGCCCCTTGTCTTTGCTGTGACTGTTGCGGGCACATGTAGGGAGAAGACCAGCAGATAATGAGCTACGGTTTCATGACATACGCTCACCCTAGGTCTCAGATAATGGGGAATCTGGGAAACCGGTGGAGGAAATGAAGAATTTAGGCTTTAACTGTCCAGCTAGAGAATTAAAATAAATCTGTGACATCAGCGTACCCCAGTTCAAACACCGGAAATATATCCCTGAGAAGCTCCCATCCTTCCTTTCAATTTATTACGTTGATTAACACTCCCAGCCATTCATTCCATCTGTGTTTCGTTTTCTTCCTTTCTTCACGCTGCCGCACAGCACTTTGGGGATATGACATTGTTCGTTTTGAAAATCACTGGTTCCAAGAGAAGATTGGGAACATGAAAAAATAAAAATGAACTCTTTGAACTGTATTGGTTTAAGGCACCGGGGAAAATCTAGGAAAGACTGTGCATTCATGAAGGTTTAAATAGTGGTAATTCTTTACGATTCAGTAAAATATTAAGGTTTCACATTTCAGAAACTAGCAACCAAGGGCATTTTAAATGTAAATGTACGTAATTGAATCTATCCAGAGTGTTGAGAAGGATTATTTCAGGTCGTTATTTCTCATATCCTGCACAAATATTTAGTAGGAAAATACCATACTTTACTCTATCCAAAGGTCACGGAGATCATTAAACACCCATTCTGGACGTTGTCCTACGTTGGCAGGTCTATCTGGCAAACAACCTCCATCAGCGGGAAGAAATGGAATCAGCTGCTACAATTAGCCCGGACAAGATTGATGACTCCAGGGCACCTGCGATGCATAATAGATGGGCCGTGATGCCCGCAGGATGAACGCGATGGCGGGCCGTCTTCTCACGGCTTCTTTTTATCTCAAAGACCATCTCGATCCCAGTCCTTTTCCCTGGTGGTGGGGAAGTCAGTGACTGAAATCAATGCACTGTGTGTCCAAAGATGACAATATACATCTTCAGTGACTTTAGCATTTCAGGGTCTGTTCACAAAGAAAGTGGCAGGCTTGTTCTTCTCTGACATTGATAGTAGCTCTGTGGTATTATTTCCCCTCATTTTACAGAAGAATTTCAGGAGGGTTAAATGCCTTTTGCAAAACTAGACATAATGCATATATAAGTAGAATTTCAAGTCCAGTCTTGTGATAACAAATTGAGCGACTTTTTTCTCCTTACCTGTATTTTCCAAGCAGCGTTCCTTTACAGGTTCATACAGAACTCAAGTAAGCTTTAGCTTGAAGATGTACTTTGACAAATTAAAATCTGTGATATCGACCAATAAAGATAATTATACATGCCAAAATTATTTGAATATATATGTATATCCGCATCACACGGAACTCCGAGAAAGAAACTTTGTGAGTCTGCTCTACACCATGTTCCTTCAGGAGATTGATAAGTATGCATTTGGTATCGTCTCAAACCATAGGCATGCCTCGGAGAGAGGAAAAGAACAAAGGGAGAAAATAATTCTAGTAAAAGCATCATATAAGAAGCATTTTCACATTCTAAACCCTTTTCTGCATCTCTGCGCCTCTCTGCTGTCCCCCTCCCCTCCTCGCCAGGCTACCTCCACACCCTTGGATAAGAATGTGAATATGAATGCATGTGGCACAGCAGATGTTATCCTGATATATTATTTTCCAATACTTTCAGGTCTCATGTCCAAGTTCTTTGATGTGAGTTATTTAAATTTAAGAACAATACCTGAAGATGAAAGAGTAAAAAAGCCCTCTTGTGCCATGTCTCTGTTTGTTAAAAGTAATAATGTAGTGTCACGTGAGATGATGTTGTGAGCCAGCAAACACAAATGTCTTTGGGAACTCTTTGTTCTGCTATTTTCCACCTAGTGGAAATTATCTGGTAAGGGAGAGAGTATGAACTAAAACTCGGATTCTAAATAAGTCATGTTGGTTTCTGTGGGTGTTATTATTTGCCTTTGGAAACCCAGTTAACTATACTTTTAACTGACTGGAAATACAGGCATTGTGATGAATTAGGAAGGGGAGACATTGTAAAATGCTGTTAACCATTGGTACAGAGTCAAGGAGTCTGGAGGAAAACATGCAGGAATGGGAAGGAGGACTTGAATTTTGGTTAGCAGGAGCAGTTATTGTGACCAGCTGTCCTGTGCAGACCACAGGTTCCTCTCCATCTTTTGTAAAAGTAGAAAGTCAGGCCGACCATGGGAGTCTATGGGATTTCTCACACATGTTCTTCCTGGAAGACGCTGCGAGGTCCTAGCTGAGTCTTGGCTGTGCCTCTCCCTAGTAACACAACACTGCTGCAGACACTCCACGTTCACAGCCTTCGTAACCTTGAGGGGAAACAAGGATGATAAGGTCTTTCCTGTCCACCTCGTAGGTTTGTTCTGAGAAAGAAAGATCAATGTGGAGTGCTTGAGAGTGATAAATACAGGTACTAACTCTGTGGCTGTATTTAGTATCAGCGGAGGTCATAGTCAGTGTCGATAGCTGGCTCCTCACTCATGGACGTGCACACATCTGCGTCTAGATATCCATGGATACTGTAGATATCGAGAGACCCATCTGGATATAGGTGGAAAGATAGAGGGTTAGACAGATATGAGTTGTTCATGCATTTTACATAGTTATAAATTATACACACACACGTGCAAACTCGCTGAAACTCAGAGTGACTATTTAATATATTTTCACCTCTCCTCAAAGAAGGCTTGTAGAAGTTCACAAAATTGCTGACTCCCAGACTCAAGAATGAAACCAGTGGAGCAAAGTGGTCAAAAGCGTGGGCTGGATAATTGGAAGTATCGAGTGTAAACCCTGGCCCTCATCTCGATGACTTCCGGCAGATTTCCTAAATTCCCTGAGCCTCGGCATCCTCATCTGTAAAAGGAATTTAGTTTCAGTTCTGCTCTCATAAAGCTTTTGTGAAAATCAAATGAGATGCAGCATAAAACACAAACTTAGTGCTGGACCTGAGCACAGGGAGCAGCGAACAGAAGGGAAACACCATCCTGAACCCCACGAATGTGCTCTGTGCCAGCCCAGGGCACCAGACGGAGCTGGACCTACAGACACAGGGCTCCTTTCATGGTCCTTGTGGCCTACAGAGAGATAGACATGAAAGAGACAAAAAAAAACCACCACATAAAATAACTGTGTGGTTACAGTTCCGACCAGAGTGATGAGGGATGAGCCCAAAGGGGAGACCCCATCTGGTCTTTATTGAAACCACACCCTCTTTGGCACAAGGGTGACGTCTAGAGCTGAGGAGCAACTGCTTCCCTCCAGGCTCGCTGAACCCGTGTCTCTGCTCGTGGTCCAGCTCCCCCGCTGACAGGTTAACATGGACCACAGCTGACTTTCTGGGCAACCCTGCCCCTCCCCCCCCCCACCCCGGGAACCCCATGCCCAGGTCTTTGTTCTGCAAGGAACAGCAGGGACTGGCTCAAACTGGCTTAAGACACACATCAGTGACGTCCCCTGATGGGCGATAGGGTGATGCTGGCTCCTGATCCTCTTCCAACTTCTGTTCATCGTTTTGGCTGCCAAGCTGTGCTGAAGAGATCTAGGAAGCAGACAAAAGGCAAAAAGGCTCGTCAGAAGAATGGCAGATTGTCAGCAATGCTCACTTCACGCCATCCTTGAGTTACAATATTTGTCACCGTGTACCTCTTCTTTAAAGGCCTTTCCTCCCGTGAGATGCAAACCTTGTTGCTGCCACGGGATCTCTCTTGCCTCATCTATTATGCATTACCTCATGCAAAATAAATAAAATACAGAAAATGGCACATGTCTATGCTAAAATAATGTTTGCATAAATTATATATTTTTGGGGGAAAAAAACAAACTGGAGGAACATCAAGAAAGGTAAAGATTGGCCAAGATTTTGATCTTCACCGACTTTCAAGTGAGGAGCTAAACAAAGTGTTAAAATCGGAGTTTCGATGTTGTTGCCTTGGCTTCACCAAAGCTGGAAGCAACGTGCATGCTAGAAGTTCTGCTCTGGGCTCCAATAAAGTGAGAGTCAACACTCACCAGTCTCACAGGAGCGTCTTTGCTCTGTGTGATGATGGGGGCGCCAACAAAAGCAAACAGCCTGGAAGGGGCCTGTGCATTTTTTGGTGGTCTTGCCAAAGCATCTCCCCTCTGTTTCTCAACTCAGAGACCAATGTCCTGCAAAAGCGGCCGAGAGGGGGCAACTTTGGGTTAGGGCCGGCATGTTCTGGGAAGCTCAGATGGCTCACAGGCAGCATCCTACAGCCGAGTTCCTGGAGACAGTTTATGCTCAAAATCTTTGATATTATAAAGAGTAGGTGGGCGGGTCATGCACTTTTCCAACATTCGCTAGAAATTACCAGCAGGGGCAAGTCCGGTGGCCAAGTAGTTAAGTTCATGTGCTCTGTTTCCACCACCCAGGGTTCACCAGTTTGGTTCCTGGGCGTGGACCTACACACAGCTCATCAGGCCATGCTGTGGTGTCGTCCCACATAGAAGAACTAGAAAGACTTGTAACTAAGGTACACAACGATGCACTGGGGATTTGAGGAGGAAAAAAAAAAAGAGGAAGATTGGCAACAGATGTTAGCTCAGGGCCAATCTTCCTCACCAAAAACGCATACCTTAAAAAAAAAAGGTTACCAGCAGCTTTAGGCTGTTCTGTTGGTGAAATGTAATTGTTGAAGCGGCATGGAACAGGGACCTAGTTTGAGGGGATTTATCAGTTTGAAATGAGCCAGGTAAACACTCGTTCTCTCTGAGGCCTACCTATAATATATGCTCATTCTTTAAAAATTATTTCCCAGATCAATTTACTAAACAAGCATAGCGTGCGTGATGTGTACCAGTCATTGTGTGCATTAACTCTCCAGTGTGGACCAGCCCATGGGGCAGATGCTGTTCTTATCCCCATTTTGTAGATGGGGAAACTGAGGCCTCGTTTCCATCACTTGTCCAGAGTCAGAGAAGTGGAGTTAGGATTGGAAATCCAACGTCCTCCTCTCTTTTGCTCATCCATGAAAAATGAGCGGTGCTCCATCAGCTCAGGCATAGAAACACATCTCATCATCTAATTGTTTCCAACGTTCCCTGGAGGGCTTGTTTTTTCTTACATAAAGAAAACTATCTGGAAATACCCAGGCCCATAAGGAGCTTGAAAAGGCTGTAAGTAACATAGTAAATAACACAGAAATATTTGTGCGCCCCTTTCATGTCAACATGTTAATGCTAATGAATATCAGAGTGGATTTCCCCCAAACCATTAGTGTTATAATTAATAGCTTATTAAGTGATTAAAATGTAAGATGGATTGTGATTTAAATGTAAGATGCAATGACGATGGCTGGATTATTTTCCTTCTTATATTTTACGTTAGATTTTTAAGGTTCCACAAGAATAGTCTTGAAAAACAGGAGAACTATGAAAAAAATTGTTCAAACTGTTTCAAATTGCAATGCACCTGCTCGTAAATGTTACTTTCTTTCCTCCGAGTGTTACATTCGGCAGTAAAACCATCAGGTGAAAATCCTCTCTACCTCTCTTTCCATTGTTCCCTAAATAAAGCATCCCATTCAAATACCTCTCCTTAAAAAATCAGGCTCAGATCCCAGCACCTCCGTCCTTACACGATATTTCTCTTTTGCAAAGGGAACCGCCAAGGGATATGAAAGGAAAAAAGAAAACAAACAAGCAAACAGACAAACAAGCAGCCTCTGAAGAATGAATACACCTGAGAGGCTGTCTCCTGGGGAAGTGCAAATCTTAGCCCCTTTCTGAGGAAGTGAGGGCTCCGTATTTCTTAGAGAGAAATCTCCTCCTCGACACAACAAGCATTATCACGAATTAACTAGTTAAGAACTGTTTGGTTGGGGAAACAGTCGCTGCCTCTCTCCGAGCCGAGCGAGTGTGCAGAAGCATGCGATGCCATCCCTTCGGTCTGAAGCCAGAAACCTGGCTCACACGGTGGATCCTGCGAGCTGCCCCCGCAGGCTTCTCCCAGGCAGGCTGGCTCTGCCCTGCTGCTGTTCCCTCCCTCCCGGGCAGCCTCCTTCCCTTTCCACCGGGTCCTGGGCAGTTCCATCCGTCCAAATGGGAGCTGAGTTTGCAAGCTGACAGAGGATGCGAAGGGCGGGTGGTGCTGATGTCAGAGCCGGCAGACAGCTGCGATTGGATCTAATTAGACTTTGCAGCAGCAAATCGAAGAGCTCCCTGCGTGATTGGCTTCAAAGTGGCTGGTGCCAAACAACTAGCAGAGGTGCCAAAGTAGAAGCCCTGCCTTTGGAGCCCAGATCAAGAGAGGCCGCCCGGAGGAGGAGAGCTGGGAGCGCCCAGACCGCTGGGCGCACCTCTCCTGCATGGAGCATCCTGTCGCTGGAGCGCTCTGGCGTTCGGCTCCCGTCACAGCCTCTCAGCCCAGCTGGAAACAGTACCAGGGAATAATTAGGGGAAGAAGGAGCGGGGGGGGAGCGTGTGAGTTCTCAGTCTTAAAAAGTGGACCGGCTCCCTGATTTGCAGAAGCAGAAGCGTTTAGTAGCAGCAGCGGCAAGAGCAGGAAAGGTGAAACTGTTTAAGAGAGGATTCCTGCCCTGCTCTGCCTACCCGGGCGCAGCCATGGCATCAGTGTTGGGGACCAGCAGAGGGTCCGGAGTGCTGAACAGTCAACTTAAATGCAAGTCCAAGAGGAGGAGGAGGAGGAGGTCCAAGAGGAAAGGTAAGGACCTGGTTTTCTGTGCTAACTCTCCACTCTTCTCCGCGGTCCTCCTGTCAGTGGGGTTTGCCTGTCTCCAGCAGCTTCACTTTAGGACGCTGCTGGGATGTCAGGACAAAGCAGAGACTCGCTGGCTTGCTCGGGAGTTCAGATCCCTTTGTAAATGGTTGGGGGCTTTTGCGACCCTAGAGGGAACAGTGAACAGAGCAGAGGGCTCAGCAGAGCCTTTGGCTGTTAGCGGCGTTAGGCGGAGGAGAGGGGCAGGGGACGGGGCCGTCCTTTTGACTAGAGGATGGTTCCCTCCTGGACTCCGTGGCGCTGGCTGCAGGAGCTGCCTCTGACCCTCTCGGAGAAGGCATTAGCAGACGGTGCCAAAGGAAACACTCACTTCAGCCAGCACCCCTCAAAACAAGGGGCAGACCTCGTGCCAGCTTCTCCATCCAAATTGTCTTGGAGGAAGCAGTGGGCAAACCTTGGCAACCGCCTCCCCCAAACTGGCCGACAGTTTCCACTTAGCGCAGAACCCGTTGTTTTGTAACACTGGGACCTACAGAGAGAACAGGCTGGTCCTGGAGGGAAAAAAAGCAGAAATTAATCCATGAAAAGAGATATAGGCATTCCAGCTTGTTAGTGGTGAAAAACTGCAAACCAGAAAAGGAGAAAAAGCAGCTGGGTGACAGGTTGCTGCTGCCACGCTGTCATGTTTGTGCCTCGTTACTGATGTTCTGAGCTCAGCCGCCCTGAAGTTGGTCAGATCCGTCACCAGCCCAGGCTTCCACGGAGGGGCTGGTGGAGGATCAGCCTCTGCTCCAGCCCCAGAGGCGAGCCCTAAAAATGCCACCACAGCCTGCGCGCGGTCCTGGGAAGGGCGCAAAGATTCTCCCAGAGCCCAGACAGGAACTTGTTCTCGGCAGCTCCTTATTATGAGTCTGCAGGAGAAAGTTCAGTTCTTGTCCTTATTTGAAACGTGTTGATTTTTTTTAATTGAATACAGAGCCACAAAGAACAGTTGAGAAAACATGACTGAACTGGTTCTGATTTTCCAGTCTTTCTGATGCAGGAGGCGCTGTCAGATGTGGTCGAGGTGCTCAATGCTCCTAGCGAATGTTCATCTTCGTAGTGGCCTAAGAGAAGTTTCTGCCACCTCTTTTCCTCACTGCCCTCACACAGTCCGCGAGTCCTTCACGGCTCGTTCTAATATTAGAAATTAGCCAGACAGTTTGAAAACGTAAATGCCAATATCAAACAGTCGTTCATTATGATCGTGTGTCAGGACCTTGGGGGCAGAGGTGGCCTGATCACGTCCTCAAGAGGTTTCACAGCCTTTGGTTTCTGAATGGGCGTCATCCTCTAATTCTAGTTTAACTCTCGAGCTGCTAAAATGACCACCAGCCATTCACTTTGTCCTCTGAAAATATCCTTTCGAAACAGATCTGTTAATGTCTTCCAAAAATAATGCTAACAAAAAGTGGTGATGACATTGGAAAAAATCACAGAATTTGGTAACGAATATAACTTTTAAAAGAGAAAAAAGGAAACATCATCATGTATACTTCAAGTGTTCATGTTTCCCACGGTTTTTTTGTTTAGTATATTTAAATAATTAAATTAAAGAGTATGGAATAGTATTTCACAATAAAACAATCTATAGAAATAAAATATAAGCTGATGGACATTGATGCCTTTCTCCAAATTCATCTTTCATACCTTTAAATGTCAGTCATGCTAGCCGAGAAAGCATTCAATTTTGGAAAGAAAAGCAAGCAATCTGGAGGGAGACTTCATTAGCTATAAACTTAACTATAAAAATTCAAAATAAAATTTTTATGTAAAATATTTCTATGCCTTGGTTATTTTGAATATACCAAGTCTCTAAATTTTCATAGCCAAGAGCAGAAGGGGGAAAGGGCGTCAGGATGCGTGTACTAATTCCTTTTCCCCGTAGATTGATGCATGGGGGTGAAATTTCCCGTGGCATCTGCTGACAGCTCTCTTGGTAGGACAGTCAACTCAAACTGCTAGATAGTCACTTTTTAGGAAAAGTTAACCATGTAAAGTGTAAGTAATGGAGTTAAAAGAAAACATAGCAATTATGGGATCTGTTAAATGGTAATTTGCATTTTGCTTGGAATAGATCGGTTTATATACAATTCCTAGTTGTTAGAGATGCTTGTTTTCCTGTTCTACCAGGACAATGGTGAATTTAAATTATGTTCTAATATTCATGAATTTTAACAACAGCAATTTGATAGAATAGCCTCAGCTTTTAAGCTTATCTAATATTAAAACTCTGTCAATTTAAAAGCCACGTGTGTATGGATGGTTGGTATAGAATTTTAGGAAGGCTTATTGAATACTAAGCGAAGCCACTGATTAAGAGCACAAAGAAAGGGCTCTTCTTATATGTGAATAAGTAAATTAAAATGAATGTTAACCTTTTTTGCCAATGGTATGTATTTTTCCACCTATTCTGATGAACGAGCCTTGTCTGAAGATGCATCCTCATTTCTATTTGCCCAGTGCTGTGAAATGCCACCAGCTTGCTACATGTCTGCTCTGAGAGTAGCTTTGCTATGATTTTTTTAATATGCTTTTTGTTATCAAAATAACCTATAGGCTCTGAGATAAAAAACTCTGTAGCTACAGCTTAAGTGTGGGATAGATGCGATACTTTATAAGTAAACACGATCTATAGCCTCAGAAATGAAATATTTTCTTGTATTAGGTATTTTTTTGTCTCCATACCACAAAGGAAGTAGTTTATATCTTTAAAAGTAAAAATAAAAATAACTCAGTCCCAGCATATGACTTTCAGGTATTACCTACCCGGGACCTGCATTTCTCTCTCTGATAAACTTTAAAGAAGATGCTCAGAGCAAACCTCCCCAGCCACCAATCTCTTTGGCTATTTTATCAGGACCTGGTCTGTACGTGCTTGCCTGTGTGCTATTTTTCAGTTGGGACTTTCTCTTAGAAATCATTTATGAATGATTTACACTTTCTGGACAAATGAGAAATGGCAGAATTTGACTTTTGTATGGAAGAAAAACAGGCGGCTAAAAAAAATTCCAAAAAGCCTGGGGAAACCATCTCATTTATGCACGTGTGGTTAAGGAGTGTTCACATTCTATGCGCCATGGGAAAGACACGGCAGTTTACTCGGCTTCGACCTGGTTCCGAGACTTGCAGGAAATACTGGGGGTGCTTGTGGTTCAGGGGGACCCCGCTGCCCGCCCTGCTAAATGCCCACTTGGCTTGGCTCCTTTCTCAGGGACAATTCCCAGACTGCACTTTATTTTACAGTTCTGGGCAGAATGATGCAAGCTGATTATGCACAACCAGATCTGCGTTCTTTGGTTATAGTAAAGTCTGCCTGTATTAGGAAGGAACAGGATGGGGAAATTTTATAAAAGGTGTATATTTTAACCCAAAATAGTGAAGGTAAAGGTGTAAGGTATTTAAAATTAGTATCAGCTCCATCACGTAGAATAAGGGGCAGTTTCATCAAGACAGTGTGGTATATAAGGATAAATCACTTAAAATTTTATCAGTTAATCTCTGAGTCATCGGATATCTTCAGCGAAATATGTCTGGGGAATTTCATCAGCATATTTTAATTATTAAAACAGTACATGTAGTCTGTTCTGTATATTGGGTGTTCTTTTGTTGGTATAGTTTTTCTAAAAGAAGCTGCTTATTATCATAAAATGCATTCTGTAAATAAAATATCTTTAGTATTTGACCCATTGGTATATGCAACGTGTGAAATGGCTGAAGTTTGTGGACATTTAAAAGAAATTGCCCTTTGGACTCAAATACGTTTGGAGATGGGTTGGGCACCAATGCGAGGTCGGCTGGTTCATGAGGTGGCCAGGAGCACAGGGTTTTAGGTGAGGCGCTTCAGTCTCGAAGCCGGGGAAGAGAAGGAACTTCTCAGAACTATTTGAAATCCTATAGAAACAATCATTGTGAAGTCGGTCGAGTTGAATTCGGGCATCAGCACATGACCTTTCTTTTTTTGAGGCATTTGACAGCAAAATAAATTAGTGCTTGAAATTTAGATATTGCTGCAGGGCGATCAGTTACACGGAATCTTAGAAAACTGAAGGTGGATTTTGGAAACAGCAACACAGGTGTCGGTCTGCGAGTGGGCTGATGAATCTCGAGGTGGGAGCGTGGCCGGTGGCTGAATGTTGTGAAAGGCAGATAAAAAGTTGGCAAAAGGAGCAGAATAAGTGGAGCAGATGGATGCCAGACGCAGGCTTGTGGGGAAATGGAATTCCATGAAAAATTAATGAAATAGAAAGATGGTGCTGAGGATGGAGTACAGAGGCTGTGGGCTCTTCCCCCCAGCAGCCTCAGTGACTCACGACCGTGTCCGTGCTGGCTGGCGGGGGACCGACTCCTCCTGCACCACAGCCCGCGTCCCCTCACCCACGCACCTCGTGCTCTGACAGCTCCCGAGGAAGGACCGGGTTTAGTGATAAAATTAGATGGATTAAACCGTTCTTCATCATCTAATTGTGTAGGGCGTTTTTATTCCTGTCTCTTTTTAAAATTTGTGTTGGCACCTCTGGTTTCTAGTGACCCGTGTAACAGCAGTAATTTGAGATCGCTTCGAAGGCATTAGATATGATGAGTGAACTTGAATTTAGAATAAAAATATGAGGCTCATGTATCCATATCTAAATTGTGGTGATTATTGCAGAAGTGCCGTCCCAGAAGAGACTTACGTAAGGAAATGCCGAATGAGGAAACTGTATTGTTCTTTTTTGAGGCATGGAAAAATAACTCATGCTCTGAAAGCATTCCACGTCCCATTTAAAGACCATGTATACAGACACACTTATGTTTGTTGTGTAGGGTATCCATGTACACATATATACACAGTAAAGAAAGTTGAAATCTTTGAGCAATTTTTGTATCTGCCTGCTTCTTTTCCTGAGATGCCAGAAAGTGAATGTCAGTGTTTTTGTAACATGAACAGTTTTGAACAACTCATAAAACCAAAAATAATTATACTGCTCTGCTCTTCATCATTTAAATCGAGGCTGCACTGGTAAATTGAAATCTTAATTACTAGCAAATAAAATTTCTAAAAGGATAAATTTTCACGTGGTAAGCATGATTTTAAAAGCACTTATTATAGCCATTTTGAAACTGAAAAAAAAAAAGGTGAATGCCAAGTGAGATATGAAAAGCATGAACGTCCTTCACGAAATAGTCAAGCTCCTGAGTGTTAGCCGTGCGTGTGGCTGTACCACAAGCACACGCAGCACAGCAGCGCGCGGCCTGAAGAGCAGCAGAGATCCCAGACCCTTGGTGCTGAGCACGTGTAAACAGCGTGAACCTAAATGAACCCCCGTCTTTTCAAGTCAGTGTTTTTCCTCCACTGAAATTTGGAAATACACCCTGTTAAGTACTTTATTGTGCAAAGAGAATTGTTTATTTCTTGCTACTAATATATTTATTTAAAAATGTACCACTATCAACTAAAGGGACATTGCTTTCAAAAAGAGGGGAAAAGTCTGTTTAATTCTTGATTCACATAGGAATCTGACACGCTCCCGGGAGATTAGAAAACAGAAAGGGGAGGGTAGAGTTAGAGATGTAAAAACGTAGACTCCTGTACTTGCATATGGGACTACCTTGGTTGCAGACATCCCTCTTTGGTGATTAAACTTTTATTTATTCGTTTATTTTATTTAAAAGGAACCGGGAGCGGGGGCTATTGTATCTCATTTCTTGCCTGGCTTGGTTCAAGCAACATCGTTGCAAATGCGGCTGTTGGAGCTCTGAGTCTCCATCTGCAAATTCTCGAGGGTCTTCCCAGGAAACCCATCAAAGAATTAACACCCTAGAAATGGACATGTTTGCTGTGTAAGAGATCAGCAATTTTCCCAAAAATAAACTTGACCACTTGCAAAGATAGAAGATTTTTTCTGAAGAACAATAAATATTTGGTAATAAAGAGTTAATCTGAGAGCCTAGGTGCTCTCCATACACGGTGGATATTTAGTCATCTTTTATTCTGGTTACAGATGTTGAGTATGAAGGGCAGCAAAATAATTGCATTTTATTATTTTATTGATGGGGAATGAATACAATTAGTATCTGGTTTCTGGTAAGAAAATGGCCGGTAAAAAGCCCTCTTTGCGCTATAAAATACACATGCACACGTGTGTATGTGTGTATATATATATACACATGTAAATTCATTATCATCTGTTTTAAATTATAAAAATTACTGATAGTTAATGTTAAAATTTTTTAAATCTCAAAAAATAGCAAACAGGTAATATAAATTTTATATTTATAATAAAGCGGGTATTTTATGCTTGGCTAAAAAATAGCGTCCAATAAATGGAACATTTGTATAAACAAAGAGAAGTAGCATTTAGATTTAAGAAGGAAGAGGCATATAATATAAATGCTCAGGTGACTTTTAGAGTTAAGATCACTTCCTGTGAATCCCTAAGAGATGAAATCTTAGAAGCCTTCTCCTGGCCGCGTCCATGGAAAGTTACAGGATTGCCGGTGGCTTCGTGTGGCTGCTTCAGTGCAGGGAGGGTGGTTGGAGCGGCCGTGTTTGTGTAACTAAGTGCTACGGGAATATTCACAGCGGCTGAAATCTCAAGCCGAAAAGGTCCAGCTCTGTGTCCACACCCAGTGTGATCAAAATCTGCAGGGTTAGGGAGAACGTCCAGCAGTGTAGACGAGAGGTGAAATAGGGCCCTCGTTGTTTTTTCCTGTGTAAGTACCTGTTCACTTCAGCTAAAATCTGGTCACGTCCATTCCCGGGCACATTTATGTCGGTGCCCACGGAGAACTTCAAGCTTCCTTCTCTTGCTGGTGCTTCACCATTTGGACAGTAAGTGAAATAAATATTGCTCAGAATGTATTAGCCAACCTTCTTTTCTGGAGTCTCTGCTATACCGGAGTGAATCTTGCACCTAAACATTGGCTGGACACTTTCGGGTGATTTGCACATAGTAGAAAGCGTTCCTTTAAATATCTCAGCTGGGGTGTTGATTCTCTTCAGAGAATTTTATAGATTTAATTAATCTTTGCTGCGCCATTTGTTTGAGATGAAATCTCTGATTCTCGTTTCCTCCCATCGATAGGTGGAAGATCTGCCTCATCATTTTGTAATGTCCTACATGGTTTCTTAAATATGTCTTCCCAAATGTGGTGTTAAAATAGGATGGAAGGGCACTCAGGTCGCTGACGCTGGAGCCCGTGCCTAGTTGAAAACGCTAACCCCAGTCGAATGCTCTCTGCAGTGAAAAGCAAACCAACAGTGAGGGTGGTACTGCTTCTAGGAAGCAGGACTCGGGCATTGCCATAAACTAGCTGAGAGCATCCACCTAGGCCACCAATAATTGATTAAAAAATTGATTTTATCAGTCTACGTCCATCCAAGTACCTGGATTTCCTCTCTTTAAAATGAATGCCATATTTCCTAAAAGTTCAATTGCTTTTGGAAAAGTACAATTTAATAAACATGACAGAGACGTCAGCAAAATCGGTTTTGACCTCCCCTGCACCCCAAGTCTGGCTGGGTTCACTCATCCTTGTCTGTAACAGATGCTCCACTCGCATGTGGCTTGTGGCTGTGGAGACAGACGTGTCCTTAAAGGAAACAGGCGCCCTCTTTTTATCAGACCTGCTCAGGCCTGCGTGCTGAAATGTAAAATGTGCGTGAGCTCAGACACTATCTGACAAGTACAATTTTAAAAAAAAGACTTTCGTAAATTTGGGTGATGAACAGAAGAATATTAAAAATCATACCTATTACTGTCCATTAGTTGAATAAAAACATGGATGGCTTACTTTATCCACAGTCATAAAGACATTTTATTTGTGCAACTCTAAATGTTAACACTGTAAATTAAAGTTTTTAAAGGACTCTTTCGATTCTAACAGAATTCTAACAGAAAGCGACTTTTTAGTTCAAAATATATGGTTCAAGGAGAAATTTTTAAAATTCAAATGAGTCCAGGCTGCGAGTTTTCTTTCTAAAGGAGAAATAAATTTGAAATAAAAATCATTGCTACATCTCTAGGAAAAACACTAGGTTTAAAACAAACAGCAGGTTTCAAAATCTCTCAGACAGTAGGAGGAGGACTACACCGACCTTGACAGCCCTTGAAAGACTCTGAGCTAAGAGTGAATCCGGGCGGCTCCTGGGGGCACTGCGTGTGTGGCCCGGGTCCCCACACCAGCTCCCCATCAGGAGCACAGGTGGTGTCTATCCAGCACTGATGGAAATTCAGCGAAATATTTACTTTTTAAGCATTTAGGATGAAAAGACTACTCATTTTAGATCTAACAAGTTTGAGAGTTCATAATCACCTGAGTTTTTAATCCAATTATTTTAGGGAAGTTAATTTATAACTTGGTCTTTGTAGGCAGATAATGAAGAGAATTCGTCATTAAAAATTTCACTTGTGTGTTTTCTGCAGATTCCTAATATAAGCACACAATACATGGAGAGGACAGACGAGATTTAAAAACACATATAAGCATTTATCGAAATAATGAACAGGGAAATGTTAAAAGACTCTAACTCTGGAATAGCAGATCCCATGTATACTTATCTTTAGATGAACATTTAAAAAATCACGTATAGAAAAAAAATCTTGACTAAACTTCTGAGAACACAAACTCCTTGAGAGAGAGTGAAAAATGATCTTGGTTGACAACTGTGTTTTTTAGTATTGAGGAGAACATTAATTTTTAATTGTAAAAGCTCCAAAATATCATTTTTTAAAATTTCCCTTTGTGCATATTTCACACAAAGAAGTGAAATAACTCTTTTTGTCTTTGCCACTAATAAAAAAAATCTATCCTCTTACATCATAAAACAAGAGGGAAACAAAACCACAGTGGCAGGAAGGGACGTAAATGCAGGGACAGGAAGAGAGGGAGAGACACAGAGAGAAAGAGAGAGAGAGAGAGAGAAGGAGGGTGCGGAGAGTAACTGATGTCTCCTCTTCCTCTGCTCTGATACAGCCCCTCTTCCTACATTTTATTTTCTGTATCTTCCAAAACAGAAAGGGCACTTGTTTTAAAGTGTGGGGCATGTTAGCCAATTCTGCTGTGTTTGCAATTTTGCCTTAAACATCACGTGTGTGTTCAGACAAGGGCTGTGTTTGATGTGTGTATGTAGCATTTATTCCCTTGCAAATATGTCTCCTCAAGTGCCCACTATGGGTAGCCAAAGGGCTAGGAACTAAAAAGACACAAGAAGAAAAGGTTGATGAGGTCCTTCTCCCTGAGGCTACACTGTATAGGGGGTGTGGACATACAAACGGAAAATCGAAGCAGGGAGCGAACATAACCCACCAGGACCCCAACACAGTATGAGGCTCTATGGGAATTTTTTTAAAATACAAAATATTATCACAGCTTTTACAAGATGGGATTTCTATTGTCTTTATTTTATTATTTCAGGTGAAACTCCTGTATAAAACTTAAATCATTAAAATGTAAACTTCTCCAAATTTGAACATTTTATTCCCTCCAGAGTGTCAAAACATAATAGCTACTCAATTAAAATCCACTGAGCAAACAGATTTCATTTTTGACATAAGAACTGCTTAAAGAATAATCAGAACCACGTGGTAGAAGGGGACATTTCCCAAGGAGATTGTGGACCGATGTGGGAGCTGCAGCAGTTTACACAGGGAGCAGTGTGGGGGTGGTGTACGGGGATGATGACACCTGGGGAGGAAGGCAGCTTCTTCAGTTCTTGTTCTGTGGAATGATCTGCGGGTTCGAATGGCGAGGCTTGCTTCTGTCTGTGCTGAGGCTCCTCAAGGATGGGGCCAGATGAGCTTTCTGTGTTTCCAGAAATTAGCGCAGTGGCTATCCCTTTGTACACAATCAATAAATGGTTGTTGCAGAATTAATGATCAGATTTAGATTGCAGATGTATAAAGGACACTGGCTGATTTATTTCTAAGTCATTGCCGTGTAAATTTGAATGAACTCATTCAACACACACTTATGGAACACCTTTATGTGTCAGCCACAGTGCTAAATGGCAGGGATTAAGCAATAACAAAAGCGCTGGAAAATGCTCTAACAGAGCCAGAAAGCAGATCTCAATATGGCTCTGGCTCCTCTGTAATCCATGCTGAAGAGATATTTTACAAAACCCTCCTTTCAGAAAGCTTGAGAGGAATACTTCCACTGTTCGCCAAACCAGCCGCACCGATGATTGGCACGCCCATGGGTATTTGTGTGGATGGGATGAGATGAAACCCTGAGACCCAAACAATTCCAGAGATGCTCCAGCCAGAAGCCCCTGGGAGCCTGGTGCTCCTCACCTCGACCCTGATGAATTCTTCTCAGCCTCTCCTCTGTGCCTTGAGCACGGAGGCACAGCTCCTCCTGCCTCATGGGGACACATCTGTCCTTGAGTCCCCCACACCTGCCAGGCTCCTCCTTCTAGAAAGGTCCAAACGCTGCCCAAGAACTCAGCCACCCTTTGCTTCTTGGTTCACAAAAATTCAACTCTGTCTTCATTGCTGAGGGCAAGCATGTGTGAGTCTGTGTAATACAAAAATCTAGCACCAAGCCAAAGAAAGTAACTTAAACACAGCGTCCAACTCATGACATAGCTTGGGATTCTTTGTGACTAAGGGCGGCATCTCTTTACCTGGAGGTCACGAGAAGTAGGATGTAGAGTTCATCCAAATTGACATCGAAGGTCTTCCCAGCGCCATGTCCACTCAATATTGTGGACACAGGAGACAGCATGAAAAAGATGAGAGTCACTGAATTTGTCCCTTGTTCCTACATAGATAGTATGTTTCCTGGTCTTTCTTATCTCTTACTTATTAGATAACTTTGGAGTGATCTGTCTGTCCATTTGTCTCTCTGACTCCCTCTATCTCTGTCTCTATCTCATCTACATTAATTCAGCAGGAGATGTGTGTGGAACCCACACCCAAAGTGCCACACCAGAAGATAAAATTTTTCAGCACGCACAACTTCTTTGGTCTGCTCTCTTTGGCGACAATAGTGCTGCTGGCTGTAGTCATAAGGTCTAGATATTTATCTATAATGATATTTAGAAATGTTTGCGAACTTGAAGATCAGGGAAATGATAAAATACGAGTTGACGAAGTTGAAACCACACAACAGATTGAATGCCACATACCATTTGTGTGTGTGTTTATAGGTAAGAAATTATAAATTCTACACAGCAGAAATCTGACGTTAGCATCCATACTTCTTCACCAGGTTTATCCCTAATCCAGTGTCATTAAGGAAACAGTCTCTGCTCTTGACTCATTTGGACTTTCCTTCTTTCAGTGTTCAGGCTGAGCTGGTCTTTACAGGGTGTCTCAAGATGGCCTTGCCCTCATCTGTCCATTCTGAATCGTCCTTCACATGGCAGAGTTGTTGTATCGCTGACATCAAAACCACCTCTGTGTCTGAAACATTCACCTTCACACATGAAGGCAGAAGCATTATCTGCTGTGTATAAAGCAAGTTTCCTTCCTCTGGAGTTCCCTCTTGGTGCTTCCCTTCCATTCCCTGGTCCCTGGATGTGTCCTGTGCCACTCGGAAGCACTCTGTGACTTAGCCTGCTGTGGTTCTGCAAGAAGGAATCACCTTCTGGTCCGGGTTCATGTCAAAAACAAACTCCACACACTTGAGGGGGAAAAAATAAATAGGAACATTACGTGTAACACTACCGGTGTGACCTCACTGGTGGCCCCGGCCCAGGAGGGGGACGTTGGGTTTACTCACATCACAGCCATAGCACATGAACTCAAAAGTCATGGGACTGGATGAATCTATTTTGCAGAATGTTAGCCTTGCCAAAAAGGTCAACAAATACGAGGGAGGACAAATCTGAAAGAGTCATCTGGCTGAGTCCCTGCTTTGGTTTTTTCAACAAGATCCTCTTGATTTGTCAAGTGTAGGTCAGCAGTGATGACACTGTTCCAACAACGGCCCTTTCAGCCCACAGGCGAGAAGAGCTAAAAACTGGTCAGGCATGTGTACTGAGCATTTACGCCATCCTGCTCTGGGAATTCCTCCCTGCTGCACCGTTTGCTTATCTATAAAATAGGAACAAAATCTGAATTAAGAGATGATGCAACAGTGTTCAAATGATAAGATTTCACACGCATTTCATGCATGTAAACATATATACATTCATACCGTGAATGGCAAAATGTCTGTCATGTTTAGGTGACCTATAAATGAACTTTTAAGATAAAATTTAGAATAAGTGAAGCTTTTTATCCTTGTTAGTCTAAGTCAACTATACGAAAATAGATAGTGTATTAATTGGCAGCTAGGGCTGCCATACGAGGTTCCAAGACTAGGGGCTTAAACAGCAGACATTTATTCTCTCACAGCTCTGGAGGCTGGAGGTCAGAGATCCAGGTGCGGGCAGGGCTGGTTTCTCCGGAGGCCTCTCTCCTTGTTGTGTAGACGTCGTCTTTTCCCTGTGTCCTCATGTGGTCATCCCTGGTGTGTGTCTGTGTCTTGATCTCCTCTTCTTAAAAGGACACCAGTCATATGGGATGAAGGCCCTCCCTAGTGACCTCATTTCACCTTAACCACCTCTTTAAAGTCCCTTCTCCAAAAGCAGTCGTGCTCTGAGCTACTGGGGATTGGGGCTTCAACACATGGAGCCGAGGGACACAGCTCAGCCATCACGGACAGAGAAGCACACTTCTATTCACCGTTGAGACTTTTCCCGCAAACCAAGCATACTGTTGGATTCTCCGTGCCCTCTTTCCAGAAACACTGTCTCTAACTCAACAAGAGCCTGAAAATCCATAAGTTCCATTTTCATCACCATCATGTCTCTAGTTGATGAGAAATACTTGTGGAATTGGGCTAACATCAGATTTGATTAAACGATGCCCAGAACGTTTTTCTCAATTATTTTGTCTTGAGCGTTGCCATCTGATGTGACGGTATGAACCTACGTGGATTTTATTTTATTCTGCCCGTTGTTTCCTTCTTTCCTGCCCCTCTTACAATGCCCATTTCTAGTTGAAAGTAGTGTGAACTATCCTGATTCTAAGAAGGGTCACCCTCCACAGAGTACAGTCATGTGCCACATGGCAACGTTGATGGACCGCATATGTGACAGTGGTCCCATGAGATTAGTACCACACAGTCTAGGCGTGTGCTAGGCTGTACCGTCTAGGTTTGTCTAAGTACACTCTGTGATGTCTGCACGGAGACAAAATCATCTAATAACACAGTTCTTAGAATGTACCCCTGTCGTTAAGCAGTGCTTGACTGTAAATGGTGGCAGAACATTTTCCACCTCCCGCTGATCATGCTTTTCCAACTTGAATAGAATGAGTCGTATGCTCTTCTAATTTTTTTAAAGATTGGCACCTGAGCTAACAACTGTTACCGATCTTCTTCCTCCTCCTCCTCCTCTTCTTCCTCTTCTTCTCCCCAAAGCCCCCCAGTACGTGGTTGTGTATTCTAGCTGTAGGTCCCTCTGGTTGTGCTATGTAAGATGCCTCCTCATCATGGCCTGATGAGTGGTGCCATGTCTGCACCCAAGATCCAACCCAGCGAAACCTGGGGCCACCGAATGGAGCATGCAAACTTAACCACTCAGCCATGGGGCCGGCCCCTCGTATGCCCTTCTTATTGAGAGGTAGAAAGGATCTTGGGGTTTCACTAACTCAACATCATCTCTGTTTTTGCATAAGATCAGTGAGACCCAGATAAGTGGCTCTTCAGAAAGCTAGATGGTGAGAGAGCCTGAATTAGAATCCAGAACCTTTGTTCCTCAATCAGATGCTCTTGGTGCAAAGGAACCATCACCCTGGCGTGGAGTCGAACACGGAGGTACATCCAGGTGGCCATGCGAGTGCGGGCCCAGGAAGGAGGGGAGTTTCACGGTGAGGGTGCGCCAAACCCAAGGGCAGGTGTCCTCTGGGCAATGTGGGGTTGTACCACTGAGGAGTTGTCAATGACAACATCTCAGAAGCAATGTCACCAGTACCATCAAAGCTATGACATGGGACTGTGACACAGAAGGGCTCAAGGGACGGTCTGTACTTCCCATTCCAGAAGGATGCTGAACAGCACGAAACCAAACTCCTGACATCTTAATGAATGTGTGTGCATATGTACATGTGTGTAGATGTATTTGTATATGTGTAAATGCACATGCAGACACATAGTGACATACACCTCTCACGGCGCCTCCACGTACTTAAGCAGCATCAGCAACACAATTTTCTGATTTGAGGGGTAAAGAAAAGCTTAGTGATTGTTTAACAAACTCAGACATTCAACATGTTCATTTTTCAGATATCTATATAACATATGTATTGAGCTCAACATAAATATTAACTGTTGTACACGGTAAAAATATTTAGGGAATACAATGAATTAACATCAGGAGTAGGGAAATTTTAAATTCTATTTCTCAAAAAGCAAATGGAAAAAAAGAAGCTGGTGTGCTACACCCACACAACACCCGACACCAAGAGAAGGTCTAGAGGAGCATGTTGTTTGTTGTGATATTCAAACTAGTTAACGATTTGCAACGAAAATAAAGCATATTATTCATTCAGCAAAACCTTGGGACTAAATTCAAATACTGTAAAATGTTCTCATCAGCTTTAAATACTTTTTTGGTTATTGTGCATCTGGACTTAAAATGAAAATGTTCTGTATTACCTTGAGGGTGTGCCTCTGTGTGTTTGTGGACAGGGTTTTTTCACCCACTTCCTAGCATAAAGGGTAAGTTTAATGTTCCGATTTCCTAGATTAAACCGGCTCAGATTCTATGCTGGCGAAACAAAGTCAAAATCAAGTTGAAGCCCCAGGTAAACATATAGGTTCTGTTCTAAACTCACTGAGTAAATGCATGGAAAGTGGATCGCAGAAACAAACCCAGGCAGAGCACAGTCAAGTAGGCCATCTGACTCACCCTACGGTGACTGATCTTGGAAATGGCAACTTGAAACCAAACAGTTAAATAGCTGAGACCCTCGTAAGAAAGCAGACTGTCTCCACAACATAACACAGGGAAAGGAAGATTAAGGAGAAGATATGCAACTCCGTCGCACGCAAATTGACTAAAATTGCTCTTCCCATCTGCTCAAGATATCATTTATAAAATCCTTTTACAGAAACTCTCATAAGTAGGATTTCTGGGTTTTTAAAGTTCCTTTGTAAACAAACCACCAACTCTTGGTGGCATTTTATCGATAACGGGCCAGAAAGTCCTCATCCCTTATCTCCAGAAATGAGAACGAGGCTTCTTCAAGCCACTGAACTTAGCAAAGAGAGTGGACCGGGCGGATTTCTTTAGTCCCCTCCCTGATCAGATACGTGGGACTGAGGGAGCCTCCGGACCCAGAGCTGGGACAAGGCGAGAGCTGAGGGCGCATCCTGATGGAAGGACAGCTGAACCTGGGACCCAGAGCCCGGTCTGACCTGGATGCAGCATTTCAACAGCATTATATGTGGGACTCAGGTTGCACGTGGCTGTCAGTACATCCTGCGTACGTGGGCTTTGTGAACGTCCCAGCCGATGAGATAACAAGGCATAAAAGTCTTTATTTGTAAAAATGTCTTGCAACTCTCAGCTGACTTACAACAGAAATTGTTCCCAATCTGAGTGACTGAAAGTGTGTGTGTGGGTGCGTGTGTGCATGCAGTTGTGTGCCTCTGCACTCCACATTACACGTATGGAGACAGCAAGGCCAGGAACTTAGTGTAAATATAATCCTTCCAAAAATGCACGGGCAAATTTAGAAAGTACTCTGACAACAAGCTTATGTCTTTAAAGTTTATTTTTAATACTTGTTCTTTCTGAATCCTTTTAGATCAACATTAACATTTATTTGGCCTTAAAACACACAGTAACCTTTCCGCTCTTGCAATATTTTGGTTCATTTCCTTCTCTTGGCTGCCTTATTTTTTTAAGTGACTTTCACTCTTTATGCAAGTTGAATCGTGATGACCAGTTACTGTCCTGGTCCATCTTGATGCTGGTCCCTCCACACTGCAGAAGGCAAAAATCTTGGGTTTGAAATTTAGGTTTCTTTGTGAATCTTCTCCTACTTTTCACTCAAACGGGTACTGACTTTTCTTTCAGTTATGATAATCGTGTTCCTTATAAAGTTTCACAATGTATTATATTTTTTGAATCATTTTCTTCTAAGTAATGGGAAGAGCAAATGGATAATGTTCAATGGAGACTCATTTAAGGAAAAATAAACTTAAACTTTCCAACAACCTTCCAAATAGAGGCTTCCGTACCAAGCAAGTGTCGCCAAGATCCCAGGCACGCTACAGTTAAAAATAGCAATAACTACACTGTTCATTCACCCGTCTTTTATACTGTTTCCTCTCCTTTTTCATTGGTATATGAGCTGCTGTTCCAAGATGTGGTATAAGTACACTGTCAAGCCGTCATGACCTGTCTCTTTAGGAGGGTGAGCCTGTGTCCCGTGGGTGCCAGTGCAACCTGTAGTGTGGGGCTGGTTAGGAATAACACCCATTTCACTCTTGTCAGCATCCCCATTAGTCATGCAGTCACACGCCCCATAACTTGTGAAACAATACCAATTATTATCATTATCACACGAAATACTCAAAGACCCCCTCAAGACGTCTTCCCTCCTCCTTCCCTCCTTCTTTACATTCCCCTGAGCTCGATCACCCCTACGTCTGTGGGGCTGGTGCTCCTGCTGTATATTTGTCTACTTCTCGGTAAAACATAATATGGTGTTTGATTTTGTTTGTGTTTCGTATACCACTCAACATCAACTTGAAGCCACCCTTAGTCTGCATACGTACTGGGAGAGACCGGCACCATGTCTGAAGCAGGATCTCACAGGGGAGATGAAAGCAGAGGGCCAGTGCAGTGACCGGGGGCCACTGGTGGAAGAGTGGAGCCCCCAGCTGGGGACACAGACCCATGGCATCCATGGTCAGGTGCTGCCAATGCAGGATGCTCAGCTGCCCCCAGAACGCAGAGCTGCCCCTTGTCATGCCCCTCGGCGGCCTGACGCAAAGGGCTCCGGTGGCCAGACCTCAACCCCCACCACTCGTCCACACTGATGCTTCTGCCCCCAAATCACTGAGAAGTGGGGCCAATCTGGCTGCAGATGAGAAGAGCTCAGAGATTTTTGCAAAACAAAATGAACACAAAACATACAACCACACCGAGGGTGAGGCACAGGAAACGTGCTCTGTGAAGCCTGTGTAGTGAGGCCCCGTTTCCTATCCTGTAAGAAGAGGGAGAGGACGGGAGCAGAATAAAACGATGTGCTCGAGAAGACGCACCCCTTAGGGCACTGAGGAGCTCTGTCATCCCCCATGTCCAGCGTGAATTTGAAAGGCCTGGCGTGTCTTGTTGCCATGTATGGCACATGGGGTCTTCAGGAGAGCATTTTACTGCAGTGATCTCTACTGTCGACACTTGATCTGTAAGAGGTGTACACTCAGGTCTGTGAATCCTGAATCTGCCGAAACTTTTATGGCATGTTGTTTCTCCCATGGAATGCAGTCAAGTAAAATTCCCAAATGGAGTTTCATGCAACATGCAAGATGCATGTTTTTAAAGTTTGGAATATTTTGATTTGTGTAAATTTAACAAGATGTTTTACTACAAGACGTCTCAGACCTAGTGTACACTGCTAATATCCAAGGAGAAGCACGCAGGGTTTTCCAAACTTATTTCCACCGTAAACAACATTCTGGGGATGACACAGTAAGGTCTCACCTAACAGTAGCGCACAGAGGGATAAAGTTCAGGAAATGCCCAAATAATTGAGCATCGCTGAACATTCGCACTGGCTCCCTCACAATGGAATCTGTGACTAAGTTATCGGTACTACAATTTTTAATTTATCTAAAACTTCTATTTTCTTCCTAAGAAATTTTTAGACCCATTAACACCTTCTTTATTACTGTCACCAGCCGCATTGGAGGAATGTCGATCAGACTCAGAGTTATTTTCTAGAGTTGGTTCAGAGTCTAAGTGGCCGTCCTGACAGGGAAGCCACATAGCCGGGCCAGGGTGCTCAGCGTGCCCTGAAACATGACACGGCTCCAGGGCGGTGGATCCGGGGGGCTTCTGCAGAGCTTAAGCCACGGCAAACCTTCCTTGGCAGCCACATCTTTGTGCAGGACGGTGTCCAGGGCTTGGTCCAGCGTCAGGAGGAGAGGGGAGGGCAGCGGGAATGGAAGCATCCAGACTCATTGTCCCCACCTGCCTGAAACCTTCCTGACCCCTCCTCCTCTCCTCAGCTGCCCCTGCCTCTGTCCGCCCTGTACCTCTATGCTCTTCTTGCTCAAAACTAATAGGTTTAGTTTTAACTGCTTATAAATAAGGACTAGCATATTTTTTTGTGGGGGGCACCTTTTAAAGTAATAGAACAAGGCAAAAGTTGGACAGAGACTGTGAAGAAGTGGATGTGGAGTTGTCAGCTGGGTTGCTCTCCAGCTCAGTTGTGTCACTCTCCTTCGGCATCCTTTAGAAGGCTGTTGAATTTCGGCAAATGATACCTGCACATTACTATACTTCCTAGATCTTCTGGGTCAATTTTTACCTGCAATTTAAAAAGAATTACATGATCACATTTAATATGAAATAACCTTGGACATCGCTCAATCAGTTAATCAAAATCTATTATTCATACAGTAAAAGAGACATTAAAAATGCATTCAGTGGCTTAAATTTTATTCTGAAGCTCTGCTTGCTTCCAAAAAGAATATTATAAGATTACCATAAAAGACATAGACACAGAGAACCTTTGCAAATGAAAACACACTTCCAAACTGAAGGGAAAAATCTTAGGAGATGGTATAACTACTGCTACTGAGCATTAGATAAAGTGCTAAGCTTCCTGGTAGCCAAGAGAAAAAGGGAAACATAAAGAATTAGAGACTTCTTGTGTTCTAACAAAAGCAATCAGGAAGATGTCACACCACAGGAAGGAAAAAAATAGGTTATTTGACTCAGGAAAATAAGAGAGCAGATGCTCCTAACTGGATATTATAAAAGAACCTCATGAAGGTTTCAATGAAGTATCTGGTTTTTAATAGTTGATCCCGATGGACTGTCCAGGCAGAACCAACTCTAAAATGTGCATCCAGGCGGCTGAAGGAGCTCACCAGCTTTGTGGGGTCACTTCATACAGTTCAGGCTGGCATGGTTCTGTCAGGACCATAAAAGCAGCTATGAATCTTCCAACAGCAGGGGGGTGTATGTCCAGTAGAATAAAAGCCAGTTCAAGTTATTTAAAAACAAAATGTAAAAAGTGGGTTAAGATCCAGACCTAGTTTTTGCCATTTAAGGCTGAATTCTGAGGATACTGTTTTTATATTCTGAATGCACACCCAGATTCTGAAAGACGTTAAGTGGGTGTCGATGGAGACCGAACTCATGCCCAGGAAGCCAGCATCGACCGACCAACTAAAGGCCCCCATGCAGATTAGAAATGTTTATTAGGTGAATTATTTTAGCTTTTATTTTTAATAAATAAAACAAAAATTAGCAATTAACCTTTAAAAACTTATGCCTAAATTCTCTTTGCTCCTCATGACGGCTTCTAGATATCTTTTTGTAGTGTGTTTCTGTTCTGCATCCCCAGCTTAGCTTCTCTATTTCCTTATGGAAGCACGTAAATATCTCATATTGATAGCTAGCTCGAAAGTGACAAGGAGCATGATTTTCTCGCTTCTTATGCCCACTGATATCTACATATGGGCCTTCACCTACAGTCGATCTTCAGTGAGAGGGGGTCCACATCTTGTCAAACAGACTTCCACACATCCAACGTCTAGGTTGATCCACTGTGTCTTCACATAGCACCTCACCTGAAAAGCTTGATTCCAAGTTCTTTTTGGCCAAAGAAAAGAGCGTGTTTTGCCGCAAGAATGCTCTTTAAAACCCACCAGAAACCCTCTGAGGAAAATCTTGTAGCCAAGACTCATTGTGAAGATTTTCAGGGATGCAGGATCTGCGTTTCTGTGTTGGTGTTTGTCGTGTCTAAGCGTCCTGTTTAGTCACCAAGCTTCGCATCCTGCTACCCACTCACCATACCGTAAAATGCTAAGAGCGACATGGCCTGACCTGATTTTCTTTCCTAATTTTCCAGGTAGTCAGGACAGTTCTGTACGTAAGGTGAGTGATGCCCAGGGACACTGAATATCTCACTGGGACTCTGTGCCGTTCAGCTTAAAGCTTTTCTGAAACAGATCAGCCAACTCTGGCTGTGTGCCCTCCATTGTCGCCCCGAGTCACCTGCCAGCCTCTCCAAGTATGTCCTCCTCCCGGGTGCCCGGTGTCTTCAGTCCGAGCTCCCGTGGCCCAGGCTGACTCTCACCTGTCTCTTTCCAGCCACTTTTTTTCTCCAATTGGTCGCTTTAAAAATCTGATGTCACCTAGTTGACACTGGAAATGATTTGACAGACTCTTTCACTGGGAAGTACAAATGAATGATGAAAAACGTGTTGTCACAGCGAAGGAGGCTGCGAGGGAGCAGGAAGAGCGGTTCTTGACCTGTGCAATTACAGTCATGAGGCTTTAGTCATCCACAGCAAGACTGAGAGATCTTTCTGGAAAGGATGAAGCAGAGCCCCCCACTGCCCTCATGTCACATCCCAGAGGCAGCCACCAGCTCCACCTGCAGGTCCTCACAGCACGCTGCCCTTCAGGTGCTGTTCCACGCCCGCACCTCATGCACGGCTTGTGCAAAGGAAAGAAGAGAAAGGAAGGAATAATATAACACTCCTGGTAATTTCTTATTCTGTATAAAACAGAGCTCATCAAACATAGGTAATTTTTCCCTGCATAAGAGCTATGAGAAATCTTTCCAAAATATTAATTTTTACAAGATGAAAAACGGTTGTATTTCTGCTTGGGAAATGGCCAGTTTGTATAAAGCAACAGTTCCAAGCACCTGTCGTGTCTCAGGAGCTGTGAAAGATTTAGTTATAAGTAAGACAATAGTTGTCAACATTTAGGACTCTGTCCTGGAGAAGCTCAGGGCGTGAATCTGAAAAGTCTGTTTTAGATACAGCTTCTAACACTGTTTTGTGAATTTTCTTAATGGATCTAAGGTACATGTAATTTGGAAATTTATTTATTTATTTATTTATTTTTGCTGAGGAAGATTTGCCCTTAGCTAACATCTGTGCCAATCTTGCTCTACTTTGTATGTGAGTCGCTGCCACAGGTGGCTGGTAAGTGGGGTAGGTCCGCGCCCAGGATCCAAACCCACAAACCTGGGCTGCTGAAGAGAGCGCACCAAATTTAACCACCAGGCCACAGGACCAGCCCCTGGAAACTTATTTTTAATGGGTATAATTTGAGCAAAATCAAAAAAAAAAAATACTGGAGAGTTTGAGAATCCTGGAAACCCAAAACTAAACGTTAGTCTAACATGACATGGATAAAACACCCAGAGAATTTATCTGAGTTTTAATTTCTTATCAGGAAGCTTCTCGTGGTCTGAAAGCACAGTTAAGAGCTGTGGTAAGTCCTGGGCGGCTGTAAGACGTCCACCACCATCTGGAAAGAGCTAGGAATGTCAGAGCCTCTACTCTTCCTATTCCTTACAAAGGAGGAAGCTACACGTGCAAACCTACAAGAGACGGGCAGAGGGGAGGCACTTTGATCTGCTGTGTCCATGAGGAAGTCACTGCCCGTCAGCTTCAAGAGCCCTGGCGGTGGTCACAGCACTCATTTACTGGAATCTGCAAGACAAGACAAAACCGAGTTACTGAGAACTCAGATAACTTGCCTGAGATCACACAGCTGGTAAATTAGCTTGAAATGTCTCCAAATCTCAGGTCACTGCCATCCCCTCTCCGTCCAGTGCAGGAGAGCCCCTCGGCAAAGAACCCCCATGAGAATGCATTCTCGTTCAAAGAGCAAGTTAACAAAACCTGCGTCCTTGTCAGCATGCACAGGTGTCTCATCAGCTCTTTTGATGCTCCCTGATCCACGCTGGTCATCCAGGGGTGTAAGTCCTCCCAGGTTCTCAGAGCTTGGGCCCCATACCTGCCACCTGAGTGTCTCCCAGAGGCAGGTCCCAGTAGGTGTCCCCTTCCTAATACGAGATGTTGAGGTCGTCCTTGGCTTCTCATGTTGAAAGTGGCAAAGCCAACTCCTTCAGAAAGAGCAGGAAGCAGGGACAATTGGATCCAGCCCACAGCTCTAAGATGGGAGCCGGCTGGTGTCCAGGGGGTTCTCAGGGTGGGTTAAGGTGCCCCCAGCCTGTTTCAGGGACCTGGAGACCCTAGAATTGGTCAGGACACCAGTGATCATACTCTCTACGGCCACTGGCTGAACGCCCCCTGAGATTTGCAAGAACTGATTTCTACGTGGCAATGGATGCTGCAGGGAACACAGACGGCTTTCTAGACCCGGGTCCCTTGGTTTGGTTGTATTTGACGGTGCAGCTCCACTGGGCAATCCTTGCAAGAGTCTCAGGAGCAGGTTGAAAGCCCTTCTCTTCTCCACGTGGTCTGAATAGGTAGAGAAATAGGATAAGGATCAAAGTGGAGTCCCAGCATGGTCTTCACGGCCAAGAAGGACTAGGCTGGAGGTAGGAGCACGGTGTGACACCAGAGGGCTGCCAACAGACCTAGGAGTGGGTGACAGGTGGGCGCCCTGAAAAGGTGACCCATGTCCTCCTCCAGCTCCTGTCCATGGAAGTGTGGCCGATGATCACACGAGTCCTCCTGAATCTACCAGGTAGGCAAGTCTGCCCACTCTCTTATGGTGGAAGGAATTGAGGGGGAAGGGGCCTCTCCATCACCCACATGAAAGTTAAGTTCTCCAGACACCATCTCATTCTTACTGAGCAGACCTATCCTCTATGTGTCTGTGCGCCAGTTGCACACGTGTTTGTGTGATCAACGTCACACCCAGAGACGCATAATTTATTTTTCTTCTATGTCATCACTTTTTAGGAGAAAATGTGTCTAATTCAGTGCGACAGGACACTATCGAGGACTCAGATACTTAGGATTTATTATTAAGATTCAGAGATGATGAGGAAAAATACAGATATATTAGAAGTTAAATGTACTCTCCTGGTCTGAGTACAAAGGACAATAAATATTGTTGGCATGGGACGAATTAATAACTGGTGTAAATCATTGGTGACGAGGGCATTGACTGTCCTAGAAGATCTCCACTCTTGCTTCACTTTCTGATGGACTATAAACCTTCCCAGACTCGGGGTGTGGAGGTTCAGGACGCGCTGTCCTCCACCGCACACCTCGGAGGGACGGTGATTAACACTTGGAGGGGCTGCTCTCTCAGGAGAGCCGCACGTAAAATGACCGGGGAAGGCAAAGGCAGCGCCTTCTCAAATTAGCATAATTAGTAATTATCACTTAATAGCCCCACTTGGCTTTGGAGACTTGGCACTTGAAATTCTGCTTAAAGTTCAGTGAGGAAAAACAAATTTCACGCTGAAATGTCTCAATAACACAGCTGAGCTGCCGAGGTAATCGTCTGGTTGAGGTATGGGGAGGGAGACGAATGTATGGACGCCCCCAGTTCTCCCCTGGAACGACCAGGTACGCAGCCATACGGATTTTGACAAAAAACACTAAAGAGTATATGGCATCGCTGGAATGCTCCTTCATCTCTCTTTCTGTCTTTGAAGGTACTTTCAGGGTTTTCCTCCCTGGGGAGCCCACGTCACCAGCTAGGTGCTGAGAGTCATTCCATCTAATGAAACACAACATAGCTTCTCTGAGATCAAAAGTCTGTCCAAAATAAAGACAGTATAAAGAAGAAAATAATGAAATAAGAAGAAAGAAAAAAAACCAAACAGCATCAATGTCATAGTCAGCAGCCAACAAATCTTACACACAGCTTCCTATTTGTTTATTGGAATTCAAATCCAAACAAGACCCATGAACAGCAAAGAGCTAATAACCTGAAAGGCAGAGTCTATGGAGAGGAAACAGATGGATTCTTTGTATTTTATGAAGATATGTTTGGCAGCACATAGAGAAGGCATATTTACAATTTTACAAGGCTAAACTGCATCCTTCGTTAGTCTGGCAAGGAACACTGTGCAACTTGTCAAAGCAATCTTTTGTTATTAATTAGCTGCACTTTGTTTGTCCATTGTAGTGATTTGAAGAAAGCCTAAACTATCACCTGAAGTGATAGATCGACAAACCACTGGACAATGGGTCAAGTGGGAACCTAGGCAGGTCTGCAGTCTGCAGCTGTGGCGTGGATGGTTTCTCAGTACAGGAGCCAGAAACGCCCACGGGACCCTCACTCTAGTTTAAGAGATCAGTGCTGTCAAGACGTTGAGGGTGAAAATGTTTGTCAGGATTTGAGACTTCTTTTCTCATCCCTCGATGTTAACATCTTTTGCTTGATGGCCTCCTCCCCTCACCTCAATTCTTTCCTCCCTTCACCAGCACACACCCCTCATGCTTCCCTGAGACGCTCCCTGGTCCCTTGCCCAGATTAGCCCATAGTGTTGGGTGTCCATTGACGTGGTTCACAGGCTGATGGCTTTATTCTACGAGTGACTCTTGGAAGAAGGAGGAAAGAATTTAATATTTGGTGATCAGTTACTGAGTAGCACATGCTTTCACGCACATCATCTAATAACACAGGGAGGTAGATGTTATTTCTGTTTTGCAGGAAAGGAAAATCAGGTCCTAAAATGATATGGAATATGGCAAAAAGAGGACTTGAATCTGTACTTTTCCCATGACACCAGACTGCCTCTCAAAGCCCATGCTTTCTTGAAATATCGAGCGACGTTTTAGCGGCTCTATTTTTTGAGGAGCCTCCATCCTCTTTTCCACAGTGGCTGCACCATTTGCATTTCCACCAACAGTGCACAGGGTTCCCTTTTCTCCACTCTCTCACCGGCACTTTTAATTTTTGTCTTTTTTGAAAATGGCCATTCTAACAGGTGTGAGATGTCATCTCATTGTGGTTTTGATTTGCATTTCCCTGATGATCAGTGACGGTGAGCACATTTTCATCTACCTGTTGGCCATCTGTGTGTCTTCTTTGGAGAAATGTCTGTTCAAGTCCTTTGCATATTTTTTAATCAGTTTTTTTTGCTATTGAGTTGTAGGAGTTCCTTATATATTTTAGATATTAAGCCCTTCTCAGATAGATGACTTACGAATATTTTCTCCCATTCAGTAGGTTACCTTTTCACTTTCGTTGATGGTTTCCTTTGCTGTGCAGAAGCTTTTTAGTTTGACATAGTCTCACTTGTCGATTTTACTTTTGTAGCCTGTGCTTTTGGTGTGAATAAGGGTCCAACTTCATTCTTTTTCATGTGGATAGCTAATTTTCCCAACACCATTTCTTGAAGACTGTCCTTTAGCCATTGATTATTCTTGGCACCCTTTCAAAGATCAGTTAACTGTGTATGTGTGGGTTTATTTCAGGGCTCTCTGTTCTGTCTCATCGGTCCATATGTCTATCTTTATGCCAGTGCCATGCTGTTTTAACTACTGTAGCTTTGTAATACATTTTGAAATCTGGAAGTGGGATGCTGCTAGCTTTGTTCCTTTTTCTTAAAATTGATTTGTCTGTTCAGGGTCTTTTGTGGGTCTACACGAATTTTGGATTGTTTTTTCTATTTCTGTGAGACATGCTTTTGCGATCCTGATGTAGATTGCGTTGAATCTATAGACTGCTTTGGGTAGGAAGGACATTTTATCAATATTAAGTCTTCTGGCCCGTGAACGTGGGATGTTTTCCATTTACTTATATCGCCTTTAATTTCTTTCATCAATGTTTTGAACTTTCAGTGTGGAGGTCTTTCATCTCCTTGGTTGAGTTTATTTCTAAATATTTTTTTTTCTTTTTGATGTTATAGTAAATGTGACTGTTTTCTTAATTTTCTTTTCAAATGGTTTGATGTCTGTGTATAGAAATGCAAGTGGTTTTTGTGTGCTGATTTTGTATCCTGCAAATTTGCTGAATTCATTTACTATGTCCGACAATTTTGTGTGTGAGAATGAGCATCTTTGTCTTGTTCCTGATCTTAGAGCAAAAGCTTTCAATTTTTCACTGTTGGTTAAGTTAGCAATCCCACTTCTGGGCATAAATCCACAAGCAGTGAAATCAGGATCTCAAAGAGATATCCCCACTCCCATGCCCATTGCAGCATTGCTCACAATAACCAAATATGGAAATGACCCATATCTTGGAATGGGTTGGCAAATTATTCAGCCTTAAAATAAGGGAAATCCTGCCATTTTGACAACATGGACAAACCTGGAGGACAGTATGCTAAGTGACGTAAGCTAGTCACAGAAGGACAAATACTGCATGATTTCACTTACATGAGGGACCTAAAATACTCAAGCTTGTAGAAGCAGAGCTTACAATCATGTTTGCCTGGGGCTGCAGGGGTGTGGAAAATGGGAAATGTTCTTCAATGGGTATAAGGTTTCATTTATGCAAGATGAATAAGTTCTAGAAATTTGCTGTGCAACAACATACAGCCTATAGTTAACAATACAGCTTTGTGCACTTAAAAATTTGTTAGGAGGGTAATTTTTGTGCATAGTGTAAGATAATGATCTACTTTCATTGTTTTGCATGTGGCTGTCCAGTTTTCCCAACACTGTTTATTGAAGAGACTCTCCTTTTTCTCCATTGCATATTCTTGGCTCTCTTGCTGAAAATTATCTGTCCATAGATGTGTGGGTTTATTTCTGGGCTATCGATTCTGTTCCATTGATCTGTGTGTCTGTTTTTGTGTCAGGATCATGCTGTTTTGATTACTATGGCTTTGTAATATATTTTGAAATCAGGGAGTGTGATACTTCCAGCTTTGTTCTTTTTTCTCAGGACTCCTTTGGCTATTCAGGGTCTTTTGTTGTAGATCTCATGTTAAATCTTTTTATCACACGCACATACACAAAACAAAAAAAACAAAGGGACACAGGAAGCAAGGAAGATGTAGACTTGTTCGTACTTTCCATATAGAGCTAAAGCTCATACAGTCAAGATTGATTTCTATCACTATTTACTCCTCAAATGAACACATCTTTTCCTCATCTTGAGGGAAGGACGATGCCTTCCAGACCAAAGCATGGTTTGGGCCCCTGCTCTGGGAAAATCACAGATTGGTGGGTTGGCTTCAGGAGTCTAAGTTCCTTTCTCTTCACTCCTTTAACTCTCTCGCTTCACTTCTGACACACAGGATGTTCCCTGAGTTTCTCTAATCTTCCTCTTTGTACAAGGCCCTGGATCCTGGGAAATTCCATTAGAATTTCTGCCATTGAGAAACAGAAATCCCCAGGGGCCGGAGGGAGCCCACACTGTGCAGAATCCTAGACGGAATCACCACGGGCCTGGTAGTTTCCAGGCGGTGTATCTGCCGATCCTTCCCTGACGTGAGCTTGAGCCGATGTGT
Source organism: Equus asinus (assembly GCF_041296235.1). Classification (NCBI taxonomy): domain Eukaryota; kingdom Metazoa; phylum Chordata; class Mammalia; order Perissodactyla; family Equidae; genus Equus; species Equus asinus. The sequence goes on from NC_091818.1 coordinate 44,651,447, forward strand.
CACTTTTCCTAAAGAGACCCAAGTATCAAGCCAAACAATGATATGAAAACGAGTCAAAATGATGATATGAAAAAAATATATATATGGACAGGGCCAAACAAAGTTGAAATCAGAGATTAAAATAAGCCATTGCTGGACAACACAAGTGTTTACAGAAGCATTGCAGAATGTTGAAGATGGTCTACACAGTATTTTTCATTATAAGGAAGAATTTTGGTCATTAACTTTTCAGAGTCCCTGCCCCTCCTGTGTGTGTAGACCAGTCCTGGTTTCTTCCACAGAAAGAGACTAAATCAAGGAGAAACCTGGATTCCGTGCTGCCATAGAAACCAGAGCTTTAGTCCTAAGCTTTAACATCTCTGTCTTCTGAGCCAAATCCCTGTTTAGTTTATAACCAGAGAACAAGATGAAATGTTTTTTTGGAAAACTCTAGGTAGGCCAAACCAAGTCCACCGCACTTCTGTGTGCACTTGATGACACACACGCACACCCCCCGAATGGCCTCCACTCTGCCCTTCTAAGCGGAGACACTGAACAGGGCAACCCCTGGAACAGCGTTCAACACCATTCTAACAAAATGATAGAGCTCACGTCCCAAATCAGAAAGCTTTGAGGGCTGAAGAAAATGGTATTATGAAACTGAGTCAAAATGATGATATGAAAAAAGAATATGGAAAGGGCCAAAGTTGAAATCAGAGATGAAAATAAGCCATTGCTGGGCAATGCACATGTTTACAGAAAGAAAAAGATTCTAGAAAAGGGGATGAATGAGAATTTGAAGAACTGTAGTGCACGTCTATCTCCTCCTCTCCCTGAGTTTGCCCTCAGCCACCTCGGATGAGGTAGACACGCAGTGAAAACAATGAAGGAGTGTCGTGTGGGGAGGTGGGTGGCCGACCAGGGTCGTGAGTATTGAACTGTGAAACTATACAGGAATCTGGGACGTCTTGAGAAGGAAGCTGAAAAAAAGGGAGGCCTGTGAAAGGGAGCAGATCTTTGGAGACAATTTTTGTTGTGATGGAAATGGTTTTGATGTCCACCTAATGAAATAAGAAAAATCCTAAACTTTTAACTCCCAAGCATAGTCCGTCTAGAGCTGGGCATGTGGAGAGAAGAGCAGACATGGCGACGTCAGGAGGCACTGCCTCCGGAGAACTCTGTCTTCCACCTTCATTCCAGAGGACGTGAATTTTGATTCTTTGGGGTCTCCTATTAAAATGGCGGCAATCCCGCAGGCGTTGTCTTTCTGGTTAGTTCTTCAGGGTGTGTTTATATGACGGAGGGAGATCTGTGACCTCAGATGCAGGGAGAACAACATCCGAGGAACCAAATTCTGCAAATCGCGGCATCAAGCCGCACAGAGGAACATTTCCAAGTCTGGAGACACGGCACTTGGTTTGCTGAAAATTAGGACTGTTTTTCTTTGAAATTAGCCTGTTTGGAGGACCCAAAAGGAACTGAAATGTTGCCACTAACACGTCACTTGGATCCATTGTTGTGAAAGGGAGAAAGAGCAGCAGTGTAAAGTTTATTATCTAAATACACAAATGCCTGTGGATCACGTTCTCTTGGCTTCCAGAAGAAGACAAGCCTGTGAGGAACATGGGAAGAGGGGTAAGATTTGGGAGCGGGGGTATTTGCCTCTTGGGCTCCTAGTTCTCGGCTCCCTCCTGCCCTGTTCTCTCTGTATCTGTCTCCCACTCCCTTCATAGTACTCGGAACTTGACAGCTTGAGTGGCCAGTGAGGTAACGTCAGCGATGCAGTCCACTCACCTTGGACATTGGTTGGTGGCTCTATTTAGGAGATGAAAGAGCAACCCAGGTTCCCAGAGCAAGTTGAGAAAGTACCTGCATTAATGAACAAAGTAAATAGCATTGCTAAAAAGACAACGTGGCAAATCAGCTGATCCCGCAAGTTCTCTTCTCTACCCAATAAAAGTAGGTCAGTGTTTTATGCTTCTCATACTGGTGTCACACATTTTAGCTCTACTAATAAAAGCTAATGGCTGGTGAAACATTAGTGTGACCAGAACCTCAGATAAGGAGTAAAAAGTAAGATAAAATGGAAAATATCCATTTAAAAATCAGGCTGAAACCACTGAGATACTTCCATAAAGAGTCTTGTAACTTTCTGATCCCAGAATACCAAGGGAAGAAATGTTTAAGAGAAAGAAAATCGAACTAAAATTAGATCTCACAATTCAGATAAACTTCCAAAGAAACTCTGGTTGATGCCTCTAGTTGTCCCTTTGTGATGCAGACCTCAGGGCTCCGTGCCACTTGAAAATCATCTGATGGAGAAAGGTGAAAGAAAGAGGCCACTTCCATGCTGTGTGTGGGGAACAGTGATCTGTCTGAAGATTTCGGTGTTATAATCTCATGCTCTACCAATGTCCCTTTAAACAACCTCTCTCCCTTTGTTGATGCCCCAGCCCCTTGCCAGCCTCTGGAGACCTCAACCTCCCTGCCTCCCCCTCCTCGCCAGCCACTTGGTGCCGTCACCACTCTTGCTCACCTCCTACCCCACTGCTCCCTCTCTCCCGAGGCTGGATCTCCTGATTCCCAGCCCTGGGGCTGTCCACAGAGCTAAAGCAGAGGGACCCCATCCTTCCTTGCAGTCCCTGCCCACAACGAGGCCTCCAGTCCTATCCACAACTCTCCACCTGCTCCATCCCACCAGCAACTCTTCCAAACCCCATCCACCCTCCCTAGTCAGAGGATCAGCACAGGACACAGACCCTGCCCTTCACAGCACAGCCACCCTGAGCCAAAAAGCTGTGAAATCACTGTTTTACTGAGTCAAGACAACTGTCATGTCAAAGCCATCCTAACACTATGGAAGTTTGGAAAATGAAATCTCAGTTAAATAATAGAAAAACCTATCTAAATTTGTCTCTTTAATTATGAATGAAATTACGGGATTTCAAGTATAATTTTTTTCACTCCAACTGAAACAATTTGAAAGGATTTCTATCAGCCCTTTTGCCAGTGATCTGAACTCGTGGACCCGGCGCCTCTGGGAACTAGGGTGTGGTTGTCCCGCACACACTCGTCATTCTCGGTTTATTCTCCTCCACTCAGACAATGAACTGGTGAGCCACGCAAAAGAGAAAATAAAGGAAAGATGAGCAGAACTAGACACACGAAGGCCGAAGCATGTGAGCTGACTCGCACACTCATTAGCCAGTGACCTAGGTCACACCCTCTAAGGAAGCGTGACGGACTGGATCCCACTGACGTGATGTGAACTGTCACCCCACGTTCACTTGTCTACATGAGAAATCATGGTTTCCACTAAACCCCCTTTCTCAGAATTCTCATAGTCAACTGGCTGCTAGGACCTATCACTCAATCCCAGATTCTCTGTAAAATCCATCTTCTCCACCATTCTCATTGCCACAGTGTTGGTGGGGCTCCCATCAGTTTCCCACCAGGAAGGCATAGCCATTAAGACTGTGGCTCCCAGAATCACCAAGGCATGGACTAAAACTCAGCTCCTTGACCTAGCAGGGGTCTGACCTTGAGAGCCTCTCTCTTTCAGTTGTTAGAGTAGCTTGCGGTTGTGGTTGAAATGACATGATGAATATAAAGTGCTTGTCGGTGCTTATTTCAGAGTCTAGGTTTGTAGAAGGACACTCTGTGATGTTTGCACAACCACAAAATCACCTAACGACACCTTTCTCAGGATGTATCCCTATCGTTAAGCAACGTGTGACTCTATACGATTCTGTAACGCTGAGTAGATCTACATTGTCATACAGCAGATCTTTAGAACATTTTTATCTTGTAAAACTGAAACTCTGTCCCCATTAAACAAAAATTTCCCATTACCCGCTCCCCTCAGCCCCTGGTGACCACCATTCTACTCTCTGTTTCTATGAATTTGCCTATTCTGAGTACCTCATATGAGTGGAATTATACAGTGTTTGGGGTGTTTTTTGTGACTGGCTTCTTCACTTAGCATCGTGTCCTCAAGGTTCATCATATTGTAACACGTGTCAGAATTATTTCATTTTTAAACCTCAATAATATCCTACTGTATGGATTCAGAACATTTTGTTCATCCCTTCACACTTTGATGGACACTTGGGCTGCTTCCACCTTTTAGCTATTGAGACTAAGGCTGCTGTGAACACAGGTGTACAAGCATCTCTTCTAGACCCTGCTTTCGATTCCTTTGGGTATGTGCTCAGAAGTGGAATTGCTGGATCATGTGGTAATTCTATTTTTAATTTTTCTTAGGCATCTTCTTTCTGTTTTCCAAAGCTGCTGCACCTTTTTAAAATCCCAGCAGCAATGCACGAGAGTTCCAGTTTCTCCACATCCTCATCACACGTATTCTTTTCTGTGTTTTTTTAATAGCCATGGCCATTTGTGTGAGGTGGTATCTCATGGTAGTTTTGACTTGCATTTCTTTAATGACTGGGGGTGTTGAGCTTCTTTTCATCTGCTTGTTGGCCATTTGTGTATCTTCTTTGCAGAAACATCTATTCAGGCCCCCTGTCCATTATTTAATCAGTTTATTTGTTTTTTTGTTATTGAATTGTAGGAGTTCTTTATGTACTCTGGATATTAAGTCCTTATCAGATAGATGATTTCTAAATATTTTCTCCCACTCTGTAGGCTGCCTTTTCACTCTGTTGACTTTGTCCTTCAATGCACAGAAGTTTTTAATGTTTTTTTAATTCATTGAGGTATAAGTGACATATAAACATATTGGTTTCAGGTGTACAGCATAGTGATTTGATATGTGTATAGATTGTGAAATGATCATCACAATAAGTGTAGTTAACATCAGTCACCTTACATAGTTACAATTATTTTTCTTAGGATGAGAGCTTTTAAGATCTACTCTCTTAGTAACTTTCAACTTTGCAATAGAGTGCTAACTATAGTTGCCATCCTGTACATTTCATCCTATGACTTATTTATTCTATAACTGGAATTTTGTACATTGTGACCCCTGTCACCCATTTCAACCCCACACCCCGACCTCTGGCATTCACAAATCTGTCTCTGTATCTTTGAATTCATTTTTTGGTTTTGTTTCATTTTTTAGATTTTATATCCAAGTGAGATCATACAGCATTTATCTTTCTGTATTTGGCTTATTTCACTCAGCATAATGCCCTCAAAGTCCATCCATATTATCTCACAAATGCCAACACTTCATTCTTTTTTTTAAATTTTAAGTTTTCCAATTTGTCTAATTTTACTTCTGTCACCTGTGCTTTGGGGGGGTCATATCCAAGAAATCATCGCCAAATCCAACGCCATGAAGGTTTTCCCCCATGCTTTCTTCCAAGAGTTTTATAGTTTTAGGTCTCACGCTTGGGTTTCTGATCCATTTGAGTGAATTTTCATATATGGCATAAAGTAAGGGTCCATCTTCATCCTTTGGCAGGTGGATATCCAGTTTCCCCAGCACTATTTCTTGAAGAGATTGTCCTTTACCCTTTGAATAAATAATCTCGGCTCCCTTATCAAAAATGATTTGAGCATATATGCCATACCATACTATTTTGATTCCTGTACCTTCATAATAGTGTTTGTTTTTGAACTGCTAAGTTTTGAGGTAATTTTTCACTGCAATAGACAGGAACAAACAAATGAAAATATCTATGATGATTTGCTAAGTCTTATCCCCCGGCTGGCCTCTGTTTCCTATGGTTGAGTGCCTTGTGAGATTTTCACAGTCTCCATTTACTCACCGCTGACCACTCTTAGCAAACCTTGGATCCACTGTAAGTTGGTGCATAACAAATAGTGGTCAAATGATCTTAGTGGACTTAATCCGGCCAAATCCTGCTTTAAATGAAATGCTCCTACATGAGGATGACTATCAGATCCAGGAGGTTTTCCAAAACTGAAAAAGTAACATTGTGAGATAAAAAATTTATCTGAGTATTCAGGCAAAAGTCATCTATTAATCATTTTTTAAAATGTTTTCAATTATGCTAAAAAGCTCACTTCTTTCATTCTATCAATCTGATAGAAAATGTCTCCATTCTATTTAGGGGAGATGCTGTTCAACATACTTCACACTTCACAATTCTTCTATCTTCTGTGTCATCAACTTTCCCCTGGCTGTTGGATTATTCTGGTCTACATACATACATGCTGCTATTTCTCCCACCTCCCCTCCATACAACCCTCCTCGCTGACTCTCAAACTCTCCAGTGCTCCAGCCTTTGCACTGGCTGTTCCCTCTGCCTGGAATGTCCCTCCAGATCTCCACGTGGTTTTTTTCTCCACTTCCTTTGGGTTTTGAATCAAAGGTCACTTTCCGGGTGAGGGGTTCCCTGGATACCCCATCTGAGTCCGCAGCTCTGACCCACCTCAACTGTCCTTGTCACTTCCCTCCACCCCTGGACGTTCTAAGTCCCACTAGGACAAAAGTGTTTATCTGTTTCCTTCTAATTAGTGTGTCTCAGGAACCTAAAACGGGTCCTGGCATATAGCAAGTGCTTAATAAATGTGTGGAATGAATCGAGGAATGTATCTGCTTCCCCATACGAGTCACCATCCCACACTCAAAATCACACTGCCTCTGTTTTGTTTTGTTTTCTCCTAATTATAAAGTAATGGAAAGTTGACTGCTGAAATTTCTGAAGATACAGGAAAGTATTGAAAAGAAAATCACAATCTGCTCTCGTCCCACATGTGAAACTAACAGCAGCTATTTTCCTACTTATCCGTCTCGAATAATCAAGAGAGGTGGGGGACAGGGGAGGAATGGCAGCTGCAGAGCAAAATCCTGGGTCCTTCAGGGTCCTGCCAAGCCCAGGGCCACAGCAGGTTTAAGCAGTGCCTCGGGGCGAGGGGGCAGGGGTCCTCCCCTCATTCCATTGCCCCTACAGCCGTCCTATAGGAGAAGACGTGTTAAGTCTCCTTGAAAACGTGGTGGCCACGTGAGAACTCTGTCTAATGACCGTGATCTGCTTACCCACTGTGGTCCATAATTTAGTTCACTTCAAACACATCGCTTTTACAAAGCAGCTACGGTAATTAATTACTCTTGTGCTTAAGTCTTTGTATATAAAAGCCTTACTTATCTGGGAGGTGGGTAGACAATCGAACTCTCAACGGCAGGTGTTTCTATCCTATTAGATGTTGGAGCCTCCGTCCCGGTTACCTAGGGAAGCCCCAACGTTCATTTTCGGTTCAATGACGGTTCTTCATGGACAGGTGGTATCTGACCTCACTTGCTCTCCCACCTCTGTCTCTCAGCGTTTCTTTCACTTCCACTGTCTTATTCCATTTCCCCCAAGCCACGCACGTGTCCTTTCTGCACCAGAATGTATTAGAAAGTAACTGGTCTTTCAAGTGAATGGGATCGTAGCAGGTTGCAGGTCGCAGTGTACGAGTCCCTGATTTGATGACCTTTCTTATTTAAAATTACTCCAGCATCATCCTTGACTGAACGGGGTGGAGAGAGAGAGAAAGGTCATTTGCCCCTTACACAAGGTTTACTTCCCTATCTAATTACACTTAAATCTGTTTTCCAATCCTCTGCTCCACTTTCAACTATTCTCTCATATGACACAGAGTTGTGCCTTTTCCCGACATTGGGCATTGCTTTTTAAGTCAAGTTTTCCTTGTACGCATTCCCCCATCCCAGCTGGAATGCAGGCCAAGGGTTGTTCTAGAGCCTTAGGAGGAAAGGGTTTGAATCCTGCCGGCTTCAATGAACAAATCGTCGTTACTCTGACAAGAACTGGGGTCTGCATTTCCCTGGGAGGCAGGAGAATGAAGCTGGAGACTGTTTTCCAAGCTCACAATCACACTGGAGGATGTGGAACCACCTCAAGTGGCTGCTGAGATTGTCTTTGCAGAGGGAGCTGACGAGGATGAAAGTGGGGGGGCTCTGGGCCCCTCCAAGGGGCTGCCCTGGGCAGGCAGCCAGCCAGCACCGGCCCCACTTCCCCCACCACTTATACACCTGGGAGGTGTGTTGGCGTGGGGGAAAATAAGTGATTTGGGCTGTTCGCCAGGGAGAGAAAGAAGGAACAGTTTCTAAAAAATATAAATATTCTAAATTCTAACATCTGAATAATTGAAAGCTATATATTTAACAAAGACTTAATTAGCCCCTATGGTACATGTCACCCCACCCCAAAATTTCATCTGCTGCCTTTGGATTGTTTACACTCTCTTGGAGGAGACAAAGGGAAAGAGATATACTACCATATAAAGAGTTTTTGGTTTTGTTTTAAAGACATCATATTTCATTTTGACAAGCGGACGAGGCTGGAAGAATGGAAGGACGCTGGTCAATAGATGTTGACGCCCAGGAGGTTGGCGTTTGCAAATGGCTGAGGGACAGAGACAGAGGGTCTTGCCCAGGAAAGGAAGAGAGCGATCCCAAAGATGAGCGAGATATCCTGGAAGGACAATGCACTGAAATATTTGTGTGTGGGGAGGGGCTTGTTATACCATAAATAAGTGTAAGTACAGTATAGAGCACAGAGTGTGCGTTATCTTTCAAGATACAAGTCGAGATGTCAGAGACCTCTCAGGCTGCCCCGCTGCCTTGGGCTAAGTTATGGGATGAAGGTAGAAGGTTTCTGCTCCTCTTTGAGGGGATCCAGTGGGAAAGCGTGAAGAGCACAGGGTGGAGGAGAATGGGCAGCCGGGATGGATTTGCTCCTAATGGTCCATGGTGGAAGGATCTTGAGTGACACGAGAAAGCGCACTCATTTTGGCGGTATTCAAGAACTTCCAGCCATAGCACTTTCCTGCCTGATGCCCCTGGGGGCCTCAGAGTGATGTTAGGGATTGGTGGCCACTTGGAGGTGACTGACCTGGTATGAGATTAAAGTTTGTCATTGGAATGACATAGCTGGATGGACATTCCTGAAGTTGGGTCAGAAAAAAGCCTGACATGCCTGTAAGTGCTGGGACCTGGTGACAGGGAGCATGGTGAAAAAATAATCAGTAGGAGCGTCAAAGAAGCAGATTGGGGAAGAGGGGATGAAATATGTTAGTTTATGTCCATATGTGAAATTCCACGTTCTAACTATCACGTGTAGTTGTTCTGATAGATGGAACTAACATGTTATGATTTCATTTTGTTCAAGAGACTAAATAAGGAGCTATCCACTTTCTACTTTTCACAACCCAATAATCTAGTTCCTACCAGGTGAGAACCTGGCCACAGCGTCACTTGTAACACCCTCTTACAAATTTTGAAATGCTCTTCCTTTTTATTTTATGTAAAAAAGGAGTGATTGGCCCACTCTGGAGGCTGCAGCCTGGGCTCTGGACCCTGACCCAGCCTGCCAGCTCACACCACTCAGCAGTCACTCAGCCTCCGAAGTAGTTGCCTCACCTGTAAATCTGAGGGTTGGCCAGATGTAGCTCCCATCACAGGTGAATGTCTGTGGCTTTATGCTAAAGTGCCATCAGAGGACACAGCAATAGGAATTGGGTTTTAATCACAGTGTATGGAATTTGGGTTGAAATAAAAGACTTTTTAAAACATAAGTGTTGCCACGGCCCAAACTAAACAACAAGGGATGTTACATAATATTCCCACCATTTTTATTTTATTTATTTATTTATTTATTTTTGAGGAAGATCAGCCCTGAGCTAACTGCCACCAATCCTCCTCTTTTTGCTGAGGAAGACTGGCCCTGGGCTAACATCTGTGCCCATCTTCCTCTACTTTATATATGGGACGCCTGCCACAGCATGGCTTGTCGAGTGGTGCCATGCCGGGAACCAGGATCCTAACCGGCCAACCCCAGGCTGCCGAAGCAGGAGGTGCGCACTTAACCACTGTGCCACCCGGCCGGCCCCACCACCATTTTTAAAACAGAATGTGTACATACTTCTACATGAAGTTTGTGTCAACCTCGCCCCTGGGCTCCACCCACCTTCTCTGGAATCCACTGCCCCAATGCACAAATACACTCATACAGACCTGCAGACCCATGTGCATGCGTGCACACAAACATACGGGCACACACCTGAATGCATGCACACAGGTACACACACATATACTCTCACACATACAGACCTGCAGACCCATGTGCATGCGTGCACACAAACATACGGGCACACACCTGAATGCACGCACACAGGTACACACACATACGTGCACACACCTGAATGCATGCACACAGGTACACACACATATACTCTCACACATACAGACCTGCAGACCCATGTGCATGCGTGCACACAAACATACGTGCACACACCTGAATGCACGCACACAGGTACACACATACGTGCACACACCTGAATGCATGCACACAGGTACACACACATATACTCTCACACATACAGACCTGCAGACCCATGTGCATGCGTGCACACAAACATACGTGCACACACCTGAATGCACGCACACAGGTACACACATACACACAAATACAAATGCACATGCACGCGTACTCTCTCTCTCACACACACGCACACACACACACACACACACACACGCTCTTACTCCTTCTCTGCCTCATCTATCTCCATAGCGCCACCAGCATCTAACACACATATTTGGAAGTGCTGAACAGACCCCCAGTGAAGAGGTGAACAAATGGAGCAATGGTTTTCTGGACTCTGAAGCTTGGCTGGCCTGTTGGCAGGAGGAGGAAGCTGTCAGGGTTGAGCTCTCCCAAGCCTTCTGCCCTATTGTGGGTCCTGCCAGCTGATGAGAAAGCTGAGCTTTGGGGAGAGTCAACCTGCCCCAGGTTGGCGTGTCCTGCAGACCCTGCTCTTTCAGGAGGGAGTGGATTCACGCTCACTGTGCAGGGCCCCTGGCATCTCTGTTTGCAGATGCGGAGACTGAGGCTCTGAGAAGTCGGCCATCGTTTCTCAGGTCCCCAGCTGTGGCTGAGCTGACCGACTGACCAGATCTTCTGGTGTTCCGTCTGCTGCTCTTTCTGTTACACAAAATCCCAGAGGTGCGTTCCCTGCCACTCAAGGTCTATGACCCCACAAATCCCCTTTGCCCTCGCTGCCCCAGGGAACAGAGTGAGTAGGACACCCTCCAGGTGCCAGAATGAGGCCCTTGTAACCCTCCACCCAGCAGTCTCACCTGAAGGGAGCCCTCTGGATGCACTCCCCTTCTTTCTGCCACAAGGATGCACATCTTCTGCCCCTGATCACACATGAAGACTTCACCCAAGGTTGACCGATGGCCAACCTGAAGACGCTGACCCTCCCTCACTCTGCAGCCGTGGCCCCTCCCACCATGGCCCCTCGTCTGCTTTCAAAGGATGGGCTACACCTGTGGATGTGCTTGGCCTGCCTCTGACTGTCCCGCAGGTACCTGACTTCCCGTTCCCTCTGTTTCAAACTATCTTCAGTAGGGTTGATCCGTCTGAGTGCGGACTGAGGTTCTCCACGCTGACACGGATAGGACGAGCCTGGTTTTCCAAAGTGCGCAACAGCACAGGCCTGCGGCCCCCACTGAACACCACACTGCCTTTGTCCCACTGCGCGCTGCCCTTGGTTGAATTCTCCAGACGAGCAAGTGCAATTAACTGGATGGGGAGGCCATGTGTAGAGTTCACCAGGCCCCATTTGTGTTCAACTAAAGACCAAATAAGAGTTAAAAATCAGCATCTAGGAGAAAAAATGAGCACATTCAATACTTACCCTCCCCGACCCTCACACAGGCGTACGTGTGTGTCCCACCTGGCGGCTGGGAGGACAGTGAAACAGCTAAACCTCACATTACGCTATTAGGACATGAAATGGTGTGCTATTCACAAGTAAGCATGGATTTCAAAGCGAGGGATTTCAGACCAAGAAGTGAGCCTTAATCAATATTTCCGTGTAGATAATATATGTAGTAAAAGTAGGTAGAGTATTTTACAGAAATACATACTCTTTGGAATTAGATCTGAACAAAAATGTAATTGTTCTAAAAATAATGAAATAAATATGGAGAATTTGCATGCTGTGTACCCCACGAGATGTACGTTAGACTAAAATGGTAAAGGCTCTGAGAAGTCCTTCAGCAAAGAAAGACTTGAGTCTTCCCCAGGCTCTTCAGCTAAAGACTCATTTCTCTGTGCCCCCATGGCACACACTTTGGGAACCCTCTAGAGCGGGCTGGTCTTGCTGCTTTACCAGCCTGCTTGTTGAGAGCCACCGCTGAATACCCGCTCTTTAAAGATAATTTTGGAAGTTAAGAGACACTACAAAATGCCTGAATCTATTCTTTAAAGAGAATTTCACAAAATGGATTATATTTAAATACTTTACCAACAAGACAAAATGTGAGATGATTTTTCTTGTAATTTAAGCTTTCATCTACTTTCCCCCTGCAATGATGGTCTCAGCTCAGTATCGTCAAAGGAGGCCATCCTATCGGCCTGTTGACCATGACACGTTTATTCCATGGTACAAAAGTCAGATGTGTTGGAGAATGGATGAAATTCAGTATAATTTATAAGCCTTTTATTACCGGGGATTCTGCTACTATTTTTTAATTTGAAAACAATGCTGCAGGTTGTTTCAAAGTGGGGTAATTCCAAATAGCATCCAATAAGAAAAATATCTTAATTTATTTGGTTATGCTAGGCTATTGTTTTGAGCTGTATTTTTATCTTTTTACTCTACGGGAAAGACGACAAAACTGAGAGGAGGGAAAACGGCAGGCCTTCATGGGGTGGTTTCGGCTCTTGCAGGTCGTCCGACCTGCTCTGCACCATGACAATACCCAGCAGGTTCGCCTGCAGCAGATGCACAGCAGCCTTGACAATCCACTCAGACCCAGGTTCTTCGTCTGTAAAATGAGGAGCTGGGCATGGAGGGATTCCAAGGCCGCTTGCAGCGTGGAAATCCGAGGCTTTTATGCTCCTCCCACCCCACAGCCGTCCACAGTAGACGAAGCCGCTTGTTCCCTAATTAGAGATAGAAGGCTTAGCGAATCCTTCAGGGGGCTAACCCTCTCTGCCCATGGGCTCCGGCCACGCATCGAGGTGACATCCAATCCTGCTTTGCCAACAGAGAATCTTCCAAACACTAAGGCTCTGGGACTCGGAAGGGTGGGGAGCAAAGAGAAAGGAAGCAAGTGGACGGAGGAGGGAGATGTCTTGGAAACCAGGTTCGGGAGCTCAGGACTGAGGTGGTGGCGGAAGCTGCTGGGCATCACTGATACACCGACCACGAGATTCTCCAGCTGTTCAGGTCAGCCAAGTGGAAGCTGGGGGTCAAACTGCGTCAGTTCTGCTCTTGCTGCAGCTTGGAAAGGGTCAGACCACGCTTTTCCCTGTAGTGCACTTCATTCCTGTCCATTTCATCTGTCTGTTTGCTCCTGCATTTATTTTTTTATTTTTACTTCTAAGGAAGGCACGTTTGGACCCTCCAGCAGCCGGGCGGCGGAGGTGTTATGGACAGCCCTCAGTAGAAAGCCAGTTGACTATAGACACACAAAGTAGGGGCCGGCCAGGTGGTGTAGTGGTTAAGTTCACATGCTCCACTTCGGCTGCCTGGGGTTCTCAGACTCGGATCTAGGGTGCAGACCTAGCACCGCTCATCAAGCCGTGCTGTGGCAGCATCCCACAAACCAAATAGAGGAAGATTGGCACAGATGTTAGCTCAGTGACAATCTTCCTCACCAAAAAAAAAAAAAACCAACTGAGATGTAGATTTTTCCCAGGCCTGCGCCCCTCAACTGCTCTCACCATGCTGAGTAACAAGGAAGTTCTCTCAGGAATCCGTGAGTGTTTTTCTCAAGATCCTACTGCCTGAGTCCAGAGTTCTCCCTGCCGAGTTTGGGGATGTGGACACAGAGGTCTGGGGTGTCTGCTGGCTCCCAGGGCTTCTCTGGATGTAATCCCCACTCCCCACCCCCAGCCAAACCCGGCTTGTCATCCTAACAACTGAGGCCGTGTGAGCTCCGTGGGTGGTCACGAAGACAAATGTGAGGGGAAATGCGAGCAGAGTAACCTAGCGTCGCAGTTTTAGCAAAGCTTCATCAGAAGGAAACACTTCTCCAGCACCCATCCTGGAAGCTGAGGCAGGGCATGTGCAAGATGCTTTTGAATTCTAAACTCGACGACTAACTCTTCCCCCGTTTCCCACGGATGCTCTCTGGTTACTGAGGCTGTCGCTGTTGGGACCAGAGGGTCAGTCACTGAACGCTATCATGGCTCGGGTTCACTCATTAAGAAGATCTTATTTACGGAGCCCTCCTTCTGTGCCAGACACCGTCTGCGCATCAAGGATTCAGTGTGAGGGACATAGACATGCTTTCCTTTGAAACTTAAGTGATTTATTTAAAATGGGAGGCATGAATCACATAGCCGGACGTTTATATATATAGTTAGAAACGACCTTGAGTTCCAAGAAGGGGGAGCACGTGAGACCAAGCGTGCAGGGAAGCAGAAGGGCGCTTACTTCGAGGGGAGGGACGGTCTCTGCAGGAGACATGGTGTCAGAACCAGCGCTGGTGTCGGGGGAGAAGCTGGAGCATGCAGGATGACGGGAGGCTGAGCGGAGTGGAGTGGGGGGATGAGCGATGTGACCTCTAAGCCAGCACTGTCCCCTGATCACATGCCTGGTACTGAAACGACTCCAGCAGCAGCATTTAGACTATAAAGAGAGAGGTGAGGTGAATCTCAACGGTAAATTTTATTCAGCCCAATATACCCTTTCAACATGTAGTGAAGATTAAACATTATAAATGAGGTTTTCCATTATTTTCTCACGTCAGTCTGCGAGATCTGTTGTGGATCTGACACAGCACATCCTAGGGTGTGCCTAGCAGCCACCACATCAGAGCACAGAGGACAGGCTCTGAGGCAAAGAGACACAGCAAGTATCAAGAGTAAAAGGCCAGTTTCTTAGTCTGCTTGGGCTGTGTAACAAGTATCACAGACCAGGGGCTGAAACCATAGACACTTACTTCTCTAAGGTCCTGGAGGCGGAAGTCCAGGATCAAGCTGTGGGCAGGGCTGGTTTCTCCTGAGGCCTCTCCTTGGCTTGTAGACGGCCACGGGGTGGTCACTCCGGGTGTGTCTCGGTCCTCATCTCTTCTTATAAGGACACCTTATTGTGGATTAGGGCCCCACACTTATGACTTCACATAACCTTAATCACCTCCATAAGTCCTCTCTCTAAATACAGTCGCATGCTGAGGTCCTGGGGCTTAGGACTTCACATATGAGTTTAGGGGTCGGGGTACAATTTAGCCCATGACAGTCAGAGTGTCAGACAGAATGGGGCCCAGAATGGGAATAAAGAGTTAGGCTGTGGCAAAACATGTCAGGTTTCATACAAGAATGATGAGCTGCCAGGACCAGATCTGCATTTAGAAAAGAGCCAGCCCTGATGGCCTAGAGGTTAAAGTTCGACACACTCCGCTTTGGCGGCCCAGGTTTGGTTCCTGGGTGCAGAACCATGCCACTTGCCTGTCAGCAGCCGTGCTGTGGCGGCTCACACAGAAGAATTAGAAGAATATACAACTACGTACTAGAGCTTTGGGGGGGGAAAAGAAAAAAAAAAAGGAGGAAGATTGGCAACAGATGTTAGCTCAGGGCGAATCTTCTCTTGGAAGAAAGAAAAGAAAAGATCCTGTGGCTTTGCCTGGAGAAAGGATTATAAAGGTGCAAGGTGGGAGGAGGATGTGGGAGAGACCCAGCTGGAGAAGATGAAATGGGTGCGTGTGTTTGTGGGGACAGAAGGGATGGATGGTTATTAGGGAAGACGTTCAGGGAGGCTGATGGACAGGACTTGGTGGGCCCTTGGCTATGGGTGTGAGGAAGAGCGGGTAGGGGTCTACAGGAGGTTGCAGATTGAGAAAAGAGCAGAAGCCCTTCTTGTCTTTCCCTAAAGTAGTTTTCCGAGCCCTCAAGAGGTGGCGAACTGGCAATGGTCTCTGATGCCTGGAGGCACGTGGTTGAATACAAGCGTTCCAAGCTCTGGCACTTTGATCTCAGGGCCCCACACACATCACCTGTTGGCGGCCCATCCAGAGGTCTCATTTCCTAACATCAACGCTTTGGATCAGCTGTATCCCACCATCACATGACAATACATGTTTAATATCCTGAGGCAGATATGTCATAAGTTGCTAACATCCCAAACAGCTTGTTCGCATTTAATTAGGTCTCAAAACAAGGCTTTCTGTTACTGTTTCTTGTGCAGGAAGGTGTCATTAGTTAAACTGCAGCATTGCACGTGTTTCTCCAAGCTGGGAAGCAAACTGCGACAGAGCCCTGTGGCCTTAGCTGTGAATCCTCAATGGAAATGAATCTCTCACTTCCTCTGGCTTCCTCACGGGGCCTTTTGTCGGAGAATAACGAGCATATTAGTGGGCGATGTTTTCCTGTCCTCTTACACCCACCAGCTCTTTGGCATCCATCTTAGGTAAGCAGGCTTTGCAGGGGAAGTTCGTTTATTTCTAAAATTGTTGTTTCTTTAATAGAGGAGTTTCCAATTGCATTTCCAAAAACACTTCAGAGACTAGGAAAAGAGACACCTCCCCAACTGTTGCAAGTGTTGCTCGGCGCTGGATTCAGCTCCATCGGAATCTGAAATCTACACAACTGTGACCTGACCCGTCTGTCTAAACATATATGAGCCTATGTTTGCACTAATACAGATATGACGCCAACAAGGCTTAGAATGGGCATGCTTACAGCAGCATTTCTTGGGAGGGCAAAAGACCTGCTGGAGGTGGTCTGAATGTCCGTCACAGGAGACTGTGAGATGAATGCTGTGGCTCCACACCGTGGAACGCGTGTGCCCGTGAGAACAACGGGGCAGGGCTGCCTGTGCTGATGCGACACGTTCTCCAAGATGCGTCGTCCAGTGCACTGCAGGCAGGCATCTTCATCTCATGCGTCATGTGATCCTAGGTGACCTGTGCGCGTACAGGACTTCAAGGAGGGAGACGGACACTGTCAACGTTCCAGAATGAGGGGTGCTGAGGATGTGAGGCGACTCACTTCTATATATATGTACACGTGGACATACACTGATTCTTTGTGAGCAGGTTTTTGATTTGCAATTATTACATATTTCAACTTTAAAATATATTTAAAGAGTTATCCATCCTCGACTTTAACAGGAGTAGAAACAATGTGAAGGCTGATACAAACATTTTGTGATGTCAGAAAGGGTTTGGGCCAGTGCAACAAGGTTGAGTAGACGCGATGCTAATTTACGTCACAATTTCCCTCTTGATTTGCAGCAGTAAATTAGAAGTTACCCTCTATTTCTAAGCCCATTAATTTAATGAGTAATCACCCTCATTCTTTTTTTCTTTTCTCTTTTTGCAGGAGGGGGCAGATGGAGGGAGCGGGGCAGACGTAAAGCAGTATTAGGGGGAAGGGAGGAGGGTGTGGAAGGTCCCAGATGGTCCATTGCTGGCCCTCCACTGCGGTGTTTTCGAAGCCCCCAACATACGCTCCATCCTATGCAGCACTTCCCCTTCTGGAAAGACCCAGGCCCGCTGGGAGCTCAGTGTCTTGGAGTCACCTGGAGGAAGGCTCAGGCCTCTGGGCAGCTTGTTCACCCTCTGCTGCCCACTGCTGAGTCTGTGGGCTCAGGACCAGATCCCCCTGGACTGAGCAGCGGGAAGGGCTGAGGAGCAGGCCACTGAGGACGGCCCTGCTGAGCTGCAAACACTGGGACCCCTCCAGGATTTGCAAAGGGAGAGCCAGCCCAGCCCAGCCCAGATGGCCACCAAGTCTCTTAACCTCAACTTTCCTCCAATTTGTCCCCGGCCAAATCTTAGCTGTGAGAAAGTTCAGGTCAGATCTGTCACTTCCTCCCATCCTCCTGGCCAGACAACCAGACAACCCGGGCATCCTTGGGCGTTTGTGGTGGTGGGAGTACGTTACATTGTTTTATTTGAAATATTTTTGTTTTTGAGACATTCTCCCATGTCTTTGAAGAGAATCATGATATTATTAACAAAGTGCTATCTGCCCAGAGCCTTTCTCAAAGTGGGCTGTGAATCTAAATGACTCATGTGACATGCAAACATGTAAACCGTTCTATTTAGAACTGGCACTTTATACGCACGAGTAACTTTAATATTTTCTTATTCAAACGTCATTAATCTGGAAAACAGTGGAAGTGGATGGGTGGGGTGCTTGGGGGGTGGGATGGCTTCTAAACGCCGCCATGTGTCTAGACACACGGGCAGCTCCCAGGTTCCCCGGCTCAACCCTGACCGTCAGTGGCTGCCCACCAACACCCGAAGTCCAGCCTGAGACCCAGAGTCTTTAAACCCTTATCTGGAGCATCCTTGTCACAAAAATATTCTTGTACAAAGAGAATGATGCCATTATTTAAATAGTTTAATGCATGTTATGTTTATTATTATAAATTTATTTTATGAATCAAATGTACAACTTTGCTGTCTTATAAAATCAATCAAGGAGAAGGATATGGGTGTTTTCGTAGCACCAAATTTTAAATCTGAGAATTTTAGCAATTTTATTTTATTATTATTTCTTATTTATTTTATTATTTTTTTTTTTTAAGGAAGATTAGCCCTGAGCTAACACCCGCCTCCAATCCTCCTCTTTTTGGTGAGGAAGACTGGCCCTGAGCTAACATCTGTGCCCATCTTCCTCTACTTTATATGTGGGACGCCTACCACAGCATGGCCTGATGAGCGGTGCTAGGTCCGTGCCCGTGATCCAAACTAGTGAACCCCAGGCCACTGAAGTGGAGCATGCAAACAACCGCTGCACCATTGGACTGGCCCCTATTATTACTAATTTTTTTTAGCAGCTTAATTGTTCTGTGAGCTTTGGGATCCACTGGATCCTGCTCACTTGTTCTAGCCCCACTATGGAGCGCACAGCTGTGACAAGAATATGCAGACAGTGACCGTGGTTTCATAGACAACTCAGCATTCACACAGGTGACTGAGGAGCAGCCTCTTTCAGGAGCCTCAGCAGCAGCAGCCCAGCACGAGCCAAAATGACCACTCTGGGGAGAAGGCTGAGAGTCAGGCCTCGGGTTTTGGGTGCATTAAATGCAGATGAGAGTAGGCAGTAGGCTATAAATACATGTTAAAAAAATAATAGTAATTTCTTCACTTTAGAGCTTGATCATAATTAATTAGCTGGCACTTTCGACTGCCAAAGTTCAATTTATTTATTGTTTCGGATTATTATTATTTGTGAGAATGATCAACAATAAACATGCATTAATGTTAGCATTGCCATTAATAATACTATTCTTAATTATCGTGATATACATTATAATATTGTCATTGTGCCCACCACATAGAATGGTCTAAGATAGAACCTCGGAGCTTAACGTGGGCACAACTGAATTACCAAAATAACTGGTACATCCAAAGGCAAACTGTGGTGCCAGGCGCACCTGCAGATGGCTGGGGAAGCCCCCCATCTTGGTCCCGTTCCCTGGCCCACCTGACGAGGGCTCAGCTACTCCCGGAAGACTGATGGAGCCCATCAGCACCCCGCAGCTTTGGTTTCTTATCACCTCAGTGTCATCAGACCTTTTTCTAGTTTCACGCAAATTAACTGCTTATCAATCCCTTGATTGCAAAGCCAGCAGCAGCTGGACCGCTCAGCCCATGATTACCTTAAACCCGTTTGGTCCTAACCTCCCGGCACATGAGCCTCCCTTTGTTCGCCTCAACTGATTCATTCCAACCAGTTCATCGCCAAGCCATTCATTTCACTGAACTACCTGCCCAGCCCACAGGCATGCCCGCCGCCGCTCCCGGCACCTTCAGATCTATGACCCAGCCATCAGCGAGGCGCTCGCCTGGACCAACCAGCTTCCCTGGGTTCCTGCTTTTGTTTCTGTAGAGACTTTTTAAGAGGCAGGTGAGAAGTCTAATAGCCCTCAAGTACAGAGGTTTATTTCACCCAGAAGTGTTTCTCCCTTCCAGCCGGGTTTGATTAAAACAGAAAAGGGGAAGAGCGGGCATTCTGTGAAGGTGGGGCCGCCTTCGGTGGGTCTGGGGCTCCTGTCAGCCCATCTCCGCACAGTCCCACCCAAGGCCAGCCCGTCTCCAGGGTAGGAGGCTTGCTGTGTTTACGTGAGCGTCCCGTGAGGAAGCCTGTGCCAGCTGGCAGAGGGCTGCAGGGCTCTCCACAGGTGTGTGCTGTCTAAAGAGGTGCTGATGTTTATAGTTTTAACAACTGTCCCATCTTCCCCCCAAGCCGCCTCCCTTTCCTCTGATGAATTCTCTGCATGCAGAGGTGAAAGGTCAGTCCACCTGTTAGACAACAAGTATACAACAGGTGCTGAGTAATTTACTGGGCTCAGTTTATGAGGAGATGAGAATGTACTGAAATTTGTTCCAGAGGAAATTCTAAATTTTCTCCAGTATTAGGCATGGAAGAGAAATATACTATTTTATTCTAGGATCTCTTCGGTACCCGGGTGATGTTCAGAATTGTCTGTTTGGGTTCCTTAAGCTGCCTTGTTTCTCATCCAGGAGGGTTGATGTCAGGGGCTGCCCTTCATTCTCTGTCGTCCTCACGACCCGCACCCCATCAGCCCAGAAAGGAACCCGGCTCAGAACTCACTGCTTTCCTCTGCTTCTGGGTCAACTCTGAGGTTTCTTCACAGAGACTCTCCACTCTGACTTCTCAGATTGAAAGCCCTTTGGAGGGCTGGCCCAGTGGCGCAGCAGTTAAGTTCACATGTTCTGCTTCTCAGCGGCCCGGGGTTTGCTGGCTCGGATCCTGAGTGTGGACATGGCACCGCTTGGCAAAAGCCGTGCTGTGTCAGGCGTCCCACATACAAAGTAGAGGAAGATGGGCATGGACGTTAGCTCAGGGCCAGTCTTCCTCAGCAAAAAGAGGAGGATTGGCAGTAGTTAGCTCAGGGCTGATCTTCCTCAAAAAAAAAAAAAAAAAAAAAAAACAGAAAAAAGAAAACCCTTTGGAGAAGTGAGCTTTTACTCTTTGCCAAAAGCTGACCTTTCCCAACAACATTTAATAGTCAGAAACAAAACAACAGTTTAGGGTTTACAAAATAATCAGAAGTGTTTGGCACAGGAATGGTTAAAAAGTGGTACAAAGCTGTTCCCAGTTGGACAGACATGTGAACCTCCAGTGAAGAGAGAAGAGGAAGGGGAGTCTAGAACCTTCTTTCTGCAGTCCAGCTCTGGCGTCCTGATGCTTATTTCTGGTGATGTCTGAAGCAACAATGTCTTGAGGAAAGCGTGCTTGGTGGTGGTTGCAGTGTTGCGCTCTCCCCTTCCGCTGAGAGAGACGTACACATGTACCTGCTCTAGTGCGGACATACGTGGATTTTTTTCAGAACAAAACTCTACTTTGAACCTTACGTTTTGCATTTACTGCTTCTCTGAGTTCCAACAAATATTTTTTAGGGTTTCTTAGAGGCCCTGGAAGTTTTGGGTTTTTTTTAAACTTTTAGTAGCTGAGAAAGATGTCTTCAGGTTTCCACCATCTTCTCAAAAACAATTCTCTCAGAAAGAAGCGTATTTTTCCATCACAGATTTCAGAGGTCTTAGAATACTGTAGAAGGAGTTGACTTCTGTGCTCCAGAGAATCATTTAGAAGTTTACTTCTCATATTTAAATTCATTGAATTATACTGTTTAGAGTCTTAAAGTGCACCCGTCCCCCTTAAAGAGGCTCTTGGGGCTCAGCTTCTCTCCTGATCACAGCTCACAAACTCCCCTCAAAGTTCTAGGATGTTGACAAGTGGATAGAGGTTTTTCACCCTGGCCTACTCACTCTTTATTGAATCCTCTTGAAATGGCCCCATTCCAAGCAGCACGAACCTGTCTGCCGAATGCATTGATCCCCTGCTGCCTGAGACATTGCCCGTTATTTCCTGATATTGCTGTTTCCCTTACCTGCATTTCTCTGCTCGTCCAAACAGAGCCTTCATTTCCATGCTGCCATTTTCTTGGGGATGGTTGTGATGTCTCTTCTCTCATTTCTGTCCTCCTCTATTTCAAAATAGTATAGTTGGGTAACGTTAACCCAGTACAACATGTTGTTATGGTCTGCCTTGACTCCATGCTCGTAAATTGGTGAAGCTCGTACTAAAATACCGAGTGTTTGCCCCGTATCTGTCCCGGGCCCGGAGACACAAGTGGATCTGAGAATAAACCAGGTCCACATCTTGCTTTTGACCTGTTGACTCAGTGTGTGGCGGCCAACATCAAGGAGCCTCTCCCAGGAGCTGGGAGCTTCCTGCCATCACGTAACTAAAAGCGGTTCTGGCCTCACTCAGTGGAGGAGGCAAACTCTGGATCTAGACGAAGGCTCCCTCCCTTTTCCGTTCCTTGGAAACAAATCAGAAATCGTTAACGTGAGTCAGCGTGTGGTTTCCTTCTTTCCATTTTCTGCTTCCTCCTCCTAGAATCATGATCCAAACGTGGCCTCAGCCTGGTCCCTTTGGATTCCATACGAGGAACAACATTAATGTTGTTTAATTAAAACTCAGAAACAAACTTAACTTAGAACCAAGAGATGCCTGAGTCAGAATGGGGAAGCTGGTTGTATTTGGGGTCAGACGAGCCTCCCTAGGAACTCCAGTGCTCCCTATTCCCAGTCATGGAACCCTGAGCGACATCCCACTGTCCTCATTGTGAACTAGGAATAATGTATAGCCCACAAGAAAATTATGAAAAGCATACAAAATTGTGTATATAACGTTAACCATCTCTGCTTCCACTCGAATAAACTCAGGATTAATTGCAGCATTCCATAACAATGTCTTTCTTAGGTTCAGCTCCATAGTCCTTTTTTGCCCTAAACAGTTGGGCCCACATTTTAAAGAGCCGTGTCAGTCATTGGCTGGCAGCTTTTTGCCAGCCTCTTCCTTCCACGGTCCTTGCGTGATAATTCGGAACTCAAGGATTGCCAATCCACCTCAAGGGCATCCTGGTTTCTCACAGATCTGAATAGTCTTCCATTTCAGTAAATATACGAATTTAGATCTTTTAGAATCACAGGAACGCTGTGAACGCCTGGGCCATGCACTTGGTGACGTGTTGGGGACCCCGACGTGCCTCCCCTCCTCCCGGCAGGTAGAGGCGGTCAGCCTCACAGTAGTCGAGTCTCAGAGCAGCTGATTGAAATCGCCTGGAGTCGGAGACGGTGCTGGCACTCCTAGAGCACGCCACACAGAGCCAACTTCATCCCGGCGGACCAGAGAGGAGGATTAACTTGGGGAGAAAGCAGAGCAACCGCCTGACGTTGAGGGTGCTCTTCGCTTTGGGGTTTGGGGTCGTTTTTGTTTGTTTGTGTGATTGGTTGGTTTTTAAGACAAACCTTCAAGTGACGTCTTCTGTGTCTATTTTTCTCCTTAAGATACTAATTGCCTGCCAGGCTGCTTCCTTCAATTATTGCTCATGTGGCAAATGGCCTGACTGTTTTCATCTCCCCGGAAAATGCTGATGAGAAAACAGAGCCCTCAGCGTAACCCTCTGGTCCTTGTTTTGTGGGTTAGTCTCTGCCACATCGGCGTGCCACGAGTTTCGTACCGATGTCTCTGTCAATCTTTGATGCCCCAATCTATCTTTTAAAATTTAATTTAACTTTATTGTGATAAGAACACTTAACACGAGATCCACTCTCTTAAATTCTTCAGTGCGGGATTCAGGACTGTTGACCACAGGCGCAATGGTGTGCGCGGGGCTCTACAGCCGGTACACCTCGATGGATGGAAGCAGCCGCCTCTTGACGGGAGGCCCCGTGCGTTCGTTCCTCTGTGTTTCTCCGTCTCCTTTTTGCACCTGACTAACTCCACCCCTTCCTACGTGAGTCAGGAGAAACGATAGTACGAGAGAAGGTGCTTTGAAATCTATTTTGAGTTTCTCTGTACGCTGGCACCGGGGAATGGCACAGCTCGTCACCGTTTGTCTGTTAAAAGGGAGGAGGCCGTGTTCCGGCTGCCAGCACCGATGCTTAGGAAATTGCGTCTTGCCGTCACCTCCTGTCCCCAGCACCATCCATCCTGGGGACATCCCCTCCCTTGGCTCCTGTGATGTGTCCGCGTGCCCTTGAATCACGGCTCCCGTTCGCAGCCCTTTCACCTGAGGTGCAGTGGCTGGGAGATCTGTTTGCTGGGAATTAGACCCCCAAGCCCCAAGAGGCGGAATTATCCACACTGCACATGGAATGAAAGTGTCCGGGCACCCTGATGAAGGTGGCGGGGGGCTGTCTGAGGGAACAAAAGCCCCAGGTGCAGCCGTGGGGTCTTTGGGGAGCATGGCCTCACTGGAGAATCACAGGGTGGCCGAGCTCTTAGAAACCTCAGGGCCGTCCAATTCGCTCACCTCATTTTACAGGTGCGGATACAGTGACCCTGAGGCCAAACAATTTGCCCAAAGTCACACAGATAATTTATGGCAGACCCAGGACTAGAATCTATGTCCTAATTCCAGGTTTAGGGCTGTCTTTGTTTGTTTTTTTTTTATTTTTATTTTTTAACTATATGGCTCTGCCTCTTTAAGTTCTGGACTTTCCTGTAATAGAGAGAAATGAAATAGTCACAACAATATATCTTTGGGAATTTTCTTATGCAAGCTGTTGGGGAAGGAACATGGAGAGTCACGCAGTGTGTGTTGTGACTCAGAATGGACGACTTTGAGGAAATGAATTGGAGAGGAATTGATTCTGGTCTGCATGACTTAGACATAAAAATTATTTCATTGCTACTGCAAGGGAAACGCTTCCTCCCCAAGCAAAACAAACCAGTTGATTTATTCTCAGGAGTCAGGATGCTCAGAAGACCGTTCTCCCCTCCTGAGGTGGGCAGCTGGAGTTTCACACTATTCCTGGTCAGGCGACACCAGGAGACCCGACAGTTTCCATTTCTCTTGTGGCATTTTTGAGTCATGATTCCAGAAGGGTCCCTAACTCCCCTAAATAGACCCTCAGCCATCACCATGTGCATGAGAATACTGTGTCCTTCTGGCCAAAAAAATGAAGACTATTATGTGATCGAGGTAGGTGCCATCTCCAGGTATGGAGTTCATAGAATAGACCATCTTTATTTTTCCACTATTTGGGTATCCTGAGCACTCACCCAGTCCCAAGCATAACCCAGAGGCACCTGTTGTGTCATGTTGCCTCTAGCGAAGGACCCGTATTACTCACTTCCTCCTGGTTTACCCGTAGTGAATTGTTCAAGCAAAATCATCCTGGGGCTTTGGGAGGAGGTATAGGTGGGAGATGAGCTTTCCTCTAATATGGCAGCAAGTCGCTTCCCTCATTCTTTAATCCCCTCATTCAACGCATCTTTATGGGGAATCTTTGGTGTGTAATGCTGTTGGGGAAATACTATAGGCTTTCTCCCTGCCTTTGAAAGTGCACGTATCCACCAGCAGTACAGCAGTGTGTGAAATAAATTGCACACGAGAGATTTCAAGTCCTGCCAGGTTAACTGGACCAGCCCTGGTTAAGATGACCAGCCGTCTTTATTGAAGAAGCTGGTCTGGCTCTTCTGTGTGCACAGGATTTCGATGGGCAAACTCGGCAGTGAGAGGAAGAGGGAGATAAAGGTGATTCAAGCAGGAGAAAGAAGGCAGAGGGAAGGAGCAGAGCATGGAGACGCACATCCCAGCAATGACCAGAACACCAGCCAGTTTGTCTGAAGTATGGAGTTTGCACAGGAAAGAAGGAGTAGATAAATGAGTTTTAAGAAAACAGAGTGGCCAGCTGGGTGGCGTGGTAGTTGGGTTTGTGCACTCCACTTCAGCTGCCCAGGGGTCATAGGTTCGAATCCTGGGCACAGACCTTCACACCGCTCATCAAGCCATGCTGTGGCAGCATCCCATATACAAAATAGAGGAAGATTGGCACAGATGTTAGATAAGCAACAATCTTTCTCAAGCAAAAAGAGGAAGATTAGGAACAGATGTTAGCTCAGGGCCAATCTTCCTCACCAAAAGAAAAGAAAAGAAAAGGAAACAGGCAAGAGTGTGGAGAGCCTGGGGTGCAGGGCTGAGCATCTGGACTGCATTTGGCATGTTTTCTCGAGGGCCTAGCAGCCTCCTGGGTGCACCTGCTTTTGGCTGGTGTAGGTGCTGAGGGCGATTCCTGCCTTCAAACATTTCCCAGGGGGCAGGAAAGTGAATCTCAAAAGAAACATCAAGGAGAAAGTAAGAGGGATCACTCATGCGACTGAAGAGGAGTCGTCGCTCGTCCACGTAGCAACTGTCTCTCGAGTTTGATTTCACAGGCTTGAGTCCGAGGACAGAGCGGTTTAAACCTCTTCTCCTTAAATAATAGACCATCGCTCCGGGCCTCACATGCTGAACGTGAGCTCGAACCATCGGTGGCTCTGAAACCTGGAATTCAGAGTGGCAGGGGTGAAGGGCCATCCAGATATGGCAACTGGAACTCTCACCTCAGTGGCCATAAGGAGTCATTAACATAAAAACACGTCAATTAACCGGGTCACAGAAAACGAGATTTTAAGGGTCTGGGAGTGGCACTGAGGGAGACCCCGTCACCTTGACTGTAATCAGCCACTTGGTCAGGACAGATTTCAAGCCAGAAAAATAGCACAAGGGTAAATCTCTCGTTAGTGATTCCATTGATGCAAAATTCGGATGAGCTGTGTTTGGAAAGATCTGTTAGCGGCGACAGGACGGGGCGGGCCAGGGAGATAAAGACGGCTCACCCTGGTGCGCAGCACGGCCTCCGCAGAATAAGCGCTGGGATAATTCATCATCCAAACCAGGACGCTCTTAAAAGCAAAGGAGGGCGCTATTAATAATGACACGGGACAATAGGCATAACGGGGCCTGTCCCAGGCAGCCTGGGACGCTGGGTCGCCCTGCCTCCGGGGATCAAGGACGAGG
Source organism: Equus asinus (assembly GCF_041296235.1). NCBI lineage: Eukaryota > Metazoa > Chordata > Mammalia > Perissodactyla > Equidae > Equus > Equus asinus. The sequence goes on from NC_091818.1 coordinate 44,678,204, forward strand.
CCGCTCCCTGTGCCTTTCAGTCTTCAATGGCCTGAGCTCCCTTTGGAGAGATGAAACAGCAAGTGTTCCATATTTGTTGTTAAAAGCTGCCTCTCCGGAGATGCAGCACTGGCCATGCCTTTCTTATCGTCAGCATTGCCCCAAATCGTGACTCATAGAAGTTTACAGGAAAATGACTAGAGGATTCAATATGTCCAGGTTCCGTGGGTGTGAACTTGGAACCCCCCCTCCTCTTGCTTCCTTGGTGCCACTCAGAGGACACCCAGCTCAGTAGGGCCAGTTCTGGGGGGCAGTTCTTGGGGGGACGTTGGTCGAGAAGGACAGGAGGCAAAGAGGAGTTCTAGAAAGCCGAGGGCTGTCAGGCGGCGGGGGAGCAAGCTGTGGGGACAGGAGGTTTGTGGAGGAACAGGAGGGAGGGGGACGGACGCCCGCTGTCAGCGCTGGGACCCACGCTGCCCACTGGGAGACTCGACGGTTGGGTTTACCCACAGGTGAAGACCCCGCTAAAGATAGGAGCGCCTCACCGTGCGGTGTGTGAACTTTCCAACTGTCCTGGGACCCACGGGGGGCACTCTCGGGAGGACCCTCACCCCGAGGGCTGCTTGAGGCTCTGAGCTTGCAGGATGCGGTGGAGAACAGAAAAGTGAGGGCAAAGAGGGGAGACATGGTGGGAGGGAGGGAGCCTCCAAGCCCGTCACCCTAGGCAATCCTGCGACTCTCCCGGCACGGCATGTAGCTTGAGCGTGTGTACGCATGTTTGTGTGTGTGTGTGTGCTCTCCCACTGAGTGCTGGAGGATGAAGTGGACTGAAACCCACACTGGGCTGGTGTGGACTGAGACTTAGGCCCATGCAGGGTGAGCACTGTCCCTCAGCTGGACTCTCAAAGGGCCTCCTTCCAGGCCACCAGCTGCGCTTCTGAGCTTGCAGCCATAGGAGCTGAGCTGGAGAGCCCCCCGGCCTGCGGACTCTGCACGTTGTCCTCTTGCTCCCCCGAGTTTCCCGGCGGCCCCAGTCAGAGAGATTTTGGGTGGGACTGGAGGAATCATAAGGTGCTGATCTGACCATACGATGGTTATCTGCTGTCTGTTTACTGGAAGCAAAAAATAAATAAAATCAACATGTGCATCTGAGCTGGGATTCCTGGGGGAGGCCAGGGGCACCGGCCACTCCTCAGGGCCAGGGGGAGGCAGGAAACATGGGACAGGGCGAGGTCAGCGTGGGCGAGTGCCTGATGGGAAGGTAGGGCCGCTCCATGGTAATGGCAGCTGAATTACACAAATGCACGGTTTCAGTTGAGGCTCTTAAAAGAAGAAAACTGAACCCAGCAGTGGGTATGCAGTAACCTGCATAAGTCTTTGAATGGACGATGCTTTGGATGTGTGAGAAGGAGCCCCGCCCTGGTGACACTGTGGCTTTGGGGCTGCCCTGGCACCGTGACATCCCCACTTTCTCACCCACGAGCTCCTGCGGCCTCCTTCACACCTGGCAGCTCCTCACCTCGGTTCCCTCTAAGGTGTGACGACAACCCCACACATGCCCCTTTCAATGTGGGCAAACCAGTCCTGCTTCTCTCTTTCCAGTATGTTCTATGATTTAGAAAATTTGTTGGGCTCCAATGGGACACCCCCATTGCACCCATTTTAATATTTTAATGTGAAAAATACTGTGTTACCGAAGTGTAGAGTGGTCACATCTGTGGCTTCATTTCAAAGACGAATGACAAATTCCTTTAAAGAAACTAGACAAATTCTGGGCTAAAGTCCAAAATGTGGGCCTCGGGAAGGGAACCAGGGACCCTGGTCTGGACCTGGAAGTGCAGGTTTTCAACCCTGAGCTTGCTTTATTTTTATTTTTTCAGTCTTTAAATACAAATTACAAATAAACAAGTTGAGAAAGTTTTCTTTCACCTTTTCCAGAGAGACATGGAGTGGAGTTGGGTGGACACGGGCATCCTTTGAAAAGAGCTCAAAGGTTCATTCTAGGGATCACCTTGTTTAACAAAAAAAGTAGGATGTTTTACTCACATTCTTATGAAAACTTCGGTTTTACAAGAAGACTTAAATCTCCATTTTGTGTGTTCGTGGAGGACGACTGGGGGAGAGCAGAGCATCGAAGTGGGGTTCCCACTCCCGCGGTGGCCGACACCCCTCGGCAGGGAAGCGGGGTGAGGGGGAGTGGGTGCAGGTCGGAGAGGGGCTCCATAATGACGCCTCCTCCAGGGACAGCCCCAGGGGCGCTCCTAGGACTGGGTGGAGGGGCTGCGTCTGCTACCAGCTGCATGCTAAGGGCTGGGCCTTTCCAGAGCAGGTCAGGGAGCTCTTACTCAGACAAGGGGATGCTTGAAGAATGGGTTTAATAAGAAGGAGGCGCCATGGCCCTCCTGTGCTTCTGATCGCTCACCACTCACCCTGACTTCTCCCCCGCTTGTTGTGGCTCTCCTGGGACCATTGTTTTCTTCAGTAAATACTCTTCTCATCTAAAATAATAATAATAATAAATTAAAATAAAGAGGAAGAAAGAGAAAGCAGGGTCTTGGGAATTTTTTAAATAATCATCTGAATGTTTCTAAGACCTTCCGTTTTGTTCCCATTCAACTCCTCAATAATCAAAATAAAAAATGAGAAAAAAAAACCTACAGGCCATTTAACAGATAATATGTAATTCTGAGATGCATTATTAAAACAAATGAACTGTTTTTCTTTAAAACTAGTGTGAGTAGGGGCTGGCTTGGTGGCTTAGTGGTTAAGTTTGTGCTCCACTTCCGCAGCCCAGGGTTTACAGGTTGGGATCCTGGGCGTGGACCTAAACACTGATTGCCAAGCCATGCTGTGGCGTCATCCCACATACAAAATAGAGGAATATTGGCACAGATGTTAGCTCAGGGCCAATATTCCTCAAGCAAAAAGCATACTTAAAAATTAATTAGGGGCTAGCCTGGTGGCGCAGCGGTTAAGTTTGCACGTTCCGCTTCTCGGCAGCCTGGGGTTCGCCGGTTCGGATCCAGGGTGCGGACATGGCACTGCTTGGCACGCCACGCTGTGGTAGGCATCCCACATATAAAGTAGAGGAAGATGGGCACGATGTTAGCTCAGGGCCAGTCTTCCTCAGCAAAAAGAGGAGAACCGGCAGTGGTTAGCTCAGGGCTAATCTTCCTCAAAAAAAAAAGAAAAAAAGAAAAAAATTAATTAATTCATTACTTAAATAAATGGTGTCAGGGGCTGGCCCAGTGGTGTAGTGGTTAAGTTCACACACTTTGTATCGGCGGCCCAGGGTTCTCATGTTCAGATCCCAGGCGGTGACCTACACAGCAAGCCATGCTTTGGCAGTGTCCCACATAAAATAGAGGAAGAACAGCACAGATGTTAGCTCAGGGACAGTCTTCCTCAGCAAAAAAGGAAAGAAGAAGAAAAGAAAAGAAAAAGCAGTGTCAGAATGTGCCTCAAACATCTCACCATAAAATTTTCATGAACTTTTAACGAAAACACCCAAGTCTACAAAAGTCCATGGGGCTCTCTCTGAAGCTCATCCAAGGAAGCCTCAACAGTGGGCATGGGGCAGCTCTGGGGGACTAGAGCCCTCAGGCGTGTGAGCCGAGCACGAGGGGCTCTGGGTAGATCTGAGAGAGCAGGTACCCCCAGCCAGAGGGACTTCCTGTCGTCTTCCCGTCTTCTGTGGCAGAAGCGGGTGTCAACACCTCTCTGGTCCTTCCCCACAATGTCAGCGCTCGGCTTGCTCTGTGTCACCCCTTTCCTCGGCCTCTAGACGGCTTTTGTGTCCCACCACACTTGGCAATCCTGTAGCCCGCAGCGTCTGTGGGCCAGGCTGTGACCCAGGCGTTGGAACCCACCCGGACTGAGTGAGCTGTGCCCTCACGTCCTCTGACGCTGTCCTCACCCAGTCGGACCTGTTGTCAGGCTCCCAAGCATGTGCATTTTGCTCCAAGTCTAAGCGGACTCAGGGCCGTCTGACCCTGCGGGAGCTGGAAGGCCCTGGGCTCCTGAGTGGCCATCGGAGTGGACAGCGGCAGGCTGCGTCTGCCTGTTCGGTGCCTGCGTGTCTGGGAGCAGAGGGAGCAGGACTCAGTGCAGACGCCCCGGGCTGCCGGAGCCAACGGTGCTCCCATTTGATGAGCACCGAGCGAGTGTGAGGCATGGAAGTGGATACTATTACTATTATCAGCTCAGTCCTTGCCGACGAGGAAACTGGCTCGGAGAGCTGAATGCCTGGCGCTAGGCCTCCAGATTTTGACTGAGAACCGGTCCCCGCGTCCCTGAATCCCAAGCCCAGGCCTCTGCTCTGCTCTCGGCATGTGGACAGCAGAGCAGGCTTTCATTTGAGGGCCTCAGCTTTCCCTGGGTCGTCTGTCAAGTTTCTTGGCTTTCCAGGCTGCATTGTTCCTCTTTCACATGATCGCTGTGGATCTGGGAGTAGAGCAGACCTTGGGGACCGGTGACGTGAACAGATGCCCAGGGGACCACCACGGCCCAGAAACCGAGGCCAGCGTGCACTCTCTGACCTTTCCATCTGACACGCAGGCCACAAATAGTGAGGGCTTTGGGCTAACAGTTTCTGTGCAGTCTATCAAATTGCAAATGTCACGATTTTATATGAGGTTGTATAAACGTTTGGCTCTGACTTTTTACTACCAGCCAGCTCAATATTGGTCAAACCCGTACGATGACAAGTGCCACCCACCAGAAAGCGGAAGGCCATTGAAACCTTTCAGGACACCACCCGAGGAGATGCACACGGCCGAACGCAGCGCCAAAACCTGGGTCGCTGAGTCACTGGAACACGGCAGAACAGTCGCCCTGGAGGGAGAAACTGAGGACTTCATACGTTTGAAGCTGCTGGGGCCACACGCTTGCTGGTTTTCCCACGTGGGGGATTTAAAAATGGATCTTTCAAAGAATCGTTTGTTCTGAAGGAGAGAAAGCAAAAACGAGTGAAAAGCTCTCGGAACCTAAGAGCTGGTTTCTGGGCAGGCGGCCAAGAGGGTCGTTTCTGAAGGCCGGCCCTTCCCCCACACCCCACACTCAGCCTCACGGGCTGCAGAGGCTGAAAATCCTCCTACAGAACTGTATTCAGGTTATTAATAGGCTGTTTTCCTTAATTTTCTACATTTAACACATATTCATGTTTACTATTCACTCATTTAATTGCACAGTAACCTAAAGAGTAGATATTCGTGTTGTTTTCATCCTACAAATGGGGGAATGGAGCCCAGGAAGTTAGGATCCTTGCCTAAGATCATGTCCCAAAAGGTGGCCAAGCCGGGACAGGAGCCCGGCAAACGTCAGCGTCGGCGCACTGTGAACCGGCTGCCTGTGCAGCCCCGCATGCAGTCAGCGCTCAATAAGCGGTGGTGACGATCAGTGCACGCACTGAATCAAACCAAGGGGTTTGACATCTCTGTTCATCATCTTTCCGGGGTAAACACTACATTCTCCCCAGGTTGTGCATCTTATTATGATAATCAGGTGGCTCAGAGGCAGCCTGCGCAGTAAGGGGCAGTTCATTGCGTGTATTTTATATGTACTGTATATTTTAATATATATTATATATAATAAGTATATACTTAAATATATAATATATATAAATACATATATGTTCTTAAACCAAAGAATCATCAAATCACTTTTTTTCTATCTGATATATATTCACTGAAAAATACTCACTTTTTCACTGTAATAGAATTTATGTTTTTAGAATTTGAGTTTTTAAAGTTACTGATCAACCCTGGGTCCGTATGGTAAGTCCTGGGAAAAGCTACGCCAACGGGAAGCTGAGATGAAGTGCATCTGGGCAGCGACAGGGCTGGGGGTCTCGTGGCCTGTCCACCCTCCCTGCAGTCCCTCAGCATCTCCTGATGAGCAGTGGGCCGGAATCCCAGGGTAGCCGTCTCGCCCCCTCACTGACGGGCAAGCGGCCCTGAGTAACTGCTCTGCATTTCTAACCCTTAGTAGTCTAGTCTGTAAAATGATTTGTCTTCAGTAACTTACTTAATTCCACCGGGAAAACTAGACTTGAAGGTGCTGACCTTCATCAGCGGGAGGGCGGGGAGCGCGCAGCCCCGAGTGCGGAGGGGAGAGGCGGGGAGGCGTTCCTTGGGCGGCAAACCCTCCGGCAGCGGGACCCTGTTTCCTCACCTGCTCAGAGATGTGTTGTTAGTTTCACCGTAGATTGTTGGGGACGTTGAAGCCGTCAACCACGCTCATTCAAGAAACATTAATTAAGAACCTGCATATCACTTAGGATTAATCTCACTGGGGGTAATAGAACAAGACAGAAGTGGCGTAAACAGGAGAGAAGTTAATTTCTCACTGGTGTAACGAGTGCAGAGGGGCAGTCGGAGCTGGGAGCTCTACAATATCCTGCAGACCAGGCACCCATTCTTCTGCTGCATCTTCTCCAAAATCAGGTTTCTGTCCTCAAAGTTGGAGCTTCAGCCTTTACATCAGAGTCCAGGTCTGAGGCCGGGCACACAGGGGACCCCAGGGCGGCCCTTCTCGGTGACTTGGGCGGCTTCCAGCGTCCTCAGGAATCCACTGCCTTCCCTCTGATTCTGCCTGCAGAGGAGCAGGAGGCATGGGGGCCCAGGCCTGCAGGTGGAGGGTGCTGAGAGCACAGGGTGTGGATGGAGGGGCAGGAGCTGACACCAGCCCACCCACATATGCCAACACGGGCACATGAACAAAGCGCAAACACATTCTGAACGACCCTGTCCAGGGAGAAGCACGTCAGAAGCAGAGATGCGACCACTTGTCTCTGAGTGAAGGAGAAAAGTGGAATGAAAACACAGCTTTTCCTTACGCTCCTAATTTCTGGGTAGGTTGTGGCATCTTAGTGCTAAATATCATTCATATTTGGGCGGATTAGCTGTGCTCATTCTGGAGTGGCACAGATTTAAGAGCACCCTTGATGGCAGGGCCCCAGGCCCGTCCAAACGGGCACTAACGTGGCTGGAAGGCTAAACGTATCCTCGAGTGAAGGAAGGTGACAAGTGCATGGCCGAGAACACGGTGCGACACTGTCTACTGTGGGCTGTATGAAGGGGATAGTGACGTCCAGAGAAGGGCTGCGTGGTGGACCCAAAGGGGGCGGGTTGGCTCTGTCCTGCTTTGCCCAGTGTCACGTCGGATCAAGCCCCTCAGCCTGTGGTAAGTTTAGATGCCTGTTATCGGAAGGACCAGACCCAGGACAATGGTCGCTCTTTTCCCAATATTCCCAGTTTGGTATCAAACTCAGCCTCTGCCTGATCCCTGCTGGAGCCGATGGTGTTATCAGCTTCATAAACAGGAGATGCTCACCCAACCACACGGGCCTCCTCTCCCAGGCGAGCAGCGCGAAGCCCCTCTGGGGGGTCTGAGAGGTGCATGGAAAGTCCTCAGGTGGCAGAGAAGACGACCTCAGCCTCCGTCCCCGGAGTGGACACGTGGTGAGGGGCAGGCTGGGACCCGGCAGCCCACGCGGCTCTCCAGGGTCCTCAGCACCAGGAATGGGCTTAGTCCCAGGAGAGGAGAAACAAGAGGGAGATGAGCGAGCAGACAGCAGGCCTGGAAAATCACATTTGAAAGGGGGCACACAGCAGGAAGATGAAATTACATATGTTTGACCTTCCCTTTTCTTTCCATACAAAGAATTTGAAATTCCATTTAAAAATCAAAAGAAGGCGGCAAGGCGGCCAGGTGTATAGGTGACTCATTCAGCAGATGTGTAACGAACTTTGTGTCATTCACATTTGTCTGTGGCTCTCACTGCCCCCGCCTTGCCTGTCACTCCCGGGTGTCTGAGTTCCCATTGTCTGGAATCTGGGTTTCACCACAGCTCCTGCACAGATACCTTAGTCACCTCCCCATCATTGTTCTCTCGTGGAACCAGTTGGGCAACGTCAAGAAGCAAACTGTCCTGGACAATTCAGGGAACCTGAAGTCCCGTCCCAGCTCTGTGCTCAGGGTCTGCGGGGTGTTTGTTAAGCTGCGGCCTTTGGAGCCTCAGGCCCTCAGCTGTAATGAGAGGTGTTGACCTGTGTTGGGGTTGCAAACTCAAGTGTTCCAGGCACCAGACAGATTACAGATGTGAGCAAAGCAGGACAGACCTGGTGCAATGAGGGCGGGAGAGACGTAGGGGGTCAGACAAGGACCCAAGGGGGCCAGACTCTCTGCTCTTTCAAGGGCCACCAATGACCCCAACCTTAATGTAAAAAAACGTGGTTTTCAAACGACAAACGATTTAAACTTTTAAAAATAAAGTGGTCTAAGCAAAATCCATCTCCTACTGGATTCAGCCCTCTGAAGACCTGTGTTCAACTCTGGGAAAGATACTAAGTGTTGTTACTTCTAAAAGTCCACCTGCTAGGAAGGAACCTTGATTAACTGGCTACGCAAAACCTTCCAATGTCACCTTTTAGACTAGAGATGATGCAACCAATAGAATAATTTACCCAAACATATTGGATGCTAACAGGAGAAAAGTGGAGGTTTGATGTGGACTGGACCCAACTACTCCACATCTTTAGGGCTCAGAGCTCCCCGCGCCTGTGCCATCCCTGCTGGAATCTGAGTCGGAACAGAATTATGAGCCTCTGGGGCTGAGATACGACCGGATTGGGGACTAGCCAGACACCTGTGTGCTTCCTCTTTGTCTCTGTGTGTTTCTGTGTAATGTGTGTGTTTCCTTTGCACGAGGGCTGGGGGATGGGGCCTACAGGTGGCCTGCCTTAGCGGGGTCTGACGTTGGAGTGGGACCTCCCATCCCCGCTCAGAGTGGATGCTCACTCCTCTGGGAGGACACATGTGCCACGGCTCCTGAGGGCCTCCCCCAGCTCTGCACATTCCTTCTGGGGTTGAAGGAAATGTTTAGAGGCCCAAAGAGGAAGCTAGCTTGTAGGATGCTGCAGGAGTGGCCAACCACACTGGGCAGACCTCTGATACATGGAGAATGGTCACTCTGGAAGCTTCCACCCTGGAGCCTGGCTATCCCGTCTAGATCCAGAATATGGGCCTCCAGTGGTCCTGTGCATTTCCTCACGTCTCAGGCTGAGACACCCCCGGATGGAGGACCGGGCTTGGCCTGGATGTGAGCTCCACCCCCAGGACAGATTCAGGAGGCACGTCACTCCAGATTGACACTGAGACAGTGGACAAGCAGGACTCAGAGCCAAAGCGAAGGCAGGCACAGCTGGCAGGTGCCCCGAATGCTCTGTGGCTCATGGCCTACAGGGCTGAGAACGTGCCGTGTCCACAGCCCACCCACCACCTGAGACCATCTTGCTGCCTCAAATGACGGATTTTCATGTTCTTTTTCTCACTGCATCATCAGGCTTCGAGCAGCTAGATCTTGGCTTGCCACAGAGCTTGGAAGCAGAAAACATTTACTCCATCTCGAATTCCTCCACCAACTATCCTGTGAGCCAGTGGGTGGGCACCATCAGGACCAACCAACATGAGAGAAACGAAAGGCTTATTCCATGACCTCCTGGAGCCACTGCACAGGGCGGTGGTCCCCGATTATGGGTCTCACGTGGTGAACATTATCATCAGAGCTCTCAGAAGCTGTGTCCTCCTGAACGAGACAGAAAAGTCCTGCCATGTCCAGGGTTTCACCTGTAAGCTCAAAATGCGGGAGATTTTTAATTAAAAATAGTCTGTCTAAGAGATTAAAATGCCTCTTTGCCTACAAAGAAAAGCACCAGAGACCAAGGTCAGTCTTTCCTCGGAGACTGAGGCTTGTTGTTATGAAAACCGGCCGCCATGAGATGAGCAGAACAACGTGAACTGGACCTCTTGAAATGTATAGATTTTTATCTCCTTATGTGGCCTGAGGTGCTATTTGCTGTCTGAGTTCTTTCCCTTGTTTTTCCTACGCTCTGTTACTTTTCTCAACTGTCAGTAGTCAGTCAACACTCTTCTCTACCATCAATGTACTTTGTAGACGCTTTGCTGCTTCTAATTGGCAGATTTGAATGCCCTGAGAGCTTGGAAACCAAGAATTCAAGTTTTTTAGGTGTCTACCTAAAATATAGGTAAATTGTCTCCAAATATATATCTGAGGGGCTTTCCACCGAACTGACAGCACAAGTGTGACAGCCTAAACTTTGAGAAGTTTCTTCTGACGGTTCAGATGTCCTCAAGTCCCCATTTCAGGATAAACCAAGTGAGCATCATACAGCCGAATTCTAATCAGCTAGACAAGCATAGAAGAAAATCTGCACCTGCCAGTTAAACAGACTATTGCAACCCGGAGAGAGAGCCAACTCACCCCCAATACCACTGGGACGAGTCGGGAATCTGGTGGGTCAGGAAGTGGATGGAAAACCACTAAGAGGGGCTGGTTAGGTGTCAAGGGTCTCGGGGAAGAGGAGCCTGGTTGGCTGCCCTGGCAAGTGGGGTGTTCCCTATAAACTGGCTTAGCAGGACTCATGGTCACGCTGCTCTTAACAGGACAAGACCCCGTCAGAAGTGGGTCCCGAGGAGCCTGACCAGTGCGGCGGAGGCCACAGCCCTTGTCACGAGGGAGAGCCGACCTTGGGTTTCAGTCCAGCGTGTTGCCAACAGGGCCACAAGGCGAGACCCCATCCATTTTGGGGGCTTCAGGTTTTCTATCTACAGTTTTAGGATGATTTTCGTGAAAGGCCATTAAACTGAGAAGATAGCTCTTGTGAAGTTCAAGAAGATTGGTACAAATGAAAAGAGGAATTTTATCATCACATCCAGAAATCACTTGGGATAATCCAGAAATGCCTCTAATTTGTGGCTTTTTAGGACGATGGAGCACCACTCTCACTTGTTTATTTAAAGGGCTTGCAACAAATAATTTAGGGCCTATTTTGAAGCTGCTAAATGTGGGCTACTTATACTGTCAAGTGTCTTCCAATTATGGTAAACACCCTTTGAATATTCAGCTGTGAAAACAAGGATCTCTCAGTTCCAGTGGAGATGGGGAAACTGCTCGGTTTGCTTCTTTTAAGCGACTGCTGTTTATAAACGCATGATTTATTTTCCTGGGACTATCTCTGGCATTATCTACAAAATGAAAATGTTTTTATTAGCAAAGATGTCTACAAAGACCCCCATTTGTAATTCGGTGTACAATTTTACTTACACCGTGTGATATATGAGTTCAGCTTAAACATACCAAATTTGAATGTCTGCACAGTCCTTAAAAAACAGCTAAATGAGATGTTCACATGCTTTACAGCCCTCATAAAACATGTGCTTCAGTCCTGATTACCCAAAGAAAAGGAAGAGAGACGCCGACCCATCTCAGGTCTCAGCTCACGGTACCTGACTAATTATCATGTGACATTTAATTTAATGTCAGATTCGTCATTCCGGACTTTCTAATGAGATAAGATCATGAAAACTCTGCCTTCAAGTTGAATTCTATTTGGGACAATCTATGCAAATAATTTCTCACACAAATGTCCCTACTTTAAATGCAAAAGCATTTGCTGAATTCAATTGCTAATACAAATGTTAATTCTATAATAATAACCAAGAGAAGAAACCACAACTCAAAAGCCTCCTATGCTTTTAGTAGATTGCAGTAGGGGTTATTTCAGAGTCTGCGTAAATTCTGAAAGTATATAAACTTGTACATCTTTGCCAAAAGAACTCACAGGACCGTCGAGCAAATGGGTCTATGAGTCAGTTGATCGATTCAATTGGTTGAACAGATAATGTCAAATATTTGCAGCAGTGTTTGTTCAACCTGGTGTAATTAAATGCTGGCTATCTAGAAGTCTCGGATTCTTTAAAATATTAGTTCAAAATGATTGAAGTGTATTAATATACGACATCTATTTGTGGATTCATACATTTCCAGTACTCAGGTACTTCACAAAACAAAACAAAACCGTAAGCTGAAGAGCAGGATTGAAAACTGAGCGTGGAGGAGACTTTTGCCAACACCTCATCTGAGATCCTCCTTGGAGCGGAAGGGGTGCATCCGACTGTAGGAGGACGTGGGGACCCTGGGACACGGCAGCCTGTGGGAGCCGAGAAAGACAGAACAGGAGGTGTTGATGTCACTCAAAATGGGAAACCTCGAGGGTTTCCTGAAGGACACGTGGCTCAGGGAAGACAGTCTTCCCTCCGCATCGCACAGCAGAACTGCCCGGTCCTGAGAACCCCCTGGTGACGACGCTACAAACACAGCCATGGCCTCTGCTCCTGAAGATGCCAATGGGGGTGAAGCCAGAGCCAGGAGAGCTCCAGAGCTACGGGCCACACCAGGACAGACCTGCTGTGCAGACAGACGGTCAGACAGGGCCCCGGGACCTGGGCCTCTCACTCCCTCCGGCTCCCACCGCAGCCCTTTCTCTCCCTCTCCGTTCTGCACTGCCCTAACTCCCCCAATCGCCCTTCCATGATATTTGTGGGGGGTGTGGCCTCCTCTGCACAAGGATTCTGGGAACCTAAGTTCCGTTCTGAGGTTTTAGTTGACTCCCCAGCCTGTCCACTGGGCTCCATGCTACCCCCAGGATGCCACCCACGTGTGCTGCCCTGGGCCGCCAGGTCTGTCACAGCCTGGGGACACGCCCCATCCTGCAGCCTCGTTCACCTCCTGGACTCGGCAAGTCCCTCTTCCTCCATCCCCAATGTGTGACTGTGGATCCAGTGCCTGTAACTTCTGTCCAGGTATGTTCTCACCTCCCTCCCCATTCTGGGTCTGAAGTCTGGGGTGAGCCCTGAGATTCTGCAAATCTAAGGAGCCCCAGGAGCATGAGTGCAGCTGCTTTAAAGACGACTCCGGGAAGCAGACCCCATACAGCAGCCTGCTCTCCAGGAGCTTCCCAGAGAAATCCCCGTCCCTCCCATCCTGCTCCATCCTGACAGTCACTCTTACTTCCTACTGGATTTCCTCAGGACCCAGGAGTCTGATTCCTCTGTGCAATTTCATAACTGCTGATGCTTTCCTTCATCGTTGATGGCCACCTGCTGGCATGGGGCATCCAGGCGTCCAGGTGAGGGGCTGGCTGAGCCGCACAGCCTCCGACCTTCAGGTGGATCCTTTGAACACAGAGCTCATTGGCGAGGTTCTCCCTGAGGTTTGCCCCGGCTCCACCACGGCGGGGGTCTACACAAAGCTTTCTTCCCCAGGCCCCATAGGATGCCCCCATCCAAGGTGTATCCTGTTCGCTAGCCCCTCCCTAGTGGCCAAATGCGGCAGCTGCACCCCACCCCACTCCCTGTGCTCTTGGAAGTAGCCAGGAACAGTTGTGAAGGTTTTATACGAACTGTTATGCAAAGTTTTAAATATTAAGGAGAGATCGAGGGGCAGTGACTGAAGGAGCCAGGGGAAATAACCAAAATTAAAGATGCTCAAGTCAGAAGTCACCGATGACCTGAGCTTTTTTTTTTTTTAATTATGTTTCCACTGCTTCCTGCGGGAAAAGAGGAGCTCTTAATACAGGAAGTTCTGGCATCTTTAGTGCTTTTAATGATAAAATACAAGTGCTCCGTCCACCTTGCCCCTGGTCCAGGTGTCCACACAAGAAACTTTGAATTCCACGATGATTTTTTTTGGCTCTGTGTCCTCCCACGCACGACCTGTTTTCTTTATTCTCCTATTTCTTCTCACATCTCACACTAAATGATTAAGCCCACACAACTCAGCTGGGCATAGAACTGCCCTTGACTAGTGCTCCAGCAGGTGTCTCTGATGGGAGCGATGGTGAGGGAGCCCAGAGACACCATCCCACAGGGAGGATTGGGCTCCAGAGTCGCCAACCTGAGTTTCAACTTCCAATCTTGATATTTGCTGGTAGAGATCTTTGTAAACTATGTAACTTCCCTGGTCTTCAGTTTCTTATCAGTAAACGGGAGATATTAGTCCATGCCCAACAGACCACTGAGATGATTAAATAGATGGTGATCGTAAAAACCTAGCACACGGCATGCACTAAAGAGTTGGTGACTATTTTTATTAACTAATTGAAATTCATTAGTAAAATGCAGTTCTTTGAGCCAGGAGACCTCTTCATAGGGAAGCCCTGACATCAGCTTTGTGCAGGTCCTTCAGCCAGATCTTCGAAGGATGTGGGGCAACAGGAACTCCCATTCATGGCTGGTGGGAAGGCAAAATGGTGCAGCCTCTCTGGAGACAGTTTGTCGGTTTCTTACAAAACTAAACATACTCTTACCATACAATCCAGCGATCATGCTCCTTGGCATTTACCCAAAGGAGCTGAAAACTCAGGTCCACACAAAAACCTGCACGCAAATGTTTACAGTAACTTTATTCATGATTACCAAAATTTGGAAAAAGCCAAGATGTCCTTCAGTAAGTGAATAGATAAATAAACTGTGGTCCATCCAGACAATGGAATATTATTCAGTGCTAAAAAGAAATGAGCTATCAAGCCGTGAAAAGACATGGAGAAACCTTAAATGCCTATTACTAAGTGAAAGAAGCCAGTCTGAAAAGGCTCCATCCTGTATGATTCGAACTATAGGACATTCTGGAAAAGACAAAACTATGGAGACAGTAAAGGTTCAGTGGTTGTCAGGGATTGGGGAGGCGGGTGAACAGACAGAGCACAGAGGATTTTTAGGGGAGTGAAAATATTCTGTATGACACTCTCATGGCAGATATGCCTTTATCAAAACCCATTAGGCCCATACATCACAAAGAGTCAGCCCAAAGGTAAATTTAGCTAATAGTAATACATCAATATTGTTTCATCAATTGTCACACTGACAAGATATAAATAATAGGGACCGTGCGAAGGGAGAGGGAGCGTGTGGGAACCATCTGTACTTTCTGCTCCATTTTTCTGTAAACCTAAAACTGCCCTATGAACAGTCTGTTGGTTGTAAAATACTTTAATTACACACTATAAGAATTTATTAACTGAATTTATCCGATGTTAAATTGAACATTACAACTAGTCACATACACAATACATGAACTTGAGCTCAGCTTTGCCCCAAATACTTCCTGATACAGAGATGCTGACTGATCTCTCGAGATGTCACATCTACTGCATCTGATGCTTCAGCTCATCCCTCGGGTCCTGCTGATGCTCACAGACTTTATGTGTACAAAACATCCACTGAGGGGCCGGCCCGGTGGCATAGAGGTTTAGTTCGCACGCTCCACTTCGGCAGCCCGGGGTTCACAGGTGCAGATCCTGGGCACAGACCTACACACCACTCATCAAGCCATGCTATGGAAACATCCCACATACAAAATAGAGGAAGACAGACACAGATGTTAGCTCACGGCCAATCTATCTTGAGCAAAAAGAGGAAGCTTGGCAGCAGATGTTAGCTCAGGGCCAATCTTTCTCACCAAAAAAAAAATATATATATATATCCACTAAGTGGACGGCCAGGATGTTGCTGTTAGAGGTGAAGAGCAGACACAGCTATCTGTCAGAAATAAATGCTCCAGCAGAGTTTCTGCTGGGAAGTGACCGTGTGGCCAGACTGCGTTCCTGGCCCTGGGAATCCTGGGGTCATCATGTGGCTTCTCGTTGGTGGAAAATGAGCAAAATGATGTGAATCCATTCCAGGCCAGGGCTGTTCCGAAGTCTGTCTTTCTTCTTTGACTAGCTGGATGCGATGGATTTCAAGGGGATGTAGTTGACCACAGAGCCCAAATCACTATGAGGAGCTGCCGCCCAGGTTTGTCGGCTCCCTGAGCAAGAAGCTGACTTGTTTTAGTTTTCTGCGTCTGTGGCAAAGTCACTGCCCACTAGGCAGCTGTAAACACCCCGTGTGGCACCCCACCATCCATGGTCAGAAGTCAGGGGCAACAGAGCCGGGCGGGCTCTGGGGATCTGTCCCCTTCCCAGCTCATCCAGGCCACTGGCTAAATTTGGTTTCTTGAGGCTGTGGGACCAGCCCCAGTCCCTGGCTGCTGTCGGCGGGGGCTGCTCTTTGCTCCTGGAGGTGGTGGGGTGACCCCCCCCCGATTCTGCAGCAGCATGAGGGGAGCCCCGCTCACCCGGAGTCTCTCTGGTCTCCTGTGGGCCGCGTCTCTGACTTTGGTGGGAGAAAGTTCTCTGCTTTACTTTAAGAGCGGTAGACTGGGGTCACCCGGGCATCTGGGTGCCTCCCCGTTTTAGGGTCGGTAACCTCGATCACACCTGCGAAGGCCCTTTGACCACGTAAGCGACACAGTCAGGTTCCAGGGACTGGGCATGGACACCTCTGGGGATGCACTGCCGACCGCACGTGCACATGAGGAACTGATGTCAGTTGTGCTTTATTTGTTGAAGCATCAGCCGTCACCCCTTTCTCTGAGCCCTCTCCTCCTGGTCTAACGAAGTGGAGGGAAGACCTGAGGGTCCAGAGACTTGAGGCCACATCTCCTCTCCATCCCTTTCTATCTGGGAGATTTGGGGCAGGCTTGTGAGCGTTAAGGCCTTAAGTGTCACATCTGTAAATGAGAATCACTCCAACGTTTCCTGACGGTGTTGTGAATCGTATTGTGAGCTCGCTGTTGCTGGCAGGGGTCTACTCAGCAGGTGGGGCTCTCTGCACAGGGCCCTCACTCTGCGTGGAGGCGGGTGCAGTACTGGAGGGGGCCTCTGCCAGCCTTGCTCCAGTGGGGGCCCTGGCTCCCTTGGATGGGCCCCTGCTCCTCTTATCGTCCCTCCCAGCGCTCTCTGGTTTGCTAGGGGCAGCCCCAAACCGTCAGTTCCTCCGTGGACTGGTGGGGACTAACGCTGAGCCATCCGATGAAATAAGGAAGAAAATAAGGCCATGAGTCCTTCTCATTCTTTCCCTCCTCTCAGGGGAGATGAGATGACAGGGTTTCAGGGCAGAGAAGGGACAGCCAAGATGACGTGGGCCGTCTGTGAACAGTGAAAATGCACTTACCTATAGCTCAGGTGTGTGGACCCAGAGGAAGGTGTCAGATGGTGACTGGAGGATGTGGCTGGGTTGGGCCAGTGAAACATGGTGAGCTATGCCCCCAAAGAAAGCAAGGGACAAACCGTGTCCTGAGAACTTCAAGTTCAGATCAGAAGTACAGAGAATCAGGGAGCAGGGAGCCTGGGTGGGGAGGGCTTCTCCCATTCATGCACCCACTCATCCTCTAAATCGAATCCAAAGCAAGGACCCAGGAAACACTGGGAGAAAGTAATTGTGGGAAAGGCAGCCCTGTCTCGGGGCCTCTGACCAGCCCTCCGTCAGGTGTTCCAGCCGAGAACGGGAGACACCACTGAGCTCCGCGAAGCACTTCTCATATCATAGTTCTCTGCTCCTCGTTGTGTGTGGTTGACACAGCCAGCCACCAGTGCTGTCAAATTTAATCCCGTGTGTTGTCCCCCTAGTCTGTAAACTGCCAGAAGACAGGCCCTCATCATCTTCATTTCATCTGTCTTAGGGAATTCCTGGCATAGAATCAAATTCTCAGTTGACGTTGTTGAGCCTGGACAACGCCCCATTAGCGCATCCGTGGTAGTTTACCTACGACTTCTCCTCAGGGGAACTTCATGAGTGCTCTGTGTGCGTTATCGAAAGGACAAGAAGCAATGTGGGTGACAGTGGGCATCTCTTCTGCATCCTTCCTCTGAAGGACGCGAGTGGACGATGGAGAAGAAGGCGGAAAGAGTAGGAGGGCCCACACTCGGAAGTTGCCAACGCCCTGTCAGAGAAAAGGGACCCACCAGTTGAATAGAAAACAGAGCGTGGCAACATAGCCCAGAGCAGGGCAGGGTCATGCAGACACTAGGAAATCTAGTGGCCACTTTACCAGGGACAAGAGAGGGGCACTAGGAGTGTGCAGATCTGAGAGGCCCATGCGATATTCCGAGCTCCTTGGTCCATGTTACCCAGAGACACTGGACGAATGGGAGTTCGGACTAAAGTGAGCAGTTGATGGGGCTCAGGGCTCCCAGATTCTTTCAGGGAACAGAGGTCCCCCACTTTAACATCTGCATGTGTGTGTCTGTGTGTGTTTTAGTTTTTTAAGTTTTTCATTTTGCGCCAAATGTTCAATGCTTCTCTTAGTCGAGTTTCAAAGGGTCTGTGTTCTCTGAAAAATGGGGCTGACATTTGTCATTGGCTCTTCTCTCCTGGAGATCTGTCCTGAGCATTGGCTCTTGTCTTTCTTCAACCCCTAGACAGGATGGGAATGTGATACACGGAGACCCTGGGGCAAGCCAGTAAAGACGGCCATTATCGTCTATTAAGCAGGCGCTGAGTGAGTTGGTCTCTTTATCACAATGCCGATTTACAGTGCAATGGGCGATCCATTCTTCAATTTGGTGCACTGCGCTGATAAATTAACAGATGTCGATTGATCTTTTCCCTCCAGTCCCCTATTTACACCTGACAGGCCGTACTTTATAGCTGAGCAGTTATTTGAAGTTATAAACATTATAATTAGCAATTTTTTAATTAGGCTGACAATTAACAGGAGATTTGCAAAGCTGCTAATTTGACATGTCCTGCTCTCGGTGGTGTTTGTGTTAACCACAACTTGAGTGAATTCAATTGAACAGAACTGTGGTGTCCGGAAAAAAAACAATCCCAGAAGAAGCTTTTCTCCCCACTTGGCTGGCATCACAGCACTTCAGACAGAAGTGAGAACAAAGTGAGATTTCACAAGATAACAATACTAACCATCCTAGCCGAACCTGAAACAGCAGATGTGGTGACGCCCAGGTACGTGACACAAAAGCCATGAGCATTGATTGCGTTGGGGTGGGGAACTTCGGAGCCGTGCAGACCACGGACAGGGTTGTGGCTGGGTTTGCCGACAGAGCTGCCTAGAAATTGAGCAGCTCCAAGCCCCTCATCACCAAGGCGGAGGTCCTGATGCAAACGCCCAGCACGTCTCATCTGCCCAGCTTGTCTTCCACATTAGGGCTTTTCTCAGAGCCATTGGGTGCTGCGTTGGACTGACAGAGCTCAAGAGAGAGAGGCAGAGAGACAGAGACAGAGACAGAGAGAGATAAAGAGAGACAGAGAGAAAGAGAGACAGAGAGAGAGAAAGTGAGATAGAGAGAGAGAGACAGAGAGACAGAGGGAGGTTTCATCTCTGGATTCCCAGGGAACTCCAGGCCTTGCTGACATTCTGTCAACGTCTTCCAATGAAAGGAAGCTTCATGAAGGCTCTCTGATGCAGGACTTCCCGAATAGCCCACTCAGTGTCCAGGAAATACTGCACTTAGACTCTCAGAGGCCTCTGAGGCTATTTCTTGGTAACTGCTCCCAGCAAAGGAAATGCCACCTTTGGTTGGACAGCTCAAGAGACTAGAAGAAGGAGACGTCTGTCCCAGCAGGTGTGGCTCTGGACGGGAGATGAGAGGTGTGGTGTATGTTCTCCTTAACCTGTCAGAGGCCAGGGGAGGACGAGAGAGGACGTATCTGAAAATTTCCAATAAGACAGAAAATGTTACTTCTACTGCGATTTCAAAAACAGGAAGGAAATTTTAAGCATAAAAGAATATGGATTTTTCAAATTCCTTGGGTTATTCCTTGCTTTCTTTTCCCAGGGCTAAATCGCACTGCCTATTTGCAATGAGCAAGCCATTAATTAAAATCTGCAGCACTACCAGAAACGGCTTATTGAAGCTGAGATATACCATGGAGCTTTGATTAGTAGCATTCCACTGCTTTCACATTTTTTTGAAGATCTAGATCTGAAGAAATTTGCCACCTGGAGACGCTGAATCTGAAGACCTTGTCTGAACTGTTCTCTAGTCGACACTTTCTGTGGTGCCATCGCTAAAGAATATGACATTGTGCAATGTGGCATCACCGAGTCAGTCAGAAACCCTAAGCTGCAGGAGCACTTTTGCTCAAAAAAAAATGTAATGGAAAGCATTGCTTTAGGAAGAGAGAGTCTGTACATCTTTCCTCATAAATCATCTTGCTTTTTAACAAGTTTTCTTTGTTTTTCTCTAGCCTTTCACAATGCTTCCACCTCTTGGCGTGGGAGACATCTCAGATCTGTCTGGGCTACAGGACAAGTCCACCTTGAGAATAATTTTAAGATACCCTCACATGACAAGTGCATTATTTTGACTTTATTAGTTACAATTATTACAATTAATTTGATACCAGTGAGCATATTTGCCTAAAGAAATTTAGTTCTAGTGCAGAGTGGAATTCTGTACTCATTCCACATGAAGTGCAGTCCAATTTCCAAATCTTAAGGACCCAACACTAACTATAAAGGCCTTTTACAACATAAGGAATATATCATTCACAAAGCCAGATACTTTATAATATAGGGAAACATAGAGTTTTGTGCAATTGAACTTCCTCTCCCTCCCTCTCTCTCTCTCTCTCTCCGGATCTATGGAGGGTGGCAGGTGACAATGAAAGAGTGATGTCTGCAGAATCCCAGGGTCTGAGGACATCTGGGACCCTCAGATAAGCATATATTGTTCTGAACGCTCTATTAACCCAAAGGAAATTATTTTAAAATTACTTTCCAGGATATTAATTGATACCCATATGGGTGATCACGTGTCTTAAAGACATTAAATCATTAAATGTATTCTCTTTGAAAGGGCAAGGAAGTGAGTAAGGTGCCCCAGAAATAGATTAATAAAAATGCTTCAAATCTTATACAGACTTGACTCCTAAAAGGGTTTATTTCAATTATGTGAAAAATTAAATTCATGCATTATTTCATCGAGATGAAGTACATAAAGGAGACATGTGTTGTATTGTATGTGTAATTAATTCACACCTTGCACACAAGACTCGCAGCTTACTTCAAAATAAGTGCTATTGGAAGCCACCAATTTATAAACTCATATGTGATGTAAACATGAAAAATAGACCTCTTCCATCCCTCCGAGAGGTAATTTGACCTTCACATGGCCATGTAGGAGCAGAGACGCCGCCTAAAATATCCAAAACGTCACGTCCCACTGACCAGTCAGAAAGGGCACGGCCACGACTTTCCTGTGATGTCCACAGTGCCCGAGAGGGAGCTGGTCAATGAAAAGGCTTTCTCCAGTTTTCAACTGGTTTTGTTTGTTTGTTTATTTCACTTTTTCTGATGTGGTTTTCCACCTCCTCTCTAGAATCGGTCACAATGCTATAGAATGTGTGAAATACCAAAGAATTCAGCGCTCCTTGATTTTGACGGTTAAAAATACAGCCCATTCTGCAGTGGTCTTGTTGGAATAAATGGTTAATCAATACCAAATTAGTTATAGTTAAGCGTACGTTGCAGAGGTGTTTGTCCGTTACCGACTAAGCACTCACTTCTAATGAGCCTCACAGAAGCCCAACCCTGCAGGGCGTCAGAACAGCTGGAAAGCCTGTCTTCCACTTTGCTCCTCTTCATTCCGTCCAGTCGGTGGATGAGGCGAGCTGAGGCCCCTTCGGGCCCAGGTTTCTAACAGATGCTCGTTCTCTGTAGCTCCCTGCTTTGCTTTAGTTGGGAAATCCACTCCTCATTGTTCAGCAGTTCATCCCTCAGGACGACGGACGGTCAGATTGAATGGCTGGACTGACAGCCGCCAAGTAAACTTCCCAAGAACATGCTGGAGAGAAAAGTGCTTCCTCCAAGAGGGAGGCTGCAGTCCAGGCTCGCCTGCTGGGACCCCACGTCCCCTCCCACCGTCCGTCCATCCCTGCATCTCTGCTCCAAGGATCGCAGACTCCTTGTGACCCCTGCCCCCCCATCTTTGGGCTCAGTTTCACCCTGTCACCTAATAAGGGAAGCTGCAGAACAACGTAGCTCCACCGTGCCAGCTCTCACGGATCTGCCAGCACCATAACACAACCCTAGAGTTTTGCTGGGGGTGATGAGCACGGACCAGGAGGTGTCACTCAACGGTTGTGGGGTTTAGACCTGGACCGGCCATGGAGGGGGATGGCATTTGTGGAATTAGGGGAGGAAGAGGTGAAACTGTGGGAACGCCTGGAGGAGGGTTTCCTGCAGTCTCTGAGCAATAGGCCCAGCTTCATCTGGCCCAGACACATCTTCATTGGGGGCATCACCGTGAATTGGTGGGACTGTTGTCATCGCCAAACTGCCCTGCTGGGAGCAGGCTTCATTCTCTGAGTGCGGCTGTGTCAGGAGCTGCTCGGTGTTGGGGTACAGCCGTGGACAAAAGGAGATCCCTGTCCTTGTGGGGCTCACATCCTACAGGGAGCAGGCAAGAAACGGAACGAGTCAGTTGTGGACTGTGTGTCCTGTGGGGAACCAGGTAGGGGTCAGGGGTCAGGGGACTGGAGGAGGGATTAGGGATGAAAAGGCCAGGATGACTGGGCGGCCGTGAGGAACAGTGTGGTCTTAGCAAGGACCGGAAGGAGGCAACAGCTGGCTGTGCAGCCCTGGGGACAGCCTTGCAGCCCAGGAGCCAGGGGGACACAGGTGAGGAGCCAAGGCCACCCAGCCTAGGGCAGCATGCTGGAGCAATGGGGCTGGAGGGTAATGGGCCGTGGGGTGTGGACACCGTGGGGACATGAGAGACACTGTGAGGACTGTGCTGCTGTTCTGAGCACTGTCTGACTTAGATTTCAAAGGGGTGAAGTTGCCTTTACGCTAAGTTAGACGGCCGGGGCAGGCCTCCGGGGACAGTGTGGGGCGACCTGGTGGGGAGGCTCCTGGCTGAGTCTGCTGCCAGGCACACGCGGCTCTCCCGAGGGGTCCAGGGTGGGGCACAAAGGACAGAGAGGGATCAGAGAGAACCAGGGTTTTGGGTGAAGCACCAGGAGGGTTTTCTTATGCAAGGATTTTGTGAGAGGAAATGTCTGAGAGAGAACATGGGAGGTTCCTGGGAGAGGCTGGGGTCCCAAGACATGAGGCCAGGGTGACCCAGAGGGAAGGAGGGCAGGAAGGAAGAGAAGCTGCCACACCACGGAGCAACTCGGAACGGCTATGGAAGGGTCTAAGTGGCCTGTGAGCAAGAGCAGCAGGGTCTCCAGGAACAGCCTGCCTCAGTTTCCCTGCTGTTCCAGGTCATGCAGGGAGCAGCCCAGGGAAGCTCGCTGGGTGCATCACAGGCGTGGGCTTCCAAAGCCGCAGCTGTGACCCTGTGAGCTGAGACCCCTGCAGGTGGAGGTGTGAGAGGCAGGTTCCCAGGGCCTGACCCACGGTGGTTCAGATGCGAACATGTGGAAACTGGGCCTGGATCCAAACCACAGGCCTCCAGGAAGCCGGTTAATGCCATCAGGAGGATGCTCACTGGTTCGTTCATTGATGTATTCATCTCGCCTCCTTTGGTACCCGGGCTGAGTCATCAGCAGGTGCAGTGGGGGTCAGAGGAAGTGCATTCATAGTAAATGTTGCCACATGTGGTCAACCATTGAATGGAGCTGGTGGACTGACGCAGTGTCGTGCCCTCCACACACCATCTCTCTGCACACACCTGCTGTGTTGCCACTGTGTGTGCACACAGGCTCCATCCCCAGGTACCATGAGCCTTCCGATGGCTTGTTTCTCCTTTGTCCCCTTGAGCACAAACCAGGCACTGAACACTAACCAGCCTTCAACTTCTTGTCCTCGTTGACCAAGAACCACATTAAAAATCCTACTTTGAGAGGTTTTAAAGGAAAAGAAAGGCAATTCTTTATAATCGGTTGAATCAATCAAGTCTTTACTGATGCTGTTATGTGCACAGCTTTGGACCTGGTCCTGAATTTGGAGAAATTCAGCAGTTTTTTACTGAGGGCAAGACCAGGCACGTGGAGCCCACATATCCATGGACAGGTTGTCTTGGAGACACCAAGGATGACCGATGAAGATTATTGAACCACCACTGAGCTTGATCATAATTCCTTGGTCTGGCTTGGAGAGCCCTACGGCGGCCTCACCACCTGTCCCCTTGTCCCTACCAGCACCCTCTGCAGGCCTGGTGCCTGGCCCTCCTCACCACCTTCCCTGTCTGTCTCTGGGCCAGGCGAGTGCCCGCAAGGTCCCCTGCTTCACGTGGCACACAACACATCTGCAGGAGGGGCCATGCTGCCTCACTCTGATGGTGCCAGCAGGTCCAGGCTACAGGTGCCATTGAGAGACAGGGACAAGGATTGTCACCTCCCATTATGATGGGAGGAGGGCATCTCCATCTTCTGAGGGCTGGAAGAACGTTTTCTGGAGGACCTGGGTCTTGAAAGACAGGATAAGTACCCACCCACGAAACCATTCCTACCATCAAGACCACAGACATATCATCACTTACCCACGGTTCCTCCCACCCCCTTTATTATTATCATTTTGTGATAAGAACATTTAACAAAAGATCTAGGCTCTTAGCAAATTTCAAGGGCACAGTACAGTACTGTTAACTGTGGTCACCACACTGTGCTCTAGATCCCTAGGGCTCATTCACCTTGTAACTGGAAGTGTGCGCCCTGTGACCAGCATCTCCCCATCTCCCCCCAGCCCTGGGAACCTCCGTTCAGCTCTCTGCGTCTGCAAGGTTGACTATTTGGATTCCTTGTGTAAGGAAGACCAAGCACCCATTCCCTCTTTAGATTCGTGTGCCTGGGCCCCAAAGACACGCCCCACTTTGCTTCTTAGCATTTTCGTTCATTAAGCAGAAAGTGTGTCTCTGCCATGACAACAGTTATAAATGGCAAATAATGTCTGTCTACAGTTCCTGTATGGTAGAGGAGGGACACATTGAGTCTATAGGGGATTGTCCCGATTCAAGAGATGATTCTGGAAGGAAAAACCAGCAAGCCAGGAGAGTGGCTTTCCTGATGGGCATTAACACATGGGTCAGGACTAATGGTGAAAACACCCGGGCACCAGGCCGAAATTAAGCTCAGCCATAAGGAATGGGGCCCCCCTCTCCCCACTTCACCCAGAGGAGAACCAGGGAACTTCAGGAGGCTGCCCACCCACCGGAGCTCGGCCATCTCCACCAGCCTCACAGATAGCAGCCTGGCTGCTCCTGGAAAGAAATTCATCCCGAGCTGTTACAGCACAGGAGGGCTCCTAATGGAGCTGTCAGACTCGCTCATTGGCTAATAGTTTAATTAGGCCCATCTGGAGGGGGCTGTGGGGACGACTGTAACAGCTCTGATACTGCCAGAGAGGTAATTTGTCTTCTCGCAGCCAGTGACCGCATGCTGGCACCCCCAAAGCTGAGCAACGCCAAGCGGCCTGGTTCACTGGGAACAGCTGGACGTCTGGAGCACATGTGTGGTTCACCTTGGTACCAAGGAGAAATGCACAGCTCTCCAACATCCTTGAGACGACCTTGACTAGGGGAGAGAGCTTCTGAAGGTCAGGCTGATGTTATCCTGTCGGCCGATGCCCATGTAATGAAAAGCAGCCTCCCACCACGTGTGAACACAGAATTTACGTGGTTGCGCTGTGTAGGCATTCGCTAGTGGCCTTCCACTTAAAGGAACACGTCCCACGGTCATCAAAGCTTGAAGCACATGTGTCTTTTTCAAGTACTTTGATTTTTTTTCCACTATGGAACCGATGTCAGGCCTTCTTACACCACCCACATAATATTGCAGTGGGTACATAGAGAACTAAAACTCTGTGCCATGAAGGAACTCTGCTGATGGTCAGGGTGAGGCAGGTGCCCGGTTTAATTCAAGAGAGAGAGGAACAGCACAAATTAGACCTTTATGGGCCGGGAGCAGCTGGATCAGCATCTGACACTTTTATGTGGAAGGGTCTATGAAGTCCACAAAGAAAAGACTAGGGGGAAACTTCCACTTTTATAGTGGGTTTTCTTTCAAATCTGTGTTTCAAGTCTGCTCACCCACCTTTATTTATGAGGCTGCATCACTTATCTTCTCCTTTTTGTGTTCTTTTCCTTGATCACAAACCCTAAAGTGCACAGCTCATCAAGCACCTCATCGAAGTGTTTTCCCTTCTCGTACTGTGGATGCTGACTTGGGTACAAGCAGCTCCATTGCACACCCAGCGCTTCCTTCCTCTTTAAGTGGCGTAGACCAAAGGCGAGCAGCTTCTGGAGACTGTGAGGTCTTCCCCACTAAAAATACAGAAATATAATCCAGGTTACAACCCTCTCTGTTTAGAGCTGTCATTTAACCTTGTGCCTCACAAAATAATTCGAGGAAAGCGGAGACTATGGGCAGTCCCCTAAACTGTCATCACACCTGTGGGGTGTGCCTTCCATATACAACAGCATCACCAGCAAATAGACACCGTTTTAACTGTCCACCAATATTCGATATTGTAAAGACTCTCAGAGGGAGTCTGTAATTGTGTTTTAATTGTGGAGTGGAACAATACTTCATGAGCTGTCCAAGCCAAGTATGGGCGGAGCACAGTGGAGTGCAAATTGGCCATTTACACCATGAGAATTGATAGAAAACTCCTCTACAGTATGCCATTAATGTCTGTGTAATTACCACCCCTCGGGGCATCAGCAACCACAGGATTTCAGAAATTGTCTTAGGTGATTTGGGGGATATATGTGCAGATCACAGATCCAAGAACTTTAGAAGAACTTAGAGACTATCTTGTCTGTCTCAATACATATTTCTTTGCAGATGATACAACTCAAACCCAGCAAATCAGTGGCTCAGTGAGCTAGAAAGTGGAAGAGAAACTAGAACCAGGAGTCCAGCCACCTTGTCTGGCAGCCCCTGCTTCGTCACACCCCGCTGGCTCCAGGGAGCACATCCCGTCCAACCAGGAGCTCGCCACTCTGTCTGGCAGTCTGACTCAGGTCATAGGGCTATTTCCTGCAAAGTAATCAATATGTTAGAAGTTCTTCTATGGGCCTAAACTTTTGAGATGCTCATACCTGTGTAAAGAATCCGCTAGCTGTAAAAATACATATAAATGGTACAAGTCGACACACGTTAGTTGCGAAATCAGCAGTGGAAACCACAGAGGGGAGAAATTATTGTAGATTAGAATGGCCGTGGAAGATTTAAAGGTGGTAAAGGACGGGGGTAAATATTTGAGGATAGAAAAGTGAGAACACCCTCACTTTTTTGAGAAGTGGAGATAGTCTATTTAGAGTCATGTTGGCCTTGGAAAAATCTGTAAGTGGCACCAATTTATGCTACGATCTCCAACCAAACATTTCGAAGTCCCCGTAAGAAAAAGTCTCCTTTCACTGAATTTTGTCCCATGTAAGCAAATTAGGTTGATCCAACCAAATATGAAAGGAAGGTTTCAAGTCAGTGTGGTCTAGGTTAAATCTGGTATTTGAGTCTATGATTTAGTAGCCATGTACCTGGGATGCCTTGTTTAAACTCATTGAGCTTCACCTGAGGTTGCTGTATCAAATATGATGAAATCCCCCTAAAGTGCTATAGGAATGAACACCACTGAGTGCTTACCTGCCTGTGGTGACCAGGCCCAATGCCACCGGTCACCAGCTGTCTGACACTGCACAGGTTATTTCAGCTCTCTGAGCCTGGGTTTCCTCTGTATAAAGGATCATAATAGTCTCTCCATAGGGCAGTGGTGCTAACTAGACGGCCAGCACAGAGAAGATGGCTTTAACACAGATGAATGGCTTATAAAAAGTGCTCTATAAATGGTCATGACTTTTGCTGCTGAGATACTGGTACCGCTGTTATTAGATTTTGTTAGTCATTGTAACTACAGATTTATCTTCTGAAAATGTGTGTAAAATATAAAGACCACTCGAATAGCATCAGAGGTTGATCGTGTGAACAGGTGTTCCCACATGGGCCAAAATCCCCAGACTGAAGATGATGTGGACCCATTCTTGGGCACACATTTCTTTCCTAAGTTACTAGATCTCAGGAGAATGCAGCAACGGTTCTAAGCATAATGTGTTTATTTTGTAAAACTCAAGAATTAGCATGAGAAAAAGCTGAACAAATATTTCCTGGAAAAATATACTTTTAAGATAAACTGTTCACCGATTCCTAGCATGTCTTTAGGCCTGTCTGAATTAATTCAGTTTGTGTAGAATCCTGGGCTTATTTGAGGAACAGATTGAAAATAAAGTGTGCTGCCCTCCCCACCCCTGTCCGTTAGCTTCAAGTTAAAGAAAGTCGCTTTGTGCCTGGTTTTGTGTGAAGGGGTTAGAGATAAATCCTCCTTTGAAGAGAGTGTTACTGACGAAGAGGAATTATTTTAGGAAAGCAAAGGAGAGAGTGCAGAACAGATACGGCATAAAACGCATACAATAATCTTCAGAAGCTCAAAAGGCCAAAGAAATGTTACACTGTGTATAGAAAAAAAAAAAGGAGGAAGCAGAAGCTTTTTAAAACTAAAAATATTTTTTTTTCAGTTTCCTAAGCTTTCTGCCAACTGCCTATATGTCTTTAAACCCCGATCTTGTTGGATTTCCCTAAATTATTCTCATACACATTTGGAATTTCCTTCATCAGCTTAATGGTATTTCAGGCTCCTCAATTGGGACTTCCCATTCTGGATACACCCAAAATAAATGAAGTGAAATGTCTTTTTTTGTTTTCATCTGAGACCAATGCTAGAAGAAACCACGGCTGAGGGAAAGTAGCAGCTCATGGAATCTTGTAACCTTGTTCTATAAAGTTTCTGCAGAGAACTCTAAAACTCTCTTTTTTTCTAACGTTCCTGAAAAAGGCATTGAAATGAAAAAGCCTCAAACTATTCATTTATCTTGGGAGGGTCTCTATGGTTATTTATCTTTTTAAATTATGCCTCAGAAGGAACATAGAGCTGCAATAAATAACATTAGCAGCAACAACGGAAGCCGTGTGGGTGCCAGTGGTAACATGACATGCAGTTTTCTCTTCTGGATTTTCTCCTTCCCCAAATTTTCAGACCCTCCCCATTTCCCTGCCAGCCCTCATTGCTGCTTGCTGCAAGACGGCAGTGTTCCTCGAATTGTGAGAAGTGTGCTGTTTGCTGGTTCGAGTGCGTAGATGATGGCAGAGTGATGTGGCGGATGGTGCGCTGGTGCCCATTCAGCACCCTGGACAGAGCAGCCCACCTTCGCAGACATCTAGAGTCTATTATGCACTTGACAGCTCTTCCAATTACGCATCATGTTCCCCCTCCCAAATAGTAAATGAAATGAAAAGGAAAGTGGGAATTTAACTGGGAGATATAAAGCCAGTGTGGAGTAGAGAATTTAGAAATGGAAGGGACTGTTGCTAGAATTGGGAGGAATCTATTTGACTCCAGGAATTGAAGGACGTGAATGCCTTTGATTCCAAAGTGTTGCTCCCGTTCTGACAGGAGGATTCGCGTTTCTCTGCTGAGGGGTTCAAAAGCAGGGTTTTATGCAACCCCACTATCAGCAATGTGAGAGTTCACCAGGTTGTCAAACCAGGCCCTCCACCACCTGCCTCAAAGGCAAGCACCTTTCCCAACACTAGCTGGCATCCAGAGTCATTAGGGGTTTTCTTTAAATGACTGTTTCTCTCTTCTTATGTGGTAAGACTAATTTTCATTGTTTGGGGGGAAAATGGTGCACAAACAAGTGCAGGAAACACTGGAGTTAACTAAAGTCACTCAGGGTGCATATGTTTTTGGCACACGTAGAGGACAGAGCCTGGGTCCATGTGGCATTGTGGGATGAAGTCCAATATGGCTGAAGTGGCAGCAGTAATGAGAAACTGATTGCAAGTTAGGCTAGTATGTAGGATCCAGAATTTGCAGAGAGCTTAGGCCATGTCAGTAAATTTGGATCTACACTAATGGAAACCCCTTCTGAGTTTTAAGCTAGCCCTAAGAAACCCTTACTTATCTTTACCAAGTCAGCATAAATCTCACTTCCTCTAGAGACTTTTCCTGGACCTCCCTGCAGAAGGCAGGGTGCCTCAGCTGTATGTCCCCACAACATCCTTCCCGATGCTTCTCACAGTTGTAATCATTTGTCTAATGTCTGTCTATCATTTCCACTAAATGACGAGCTCACCAGAGTCAGGGGCAGAGCCTGCTTCACACTGCACAGGACATGGGTTTGAGGGACTGAATTTGTGAACAAATAAACCTTGATGGATAGAGAGTGAGGAGTGGGGAAAAGGTGTTTCAAGCAAAAGAAACAATGTGAGCGTGGGCATGTGAGCATTAGAATGAATGACCTGGAGGAGAGGGAGAGTTAGCAGTGTGACCTCACTGAGTTTCCAAATGGAGATGAAGAGTGGACAGCACCAGAGCAGGGGCAAGCAGGAGTCAGGTTATGGACCCAAAAAGAGCTGGATTAGAAGGGACAACATCTTCAACCTTCTTTGAACTGGTTAGATCTCATGCACACAAATCACTGGTTTGAGCTTTAGTTTTGTGGGACTAAGAACATTCTTAGATCAGGTTAGGAAGCTGTTTTAACCTGATTTGGTCTTTAAGCATACGCTATCTTCTTGCTAACTTCAAGAACTCAAGTGTGAGCTTTTATCTGGAAAGTGATTATGATGGTGTATTCCACCATCTGCTGCTACCTAATGGCATTAATTGCAGGCAGTGAGAGCTCCACTAGCCGAGTCTTTCTCCAGGTTCTATGGGTCTATGGGCATCTCCTAACCTGAGTACATCTAATCCCTCACTAGGGACTTACGCAAGCCCTATCTGTCAGTTCAGCCCCACCTGAGACTTTAGAAACAATCCAGTCAGCTATGCTGTAAGAAGATTCGAGTGAAAAGTGCATCAACTTAGCATTGAGTCAACCCCAAGAACGGTCACTTTCTTTATCCCCCTGCAAGCATCCTGCTGGATCTCTTTTCTGAAGCAAATTTTCCATGTGTTGAGATTTTTGCCAAATATCTGTTTCTTTTATATCCAGTAACCATGTGAAGATGCTCCTTGACCAGAAACTGGAATCCTATATTCTGCCTCGATTCTTTGTATGTGGGTTTTCATAGACATTACATGTGCTTTTGAAAGTGCCTGTGAAAATTAGCATGACAAAGTCACACTTGAAGAATCTCCAATAAGAGGGAAATCTCACATCATAAATTTAAACATTAACAAAACAAAATGAAAACCCCAAAGCTCAAAAGGAGGAGCTTGATGCTAATGTCATCTATCACTTTATCCAAAATGTCATTTAAAAGGCTTCCTGCCCTTTTTAAAAGTGTGAGACCTATCAGCTGCAGGGAACTCTATGGAGCTCCTCTTGTGCAGACAAGAAAAATTGCATGCACACCAGCGTTATCATTGACTGTCCATTCCAGGCTGGTGCCAGGCAGGACAAGACAAAGCTCTTGTGACAGCAATTGGAACAGCCTGCACATTTCTCTGTCACCGCCTATGATAACCTGTGTCACCGCCAGCGTGTGCTCATTTTGCTTTTTCAAGGAAATCTTGAGTTCCCACTCCTTTGTCCTTCTCCTTCTCTCTGCTCCCCCAACCAAGCCTTGATAGCCAAGCGAGGTGATAGATGTAGGCAGCTAAAAATAGTTTGTTTTGCATGTAACATACAAGCAAGTGAATAATTTTCTTCTGTAAGCAAGATGCCCGGGGACAGGGAGAGCTTGGTGGCAGTGGCAGCTAAGGGACGTTGATGGAGTGCTGCTCCCAGCGCAGTAAATCAGTAGTGGCGTAGCTTGGCACACTCGCAAATGCTGCTGCAGCCTGGAGGAAGAAAATATCAAAGCCCTGGAGAAATACTTCCTGCATTTAAAAATTATACTTGAGCTCTTTGTGGTTGACACAGGGAATTTGATCATTTATCCTCAGCCCGTGTAAATGGCGTAATGAATGCCGCATCTCCTTACATTAGCTGTTTCCACCCCTGCCTTTGAGATAACCTGGAATGTTTATATCCCTGGAGCCAAAGGAAACCGGGAGACAGTCATGTGGGCTATGTGTGATTCCCTAAGGAAGCCCTTTGTAATGAGCTTGGGGACAGCAGACCACGCCACCTCTGGTTTCACATTATTAACCTAATGTAGCATCAAGTTCTTGACGAGGAAGTTTTCAGACAACCAGTGGGATTCATCAAGTACCTTGTCACCATTCACTCCCTGAGTTCCTAATTGTTCTAAGAATTGGGCTTAGAGACGTAACACTGGGTTTCTTCAGACATGGCAAGTTAGCCAGAGTGCTTTTTTTAGCAAAAATTGGTGGACGAGAAAGGGGGGGGGGGGGAGCTGTCTGTGGTCTGATTCCAGCCAAAGCAGCGCTGGGGGTGGCTGCTCTTTCTTCTTTTCCAAGACATCACAGGCTTCCCTCCTCTACCTCATTCACGCTCTTCCGCACCTTTGGTGAAGCAGAAGTCACTGGGGTTTTTTTTGGAAATAAAATCACAACATAATCCAAGGCCCCATTCTGAACCACCCTCCCAGTGACCAACCTGAGAATGACCCATTGTTTTCTAATCTGGGAGAATTTAGCATATGGAGTATGACAATTGTAATGCATGACACAAGAGTGAGTGTGGGGGTGGGGAGCAGAGTCATGAACCTTCCATCTCCAGATGCCAAGTTTATAGGTGCAAAGAATTTATATTAAAAACTCTGCAAAAGGGAGATTTCAGTACTTCCACTTAAAAAATCGTGTCTTGCATGCAAGATTTTGTTTTATTCTATTTTTTGCTGTATTTTAGGGCAAAGTAGTTTTACTTAAGACATTGCACCGTAGGTAGAGCAGACGTATTAGAGTTTGTCAGAGCTGAGTTTCAAATTCCAGCTCTGTGGTCTTGGTATGTCAACACCTCGGGTTCCCTCATCTGTAAAATGGAGAGGAGTTCTTATATCCCATTAATTGGGAGCATCACATAAGACGATGCCTATATTCCTCTCAGCACTGGACTCACACTCGTGGTAATCGGTTAATGCTGATGCTATTGATCATTAAATAAGAGAAGGGCCAAGCAAGATGGCATTTTCCAAGACTTAAAGGAGTTGATGCTGTAGCCTACCCATCCCTCACATTTCTCTCAGAGTAAACTGTGGGTCCTGGCCAAGGGACCAAAGATGTGTGCGTGTATGAGTGTGTGTGTATGTTTATGGGGGATGCTCTTGAGCTAATCTGATAATTTGAAAACTCCAAGGAAAATTGTATTTACTGGTACTAAGCCAACTCTAATAGATATGTTTTCTCTTGTTTTTGTTTATTTTATATAAATTATATCAATGTGCTGCTTTTATTCTGATCAAATGATCTGATTGGCAGTAATATATTATTTGAGACATGAGAACTTGCAAATGCTTAACTATAATAAATAAATTCTTAAATAAATTTGCCAAAATGGGCATGTGGCTGCTTTTAGCCATTGGCTGTTTGACGCACCTTTCACCCAACCCACACAGAAGTGGAAACTGAAAGGAACCTTGGGTGCCTTTCCTTGGGGCCACATGCACCTGTTTGAGAAGATGCAGAGTTAGAAGACGTGGGCTGGCTGTTCGTCCAACAAGTCGCTCTTCAGCAGCTGCCACATGCCAAGCATTCCTTTGAGTGTTTTTGAAATAATATAGACAAAAATCTGTGTCCTTTGGGAGTTTGTGTCCTTGTCTTCATGCAAGTTCTGATTTTTATTTCTGAGCTTTAGGGCCAAATTCTCAAAAAGATGTCATTAATGACAGAAAAATGGAGAATAAGAGTTTTTGGTCTAAAAAAAATCAAAACCAAACCATAGCAAGTGTTAAATTTATCTGTACGGAGGTGAAGTGTATAATGACTTAAAACCAGCTGAAGCCGATTTTTTAAAAGCTTCATAGAGAAATCATCTTAGCAGGCTGAGTAGGGAAGCAGAATGAGGTAGGGTCCTTAGCTGATTAATTAGTGAGATGCTCAGACACACTCAGGGCCAGAGTTCTCCCTGGCAGGACTTTCAAAACAAAGATGTGAGGAACAGAAGAAACTGCCCTGTTCTGAGACGCACACTTCCCGAGAGCTAATAAAATGTGGCTCTTGATGCTCTTTTCACTGGAGATGATTTTCAGTTTAAAACTCAATAGCTCTTATGTTCTGGAAAGAAATGCAGACCTTTTCTCTCCTTTAAAAAAATACATTGTGGTTTCAACAACACTCTATGTGGTTTTGAGAACTGATATTGGGTTGTTCCCATCATTAGTTTTTGTGAAATTACAATA
Organism: Equus asinus; assembly: GCF_041296235.1. Lineage (NCBI taxonomy): Eukaryota > Metazoa > Chordata > Mammalia > Perissodactyla > Equidae > Equus > Equus asinus. The sequence continues at coordinate 44,712,074 of NC_091818.1, forward strand.
AGCATCTGAACTCGGTTACTCTGGGTTCGCAAATGGCGGGTCAAAGTGTGAGCAAACCCCTTTCACAGCATTTCTGAGACTGAAATTTATTGGCTTGGATAATTTTTTTGGAGATATTTCATTCCATGCCAACACCCATTTAGGTTTAAGTGGACTAAGATTTTTGTATTGAATTATTTTATCTCAGGTGCTAAATAATACAATAAGCACCCACTCTGGTAACTCATGCTTCCATATTAACTACAGGCATTTTTTCTTGGAATACGTATTTGTGATTTATTGAAATTTTCCTGGATTTAGTTAGCTCTTATCTTTCAGTAATAATAACTAAGCATGAGGATAGAAACAATTAATCATTTTTCCCTAAAAGCTAAACTTTTTCTGGGTTCATAGTATACACTGACTTTAGCTAAGAATAAATTTTATGATCTTGCTATTTTTGCCGTGTAAGCAGCTTTTGCCCCATCACTAGGAGCCGTGTTTATCATGCTGCTCACTTGGAAATTTCTTCCTATATTTTTCACTTTGTGTTACTAAAATCCGTTACCTACCATTAGTCTCCTTTTGAAAAGTAATTTTCTTACTAATATATTTTTCAACTGACATACAAAGGCAGAAAATTAGAAAATATTTCTTTTTATAGTTATTGTTTCAGAAGATCTCCCATAAAAGTATTTATTGATAAGTGTGTGTGTGTATATACAATATATATTACATATAACATAGATAGATGTAACATATCACACAGACATACAAATCCCCTGGGTGACAACAGGGGTTCCTGTAGGCTGGTCCTTTATCTGTAAAATGTTGGCTCAGCTACACACTTAGTTTAGAGCACCCACTGTTTTCACTGTTCTCTCTCCACTGTGTTTTCTTCGCACTCCAAGTCAACGTGTCAGTGGGCCCTGAGCCCCTCTGGCTGTGATAAACTGTGGAGGGACACTTGCTTTTAACCTTTACTACCAGGTAAAATTGCTCATTTGCCACTTTTTACCCACTTTCTTTTAAACAACACCAGTGATTATCATGCTGACAGGAACAAGTCACCCGCCCCCACGCCCTCTCCAGCCTGTCCCCGTTAGAGAATGGAGCACTTAGAAGGAGCCCCATCAGTCGAAGGAGTTAGATCGTGATTATCAAACATAAATTCAAGAGACAGTTAAGCTGAATTTCTACAAAGGAACAATCTCTAACAAACAGCCTACAGACAGAATAGGCTTAAACGCACTTGGGAGGCAGTGAGTTCCTTATCACTGGAGGTGTGTAAGCATAGCTAACGTGCCCCTTGGCCGATGGCATCCCAGCGTTTGTGAACAGTGGGGTTAAAACATTTTCCTCACCCTGCAGGCCCTGGCCCCCCACAGCATCTGAAGTTTCACCCTGGGGTAGAGTCGCATGAACAGCACTGTTCCAAGGGCAAGTCTGGGGATGTCAGGCTGCTACCAGGGCTCCTAATGTTGTAGAATGTAGGAGCATTGGCAGAAGTCAGGTGTGGTACCTAGAACTTGCTTTTGTTAGTGTTGGCCAAATATTTTTTCATCAGGCTGCTCTCAAATGGTCCAGGGAGGCAAGAGGGAGAGAAAACACAGAGGAAAAGGTTGGCTTAGACCAAAGCTGATGGCACTTCCCAGGATCCCCTGAAGCTGTAGGAGGGTTTCTCCAGCCAGCCAGCGTCCATGGCACAGGCTCCGAGCCGTGCCAAACAGCCAACCCCGGGAGCAGCATTGCTGGGCGGAGTGGAGGGAGAGCACGTTGCTCATGGGACTGTGGCTCCTCCCATTCTTCCAGAACTTTCTGACACGATCAGAAGCATGTTTTACACTGTTGCTATCCCAGCTGCAAAAACCCCTTGTCCATAATGAGGGACAATGGCCCTGATATTCCAAAACAGAGAAATTCACTGAGACCACTCCACCCAACTGGCAAACTGTGCGACTGTGGGCTCCTCAGTTAAGTTCTCTCTGCCTCGGTTAAAAGAAAAAAACTGACCCAATAGTAGCTGCAAAGTGGATGCAGGGATTAGAAATATCAGAACACGTAGTGGCCCATGTTAAGAAAATAGAAAATGCTCAACGCACGGCAGCTTTTCCTTTCTCTCTGCTTAGTGTAGGTCTACTTGCTTCGTCCTGCAGAGATTGAGTCAACAGTGGATCAGCGCCCCTGGTTCCAGCACCTTCCGGGAGAACTGGCTGGACCAGGAGCCACTGTTCATTAGACTTGTGACCTCAGAAGAAAAATTTATTCTCAAACCTCAATTCCTCCCCTGGAAAATGATAATGAAATGATCTCCTTCGCGGAGTTGTTGTAAGAAATTACATGACGCACCTAAGGCAAAAAGAACAATGTCCGACCCGTACTTGATGCTCATAAATGTTAACTTGAAATATATATCCTTTGCCACAGTTGGCCTGAAAAAATATACTAATGACAGTAGGATAGACCAAAGCTTTATAAGGTCTCAATTGGGTAAAACTGTTTAAGAAAACGTGCCTTTAACCACATTCATTATAGCTTTTATAAATGCCATTTTTATATTAATGCTAAAAGATTTATTTGACATCAAGTTACTCAAATATATGTACTTTTGGCGTTTAAATTAACTTCTTGTCCCAAACTCTAAATGGGGAAATATGTCACCTTTTCTCAAACAATCAAGGCTCATTGTTAATTCAAAAGTTAATGACATTTCGAGGCTATTTCCGTATATTGAAGTGTAATATCTCCATCCGTCACCCGTCTCTCCTGGAATGATTAAAAGTTACTTCATTTATATTGGATGTTGAATTTGACAGAGTAATTCAAGAAATATAATAGCAACTGATGGAAGGTGGAAAGAAAATTCGACATTGTTGTAAAGTTTCCTCCAGGGTAAAAATAACGGCTGGTGGCATCAAACCCCCATTGTCTCCCCAAACCTCGCAGGCTCTACCCACTGGTGGAAGGAGCTCAGGCTGCCCCTGCTCGCATAAAAAGATCTGCTGGTTTTCTTTCAAAGCCAGACACATACGCGCATGTACACTTGCCATTTTTATTTCTGTTTTTCCATCTGGCACCTCTAATTGCAAATATCTTTAGAAAAATAGCAGAAGTGAGCTAGTAAGCTTCCTGGAGAGGTCAAGGTTTGCAGTGCTTGTACAATCGGATCTCCACCGACATGTCACCTTACTAGGGAGGTACGTTACTGAGAGTGATTATTAACACACCATCACATGAAAATGTCGTTCGAGAATGACAGAAAATTTAAATTATACTCATGTCCTAGAGGTGGGATAGCAATTTATCAGAAGAGGATGCTGATAGAGGACACAACGTTGACATAATATTTTCCCTACATTCTACTGTGGACTCTGTTTAACTTTTTAATATCAAGGAACAAGTGAGGTAGTTTATGTAAAAGTATCTGAAAACTTTAAAACTGTAAGTTGAGGGTAATTATTTAGAAAAATCCTTCGCCGTCTACTAAAGGAAAGCACAGTTGTCTTTCAAGCGCATTTTGGGTTTCACCAGACTTGCGTTTTTCCCCGGTAATCAAGGTCTGGGAATCGCTGTGGGATTACAGCTCTAATCAAGGAGGAATGGGTCTTTAAAGGTGACACTAGTGACAGCAATGCAAGTAGGAGTACAATTCAAGAAACTTTTGCTCATTCTTTCTGCTCTGAAACTGGCAAGAGATAGCATTAAAGGATTCCATAGAAACAGGGTTTACCCACCGTTGGCAGTGTCTGACGTCGTCTGTAGCAGAGCCATCTGTAAAAGAAATCTCCGTATTTTTAAACAAAACGGCTTGCTCAGCGGTGCCCCCGTTCTGCTCTGTCCTGTTGGGAACACCTTCCTATGAGATTTCAAACAACAGCCTTTCAACAAAGGAAGAGCATTCGATCATAAAGACATTTTTCAGAAAAAAGGCCTATTCCTCTAAGTGCCAAAAGTTAAACAACAGTGACCAAAAATTGTGGGTTGGAAATTATTTTAAAATAACATATATAAATTCAACCTGAATCAACTCAAATATTGTATCTTCAGAGTTTTCTTATCAGCAACATTCATCGTCGTAAATCGTGACATCTCCAGCAACTGCCCATGTGAGCGGAGCTTCCCCACGACAAATACTCATCTTTTTCTTTCGTGGTTTCAGGTGACTGAGTCAGGCTCACCAGTTTCTTCCTGAGTTTTTCCTTCTGTCTTGCTGTCGCTCTTCTGAGTGGCTCAACGTGCTCCCCATGCTTCTGAGGGGCCATTTCTCATCTGGTTTATGCTGGAAGGCCGCTCCCTAAGGTAAATTGTTGAAGGAAGGAGCATCCGTGCTCCCAGCAGGCATCTCACAGGCCCCTGGGAAGGTGGTTAATCCCCAGGCATGGACTTGGTAGCAGGTGTTTTTACAAAACTTGGCAGCCTTCATTTATCTTCTTTGCTGACTCAGGATTCGTCACAGTGTTCTTGGTATCCCTGTTTGCTGGACCAGAGGCCTCAAGGGAGGGCAGTGCCACTCTGACAGCAACACCAAGAATAGTCCAGAGACCAAAATGAGGAGAGGGTCACAGAAAAGCCAAAGCCAGTTTTGAGGGAAGACAAAAGGGACCAGAATCACTCCATGTGAAATAGGGAGAAAAGGAGAGCAAGCTAATGATGGTCTACACTCTGTGAGGGAATATGGCCGCCTGCCTCTGCCTCGGGAGGAAATGGGCCTGCACAGAGCAGGGGGCCTTGCATTCAACGGGAGGGTTTCCTGAGAGAGAGGATGCCCGGGAGGGGACTTGTCAGACTGGATGACCTATGGAGATGTAAGGGCTTTTTGGTAAGTGTGGGGTGGTAGGACCTGAAGCTCCCACTGTCTTAGAGGGAGATCCTTCAAATGTTTTTGTAAATTTCTATGAGATACACTTGCCAAGCACTAAAGAGTTCATCTTCCCAGGCACCCCTCTTTCCAATTTGCCACCCCGCCCCACACTGTGCAGACAGATGGAGTCCAGAATCTCTTAGTGAATAAATTCACATACGAACCTTTCACCCTGAGAAGTGGTTTAAATAATGAAGGGAGGTGGTCCTTCTCAAGATAACCTATGAAAATTATGTGTATTTTTAAACCTTAGCAACCAGAGGTGACACAAGCAGAAGGCATTAGCGCTAGATAAGCTGAAACGGTAAAAATGCCGTAAACTCTTTCAGTGTACATTAGGATCTTTTCAGTCTCGCAAATACACTTACTGTAGTTAATATGTATTGGATCCTAGAGAAATGTTTAAGTTTATCCCCGCCTTCGAGGGTTTCAGTGAAAATTGGCTTCTATAAATACAGACTGGTTTGTTTAACTGCATCCAGCTGTGGCAGAAATGGACTAGCATGAAAACAGACCAGAAAAATTAACAGGTGTTTGTTCTGGAAAGTAACTACGGGTTCTTATGGAAAGCTTATTACAGCAAGTTAAAGTTGGATTGTTAATGACTATTTGCACATTTATATTGCTCTCAGTTAACGAGTATCGACGGTTCTGGTAATGAAATGAATTCACTTAGAGTACTTTTATTACACACACATATACCTCTTTAAGGTGTATGCACTGGAAAAATTGTGTGGATCTTGTGTTGCTTCAAGAGCTCTTGAAGTAATTTGAAATATTATAATAAACATAAATTAAGTGCAGAAATGTGTCTGAGTGTATGACATTACTTGGCAAATTGACTTCCAACCACCTTTTACAATAGGAGCCACTAAAAACTGCCAACCCCAGAAGGTGGCACTCCCAACCCGGGGTGGGAGGGTCAACCGAAGGAAGACCCTGTCTGGTTTGGGACCAGCAGGCTGAGTGTTGTCTGATCTTGGACGGTAACTGCAGGGTCCCTTTCCTTAAAGGAGCAGGTAGCCAGGTCCACAGGGTGAGTTCTGTTACCTGCCTATGTTGGACTGGGAACCCAGAGAATTTCAGAGGAGGGTCCTGCCATTGTTTTCTTTTACAAAATGACATCTCTGATGTGCTATGTCTGTGCCATGATTTCAAAATAAAACATGCTGAAGGCGAATTTTGTCGCAATGGGGTTAAAATTTAAACTAGCATGTTGAGGGCACTCTCTGCTAAACTAGTTGGTCATCTGGAGTCTGAATCTGAGCAGGCCTCGCCCCAGGTGTGCCCGAGGAGTTGAGGGAGGAGGAGACACATCTTTTGGAGAACATCTTGGAGGTGATGGTGGAACAGGGAGGGAGGAGGGAGCAGGAAGGAAGCAGCCCAATGCATCACGTGCACCATGTGGGGCCAGGAAGCTGCAGCGTCTATGCAAATAGGCTCAAAGCCAGAGGGCAGGTGGCAGCTTAGGGAGGTGGGAGATGGGCAGACAGGCTGGGGGCTGGAGCGTGAGGAGAGCGCACAGAGGTTACTGCAAAGTATTTTCATATACTCTATGTTACTCTGTGTTACTCCATGCTGGCAAGAAGCCCCATCAGAGCAGCCACCAGAAACACCGCCCAGGCTCTTAACCAATGGTGTGGCTCCGACAAAAGGGCCCTTCCTTGGGCTACAGGTCACAGTCATGCTGGAGGAGTGATGGGCACACAGAGGCGCTGCCCAGAGTTAGATGTCCTTCACAACAGCCCCAGGGCTGCTACCATGCAACCCAGGACAGCCATGCAGCCTGCCCAGCCATCAGGAAGGCTCGCAGGCCATTCCACTCCGTGTGCCAATTGGGAGGGTCAAATGACAAAACATCCTGTGACAATCTTTTGGAGATCACCTCAGATGATACAATGTGAGATGGCTCATCAGGCTGACCCAGAATGAGCGTCCAGGTGGCACCTGTTCTTGGTAACGTGAGTCTGTAAGGTATCTGTTCATTAAAATGCCATTCAAACAGTCCTACAGTCAAGTCAGAGGGGGTCTCTCTACTGCTTTGGTGCATTAGAGATCATAGGGAATTTTCTGTTCGTCCTTGACTTCCCAGGGTTCGTGGTGAATTATTTCCCACCCATTCCCACCAAACTTCGAGAACAACTGCTCTTATCTCCAGGGATGAGAGCTATGATTCAGCCCATGACCCCTTCACAGGACCAGTCATGGGCAGAGCATAATCAAAAGTCTAGCACTCTGACTAATCCCTGTGTGTGTGTGCACGTGTGGGCCTGTGCATGTGTGTGTTTAAGCTCTTGGAAAGCTCTCTGGTGTGTTTCTCAATGTTTAATAGAGTCATGAGTTTATCATCCAATTTAGATTCCTTTATGGCCCTAGGAGCAGCTTAGATATTAGCTACAAACAATTAAGTTTCTAAGATTTATAACTTTGAAAATCGACAGCATTTCATTAAAACGTCTTTCAGTCCTACCACTGTGATTTCGCTTTTCTCTGCAAAGAACAGACATGTACCTCTGAAATAACATGTGTGGCAAGCTCTTCTCTGAGACCATGCTCATCGACACTTTTTGGGAGCAGTGTCAGAAGAGGAAGGTGATATTTTTAAAGGAGAGAATAATTGTTACTTGGAAATTCTGTGATACGGTATGCTTCCAAAATAACTAAAATACAATACAAAATAACTACAATAATCTGATCAAATTTTCACAATAGCTTTTACAAATCCCCATTAAAAATTGCATATTCCTGGGGCTGGCCCTGTGGCCTGGTGGTTAGGTTTGGCATGCTCTGCTTCAGTGGCCTGGGTTCAGTTCCCGGGCATGGATATACGCCGCTCATCAGCCATGCTGTGGTGGTGACCCACATACAAAATAGAGGAAGACTGGCAACAGATGTTAGCTCTGGGCAAGTCTTTCTCAGGAAAAAAAAAAATTATGTATTCCCCTTTATACAGGTGGACAAATAGTGTCCCAGTTTCCTAGAAATAATGGCCAGGGGAGAATGTCAGATACGTGCTATTCTATATCCTCCTCTAGTCTTATATTTTGCTCAAAATCTCCATTGAAAAGACATCAAATAAGCTTATCTATCAAAAAAGATCAAGATAGATTTGTCTATCTACCCAAGTACCTATCTAGCCATCGACCCATCTTTCCAGCCCAGCTTTGTGTTACTGTTCATTGTGGTTTTGTGTGTGCCTAGTTTGCTGCATTCTAACATGGTACGTTGGAAAGACTGTGTGATGTTGGAGTAAAACCAGCTGGCTCTGAGTCCAGACCTGCTTGGTCCCCAGGAACATCGCCTTCTAGTAGCAATAAGAGCACATAATATCAGGTGCATTGGAGGCAGGGACCTTGCACGAGTTGCTCCCCACTGTGTCCCCAGATTCTATCCCAGGCCTGGTGATAGTGGGTACTCAGTAAGCCTTACGGAACAGAGGAAGGAAGAAAGCAGAGAACGGACAGAGGAAAGTCAGGGTGGACACTTCACAGCCTGGGGTGGACTCATGGGAAGGCACGTGGTACATTGTTCAGTGCATCACATCTTAGTGTCCGAGTTCTTTAGAAACCTGGAATTCCTGGCTGGTGAGTTGGTTTCTAACCCATTCTCTTACCACATTTTACAATGGGGAGGTGCCTCTGCTGCAATATAAGCATTTCTCTTATATTTCTGTAATTCAGAAATCTAAAATGCACGTAAACTTCACCATAGCACGCTGTGGAAATATAGACTGACGTGTGCCTTGTAGCATCAAGGGTCCTCACCCTAAAACCACAGCTTCTGAACACAGGATCGGGCACTTCCTCTACCACCCAGCTCAGGGTTACCACCCACAAACAAGACCCAGAGAGGTAAACCTACTTGGGTAAAGACTGAGGTCACATTACACCCAAAATGTAAGTGATCCGATTCTTCAGATTATGAGTTTACTATGTTAGGAATGCAAAGTGTGAAATGCTTTCCTCCTGCTTCTTTTGCAAGACACAGGCGGATACAGGGTGAGTAATATCACTACCCATCCCTCCCCTCTGTATGTCTGTTCTCCTTTAGAGCATTCATCACGGGTGAAATTATTTCCTTGTGTTTGTGTGTTATCCACTCCCACCCTCACCAGAACGTGAGCCTCATGAAGGCAGAGCCATTGTCTGTCTTCTTCACAGACTAGAATGGTCTGTGGCCCACAGAGGGCCTTTCGTGAGTATTTGCTGAATGTGTGAAACAATAAGTGTCTCCTATTTCTGAGTTGAAACACTTAAAGCTCAGTTATCTCACGATTGGCCATCTCTTATAAATGAAGCATAACTCCAGCCAATAAGACTTTAGGACCTTGGCGAGGCGGCCCTGGGCAGCAATGTGCCAAACAGTGAGCATGGAGAGGCTGCAGAGCTTTCACAACAGACACGACTCAAGGGACGGTCATTGGACAAAGGGAAGGAGGGAATGAGGGCAGCTCCTCCCTTCTCAGTCTCTCTTATCCCTCATTTTCTGTGTCTCACCTCCACGTCCCTCTTACTCCCCACCCTCTCAGTTTACTTTATTTAGTGCATTTTTATTCGGTAGATAGTCGTTGAGTGTGATGAGCGAGGCTGCTGTGCTAACCCCACGGGGTGCACAAAACAGTCACTGGAAACCAGCCACATCGTGCCTGTGAACAGCAGCTCCTCTGTTTGCGTTCTTGGCGTTTCCAGCAAGTGGAGGAACACAATCGGGCAGTGTTTCCTGGTCTTTCCTCCCCCAAAGTCATTGAAAACAACAAAACTATGTGTTGTTTTGTGCTAAACTGTGTGTCTCAGATCCTAAGCCCAGAGGGGTTTAGCAAAGAGAGACAACAATTTGGGACAGAACAGTTTGAAGGAAGCTTTATAAAGGAGGTAGGGTGGAGCTGGGCCTCATAAAGAACCTGGAGACGCGTGGAGTATGTGTGAGAGAAACAGGAATGGAGATATCAAAATATCCAGACTTCTGTGGCTACTTGTGGGAAGCAGTGGGACCCACGGGGTGGGGTTGAATGGGAGCAGGAGATAAAGTTGGAGAAAATACGTTAGAATCCAATTGTGGACATCGGAATGCCATGATGCAGAGGTTACCATCAATTCTACATGAGTAGCGTTGTAAGGAATAAACCAACAATTGTTTTAGAAATACTTTTTTTAAGAAGATGTAAAATGCCATGGGATGACCTCCACAGAGGGAGACGGAAACTGTCCTGGGCCCAGCGTGTCACTGACCGGGCAAATCCTTGGAGTTGCGGGTCTCTGAGCTTAGTCTTCTTATGTAAACAAAGAGGGAAAAATGGATCAAGTAACTGCAAAAATCTAAAAAAACCTTAAAATTCAACTTCCTGAATACAAAGGCACATGTTCCTCTTGGACTCTTCACATCGGTTAGGGACATTTGGAAGAAAACCCCTGTGACTAGCTTGTGCCGGCTCTATATTTCCTCATGAAGGAACTTCCCTGTTTCAGTGATGACAACTTCCATTTGGTTCATTGTGAGGCCTCATGGATGAGCATTTTCTCTTGTACTTTGTACTCATCTGAGTCTCCAAGTTCCTCATGAAACAAAATAAAATCCCAGCTACTTGCCCAGAGCTGGCAGGAAACAAAGAAGCACAGTTTGATCTCGAATTACAGCCCCAATCTCCAGAAATACCAGTGAGGCAACTTGAAACGTGAGCAACAACGTAGGGGGGAGCTGGCTTGGGAGGGGGAACCAGCGCCAGGCAGGAAGGAGAGCAGAGAGAGAAGCATGGAAGGAATTGCACTTTCTCTGTTAGTTGCAGACACAAAGTGGACTCACCAATAGTCGTCCTCTATCCGTCCCAGTTCACAGAAGGACTAATAAGAGTGTTTGATCAAAAATGTAAAGATCCATGTTGAAGCATCTCAGGATTTGAACTCACTCCCTTTCACCTGACTGGCTTCCACAGCCGCTAAGGGAGTCTCTCCCACCGCGTGCTGAATAAGCCCGGAATCCAGGGCGGCTGAGATCCACCACTGACATTCCGTGCAATGTTAGAAATGCACTTTTGTCAGCATTAGCTAGGGAAGAAAAAGGCATAATTAAATTATTTTCACGTTTTAGAATATCTGTTTGTCTTTCTCATGTAGAATAGTGACTTATTCCCTGTGCTGTCACTGTAGCAGAATTCTAAAATGTTTTGAAAACATTCCTTAGAGCCACACAACAATAATTAACGGCCTAGCAAGTGCTGAACAGCAAGCGGCTGATAAGAACGCGGCCTAATGTCGACAGAACGCAATTAATCATGGAACTACCCATCGCGCGAGGATTTACGCTCGGTTATCATAAAGCACTGATGAGGCCCCGCTGGTCCCTTACGATGTATGTGTTAAGTGCATCTTCCCCCCAAGCATATCAAGAAAAGCAGGAGGAAAGCTTCGGGAACTAGATTTCTTAATATGTTTACTCTCATCCCATTACGGCTCCGCTCCCCAGCACTCTCCAAGGATGGCTGTGCTGTGGAGGATCAGAAGCGCCTCTAATCTTCCCACAGATGGGTGACAGCAGGGCCCCACCTAGTGACGGAGGGACAAACAAAGCCCCACACTGGACCACTGGCCTTCCCAGGAAGAAAGGGTTCATGTTGCTGTAGGAAGGTGATCGATCTACTCTCAGTGTCAGTGAGGGAGTGTCGGGGGGACAGCCAGATAGGGGGATTTACTCCTTCTTATGGCCAATTCCCACCTGATCTACCATGCTCTCTTACAGAGACTTCAGGTGTAACGTCCAAGTGAATCCTAACGAGTAGAATGGTGGACACTGATCACTATAGGGAGCGTTGTCAGAGAAGGTCAGAGTCCTCGCCATACACAATTGATCAGAAATCCAGCCTGGACCCCAGAAGCCTTTGGCAATACAAATGGTTAGTGCCTCGGGGTGTGTGGCCCTGCACAATTCACTTGGTTGTCTTTCAACAGGCTGGCTATTGTCAACTTAGAAAAAACGTATGACCGTAAATTAAAGTCATATTAAATGTAGTCCAGACATGTCAGTTCCAGATGAGTCTTTCTCGTCATAGAGATGGCGGGTAAACCCTGACATTGACTAATTCACCGTCATCTAGGGACCCAGGCAGGAGCAATGAGCAGAAGCTGGAGGGGTGGGGATGGAAATCACTGACGGAGGACCCCCGTATTCTCAGTGACCACAGTTTAGTAGAAGGAGAAAAATGTATGTTATTATATATACATATATGTAAAATATATACATATACATATATAATATATTTAAAACACAATATGATGAGGGCAAAGAGTGGGAGAAACATAGCTAAGGGAGGGATGTGATGGTAGTGGAGAAAGAGAGAGAGAGTCTGGGCACCTACAGAGACCGGACATGGGGGCTTGGTCAGAATGTGCGTTTCAGCGTATTTCCCAGCACCGTGGTATGTCATGTTTGAGGAGAAGCATGGTCAAAAAGACAATCACTTTCTAAAAAGTTATATTTCAGATGGTTTCATTTTATTTTATGTAGCGTAGTGGAGAACAGGTGGTTAATGGAAAGGACAGAAGCCACATGTAGACTGGAGGAAGACGAGGAAAGTGGCTGTAGGATGAGAAAGCCAGAGAAAACGCCCACTTCTACACCTGGGGTTCTTTTTGTAAACTAACTGGTATCTTATTGTCCTCATCTCCTATGACAAATGAACCAAACAAGTTAATTCCATTAGAAATCTAGGAATTTTAGGCTGTGTAGTCATGGCATTGTATGTGTGGATAAACTTCTATATAAAGTTGCATAGCTTGTGTTTTCATACTTCGATTAAGGGGTCTGTGCAAAGACAGAGACAAGTTTAAAGTCAAAGTTGGTTTGTTAGACACTGGCGGTGCCCTTCATCCTACAGCAGGTATGAGAAGGTGGTGAGACAGAGAAAAAAATTAAGACAGAAAGGCAATCAAGAGAAAGAACAGGCAGGAATTTCTCTCCTTGAATGCAAGGCAATCTTGAACGCACACATTGGCCCTCCTCTCAGATGGAATCAAGGGCCTCATGATCACCGAAGTCCTTTTCATGTCTCAAATTCTGTGATACAATCTTCCAGGAGTGTAATCTTCAGTAACTTTGGCTAGAAAAGCAACCTCTAAGTCAATAAATCAATCCAAAGCTCGTCAGCCCCTTCTTTTGTGCGCCGAGTTATTAAAATGTACAGGCTCAGCCCGAGTCCTTGAGAAGCCAACAATTTACTTGAGGAGTTGCCGGCGGGACGAGCAGTGTGGCCAGGTGCAGCAAACACAGACAAGACGCGGCGAGCAGCTTACGGGGAAGAGGGCATGTGGACAGGGGACGGGCCACAATGAGCCTGGGCATGCAGGAAGCAGCGGAGTTAGCTGGACACAGAGAGAGAAAGGGCCTGGCAGATAGAGGGGTCCATTAGGAGGAGGTGCACGGTGGATCTGAAGAATGAGAACAGAGACAGACGACCAGGGCCGACATTTGAATCTGGTTATACAAAATACAAAGTCAGGCAAGTTCAGAATATGTAGGTTACTTCATGAATAACTTTTAATCCATCATAGGAATGACAGACTTCTAGGATGTCCCACCTCCCCCGTGACTCTGGGAAATCATTTAGGTCATTCTTCCCTGCTGTGACCAGCTGTGGCCTCAAAATACCACAACACACAGGCAGTCACTGCAAGTTTTGAGCTGAAGTCAGTCTGCCATGTGTGATGGCTGCAGACTCCGATGTCTGAAGCCAGTCCCCTGTCACACACACAGGAGAATTCACAGAGGGAAGAGAAGGGTCAGGCAGGAGAGGACCACCGTGCTCAGCAGAGGTCTTACCTGAATGTCAAGACAAACTGGAGGCAATGGGCCAGTGTGGAGGGTGTCAAAGTCTAGTGGAAACCAGTATCCATGCAGGGGAGGAGCACAGAAGAGCGGGGAGGCGGCTGCGGACTCAGAGAGCGGTCTGCACAGGCAAGGAGGGAAGCAAGAACACTGGGGCCAGGGACCAGCCACCTTTGCTGGGTGAGGATTGAGGGATGAGGCAGCTGGTGGCCAGAGAATAAACTCGGGGACAGACAGAAGGGGTCTTTAAGATGTGTAAGACAAGGGCCGGCCCAGGGGCACAGCGATTAAGTGCGCACATTCCGCTTCGGCAGCCCGGGATTTGCCGGTTTGGATCCCTGGTGCAAACATGGCACCGCTTGCCACGCCATGCTGTGGTAGGCGTCCCACATATAAAGTAGAGGAAGATGGGCATGGACGTTAGCTTAGGGCCAGCCTTCCTCAGCAAAAAGAGGAGGATTGGCAGCAAGTGTTAGCTCAGGGCTAATCTTCCTCAAAAAAAAAGATGTGTAAGACGTTTGACCTGGGTCGTCTGGACCCAAGCTGCTGAAGGCTGTCACCCCAAGTTGTCCATGGGCATTTCCAGTCCTGCATCTTACTGTCAGCTTATTCTTCCAAATGCCAAACTGCTCTGCCCCAGACCCTTCATGGCTTCCGATTAGGAAAGAAGCAAGTGGAGACCCCAGTGTGCCATTCCATGACCCCACGACACAGGCTGAGACTCGGAACACAAAACCAGCATCCCGAGTCCTATTTCCTAGAGGCATGTCCCCTGCCACCTATGGCCCATCAGCCCAACCAGTGGCCTGCCATCTACACAAAGTCCTTGTGAGCCTGTCTGGCCCTAAGCTACCTCACCCACTTGTGACAGGTCATCTGGTCTGGATTTCACATTCACTGCCTATCTCCTCGTTACTCATGGAAAATGCATTTTCCCTCAAATGAGGATGAAGAGGTGGCTTAGGCCTCAGTGTCACTGCTCAACCCAGGCCTGGACCTGATGCTGGAATTAAGTCCATAAACCCTGCTGTCTTATGCCAGATTCCTCTTTGTGTCACAAACAAGCTGGTAAGCGTCTGTTGGGATTTGGGTCTCAGGACTCATCAATTCTGAATAATTTACAGAAGGCTTTTCCAATTCCAAACAGATACAGATAAACGCACATTTTTCCAGAGAAGCCAAAAAAAATAATCTTTAGCTAAAAACAACAATGGGAATAAAAGAGGTAGAAACTCCTCTATGTGTGTATTTTTTACATTTATTTTCATCAAGGTATCACTTGCTCGCTTTAAATATAGATAGCATGACATCGTCTGTCATTTACTCTTTAGATTTTTTCTTCCCAGTCAAGAAAAATCTCAAGTGCTTACAAAAGCCATTTTCTTCCTAGTTTATTTCCTTTTAAAGTACTTTTTTTTACCTCTAAAGACTCTGAAGATGAAATTAGAAGTCACTTTGTTCCTGCCTATTGGTAATGAATAATTACGCTGTCATACAGTGCATAACTACTAATTACATGGCTGCCTTTTTATTTCAAGGAGTTATTTAATAATTTTTTAATAAAGAGTTACATATGTCAGTCTCTTAAAAACATATCAATCAGCGGTATTTTCCGAAGTAGAGAATTGTCATAACCTCGCGTACAGTTGCTCGGTTTGTAATTATAGACTCCGCCGACTTGTGTGCTTGCTGCCTCGAGAGCTGTCAGCAGTGTCTGGAAAAACACCGCTTTCCAGACCGTCCTGGGCCTGCCTTCGGTGACAGTAGGACAGGACAGCATGATAATTTATGTGAGTGGTCTGATTCAAATCACCTGTTGGAAAGCCGTGCTGCAGGTAAGCAGGAGGTGCCTGTGCTTCCCTCAGAAATTATGGGAGAATCTGAAACTGTCTTTAAGGGTTAAAAATGGAGGCCATCTGGGTTCTCAACCTGAATGTGTTTTCAACTCGCTGAGTTCCCGTGGGCAAATCATTTTACGTGCCGTCCTTCCTTTGCCACGTGCCTAAGATGAGGAGAATCATCATGGAAACCTCTTGGAGGTGTGAGGACTGAACGGCGGAGTTCGTCTGACATGCTCTGCAAACACAGCCAGTGTCAGCGCGAGGCTTCCCCTCACGCTGGATATTCTTAAGAGTAAAAAGAGCGTGGTCCCTGATTTTATGCTCAGGGGACCCTCCGATCTATTGAAGGCGACATGGAATCCATACACAAAGCAGGAAACACCTGACGTTGCACATTATTTAACGACAGAGAAGGTGATGAGAGCGAGATGTTCAGACTCCACGTTCCAGGAAGATGTCGCTCCCCGTGAACTGGCACTACACAGAAGAGCCTGTGGGAGGAGGCGGGATTTCCTGCCAAGGACGTGATTCTATGGTTAGTGACAGAAATATAGGTTCAAGTGGGGCTATGTGAAATCAGGTTTTGTAACAGAAATGTTCCCAAAATAACGCTGTTTACATTCTTGCTCAAACGAAATCGAGTAAGTGGCATTCAAGTCGCACAATGCAAGCTCCAGGAGAATGTAATTTATCTGTTGCAGGGTTACTGAGATATAATTTATGTGCCATTGAAATTCACCCACGTTAAGTGTACAGTTCAATGATTTCAGTAAATTTATAGAGTGGAGCAACCATCATCACCCAATTTTAGAACTTTTCCAGCACCCCAGGAAGTTTCTTCCTGCCCACGTGCAGTAAATCCCCACTCCTGCCCTCAGCGCCAGGCAACCACCAATCCACTTTCTGTCTCTATATATGCCTTTTCCGGAGGTTTCGTATAAGCTGAGTCAGGCAGGATGTGGCAGTTCACTTCTGGCTTCTTTCTCTCGGCACGTGTTGACTCATCCGTGTTGTAGCACGTTATCAGTCCAATCCTCTTATTGATTGAGTAGTCTTCATGGTGTGGTACGTTTATCCCCCACTGTCAATGGACATCTGTGTGGACTCCACCCCTTGTCTGCTATGAATGATGCCCCGTGAACTTTCCTTCTCACATCTTTCTGTGGCCGTGTGTTCTCACTCCCCTTGGGCAGATTCCTGGGTGTGGAATTGCCGTGTCCTATGGCAAATATATGCTTACCTATTCCAGAAAATTACCAAACTATTTTCCAAAGCAGCTCTACCATTTTAGACGCCCAACAGCAATAGATGAGGGTTTCAGTTTCTCCACATTCTGTCTGACACTTGATATTCTCTGTTTTTTCAATTAGAGCAACTCTAGTGGGAGTATAGTTATAGCTTATTGTGGTTTTATTTGCATTTCCCTAACGACTAATGAGGTTAGGCATCTTTTCATGTTCTTATTTGCTTTCTGTGTTTCCTCTCTGGTGGCATAGCTATTTAAAATTTTACTCATTTTGTATTAGATTTTTGTGTCCTTATTATTGACTTGTAAGATTTTTTATATATTCTGGATAAAAGTCTTTTATCAGATATATAATTTGAAAATACTTTCTCCCAGTTTGAGGTTTATGTTTTCATTTCCTTTATGGTATTTCTTGAAGCTTAAATTTTTCAAAATTTGATCAAGTCTAATTTTTCAATTTTTCCTTTTATGGATAGTGCTTTTTGTACTGTATCTAAGAATTCTTTGTCAAATTCAAACTAACGAAGATTTCTCCTATATTTTTGTCTAGAAGTTTTAAAATTTTAGCTATTGCCCTTAGGCCCATGATCCATGTTGAATTAATGTTAGTGTATGGTGTAGGGTGGGGTCTCAGAACGTTTCTTTGAATGTGATTATACAGCCGTCCCAGAAGCATTTGTTGCAAAGACGTCCTGTACCCACTGAATTGTCTTGCCACCTTTGTAGAAATTAGTTTCTCATAAATGTAAGCATTTGTTTCTGAACCCCCAATTCTATTCAATTAATCTAGATTACTGTGCCTTTATAGTAAGTTTTGAAATCCCGTAGTGTAAGTTTTCCAATTTTGTTCTTGTTTTGCAAAATTGTCCTTCGTATTTCCATATACATTTTAGGATCAGCTTGTCATTTTCTACAAAAAAAAGTGTTCTGGGGTTCGACAGGAATGGCGTTGAATCCATAGATCAGTTTGAGAAGAGTTGCTGTCTTGACATTATTGAGTCTTTTAATCTGCAAACTTGAAATGTCTCTTTATTTACTTAGATCTCCTTTAATGTCTCTCATCAATGTTTTGTAGCTTCTCGTATAGAGGTCTTGCAAATATTTTGTTAAATTGACTCCTAATTATTTATTTTTTAATGATCTTATGAATGGAATGATTTTCTTATTTTCATTTTCAGATCATTTGTTACTCGTATGTAAAAGCACAATTGATGTGTCTATTTTAATCTTGTATCCTACAATCGCGAAATTCGCTTATTTGTTCTAGTGTCTTTTCTGTAGATTCCATCAGATTTTCCACATAGATGATAATATCATCCACAAATAAACACAGTTTTATTTCTTTCTTTCCATTGTTGGATGGCTGGATGCCTTTATTTATGTATGTATTTGGTTTTTCATTGCATTATCATACTAGCTGGAATCAGCAGTATAATGTTGAATTGACATGTGAAAGTGGACATCCTTCTCTTGTTCCTGATCTTATGGGAAAGCATTCAGTGATTACGTATGACATTAGTTGTGAGTGTTTTGTATATGCCCTTCTTCAAATTGAGAAAATTCCCTTCTACTCATAGTTTCTGAGACACGTTTTTGTGAGTGGGATTTTTGTCAACTACTTCTTTCTGCATTTAGTGTAATGATCAGTTGACCTTTATTTGATGAATATGGTGCAGTACATTAAGTGATTTTTATATTTTATGCCAACTTTGTATTACAGGCATAAATTTTACTTAGTCTTGATATATGCCCCTTTTATATGATGTGGATTTGGTTTGCTAATGTTTTGTTCGTGATTTTTGCTTCCATACTCATGAGGGATATTGGTCTATAGTTTTCTTTTTTGTCATATCTTTGTGCTTCATATCAGTATAAAATTGGAACTACTGAGTGAGGTGGGAGTTTTTTCCCCTTCCTCTATTTTCTGAAAGAGTCTGTGAAATATTGCTATTATTTCTTCTTTAAATATTTGATAGATTCACCATTGATACTATCTAGACCTGGGCTTTTTTTGGTGGAAGCATCTTTAGTTATTGATTTAATTTTTTTACTTGTTACAGGTCTATTCAGATTTTCTACTCCTTCTTTAGTCACTTTTGGAAATGTATGCATTTATAGGAATTACCCCATTTCATCTAAGTTGTCTCATTTGGGGCATAAAGATGTTCATAACATTTCCTTATGATCCTTGTAATTTCTGTACATTGGTGTTAATATTCCTTCTTTCATTCTTGATTTTGGTAATTTGTGGATTTTGTCTTTTTTTCTTAGCCAGTCTACCTACAGATTTGTTGGTTTTTTTTGGGTTTTGGGGTTATTTCAGGTGTTTCTGCTATGATATTTATTATGTATTACTTTAATTTATTTTGCCCTGCTTTTTCTACTTTCTTCAGGTAAAAGCTTAGTTTACTGATTTGAGACCTATCTTCTTTTCTGATAGAGATGTTTAAAACTATGAATTGCCCTCTAAGAAATATCTTAGCCAAACCCCACAGATACTGATATACTATTTTTGCTTTCATTCAATCAAAAATATTGCTAAATGCCCTGTGATTTCCTCATTGATTCATGGGTCATTTAGAAGTGTATTGTTTAACTTCTAAATATTTGCTGATTTTCCAGAATTCTGTCTCTGTTGACTTCTAATTTAATTCTATTGTGGTCTGAGAACATACTTTGTATGATTTCAATCCTATTGAATTTGTTGAAATTTGTTTTATAGCCCAACTAGCATATTGTCTACCCTGTAAAATGTTCCATTTGTGCTTGAAGAGAAGAAATCCTCCACAGCCATTATGTGGAGTGTCTATATTTGTCAGTTAGGTTGGGTTAGTTTATGCCATTGTTTAAAGTCTTCTATATACTTGCTAATTTTCCACATAATTGTTAAATCAATTAGTAATATAGCAAATGTAGCTTTCTTAGGGTTACTGTTTACATAGTAAGTAGTTTTTCCTTTTTTTTACTTTCAACTTATCTGAATCTATGTTGTATATCTTATAGATAGCTTGTAGTTAAAGTCTTCTTATTTATCTAACTTGAGGATCTCTGCCTTTTTATTTGGGTTTTGAGTTCATTTATACTTAATGCATTATCGCTATGGCTGGATTTACATTTGCCGTGTTACTGTTTGGTTTCCGTTGTCTCCTGCCTTTTCTGTTTCTCAGATCTCTCTTCGAATGACTGTGCTACTTTAATTCCTTTGTTGACTATCTCACATCATCCATTTTCTGAAGGAAGTGAGCTGCAGAGCGTAGCCAAGAAGCTGTAGGTCCTCACAGCTTGTCCTCACAGGGAACAACCTCTGCCACTGCAGGGGTGGGGTGGGGTGGGGGTGTTCAGTTTTATAGTTGCTTTTTGAGGAGAGGATTTGGTGGTTTCTTCAACTGCCTATTGCCAGAAGTCTCTCCTGCAGTTTATTTATAGTGGATAATTTTGTTGGTGTTGTTATCGAGCCTGCTGCAATGTTTTCTCTACTAAAACAAAGCCCTTATCCTGTTTATTTAATTCATTGAACAGCTGTTAATCACCAAGTCACAGATTTTAATTACCTCAACCTTGGTACGTGACATCACTTAAGATCTCATTTTAAAACTTAGTGGCATTGATCCCTAGAAAAAAATAACTTATTAGAGGTGAATCACACAACATGTAATAGATGGAAGCCATTGATTCCGGGAGAGGGGGAGAGCTGTTATCTGAACGCAGGGAGATCTGTCCCCAAGGGAGAAGAGCCACAGGAGATGCCATGGTCTTAGAGGGAAGAATATAGCAGTTGTCCAACAGTGGCTGGCAAAAAGTCCCGAGCAGTCTCCTCCCACGCTCTGAAATAGGCCCACAGTGCCGATTGGCTGAAGCCACAGAATCCAGAGGTGACACAATCCTCAGAGGTCAGGTTGCCAGGATGCAGAGCAGAGCGTAACCAGGTGGTGTCTGGACAGGCACCCAGCACTGTTCATTCCTTCTGACCCTCATTTCTTTTCATTTTTTTTTTCTCTGGATGAAACATTCAAGTTCCCCACACAAGAGAAACACAAAGTTCCACGAGCAGAGGTATTTTTGAGTGATGATTGCACATTCCCATTGGGATCCTCTATTGAAATGCAAACCATCATCAATGTCTTTCCTACATGGTGGCAAAAAAAATGGGGGAAAGTTATAATTAATCGTCATAAAATATAGCTGCCGCATCCTTCACTTCTGAAGCAGGTCACAAAGCCTACATGTATAATTCTTGCTTCCCTCTGCCATCAACTTTGTAAAATTTCCCTCATGCTTTGCCGGCCCCTCAGCTGGTTAGACTTTTATTTTAACTGGTGAGGTGGCCTAAATCTTCATTCCCACAGGATTTCATGCTCCGTGGTCTGTCCTTATTGGGTGGTCACGGTTTCCCACTGAAAAACTCAATGCACATCAGAGCGCTAGTGAATTCTGTGTGTTCCCAGCATTGGTGTCCCTGCCCCATTGCGTGGGAGCATCTCAGTTTCCCCATGGATGGGTTTGACATTTAGGACAATGACCTCTTCTCTATCAAATGTTTTAGAGGCTGAGGAGTTGAAAATGTCCATGGAGCTGTCTTAGCCTCCTATTTAAAGTAATCTTGGCCTTGTTCTCTGGTGGAAGTATACTTCCGTTGGTCACCAGTACCGCCAATGCACCAAGCCCAAAGTTGTGGGGGTAGAAAAAGCCCTTTCTGTGAGATGTAATAGAGAGGGGGCCATGCTCACCTTCCCACCCTACCCCAGACCCTAGACCTGTGCATTTGGACTCTGAGGGAAAAGGCACACAATTCTGAGTCTGTAGTGCCCACTCCATTGTACTTCCTTGTCAAGTGCCTCTGGGCAATGAGCAGTGAGTCCTAGCAGCTGAGCCCAAGACTGCACTTTCTTCCCAGGAAAATGACCTCCACCGTCAGAGGTGATGCACAGGCTGCTCTGGTGACGGCCAGGCATTCTCAAAGTCCACGTAGCGTGATTGCCAGCAGAGCATTGCAGGAAAGGAAGCAAATTCATGGATGGCAGCTGGAAGGGTCAGAGAGCAACCATGCAGGGACAAAGGAGATGGAGCCAGCGGTCTTCTGATTCCTTCTAGAACTCTCCTTGACACCCTATTTTCACTGCTTCAATTTTGCATCATTTTCCCATAGCAAAAAATAAAAATATTAGGCCTCAGAAAAAAGTACTTTTTTTGTTGTTTTTAGCCCATCTGTCACAAACCTGCATCAGTAGATGGATGCATAAAAGTGGCCCATGGAGGGGCTCTGTTAGAGGCTGCCCATGAAAGAGAAGAGCTCATTAATGCTAGAGATCCAGTGATTGCCTGCACCCAAAAGAAAAAGGGTCTTATTATAAAATTCCTCCATGAAATCCTGAAATAGACACAGCTTCTCCCTGCTGACACATATTGAGGGAATCTATTTTCCTAGCTCACTGGTGGGAATCAGACAACAGAATCTCAGTGTTCTCTTTCACTCACTGTAAACCCTAATAGAAACACTTCTGAGTTGTATTAACTTTTAAAAATTCATCCATCATTTAGGAAAACAATATCATTGTGCTTTTTTGTATTTTATAACATTCACATTAAAACCTGACTGATGTATCCAAATGTGTTTGCTTTGCCTGGTTTAAAAGTCCCAATGAGAAAACAATGGTTTAAAGAGAAAATGTTATTTATTTGGCTTTAAAGGCTGTGATAAAACCCAATTTTGATATTCTGATAATATAATATAATCAACCTTTTTTACTTTACTTGTCCAAAAATCATAGTTTTACTTTTTACCATTTTAAGTTGATGACATCTGTACAAAAATATACATTTTCCCCTTGTGAATGTGGAAATGCTATACTTCTCTCTCTAACAGCTTCAGCTGCTTTCAGGCCTGAATTAACATGTCTGTCTGTGTGTTATATCGATGATGGACATTTAGACTTCAAGGTATAATTTCCAGTAAAGAAAAGTCATTTTATTTCCATCTGAATAAGCTCTCTATCATACTAACCACGTCAAACGAAGTTATTATCTGGCTTTTTGCCATGGTACAAAAAAATACAAAGGTCATATTTTTAATAGCTTTGTACTCTGTAGTAATCAAATTTGTAAGCCTGGAGAAATAAACTCCTTGAATCTATCAGTGCTCCTGAGCGTGGTTAACCACTGGCGTGCTGTTCTCAGGCGTAAGGTGCACACGGCTGCCGCTTATCGGCTGTGAGCTTCATACAGGACGGCATCGTGGTCTAATCATAAAGTGGCAGAAACCGGCTAATAAGAAACACGTCTACTCAACTCTGCCTTTGAAGACTGCATGGAAAGATAACCACCAGTGAAATTTCAGCTCATGTGTGAACAAGATTACAGTGTGTCAACCTGGATACACTTCAGTGTTGGTGGATTACTCAAATCAACGTGAATTAAAATGAATACCTGCTCTAAAGACTACTTTTGCTTGGGGAGGCTGCTCTGTGTTTCTTGGAACCGTAAACAAATTGCTCCAGAGCGTTGTTGCAGCAGACTTTCAAGGTCCACTTTGAAATGACTGACAATCTCAAGTTTGAAGAACCTTGTGGACATCAGCATCAAAATAGTCATGAGAAGAAGAAGGGAAAAAAAGTACAACACCACCCCATTGAAGAATCCTAAGTTTCACAGTTTTGCTTAACGAACTTTTCATGGAATGGTTTTAGGTAACTCCACTGACCAACACACAGGATGTGTATCTCAGTTACGATTGATGTTTATTTGGCCCCAAAGATTTCCAAGAACTGTGTTGCCACCTTATAGGTTACTTCCAATTGTCTTTCCTTGCATATTTCTCCTTCCACACATCAAACAAAAGCAAAGTTATCTTGCTGTAAAATGTACAAGAGCAAAGTTAGCTTTATCTCTGGCACTCATCCTGATAAGCCGACATTAGACTCTTTCTTGATCTGAAACTACGTAGATTTGCTACAAGTCATTTAATCAGTATGGCCTGTCATAGGTTAACTAACATTCTAGAGCGAAATGAGTGTTAGCCCACTTGTGCCTCATTATCAACGGCTTTCATCAAAGCTTCAGACTCTCCTTTAAGTTAGGACAAAATTTCTTTCAGCTACCAACCACTACAAACCAATAGTTTAAAAAGAGCGTTCAACAAACTTTTCCTCATGTTCATGTAGTAAATAGTTTAGCCTTTCTGGGTAAAGAGGCAAAATCAGAATATTATATAGGTACTTACATATCCATTTAAAATGCAACCACTTAAAAATGTAAAAACCACTGTTAGCTGATAGGTGTTAAAATAAATACATACATCAATAAACACACACAAAATGCAACAAACAGAACAAAACAGCATGCTGCTTGCTGGATTCAGCCCAAAAGCATAGTGTGCTGACCCTGAGGCAGGATCAACCTGGTTAACAGTGTCATCTCAGTTTCACACCAACCAGGACTGTGATTTTGGTTCCTAATTTGGACAAGTCATTTAACGTCTTTCTGCTCGTGTTTTCTCAGATACAAATGAAGACAATAATAGTGGCTACCTGGGAGTTGTGAAGATGAATAATGTTAACAATAGGTGATATCTACTGAACAATTGCTAGCACCTTTCTAAAGCCTTTATTTCAACAAAATTTAATGAGCACCATCTACTTTTTTATGGGTTTTGGTCAGTGGTCATTTTGGTGCACGTCATGGTGCCCCCAGCTGCTAGAAGGGTTGGCACCCGACAGCTCCTGCTTGATGGAGAGCTGTCTTGCCTGAGGGCAGAGGAGTGGTTGGTGCCACAGTATGAAGACCTGGCCCCTCACCCCAGCTTGGGACAATGTAAAGGATACCCCAGCTCTGTCACCCCCTCTCAGCTGCACTACAGCCAACTGCCACTCATGCTTCATGTGAGGAGTGGTTGGTGCCACAGTATGAAGACCTGGCCCCTCACCCCAGCTTGGGACAATGTAAAGGATACCCCAGCTCTGTCACCCCCTCTCAGCTGCACTACAGCCAACTGCCACTCATGCTTCATGTTCCCAGCAGTTGAACCTCAGAGCCTTCCCAAAACCCACCGGCACACAAATCTCGGTCTCAGAGCCAGCCTCCCAAACCAGCCTGCATCGGTGCTACAGATGATGCCACCCAGAGCCTCAGGAATAGATGGAGATCCCGTAAGAGAAAGGCCCTGCTAGTCCCTAGAGAGGGCCAGAGTGGTTAAGTAGTGAGAAGACTCACTACAGTCTCAAGAGGGTGGGTTTGAGGAATCTCAACACGCCCTGTAGCCCGTTGATGTATGGCCCATCTTCATTTCTTGTGCTGTTGGCCATAGCCATTGCTCCAAGCAGAGTGAAAACAGAGACAGATCCTCCTGGCGCGTGTGCCTGCCTGAACCCTCTCACACGGGACGGAAGGCCCAGGCTCTTCAAGGGCTCTGTCTTATTTATTTATTTATTCGCCACTGCAAAGATTTCTCCTGGAAGGGAAAGGGTGGGTGAGAGAGACACGAAAAATCATTGCTTGGAAAATATATCAAGTCACCTTGAGCTAAGGTCATCTGGAATGAATCCCATGCTTCTGGGCTGAAATTACACCAAAGGCAAAATTATTTTTTTCTCCCTTCCTTCAGCCTAATGTACGTGTCATGTTCCTGTCTTAAGGATGTCACAGGAGGACAGAGTCTGGTTTCCAAGGAGAGAGGGAGAGAACCGGTGCATTTAGGACAAGAGTGGTGACAATAGGAAGGAAGCAAGGTTCTTACCCTCTAAGACCTTCGTCTCCTTGATGGGCGAGGGAATGAGCAGCTCGGGTGATGGAGGCCATGATGAGTGAAGCTGCGAGGGGAGAAAATCAATTATTGGGGAGAGAATATCATCCAGATGGGCGATTTCCAAAGGAAGAGGAGCGAATTTCCCCTTGGATCAAATATACTGCTACTGTCTAGGATCTTAAATTATTTGTTCTGAGAGTGAGTGGAAAGAGGAACCAAGCAGAACACATTTCAGCAGCCGCCGGGAGTGCGGGCGGATTTATGGTCCTTCGGCGCTCCGAAGGTCCAGAGAGAAAAGGCAAGATCAGCTGCTGTTAACACGCACTCGTTTCATCTGAGCCTCCAAAACGGACTTGGTGAGAATCCCCAATGTGTGACTTTTCTCAGCCTTTCAGGAGAAAAGCTAGCCCACGGAGAAAGTTGGCTCGCCCCACTCCTCTGGCTTTTGGTGGTTTTCTGGCAGGTTCTAGAACTTTAAAACTTTACAAATAAACAAAGGATTTAACTTTTTTTTTTTGGCACATAAAATGCTGTACTTGTTTAATATATACAACTCAAGGAGTTTGAGGATAATTCTATACCCGTGAAACCTTATAATCCCAATTCTGGGTTACAGGAAAGGAATTTAAACCAGTACCCTGAAGAACTGTCCACACTCCCGTGCTCATGCAGCATGATTCACAATAGCCAAGACATGGAAACAACTTAAGTGTCCATCAGTGGATGAATGGATAAAGAAGATGTGGTATATATATACACTGGAATACTACTCAGCCATAAAAAGGACATCCTGCCATTTCTGACAACATGGATGAACCTTGAGGACATTATGCTCAGTGAAATAAGTCAGACACAGAAAGACAAATACTACGTGAGCTCACTTATATGTGGGATCTGAAAGAGTCTGACTCACAGAAGCAGAGAGTAGAATGGTGGTTACCAGGGTATGGGGGGCAGAAGAGATGGGGAGATGCTTGTCAAAGGGTACAAAGTTTCTGCTAGGTGGGACGAATACATTCTGGATGTAGTGTACAGCATGGTGATGATAGTTAATAATACTGTATTGTATACTTGAAGTTTGCTAAGAGTAGATCTTATGCTATATGTTCTTACCACAACATGATACAAAAAATATTAAAGTGGGCAGGAAGGAGCTTTGGGAGGTTTCTATGGATGGATGTGTCCATGGCCTTGAAGGTGGTGATGGTTTCACACTTGAAGAATTCTTGCATGGCTTTATTATAGCTGGTGTTTTGCTATTTTTATCTTTGAATCTTTATTATAAGACTGGAGGAAATATCCACAAATTGACAAGTGTGTAATATGTCCGGGGACCTTGCCAATACTAGGATACAAATACGAAGAGCTCTTGAGCTCAAGGAACTGGTGGATGGAGGAGGAGGCACCCAGATCACCAGCAGAGGCAGGATGACTGTCCTCTGACACTTCAGCTCCCCTCACTGGGTGCGTGTTGACCAGCAGCTGTGGGCACTGCTGACGAGAACCAAAAGCAACTCTCCATCTCCACCCGCAGTAGGCTATTCCAGTTTTATGGGCCCTGGTGTCCTGATGCTTTCCTTTTGTCAACTTGTTTTACCTGGAAAAGCAGCGCCGATTACTGAAAATAACCCTCCTCCCTTCTTTGCAAGATGAGTATTGGGTGTTCATGAAAAGCTCAGCACCGTGCTCCGTGTGGAGAATAGAGGTGCACAGAGCCTGTTGCTGCTCCCATCTTAGAGCCACTCTCTGTATGGGAAAAGGAAACAAAGGAATGTCTTACTGAGAAAGATAAACCTCTGTTTCCACATGAGCGATGTGTGCGGAGAGTGGCAACAGCTGTGGAGTCCAGAGGGGCTGCAGGGAGGCGATGAAGGAAGTGGGAGAAGAATCTTGAAGGACCAGCAAGAAGTGGCCAGCCCAAGGCAGGGTGAAGGGATGGTGGGTCCCCTTACCCCGCTGTCTCTCTATTCAGAACCTCCCCCGCACCCAAATCCTATGGTCCGTCCAAGAAGATGACCCAACACTGCTATCTTTCAATACGCACAGAAAAGTGACTCTTCTAAGGGAAAGCAAGTGAGGGGTTTGGGAAGGCAGAGAATAAGGATGAATTCATTCATTGATGTGTCTACTCCAGCTTGGGTGGCAGCAAGACTTGTGCTAAACTAAAGGTGGACCTTATTGTAGGGTTTCCTTTACAAAACCTACATGAAGCAGCCCCGGCTCCACCGAGACATTAGTTCAGCTGTGGCTCAGAGGGACATTTGTGAAGTCAGTATAACTCGGGTGCTCCCCCCATCTGCAACCCCAGCCCCCACAAGCCAGCCAGGCTCCCTGAGTGACCCACGGCCACAGCTGGTCCAGGATGCGCCTTGGTCATTCATCACTGCGTCTTACAGTTTATCACTGTGCAGTTTAAAGTCTCTGACCTATTGGGCCCCTCCTAATAAAACAATCTTAAAAAGGAAAACAGGCGGTAATAACAATTAAAAAAGAAAAAAATCAGCAATCCAATTCAGCTGGTGGCTGCCCAAGCTTGAAGGTCTCCGGGCACCTTTGCTTAAATAGCTAAAAACAAAATTATAATAAACGGATGCATTACGAGCGGATCTGAAGGCACCCCGCTAAACTCATAATGAAAAGGGCAGACTGAGGCAGCCCCGCTATTAATTACTCACCTTGAAACGCTGGAGAAGCGTATTTAAGCCAGACACCTGGAGAGGCTGTCTGCTAATTGCACGCATTATAATGACTGTGGATGCACGGGGAGCCACACAGCAGCCCATGGTCGTCCACACGCCCCTAATGCATGGATTCTAGCCACACCCATGTGCTGCGCTATTCCTGGAAAGATAAACATATCCAAATGACGTGTTTTTTTCAGGCCCTTTTTCATGATTATGACTATGGGGAGAATCCCATAGATGTGTCTTTTTAAGCACACTATTCAGAGGGCACATGATCCCAGTATATTAAATGTGAATATCGAGCCATCCTTTGTGCAACCACAGCAAGCTAATGCTGTGGCTTGAGACGAAGGATTTCTAGTAAGGAGTGAAATGATTTGGCAATTTTCCGAGTGCAGGAGAGGTGGGACAACGCGGGCCTGCGGGCAAGCTTCCCAGACACAACAAGAAGAGATTCAGGGACTGGGAGGGCGGCGCGCCCCCCACCCCAGGCCGCCTGCCCACGGCTTGTTTACAGG
The DNA here is from genome assembly GCF_041296235.1 of Equus asinus. Lineage (NCBI taxonomy): Eukaryota > Metazoa > Chordata > Mammalia > Perissodactyla > Equidae > Equus > Equus asinus. The sequence continues at coordinate 44,740,754 of NC_091818.1, forward strand.
GCGGCACAGCACAGCAAAGGGTTAACCACGGAGCTGGAACCCAGTGTGACCAGCGGGTCTCCTGCAATCACCAGCAGAACTGGCTATTACAGCCCATTTAATAGCCTGAAAATGAACTCATTAGTGGTCTTTTATCAGTGGAAAAAGTCTATTAAATCCGGATGTGTGAAGCAGCAGCACGAAGCTCATTTCCATCCCGCTTGTGACCTGAACAAATCCGAGAGAGGCGCCTTTCTGCAAGCCAGGTCAGGCTCCCAGTGAGGAGAGTGCCTCGCTTGCTTGCAGGCCTTCCCCCAGCCCGCGGCTTTGCTGGAGGTTTCCCAGGCCCTTGTCAGTAATTTATAGTTTGTGGGGTGTTCTTCCTCCCCTCCCATATCATCCATGTGCACCCAGCAATTTACAGGGGCAGCCGAGAGATGACTTTCCTCGACTGCGATTTGAAAGTTATACGTAAGGGTGACAGAACCTTCAGGCTCCATCCACAGGACTAAACGGGCTTAAGACAAAGCGGTTGGAAAGTGGCACAGAGACCAGCTTTCTGCATCTCCCTTCTTCCTTCCTCCTCCTCCCTCCCTCCCTCCCTCTTTCCTCTGTCCTCCTGCCTCCTTCTTCCTTCCCTCCCTCTCTTCTCCCCCTTCCTTCTCTCCCTTCCTTCCTTCCCTCCCTCCTTGCCCCCCCCTCCCGTCCCCCGCTTCCTTCCTTCCTCCTCTCTCTTTCCCTTCTCCCTTCTTATTCCCTCCCTCCCTCCTTCCTTCTCTCTTTCCCACTCTCCCTCCCTCCCTCCTCTAAGGACAGCTGAAGAGACCTGACAGGGCACTTTCACACACTGCACATTCGTACTTCCTGCAGGTGATGACAGTTTAACTTCTCTTGGACCAATGGTGACGCCTGAGCACAGGCAAGCTGGCCCTTCATTAGGTTTGGGATGGGCATCCAATTAGCATAAATCTATGATATAAACTGCAGGACAAGTAGAAAACTTTCTCTCAAAATAGTCTTCCTCCTTTAACGGCCCACAGACTTTCCAGGCTGTGCTGTGGACCTCGCGCTGGCTTCACTCTATCCTTCTTTTAAAGCCCCCACAACACGGAGGCCATTTCAGTAAAGACCTGAGGGCTGAACCCCCCATGGGGCCGCATTGGCACCTCAGGAGCTGACTGGCCTGTGGCGCTGTGTTCACACTGTGTTGGAAGGCTGGGTAGACGACGGTGTCCGGAATTATCAAGCTGCACCGAAAAGCTGAACTATCAGAGGCCTCTTTCCCACTGAAAGCTCACGGACCCCGGGTGCACCTCCCCAGCCCTGTGCAGGGGTCCCTGTGCTGGTGGAGGCTCAGCAGGGCCAAGGTGTTTGTCTGGGTTATACAGTGGGAGCCGTGTTATTATCCCACTACTGTTTCTCACAGCTTGAAAGAGCCGATTTCTGTGATGAATTGTCTAATTGGATTATATAAACTAGTGCAAGCTCGTAGTTGCATGTCTAGTACAAAAGGTTCTTTACTGTTGTCGTGTTTCCTGTTTTAAGTGAATGATCCGACCTGTTTTGCTTAAGCAGACTGTGGAAGCCTTCAGTCTCGGCCGGCACTCCCTGGTCTGGTTGCCCCACATTTTGTCAGCAGACAAAATGGTACAAAATGATGCTGAAGTGCATGTCCTTCCCCTGAGACCATTTTAACCTCAGGTCTAACTTAACCATCATGCAGTTGTTAGTGAGAACGCCCAGCCCAGGTTTCCAAGTCGGGGGCGGGCTCCTGCCTGTGTCCCCTCCCTTTCCCCCCCGGGCAGGGCTCCACGTCCTGACCCACCCTCTATGGAGTGCCTCCTGCTACCTCTCAGCAGTGGGTTTGCAGAGAAGAAATCTCCAGCCAGGAAGGAAGCTCGGCTTCTCTCTTGACAAACACAGGCCTCCACCGCCCTCTGACCGTCTCCCTCTGACTCGGGGTCAGCACAGATGGGGGGCCCAGAGAGTACACCTCATCAGCAGTCCAGCCTATCAGCCTCCTGGCTAAAAGCTTCATTTTTGCTGACAGGCCCCACGCCTTCTCCGCCCCTCCCTTCCCCTGGGCTGTGGGCTTCCCATGGGGGGCAGCGTGCCTCAGAGCCCCAGTTCCTCACCTGCTGCCCCGTCACCCAGGGGCTTGGCCAGCACAGGTTGCCAGCCGGCCCCAGGGCTCCAGGTCAGGGGTCGGGTGTGACCTGAGCTGTGTGTTTCTATTGAGGTCCCTGGAGACCCTTGAGAACCCCTGCCTTGGGGTGAAGCCCTCTGTACCCTATAAAGGGTGCTGACCCACAGGGTGAGTCTGGAAAAGACATGCTGTTGTTCTCCAGAAATCCCCTGGCTGGTCCGTAAACTCATATCCCGGGTCCTTACGTCTGAAGCCCTTCAGCATCATGGCTCCTGTGGTTGAGACATTCCTAGAGCAGAAATTCCAGTCTCCCCAGAGGGGAGAGAATGGCACCGCTGAATGTCAGGAACCTCTTGGGTCTTCATACAGTGTAGCTGAAAATTGGGTATTCGTTGTTATTTTTTTCCCAGCTCTATTGAGGTATAATTGACAAATAAAAATTGAATATATTTAAGGCATACCGCATGGTGGTTTGATAGTACATATACTCTGTGAAATGATCACCACAATCAGGCTAATTAACACATCCATCACCTCAATAGTTACTTTCTTTTTTTTTTGGTGTGCTGAGAACACTTAAGATCTACTCTTTTAGCAAATTTCAAGTACACAATACAGTATTATAACTATTGTCACCATGCTGTCCATCACATTGGGTCGTTGAAGAAAATACATATAATAACAAAAAGTTACCATGACTTTAGTAAAGCATATTTTAGTGGCTCCACTAGAACCTGCATATATTAAAAATACATTACAAGTACATGCAGGACTTATTACTCATTCCAGCTACAAAGAATCCTTTCTTGACCAACAAGGCACAGCGTGGCTCCCTGGGGGCCAGGCTGCCTGTGGGAGATGATGGCCCCCGAGGTTTTACGGAACATGATTCCCCCCAGGGAAGACTGCTCACGCCATTCAAACCAGAATCAAAGATTTACAGGGAAGAAAGGGCCGGCAAGCGACATTGGACCCCTTGCCACTCCCCGAAACATCTCTAATATAAGAAACAATGACATGATTAAAATAGGATCTGCATGTAATCCAAAAAAACTGATTAAGTTAGTGACCAGCACACCTCCAGCGAGTCCTCTAAATCCCTGACTGACAGGAATGAGGCACCCGGGGACCCACGAGGTCACACAGACGAGGCTGGATTTCCCTACAAGAACAAAGGAAGGGCAGAAAGAATCTGAAAAGATGACTTTTCCCCCTGGAAATCTGCTTGGAAGCAGGTCACTCAGGCTGGTTTTATATAGGTGGGATTTCCATCATCTTTATTTTCCCAGTAGGAAAATTTAATATACTACTTATTAGTATAACTTCACTATATAAATGGGTCTATTCTTTTATTACAGAAATAATCGCACAGAAAATATGCCTCCGAATTCTCCGACCATACTATTTTGCCCTTTTTCTTATCCCAGTCTTCTGAGTTTTAGCCACGATACTGAAGGCATGGCAGAGTGAGCAGATAAAAAATGTCAAGCTTCCTCAGCCTAGCACAAATGATAAAATTTGGAGGAAACTGTAGTTTTCTTCAGAGACTGATGCACAAAATCTTTCTCACCAAATTTATTGATCGGGTGACCTTTGAATCAAGAGCCAAATAAAACACACCATATACTATAGTTGGGGCATTAATTCAGTATCACATTCTCATTCGTTAAGGAGGAGACTCCAAAAGAGCCACGCACTAACAAGAGGAAAGGATATTTATAGATAATAGACTCTTGTGGGTTATATCCTCTTGATGTTGACAATAAAGAGAATACACTATGTATTTCCATCTGAAAAGAAGACAGCTTCACCAACCAAATGCTTAAAAATTAATATTTCCTGTCACAGTTTTTCACATGCCACCCCAAGCTGTTCCAGAAGGGATATTTGGTATAAACTGCTACCCAGATGCAGACTTACCCATGGACTGTCCTTGTTTTTCGCCTTTTCCACATTGCCTCCCCTAGGTGAGCCCTAAGATGATTGCGGTCGCCATTATAAAATGAGATTTTGACCATTAGTGCTAAAGAAGTGCATGTGTGCATGTGTTCGTTCATGTGTGCGTGTGTGTGTGTATCGTAGGGGAGGAAAAAATCTCTTCCCAATATCCTTCTCGGTGCTGAGCTGGGGGCCCTGTAAGAAAAGACAGATTAAACAAGGAAAAAACAGACAAGTTTATCAACACGCACATCTCAGATGTACATGGGAGAAATTCAGGGAAGAGAAACTCAGAGAGGTGCCAGACCCTAGGCTCTGATCCTATCTTCAGCCAAAACAGAGGAAGAAGGCGTGGGGGAGGCCAGTGACGGGGGGGGTGACAGGAAAAGGCCAGTGACAGGAGGTGACAGGAAGAGCTGGCAGCAAGGCTAGGGTGTGTTACGCAGGTTTAAGTCAGTGCCCACTCCACTGAGCAGAGTTCCTTGCCATTCAGGCATCTTTCTCCTGGTTCCCAGAGGGAGACACCTCACAAATGGAGATTTCCTTTATCAATGTAAATTTTCCGTACAAAGGGGAACGTCTCTGTTTTCAGAGCTCCTCCTGTGTCAGCTGTTTCTCAAAATAATCCTTATGCCATAAAGGTATATTTTGGGTAGCATAGTGTACATCTCCTACAGTGTACGTGAATACATGTGTATAAACACAAATGTGTGTGTGTGTACATGTGTGTATACATTTGCCGGCATGCGTATGTGCGTGAATAAGCGTGTGTGTGTCTGTCTGATTCCAGCAATAATCTTGCCTGAATTTTTTTTTAAAGTGGAGCATTGTGTTTCCTCCTTGTTGTAAAAACTCAAGAGCACATTTCAATGGGGCCTTTCTCCCCCATCCTCAGCCCACCGCGTGCCGTGTGGCTGTTGCTCTGTGAACAGGGCACCCAGAGGGAAGAGAGGTCACTGAGAAGCACGTTTCACTCGTGCATGCAAACACACACACACACACACACGCACACAGTACAGAATCATTCAATCTGCACATTTGCATGAAAAACTTCTGTGTGAGGGCTGCCAGGTAAACCCTCTTGAGTAACTTCACAGGATGTGCTGGGGAGGAATAATTCAGCTTGATCTGAAGTCCCAGCTTTGTATTTCAATCGTTTTCTCCCGTCGCCAGCAATGCTAAATGTCCGTGAGGGAGGAGGGCGCACCAGCACCGACTGTGGGTGGATGCTGGGCCGCTGTTCTTACCCAACGCGGGCAAGTCACGGGAGAACTGGACCACATGGCCTCCTCGGAGGCCTGTCCAGCTCCGCTCACACGGGGCCTGAAGGTGTCCTGAGCAAGCGGAGAGTCTGAAACGTAATTAACCTCTGCGGACTGGAGCACGCTGAATCGGAAAGCTGTAAAACAGTTTTAGAGGGCATGTCACACTGCTGTCCAGGTTTCAAATGGTTCCACCTACACTGTAGGTACCAAAATCTCCCCCAGCCTTCAGGTAACATGCCACCTCCTTGATTCCCTGACTTCCAGGGATGGCTTCCAGAGGCCCGGGAGGGTCGGCCCCAAATCCAGCCTTGGCCATCGGATTGCTATGACATCTTGATATTTCCCCTTAGGAGACTGTCTGGTGAGACACACAAATAGCAATTAAAGGAGAACAATGTTTTCATATGATTTCTGCCTTTAAATAATTACGACTCCTTCAAAACAAAGAAACAAAAAAACAGTGGCTAAAGAGCACTTATTATAGTAAATAGAACCTTTGATTAGCTTCTCACCAGAGTGTGAGGCTGGTGAAATAGTTACTCTTACATGACAGAGAAGGAACCGAGTCTCACAGAAGATTGTGACTTACTGAAATGACAGCACTAATAAGTGGCAGGTACAGGATGCAAAACCTGTTGTTTTGTGTTTTTCTTCCTAAATTGTGCTAAAATATTTCTAACTCGAGTGTGTAAACAGAAGTTGTGGCAGAGTTAACAGAATAGCATTTAGCCTGGCAGGATTCTCTGTCAGCTCCATTTCTCTCGTCCATAAAGTGCTGACACGGTGGCTTTAGGGTCAAATCTCTCCGCCAGCTGCCAGCCTGGAGCCCTTCCCCAGGGAAGGAATTTACACCTGTAACATCTGTTTCTTCTTCCGTAAATAGGGAAAGTCAGGGCAACTTTTAAGAATTCTTAAGGATTAAAATGAGATCATGCAGAAAGCCTAAGGGCGGGCACTAACTCTGCAGAAACTGCTAACATTCTTACCACTTTATAAAGCAAGTTCTTTAGGAGCTGAGATGGAATTTATCTGGGTCCTGTCGTAGCTGACACAATAGTATTTATGTGGAAAGTTCAGAATAAGTGTTGGTGGATGGCTGGGAGTTTCATACCTTAGTTTGCCTCAATGCAAATTACCAAAATTTTTCTGTTTCTTATTGTGTAATTTGAAAACGCTAGAATAACTGATCACAACTCTAAAATTTTATGCAATTACAATATTTATGACCATCATACATCCCTTATAGGGAATATGTTTGTGAATTACAGTATAAACCACAAAAGTTTAAGCTGCAGGGCAAGTAACATATCTACATGGCACATACATACATACCTACATAGCTAAGAGTGTGACGATCCATGAATCTCAAGTTTCCCCTAGAAGCCGAGAAAATCATTCTTTTTTTTTAAAGCTTGACCCTGAGCTAACATCTGTTGCCAATCTTCCTCTTTTTTTTTTTCTTCTTCTCCCCAAAGCCCCCCAGGACATAACTGTAGACTCTAGTTGTAGGTCTTTCTAGTTGTGGCATGTGGGATGCCGCCTCAGCATGGCCTGACAAACAGTACCATGTCCGCACCCAGGATCTGAACCCATGAAAGCCTGAGCCACTGAAGCAAAGTTTGCGAACTTAACTACTCAGCCATGGGGCGGGCCCTCTGAGGACATCATTCTAAGTAGAGTTATTTCAGATGCTGTGGGTAGGACGTTAGGGGACTTTTCTTTTCTCAAACAGAAATTTCCAGTCCTGTAATCTGCCATCTGATGGGAGACCTACAAGGCTGGCCCTGCTCAGGGCGCAAAGCTCCCCAGGCAGTTCAAGCTGAGCCGTGGTGCTGTGGACTGCATGTTGTGTCCCCCAGATTCGTGTGGGGAAGCCCTAACTCTCAGTGTGATGAATTAGGAGGTGGGGCCTTTGGGAGGTGATCAGGTCATGAGGGTGGAGCCCTATGAAATGGATTCGTGTCCTTACAAAAGAGACCCCAGACAGCCCCCTCACCCCTTCCGCCGTGTGAGGACACAGGGAGAAGATGCCGTCTGTGAACCAGGAAGCGGGTTCTTTCCAGACACTGAGTCTGCTGGGGCATTGGTCTTGGACTTCCAGTCTCCAGAACTGTGGGAAGTAAATGTCTGCTGTTTATAACTCACTGGGCCGGTGCTGTGTTGTCATGGCAGCCTGAAGAGACGAAGATAAACTGCAGGAGAAGCTTGTGCTGCTCCTCAGCCCTGCCTGAGTGTGGCACCCAGCGTGCCAGCCACCCAGCAGGAGGAACAACTGCTGTTTTTTCCCTTACACTGTCCCCTGTCATCCCAAGTGGGCCACCACACTAATTTACCTAAGAATCCAGCTTCCTACCCTTGGCTCCACTGGGGTTGTTTTTATCGTGCAGACGGCTACACCTGAGGTGCATTCTGGGAACAACAACAAGGCAGCCACGTGCCCCACTGCACATAGTGGTGGAGTCGGTGTCTTCGGCCAGCCTGAGAGCCGCTGATGGATCTTAACATTGGACGACAAAAGAGGCCGGCACCTCCTCGTTCATCACTGGAGAGCAAGTCGACACGTCAAGAGATGAGGCAAAGAGGAGAAGAAAAATCACCAGCCCTCTGCCTCCACGTTCCCAGAGGTCTCTCCCGGGACTGGCACTGCCTCTGAAGGTGTTGTGAAGAATTGCTAACTGAGGGAGGAAGCACTGGGAAGGTAAAGAGTAGAGCAGAAGTAAGATCAAAGGCAAAGAGGCCATGCCTTCGAGAGACTCGCGGGGCACGATACTACCTTGGGAATGAGTCTCTCATGCAGCGGAGTGGTTGCCCGCAGAGTACCAGTTAGTAACGACATCCCCAGGCCTCTGGAAGGGTGAGCCCACCAGGCTTGGGAGAATAGGCTCCATGATGGGCACCCTCTCACCTCCAAACAGCAGAGGTGATGGGGCTGCCGCAGCCTCCTCAGCCCTTTGCTGCGTCTTCCCTCTGAGCCCTTTCTTCCTCTGTTTGTATGCGAGACCAATGTGCGTGACTCTCATGAGCTCTCCTGCCCGCAGAGTCCACGAGAGTCCATCTCAGAGGGATGGTTTGTTAAATGACCGTGGACTCAGTTAAGGATGCCCATGCTTTCCTCCAAGCCCTGGGTTTCTAAGAAGAGAATGAGCCCTCCCTGGTAATTGTTTTTTTCTTCTCTTTGGCTCAGTTTTCTTTTGAAAATAAGCTTCCTAACTGTGATCTATGAGGATTGAATTAATGAACATTCCTACAGAAGTCTTTGAAAGATATCTAGAAGTATCCCAGAACACAGACGGCGGCCCCTGATGCTGGTGTGGGGGGGTCCTCATGAGCACACTGCCTTCACTGCAGAGTCCCCCGTTCGGCCAGCCTCTGGCCCTTGGGAGTCACTCACTAACTCAGCCTGTGTGTGTAGTGTGTTCCCAGGCCCAGCTTCATGCAAAAAGGTGCAGACATGGGTCCTGCCATCAAGAGGCTCATGGTCTATGGGGACAACAGCCAACCCTAGAAGCCCTCTATTTCATCCCAGGGCTGTACGAGGGGCTTCATGAAAAACACTCAAGTCCTCTTGACAGTCCTAATGATGGAGGACACAGTGACCCCTGGCTTACGAGAAAACTGAGGTCTGAAATATCAGGAAAATCTGGTCACACAGAGAGCATGGGGGGAGCGGAGTACATGCCCAGGAGTGTAATCCCAAGTCAGTAGTCTTAAACTATGATGCAAAGCAAAATATATAGCATAAAAAATAAATATACTTAACATAAATATAAATGTAAATGTATGTAATATAAATACAAATGTATACATATATGAAATATATATATATAAATATAGTATAAATATAGTATAAATATATATAATATAAATAAAATATGTATAAAATAAATACAGAGACATTAAAGCTACAGTGCCGTGAGAACTTCAGGTCCAGGGAATATCGCTTCCAGACTTGGGAGTGGGCAGATTAAGAGAGGTGTTTATGAAGAAAGGAGGCTTTAAATCATGTTGTTTCAGAAGAAACTGATAGCTCCTGGCAAGGCTGAGATGGGGAAATCCATTCAGGGCTTAGGGAACAGTGTGAATGAGACCGTACTGCAGAAGACGGGCGTGCTGGCAGAGGATGGGACAAAAAGGAGCCTTCGAATCTATCATTTATTAGGTGTTTACAGTAATCTTAGGTTTTGGAAATAAAGAGCAGCAGTCCATCAGCCGTGAGACATTGTCAGTTCAACTCCTATCCGTGTTGCTCTGAGTTAACAGCTGATCCAAAATCAGTCCCTGATAGGCACATCGTCGAACTGCAAGCTCTCTCCAGGGACGGGCGCATTTCCTGCAGCTCCTGTTGCTGAGCCCTTTGCTGTGTGGCCTGCCGGCAGTTGAACATGACTTTCTCTTGCTTGTCTTCGTCACAGTGCCTGCTGTTTCCTTTGCATGTCTTCACTGGACCATCTGCCCACGCTGGTCGGGACTGTGGAGTCCATGAGACCTCGTACGCAGGCTTGTGTGGTCTGCTGACACATATGTATGCGTACGTAATTGGGGAATGAATAAATATATTCTATCATGTAAATTTCATGGGGCAGAATCTGTTCAGAAACCTAAAATATTAACCAGAAATCAGGGCACGATTTGTCCCAAATCTAGCATCCTCTTCAGTGACAGGTGGACAACAGCGGCTGTTCCTGCCGCCCAATGGCTTTATCCACATGGCGGGAGACAGTGTAACATATTGGCTTCTCATTATATTAGGTCATTATTGCTGTTGTTATTATTATTGATTACATATAACTCAACAAGACAGACTGGTGAGTCGGCCACGTTTCTGCTATAATGCTAGCGTCAACTGGGAGGGCCACATCTTCCAAAGAACAAATGGAGTGTCTTTTGGTACCATGATGGTGTATTAAAGTATTAACTAAAGTCACCTCAGGAGCGTGTGGTGCCCTGGTGGTCTCGTGTTAAGATTCGGTGTTTTCACCGACGCAGCTCAGGTTTGTGTCCCGGTCAGGGAACCACATCCCTGTCTATTGACTGTCACACTGTGGTGGCTGCGTGTGGCTGTGATGCTGAAAGCTCTGCCATCAGTATTTCAAATACCAGCAGGGTCCCCCATGGTGGACAGTTTTCAGCAGAGCTTCCAGACTCAGACGAGGAAGATGGACCTGGCACCCACCTCCACAACACTAGACGTGAAAACTCTGTGAATACCAGCAGAGCATAATCTGATATAGCTCCAGAAGGTGAGAGGATGGGGCAAAAAAGACGGGGAAGCGTTCCCCCCTGTGGTACACGGGGTCTCTAGGAGTCAGAATCCACTGTACAGCACAAAATTACAACCTCAGGAGCACATTCTCCTCAGACCCACGTTCTCTAATTCCTTCTGCATCAACTACAGTGTCTGGGGCGTACGCATGCATTGTATACAGGATTGTACATGAGGTCTTAGTGGCAACAATGACAATATTAATATCTAGTACTGGTTGCTGTGCACCCACAGCTCAGACAACACACTCAGCACTTCGTATGTTTTCTCCCTTAATCTTCACAGTAACCCTGTGCATTTGGACTGACCATGCTCATTTTGCAGATCAGCAAACTAAGTCACATCAGTGATACCAGCTCAGTGAGATTATCAGTAGCCTTTTGACGTCTCTTCCCCACGTGCCCCTGGGTCCTGAGACCCTTCATCACGTAAGTCAAAGTTGGAGGACTGTCAGCGCCAAGCCAAAAACCGAGAAGTTAGCATGTTATCATTAAGATATACTATTAGCTCACAAAACACGTTTTCTAAACTTATCAATAAAATTTCTTCTTAGCCCTTCTGTTAACCCCATAAGTTATAGTCTTTGAGTGCACAGCAAAGGAAAGAATTTTGTGTCTCATGCACATACCATGTGTCACTGCTGGTCATGTGACCTTCGCCCTCTCAAAGCCCAGCCTGCACATGTTCGGTCAAGCCCTGCCCCTGGGCATGCCTACACACCCTCCCTTCCTTCAGCACGGCCAGTGTGCCTGGTAGCCACCAAGAGAGGCACTGGGCTTCAGGGACCAGCATCTGGGCATCTGACTCCCTGACGTTGCTCCCCTGTTCCCACCATGGGCTCCAGGCCATCCATGCACCTGGTCAACCCCTTCCACTTTCTGTTCCAAGGCACACAGCCTCATAACTCTGGGGCTGCCTCCTGACCAGGCCCGCCCTCGTGAACACTTCCAGGTTTTGACGCTTGTGAGGGAGTGACTGCAAGGTGACCACTCGGCTGCAGGGCTCCTCCTGTGACCAGCTCCTGGTGGCCGTACGATGGTGTCCCACTTGCCTGACCTCCTCCAAGAGCTTCCTGCTCCATCCTCTGTGCAATCCTCACTGCGCGGGGCAGCTTCTTCATCTGCTCAGCACACAGCTGCTACCGGCCCCAGAGAAGCAGCACCTCGTGGACTCGTGTGTAGCTCAGCTTTGCAACTCCAAGAAATTTACCGCATTTAACACTCGATTCTAGACCAGCCTCTTGTCAACTTGTGGGCTTTTGAGCAAGAACGGGTGATAGGGAATGGCTTTAAAGATGATTAAAAAAAGCTTTTAGTCACAGTTGCCTAAACATCTGCTTTATTTTTGCTACAAACACATATCAAAAAAAAAAAAAAAATACCCAGAGGACTTGACTTGAAAGGCCTTATTTTCGTTTCATTACTGTCATTTGTAGGATTTTAATGAAGGCTTACAACTCTTCAAAAGAAAGTCCCTGTCAGCATCACGTCTCATCATCTTCCACTCTTTGTTTATCTAACCACAATTCCTGATCCTGGGGTTGGTGGTTCCGGTGAACTTGCACGGGTATAGGAGCCCCTGGGCAGAGGCTCATTTCACCCGTAAAAGAAGGCACTGCCATGGAGAGAGTCATGTCAAAGCCCCTCCACTCACTTAGGCCTGAGAAGACCCTGTCGGCACCAAGATGAGGAGCTGAGTAAAGAAGAGGTGAGGCCTCTGCCTTTCAGGAAACCGTGTCCCTGTCCCCAGTGTCCTTTCCTGCTATGTAGCCGTTCTCTCTGTTCTCTGAACCACGTGGACATCTCAGCCCTATCACAAGAGCTGACAGGCCTGGCCGGTGGGCGCGAACTCTGGACAGTTGTGCTGTCCGTGGGCGCTGGCCGACCCTGTTCTGTCCCCTTGGCCCTGGCAATAGGCGAGGCTGACCTTTCCCACCACAAGTGTCCTGGGCGTCATCATTAGCCATTTCCTGGGCCACTGCACAGCTCAGGGGGCCTGTGCGTGGGACTCTCGCCTACCGAAAACACCCATCCTAGAGGCTTCTATGGCTGTGATTCCGCTCTGTGCTCAGCACATAAATACTTGTTAAGCAACGCTTCTTTCCCGGTGGCACATTTTATTCTCCTGCCCGCTGATGTTATGATTAGTGTTATTAAATCATTTAGAGAACAATAATACTTGCACGAAGGCAAAAAGTATCCCTCTTTGTATCAGCTTACTTCTCTTTATCCTTGAGCCGTTTGGTCCCCAAACAAGATAGATTGGTTGTGTTGTTAATTTTTCTCAAGAACATGAGCTGTAAGAAAAATAGACATTGGCCTGGAATCCTTGGCTATTACTTTTATTTCTTGTCTAAGAATCTCATTGATGTTGCGTTTCATCTCGGACAGTTATTGTCATTTTTGAGTTGGAATTCTTAGAAAACAAAAATCCTAAAAATACATCCAACTCAGCAGTCCACGAAATCCAATAATCTGAGCTGCCTTGTGCCTGGCAGTCACTGCACAAACTCAGCATTCCTCCCCACTTCTCTGAACAAATCTTAAGGGGCCACCAAGGAAGATAGAGCTGTATGTGCAAACAGACAACAAAGCTGCAGGCTGAAAAGGTTGGTGTAAGACCACTAACCGCTGGAGGCTTCAAGGAACATTAACAAGGGCACCGAGTCACAGAACACAGCAGCACGTCCGTGGAGGTTTGCTCATTCTTCTCAGTAAACCCCAGAGGTAAACTCTAAAAGCTTCATAATGTGGGGTTGCTCCAATCTCTATGGAAATCTCCAATAACCAACCTTGAAGTCAGTTATCGTCAGTGCCAAATGTGTTAAAAATGCTTCACTTGGGGTAATTTTGTCTTCTGAGCTGGACTGTAAACCCTGTGAGGACAGGTCCTCTACGCCCTCTGGAGTCTCATCCATCCCTCGGATACTTGAGTGAAGGTGTAAGAGGAAGGGCGTTAGACTGGGAGCAAGGCTGAGACGTCCAGCGCCAAGCTCCCATGGCAGTAGCTGACTTTGGGCCCTCAGCCTCCCACCCCACCTGCAGCCACAGCTTCCAGACTGACCATCCTGCCCCCAGTCACCCCCTGCTAAGCCCACCCTCCACACGATTCTGTCTGATACGAGTCTGACAGTGTTGATTCCTCCTGAACTTTCTTAGAAGCTTCCTGTTTGGACAAAGCCCAGAGTCCATTTCCCAGAGCCTTCCATCACTGGGTACCTCAAACATTTCTGCTCTCCCCGTGGCTCTTTCCTTCACTGTGATGGGTCAGTTGTAGACAGGTCATTCCTGAGAGCACTTCTTGACTTTAAATATCATCTTTTCCCCTCTGAGTACAAAGTCTTATCCTCTCCTCTATCTTGCATTTTCCAAACCAGCTCGAAGATTATCTGCCTTGAGAAACCTCCCCTGCTTTACAGATGTGTCATGATTTCCCAAGCATGCTCTTCTGTGGCCTTCAGACTCCACTTGGCACCCAGTGTTGTTTGTCCTGAGTGTATGCGTCTATGAATGATTCCCCACAATTACCAGCTCCCTGAGGAAAGACCGTTTCTTTACATCTTCCGATTCTGCTCCCCGACCTGACTCCCAGCAGACCATGAGGAGCAGGTGGACGCTCCGTGAATGTTTATTGAACGAGTGGAGGAATGAGTGACTGGACTGGCCTTGTCACAGACAAGTGACTCATTTTTGGGCTTTGGTTTATTCCTAATACCGTGAAAGGGTTGAGTCACATGATCCCTAATTTTAACATCTTGTGAGTCTCCTTCTGCAGAGTTTTCTGGATCTAAACTCATGCACTTTGTGGCTCCATAGCTGAGCCTCTTTAAACATTTCCAATGCTTTTGCTTTAACCTGCTCCAGTGGCTTAAGCTGCTTTAAATGTTAATTTTGAAAAGGAGTCTTCTGGTCAACCAAGAAAATGAACAAATGTTTTCAGCAGCATTAAAGGCATTATTAGGTATTTGTCAGTCCTTGTGCAGGCACGCTGGGGGTGTTGACAAATTCTCGGAGCCTGGAGCATGTTTTGTTCAGCCCACATGGAGAGTTTGGGCCATTTGACAACTAATTAGCAACGTTAGCTCATAGCGAGCATCCGTGCCAAAATCCTTTCCAACACGACGTGGTAGAAAGCTTCAGCTCTCAGAGGCTGAGAGGGAAATGGCCCCATCACTGAGGGCTTTTTGAGAAAAGTAAAGAGAGGAAAGTCATGAGCGAGCCCTGGTGGCCTTGTGGTTAAGTTCAGGTGCTCCACTTTGGCAGCCGGCATCCCGTTCCTGGGCGTGGAACCACACCACCCATCTGCCAGTAGCCATGCTGTGGCAGCAGCTCACGTAGAAGAAATAGTAGGACCTACAACTTGAATATACAACCATATACTGGGGCTTTGAGGAGGATATAAAAAGAGGAAAATTGGCAACAGATGTTAGCTCAGGGCGAATCTTTCCCAGCAAAACATTTTTAAAAATTAATTAATTAAAAATCTAAAAAAAAATTGCAGCTATGCAGACAGAAGCATGATACCTAGGCATATCGTGCATCATAATAAAAATGTGTTCAGGCTGGCTCCGTGGTATACTGGTTAAGCGCATGTGCTCTGCTTCAGTGACCGAGGTGTTTGCTGGTTCAGATCCCGGGTGCAGACCTACACACCTCTCATCAAGCCATGCTGTGGATGCATCCTACGTAAAAAAGAGGAAGATTGGCACAGATGTTAGGTCAGGGCCAATCTTCCTCACACACACACACAAAAAAAAATGTGCTTGTAAGTCAGCAGATAAATAATACTAACTGTGCAGTTACCAGGTCACATTCATGCCCCAGGCCCGCTGCACATACAGCTCTATGTCCTACAGCTTCTGAGCCTTAACAAGATGGGCTTGTATTTAGGATGTGCATGTGGAAGCACTCAGTAGATTGTCAAACAATATTCTCAGACAAGGGATTATTAATCTTATGAATTTTTCCCAAGCTGTTCCACCAAACACTCTACCAGGAAACAGAGGGAGAGAGATGGAGGCCAAGCAAATATGGGAAAATGCATACAATAAGCTTTCTTGTGGATTCACTCACATCTGCGTGTTGACATTTCTGAGGAGTTCCACAGTAGCAAGCAGACAAATAATCAACCAACCATCCAATCAATCAATCAATCTACTTAAAGACGATGTTTTCAAACTCTTAAAAATACAGAAACCTCATTTCTTTTTAAGGTCTCACTTATTACTGTTTCTCAGAAATAGTGTGTAATGGAACATACTTTGGAAATTACTGTAATTCTTTATTATCATCACCATTTTTATTTCTAATTGCAAGTTACCTAAAGGATGTTTAATGTAAATTAAATAAACTCAAGACTACACTCAGCAGCCTATGGTCCGCCTGAGTCTGTGTTGAACCAGAAGAGGACCATGCAAGATCACAGGTTTGAGGGGGCAGCTCTGTGATGACACAGGATGACAGTGGACACTGGCTGGTTAGGGGCGCTCGTTTGTATTAAACTAAGGGGAGTCTGAGTGTGCTACTGTCGTGAAGGATCTTATTCCTCTCCTCTGGTATCCAGCGCTCTCAGCATCTTCTTCTGAACCTTCCTCAACAGGATCTCCAATTCACTGGGAAGTGATCCCAGGACGATGCGAGAATCTGAGGAAAAGAGTGTATAAAATATCACATATACAGGTTGAGAGGGTGAGAGCAGAACAGAATATCCTTCCAGACGGGCTCTGAGCACCTATTTCTCGAGCTCGTGAATGAGATGTAAAGTGTTGGCTGGAAGAATTTTATCTTGCTTTTTTCGAGACTAACTGGCAAGCAGATTTTCTTTCATTATAATAATTTATCACTTACAAGATACCAGAGTTACACAGAGATTGCTGAATAATAGATGAAATCGTGCTGAACCAAGTTTCTGCCCTAAGGGGTTTTCCATGTAAAGGCAAACGTGGAATCCTGTCGGACAAGCATAACACAATCCGGCTGCCTCATCAAACAAGACGTGGTGGGATTCCATGAGTGTGTGTGTGTGAGAGAGAGAGAGACACAGAGACAGAGACAGAGAAACAGAGAGAGACAAGACAGAGACTGGAGCTTCATTTACTAGAGAAGAGAAAATGACACATGGAGTGCGTGCTCTATGACTGTTCAGACCCCAGAGATAAGGGGAGCACAGCAGCACCCTCCAAGGGTGTGGGATGACCCCAGAAGGCTCAAATAAAGACCTGTGCCCTACAATAGAGCCCCACTGTCTGGGATCCCTGAATATCTCTGGTCCAGACATTCACCCATACATGCAAATGGTAGACTCGAACAGTACTTAATAGGGACAGAACACTCGTTGTGGGATGAAGGGGCATTTTCAGGCGGGAAGAAGAATGCTGATGCCACCCCAGCAGGCTCCCTGTTGGTTCCCGAGTAGCCCTGGATGTGGGATCATAATTATGGAAGTTTGAGGTCATGTGTCTTCACATAGCTTGTCTCTGGAACTCAGGGGGCAACTCTAACCTACCACCTCACCCCTCCTGGGCTCTCTCCATCCATCAGTGACTCAGTCTGAATCCTCCTGCCTTAGACACCAAGGCAGGAGGGTGAGAAAAGAGAGGGTGGGTGGCAAGCAGACAGGCACAGAGGTGTAGGAGCTTCCAATTCAGGGGCAGCTGGTCAAAGACCGTGGCTGGGAGAGCTGGAGACCACTGGGATTTGAAGCCACGAAATGAGGCGTCTCGAGGGAGACAAACAGCCCAATGCTAGTATGATTTGGACCTTTGATAACATGTTTCACTGGCCCTGGTCCTCTGCTCCAGATAGACAAGGGGATTGATGGCCAGTAGGTTCTGGCACAGAGACATCAGTCATTAAAAATCACGAGACACGGTCCACCATCTCTGCTCTGAAAATGTTTCAGAATTCAGAACTCAGGAGAATTTTAGATTGGAAAGAAAACAAGACAGTGTAGATCAAATAATACTCCAGTGGAGCTTACGGAACCATATTAATAATTTGTGCATTACAACATATGAATATTCAGACCAAGTGGGATAAATAATGAAGATGAATAGTTTTGCATCACTTCAACTCAAGTTTGGTGCCTGGAAGAGTTATGTAAAACACAGAGATGTGTGTGACATGACGTGGTGAAAGAATTTAGGTTGGGGCCGGGAATTTATTTCTGGTGCTGACTCTACTAATAAGGTCTTTCCTTTAGAGGTGATTTTATTTCCCATAAAACCCAGATCTCAGGGACTCCCTGGTCCCTGGGAAGAAGCCCTCCCAGGCTGACCAGAGGGGTGCCCACTGTGCGTGGGGCTGACGGTGCCCAGAGCTGCCAACCCTGATCCTCAGCCCCAGACCTGCCCTCCAGGAAATCCAGAGCAGAGTGCTCGCCGGTCCAACCCTCCCCGGGGTCCCATCATCTCATGGAGGCCTGGACATGGGCACTAGGAGCCAACCTCCTGGGCCCCCCTGGCCTGAAGAGGTCTGGTGGTGGTTAATCTCTCAGTAGTACTGTTTTCCGGAAGCTGAATGCTCAGAGGAGATGCTCCTGTAGCTGCAAGGGGGTGGCTGCTCCATGGCATTTGGGTGGGACTGGCTGCATCACCTTCTGCAAGGACCACACCGTGGCCCCATCGGCCCCACCCGGCAGCCCACAGCTGTGTGATTCCTTCCCAGCTTCTCCTTGGGTCCTGCTGGAAGCCAGCAGTGCGCTGTGTCAACGTATTTCTAGGAACTATGCCTAAACCCACTGTGGAGCTGGTCTCCCATCCTGCTGGGCCATCGCTGGGTGGGCAGGGCCCAGAGTCCCTCGCATTCCTGTAGGGCAGGAAAACCTTTTGTATCAAAGGAATCCTTCATGCAGAAGGGGACGAATGGGGGTCCTTTGGCACCTTGAAACTGGAAGTTAGCACGTTCTCGAAATGACTGAAAGGAGGAGGCGGCAGAGCTGCACGCCCCCATCCCCAAAGCCAGGAGAAGGATAGGGTTTTAAAGAGGGACGGGAGAAGGGGAAGGTGCTGGAGAGCAGCTTTCGGGTGTCAGAGTTGCAAACCGCTGGGTTCGGGTTCAGACGACACACACAAGTGGATGCCTCAGCCTGGTTCTGGGCCTGAGTGTTAGAGTCATCACGAGCTCCCTCTCTGAGCCAGGCCAGCAAAACCCCAAATCTGCTCTGCTTTGGAATGACCAGCTCCAGGATCTGATACCCTACCTTAACTTTTTAGTGTTGACAGGTTTAGAAAAGAAGAGTTACTGTTGAACCTGGAGAGACCTAAAGAGCACTGGGCAGTCTTTATTTGCTGGAAGCATTTAATGGAATGATGTGGTTTCCCATCTACTGGGGCCTTCGCCACGAGGAGTGGATGCATGGCAGGACCAGAGATGAGCCCCCTGGCTTTGGTGCTGGTTTAGATGCCTCTTCTTCAGATGTCTCTAGTCTTGTCTGAATTACCATAAGACAGTGGAGAATTTCCTCTATGGCATTTGTGGAAAAACGAGTCAGCAGGGTGGGAAGCCAGCGGTGGCCATGTATTGGGTGGGTGGGAGCATCATCTCTGACTGTTCACCACAGGTTGTCCATGGAGGTGGGACACCACGTCCTACACTCTTCACCACACAGCACAGCTTCTCCTTTGCATAGTCCATTCAGATCCGGTGCAAACAATAGGCAGTCAATACATGTTTCGGTAATCAAGGGAGACAGACTCCGAGGGCCTTTCCAAGTTCGTAACTAGCGACCGAGCAAGCAGCTAATTCATTGCAATCACCTTGCGTAATCACAAACTACCATTCTGATATGCTGAAAATGCAAGCGAACCCCAAAATTGCATTGCAAATATCAAAAGACAGAAGGAGGAAGTGGAGGGGAAGGAAAGAGGAGAGAGGAGGAGGAGAATAGGAAGAAGATGTTCTTAGAGTTCTCTAGGCCAACTGCCTGCTCCATTCAAACCCTCCGTGATGCCCTGGACACCGTTTATGCAGCCTCAGGGCTTCCAGGAACTGGGCTCTGGGCTCATTCTTCCACTGGAAGCCAATTCCGTCTAGCATGATAACATTCTTGCCAAATCTTCCTTGCATTGAGCACATATCTTCGGCCCTGCCCTTGGTCATGGCTGCCTCTGCAGACGGCCACCATAAAAGTGGAATTTTTAGAATTATTTGAAAACAGTTACTCCCCTCCTTCGTCCTCCACATGTCCTCCCCTAAATATTCTCAAGTCTGTCATATCACATCTCACCATTTGATTCGCCTTCCTGGATTTGTCTCTTAAGATGCGACGATCAGAGTTCAACTCAGCACTCTGTCCTTGCTGCTCAGAGTGGAGTCTGTGACGGCAGCATCCTCGGACCCCACTCCAGATGGACTGAACCAGAGCTGGAGGGGGCCAGGCAGGAATCTGCTTTGTTACCAGCCCTCTGAGGCTGGGGATGCACCAGCTTGGTCAGAACAAAGCAAATATACCTCAAGCCAAATCCAATAGGGCCCCATGTTCCACTGATGCAGCCCAAGGTCGTGTTACCTCCATAAGGAGTGTGGCCTGTTGGTCCATGTTGATCTAGTCATCTGCTGACCCACCACAAGTCTTTTTCCCTTGAACTCTCATGAACCAGATCACCCACATCCATCATCCCTGCTTGAACTTGGGCCCAAGTGCAGGACTTGATGTCTACCCAGTTGAGTCCTATCTTTCTGCTTTTGACCCTTTATTTCCGACTGTCAAATCCGCATCCTTCTTGTTATTTCAGACATTCCTTGCATGATCTGCCTCTTCTAGAACTCTTCTGGTTCCTATGTGTAGGAAGATCTTGTCTACCTTCATCCAGCGATATTTTTACTGCAAAAGGATGGGCCTTGGGGAGCGCCAAACTCTGACCAACAGTCTGTTTGGTTGTTCACCAGCAAGTCCTCCTAAAGCACCACCACTCTGCCCACCTACCTCCATCTTACCCAGGTGGACTTTTTTAAGACAACCTACACATTAGCCATTGCTTGACCTATCAGGTTTCTTATATTGATTGCCGACTCCCCGAAAAGACCACAAGAGGATTTGCTGACCAAGCAAAGTTAAGTTTATTAGGCCTACTGCAGAGTGGAAGAATGCCACCTTCCCGTGGCCTCTGTAGGGTCTCAAAATGGGAAAATTAGAGGCTTTAGGGTTTTAGGACCCGGGCTGACTACAAGGTAGGTCCTGCAAGGCAGCCAACTGGTCAGGGCTGGGCAGAGTTTATGACCGGAGAGCTCAGCATTGGTTGCACACACAGTGAAAGCCTGGAGGTGAGCCTGGAGGAGCCAGTGCGGCCTTGGTAAGTAGCTGTTGTTGCCGGCTCATAGCCTTTCATTCGGAAGCAAGGATTTCCTGGAGCTCATTTTTCTTGTCCTAATAGTGTTTAGCACAGGTGAAATATGCCTGGCTCCCAGTTGTTCAGCTGAGGGACAGGAAAGACTTAGGTCCCAGTTCTCACATATTTACACCCTCAGTGAACCCATGCTAACCCCCAGGGTTACCTGCAGTGTTTGGTAAGTGCCCGTGATCAGATAAAAAGCAAATCGCACTCAACCAGCAACTGCACCAAATGTGTCACCACTTTCACATAGATCCACCTTAGCTTCTCTTCTGACTGAAAACTAACCTGTGCAAAGATCATTAGACCTGTTGACACAGTGATTTTCAAATATTTTTTCTTTTTTTTCAAGACAAGCAAGAAAGTCATGTATTTAAACAAATAAAACTGAGCTCTCCTGTTTTCTGGATGAGGGGTGAAGCTTCAGCCCTCCTTTCTCTTGCCAAAGGGACCCCTGAGGGTCTGAGGAACTCAATTAATACTCAGGAGACTTCATACCAGAAGTCATTATTTTCTTGAGGTCAAAACCATTGCTTAGGGGAAAACCAATTTTACAGCCAAATTATGTGTAAACAAGAAAGGAGATGAGAACCTTTGGTGGGGGAAATGAATATACAAGTAGTTATAATAATTTAAACCAGAATTTAAAACAAAACCTTTGAGTGCAGAAGACAGAAAATTTGCAATTCCCCAGTGTAATTGAGTATACTTTCGTAGACTTCATTTTTGTTTTGGAAATTAATTCTTCCACAATGGTTAATTTAACTCTGGTTAATTTAAGTTGTAATTAAAAACAACCCCAGCTTATATATCGATTTCATTACATTGTATTTCATTTCTGTTTATTGTCTCACATTTTAACG
Source organism: Equus asinus (assembly GCF_041296235.1). Classification (NCBI taxonomy): domain Eukaryota; kingdom Metazoa; phylum Chordata; class Mammalia; order Perissodactyla; family Equidae; genus Equus; species Equus asinus. The sequence goes on from NC_091818.1 coordinate 44,762,538, forward strand.
AGTTAATAAAGGAGCTGTTTTATGTATTCCTTTAAACTACTTACAAACCCTAATGACTTTTTTGAATAGAAATCACATCTGTGCAACACATTTTTTTCTCCCACTACAATAATGATAATGTTGTTTAACTGACATTAAATAATCAAAGAGAAGCCAGGGATCTAGTATTTGTTTGAGAGAGTCCATCTTCCTGTTTTTTCAGGCAAAATCAATTCTGGTTTTCCCTTGAAAGGTGAAGGTCTCAAGAAAGTTTCTACTCACCACCTGAGCAAGGAAGGTGAACAAATTGATTCCCTGGGACTAGAGGTCAGGTGGCTACTTGGGAAAATGAAATCAAGACAATGGCCCCGTTGGACACGCGTGCTTACATATCGACCCGTGTTGATTTTCACACAGGAAGGCTTCACTCCCTTCTGGTAGGAAAGTGAGGTCAGATGAGGTGAGTCAGGCTATTCCTGACTGTCCAACAACAAGACCAGGCGACTCTCTAACCAAGTGGCCGAGCCCCTCGCTGCCGGCCCAGCACAGCCCTGGCGTCCGGTCGGCCAGCGCTGTTGGCTGCCTGGTCTTTCTCGTGGTTGGTGCAGGAGTGGAGACTCACAACCTGGGGGTCGGGAGACCTGGATTCTCTTTTGACTCCATTTTTGGTCTTGGCAGTTCCTTTACTTTCTTAGGCCTCCGTCGACTCGTCTGAAAAACGCTGCTCCACCCACCGCCCTGGTGGTCGTAAAGACCAAGCAGTAGATCATATTCGGAAGCCTTTGTAGAATGCAAAGCTCTGTGAATGCTTATGATCATATTTGTATTATTAAAGGTCCGGTCAGGATATAAAATGCTACACTTAGACTTTGTAAGACAGTGACCCCTGCGCCATCTTGTGCGGCTTTTTTTGCTCACCTCCCGGGAGGCAAACTTTTTGGGGCATCTAACGTTGAGACGTGGCTTCCGTGGACGCAGGCTTGGGCAGTCGGATCTAAGGCATGAAGCCACCGTTGCTGTGACTCCAGCGAATCCTTCGTCCTTTTATCAAAACACAACCCAACAATCTCTTCATGGTGATAGATGGCATCCAGCAGCTTCCAGGAGAAAGAGCGATATTGATTAGAAGAAGTACCAAGTGGGCTTCTGCAGGAGAGAGAGGAGCAACAGGCAAGTCCGCACATTGGGGTGCACTGTCAGAGGCAGCCTGAGGCTGATCTTTCGTGAAATTAGTAAGTTCAGCAGAGCAGGAGAGCTCTCCCAGTTTGCTACATGACCAGAGATGTCATGATTATGAAGCCAGCTGTGCAGGGGCCACAACATGGTGGAGAAAGGGGTCTAATCCCAGTGGATCTGAACGATGGGGGCTGTCTGTGAGCTGGGACTCAGCAGCTTAGTAACAGCAGCGTGATAGGATGCAGTCCCCGTGCCCACGGGTCAGGGGCCAGCATGGGAGCCCCTCAGCTTAGCTTTCATGCAGGCGTGGCGGTCAGTTTAGTGACTCTTACTGTCCTTGTTCTCAAGTGAAGTTGGAAAACATATCAGGAGAAAAAACTGCATGGGTTTATTTTTGTGAAACCACCATTTGTGTTCCCCAGCGGCTGGATGTGGTTACAAATTCTGATGTTGCCCAGATTCCCCCAGAGAACCAACCAGCCTGTGTGGAGGCACAGGGGCTGTCAGGGCTGTGGAGCCAGTGTACCTCCTATAGAGTGACATGGGTCCAGCGAGGGGGCCAGCACTGCAGGTCAGCTGGTGATCCACTGGAGCCATGACTGTGTGGCGTTTTGCCCTGCAGACAACATGGTTGGGATGGGGACAGCGCTGCCCCGGAGTGCTCACCCACCACTAATCCTCGTCCAGCAGGCAAACGAGACGAGGGCCACCCCGGCCACTTCAGGAGGCTGTTGGCCTCCAGAGCAGGACTTCAGAGCTGGGTGATCCGGAAGGCGGGATCCCCCTCAATGCAGGTGCCATCGGTGCAGCTTGAGCGCCCAGCAAGCTGGGTGGGCAAGACAGCTGAGGGAGAGGCTCAGAGAGCAGGAGGCAGCCTCCTGCCTTGGGGCCAAAGTTAGCGAGGGTTACATGGGGCTTCTCCCCACTGGCACTGCCCAAACCATGCGCTGGGAGCCGTCCTTTCTGTGTGTGAGCATATGTACGTGTGTATTTCCATGTAACTGTGCATATACGTGTCTGTGTGTCTTTCTCCAATATATATATACAGACATATATAAATTATCCATACATGCACAGATAAAGACATAGACGCACATGTGTGTTTATATATGTTTCTCTTTATATATACACACAAATACGTACTTTCATCTATATAGGTGTGTGTATATATATATATGTCTCCATCCACATCTAGATCTATACAGATGTGGTTTTATATATGTGTGTACATGCACACACACTCATTTAATACTCAGCAAGAGAACCTGTGAGGAGTTGCTATTAAATACTCAGAAGCCACTCCTGTGTGTGGCAGATACAATGGTCCCATTTTACAGACTAGCACTGAGACTGTTCACCTGCCCAGGGTCACAGCTGTTAAGTGGAGCCAGGCCAGGCTCCCAGGCTGGCTCAGTGGCCCCTGATGTCAGTTGCATGGCCTCCTGTTCTCAGGGCAAAGGAGCTGTGTGCCCCCATGCTCCCTACACTCAGGGCAGATGGTTGACATCCCTCAGGAGGTAAATGTGTAGCAAACCTGGAAATACGGGTGTATGGGGTAAGTCTTACCTTCCTCACAATTTTACTGTGAACCTAAAATTGCTCTAAAAAATAAAGTCTTTAAAAAAAGAAAGCTTTAAGACAAATTTTATCATCTCAAAAAGGAAGACCCAAGGGGCTGGTCTGGTGGCATAGTGGTTAAGTTCCTGCATTCTGCTTCAGTGGCCCTGGGTTTGCAGGTTTGGATCCCGGGCACAGACCTACACACTGCTCATCAAGCCACGCTGTGGTGGTGTCCCTCACAAAAAATAAAGGAAGATTGGCATAGATATTAGTTCAGCAGCAATCTTCCTCAAGCAAAAAAAAAAAAAGGAAGAGATAATAATACCAGACCAAGATATATCTGCTGTTTTGGAAAAATGACAGACGATTCAGACAGCTAGAGTGCATTGCTCCTAACAGATGATTCACTTGCCAGTCTCGTCCACCAAATTGTAAATCCTTTGGGAGTGGAGACAGTGTTTCTATAAACAGGGATAACAAAAGTCCGCTGTGTGATCAGAGAGGGTTTCAAAGAGAAGGCTGGGCCTTGAAAGGGGAGGTGGCCGCCCCAGAAACCAGGGTGGATGAGAAGTCTCAGGAAGAAATGTCGCAGGAAATGCAGAGAGGCCAGGCTGTACAGGTGCTTGGGGGAGCTCAGAGATCAGCTCCAGGGTAGCAGAAGCTTCAGGAGGAGACTCATGGGTGACAAGTTTACAGATGTCTTGAGGTCAAGGACTCTCATGTTGGGGAAACCTATTTTGCTGTTCCCTTCCTCGTATGATAAACTCTACACATATTTAACTCTACGGGCTCTGATTCGAAGTTTTTATCTTATTCCCATCTTTATAAAGCATTTCTGCTCTGTGTAGAGATGCGAGAAGCTTGCCCTCTTTGACAGAGAGCTATCACCACCTGGCTGGGGTACTCCGTAGGTTGGAGAGTATTCAAGCCTATGACCATCTGAAATGTCAATCAGAAAGGATCCCGTCCACCAAATGCGTGTCACACTGTGTACACTAACCAGCTGAATAACAACATCTCAAATACAGTCAACAATTTTCTTGATTCCAACAAAGTGATGATTATCTTCAGGTTATACATATCCTATAATTTCCCCATGCCTTTAATAAAATGCAGAAATTCCATGAATCAGCTGCAAAAAATAAGCGTGTGACCAGACCAAACCTAGGCCATGGTCTAAGGAGATTAGGCTCCTTCCATTTGTTGTCTGGCTTTGTCAGCCCTCTGAGTCTGTAGGGAACCGTCATGTGTTGTACAGTGACAGGTGAAGGAGTGTTGGGTGTGCTCCCTGTCTGACTGTCTGACTCACTCCGCACACCTGGAGGAAAGGGAAGGCGAGCCAATCGGGGCTGGACAGTAGGCAGGAGCCAAGACAGCATAGGATGCTGTGGGTCTCCATCCTTGTCGGGCCTGCCTTGTGTGCCAACGCTGCCAGTGGGCTCCTGGTCCTGAGGCATCTCAGCTCCAACTCGACTCTACCTGCGTCCATCTTCCACTGCTCAATGGCTCCGTCTTTCTGTTTCCAGTTCCAAATTCCTGACCCAGTAATTCCGCTGGCCCAGTTCATCCACCTCTGTCGGCTCACAGGTTTTGCTACCCATGGGTTCCCAGACGGTGGGTCTGAGGCTGTCTCTGCTGCAGTGGCTGTGACCGGGAGTGTGGGTGTGTGTGGAGAGGGACGCCTGGTATGAAAAACATGGGCGCCTTGAGAAACACAGTCTTAGAAGAGGATCTGGGAAGTCAGCTCCTCGAGGCATGCCCAGCACATCCAGGGAATGGACCTCACTGAGGTCCTGGGGGAAACCCCGAGTGGACACACACCATGTGTGACTGCACTTGACCCCGTGCAATGTGTTACTCGCCAGTAATATTAATGTCAGGGTTGCCATGAAACCAAAACTCTCCAAGTAGGTTTCAAAGTCCCTACTAGTAATGAAAATTAAACTATTTAAAAATGTCACAAGTAATATATATTCACTAAAGAAAAATAAGAAAATTTTAGTAAAAAAAATTTTTTTAATACTTACTGAAAATTGGGATGAAACTCTACATAATGTTTTGTGACCTGCTTTTTTTTTTCACTTGTAGGGCTGGGATGGAGTCCCCATTTTGCCACATACTCTGTATCATTTTGGGAAATGTTGGATAAGCTTTATCTTTTTTCGCGTTTACACTGGATGTACCATGTCTCATCCTATAGAGATGTGATGAGAATTAAATGAGATAATTTCCTGCCAGGCTTGATGGTCCAGTGGTTAAGACTGGGCTGTCTCACCACCCCATCTCAGGTTTATTTCCTGGTCAGGGAACCACACCGCCCATCTGTCGGTTGTCACACTGTGGTGGCTGCATGTGGCTGTGATGCTGAAAGTTCTGCCACTAGAATTTCAAATACCAGCAGGGTTCCCCATGGTGGACAGTTTTCAGCAGAGCTTCCAGACTAGACAGACGAGAAAGAAGGACTGCCACCCACCTCCACAAACACTGGCCATGAAAACCTTGTGAATAACAGTGGAGCATTGTCTGATGTGGCACCAGAAGGTGAGGGGTTGATGCAAAAAGACCAGGCAGGGCTCCGCTCTGCTGTGCACAGGGTCCCTAGGAGTCAGGATCGACTTGACGGCACCACCAACACATTATTTCCCTAGGGCTCCACAGCCTGGGCGGCTCAAACAGCAGAAGTTTATTCTCTCCCAGTTCTGCAGGCTGGAGGTCTGAGATCCAGGTGTGGACAGGGCTGGTCCCTCCTGAGGCCTCTCTTCTTGGTGTGCAGACACCGTCTGCTCCCCATGTCCTCACATGGTCGCCCCTCTGTGTGTCTGTGTCCTCATCTCTTCCTCATAGGACACCAGTCAGTGGGATTAGGGCCCCACCCTTATGACCTCATTTTATCTGTTTAAACACTCTCCAAAGACAGCCACATTCTGAATCCTGGGGGCTGGGGCTTCAACACAGGCATTTTTGGGGACACAATTCAGCCAACAACACACATAAAGTACCTGACACATTCCTGATGCATGATATAAAAATAGCCACTACTGACATTTATTCCATCCTGACCACTGATCAGTCCCTCCTCAGGGCCGATGAACGCAAAGCATTTGGCCGTCTGCCCCCTTCCGTCCTCACGCCTGGGACACCTGCACCACTTCCTGGCACCCACTCTCGGCAGACATAGCTGCCAGGCTTTCTCCAGGCCCGTGCATTCACAGCACACCAGCCCCTCATCTGGTCCTGGCCTGGTGAGGTCAGCACCATCTTGGGGACAAGGACCAATGCTTTCCTATTGGGTTGCCACACAAACCGTAGGATGCTTAGTTAGATTTGAACTTTGATAAATAACAAAAAAAAATTTTTAGTATAAGTATGTCCCATGCTATAGCCGGGACACACTTACACTAAAATTTACCTGTGGCGATGACCAGCACCCAGGTGGGGGAGTCCACAGAGCACCCGGCAGGAGGTGACCACCGCCATCCTGCTCCCTTGAGAAACATGTGCCGCCCATGGGTGTGGGGAGAGCTCACGCGCTTCCCATTGTCACTGCACCGCCCTGGTCCCAGTGGCACCGGGAGACGCAGGTCCCCTTCTCGCTGTGCTGGTAGGAAGGGGACTTGGAGCAGAAGCTCCCTGGAGGACGGAAAGAAGCAGGTGGGGCGGCAGACTCAGACCTCCCTCAAGCCTGCTCCCGGTGCTGCTGTCCCACCCCTCAGCCCCTCCCGTCTTCAGAGTGCTGGTCTGGAGACCCCAGCCCCATCCTGTACCCCACAGAAACGTGGCTGACCTCCCGAGTCCCCCTCCATCACCTGGCCGCCAGCTGAGGGTCGCCACGGAGATGCATCAGCAGGTGGGAAGGAGGATGGGGAACTAGGGACAGACAGGCCAACGTGAGGCACAGAACCAGCAACAACGACAGCCCCAAAACATGAGTTTTTGGCTTGGCTAAGTATTGGAGACACGGGTGTGCAGATGGGGTGTTTCACGGGCTCTCTGGTGCACAGGCGCTCACGCTGAAACACGACCTGTGGTCTGCTTTATTTCTCGCTCTGTGCCATTCTCCGCTGCAGAAGGCACTGCTGTGCATCTTTAGGACCCATTATTCCCTGTGATTACCACCTGTGAGCTGGCACTAACTAGTCATACATTTCTCCCTACCCGAGAAATAACCAGCAGCGACGGCACAGAATCAAATCGCTACCTTTTTAATGAGCTAAGCAGCCCGACCATTAATTTATAGCCGCTTCTTAGGCAGCCAGGGGAATATATTAGTTTTAATTTTTTTTTTCAAGAAACAAAAACGGCACAACTGCTCCACTCATAAAAATCCGATCCCAGGCAAGCCGTTCCGTGAGGGGCGCATTAATTAGCGCTCCTTATTAAGGTTTTACTGCTATTGATCCATCCTGCTCTATCAACAATCTTAATTCACCCACAAAACCAATTCAGTTTAATAACTTGTAAAAGGAAGTTGGGAAACAAGTTGCCTGTTAAAATATGACTTCCCAGTGTTTTCTCGTTTGGGTTCTGTCTTCCTACCAGTCAGTGGGGTCCCCGGAGCTCCTGCTCAGGGTTGCTGCACAGCCGAGGAAAGAGTCCTCAAGTCCTCTCCTCTCCACGCTGCCCGCACGGCCCTCCGGGCTCAGGCCAGGTAATGAGAGAGCCTGAACTATCCCCTAAATCCACATGTGGAAGTCATAGCCCCAGGAGCTCAGAACGTGACTGAATTTAGAGGCAGAGCCTTTAAAGAGGCCATTAAGGTAAGACAAGGTGGTTAGGGCGGGCCCCAATCCAATAGGACTGAGGTCCTTATAAGAAGAGATCAGGGCTCAGGCCATGATAGAGGGACGACCACGTGAGGACACAGGAGGAGACGGCCGTCTACACACCAAGGAGAGAGGCCCCGGGAGGAGCCAGCCCCACCAGCACCTCGATCTCCCACCCAACCTCTGCACCCGCCCCTCTGCTCCAGGACCTCCTCTCCTTGCAGACTAGGAAGACTCTCTTCTCCCCAGACCCCACTCTCCACCCCTCCTGGATTCCCCAGTCCACGCTCACCTGTCTGGAGCACGTCTGGGTTTCTGATCTACAGGACGCGAGTGTGCATCATTTGTCAGGTCTTGATGGGCCTCTAGTTTCCTTGTGTGGTTGGGTCCTGCCTCCCAGGCCAGGAAGCTGGAAGGTCCTCACGGGCACAGATGGTTTCTCACGGCGTCCTCCTGTCTAGGAGTGGCTGCCTCAGGGGGCATCTTAGGAAGAGGTTTCCCCGCAGGAGAATGTAGCCTGGCCCGGTTGCCCAAACGTGGTCCTGGTGGCGGCTGAGATGCGCCCCCTTTGAAGAACTGGGTTTCATTGCCTTTCAAAACCTGACACAGCTCAATCGCGCCCTTTGGAAGCCCAGAGAATGGTAACAAGTGGACGTTATCCCGTTTCTTTTCAAGAGCTCGTTCAAACGTAAGACATTTTGATTCTCCAAGAAAAATAAATAAAAGCCAGGGAGTTCATCAGGGAGCTGTTACTAGCATTGTTTGAAGGTCAGAAACCAAGATCTCAGATGTGAAGTGACTTAGTTGTGTCGGAAGGAGGGCTGGCACGTAAGCACCTGCGTCCTTGTCCAGCGGAGCTGCCAGTGCACATTGCTGACATCGTCCCTGGTTGAAGGAGGTGATTAAGAGGAACTCACCGTGGGCTGGCCACCTTCCGAATGGACACTACACGGGCTGGACCACTCCGTCCCTCTAGTGTCAACGTGGGGCCTGGTTACAGCCCGGTGGGTTCTGCTCGATGGAAGATGGTTTGTAACAGAAAGCTCCCACTACTTAGGATAGAGGAAGAGATCCCACAGTGAGAACATGCAGGAGGAGTCCTACCAACACATCATGGGCTCGGACAAGGGGCCGTTTCTAACTGCTGACAACCCCTTTCCCCTGACCCGGAGGGAGATGCTGCAGGTGCTGGTCGTCGTCTTCCTTAGGAAATAGACTTGAACAGGATGGGGGAAAGCAGGGCTGGGTCCCCACTGCTGAGCACGTCTTCACGCTGTGCTACCTGCCCCGGCCTCAGTGTTTTCATCCACGCTGAGTGCACCTTCCAGCTCCCTCTCCTGCAGCAGAGGGAGACTGAGGCCTCAACTGGTTTATGGAGGGAACGGTACAAGGGGCGCTGGCCTGCAGGGTGGGGCATTCAGTCCTGCTGGATTCCTGGCTTGTTTCTGTCAAATCCTTTTGAAGCTCAAGTGCCTTCTCCTGCCCTGGCCAACTGTCCTCTTGACGGGCCAGACCCACACTGACAGGCCACGTGGAGCTTGCATCAGTGTCTAAGCGGATATTTGCAGACAAGCTCTCCTGCTCTGGGGGCTTCCTGACCTGGAGCCCGAAGCCCGCTCCCAGACCTGCCGTCTACAGACCCATGGTTGCTCCAGCGGGACCCACCGGCCGCAGCAAGGGACACCCTGGCCACGTTCAGTGGGGACTTCGGGGGCAGCGGAGTTCGAGAAGGATCCCCTGGTATACGAGGGAAGCCGAGACCCCTCAAAGGGCAAACAGCAGGGGAACATTCTACCAGCCACACCAAGCTCGGGTGCATTGGTCAGCTCAGGGCAGGAAAATCGTGAACGTGCCCAGGGAGGCTGGAGCTGGTCATCCCACAAAACAGGGTCTCGTCCTCTCACCAGCAGCCAAAGGGGGGTGGTGGGGGGCCCTGAAGAGCAAGTTCTGATGCCTCTAGCTTTGTAGCTTCTCCGTAAATGTGCGCGTGCAGAAACATCCACAATCCTTATTAATCTTCGGCAGGAACACGTCTCAGATCTCAGTGGTCCTGTTGCTCTGGACAACAACACATTGTTCCTCTGCGTCTCCCTCCCCACATTCATGAAGAGAAAATGTCTGAGAAAGCAGCCACGACTGAAATAAATTGTAATATTGCCAGTGAGCACTTTGTAAATATTTTCATGAAACTGCAAACAAAACCTGTCATACAGGCTTAAAAAAAATAAGCACAGATCAAAAGTTGTGCTTCCGAAACGCAGTTTTATTCAACAACAGTTCATCGTACTCGCCACGCTGTGCAGGGCAAGTTCGATTCTCCTTCAGGGACAGACGGACGTCCAAAGGCAGGATCCTTAAAGACGAACTTTCAGGACATGGTCTTTGTTTTAAATGTACCTTAATTTGGGGCACATTTAAAGGTATTCTTAGAAACTCAGGGTCTTTCATATCATTCAATACTTATTTGCTGGAATAAATAAATGGAATTAATTTAATTCCATTAAACTAAGACCCAATAACCTGTTTCATCTGGGACACAGATTTCCCACCCAAAACTTAGTGGATATCTACTAGTTATGGGCCCAGAATCAGAGTCACATTTTTTTCTTTAATTCTGTGATCAAAGCAGCATCGTTCTCCATTTTTGTCACTAACATCGAATGGCTCAAGTTTCCAGAATAAGAGTGCCCCAGATCCCACCAGAGGCACCAAGCCAGAGATGTTGTCGTCTTCGTTTTCCCATCCACCACCCTCCGTTGTTTCATATCTGCTCCCCCATCCTCCCCATCCCCCTATCCCCTTCCTACCTTAACTGGCATTGGTTTGGTCTTTCCCTACGAAGAGTCTGTCTCCTCTGTGGCCGTTCTATTCTAAAGGTAACCACCCCATGTGCTAGACCAGTGGCACTGAGAAAGGATGCCACAATCAGCGTTATCCAAGACAACGAGTTTGTGCTTCAGTGGGGGTCTTTAGAAAGAGACAAGCCAATACCACGAATGTTGGCCAGAGAGAGAGACACACATTCAGGGGGAGGCTGGTCGAGACCTGCAGTTGAGTGTCTCCCACTCCCACTTTCCTTTGTCACAGAACTTTACGCTGAGCATCTGCTGTGTGCGAGGGACCGCTCTGATGGCAGAGGGCTCAGAGGTGAGCCAGGCATGGTTAGCCAGGCTTGGGGAGGAGAGAGGGCTAAGTGAGTTAAGATTTTAGTGTGTCTTCCCAAAATGCCGGTCCTGAATTAAATCCTCACCTAAGTCTGCTGGACCTTATACCTCTTCCCAGAGCGGTGCCCTCAACGTCAGGACACCACTAAAAACAAAACCCCCATTAAACTATAACAGGACGCATCGAAATGCTTATGGGTTACACCAGAGTCTGACGGTCATTTCAAGGTCTATACATTTAACATACACGAGACAAGACAGCCCGTTCTTGCTGTTAGAAACCAATATATGTAGTTTTCATGCACAGAACAAACTGTTGCTTCCAAAATGGAGTTCTCGCGGTGATTTAGTAATTTATTCAAGGAAGAAAACAATGATGAACGATGTAAATTATTCTTACTTTCCTTTTTGATTTAAATAATAATTGCCAATATCCCAAGGCAGCACAGAAACGTAAGATGGAAAACAAGCAGCCCCCAATTCTGTTTTCTTTTAAAAAGTCATTTACAAGAGAGTCTTGAGCATAATATCTTATGAAACCAGCAGCGTAGTGCATTTTAAGGAAAAAAAATTATATTCTCAGAAAACAATTTCTCTGTGTCTGGAGTAGTGAGGTAAAGATGATCAGATTTATAGGCAATTAAACCCTTAACTGATAGGAAAATCTGGCAAATGGATACATCTAATTTCTGAAAGGACACAGGTGCTGAGGGAAAGATGCTCGTTTCCTGAGGCTTCCTCCTCTGCCTCTCATCAGAAGGGAGTTTAAGAATAAAATTAGAAACTGAAAAATAGACCACATGAGAGCCCAAAGGCAACCTCTGTTGGCCTCATTACATGTTACAGATGTGGGGTGCACCAGCCCGGCTCCCTCAGGAATCACAAAGACCATTGTTCCCAGAGCAGCAGAGCCGCCCACATGCACCCCACTCTCCACGGTCACCGCAGCCACCCAGGAGGCAAGTCGATGAAGAGTAGTCCCTGCCAGAGCCCACATGAGTCAGTAACAAATTCCAGATCAAGTTTTTCCCTCTCTCTCCCTCTCTTTCTCTGACTCTCTCTCTCTCTCTCCTTCTCTTCCTCTCTCTCCCTCTCTCACTCTCTCTCTCTATCTCCTCTCTTTCTTTCCCACTCTCTCTCTTTCTCTCTCTCCCTCTCGTTATTTCTCACTCTCTCTCTCTCTGACTCTCTCTCCCTCTCGTTCTCTCTCACTCTCTCTCCCTCTGTCTTCCACTGGAACCTCTCCTGACTCAGGCCCTTCCAGGCTATCACATAAACCATCACTTACTCCTTTGAAGGAGCTAAAGTTGCCAGAGTGACCCAAAATAATCAGGTGATCTTTCCATGCATGCTTTGTCCATCTAACCCATCAATGTGAAGAGAAAATCATTTTAGATTCAAAAGTCAGCATTTCAGGAGCTAAGCCCAGTATTAGTAAATCAAACACACTCACCTTTTCCCAAGCTTTGCTTTCAAACTCATTAGAAAAGAGTAATATTGTTACTCATCCTTGAAGACCAACTGCCTTTTTTTTCTCTTTCCCACTCTTTTTTGCTGTTGTTTTTTGGTAATTTTTAAACTACTAACTTGGCAAAGGGCCTTTTACTGAAACCACACACTTCTGGGGTTTGAACTTCCAATCCCCCATGCTGGCTGCTGTGAAGGTGAAGTTGGGGGAAGTCCTGTTGAGGGAGCCCCTGTGCAGATGTGCATCCGTGGGTTCTGAGCAAGCAAGGCCTGTTTTCCCATTGCTGCTGCGGGTCCCTCCTCACTTCCCTACACGGGGAGTGCTTCCTCTCTGATCCCGAGTTCCTTCTAGAACAACGGGGCACCGTCACAGCAAGCCCTCTCCCGTAAGTCCCCTCCCCAGCCCTCTGCTGGAGTGTTTCCTGCTTTGTCCAAAGGCTCCTGTGGGTGGCGGCAGCTCAGGCCAACGCGTCGTGACACTGGTCGTTGAGCCAGGATGGAGAATTCTCCCAGCCCTGCTTCCTTTCCACCTGTAAGTTTCCCATTGGCTTAGAGTGATGCCACACCACCGGTCCCCCAGGAAAAGAGCTGCTCTAGCTGGGAGTGACGCTGTGCGTTTTGGTATGTTTGAATGGTGTCTGCGAGAGTGATTACAAGCCTGGTCCTGGAGGAGCTGGGGGACCCCAACATAGGTCTGTCTGGCTGCTAATCAGCCTGGAGTCCACTGAGGTGCTCAGCCTTGCTGGGACTCAGTTTCCTCATCCGAGACGCTGCTGTTCCTTCAGCAAATGCCCTCGGAGCCCCTGCCATGCTGGGAACAACTTACTAGTCCTTGCAAGGGCTAAGGTGGTGGGGAGCAAGGATGAAACACCATCTGTTCCAAGACACTGGGCCTTTGGATGTGTGAGGGGCAGAGTGACATCACTGAAAAGCCAGTTTAGTTGTGCCCGTGAAAGTGCCGTGTGGTGCTCAGGCAGAGTTAAAAATACAACGTGCTGAGCTCGCTGTGCCTGGCCCGAGGATGTTAGCCCTCTCCTTTGCAGAGCGGGGCGGGTGTCAAGGAGAGATGCAATGGAGGGACGGCTGGAGGAAGGATGCTAGTACAGATGCTCAGGGGACCGCGGTGGGCGATGAACCCATGAAGTGAGCTGAGGTCAGACGGAGGAAAACTGTGACTCTGGCCAAGGCTGTGGAAAGGCATCGGGTTTGGGAACCCACTGACGTCACATGGGTGGAGGCTGACTCTGTCCCGCTGTCCCGCACTAGGGAGTTAATGCGTCCAACGTTTAACCCACACTAAGAGGAAGAAAGTCTAGAGGACACTGAGTTATGTCAGATTCTCTTGGAAAAGAACTTAGAAGTCCAGGATGTATTTTTAGGAGATCAGCCTACAAATTCCAAATATACACACAAAATTGTGAGCAGGTTTGTTTTCCTAGGGAGAGAAGCTGTGGATTCCAGGTGGTTATCTAAAGGTTCTTAATCACCAGTGTGGTTTACTTTAGTTAGGTTTTAGAGTTTAAAAGGATATTGTTTTTATGTAAGCAAATTTTTAAAAAAGCACATAAGGCATTAATATAGTTTAAGAATTTAGCAGTTAAAATAGTTATACGTAGAATATATCAAATATGTAGAAACAAAGAGTGTGTGACTTTCAACTTTCAGTTGAGGATGCAAATGGCCATATCTAATAAAGGGCCGCTTGTTTCTGCCCACGATTCAGGCTGCATTTCCTCTGTTAGAACCAGCACCTGCTGCTGGGAGTAAACAGCTCAAGACACAGGACCACTGTCACCAGACACGAACGTGTTCTTTCTCCCCTAACCTCTAGACCACGCCCACCATTTCCCAACATCTTAACTTTCTCCTGTACGTGCTATTGAGGGAAGCAAGTAGGATTTCATGGGACCTGGTCTTTAGAGTAACAAGTTGGGGAAAAATTAAGATTGCCCCTCCCCCAAAAAACACCACATGGTTTCTTAATTCTGTCCTTTACAGGAGGTGTATGTCCAAAGTGATAATATAATGTTGTCCAAACCAGGACTCTCTTGAGTGGCCAAGGGGGCTGTGGCGAAAATTACTGTGGCCCAACAGCTATAGACAAGGTCTGTCCCTAGAAAACCAGCACTGTCCACCCTACAAATACAGAATAAGGCGTAAAGTAACCAAGCTTACAAATAAACGTTAAACTTTTCCAGTGATGGACACATGTGCATGCACACAGATTTTCTTTGCTTTTTTTACCAGACTGATCTCAGCCAAGAGGAGAAATAACAATCACAAAAGTATTCAGCTTCTTTAACTGCCCTTCTTGGAACAATCTATGCCAAGACGTCTGAAGTCACGGCTTCATCCTCTTGGACAAAATTAAGCCGAGGTGGACACATAGGAATTAGGACTACAGAGTCTCAGGGGTCATTGTAAGAGTTGACTTGACCCAGATGCATAGAAACATGTTTAAAAAGTGGAGCTTTCCAAGACAAAAGACTGAAAGGGTCCTTTTCTCTCCTAGAATCTTCTTCAGATAAAGTACTAATTCTTAATACTTTGATGAAATAAGTGCCTTTGGTGTACTGAAAATGCAATACATGTAGCCTGGCTGAATTAGAAAATGGACAAAAACAACAAAACCAAGTTGTTCACCCTCAGCAGAAAAACTATGCAGTAAAGTCAAGTTATTTTAGATGACAAATCGCGGTGCTCAAATCCTCTCTTGTCCTGGGTGGCAGAAAACAGAAGTTTCTCAGAAATGCTCTGTAATTGTTTCTGAGTTCCCCCAAGAGAGTGCCTCGTCTTTTTTTTGCTCCCCCTGTGTCGACATGTTAAGTTACATTGAAGAAATTCCAAGTAGGCCAGTGGATGTGAAAAGATGGAAGACATAGGAGGAGGGGTCACGTGGAGAAAAGAGATGCAGCGCATCCTGACATACGTGCCCGTGAGCTTACATGGGTCTATGAAGAAGCAGTACATTTGCCTTCTGTGCAGTCATTATTCTTGCAAGGAGGTTTTTAAAAAGACACAAGAAGAGGTTTCAGTAAAATGGAGCCAGAATAAGCCACACACATAGATCCAAAGACACGGATCAAAAGCATGCAACTGATTATGGGGCTAATGACAGACCAGGGTGCAAGGTAAGGGCCAGAGCTTCATGTGCTCCTGAGGAAACTTCGGATGGAAGATCTGGCATTAGCAGGTTGGAAGGACAGTGAGGATATCTTTTCAGAAAAGCGGGCAGAGAACCTTGCAGACCAGAGGGGAGAATGTACACAGGCTGCTTGTGAGTAGGTCACATGGAGAAAGGAAGGAAGTTTGGGGCCGAGGGCAGGCCTGCAAGGCTGGAGGAACTATTGCCCACATTCTCTTGAAATTAGGTGAAGATCATGGAGATCCAGAATTTGCATGGCAGCCCACCAACCTCAACAGCTGTTAAATCAATGGATATCGAATTATTACAAAGCTATGGGATTAAGAAAGAAAGAAAAGAACAGCAACAATGATATTAAAATTCAGTGTCATACATAGAGCAATCTTAAGTGCATATTGCTAAGTGAAAGCAGCCAATCTGAAAAGGCTCCACCTGTATGATTCCAACTCTATGACATTCCAGGAAAGACAAAACTATGGAGGCAGTAAAAAGATGAGCAGTGCCAGGGGTTGGGGGTAGGGAAAGAAGAATAAATAGATAGAGCACAGAGGATTTTCAGGGCATTGAAAATGTTCTGCATGATAATATAATGATGGAGACATGTCATTACACATTTGTCCAAACCCACAGAATGTACACCATCAAGAGCGAATCTTAATGTATACTGGTGGTGATAGCGTGTCAGTGTCAGTTCATCGGTCGTAACGATGTCCCTTCTGGTGGGGATGTTGATAGTGGGGGAGGCTGGTGAGTGTGGCTGCAGGGAGTACATGGGAAATCTGTGTACCTTCCCCTCAATTATGCTGTGAACCTAAAGCTGCTCTTGGGGCTGGCCCAGCAGCCGAGTGGTTAAGTTCACGTGCTCCACATCGGTGGCTCAGGGTTCACTGGTTCAGACCCTGAGTACTGAACTACACACCGCTCATCAAGCCATGCTGTGGCGGTGCCCCACATGGAGGAACTAGAATGACTTACAGCTATGTGCTGGGGCTTTGCAGGGGGAAAAAAAACCGCTCTAAAAAATAAAGTCTAAAATATGTTCAATGTCATCCCAAAGTGATGGAGAGCTTTCTTTCCCTCTCTGTCTGTCTGTGTCTCTCTCTGTCTCTGTCTGTCTCTCTTTCTCCCTGTCTCTCCGTCTCTCTCTACGCCTCCCTGTCTCTCTTTGTCTCTCCCCATGTGTACACTCACACAGGCAGGGGTCTATTCGCTCCACAAAGTGGCACACTTGTGTTAGTGATCTTTCATTCGTTCAACCCACTTTTATTAACTACCTCTTACCATTTAAGTGGCCAAAGGGGTTAGGAAGATGATTAAGTTGGGCTACTGCCAGCAAAAAGCTCATCATCTAGCATGGGAGATGGGACATGCGCCCATCCATGCAGCCACAGGAGATCATATGGCAGAGGCGAGGTCAGGAGGGTGCTGGGAGTTCAGCAAAGGAAGCGATTCTCTCTGGCCAGGATCAAGGAAAGCTTTCAGGGTGAGGGAACTAATAATGACGAGGACAGTCCCGGCAGTTGCTGGGTGCATCCAAGTGCAGAGAACCATGCTCACCATCACACACTTTCTGATTCTTCCCATGCCATTGCAAGAGGAGGTGCCACTGTCTTCATCCTATGGAGGAAACTGAGGCAGAGAAGTTAGACTGCTGGCTACAATCCCAAGCGTAATTGGCAGACAAGCTTGTGTTAAGTTTTATTAATTGTTTTTCCCTTTCTTAGCCCCACAATTTTTATTTCCTGCCTCAAGATGAAAAGAATTGCCAAATCTATAGAGAATCCAAGTTTTCTAAAATCCTCTGGCGTCAACCCGAGGCGATGGTGGAGGTGCTGAGTGTGCCTTTGTGCTGGCCTCCTTTCTCCTCGTTCCTGCACATCCCTGACCTCCGGGCTCTCCCGCCCTTCTTCTGTCAAAGCTGGACTAGAGTCCGCCATTCAGCATTGACAGGCCCGTCTTCCAGTTAGTTTCTCTAAACGCACTTGCCACCTCCCCAGGGGGACTTGTTCCGAGACCAGGGGTGGAGTGAACATCCTCTGGCCTCTGGGGCCCATGCTCAGTGAGCACCACCTCCAAGGGACCCCCACGGTCACAGCACCCCAAGTCACTTGCAGAAAGGCAACATTCAAGCTCACGGTGCTGGTTGGTGTTTCAGGAGAAGGTGACGTAGCGCAGGATCAGGAACAGCTTCAAGAGTACAAGTGGCAAACTTTCATAGCTAAAACCTGAGCCCAGATTGTAGCATCTTTATCAGCTTCCTCCCTCCCCAGCAGTAATCCGCTTTTCTATGAAGAGCAACCGAGCCCGTGATGGGAAAAATGAGTATTTGGTACTCGCCTTCGAAGCCCTCTTCTTTCTCTGCTGGACTTTGATGTGATGGGACAGCATTTTATTTTGTCTTTTCAACCACTTTATTGAGGTATTATTGACATGTAAAAAACTGTACATATTTAATGAGTACAACTGCATGCGTTTGGGGATAAGCATACGCCTGTGAAATATCACCACTGTCAAGGCCATATGTGTGTGACACATCACCAAGTCCCCTCCCCTGCCTTTATTGTTATTGTTATTATTTTGTGATAAGACCACCCCTCATAGGGAACCTTAAGTGTGCAATAAGGTGTTGTCAGCTAGAGCACCATGCTGCGTGGCGGTTCACCAGAACTTGCTCCTCTTGCATCGGCGTCTTGAAGCCTTATGGGAGTGCATCAGGATCTCAGTGCCAGGCTTGCTGCCACATTTCACCCTTCTTTGTCCAACCTCAAACACGCCATCATCCATGAAACGCTCAGCACATGCACACAGGCCCAGCGTGAAGCTCAAGTGTAGACAACAGCAAAGCACTGGTTCTTACTGGACTTGAGGCGCAGTGGAATAATACAGGTGCTAAACATATGGTGCATCAGGAGGCGGTGATGGCCATGGAGGAAATAAGGCAGATATAGGACTCCGATGGCCTGGGCAAGTCCGAGGGTCAGTTTAGATAGGGCACTCGGGAAACCCTCTCTGAGGAGTTGGCACGCGAGCACAAACCTGGATGGAAGGAAGGATGGAGCCGTGGGGGTTCCTGGAGCAAGAGCTTCTTGGCAGCTCCTCGCTTCTCTTGGGTGGTGGGGCTGCCTAGAAGGGCAGGGCTGGTGCCATCGGAAGGCTGCCCCCTGCCATCTCTCGTGGGGATGCCAGCTGAGCTGAGAGCTGGGCTTCCTCAGCAGATGGCGGCTGGTTCTCAGGGGTGAGCTGAGGGACACACAGACAGCCAGGCAGGGGCCACAGGACCAGCGATGACACAGCCTCAGAGTCCCGCGGTGCACTTCCGCTGCCTGCTGTTCATGTGGCAGAGACAAAATCCCTCCAGGTTCCGGGAAAGGAAGACGGGCCCACATCTTGACGGGACGCAGCAAGGGTCTGGAGGGAGAAGGGACTGAAAGTCCCACGGTGCCATTTTTGAAGAGCACAGCCTGCCACCATTAGGACTTGATAGTTGAGACAAGAGATTCTGGCATCTTAGGCTGAGATAGTAGGAGTGGAGAGGATGAGACATGGTCATTTGTCGAATACATTTTTAGGACAGAACTGATAGGGTTAGACGTGAGATGAGAGGGGAAAAAAGACAAATTGAAGATGAATAGAGAAATAGTTGCCTCAGAAAATGGGATTATAAATGAACTAGGAAATGAGATTGGGTTGGTAGGAAGCCTGAGAACCTGCTGGAGGCTCACGGCTACAAATTTTAGGTGACACCTGAGATTAACAGTGTTTGCCTTTTCTCTCCAGTCAAACTTGAGACTCTCAGGTGTGACCTGAAAGAGGCTGTGAGCTGGATGTGACCAGGTGGGTAACTCCAAGGTTGGGATCTTCAGCCAAGCACGATGGAGGAACAGATTAGCAAGGGAGCTAGGAGTCGAGAGTGGACCCAGAACACTGACCTGGAGGCCAGGACAGAGGTGGTGGAAGGACAGAGGTGGTGGAAGGACAGAGATGGTGGGGACAACAGATTGCAGATGTGGGTGCAGGGAGTCGCTGGCCTGAGGGAACAGGGAGGAAAGTGGTGGCATTTGAAAGTAGGATGCTTAAAACTGAGGTTTCAACAGAGGTGCAGGTTTTCGCAATGATTGTGGGAACTGATTAGAAAGTTAGATGAAGAGGAAGAATTCATGGAGAGAGAAATTTCCTGGAATTAAAGACCAGATTCTTATCTTCATGGATATCGAGGTCACGAAAGTAAAGACAGGAATAGAGGAAAAGGAGGCAGAGTCCCAGGTGCTGAAACCCTCCATGGTGGGAGGGGAATGTGCAGAGTCCACAGCTGACGGGGGTCGCAGGGTCCGTGCGGCAGAGGAGCAGAGGATGCACTCCATCATGGTCTGTGAACTGACAGCCGCTCAGCGCCCTCCTCACCTGGGAACCCTGTGGAGATGCAAATCCCTGGGCCCCACACCAGACTTCGGGATGGAAATCTTCATTTGATAGGATCCCAGGTGATTCGACTGCACGTTGAAGTGGAGGGGTACCCACAGAGAATGGGGGTGAAGAGAATATTTAGAGGAAGCGTTGAAGACACAGGGTGTGTTGCTGAAAACGTGGGTTTTTGAGGACACCAAGAGAGGCTTCAGGAGTCAGCAGGGAGGGTTGAGAATCTCACCATTAATGAAGGGAAACAGAATCCAGGATCTCCTAAAGCATGTGTCTCCATCTCCTTTATAAAACTCTCAAGAAAAAGGAATTGCTTTCCATTAAAGAAATTTTAAGGAAAAAAAAAAAAAAAACAGTGGAGAGGAGGGCTTGCTTTCTGGAAACTCCTGGAGAGAATGAAGAGTGAGGAACAGTCCTTTGCCCCTGAAATCACACTGCTTGTGTCCCATGTTGAAAGTTAACCAACAGGTAGTTGTCTCTCTTAGCCTGTGAATGTGGTCACTTAGCATCATATCAAATGCTGTGTGAAGAACTGAGGGCTTCTGGGCCCTCACTGCTAAGCTGACAACATGGAATACGTAAGATACAGACAAGGAAAAGCTTTGTGTTCTTATTTTTAAGTATTTTATCACTTTTTTCATTAACTGCATAGTATATGTGTTTTCATAAAGCCAGTAAGTCCTGCCTTATAGACCTAACATATGTGACACTGAGACACCTGCCTAATCGTGCCTATTCTGTATTTCTGCCGAGAGCATAGGAGTGGTTCCTGAGTCACATGTCTCGTTTGCTTCCAGAAATCACAGAAATGGTCTCTCTAACCCACTAGCAGCCCCGACTTTTCTTAAGAAGGACAATTGAGCCAGAACCCGTATTTAAGATATATGCCTTTTCAGCAGTGTTATCTTAGAAGTGAGAGGCAGGACAGACACGTGAATATATGTCACTGAGATTTGAAGGGACTTAATGAGTGGGCTGGCTGAGTTCAGTACTGTTAGGTCCTGTGCAGGATACGGAAGAGTAAGACGGCGCGATCCAGCTCTGAAGCCGCGTACATGTGGCTTTCTCTGTCGTGGGAGGAAAGCCACACATGTGGGGACACCTGGGGTGATGATTCACGATGGACATCAGGAGCAGGAGAGGTCAGCGAGTGGAGCTGGGGTGGGGGCTGGCGCTCCTGTGGGCATCAGGAGTCGGGAGGCAGGGGGACTCTGGTATTCGGATGTGGGGCTGGGGGCTGGGGAGGTGAGCCGGTCAGTCTGGAATTGGGAAGGATGCTGATCCATGGGGACAGGGCAGAAGGCAACCTACCCAGGGCAGGTGTACTGGGCTTGTGTTTTTAAATGCAAGTTTAATCTCTAGTACAGAGTGGGGAAGAGAGAGCATTGATGGCTCTTGTCAGAGTCCCAACAAGAGAAGAAAACCCACTCTGAATATTTAAATGGAGGGGACTGAGAGTAGGGAGGTGGTTCCATGGCCAAGGGAAGGGCAGAGAAGCCAAAAGAAAATTGCATGAGGCAGGGAGCCACTACCCTGGCTGGGGGGACACAAGGGAGCCCAGAGCTGAGGGCCACCCCAAAGAAACAGAACCAGGACCTGTCCTGCAAGAGAAAGAGGAAGGGAGATGAGATGCAGGCCCTCCCGGGCACCCAGGGAGAGACCCGGGCCGGCTCAGTCCTGCCAGCACCCCTCCCCTCTGGAGCCTGTGGGGGGAGCTGCGCCAGGCCTGGGATTGAGGCCCCTGAGAGGGAAGGCCCAGCTGCACAGCCTTCCCACTGACCCCTCAGGCCGGGGTGCTGGTCAGCCTGATTCCCGCCTCCTCTGCTCATCGTGTTTGTACTTTTCTAAGCCCTACTGATCCCAAATGAGCATGGTGCTCATTTATGAACGAGCTCACAGGGACCCATGTGGGCAGGTGAACAACACACTTCCCGGCACATGTGTGACCCCCACATGTGTGGGTGGACTTGGGGGCATGTTATCCCCGGCACCTTCTCTGTGCTGAAGAAGATAAGTCCCAGTCTTTCAGCCGCCCACCACACGCCTGCTTTATTCTTACCATCCTGTGGCTGCGCTCTCAAAGGAGAGTATTTTTAGGCCTCGGATAGAAAAGACTGTGGGTTCCTCTGGGAACGGCCGGCTTGAAATCAAACAGAAGAGGTCAGGATGCTCCTGAGCAATGCGGGCACCTCTCAGGGTCTCTCGCCATGAGAGACCGTTTCCCTTTGATTTCCGATTTCCATGGCGGGACCCGAACTTCCTTTAAGGCCCGCTGGAATAACCTCTTAATTAAAGGTGTTCTTCCGCTTTCCCGAGTCTTCTTTCCTGTGATCACACCAAACACTTTTGTGAGGCACCAGTTCCTCCACGCCGTTGAAACCCTGGCATTCGATGTTTGCATAATTGATTGCCGGCGCTCAGAAGCCACCTGCGTGCCAGGGAAGTTTGAACCGCTTCCAAAACGAGTGCGCCATGGAGCTGGGGAAAATGCAGCAATTAAAAGCAGCTAAAACTAAGCAATTTATGACTTACAGATGTCAATTTATGACAGAAATCACTGCGTATATTGTACCAGCAAAGTGACATTTATTTGGTAATTAATGATTAAAACAGTAATTTCCCGATGTTACCAGCCACCTGGTGTCTGACGGTAGTTAGAGAACACGCTCTCACAGGGCCCGTGCTGCCCGTCTTCTGGGGAGGTGTCTGAGACCAGGAACTCCGTGCCCTGGGCTACGCCATGCCCCGTCTCTGCCCAGAACCTTCCAGAGAGGATAGGCAAAGACTATGAGGCTTACGTACAGTGTGTCTGTCTCAAAAATCCTTACAAATACTTCCCGAATGAGTGACTAAATAAATGTATCAATTAATGGTTAGATACCATGAGCAGCAAAAGCCAAAACAAACGGAAAATACAGACCAGTACGAAGCCTGCAAAGACCGCGTGGGTTGCTACAGTATCCCCAGGACTGGGCCTGACTAAGGCTGTTGGCTGTTGGCTGCCCCTGGAGTGCGTCTGAATGTCTTTCTCTCCTCCCCCTTCCTCTTCTTCTTCTTTGTAGATGTAGAGATTGATGTAAGAAGATGTTCTCTGATGCTCGCCTTTGGGACCACGCACTGATCCCCAGCACCCGCTCAGGGACCACCCACGCTCGGCCTGGGGAGGTCCAAGTAGCCTGTGCACAGTGACATTTCAGGGCCTGCTTCCTGCCCTCTTCCGCCACTCCCAGAGGGGCATCCAGGCTGGATCTGCAGGGGTCCCCACGACCCTCTTCCCTCCAACCTGGTCAGATGAGAGGGAGGATGCCATGAGGAGAGGCCTGGGCTGTGCACCTGCATTAGAAGATTTCTGTGGGCCACTGACTTCTCAGCAGGAGTCAGCTTGTTTCGTAATCAGACATGAGGGAGGTGGTCCTGGGCAGTCGGGTCCTGGCCGTGGAGGACCACATCCAGTACCAGGAGGACGCCCACCAGACCCCATCAGCCACTCTCGTCACGCTCAGCTTCCCTCGGGGTGCCCGACATCCCATCTGCTCCAGCCTTCTGGCATGAGGGCCAGTGTCTGCTCCCACTGTCCATTCAGCAACTGCGTTATCAGCTTTGCACGTGGTGTGCAACCACCCCAGGTCAGCACTAGTTTCCTGTCACCTGTCTATTGGGTGCCAACAGCCAGCAGCATCCTTGTCCAATTCAGCCCCATCTCTGGACTCAGCCCCTTCCGGCTCCTCGTCCATCCCCTGAGGAGGGGCTGAAAGGAGATTTGAAGAGCAGATCCCCAGGCCCTGGGGAACCCACCTGGGCAATTCCCAGTGGAGCTCCTGTTTTATTTTTTCCTCCTGTTCATTGGAAGAAAGACTCTTTGCTTTAAAAAATAATAATAAAAGTTTAAAAGTTCCAGAGCGCATGGCTGGTGGAAAGTGGAGACCCAATGGCGTGTTGTGTTGGAACTGCTGAGCAGCCGGCACCCCAGGAGGCCCCAGGCCCAGCAGGCACGTCATGGGGTGCAGACCAGAGAGGCGGACAGAGACCGGGCCGGAGGACGAACATATGCTCCTGACTTCCCCGAGTCTGACTTTGACCATCAGCATATTCATTCTTTTAGTGACAAGTAGTGAGGAATTATTGTAGTGTTTTATTTTTAATAGGACACTCAGCCTTATTTAAGTCCATTACCAGAGAGAAAATGTATGTGAGACACGCACGGCTGCGTTTGGCGGCAAAAGCAAGGCCAAGGACTACTTACACTAACAGCTCTAATTAAGAAGGAAGGACCGTATTGGCTTAAGCAAATTGTCCTTTCTTTAGAAATGCACAGAAAAGTGAAATCTATCCATTTCTGTTCTTTTTCGTGGCCAGATTGTATCAGTTTTAAACTCCGGGCAGCTAGCTTCCTGTTATTGCCGGATTTCTGAGGCTGATGGTCTATGAAGCTGATGGTGTGTGAATGCTGGCACTGTTCCCTTTGCATCCAGAATGTTCTGAGTCTCCTTTGACTCTTAGGCTGTATCAAGACTGACCGAGGTCATGGGGCCCTGAGGACCCAGTTTAATCATCTGTAAGCTGGAGGGCTGCATGTGGGCCTCCGAGAGTGCTTTTACATCTGAGGTCCTGTGATTCTCTGGTGATGAACAGAGATCTGTTACCTGGTAGGGTGGACGGGTCCCTTGCCCTCCCATCCTTCAGCAACAGGGCAGCTTCTTCCAGACAGGTTCGTGAGTGTCCTGTAACGAGCAGCCCCTTTTGGAAGCAAGAGAAGCATCTGTTCTACTGGCTAGATCAGTAAGAGGAAGACTGTGCCAGCCATATACCTAAACATTCCCTATCTGTTTTTCAAAAATCAGCTAGTGAAAGAAAGTCAACCAGTGGGGGGCAGGGAAAGGTGCCACCGAGAAAGGACAGATGTAAGGCACATTCACTCCTGGAAGTGTTCTTTGACCTGAATCTGCCTGCTTCTGTATCTCCTGGATCATGAGAAATAGTCTGGAAGGAGTCCACCTCTGGGACTTAACCTGAGTAATGTACTTTCCTTTCTCAAAGCAAATGCAGCATATTTTGTGGGACCCTGGATTAACCTGCCCGGCTGCTGTAACAAACACCTTAGACTGGGGGCTTAAACAGCAGACATTCATTGTCTCCCAGTTCTGGAGACTGGAAGTCCAAGATCACGGTGTCGGCAGGGCTGGCTCCTCCTGAGGCCTCTCTCCTTGGCGTGTAGATGGCCGTCTCCTCCTGTGTCCTCACGTGATCGTCCCTCTGTGTGTGTCGTGTGTCCTCATCTCTTCTTATAAGGACCCAGTCACACTGGATTAGGGCCACCCTAACGACCTCATTTTACCTTAATCCCCTCTTTAAAGGCCCCATCTCCAAATACAGTCACCTTCTGAGGGCCTGACGGTTAGGACTCCACTATATGAATTTGAGGGGACACACTTCAGCCCATAGCAGCCCTTGTCCAGCGTTCTCTACATTTTAACAACACAGGACATTGAAGTCTCTGAAATCTGTGCCACTTCCTCTGGCTGTGGCCCAAACGGCTCTCCCATATCAACCTGGAAAGGACACATAACTGAGTTGGAGACGACAGTTAGTCCTAAACCTGCCACCTTTAGCTCCTGTTCTTGCCCAGTGAAGAACCCCTGGGGGTCTCCATTTTCTCATCTGTAAACTTACGGTCTCTACTACACCCTCTCCGAAGTCTTGACTAGTTCTGAGGGCTCTGTACCTGAGTTCCACATCAAATCATGGAATTCTGAAGCCACATGATCGCCTCAAGAGTGTTCCATCAAAATCGCTCCCGTGAGAGCCTGTGTGAAAAGGAGCACACCAAGGGGGCCTGGTGCTCACGCCTCTTAGATATCCAGTAAATAATGGTCCATCTGCCCATTGGAGCTATTTGGCTTTAATCAGCTCGAGAGCCGATGCACCATTTCCTAAAGTCATTAGCTGCAAAAACATTTTGCCACATCTTTCTTGGTTTTCAAAGACCTATGGTGCCTCAGAGGTTTCCAGAGCCAGCAAAATCAGTACAATGGCACTGAAACTCTCAAAAGAACAAGCTTTCTTAGAAAAAAGCTGCAGCTCTCCATGGTCAGGCCCACGTACAATAGGCAAGGGTCCTTTGAGGTTAGCACTTCCAGGAAATCCAGGGAGAACAAAGCAACAAGGGGGTGTGCTTGAGGACCTGGCTGGAGGCAGGAAGAGGAAAACAACCCCAAAGCAGCTGTGTGTGTGCTGAGAACACAGAACGGGCTCCTTGAGCAGCGAGGCACCCAGGAATCGGGGCTCCCCGTGAAGGCTGCGAGGGACCCCAGTTCCTCAGAGCCACTCGGGGAGAGAGAGCAGCCTCTGGTCCTACTGATATGTGGGGTTTTGTTTATATGTTTGCGTTCACCTTGAAGCCCCTTCTAGCCTCTTAGAAACAAGTGTCGGAGTTTTTCTGGAGGAGATCCCGCTATAGCAAACTCACACTATTAAGAAAAGTTTGAGCACAGTGGATACACAGAGAGAGAAAAGGACAACATCGAAGACACGTGTGCAGCTGCCAACCAGCCCTGCCTGCGGGGCGGGCGGGAGGGGGTCGCAGCATCCGCTGCCCCACTTTTCTCTGGGTCGTCTTCTGTGCGTTTTGGCTGGAATCAGTCTGCCAGCCTGGAGAAGATGCACTGATGATTCATGCTGTGCCCCACCTTGAGGCACCCCACATTTCCCACGGTCACACTGTGCACGTTGATGTTTATGAAGAGCTAGAATATTTCTAAAAAGTAGATAAGATTGAAGAGTAAGGCTTTCCATCATTTTTACTTCAATATCACTAAAAGAGGTGACAATCAAAACAAAATCCATCTTGATTTTTAAATCGTTTTTCTTTTCTAATCTACTCGCTTGTGGCCCACTCAGCGCTCAGGAGACAGGGGAGCAGCTCCCCCTCCAATGCCTGCGGTTTCTCCAGGACCGCGGTGGTCTTCAAGAACAGTCTGAGGTTAGTCGTAGGACTGAGCAGGAATGGGTGTTCTAAGTGACTTTGCCTCATGTCCCATTTCTTCCCAAGGGGGTCTGCCCGAGTAAGGAGTCACTCCCACGTGATGGGTGGTAGGACTCCTCTGGCCTTGATCCTCCTCTCTTTGTTCCATGCTCCTTCCAGATATTCCGCAATAATCAAACGGTGTGGCATGCTTGGATGTGCATAAATGTGGGAATGATCAGGATGAATAATGATTCCTTCACTCCAAGAGCTTTCAAAAATGACTTTTGTCCTGCTGAACAGAAAAAGAAGAATTTTTTTGGAGGAAACTTATGTACTTGGCTATTTCTGCCCCCCTTTCCCAGCAGAGTCTGTCCTCCCAGCGAGTGTGATTTCCCTTCAGGCTTTGTGCTCTTTGCCAGAACCCAGCCCCGCCTCCCACCCCGACAGAAACCCCACTGCATCCTCCCCCTGAAATCTTCAAATTCTCCTTCTCTCTTAGCATCTTCCCCATCAGCATCTCAAGGAGCTTAATTTAAAAACAACAACAACAAGCCAACACGTGTCTATCTCCCTCCACCCTTCCCAGCCCCTCCCCTTCATGGGTTGTCCACATGCATCTCCAGGGGGGCCTCAATCCTTCCCACTCTGGCTGCTTAGCTTGTCCCTGTTAATAAAACTGTCAGCCCAGGTCACAGAATAACTCTCTGTCAATAAAGCCAATGGCAGTTTGCAGATCCCTGGTTTACTGGGGTTCTAGCCGTCCCACAACACAACTGCTCAGTCTCCTTCTCGAACAGCGTGGCTGCTGGCATGAGAATCTCCCCTGTGTTTCCTCTTCTCTTGTTTTTTTTCCGTCTACTGTGCAAGCTTGTCTTTGTCTACTTGCCCTAGACTGTTCCTCCCTCTACACTTACTGAGGATTCTATCCCCACCCATGGCTTCGATTGTCCCCCGTATGGTAATGCTGTGTACACCGATCCTTCTGCTAAGGCTTCTCTACTCACCCCTGCCACTGCCTGCTGCCTGCTGGGCTCTATTCCTGATACCTCAGTGGTGTCGCCAAACTCCAGGTCTGTAAGACTGTGTTTCTCGTCACTGTTTCCAGGTCTACTCGTACGTCAACCATCTCAGTGAAGGGGTCTGGGACCATGTCTGGGCCCCTAAGACCACCCTCGGGCTCAATGATTAGCTAGAAGAATCACGGGACCCAGACAGGCTCTTATTCTCAAGGTTATGGTTTGTTGCAGAGGAGGATGCAGGTTAGAATCAGCAAAGGGAACAGGTGCATAGGGTGAACCCAGGGAACAAGGCACCAGCTTCCAGGATCCTCTCTGCTGTCGCATGGATATGCTTAATTCTCCTAGTAACATGGGAGACGGCATGTGCCAAGTGTCACCAACCAGGGGCCCTCACATGGGCCTTGGTGTCCGGAGTTTCTAGTGGGGGTCAGTCACAAGGCATTCAGCGCCTGTGTGATGGACCTCAGCCCCTCAGACTCCAGCCCCAGAGCAGGTGTTACCCACAGATCACACCATTGGCATAAACTATGGGTCACTCCAGTGCCGCACGGCCCAAGGCCCCAGCATACAAAACACCCTTCTCAGGCAGAGCTTTCCAAGGGGTCATTTCCCTCCCGGGGAAGACTGGCCTCCCTTGGGGACGTGCCGGGTTGAGCAGCCCAGGCCTGCTGAGTCAATCCTTCCCCACTCAGTGGCCAGCCCACTTGCACATATAAGACCTGGGTCATCCTCTGATCTGATTGCCAGGTCCAGGCACTCTTTCCTAACTATCTCCTGAGCGGCCCCTTCTCTCCCATTGTCACACCCGCCCTTCCCGGGTCTCCCCTCACTCCTGGCTTCCCCTCCCTAAATTGCAGTCCAAACGATCCTTCTTAAAATGAAGCTGATCAAGTCTCTCTTGTCCTAAAACCTTTAAATGCCTTCCCATGGCCCTGGGGATAAGAGGTGAGCTCATGAGCGTGACTTTCGGACCCTCCGCAGTCCACTGACCCCCAGCTCCATCTGGTGCACCACCCAGCCCCTGTAGTCTACACCTTTGCTCCCAAATACACTCAGAGGGCTGGCATTTGGGGCATCACTTGGAAATATTGAACCAACTGCCCCTGCCTGGGTCCTGGGCCAGAATCTGCATTTTCACTAACCAGATTCCCCAGGACTCCTGTGGTCACGAGAGGTCAAGCAGCGCTGTCCACCCTCAACCCAGAGGAGGAGCCTCTCCCCATGCCTCAGTCACCTCATCCTCACCCTGCAGTCCTGAACACTGTCTCTTCTTTTCTCTCCTTGGTCTTCAGGTCTTAGTTTAAAGTCACTCCCTCCCGAAGCCTCGCCTGACCCCTCTAGGTGGGGGAAGAGCTGCAGCCATAGCCCCTGGGCCGCTGCTTCCTCTGCCACAGCCCAGACCATGACAGCTGTCTTCCAGGATGCCCTGTCCCCTCACTGGGCAGATGCCAAGGCTCCCTCACCTCCATGCCCTGGAGCTAGCAGGACCCGGGTACCTGACACTCCATCCTGCTGCCCACACACCAGGCTCTCCAGCTCCTCACCCATGTTCACTCATGTAATCCACAGAGTAGTCCCAGGGTCAACCCTCTTCCATCGTCCTTTTATGGATGAGGGAACGGAGGCACGCAGAGGACTGGCAACTGATAAGGATCACCCACCAGAGAGAGGTGCAGGCAGATGCTGTGTTGATGCCCCACACCTACCCACCCCACTCCCGAGCGGAGCTTGATAATCACGCTCATGGAGGAGAGGGGCCTGTCGAAGACCAAGGGTACCAAAGAAACCTTCAACAGCATCACCTTGACCCAGGGCCCCAGCCCCCTAGGTCGTAGGGCCCAGTAGCCCTGCTCTCGGCCTCCATGGACATGACACCAGCAACATGGCTGGCACGGGTCTTAGCTCCACATCTTGCTTTCCTGGAGCCTTCAAACCAGGTCCCACTCCTACGTGTGGCTTCTGCTCACCCTGCCTGCCTGCTGGGCTGCTGGCCTCTCCTACACTGACCCCATGGGACCATCTCTAGAGCTCTGTCCATTCCTCACAGGGGGCGCTCACTGTGTCATTCGTTCTTTCCCAGACACGGGTGCAGTCATTAGTTGTCAACAAGGCGCCCTCCTGGTGGCAGCCCCTCAGCCCTCCTCGGCCAGTGCAGCATTAGGCAATGAGTATCGAGGGCTTATCTGGCTTCCGGGGAGTAATTTGTCAGGGCCCTTCTGCTGGGATGGTTATCAGCAGATCGGTAATGGGGTCTGGACCCCTCCGACCTCTCCAGCATTGTTTCCACGCTCACGCCACCTGCAGCCCCCTAAACATCATTACTTCTCTCTGGCTCTGAGGGGCCTTTCCATGGAGATTTGGCATCCACCTTAGCAGGCAGAAAAATGCCTAGAAGGGATCAGCGTCTTGTCTCAGAGGAGAGCCACGTGAAGCAGGTGCTACGTTTTCTCCGGCGACTTGAGGGAGAGAGCTGGGTTCCAGGGCGCCGTGTTCTTACGCATCGATGTTGGTCCCTCACCTCTACTCAGCCAAAGAGCAGGAGACAGACATGCAGGCTTTGCAAAACGTGAGTTGCAAGTGGCAGTTTTAGAGCTGGAAACGGTCCCTCTTCTCCAGTTTGGGACTCCCTCCCCGCCCTCACTGCCTGGGCCTGGACTCAGGGAGGGAAGGGGAAGGAGGAGCCGAGGTCAGAATGGGTTCCGGTCTGAGTGCAGGTTGAGTCTCCAGTTCTAAGAGGATGGGCCGTTCCTGCTGAGTGGAGGCTGGGTTACAAACAAGAGCTCCATGTCCTGCCTCGTTGCACAACCGTACGTGGCTTGATAATCCAAGCCCTCAGGTGCTCGGGGAGCTGCCCAGATGCCCCACGAAGTGGTCCAGATGTGCCATTACTCAGGGACACCACAGGAAAGCCCTCAGAGCTCAGGCCTGTGGGCACTGTGCTTGGGTGACTTGGGTTTTCCGTGTTCCTTTATAAAGTGCAGCATGCTGGGCATTCCGCCTCATCACCACCTTCCCCCCACACCCACGAGGAAGTGAGATCTGCAGTATTTCCATCAGTGGGAGCCAATCCCTTCCTCGCCAAGAGCAGCCACCCTCCTGCAGGGGAGCAGAAGAGGGGGCCCGAGAGAGAGGAGACAGTCAGCTGGAAGGAGGCAAATTTGTACAGAACATCAAGTCTGCTGTCAGCTTCAACGTGTTGAAATTTCTTGGCCTACAAGGAAATCCGTATCGTCTCTTCTATTGACCTTAATTTGCTTTTTGTTATTTATATCCCAAAGCATCTATTGTTTGTCTCAAGGGAGTTGAAAATGTCCCCCAAATGCCCCAAATCTAATTGACTTCAGTCATTTTGAAATATCCTCAATCTACGAAGGATAGAAGACGGAAGTAAGCTCCATACACACACAGCCTTTCAGAAGTCACGTTTGGTTCAGAAAGTGTTCCTACCATACCAGTGACACTCCTCAGGAAGCGAGGAGTAACGGTGACATCATCTACACGCTCTTCCAAATGGGTCCAACACGGCAACACACAGACACACAGGACTGGGAGGGCACAGAGCAAGACACAGTTGGACAGACAAGGGCCAGTTTTTCACCTCCTGGAACTGGGTTCATTAGAAGTCCTGAAGCCTCCTCAACTTCCTAGGGGCCACGCGGAACCCTACTGTAAAGTGCATGTGTGTGTGTGCGCATAGACTTTGTATGTACACATGTGCATGGGATTTTATATGAAATATACATGTATATAATAGCCCTCCGTGTCACACAGACCCTCCATGGCACACAGACCCCACGTGTTGCATGCTCTTCATGGACTGCACATCCTTTAGAGTGGGCTTATGTGTGTAAGTCCGCATCCCCACGGTGGCACACAGCACTAGCACCAACACTGTCCAGTCCACCCCAACTGCCAGCTCCTGCCCCATCCCACCCTTAGGCCTCGCGGGGGAGGGTCTGCTGAAGCCAGAACGGAGCAGAGCATGTGGCTGAGTGGCTGTCTACACTGCTCGTGCTCCTGCAGCTGGCCGGTGGTGTTGAAAGGCTGCATTGCTCAGGAGTCGTTTCCCCAGTGGCTGCTCCTGAGACACCTGGGCCCATACCAGGTGCGCAGTGGAGACGTGCTGTGGGAGGTGTCCCCAGCACCCTGCATCATCCTCAAGGGCTTCCTGCCGCTGGCCTTGGGCTCTGACCACTAGAGACAGCCTGTCACCCAGGGCTGTGCCCCCAGGCCAGGCTCACCTCCTTACACCCTGATGCCAGCTTCAAAGCCACAGGCCCCTGGGGGAGATCCTGAAGTGTGCTCAGCTGAAACAGGAGGACTTGCCTGGATCCCCCATCCCACACAGGACAGCTCTGCTCTCCACACGGAAACCGCCAGGGCTCAGATGGTGGGTCCTGAGAGGCGTCGATTTCTCGCTCTTTCCTCGACTATGGGTCTTGCTTTCAATAAGAGCTATTCGTGGCCTCCTCAGAAACACCGCAAATCTCATTTTGCAAGAGATAAGTTCTTAAAATAAGGACGAAATGTACTTGAATGAGACAAACTTGAACCTTCGGACCCAGCTCTCCGGCATCAGCAGAGGGCCCATGAATTGAACGCTTCTCTGCTGTTTGCACTAAGTCGTCACCCGGTGGCCCTCTTCACAAAGGACGGATGACGAATACGACTTCCTGGTTATTCAGAAGATTATAGGCACAAATATTTCCATCCCATCATTTGTCAGAACTACTTTTTATTTCAAAAGCTCCCTTCATCCGTGGAAGAATGAAGTTGGTGACAATTTCTCTTTCTTCCGATGCTGGCATTTCTTTTCCGGCCTGAGGGCAGTCCCTCTGCCGAGAGTGTGTGGGAGCAACGGGTCCTTCTGAGACTGAACACACATGACAATGGACGGCAGCATCCGTGCGCGGCTCTGATGTCTAAATTGTCCTTCAGTTCAGCTTGAGAGGCTCATGCGAGCTTTAATTGATCTCTTTTTAGACACAATGAGCTATCAAAAATGGAATACTAAATAACAGGCTTTTTTGTCTGGTGTGCTATTAAAAGGAGGAGGGAGCGATTTTAAAACATGTTTGTAGGATATTGATTGCACAAGGCCCGCAATTCTCCTACAGACCCACCTCGAGGACATCCTCCACAGGCGTCCTTCTTTCAGAGTGTGAAGGGACCCCATGTGCAGCCCCCTACGTGATGCTGGACAGAGGGCAAGAGGACCCCGGGTTTCTTTTTCAGGGGTCCATATCTGGCTCCCATGTCCCTGGCTAAGAATTCCATCGTCCTACAAGATGGGAACAGAGACAGACGAGGGCTGAGCATCCACACGTGTTGGTATTTGGTGTCGCGTCTGCAGGCAGGACAGGAGCACGCTGGCTCTCCGCCTCAGCTCCATCCCCATGGGGCAACCGCCCAGCGACCAAAGTCCGGGTTCAAAAACACGACTTGGGTGACAGTCTGCTCGCACAGAGGGTGGGGTTGGCAGATCTTAATCGTGTCCAAGTTGGGGACCTTTC
Organism: Equus asinus; assembly: GCF_041296235.1. Taxonomy (NCBI): domain Eukaryota; kingdom Metazoa; phylum Chordata; class Mammalia; order Perissodactyla; family Equidae; genus Equus; species Equus asinus. The sequence continues at coordinate 44,795,704 of NC_091818.1, forward strand.
TTCTAGACCCACGGTGGGGAATCCCATCCAGTGGACATTTCCTAAGGCAGCCAGGCCAGGAGGCTGCCCGTGTTGTTTCCCCAGGGAGTCTGGCTGGCATAAACCGATATTGACATCGTATTTCTGGCCACGTTGGCTACTGAGAAGGTCTCTTTGCCTCCCAGGTTGTTAGTGGATACGTTATGAGTTAAAAATGGGTTAGTCATTATTAATTCCCAAGCTGGGACCCACAGACCTTCCTTTAGGGACCAGAAAACTCACGCCAGCCAGGAATGGGGAGTCCAGAATACAATCCTGTTTTCTCCTTTCATTGCTGTGGAAAACAGAGTCCTCGATTTGGTTCTCAGCTTTAAAAAAAAACTCAGAGCTGCCACTGTTCCGATAGAATCCAAACTGTCTGCCACACCTCTAATTATCAGTCTGCCTTCTGGGTGAAATGGTACTATTCAATTATTGGTTTTTGTTCGCTTGTCAGCTACCAAAAAAAAAAATTTCTCACTGCTTTCAAACCAGCTAGAAGAACAGAAATTCTGCAAATTGCTTTCTCAACGTAGTTACTTCAGACCTAATGCCTCTCCGCAGAGTGTCAAAAATGGTATAATGCTATGTTGCATGCAAATCGTATTTAACGTGGCTGTTCCGACGATTTGTTTTACATTATGTAATTTTATCGAAATGATTTCTTTTGTCACCACTTTCTATGTAGCTCATTTTGACACTTCCCACTTATCACGTAAAATATACGTTTGATCCAGCCCCTGTAAATAAAAGCAGGATTGTCAGACGGGGCTGCGTTGCTCTAAATCTCTTTGTGAGGCGAAAGCGGCCGCCAGCTCTGAGGCGGAATTGCTGCAGGGCTCCATGAAACCGGAGCCTCTCCCATCCAGCTTGTCCTTATCTTTCCATTAAGTTCCTCTCCTTGGTTCTAGAGAAATGGGCCAGCGTGGTCAGCACTGACCTGGAGATGTCACGGTCACGGCTCTAAGGCCACCAGGCTGCCGTCCTGAGTTTCTCTAGTCCCTGGGGGAGAGGCACGGGGGACGGCTGCTGTGTGTGCACCAGGCTGTGGTCAGTGAGCGTTCCCACGTGGAAGACAGATGCAGGAAGGACTTCACTCTCTGTATCAAGTCTCCCTTAACACACACGTGCAAAGTGAGTAACAATCTGATGCACGGCTGGGCCAAAAAGAAAAACATCCAAAAGATGGAGTTCGGGAAATTTGAAGTCACATGCTAAGGTCACAGAGCGGCTGCCTCTCACAGGCAGACCGACCCAGATCACTGCCGTCGGTTCCTTGTCTCACAGTGCTGTCCCTGTGCTGTGAACTTTGGGGTGGAGACTCTGGGCTCAGAACGCAAACACCCAGGACCCCTCACTGGCTGTCCTGTGTGTAGATGTGTGAATGGATGTTCCCATCTGGTTTGTCCTCTGAAATGGGCTCTGTCTGTGGCCCAGTGCAGGACCCAGCCAGCGTCGGCCACTCCCTCTGAGGTGCCATCTGTCCTGCACTAACAGTTACAAAAACAGAGGTGGAAAAAGATCCCCAAGTAGCCAGGTCTAGAGGCACAAGGACACAAGCGTAGGCACCAGGCACAGAGGAGAGTGGAGGCAGGCAAACGTTGCCGGCACAGTCAGGATCCTCATCCATCACTGCAGCCTCTGCCTTCCTTTGTGGGGGGCCCTCCCATTGCATCTGTGACCTGTTCTGCACTTCTGTGCGTCGTCTGCGTGGATTGGAGAAGAGTTCAGATCTGACTGCTCGGCTGGCTTGCCGCCGTGGCAGCCACTGCTGGCAGTTCTCAACCTGCTGCCAGTTTAAAAAAAGAGGAATTTCAGTCTCTCATTTTGCTCAGGATAATTTAAGGAAAAAATAAGTTTTGTTACCTGGTCTTTAGAGTCAGTGTCCTGATCCGTGTGGTTTTGGTTGTTTATGAAATAAACACAGAGATATTAGATAAATGGATAAATAAATAGACATTAGAGTTGTAAATAATCAAAAGCCGTTCAGAGCCAGCGCTTCCATGCTGGACATCATTGGTGAGGTGGGGAGGGGAGAGGCCCAGGCAGGCCTGTACTTCCGGGAGGTCCTGCCGGCCAAGGGTCTCCTGACCCCGGATGGCAAAGAGAAAGACCACCCTGGGGTCACAGGTTGATGCCAGGCTGGGAGGCAGCTCGGGCTGCTGTCACAGAACCCCACAGACGGGACCTAAAAGAGCAGACATTCATTTCTCAGTCTGGGGGCTGGAAGTCCAGGTCAGCAGCCAGCATGGTGGGTTCTGGTGAGCGCTCTCTTCTGGGCTGCAGGCAGCGCCTTCTCGCTGTGTCCTCACCTGGGTCTGTGTGCTCCCTCTTCTCAGAGGGGCACGCACCCCATCATGAGGGCCCCACCCTCATGTCCTCGTCACCCCAAAGGCCTACCTCCTAATACAGTCCCATTTGGGGTTAGGGCTTGCACACCCAGTTCAGTCCATAGAACTCGGTTCTGCTCCAGCCGCCCACAGTCTGTGCACCTTTGGGCCATTCCCCAGCGTCCTGGCCTGGTGTGCCTGGATTCCGTCTTCTCTCTCCTCTTAAGGCCAGGATTCCGAATTGCCCAGGAAAACCATGCCAGAGTTGCCACCTGCTTCTGCTTGGATTAAGAGACGAAAGACCTTGGGGAGGGATGGCTGTGCCCCACTGCAGACCTTCCTGGTCCAGTAGCTCTGGTCCCACGCTGTCCCTTCACCATGACCCATCAGGGTCTGACTTCTACTGACCGGCAGGGACTGGGGGTCAGAGACCAGCAGGTTCTCAAAGGTGGCCATTCATCCAGCCCAGGGAGGAGCCCTGCTCTCCAGGAGGCCACAGGCCAGCAGGGCCTTGGGGCGCATTTCAGAACCTTGGGCAAAGGAGCGACGGTGCGGCGACAGCTCGAGCTGTGTGACAGGCTCCCCTCAGAGGGAAAGCAGGTGCCACACCAGGGAGACAGGACATGCTTCACTGTCACCTCCACACAGAACAAATGGATGGTCCGGAATCTTGCCATCAGTGACATCGCCGTCTGGGGAGGGATGGCAGAGTTGGGTTGATGTTATAAATCACCATAATTTGTTACAATTTCCAAAGACAAATATGACAGGGTGGAATTACTCTACAGCACGGAGACAGTCATTTGCAGAAGCCATAAAGTGTCGGTATAAATCTAAGGACGAGATAGATTTAATCGGAGGAACAGAGCCCGGTATCCGCTGGGTCTATTGTGTTTACCAGGAACTGGGATACGCTGACAGCCAGGAGTTGCCGAATACTCGTCTCATTACACCCCGTGGATGAGACCAGGTCCTGTGGAAGGTTCTTCTCACAGCTGGGAGCCATTCCACCCCACACTTTACATTTGCTTGTGTATAGAATGGAAAAGTCCGGCTCCCTGACACCCAGGGACAGGGTGTCCCAAGTCGGCAGAACCCGTGATTCCACGGGAGCCTCCACAGCCCTGCAGGATGGGAGGGGAAAGGTGAGGGCTCCAGAGACCAGCAGCCCACTTAGATCATGATCATGGCTGACAAGGAGTGGCTCCGATGTTTCTGCCCCTTCACCTGTCCGTGAGGCCTCCCAGCTCCTGACTGCCCACCAGTTACAGGACCGCCTATGGGGGTGATAATCTTGGAGACAGATGCGAGACCACTGGCTGAAATAGGAGCTGCAGTGGGCACAGTCGGTTCGTGCGCCTTGGGAGGTAGTTTCAGAAGCACCGAGGAGAGAAGCAATAATGAAATGAGGCAGTGACGACTGTCTCCTCGGAGAAACTCTAAACACCTGGCGTTTTGACGAGCCAGCGTCAGGGGTTCACCCAGTTCTGAGGGCTCTCACCTCCTGGCCATCCCTGCCCGCTCAAATCACACCTGCTGGTCCAGTCTCTCTTGGCCGTGCTGTGAGATGGGCACAGAAAGAATACACCTACAAGAATTCGCTCCTGCTCTCTCTCAAAAGGCAGGTGAAGTTATTAAAAAATGGAGAAAACAATTGCCTGCCACCCTCCCCCAAACAGTTGGAGTTTGCAAGGCAAAGTCAAAGCAGCATTAAAAACAGAAAAAAGAAACAAAAACAAAAACCCGCAGTTGCAGCTAGCACACTTTGCAGAACATCTGGACTTCAAGGAGTCTGAAGAGCGTGGGAGCTGGCATGGCCACATCAGGATCCATGGCAGCCTCGTGCTGTCCTGCGGGTCCTGGGAATGGATTGCTCTGGAGGCTGCAACGGGGTCTGTGCCCTGGTGAGGCTGCAACCCTACCGAGCAGCTCTCGAAATCCTACTGAAACAAAGGGCTCTTTCCAGAGAACAGGTGTGCCTTCTAGGCGGTTCTAAGGCAACTCTGGGTGCCCCAAACGTCCGTAGCATCGCACGACCCTCCAGTCACAGGAGGCCTCCCGAGTTCAGTGAGAGCCCGTGTTGCCCTCGGCACCTCCAGGAGCCCTGGGGTTCTCGGTTCAAGAGCAAATCCGGAGTTACGAAGACTGATCGAACTTCCTCAACCCATCAGTGATCAGTAAGGGTCTCTGAAGTTGCCATCGCCAAAGTTTTAGAACATTTTTATTGAAGTCTAAGATTTTAAAAGGACATACGGCCAGTGTAGTTCCATGAATCCCCACAGACTGGATATACTGGTGTACCAGCACCCCAAAAAGCCCCCTCTGTGTCTCTTCCAGTCCCGAGCCCCCCAGGGAGGCCCACTAGCCTGACCTCTAACCACACGGATGAGTTTTGCCTGTTTTTCTCTCCAAACACATGTTGCACGCCCCTATCAGAAAATACTGTTTAATCAAGCACTTAGTAGTTTTCATATTTATGTGTTTATGTTTCCTACATGTGCTCTTTATAACATGCACATATATGGTGCCGATAATAACGTACACACAGAAAAACAACAACGAGATACAGACGTGCACAGACATGTTCTAAGGTTTTCTTCCCCCTTGATCAACTCGCAAAGACACCTGTGCCTTTCAAGACACCTGCTCTGTGGGAGGGAGGCAAGGGCTCTGATAAATGTTTATTTGGTGCTAAATACCCAGAACTTACCAGAGATTCCAAAGTCCCCAAGAGGAGGAAAGACCGGCCCGTTAGGAATAGTTGGACCCAAGTCAGGACCCCCCGTTGTCTGGTTGGTGGAAACTCCAAACACAGGAGCCACCACCTTCTGCTCCCACCAGACACAGGCCCCCACGTGGTCCTCCATGCGGCCTCCTGCTGCCCAGTGTCCGGCAGATGCCTCTACAGAGAGCACCTGAGCCCACGAGGGCTCACACATGGTTATCATGACCCCCAACATCACGTCAGGTAAACCCTCCCGTGGCTGTGATCCGGGTGGCAGCCGGGAAATGACACCAGTGGCTGCAGAACCTGGAACCAGCCCCTCCATGTGGTCCTTTCGGGAACTGGGCTACGGGTGTTTTCTGGGGGCTTCTGTGTGAGGTGGTCCCAGGAAACCCCCATCACTGAAGATGCTTATCGTGTGTTTAGCTAAGGCCAAGGAGTCTTTTCTGAAGATGTTTGCCTTTGGAAAAACTTCCCCTTGGGAGATCACGTTGCACACTGAGGTCTGTGTGCCACAAGGTCTTCACGAGGACCAGGAGGAGAAACGAAGCCCTTGGAGACCAGGGTCGTCGAGGAGAGAAGGCAGGTACAACCTGCCTTCTGTCAGACAGGCTCAGCCCCTCCTGACCCTCGGAATCCTCCCCACGCCCCACTCTGCTCCCCATGCCCCTTGGCGCTGTCCCCCAAGCTGCCGCAGCACAAAGCATATACCACTCAGTTGTCACAGCCGCGCCGCCGTGCACAGACTGGTCTCTGCTCCCCCGTTAGAACGTGAACCCCACAGGGTCGAGTTGTGTGTTTGACAGGTTTGACTTTTTCGCTCGTGTCTAGGACACTGCTGGGTCTGTGATGGGGAGGTGGTCATAGTGAGGCAGCGAGATGGGACAAAACATGAGTCTGACAGTCCAGGGACAAAGGATCTGGGATCTACACCACCCAGGGCATGAAGTCCCAACGAGAGGGAGCCGCAGCTTGATGAGCTGTTGGTGGTCAGGAGGAGGCTGTCCTGCGGTGGCCTCAGGCCTGGTGAGCATCGAGTGTCTTTCTGTGTCCCACCACATGTCAGGAAGTGCCTCTCCTCCTCCCGGAACCCAGGACCACTTGTGTCCTCCCCCCGTGCCCACTCCACATCTCCCACTTCTCTAGGATTTCACTCTGATACTTACTCACATCTTCCTGACATCTTCGTTCTCCCCAAGTGGAAACACCCCTCCTCAAACCGTCCCCTGACCTTGGGAGGCCTGGGGCATCCGCACTCTGCCTTCTCCCTCCCCGGTGAGTTTCTTAAAGAGCCGTGCACAAGTCCTCGAGTCCCGCTAACTCTTCGAACGCCTGAAACTGGCTCCCACCTGACCTGATCTACACTTGACCATGGCAAGGTCACCATCCAGCCCCTTTCCTGAGCTGACCCTGCTGGCAAAACTGAGTTGAGAGGGCTGGGCTGCCCCAACACCACTGCAGCCCTCTGTACCCCTCTGGGTCTCCGTCTGGGCCCCCCTGCTCCTCACGGTGTTTTCAGCATCAGCGGCTCCCTGCTGCTTCCCAGATGCTTTCTCTTGAACTACCAACTCCAGGCTGGCGGTTCCTAACTCCACATTTGTTGGGGGTCCACTCCGAAACCTCGGGGCCGGCTTCTCCACAGCAATGGATAGGCCCGTGACTGTGGCCATGTGCCCGTGGGTCCTCCCTGCATGCCGTGGGCAGCCTAACCTTCAGAATTGCTGCTGCTCGCTTCATGCTGGCCCTGCACAGGCTGCTTTCCCAGGCTCAGAAGCTTGTCGTCCTGAGGTCGTCCCGTTGTAACCAAGAGCCCGACCCCTCTCTCCACCAGGTGACAGCCGGCAGAGCATCGCCGTGGACCGCGCTCTCCCTCTGCGCCGCTCTCCCTGTGCACGTCTCTAACCTGCTATGGGTAGACAAAGCAGGCAGAGGCCTGGAGTGAGCATGTTATTGTCAAGCGCCCTGGCTTTTAGACATTTGCTCCGATGTGCATGGTGACCCATGCCCACCCTGGGCTGGTCTGATGGCATCTCTAGGGCCGGCCACTTCCTCGAACTTGGCACTAGTCTGCTCAGTTTTCTGGCAAATATGACAAAATAACAGATTAATTAACAGCATCATGGCCTCCTGAGTGGGAGGACAGAGCTGGGTTCTGATCCCGTCTCTTACTAAGTGTCGAATCTTAAGCACTCCATACTTAACTTCTAGAACCCTCGGGTCTATGTTAATAAGGGGTGGTAGCTCCAAATATCCTTTTAAATGATCCTTGGCGGTTTTATTCCCCCTCAAATCCATTGTGCCGCCCCTACATTTCACCCAGAGAAATCTAGCCAAATGTTCGTCTGACCACACCACCTTCCCGCTTAATATCCTCTCCGTGAACCCCATGTCACCTACAACCTGACCCACGTTCTCTCTTCAGACTCGTCACCCACTTTCTCCCTCCTGACCCCTGTGTCTGTCGGGATGCCACTCATTTGATTCTCACCAACACTGTGCCATCCACGAGCCTTGTGCACAGCATCCCTGGGGACCTTGCTGTGTTTCAGGGCCTAGAGACCCTGTTCCCTCTCCTGATGCCCCATTTGTAGGCTCAGCTGAGGCGTCCTCTCCCTCAGGGAGCCTGTTGACTCTTGGCAGGCTGGTGGGCTCCCTGCTCTGGGCCTTTACAACACGGGCGTCATAGACCTCTCCAACCCTCTGTCAAAGCAGACACAGCAGGGAAGTGATCTCTCTCGATCTTCCACTGGAAGAGACCTGTGGCTTCCCGGGACCCTGCCTTCTTAGTCACGTCTCTGCACCTCGGTCCCTCCAAACTAAGACCAATAGCCAGCACTGGATGAAGACATGGAAGGGGCCAGGGGTGGCACAGGAGGGGACATTTGATGCAGCACGAAAGAGAAGAGAATTTCAGTATTTAAGGGAGACAGATCTTCAAACGGTGTATTAGGCAGGGCTGTCCAGAGAAACAGGACTGATAGGTTATATACATATGTGTACATTTTATATTTATCTATATCAGCTATATCAGACATAGCTAGATGATGATATGCAGAGAGATGCAGATATAGATATAGATGTAGATATAGATGAGGTAATAGGTGGTGTAGATGATGTAGATGGAGATGATGTAGATGATGTAGATATACATGATGTAATAGGTGGTGTAGATACAGATGACGTAGGTATAGACGTAGATGGTGCAGTTGTAGATGCAGGCATAGACACCATGGACGTAGATACAGAGACAGACACACTTAACCATCACACGTGTCCGTGAGTGTGACCCTGAGTGGGTCAGGGTGTGGATGCCAAGCTGTCAGCTGGGCCCCTCACTCCACACCCCTCCCCACGCCAGGCTTCAAGTGCGTGCTTCATGTTCGTGGCAATCACGATCCCCCCTCGTGGGTCTTAATGCCGCTCAGACAGGAGGGGGCCGTGGGGACGTCAGTGCGGAAGCGCCAAAGGCCTTCCAAGCCTTCTCCAGCCTTTAAATTCCAGCGAGAGAAAGCTGTTCTCTACACTTTTACACCTAGCATTTGTTCCTTTAGGAACTAACTCCGTCTCCCTCTCTCTGCCTCTGTCTCTCCCTCATTCTCTCTCTTCTCCCTACCTCCCCCTGGATGCCATCAAAACCGAAGCTTTCCGTTCTGGATATTCATAGAATACTTATATTCCTGTAATTATGATTCTGATAATGAGAAAGATATAAAAACAATCACTCATAAATGACCAAATTTAAAAAGCTACTTCCCAAACGCCTGTGTGCTAGGATGTTAACCAGCCTCACATGAAAAAGGGCCAGGATGGCCAAATAAGACAGGAGGGGAGGAGAAAGAGTTTTCCTCTCACCTCAGAACGTGTCTGGACATGTACCACGCGGACGTTATGTGCAGGAGGAAGTGGACCATGCATCAGATCTTTCCCGAATTGCTCTGTGAGCCGCTCACTGTCAGTGTTCTCTGGAACACAGTTTTGGGAATACAGTCCTGGGACACTATTACTCGGTCTAGTATTTTTCTAGGGCAGCGTATTCTGTGGCAAAGGCAAGAACCACACCTCACTAACAGGAAGACATCTGAGTCAGGAGTGAAAACGGCCTGCAGGCCCTAGCCATTCCCATGAGTGCTCCTGTGGCAGTGGGCTCCTGGGGGCGTTCATAGTTTAGGCTTGGGGGTGATGCCGGGTCACGGCTGCTCTCGATGTTGGACAGGTGACCTTTACTCATCACTATCCAGGGCAATGCTGGAGGGTGTCATGAGTCTGCTCCAATGACGATGGAATGTGCACCCCAGCCCTGCACATCACGCGTACTAAGAGGGTGCTATGTCTGTGCCCACTTAGTGAGATCTTGCGATGGGCGCTGCCCAATGCCTGGGGGTCTGTATGGGTCTCCCAGGGGCAAACTGGAGGTGGTGAATTGTGTCCAATCGTCAGGACTTACCTTCATTGAAAATCCTCCTGTTCTCCACCCATGCGAGCACCTCTACTGCAGGTTGTGGCCTGGAGCTTCTCCCACCCAGCGAGATACAGTCATCCTGGACCAGCTGGAGATCGGGCCTCGAGCCGTTACCCAGCCAGTCATTTCTTCCCATAGGAGTGTTGTGGCTTTCAGCCCTCACTGCGGCTTTGGGTTTAAAAGATGCCCATGATGGCCTCATGGCGTTATCTCCAGGGTCGCGGCTCTCCCTCCCAGGCCAGTGGCTGAAGGGCTTATGTGGGGATAGCACTGCCCAAGGGCATTGATGAGCTCCTACGGGCTGGCGTGTCCGGAACCAGTCAGAGCTCTCTTTTAGATGTGATCCCTCATTGCCCTGTCAGGGAAGTGGCCCATGTTGCTCGCTTGGCCATTGGGAGCTTGTAAAACAGAGGCTGGAGGTCCTTGCCCCCAGGCTCAGCAGGCACAGGGCCCCCTGACCCAGATTCATGATCCCACCCATTAACCCTGCCAACTCTGCCCTCACAAGGCCACCAAGAACTGTTACTAAATACACCACGAGGAAGGGAGTCAGCCGCTGCCCCATGTCATCGCCTGGCATTAAAGGGTTTTAGCCAAATAACGCACTAAAGCCAGCACTTTCCAAGGACGGTCACCGTCTCTGGCCCACCCACCAAGCTGGCACGGGAGCCTCTGTCCCCACCGGCCATCAGGAGCTGGAGCTCAGAGGGCGTGTTTCCGGCTCCCAGCCTCCACGAAGCTGCGGGCCCCACTCTGCCGCCCGCCCGCTCGCCCCGTCCCTCTGTGCACCTGTGCTTTCCCTTAGTGGAACCAAGATGGAGTCCTCCTTCTCAGGGTGTGCTCGTTCGCGACTCACATGTCACAGGCGCTGGGGCAGAGGTAGGCTGAACCCCAGGGCCACGCAGCCCGAGGCAGTAGCTGCCTCTGAACATAGCCCGTCTTCAGGTTCCTCACCCTAGGAGTGACCTTAGGTCTGGTAGGTCCTCTGGAAGGATCCGTGACCCGTGTTCCCATGGAAATCTGCACGAAGTACCAACAATCACAGAGCTGGGTGGCTGGGAGCCAGGCAGGAGCCGGACAGAGGCTGGACGACCATGGGGCCATTGCACAGGAGCAAGGCTCAGCTTCGAGGTGGCCAGGGACGACGCAGCCCAGCCTCAGAAGGGCTCAGGAGCAGCTCTGGAATCTAGACTGGTTTCCATGACAGGGAAAGGCCGTCCTTGGAGGGAAGAGGGTGAGAGCAGGTCTGAAGGGAGGTCAAGCCTGGCTGCACCTCCCCTGACCTGTGGACACGCCCCTCTCCTCCCCTCCCTCCCAGCTCCTCTTCACACTCCCTCACAGCTGTCCCCACAGGGGGAGGGCCCCACCCAGGGGACGGGCCTGTGATGAGCCCACGGCCTCCCTAGAAAGTGCCCCTCCTGGCCCCACCCTGGCTGGGATGTACAGACTACCGTCCACCTCACACTTCCCACCAGGCCCCCAAACAACCTCAACACCCCAAACTGACTCCTTCAGAACAAGGTGAGCCCCAGACAGGCTGTCGCCCTCGCTCTGGTCTGGGCGATACCTTTGATTGTTGCTCCTGCTGCTTGAGGCCGAGAAAGCAAGGCCGCCTCCAGGCCAGGCCGGCAGGGCTTGGGGCCAGTGTCCACAAGAGGCGGAGGGCGGTGCTGAGGGAGCGGGCGCATAGATTTGGGTGTTTATATTTTTGCTCCAGGCTCTCTCTTCCCGCCAGAGCCGGAGCGCTTTCTGTGGTGTCCTCTCGGCCTAGTCAGTCTGAACAACAGAGCGAGTCCAGCCCGTCTGTCTGTTTTGCACAATTGAGCCGTCGCATCTTGCCGGCTGCTTTAATTTCACAGCAACTCCACATCTTGGAAAACTCCAGCGGCTCCTGCTCTGTTTTTTGCTTGTTCCTCGCGTTGACAGATCATGTGACCTAACCTTTTGTTTGGAAATAATGGGCAACATTTAACACTTCCCTTTGTTCCTCAGAGAAAATGTTCCTGATCCAACACGGGCTTCACATTATGGAATTTGGGCCCTGGGTGGAGAGCCCGGGAGCCTCTGGGGCTCAGAGATGTGGCCTGGAGTCCTGCGGCCTCTCTGACCCTCCGATTCCACTGCTTTAAAATGGGAACCAAATCTCCCAGACAATTAGCTGTGTCAGTATTCGTAAATAATCAGGGACGGAGTCCATCGAAGAACGGGCAGCATATGGATGTCGGATTTCACAGAAAACCGTTGCGAACATGGTCTCCTTCTCACCAATCTGCAGGAGCCGTGGCTCATATTTATGTTTGGAAAAATTGCAGCTCAGGACGTGTCAGTGACCTTTGGGTCCCATGGCAGTAACCGGGGATAGAAACGGGAAACGCCGCCCCAGCCACTGAGCCACCTGCTTCTGTGCGTTCGCACTCCCGACCATCACCCCAGGAAGAGACCACAGCCAGAGGCAGGGACCCAGTACCCCCCGCCCCAGGGTCCTCCCAGGCTTTGGGAACTGAGGACGGCCCCCTCGCTCTCAGTTCTCAGGGACAGCTAGGGCTTCTCTGGCTGTACGAAGAATCACTGTGATTGATGAGCCCAATCGCGTCTCTTCTCAGACCAGTTGCTCATGGTCTGAAGGCCAGACCCGGAATCACCTGGAACGTGGTGACCCGTTGAAGGTAAAAGCCAGTAAGCTCACTGGCACGCACCAGGCTTGTCAAAGGGCCCGTGCCGCCAATGACAAAGGAAAACAGAGAGGGGGTGGACACAATCAAGACTGGCTGCTCAAAAGCCCCGTCTAGCTTTCGCCCAGGATTTTCTCAAGCAGATTAAGTCTGCAGTGTGCCATTTGGAGGGAGTGGAACTCGTACAACAGGCAGAGAATTCCAAGAGGTAATTTGCTTTCCTCTGAGTCCACAGCGAGTCACAAGGTCCTGCTGCAGAGGGCTGCGGCCAGCACAGACACGTTCCCTGTTCCCACAGTGAGAGATCTGACGTCGTCTCTGGCTCGCGCTCGTAGACTTGGGGAGACTGGTAGCCTTCAGCTATTTGTGACTGTGGAAGAGCAAGTAAGGAGGCCTCTCCTCGCATTCACATGCAGCTCTGTCGGAGTCATGTCCACCATCCCAGGCTCTCCACCAGGAACCCAAGACGTCGAGGACGGAAGGAGTGCGGCTGCTCTCGAGATCCTTACCAAGCTCTCCTGCGTCACTTCCCCAACAACCAATGTGCCAAGTGCTCCCGCGCCCCTGCCTGAAGAATCAGGATCCTGGGGGACATGGGGCGTTCCGCACACACTGCCTGATTTCTCTGCACCCCTGATTGAGGCCCAGTTATGTGGTGCAACCTCACCATTTCACAGTCAACGAAGGGCAGGCTCGGGGGACCCAGAGACTTGCCTGAGTCCATCCAATAAGCCGTGGACCAGAGGACTTACCCTAAAACCTCCATGGAGGCAGTCTTGGCTCATACCTCCAGGCCTCAACATCCCTGATTTTACAATCCAATGTCCCCCTGAGAAGACATGGAAAGGGATAGAGAAGGTCTTAGGGCTCCTGAGGGCTCTGAAGAGGGCTGGACCCCTCCAATCTCCTGCTTCTGGGTGAGGTGCACGGTGCATCAGGAGGCTGAGGCCGGACCCCTCCCCGAACAACAGCCAACTGGGAGTGGCCCCCTGTTACATCCTTACCTCTCCTGATACCCACCCAAGTAATTCTCTCTCTGAACCACCTTCTTTAGGTGTAAAAGTCGTCCATAGCTCACTTGCTAATGATCTTTGCTTTGCACAAAGGAGGGAGACAAGAGGCAATAGAATTAAAATGGAGGAGTGAGGGTTGATGCGAAGAGGACAGAGCGGAGGACAGCAGGGGCAGAATCTGCAGGGAGGTTTCAGACGTTGGGCCGCTGTCTCCCAGTTCTGCAGTGGATCACACGGTTCACTAGTTGATTCCACGGGGTAGATTTTCCCACACGGGTGTAACTGTTCCCGCATGGAGCGGCTCTCAGCATAAAGGGAGGGCCACCAGCAGATCCCAGGGCCGCCCTGAAGACGCACCCCTCATTCGTGAGCTGTTCCTCCCGCAGGGACGATCTGTAGTTATGGGGTGAGCTTGTCAACCTGCCGAGTCCATGAAGGTGCTGTGGTCACTTCAGTAAACGTTCTGACCTAGTAAAATGCTGTTATCCAAACAGCTCTGACACTAGCCCTTGACTCCAGAGCATGCGAAACTGGGTCATAGACAGCTGGTTCCAATTAAGTACACTCCAGTCAAACTAAAAGGGAACGAGTTTGAAGGAATAGGGTGGGGAAGAAGAAATATGGGAATCTGACTGAGATTCTTTCTAAAGCACCTCTCTGGGGGCAGAGGGTGGGGAGTCAGGAGGGAGGACCGTATGAAGACTTCCAGAGGCCCACCGTACAGAAAAGCCTATGATGCCCCATATTAACTCAATGTGACCCTAACACTGTGCCCTAAGATACGCTTAAGAAAGGCCAAGGAAGTTCTGATATTTTTCACCCAACACACTCATAATTCTGTTGAAGTGCAAATGTTACATTAAAAAACAAACCAAACAAAAGTGTGCACCCTGCGTGAGTTGTGGATGCCGCTGTGCACCTTCAATCTGCCGCTGTGCAGCCAGCTCTCCGGGCAACCACGCTCTAGCTGGGCCCCTGCCCCAGGACAGTGTGTGTATTCATTCACTTCATCTCAGCACCCATTACTCCAGCTGTAAAATGTGAGAGTGCCCACCCCTGCCTCCCTCCCAGGACTCCTCCCCTCCAAAGGGTTGTGCATAACACACAAGATGGCCCCAGACTTGGTGTTGGTGTGATGGTTACTTTTCATTTTATGTGTCAGCTTGACTGGGCCACTGGGTGCCCAGATATTTGATTAAACATTATTTCTGGAAGTGTCTGTGAGGGTGTTTCTGGATGAGACTGACATTTGAATTGGTAGACTGAGTAAAGCAGGTGGCCCTCCCCAACGTGGGTGGTCCTCATCCAATCAGTTGAGGGCCTGAGTAGAATAAAAGGCTGAGTGAGAGAGATGTATATCTCTCTGCCTGACTGTCTTTGAGCTGGAGCATCCGTCTTCTCCTGCCCTCACACTCAAACTCAGAGTGAACTAAAGCATCAGCTCTCCTGATGTTTCCAGATACCAACTTTCAATCTTGGACTTCTCAGCCTCCGTCATCATGTGAGCTGATGCTTTATAGTAACTATATACGTGTTGTTTCTCTAGAGAACCCAGACCAATACGCTTTAGGAATCAGAGAGCAGCAACACAGGGGGCTTCCTCGGTTCATTCACCGCCAAGACTATCGTGAAGGGGACACTGCACAGGGCGGGGCATTGGGGTTCTACAAGGAGAGACACAGAGCAGGACACGTCACAGTGTGGAGACTGGGGCCACTTCCTTCTTGATGGGACATAGGGAGCAAAACAGGAAATAGCGTGCGGATACCGGATCCTTGTGTTTTCGGACAATAGGGTGAAGAGCTAGTCTTGATACCAGTTTTGTTGGTTTCTTACAAAGAACACCACTGGGAATCGGAGATGGGCAGAGTAACTCGGAGGGAGAAATCAGAGCATCCAGAACACACTGAAAGGATGGTTTGTCTTCGGGGCGAGACTCACTGGTGAGACAAGAGAAGGCCTGCAGGAAGGAGATGATGCGAGCATCAATAATTAAGTCTTTGGGGACAGTGCCCAGGGATGTTTTGCTCGAACTCAAATTGCAGGCGTAAAGTATTTGATGTAAGTTTGCAGCCTAAGACACTTTGTGATGTTTTGTGAAAGCAACATGCAAAAAATACGTAGAGTGCTGGAAGGAATTTGAAGTGATCGGAAATCAGACATTCAATACAGACTGTATATTCCTTTAGGAAGAAAACTTGGATTTGAAAGGTGCTATTACTACTTGACATTAACAATAATCAGCTGATGAAGTTATTGAGTTGCAGTCCATGTGGAATATTAGAGATCCGTAGTCCATTTTGGAGCCAGAGAGGAGTTCTAATGTGGGAACTGTAAACAGCCAGACGCCCAGGAAGCGCTTGTGTGTCTTTTGGAAGATTGGTTCCTTTCACGGAAGGGTCCCCTGGAGGAATAGCGTGTGGTATACGGCAGTCTTCTCATTAGTTTTTGTCCTGTGAGGTCAGATTTGTGACATGATCCATGCTCTCTCAAAAAAACAAGGCCTGCTCATTTATTCACTCATTCTGTGGTTATTAATAATGCCCTGCCGTGTGCAGAGCACAGCATTGGGCCCTGGAGATGTGTAGGGAGCCTACCCACAGCCCAGTGAGCAAGACGGCCTGGTGACTACCAGGTGAGCCAGAGTTGGTCACTTGTTATGATGTCATGACCACTTTGAAAGCCTCTAATTCAAGGGTTTGACCTAAACAGGCAGGTTGAGGTGGTCAGAATAGGCGTCTTTGAGAAAGTGACAACTGACCTGGGACCTAATGGATGAGCAGGAGTCCCATAGGTGAAGAGGAACGTGTCGCCAAGCAAAAGCCCAGCGTCAGAAGTGAGCACAGGAACAGAAGAACTCACAGACGAAGGGACAAAAGATGGTACGCACCGGAGGGCTTTGAGTGGAAGGCTGTCACGAACAGAATAGAAAAGACCATTCTGGCTGCGTTGTAAAGAGCGGATTAGAGGGGAGTTCATCCACCATGGCAGACCAGCTAGGAGACTATAGAAGGTGATGCCAGTGCCAAGTTGGTGATGGTAGGGATGAAGAAGGAGAGACCAATGCCAGAGACAGAGATGAAATGGATTCATTAGGACCTGAGTAGCCTGGAGGGAAAAAGATGTGTAAGAGATTATGACTGGATTATTGACTTTAGAGACTAGATGAAGAAAACCAAGGAAGAGAGTGTTTCAAGGCGGGAAAGATGGTGGATGTGGAATGCCTTGGTTGTAGAGGTCAAGCAAGATGAGATTTGACCGATGTCCATATGACCCGGTGTCAAGAAGGAGGTCACCAACGGCCTTTGTGAGTGATGTTTCAGTAGGGTGATGGGGCCAGAAGGCCCATTACAAGGGGCTGACAGCTGAGTAGGAGATGAGAAAAGGTGTGAGCAGTGGGGCAGGTGGCTGCAGGAGACCTAGGTGAATAGTTGGAGTGTGGTTTCTCTACCTAATTGCCGTTGACATTTAGGGCCGCATAATTCTTTGCTATCGGGGGCCACTGTGTGTTTTGTAGGATGTTTAGCAGCATCCCTGACCTCTACCCTAGATGCCAGTAGCCCTCCGCCCCAAGGTGTGACAACCACACATGTCTCCAGACCTTGTCAGATGTCCTCCAGGGGGAAAGCCTTCCCCTCTCCCATTGAAACTGGAGTTAGAGGAAGATGAGGAGTCAAATAAGAGTTGCATGTTTTTCAATGGGAGAGACTTGAAACACTTAAAATCTAGCACTAAGCACATAGTTGAGGGGAAGACTATAGAAGAAGCGAAAGAGAGGCAGCAGTGCATTTGAGAAGGTGGAAGGGCTAGGGATTCACAGCCCAGGGTGCAGGAGGGGCAGGTCCTACCACGGAGACGCACAGATGTGGGCAGGTTTGCGGCACGTGCTGGTGACCAGAGGGCACTCAGATTCCCCAGATCCTCAACTTCCTTAGTCCTCTACCTCCATCCAAGGGTAAACCATGGCGAGGAGGATTGGACACAGTGTTGGTACAATGTGTTTAATGGGGAGAATCTAATAGGAATGTGCTGTGGAGAAAGCGGCTGAGCCAACCTCATGAGGAAAGCCTGCTCAGGTGGCACAGAGAGGAGCATGTGGTGGCTACTCAGGGCTGTGGAAAGTGAGGAGACATAGCCCCCAGGGGCAGGACCAGTCCATCTGCAGCTCACACATGGTGCCTCAATGGAAGAGTCCATGTGGGGTGGCACACCATTGGGAAAACTCGCTTTCTAAACCCCGATTCCATGCATTTTTCAAGCGTTAAGGAAAACCATTTCCCTCTTAGTCTGTTATTGCCTCATTTTACAACCTCTTGTTGGGCTTTTGACCTAACATGACAATATTTAATCATTTTGACTATGAAGAGCATCGTGCACCCAAGGAAGGACTTGACTCACCCAAAGGGCAGGAGACTTTCAGGTCAGCAGCGATGGGGTAGCTCGCTAGTGTTCGTAAGTGGAAAACCAGGAGGAGGTCAAGTGGGGGCAGTCCAGGCTCTGTGGTATTCCTCAAGGCCTTAGACAAATAATTTGCTAGTTCTGTGCCATAGTTTACTACCCTATATTGTGGAAATAGAAATTTGTGCCTCATAGAATCATCATAGGCAATCAATAATTACCTGCTAATAATTTAGCACATACGTAAGTCTTAACTGAGTGCTTCACATGTACAAAGGACTCAGTAAAATAATTGTTCACAGACTTGCATGCATTATAGTTTGGATGGGTTATATGAAGAAAACTATGAAACGTGGCCAGGTATTATAAAAAATAGATTTCACCGTGGTTTGAGAGGAACCAAGTGGAGGTATGTTATTTGATCTCAGTGGAAAAATCTGGGCTGGCCAGTGGTTCAAGCACTGGGCGTCTGAACTCACTGGGGGTGAGGAATTGCTGCATGTCCCAAGGACTTTAATAAAGCGAGACTCAGATCCTTGCAATGGATCTTCTCATTGCTTCAGACGGAGTCAGACGGCGGTGCATGGAGTGTACGATCCAGTGCTGTGGATTTGGCGAGAGGCTGCGTGTGCACTTTGGTTATTCATGGCTGCCCAGCAGAGAGCAGAGTCCATAAAGTGGGGGGCTGTTATTGATGGTGGCATGATTATATGTTCCTTACTGTGTAGATATATCAGCCTGGCACCTCTCCACTACTCCTGGAATTTTATAAGGTACAGTTCAATGGCATTCTTGCTTAGTGAATAATTTTAATTTGCGCACCCAGAATGATAGATTTTTGAATGTTAGGGACAGCAAAGACCCATCAGTCATCCACTTCTCCTCTTGCTGCTGCAGACTCGCTCTCTCCGCTCTGTCATCCATCTGATGTTCTCGCCAGCACAACCACAAATATCTCAAGCTGAGAGACTTTCCTGCTCTTTTAATAAAATGTGTGATCAAACAGAAGGAAAATTATTCCAACATAATATCTTGCTCCCATTTTGCCAAACCAAACAGCATCACACCACATTATATGGTTAACTCTGTAATCATCCTGTGTGTGCATTGACAGGCTTTATCACCAGAAATCTTCACAACAGAAGCAGCGTCCTTCTGGCCGGTGTGTGAGAGGTATTGATCTGGGTTTAGTTTTTGTTGATGATTTTTGTTTGCTTGATTGAGTTAAAATGGAAATCAATGATGAAGAAGTTTTCAAATATCCCCAGACTGTTCATTAAGATGCTGCTTCTTGTACTGTCAGCATCCTTACTTATGACTTGATTCTGTTAGTGTATTACATGCATCGTCTACCTCTCCTTGTGGGAGCACGTCTGCCCCCACAGCGCGCACCAATGGTTTTGAGGTCCCTTTCACGGGTGAGGCAGGGTGGTGCCTAGCAGTGTGTGTTGAAGATTTATGGGGTTTGCTTACGGCAGCCACTTAATCAACAGTTTGGGGATATTTGAAAACTTCATCACTTCTATTTTAAATCAATCACGTAAACAACGTAATCAGCAAAAACTAAGCCCATCTGACTAGCTTCCTGGGTTGAATAGTTGGCCGGTGACCCCCTCTCCTGTGGTCATCAGGTTAACATTATCCCCAAATGGTGAAAGTTCCAAAAAACCTAAGTAGAGTGTGGTTTGGAAGTGATAACTCTTTGCAAAGGAGCTGTTTTCTATATCTCACGTAATTATTCATGAAAGCAGATGAGAATGCTCTGGAGGATTCTATTCCAGGACTCATGATGTTGAGGACATGAGTTCAGGGGGGGCCAAGAGCACAGCTGCCATCTCTGGTTGTTCGTGGCACCTCTGCTCCATGTGGCCAAACGTGGGACTTAGGGAGACGTTGTCGAACTGGAGGAAATCACAGGACACCCACTTAATCCTGGCTGGGGACTAACCTGGAGAACTAGTGACCAGCTCAGCCCCAGCCTATGATTGAGGCAGAGGGATAGAGATCGACCTCGTGCTCCACAGGCCATACCTCTAACTCATCATCTGTGTCCTTCCCAAAGCTCAGAGGCACCCTCTCCGGGCGTAAGACTCTGTTCAGCTCCCTTGCAACCTGGTGTCTCCCCACGAGGCCAGCTCTACCTAGAACACGCGCTGGGTCTCTCTGCCTCAGCACCCCGCCTCCCCACCACCCCACCACAGGCCTGCCGTCTCAAGGGCAGTGCTGTGCAATGGCAGGGATCCATGAGTTACCCCGGCCTCCTTCTGTCTCCAACACTCACTGACACGCTCCTCCAAGTTCACCAGAAACCACAGCAGGGAAAAGTGCAAATGGCAGAATGTGGGTCAATTATGTCAGGCCATGGAAATATTTCGAGTTGAAAGACAATCCCTGGAATTATGCCATTTAGGTAAACTGTGCAAAACAGAGATAAGAATGTTTTGGAATAGTCAAAGAAAAACACAGAGGTTTTAGAGTAAAAAGAATCATGGTAAGTGAAATAAGTGTTTTCAGGTTTCAGGTCTTCTCCCCAAGATGGAATTATAAAATTTGTGAAGAAAAGGCAGTATTTGATGATTTTATACTGCAGCTTTATTTATGATTATTTCAAATTTTTAGGGTAGTAGATTAGGTAGGAATGAATCTGTTTGTAACTTGACGTGTACCATGTACGTGTTACAAGTAGAACCTGAAATTCCTCTTCCCCTAAAAATACCCAAGAGAAAGAAATTGTCAGGTGACTGCCTTTTTCTCAGCTATTAGCACATAAAGTGTTTCCTCATGTCAAAGTCAGGATTTGTAAAATCTAGTCCTTATTGTGAAGTTATGATTATTTTACTATTAAAGCAGGTGCTTACTTAAAACAGCAGTTAGCTGTGAAATGGAAGGCACAAAAAGAGATCAATTCATCACATATTTGTCGATGTAAATTACCTTTAAATCTTGAGGCTCAAACCTAGATTTGACTGTTCTGGCCGTTTTTTGTGTGTTTCATTTCAGCCAGATTGCAAGTTCTGAGACTGGAAATGTTATTTTAAGCATAGAATTACAGACTTTCACATTGTCTCTCACTCTGATAGCTGGTGGTTCCTGGAGCCCCACAGCCCACGAGAACATCACACGTGGACACACGCATGCAAGTGGTTGTGCATGCGCACACACACACTCCCCGCGTTCTGACCCCTCCCTGCCACCTCCCCCTAGGTGGCCACCCAGCTGCACTGCTTTCTTAATCCAAGGCTAAGAGAATGGAAGCGTCTGTCTACATCAAAGGCCCACAAAAATAGATTCCCATGAAAACCAAACAAAAGGCAATAGAGAGGGGAAGTGAGAGATATTAAATTTTTCATTAGATCCGAAGCTTCCAGGCTTTGGGCTCAGGAACAGTGCGTTCTTACTGACCCATAATCTAGTCTAGTCTGATGAATTTGGCGAAAAACTCAAAATTGTGGTGCCCATGGAGTTGAAAAATTGCCCGAGAGACCAAGAAAATGATGGATGTTTGTGGAGGAAAAAGAGATGATTAAGGAACCCTAATAATTTGTATTTCATTTTATATTTTTGCTACTTAATTTTAGGAATGAATGGCTGTTAACCTTAGTGAAATTTGTGTTTAGCGATTCATAAACATGAAAACGTCTGCCAGACTTGACGGCTAGTCATTGGAAAGCCCAGATCTGGATTTTGCTCTGTTGCACCAAATGCATTCCTTGTCTTCAAGAATTTATTACGTTTTACACTCTCCTGCAAAATTCTGTGTACTTTAAAGATAGTGACCATGAGTCCCCTATCTACCATTCATCTGTCTGTCCATCCGTCTATCTCTTATCTATCATCCATCTCTCCATCTCTCAATCATCTTTTTTCACGTTCTTAGAATCATTTTGATTACAAGAGTTCTTACACACTTTCCTTTTTTATTATTGAAATATATTAGACATATTACATAGTGTAAATTTAAAGTGTACAACATGTTGATTTGATACATTTATATATTGTAACATGATTGCCATTGTAGCAATAGTCAGTACGTCTATCACATCACATAATTGTCATTTCTTTTTTGTGTTGGGAATAATTAAGATCTAGCTTCTTAGCGAGTTTGATGATTGTAATATAATATTGTTGCCTATCATCTATAGGTATCTTTCATCTAGTTATCATCTATCTATCATGTATCTGTCTCTCCATCTCCATATTCCTCAGCCATTGTCTGGAACATTGTCAGTGCTAAATAAATAAATGAAATGCTTAATGAAAATGAATGGATGGATGGATGGATGGATGGATGATGAGTGCACAAATAAACAAGGCTAGTTGGAACAACACAGAAGCCACCCAACAAATATTTATAACACACAGGACAGGTATTTACAGAATAGGAGATTAAAAGGACAACAGACAAGACATGGAAATATTCAGGACTTAGGCTGATGAGGTGATGAGACCAGGATTTGGAGGGTCTAAATTGGTTTTAGAGAAAATTAAACCCCAGAGTAAAGAATTTGGACCTTACTCCTATAATAACTAACATCACTGGTTGTTTTCAAGAAGGAAAGAGGCACTGGTAATTTGGGAGATCAAGACTGGAGTAAAGTTGCTCTGTCAATGAAGAATAGAGGGTCTAAAACTTCTCTGATATGTCAGAACTAGATTATGGGGAACATGCAAGGCCTTATATTAGTAGAGACCAATAGGATCGATGTGCTGTTTCAGACAGATCCTAAAACAAGTCCTTGAAACGAGCCTAACGTGAGGAGTTGACACAGCTGAGAATGTTCAGAGATCCTTTGTCTCGTTGACCCACGCAAGTCACGGAACTCCCCTGGCATTTAACTTATGGATCTGCAACATAGGATGATAAGACAGCATCATCTTTCTGCTTACACACTTTAAAATTATGGTTCTCATTAAAAATTCTTATGATAAAATATTATCTCCAACTTCTGAATTAGATATCTAAGTGGATAATCATTTGTTATCATTGTTAACTAATTTGTTCCCTAATTGAGCAAAGGTTCATATATACCAGCCGTGCTGCTTCCTGTGAAGAAAACACAAACCTAAACCTGTACTCACCAGGGCTGACTTAAGAGTCCTCCATTAGCCTTATTGATTCGCTAAGAGAAATGTTAATTGGGGGGTCTTGCTAATAAGGGAGGTCGAATGGGGCCAGCCGAGGGGAGGAGGCACTGCCGCCAAGCAGCGATCTTCCCCACTCCTCCTGTGCCGCCACCCCATCATCCATCTCCGCTGGTGCTAGCAGTGGCTGGGCAGTGTAGGGAGATCAAGACTTGAAACAGACCTGAAAAGGGAGCTTAAAGGCTTTATAACCAATAACACTGTAATCCTCACTCTAGTAAGAGAGAGAAGTCGTTAACACTGTGGGGAAAAGTGGCACAAATGAGGCATGTGTTTAGCGGCGGTGATGAGGTTTAGCACCATCAAAAGGAACCTCACTGGGGTCCCGGGGCGCATGCTCCCCATCAAACACAACATGTGGACATCCTGAAAAGTAGAACTGAAAAACTCAATGGGGGCTACAGGAAACCAGGGTGAACAGACGCTAGTTAACAACTAATAAAAAAAGTTTGAAGGAAGAAGAAAATATGCTTGCTGAAAAGAGGGACACGGTTGAAGGGTCCTCACTAGTGTGTAAGACGCCATAATACAAGGAAACACACACCAAGTGACAGGAAGAGGAAGGACGAAGAAGAATACCAAAGCAGGAAAGTTATACTGGTCATAGCAAGAGAAGCGGCTTTGAGCTTGAAAACTCCTGGGAGCTGAATTATCCTGATCCCAGTGAGCGGGGTGTTCTCTCCTCCACCGCTGTGTTTATGGACGCTGGTCACACAAAGGCCTTGGGCATTACTGAAACCCATGTTTTACTGCCAAGTGTGCTCCCAGGTGTCAGATACCCCATGTCTAGTTTCCCTGTCCATGTGAAGTCCTTGTCCTGGAGGAGAGGACCTGTGACTCTCTCTCAGATCACTGCCATTTGTGAGGACACAGACTGATGTCAGCCTGGCTGCCTAAAGATGAGCATGTTGCTAGCAGCCACGTCAACAGTGAAACTCTGAGAGATGAGAAGTACCAACACATTCAGTGTACAACTCTAACAACAGGACTATAACAGCAAGCTCAACACTCGTAACAACAAGGATCATTACCATCTGTAGTTGCTCCAGGCCACTGTGTGGCTGTCTGAAAATCTGTTGATTTTCTCAACAATCATATAGGATAGACATTTTTAAGTAAGGATTATACACACAAAAAAACCGAGATTGACAGAGATTTTAAAAATATCCAAGATTGGGCAGGAGATTGTAGCTAAGTCAGGATTTGTACCCAGGTCTGTCGGATTTCAAAACCTGGTCCTCACCCACCACATTCTGATGCCGCTCGGACACGTAAACGCAGTTTGTCGGTGGTGGAGAAAGGATAACATGGACACATGATAAAGAGAACTTGCAGGAGCTCTAGACACACGATTTCTCTGAACAATGTCTGTGACACACACAACTTCTGTGACTTACCTGCTGTTTATGCAGCCATGGTTAAGTCATCCTACAGGATCCCCAGTCCTTAGGTGTTGAACACAGTTGAATAGTAACACTAAGTACCCTAGGTGCATCCCAGTGTCCACTGTGGCTGGTTTTGAACTAACCAACTCAAAACAAGAGAAGACGGTGGAGGTAGACCCAGATGAACTCAGCTGTCATTTCTGAAATGTGTTCTGCCAAATTAAATATTTTGGTCTAAAACCTGGTCTTAAGGTCAAGGAATCTTCCAAAAGGTTGGCATCTCGGTGTCATATATTTAGTAAGTACTTGAGTACTGTTTGATATCACCACCATGTAGAAAATGGCGTCCTTCTCCGAGAAATCCCTGAGAGCCCATCGCCCAGGAAATATGTGAGGTAACTCCTCCCTTAAGTTTCTTCCTGTAGGAAATGACCTATACCAAGGAAAATTGAAGGTAGAGTGATCCTAACTCAGGTCTTCCGGTCTCGCTACTCAACCAAACAACAGGGTGGTTCTCACACTCTGGATCGGGACGTCCAGAAGCAGATAGACAGAAGCCTGGTGTCTTGTGAAGGTTCTCTCCATCCATTTCTCAGCCCGGATGATTTACTCATTATCGTGTGTTGGAAAGGAGAGTAGGACCCATTGTTCTTTCTTCTAAACTTAGGTTTTTATTTATCTGTTTGTTTTAAAAAATATAACGTATGCCCATAGTAAAAATCTAGATATTTTAGACAGATATTGAAGATGAAAATAAAGCATCCCTTACAATCCCACTGACCAGATATAAGTATTTTTACAATTTTGACTTACGTCCTTCTGGATCTGTTTTTTATGCATACGCTTATAGACAAATTTACTACAAAAATAGGATCATACACTGCATGCCATTCAGTAAGTGAATTTTTAACCTAACAGTATAGTTTATAAAAATTCCTAATAT
Source organism: Equus asinus (assembly GCF_041296235.1). NCBI lineage: Eukaryota > Metazoa > Chordata > Mammalia > Perissodactyla > Equidae > Equus > Equus asinus. The sequence goes on from NC_091818.1 coordinate 44,820,789, forward strand.
GGTCTCAAAGTGAAAGGCTGCATATGCTCCTTTGTATGGATACAACCTAGTTTAGTTTTTGTTGGATATTGATACTGCTTCTATTTTTACCTCATGAGAAACACTGGCATGAAAACTCTCGCACATATGCCAGTGTGGACTCACCAGTTACTTTCTTAGGATAAATACCAAAGTGAAACTCCAGGGTCGAAGACAGCATGGGCACTGATGCTAATAACATAATCTGTCTGGGGCATTGAAGCCTCGGCAAAGACCTTTCCCGTTTGTAGAATGTTGCCTGCATGGCAATTATTTGAATATTCTATAATTACTTTTTCAAGAGAGCAAAGGGAGAAAAGGGTTACAAATGTGTGTAAGATGGAAACATAGTGGGGCCTGTGGTTTGGCTAACATGCTATAGAAAGTCGAGTTCCTGAATGACATGACTTTGTCAGGGTCTAATAACATAATGAACATATCAGAGCAACAGTGAAGTCAACTGAGACCAAAGGAACAGAAATGGGCTGGTGGGGGCGTCCATATACGCCCTTTCACGTCACTCTGGGTCATAGCGGGACACTGGAGAAATGGTGAGTCTCTCCTGGCTCGGCTTTAGGAGGCTGCCCCATGGGGCTTTTCCGACACATAGATGCGCAGGTCTTACACCTGTAGATTCTATTCAGCACATCTTAGGGGAGATTCAGGAACACGTGTTTTTCTCCAAAAGATCTGATGTACAGAGCTCAGTTTTAATAGGATACAGGCTGAAACAGTAAAGAAACATTTTCAGAGATGCTATGGGGATTCCACAGCATAGAACATATCAAAGTATACAAATTTAAAAATAAAATTTAGAACAATCATTAAATAACTTTAGAAGTCATCGCTTGTCTTGGAATTGAGTGGACCATCTAGAGTTTTTGTTTGTTCTAGACTAAGAATGATGTAAAATTAAGCAGTGGATAAATGACCTGCTGTGTGCGTTCGTCTTTCTGAACCACTGCTTGAGTTTAAGAGGGACTGAGATTCCAAAGTTACTTGGTCAACATGATAACTTCTGATTTGATTAGAAGAATCCTGTACCCATAACTCGCATTACTAGAATGCTTTTTTTAGTGGGTTGGTCCTTTTCACACCAACTAAATACGGCCACTATGTTTCACCGATTGCTGTGTCCGTGCGTTGATTTTACCTTCCCGGGAAGAACGCTCTTTCTTGCTGACTTAGGACTGAAAGGGTGTGAACGACGCCCTCCTTCATTCACTGAGCAAGTGTCTGTCGGGCGTCTTCTATGCAGCAGGCTCTGTCCTCCACGCTGGAGCTGCGGTTGTGGAAAAACCGTGTCCTCCTAGAGCGTGTATTCTGGTCACTCAGAAGAGGAAATAGAGATCCAGTGAAATTAACTTCCTGGCCAGCTAATCACAGTGCTGGGACCATCTCATGACTCCCAGTGAGGCCCTTCCACTCTTCTTTGTGACGATGGGCATCCTGGGAAAGGAGACGTGGAAGGCTGTGTGCAGGCATCCTTAGAGACCCGGGCAGCCTATGGTGTGAGAAATTCAGTGAGTAAACAGATCAGGGAAATAAGGAAAGGAAATAAACATAAAAACGTATATCCCACTGTGTGAAAACAGCAAGTGCGTCCCTATCCTGTTCTCGTCATATCGAGAGCAGATTTACCAAAGCTTCAGCTGGAATCATGCTCAGTACTCAGCACAGCCGTTTACTCATCACACTAGCTTCTGCAATTGCTTTTCCCCAGAGAAAACTACAGCATTCCAGGATTTCTCTACCTCACTTTGCTTTTAGTGAGAATATAAAGAGGAACAAGTGAAATTTGCTTTTTGATATTAATTTGCCTAAATGATCTGAAGGAGAAAAATGAATTAGAATCATTTCCTGTCCAATTCACCATTTACGCAAATACTGCCATTTTCCAACAAAGGACGGCAGAATCAAGAGTCACTTCCAGGGGCTGCGTCTGAGTGACATTATCTCTCTCTCGGTGGTGCAGCTGTCTCAAACTTTGCATCTGAAACTTCCTAATGGAAACCCTCCCTCCGGTGGGCAGGCAGCCTGGTAGCCGAATTTCGGGATTAAACACCACTCCTCGTAGCAGGTGCTCAGATGAAAAACCAAAAAGCTCTGACCAGCCGGGGCGAGGTGCCTGATCTTTCCTGCTCCTTGAGATGAATAATGACTCCTCACACCCAGCACGTGTAAGGCTGAAACGCAAACAAATGGGTTTAAAATCAACTACCTGGCAGATCTTCCATTCACCATCATTGCTGAGACCTTTAAAATCCAAATGCTTTGAGCAATCCCATCAACAACCCTTTTGTTGTCATTCCACAAATCATCCCTGTACGTTGACTCATTTTTCCTTATTTCCACTGCCTCACAGCTGGGAGTGTGTGAAGGGGCATTGGGCAGAGCTGCACTAGAGGACGCTGGTGGGTAACGCCATTAGAATGAGTGTTTCTTTTCTAGTCCCTATTATGGTGTGAGATGGGATGGCATTATCACAGGAAATGACGCCAACCTTCATTTTTGGAGTGTAGAGCAGCCAACGTAGGTAAATCAGCAGATGTTCAGTGCAAGGTGCACGTGTCAAGGATGTGCGCTTGAGCCGTGAGCTGGCTGGACACGTGTGCACAGGGCTCCACCTCACGGAAAGGGAGAAGAGAAGGCACAGAAGGAAGGGTTGGCTCTGTTGAGTCGGGTTATTAAATACAGCAGTCAGTGCAAGGACTCTGCGGGCTGCCTTCCTCTTCCTGAGATGGGAGCAGGTTCTCAGGCAAGGATTGGGGTGGTGGTGGCTTAGGAGGGGAAGTGAGACAAAGAAGGAAGTTCCGCCAACACAGGGCACATCCTCAAGCCACATACCCTGGTAGGCAACTGGAGTTAATCCTTCTGGGGCAACTGAAGGGTTGGGTGTAGACCACCTGTGCCCCAGAGCCATGCCCCTGGGGAGCCGTGTTCACACGCCAACTGCCTCTAGTTCTTAGTCAAGGCCACCCCCAGTGCTCCTGGGGAGCTACAAGGTGAAGGGGGACCCCAGCACCAGAGAAAGCCTCAGACAAAGACACGTGGGTGCAGAACAGGGTGGGAAAGGGAGAGGCTGTGGTCGGCACCGTCATGTCCACCGTGAAAAGGATGGCTGGCTGGAGTTTGATTTTGGTTTTGCTGCCAAATCTGAGGCTGGCTCAGATTCTCTATCCACAATGAGGACACAGGGCATGGGCACAGAAAAAGTCATGGAATGGTGGACACAATGCTGGGTAGAGAGCAAAAATGAAGATGAAATGCAAGTGCAAATAATGTACGCTTTCCTCAAACCTCCTATGGGAGAATTGAAGAATTTGAGAAATCTGCTCACAAAAAATCTAAGAAAGAACTGCGTCATTTCTACAAGCGCCAACAGGCCAGTTAGCGCCTGGCAGCCCCTGGTTTTCCCTGGGCGTGGAGAGAGTGCTTTTGGATCTCAAGTCACTTTTCCTTGAGTTCTGAGTGACACTGGCTGCGGGGGGTGGGCAGGCCCTTGGGCGCATCCCTCAGTTAGGAGGGTCTCTCCCTGCCCCGTGGAGAGGACAGCGAGCTCGTGCGGAGAAAGGAGGCTGCTGGCCTGGCTCAGAAAGCATCAGAACACTGGAACTTAGAAAGTTGTCCGCTTCCTCAAGCTCTCCAGGCAGCAGCGTTGGTACTAACTTGTGTCTTGGCCATATGGTGACCCTGGAAGGATGTTCTTACTGTTCCGTGACAGGAGCTTTCCCCACACCAGCCAGAAAGCGGGAACAGGTGCGAACTGGACAAAACTGGTAGGGTGGCAGCCCCTCCCTGAAGCCACACACACTGTTCACTGGAGCTCGAGCTCCCCTGGCCATTGGCTCAGTGGGTTGGGGCCCAGGACACCCGTCAAAGGAAGTGCCACAGCCGAAAGGACCAAACGGTTCTCATGTTGCCTCCCTGCTCCGGAAAGGCCGTGGGTGCATCGGGCTTCCTTCGCTTAGGCCACAACGCAGGATGCTCCTGGCTGTCGCACCATGTTCCTCTCCCATTTCCTTCTTTTTCAGGATGTTGTGCTTTCACTGTGGCTACCATTTTTCTGGAAAGCCTCCAGCCAAAATTTAATTTGAACATGGCCAGTAGATTTGTTTTTCAGCAGTAAAACAAAGACTTTCAATTCTGTGAATTCAAGTCAGCAGTCAGCACCTGCTCACATATGACCTTCCCATTTTATTCACTCCTTCTCCTCGTTTTCTGTTTTCTTCTTCTGCCGTGACCATGACAGTCATCTTCTGCCTTGAGATGTGAGAGTTCCCCAAGTTTCTTGAGAACAAGTCTCCAAACCCAAGACTCTACTGTCCTTGCCATGAGCACAGCAGGTTTCACCGTTTCCTGTAACGTGAGCAAATTTCATAGTTTTCCATGTACTTGGCAAGGTATAAATAGCTCTTCATAAAGAATTTCTTATTCTCACAACATGAAACCCATCAGGTATGTGAGCGCTCTGGAATTTTAAGCTTCTTGGGTGGCAGTCTTATAGATTCCTCCTATGACCTTCGTTACTGCAGTAGCTATTAGCCACATGTGACCACTCAAATTTAACCAAAATTAAATGATAAAATTTTTAATTCAGTTTCTTGGTCTCACCAGCCACATCCAAGTGCTCAATAGCCGCGTGTGGCTGGTGGCTACCACACTGAACAGCCCAGACACAGAACAGTTCCATCATTGCAGAAAGTTCTGTTAATCCTGCTGGTCCAACTGAAATGCTATTCTACAGAAGATGAACATTAGATGGAAAATATTTTTCAGCTAATGAGCATTAAAAAAACATATTCGGTATCACATGGTCATTGAGAGACATTAAAATTCCAGTTTCATTGATTATTCAAATAATTGAAAACCATTTGAGAATTACTGGTTGTTACACTGAGAGGGAGAGCTGTACAAATATACCTTAGACTAATTCCCAGTTTCTATCCCCAAACGTGAAGTCCATCCTTCTGAATATTCAGGAGCACTCTGTCCCAGCAATATCAGATATATTTTTATACAATTATGTATTTCTGCTAGTTTGTTTACACACCATCTCATTCAAAAAAAATTTGAATTGCTAACTCAAATAGACATAATGGGGTAAAAAGAGAGCAGGTAATTGAGGGTAGAGAGAGACAGTGGAACAGAAAAATATGCTCCAGAAGTGAAAGGTTTTCATTACAAATCAAAAGCTTCTCAACAACCAACACAGAGAGGAGAATTGGATTGGCTGTGACTTCTCAGTGTTAAGGTGATAGAACCATTCCACAGCTCTTCCTCAGGGGCAAATCCACCCACCGCTCCTGTCAGAGTCCCTCCAGAGAGTCAGTGGGCCCCTGAACACGCACCTGGACCGAGATGTTGTAAAATCACCTGCTCCCCTTGCCAGGGCCGCCCTAGAATCCAGCAGACACCAGGAAGTGACAGACCCCCATCACCAGGCGAGGTAGAGCCTTCGTAGGGAAAGACGGTCCACGTACTTAGAAACCACACCTGGAGCAGCCAGGATCCACCAAAGTCCCAGACTCACCAGGAAATAGGATCCTGAACTAAGGTGGAGGAGAAATGCAGCTGGATTAGCACCATCGTTCCAGGGCGACGTGGCAGGAGACGGCCTCGATTTTCATCTGGGTTCTATGCAAAATCCCATAACAGCAAGCCCGATTGTTGAGCACAGTTGTGGAGCATTCTTAGTTGTATGAGTCATTAATCGATGGGTTTCTCGAAGCTCAAGAATAAAACAGGTTTCTTACAACTGGTAAATTTTCAGGTAAACCATCAGGTAAATTTTATTTTTTTTTCTGCTTTATCTCCCCAAACCCGCCCTGTACACAGTTGTATATCTTAGTTGCGTGTCCTTCTAGTTGTGGGATGTGGGACGCCGCCTCAACGTGACCTGACGAGCAGTGCCATGTCCGCGCCCAGGATCCGAACCCTGGGCCGCCGCAGCGGAGTGTGCGAACTTAACAACTCAGCCACAGAGCCGGCCCCGGTAAATTTTAAACCACTCAATTTGGCAGATTCCCTTTGATTCAACAAGCCTTCGTTGACTGCCCACTGTGTGAAAGGCCCTGTGATGGGAACGAAGGTAAATACAATACAGATGAGGAGCGTCTTCCGGGCATAATGGGATCAGGGCCCTTCCTCCTTCATTTCATTGAAAATACGGAAGGACTCTGCTTCCATGTGTCTCTGGGGCAACCGACCATTCCAGCCTTCATACGTCCGTATTTGTGGCTGGAGGTGCGGCCTGTGAGAAAGCGTCATCAGCCAACAAGAGCAGAGAGCTGGAGAACAATGGTGTGCTTTGGCATCAGACACTATTGAGTTTAAACCCCAACCCTCCTACTTAATGTCGCGTGACCTTAATTTCCTCAGAAATACCATCCACTCTTTGGACTTTAGATTTCTCATCTTTGAAGTGGACATGATGACACCAACCTCGTTCAGCTGATTTGAGGATTAGATGGCTAATGCAAGGTCCTTAGTCCGGAGTCTAGTGCACAGAATGTGCTGCCTTCTCTTACGTGTGATCCATCTGTTCGTCTGCGTGCTTATCTCTCACTTGTTGTAGGTCTTTCCTCAAAGACCCTCAGGCTATGCTATGCCCCACCCAAGCCCCAGCACTCTCCTCTCACTGGCTTTGCATTTTTGTTTGCCACAGGACTATTGCACACGCACACGCACGCACACGTAGAGCCTGCGTCCTCTAACTAGATGCAAGATATGTGATGAGAGGGATCCCTATTGCTTTGTTCACTGTTCGATCCGAGCATGAGATCCAGGCCTGCCATGGGGTGGCTGCTCAGGGCCTATCTGGGAAATGAATAAAGCCATTCCTGTAAATAATCCATGTGTTGAAATTAGGTACTCAACCTAGTATTCCCCCACATTCTCGGCGCACCAGCCAATCCCCACCCACCCCAGGGAGCACACACAAGGAGACGGACCAAAGCAAGCAGGGGAGAAATCCCTGGAACTGAGAATCCCTTCAGAGATAATGTGAAATTATTACTGATTTTATGGCAAAATGTTCCAGTGTCTTAGTACAGACTTAGGTTAGAGTCTAGCGAAGCAACAGCAGCCGAGAGGAGGTATCGATCCGAGATTAGCAATAATTATTACGGAATCATAAGAGGCCCTCAGTGTCATCGATTCTACCCTTCGTCTCCCAAGATCTCCAGATAGGCTTATTAACATGAAATCCAACAGAGAAACTATTCCCACAGTTAGCTTAACACATCTCTTAAATTTGAGTTTTAGTTTGAAAATAATCCTTTGCCGATGTGTCCTCAGCAGCTGAAAACAATAGTTAGAAACAGCTTCTGCAAACGGGGTTTTAAGGTTTCAAACCTTACAGCACAGTTTTAAAAGGCCCAGCCTTCCCTGTAGGGAAGAAGAAGAGAGCCGCGTCTGTGCCTCCGTGTCACAGAAAGGGCTCCACACCCTCTAAAGACCCCTGGTCGGACTCTCATCTAAATTCCCTTCCCCATTTTGCAGCTGTTCCAATGTTTTCCGAGAAGACTCTGGAGCGTAATTTGGCTCTCAGCACTTTCGAACCCGCCTGGACCTAATGAGAAACGACGCATCAGCAGTCTGCTCGCACTTACACATCCTTTTCTCAAACAAATAATCTAATTCCTCTTCTGTGAGTCGATGAATTTATTAAAGACAAATAGTCAGTCCCGTCTGCAAATCCGGCAGAATCCCACATTTTGACTAAATGACATTTAGCCAAGTTGTAACTCTAATGGCAAAGAAAACAGTAGCGGCTCAGTCCTTAAACCCACGTCCCAGGGTGAATATCATTTCCAATATCCGGCACGGATTCTTTGAAGGGTTTGTGCCTGGTGGGCCCCAGAGGGCTTCTTCAGGATTAGTTAATCGTAAGGAGGCATCGGGCTAAATTTATTGGTTATGATCTCCCATGATTGCATAAAAAATAAAATTAAAAGGAAACCCCCACAGAATAGTTTATCAAGCATGGTGATGGCTTCCTGTCTGACAGGGAGGTCGTAAAGGCATATTAGTGACCCCCCGATGGGATGTGTTTACTGGGAAAGTCAAAGAGATTGATCATTGTATCCAGGAATGGCATTTGGGTTCAACATACTGCTGCCGTTAGCCCGAAAAACACACTCATCATCTAATGAGTGGCAATAAAAGCAGGAGACAGGCACAGTTATGGGGGTCTTTACAGACTGAGCTCCTCATGGGACGCTCTGAAATGTGGCTATTTATAGACTGCTCTTCTGGAAAAGCCTGTGCTCCTCCAGGCTCCGTGGTGACGGGAGCACATGGCTTTCTCACCTGAAGGCAGAGGGCAGCGACCAGCTCTCGGCTGAGCTTGGGTTTATAGCTGGACCTTCAGGAACTCTGCAGACCTCTGATGTCCAGTAAAACCAAGACTGACTTCCACCGCGTGAGCGCGGCCTCCTCAGAGACTCGCTTGAGAGTGACGCCACACGCCCGCGCTCCCTACAGATTACCGTGTGCGGTTTCATGTGACTCTCCACACGAGCGTCTGAGGGAGGTTGGCTGGATTCCTCTCATTTTGTAGATGGAAACGGGGGCTTGGGCTCACCAGTGACTTATTCGCGCCGGGACTCATGCGCCCTCTGGCTCTACCTGCTTGCTCTTCGTCTGCTCCATCGTTGGCGGAAAAGCTAGTTGAGGCTCTGCTGGACAGGTCCTAGGGACGGAAGGGGGTCACGGCAGCAGTGCTGGCTCTCCACCCGCTTACACTCCCCTCAAACATTATCTACTTCTCAAAAGTTAATGACCTTCTCAAGGGCTTGCTGGCCTTGTCCGCGATAGACAATTGATGCAGGTAATCACGGTCTCATTCGAGCTTGATGAACACACTTGGTTCAGCGCCTTGGGTGTTGGGCTTTATCTCCATGTGCAGTTTAAAATGATGAAGTGTAGAGACATGCAAGGCTGGCCTGAGGGCACACTATTAGTAAATCGTGAGCCTGGATGAAACGCACCTAAAATTAGAGAATAGCTCTGACCACATTACTAGGGTCCGAAAGATCAAGGAGCTGATGGAAAACCACATCGCAGAGACAGGAGCCAGCTGTAGAGACGGTGGCAGAAGAGCACTGTGGTCGGAGGTAGGCGCTGGAAGGACAGTGCTTCCAGCTTTTCTTGTCTCTGCTTCTCCACACCTCTTTGCCAGGAGAGCCACACGTGCACTAATGACAACGCCACCCGCCATTTTTCTCTGTACGTGAGTGTCTGGCACAGGTGACACACCACTCAGCGAGACTCCTTCCAAGACGATGCTGTCCCTTCACCTATGCTCCGGGACAGCTCATGGGGTGGCCAGGAAAGAGACTGGAGCTCTTCGTCTCCCTTTCCTGCGTGAACTGAGGCCTTAAACTGCATTCATGGGCTTTAATCTCTGTCGTTGAAAACTGTCACCCTGATCAGGTGTAAACTTTGCAGGGAGACGCACAAACTCCACATAAAGTGGTTGTCAGGTCAGCATTATGAGGAAGGGCGCTGAGAATAGATTCTGATCCGTGTTCAGGAAAGAGCGCTGGAGGACGGAGAGGGACGGATGGTGCAGAATAGAACACGTGTCTGCCTGTGACAGCCCTAGGAGGGCGCGTCCCTGCCTGGGCTAATTGTTTGTGCAGCTCTCTCCCCAGTGACTCTAGTCTTCCACCTCCCCAACCCAGGACTCAGCATGGTCTTCTCCCTAAAACGGGATTCCCCCTCCTACCCAGCACGCCTGATCCCCACTCACCGGCGTTTATTTAGTATGATTCCCTTTCTTCCTTTGTTCCTGCCCCAATGTCAGGTTGTCACTCAATGACTATGTGACGAACCAGTCAACAGCTGATTCAGCCCTGGGGGCATCAGAAACATTTCAGTCTCAGATACTTAACAGCAAGTGTCTTTTCTCCTAACTTTGATTTTCCTCTTTTGTAAAATGGACACAATGATAACCCCCAAGGCCGGGCTGTGGGGGAGCTGCACAAGGACACAAGGGACCTGGAGGGGCCCAGGAAACATACTAGGACGAGCAGGGCTGTTGTGATTGGCATTATTCTGGTGTTTTTCTGGAAGAGCACGCCCACATAGACTGCTGTTGAAACGAACAGAAGTGCCTAGAAGCACCCTGGGGAGGTTTGTACGTGGTTGGTCTCAGACGCGGAGACGCACAGCTGAGGGTCACAACTCGGAGGAGGAACTGGACCTCTCGGCTCCTTCCAGAACCAAGACGTCGTTTGGGGAGCTTCCATGAGGCATTTCCCCCCAGAAAGCATAAATAGTGTGGACAGAATCTCTGTAATGCGTAGGGTTTGCAGGAGGTGAACTTCAAATGAGCCGTGTGAACAAATTCAAACTTTTATAAACAAATTCACGTGTCATTAAACTTCTTCCTGACCAATAGCACCATATTATTCATTTTTATGTGAAAAATATTCTAAAGGATGCTTGCAGCAATCAGTGAACACACCTAGTAGTTTAGATGGACTTTATTTTACCCAAGGACACAGTAATACAGATGGTCAGATCCAGGGTTAACGCACATTATCAGAGACTAAAAGAAATAACCAAGACAATTAGATAGTTATCAGACTGTGTCCTGATTTTGATATCAAAGATGAGAAAAGTCAGGAAAAAGGATCAAATTTAAAAATTATTTATTACCTTTATACACAAAAGAGAGAAAGCATGAGCGTTTGGGGTCTATAATAAAAGAAGATGTCTGCTGAAAAACAGATGGCAAGGAAGGAGAGCAACAGAGCCATGGGGTGCCAGGTCGCAGGCTGCCCCCACCACGGGGCTTCCCGCTTTAGTAGTCCGAGCAAATGGCCCGGAGCTGGAAGTGGCTTGAGTTCTAATTCAAGCAGAACAAGCTTTTCGGGGGGAAGGTGTGTGTGTCAGAAGATGCCGTGGGGAGACCATTTAACCTCCCTGCAACTTCTGCTACCCAACCATAAACTTCCCTGGAAAGAAAAGTGGCATATGAGTTATTTGTTACTACTCAAAAAAAAAAAAAACAGAGAAGAGAAAAGACCTACTTTAATATTACTTGCCTGCATCTTCCCTTCATGGCTGTGGTCCTTTCCAGCTTCATCATTATTGACAGACTTTCTGATCATGCAGAACTGGGTTCAGATGGTGCTAGACAGGTGATGCAATGCACACAGTGAATTTATTTGTGATGTGCGCCTGTGTGCGTTGGTAGAACATGGCTCCCAGATGTGGGGATTTCACAGTCCAGCACAATCTCAAGAACAAAAACAAGGCTGGGCACAACGTGAGACTGTGAAGTATTAAAATCTTCTGTATAAGGAGCAAAAAGCAGTAGTAAAAATATTTTTAAGAATTTTTTGGATATTGAAAAGATGTAGCTTTATAAAAACCCCACTTCCAAGTCCTTGTTTTTCTCCTTTCGTCACAGACGGATGGAGACTGTGTCACGGACTGGCCCCAGCCTGCAGACTGGGATTCTGGAGCAGCCCCCCCATGTAGCGCTGGAGTGGAAAGCACTTCTTGATGCTCCACGAGTGAGCACAAGCTGGACTGTGCATATCGCACACGCAGAGGGGACGCACCAACGCACAGTCAGCCCGGTCTGTGGCACGCAGAGAGATGCCCACGGCAGGGTCTCCCTGGCTATGAAATTAAAATGTACCCCTGCACATGTTTGCAAAGAGACATGCACTAAGACAGGAGAATCAGAGCCGGGGACATTCTTTCTCTTTAGGCAGGGGGACAAGTAAGACCTGAGCTGAGTTGGAAAGACGAAGGGCTTGAGTCAACAGGAGAAAGCAGTAGCACTGGCTCATGGATGCCAAGAGGGGCACAGGTTGGTGCCGGTGATCAGGACACGCTATTCACATACAGTGTCAGGGGCTGGCTGTCGGACGCCAGGTTTCAGTATTACTTTGATTCTTAAAGTAAATATGAATCACTATCCCCTTCCGAAAGGTGAGAAAACAGACATCTAAGGGCAAGATGCTTCTTAGAATCTTGAAGGAGATACTAGGACCAAGGCAGTTAACTAACCCACTTCTGAGGGAGTTTAGAGGCAATTGGATGTGGACAGCTTAGAGCAGGTCTAAGACTTCAAGCGTGGAAGGAAAAAAACTGATCTGAGTAACTGAAGTTAGGTTTTCCTGAACACGGCCGCCCACCCACTCACGTACTGCCCTTGGCTGCCTTTGTGCCACGGCGGCAGATTTGACACTAGAGAGCCTAAACTACCTACTCTCTGGCCCTTTATGGACGATGTTTGCCAATGGAGCTAAAACATGCTATGTAAAGGAAATTAACAATTCCTACTAAATATTTCCTCGTTGCTGAAAGTACGTCTAGAATGGAGGACCCACTTTTGACACAGGGAGGTCATTGGGAGGAGTATCCAGAAGTGGTCTAAAGCTTGGCTGAAGGAGGGGCTGAAGCAAATGGTGGAGGAGTGGGGCGAGAGGGAGTCTTTCTGGAGCAACAGCGCCGTGACCGTCAGGCAGGGACTTTGTGCAACAAGGAGGAAGGAGGGGGGGCAAGACACATGGATGACAAGATAGACCAGGACACAAGAGATCCATTGGGGCCAACGAGGAGGACAACACGAGGAGGACGGTGGTCAGGCCAAGCTCAAGAGAGTTCCCCAAATGTGAGGAGTCTTAAGGTGGCACGGTGACGGGGCAGGGTCCTAGTCCAAGCAGGTCTTGTCTGAGTCTGTGTCAGACAAAGCCCTAAATCCTCCGACCAGGGACACTGGCTACCACCACCTTTAGAGTCAGCCCTCCAATCTGTCCTCGAGTGCCGGGAGCCTGACCGAGCCACATTTTCTGGATCCCTGAGGACAAATAAAATACAAATATGCCGAACATGCTTACTTAGTTTTTGACCTGGAGGGCTATTGTACTGCCTGATAATTTTGAGTTCAAATACAAATTATCACTGTGTTAAAAAAAGTACAAATTCTCATGGTTTAGTCGTAAAGATTACACGTAGGAAATATGAGTGAAAAAATATTTACTCATTGAAGTTATAGGAAGCATTTTATTTTATCCTTTTTTTTTAAAGATTGGCACCTGAGCTAACATCTGTTGCCAATCTTCTTCTTTATTTTTTTTTCTTCTTCTCCCCAAAGCCCGCCAGTACACAGTTGCATATTCTAGTTATAGGTCCTTCTGGTTGTGCTGTGTGGGATGCTGCCTCAGCATGGCTTGATGAACGGTGTGTAGATCCACACCCAGGATCTGAACCCGCGAAACACTGGACCACTGAAGAAAGAACAAAAACTTAACCACTCGGCCATGGGGCTGGCTCCTATTTCATTCTTTAATAAATCCCTTATGACAGCCTGATGTCACACAATAAGTTGCTTTTTTTCCCTAACAATTTAATGGGTAATATTATTTAGGGAGTAGCTTAATTAACGAAGCTCTAGATAGTGGAGGTGGACAGTGTGTTGTTTCTTTTTTTCTTTGAGCTTTGATATACAATGTGCACGTTATGTATGCATTTAGGTTTAACCTCTGCCACTTCTTAATGGGTTTTTTTCCAAACATTATTTAAAGCATAATTAAGATAATATGCTCAATTGCAAAAAAAAAAAAAAAAAAGGAGTAAAATGGCGACAGAAAAGAAAGAGCACCATATGGTTATCTACTACCAAGATTGATCCAAAATACGACATCATAACAAAATTTATCAAAAAATAATTCCTCCTTGCATGCTGAAAGATTATTTTTATGCAGTAATCAGACACTGTGAGCCCATTTCTTTTTCTGCTTGACGGGTGTTGTGAGGAAAAATGAATGTTAAGTTTCTACAGGGTGGGAAATGGATTATTTTAACCAGCAAACCCGTCACTGCAGCCCTAGGGGCCAGCTCGCTGGAGTGAGGCCAGCTCAGGCTTCTCTTGTCCTGAGCATGACGGTGCCGGCCGGGAGCCGGGTGGGGGGGTGTCCCCCCTGAACAGGTGCGGGCTCATAGTTTTAGGACAGTATGTCTCAGCTTATCTCCCTTCCAGAGTCCAATAAAATCAGTAAATTGACTTCCTCCTTGGGTTGCTGTGTCTGATTCTCAGAGTTGGGAGGGGGCGACAGGAAGCCTCAGAGAGAATCTTGGCCTTTTGAAGGAGGCATGTGGTTTACAAAACCACACTTAGAGAGAGAGAGAGAGAGAGACTAAAGATGCTTGCGTGTATGCACGTGTGCACATACCTATATTTCTCCATAGAACAGAATTAAATCTCCTTTCCAGTGTAGATGCATGAAATACAAAATAAAAGACGCAGTGTGAACCCTTTGGGGAAGTCAAGTGTCCTTAGCACACCTGGGCCAGCCAGAAGATGCGGCAGCAGAGGACCCAGCAGGAAACAGGAGCTGTGGCAGGGACCACCGGCCACCCCCGATTGCCCTTGGCGAATGAGTGCTCTCCTTTCTTTGTGAAAACCATGGGCACTGGGTCCGTTCTTGATGACTCACAGTAGGTACTCTTGGCGTCCCTTCCTGACCAGTGGCCCGGCTGCCAGCCATGGGCCTCAGCGTCGGGAATTGCCACACTCTTATGGTTTTAATTTCAGATCTCACCAGGCTGTTCCCGATGGGCAGAATTTATCATTGACCTGCTTGGGTATCGGGAGGGTGGTGACTGTTCAGTTGGGCAGAGTTCTTAGAAAGAAGAGAATAAACTCTTAATCCTGTCCTCTGCCCAGCTGATTAACAAATCTCAGCCTTTGTCCTTAGTTGAGACACTGAATTTCTGGCCTCCAGGTTCTTGTCAGTGAAGAAAGCCTTGAATTCTGTTTTCTAATCCTCCTGAAATGCCAGTGGGGAGAAGTGATATTTATGGAGGATTGTCTGAAGGACACGAAGTCCATAAATTCCCCTGGCTAGTTTACATTTTACCCTTGGATCAAAACAGGCTGCCGGAGAGCGATATATTTGAGCTGTCTTGATTGAGCCCTCCATGGAATTGCTTCTTTGTAAATTGTTGTTCACTTTTTTTTGTTTTTAATTGAATTAAGGATAGTTGCGAGAAACAGACACGTGAGTTAGTTTGGGCACGTGTGTGTGTGGAGAGATAGTCATTTTAATGTTGGGGAGAGGATTCACATAGGCCTTTTATTAAAACCTGGATTCTTGAGTTGCAGCTTCTGCCATTCTGTTGTGGGTGGAGCCCAGGACTCTGCATTTTTCCAGGCTACTTCACCGACTCTGATGCCTGTGGTCCATGGAACGCATTTAGAAGAAGCTTGCCTTTGAGAACCTGAAGAAAACTGTGGATACTTAACTCTAGAAAAATTATATACATAGGTGCAGCCAATTCTGTACAATTCCAAGAGGATCAAAAGGATTTCTCCAGGTATCAGACTAGCATCCCCTTCACTGTAGAGGTGTTTAAGCTTTCCAAACACATCACCCACCACCTCCTTAATAAGGGGCCCTAGAGAACGTGTCTCCAGGTTTCCGGGTCAGCAAGATCAACACTTTTCCAAAACAAATGGTTTATTTTTATTTTGTGATGATTGTGAATGTTGTTAGAGATCATAATTTCTTTGCCTTAGCAAAAAGGAAGCTCTTATCTGAATGTGCAACCCGCCTCTGACGGCAGGCCGGGATTACGATATTATTGCAGCGTGCCTATTTCACCTAATCAAATTTTTCTTTGCTGCAATTCACCCAAAAATTGTTCTTGTCTGTTTGTGTTGTATTCATGAATGAGGAAAGATATAATTAATTAAATTATTATTAAATTATTATTTCGAATTAGCACTGAAGTTAATGTTTGTACCAGTCTAGACCGGGTTTGGGAAACTCCATTGCTCATGTCATGTGGCCCTTTTTAATGGCTACGGAAATAGAATTTCAACTGGAATCATTACTGCACGGCAATGCCAGTTCTATTCTCTGTAACTTTCTCTGTAACTTTCTAAATAGAGACAAATATACAGGACTTTGATTATAACACATAGTTAGGTTAAAAACTCTTTAGAGTGCAGGCAGAAAACCAAAATAACAAGAAGCACCAGACAGACAATTAGACATGAGGAAAGCTGGCGGGTGTGTGAATACCGAGGTGGGAGGGGCTGTGGGAACCGGATTCTCAGAGCTGGACTCACAGGGACTTGATATTAAGAAGCAGAGACACAGGCCTAAAATAACTCCCGTTTTTCAAACGAGACAAAAATCTAGTGTTTTTAGGTAAAAACATCCAAATAGAGTATACGATGAAAAATAAAATGTGTAGTGAAGGCCACACATAGCCTGTGGGTTGTCATTTTAAATATCTGCTGATAAGGGTTAAAGGAACATAGAACTCACTTCCTCATGTAGATAGAGAGGTGTTGAGGAGCAAGTGATGAGAGATGAGAGGTGAGACGTGAGAGAAGTTTCGTCATATGATGGCGGTGATGATGACGATGGTGTTGGTGATCATCATGATGGTGGTCGTGGTAAAGTTGATGATGATTACAATGAGATGATAGCGGTGATGTTTTATGATAATGAAAATGATAATGACGATAGTGATGGTAACGTTGATGCTGATGGTGGTGGTGATGGTGACGTCTATAATGATGATGATGATGGTGGTGATGCTAATGGCAGTGACGATGGTGGCAGTGTTTATGACAATGATGATGATGATGGTAGTGAAGTAGATGATGATGACAACAAGATGGTGATAATCGTGGTGATGTTTATGATGACGACGGTGGTGATGGTGACGTCTATAATGATGATGATGATGGTGGTGATGCTAATGGCAGTGATGATGGTGGCAGTGTTTATGACAATGATGATGATGATGGTAGTGAAGTAGATGATGATGACAAGATGATGATAATCGTGGTGATGTTTATGATGACGACGGTGGTGATGGTGATGATGATCATGATGACAACCATGATGACTAGAAAGGTTTGTAATTTTCTTCAGACCCAACAGGATGATGGGGTCCTAGTCTCTATTTTTAACTCAGTGACATAGAACATGTCTATATCTTACAGGTCTTAATGCCTGAAGGCTGCTCCAAATCTCTTGTAAGACAGTGTTCAGCCCAACTGTAGCATTGGGGCTGGAATTCCATTCATCCATCTAGGTATACATGTTTAAATCCATTACATGGTGGCACTGAATTGGATTTATTTCACTTGGCAACATAACCTCCGAGACACTTTTCATTGAATTCAGAAATGATGAGCTCTCTTTTTGTCCTTAGAAAGGTGGAAATTCTCTGAAGGGTTTCATAAATAAATGTAAAGGTGAACTCCTTGATATGCATTTTACACATTTGACATACAAGTGGAATATTTCCTCCAGCATGGATCTTCCAACTGGTTGCTTTTTACCAGAAATTCTCTTAAAGCCATGTGCTGTAACTGAAGAAATAGTCTTGCAAGATTGATTTTGCAGCAAGACTTAAAGCAATTCAGATTGCCAATTTCTACTACTTATGCTGAAAAGCAATTTTCTCTTTTTTTTATTGTGGTAACATTTGTTTATAACGTTATACAAATTTCAAGTGTACATCATTATATTTCAATTCCTGTGTAGACTTCATGATGTTTACCACCCAAAAACTAAGTATAATCCATCACCACACACATGGCCCTAATCACTCCTTTTGCCCTCCTCCCTCATCCCTTCCCCATGGTAACAACCAATCCAATCTCTGTTGTTGTTGTTTTATCTTCTGTTTATGAGTGAGATCATACGGTATTTAACTTTCTGCCTCTGACTTATTTCACTTAGCATAATACACTCAAGGTCCATCCATGCTGTCAGGATGGCTGGATTTCATCGTTTCCTGTGGCTGAGCAGTATTCCATTGTGTATATATGCCACATATTCTTTATCCATTTGTCCCTTGATGGGCAGCTAAGTTGCTTCCCAGTCTTGGCTATTGTGAATAATGCTGCAGTGAACACAGAGGTGCTGTATCTTTACGCATTTGTTTTCACGTTCTTTGGATAAATACCCAGCAGTGGAATAGCTGGATCGTATAGAGTTCTATTCTTAATTTTTTTAGGAATCTCCATGCTGTTTTCCATAGCGGCTGCACCAATTTGCACTCCCACCAGCAGTGCATGAGTGTTCCCTTCTCTTCACATCCTCTCCAACACTTGGTATTTCCTGTCTTACTAATTATAGCCATTCTGACCAGAATGAGGTGATATCTCATTGTAGTTTTGATTTACATTTCCCTGGTAGTTAGTGATGTTGAACATCTTTAAAAGCAATTTTCAAGTTAGCTGTATCATGTGAATTGTGGTCTAAAAACTAATTAAACCGGAATCAAACTATCTGAAACTAGTGGATGATCCAAGGCTTCCTACACAGAAAAATACAAGTGACACTTGTGGTCTGGTTGAGAATTTAAAATAAGAAAAAAGAGAAAGCCTAGAAAATCACTAAATCAGGAAAAGCTTTTGGGTCTTTAACCGGAGGTAACAGGAATTTCAACATAGGAAAGGAATGAGTTTGGTGGGGGGGTGGGAGGGAGTGGTTTGTCCTGAAGCAGCACTAACCCAGCAGGCCTACTTTTTACTGGATTATAAAGTTATCCAGTGTGGTTTGGGGCACACGGCAGTCATTCGGGAGGGCGAAGCCCCATCTCCCCCATTGGTTCAGCCTGCGTTCTACACTTAAGAGTTAGTAAACCTCACTCCCTTTGTGTGTCTGGTTATTTAATGCCTCTAAAATGGCACATTAGTGTTGTCACCTGGCTGGGGTAAGTTTGCCATATTTCAAAAGAAGTGGAGGCAAAAGGGAGGTACCCTAGCTCTCGGTGTCCTGCCAAGCTGAAAATAGCAGTTAACAGGCTTTTAATCTACTGCGCAGGTTATGGTCCCCATGAGTGCCGTTTCGCCCACAGATTTAAAAAATAGAACAAAGGGTTATTTTCACTTAGCATTCATAGCTGGTGGTGTTCTTATTGTGGCTTCAGTGATCAAGTGCAGCCTTTCAACTTACCACATACACAAATACATCCCTATTGAAAAGGAAACAAGAAGCAGAGATCCAGACTGGACACTATTTTAGTCAAAGGCAGCTGATTAACCTCAAACCCAAAGCTGATTTTCAGAAGGAGACGTGGATACCGTCTAAAAACATGCTCATTCCTGCAAGCTTTTGAAGTCTGTTTACGGGAGAATAAATGTATGGCAAAGGGTGGGACCACACCTATCTGACGGCGCTGCTCTCCCGCACCAAGCATATAATAACTACTTGGTAAGTGAATGAACGAGTGAATGAATTAATGAGGAAACAGGTCACAATGGGCCCTGAGAGGACCACGAGCAGATATCAGAAGTGTTAACAGGCGTGAGCTTACGTCCTTTATTCTTCACTTTGTTGTTTCTGGTGGCTCACAGAGATACAGAACATGCCGGCACTGTTTCTCCTCTGCACCCTGATGTGTTCATTATTCTGACCTGAATCTATCATGGTCTAAACTAGAAGATGCAGACCCAGTGCAAAAATAAACCCAAAGAAATAAACAGAACGTGGAATGAACCTACTGTCCGTGAATTAGCAAAAAACAAGGAATTCTTTTCTCTAACATGCACCACTTTATACTTCATAAACAGCATAAATACTTTCACTATCAAATAGCAAAACTAAAATACTATTATAGATACTGTGTTGTCAAAAATTTGAATCCTGATTTTTCTTACTTAGCCAAAGTGTGCATTGGGCAGTCACTGTTGCTTGGTTTAAAAGTTATGATGAAGCATTTTTAAATCTGTTGAACAGAAATAGAAAATGTCAAGTCACATAACTACAAAAATGTGCTTGTGGGCTGTCTGTGTTGTGTTTTAAAGTCGCACTGTGTTTTGGAGGCATTTAGTGTGTACGGCTTGGCGAGTCCACGTGGGATGAAGGATGTCCATCAAGCCTGAGCTCATTGCCAGTGACAATGGCGTTCACAGCTCACTGACCTCGCCACTGCACTTAGCATGGAGGCCTTGCCTCATCCTACATGCGTCCTGTTCCCTTCTGGACTCGCCTCCCACACCCCGGCCCCTGGCTCACTGTGCCCCAGCTTCCCCCACACCTCTGTTAGTAGGACACGCCAGCCTGCCCCCATCAGCAGTGGGGACAACTGTCCCTGAGTCACAAACTTACCTCCTTCCCCGTCTAGTCTCAGATGAGCCGCCATCACTGTGGAGTGGCCTCCCTTGCCGCTTACTCATCTCCTAGAGCTGCCAAAACAAAGTACCACAGGTGAGGCCATAAACAGCAGACATTTATCCTCTCACAGTTCTGGAGACTGGAAGTCCAAAATTAAAGTGTCAGCAGAGCCACGCTCCCTCCAAAACCCCAGGCAGGATCCTTCTGCCTCCCCCAGCTCTGGGGGCTTACCCAGCATCCCCCAGTCTCCACCTTCATCCTCACCCAGTGTTTTCCTCATGTCTCTGTCTTCTTACTCCGACACAGTCATGTTGGATCAGGGCCCACCCCCTCCACTATGATCCCATTTACCTTAGTCAATTATATCTGCATGACCCTCTTTCCAAATAGGGTCACATTATGAGGGGCTGGGCGAAAGGACACCAACATCTCTTTTTTGGGGACCCCAACTCAACCCACAGCACCTGCTCCATATAAAGTACCTCTCCAAGTCACCCTCATTGCACGGCCCTGTTTTACTCCTCCCTGTAGCACTTACTACCTTCTGCTACATCTTTCACATTTTCTAATTTATCAGTTTACTGTCTGTCTCAAGCCACTAACCGTGAGCTCCATGAGAGCAAGGACCTTCTCTGTTCTGTCCTCTGCACAGTTCCCAAGTCAAAGCAGAGATTCAGTAAATAGTTACAGAATGAATGAACGGTGCTCACACTGCGAAATAAACTTATCAACAACATGAAGGACCAGGGGTATATGATATTGACAATATACAGAGATGTAACACTAACTCTCATTCTGTAGCATTTCGAAAATTAAAAGTTGCTTTCTCATGTCTTAGCTCCTGTCATTTTTACAACAGTCTCCACTTTTCAACCCAGAAAGCTGAGACTCAGAGCAGAGAAGGGCTCAGCCATGAGCAGCAGAGATGGAGCCTGAAGATGGTTCTGTGACTCTGCTTTCCTTTTCTTTTTTCCTGAAATTCCATTACAAATGAGCTCCTCATCTTGTGGAGGCTCGTGTGTATATACGAAAAGACCGGTGAATGTAGGAGACCGTCAGCTCTGTGTCGTGTGAGGTCTGTGCAGGGTGTTCCCAGGGATGCGCTGCTCATTCAGACTGCTTCTGCTCCTCCTGTTTTCATTCTCTACAAAACAGTACATCTCAGTGGGACTTTCTACTAGTTGGCCTTGTTAATTATCAGGCAGAAGGACGATTGAGGGACAAGATGTGGAACCAAAGGTGGGCTTCCCAAGAGAATGCACCGTTGAAGCCTTTCTTCTTCTTCATTATTAGCAGTTTCTTAACAATTCGAGGGGTGCACAAGAATGCTGGCTGTCAAAGAGATCATAAAACGGGTTAAAACAAAATAATACATTTCCTTTGAATAAATACCTAGAAGTGGGGTTGGAGGAACCTCCATACTGTTTTCCATAGTGGCTGCACCAATTTACATTCCCACCAACAGTGCACAAAGGTTCCCTTTTCTCTACATCCTCGCCAACACTTGTTATTTTCTATGGCTTTCTTTTTTTTCTTTTTGGATAAGGCCGCCCTAACAGGTATAAGGTGATAACTCCTTGTGGCTTTGATTTGCATTGCCCTGAAGATCAGTGATATCGAGCACCTTTTCATGGACCTGTTGGCCTTTGTATGTCCTCTTTGGAGAGATGTCTGTTCAGGTCCTTTGCCCATTTTTTAATCAGATTGTAACATGATAGAGCTAACGCTACAAGGGCAATCACTATGCAGTAGATAAGTGTATCAAATCAATTACGTCTCAATTTTTTAAGAAAAGGGATGCAAAATAGTTCCTAAAAATAAGTTGCAAAATTGTGAGGACTACAGAAGGCAAATAATTTAGCCACGTACGTTTCCATTGCTCCTAACAGATATGAAGCATTCTGCATAAGCTAGACTTCCAACTCCCATTCCTTAATTATTACAATGTCTAGGATTTAAACTTGACATTCCTTCTCTTGACTTACAGTAGACGCGCATCACACTATGGGAGGTGTACGGGCTTTGGAAACAGAAGAACCAGCTTCAGCCCTCGGTTATCTGATTTCAATTTGTATGTAACCTTTGGTGAACCATTTAGACAGCTACAAAAAAAATAAATAACTACCCCACAGGATTTTGTGTAGGGCATTTGAATGAATGGAAACAATCAAGTGCTTATAGGTATAAGATCATTTTCACGTTTAACTTACTGTTCTTCATTAGTATTTCCATACAATCTATAGGGCACTGTTGCCTGCGATTATCCTTCTGTCACTGCCTTTCTTGTTGACAAAATCCTGTCCTCCGGTGGGGCCAGGTCCCACGGCAGGTCCTGGTGCAGCCGTCCTCAGGCCCCCTTTGGAATTGTTCTTCTCACTCACTGGCTCTTTGGTGATGGTCCTCTCACAGGGAGCATGTGCGTCTGCTCCCATCCTTTAGACTGCTGGTTAGCTCAGGGAGGGCGAGGGCTCAGCCATCTTTGTATTCACAGCAGCAGCTTGCATAGATAGGCCCTCATTATATGAATTTAATATACGTACATATATTTAATTTAAATTTCAGGTAGTATTTTCTGTCACATTTAGTCTCACAAGGTATTGCACTCAAGAAAGAGAAGCCAAGAGAGAGAGAATTTTAGTCGCTCACTCAGGGCCGTCTGTCTGAATATGCTAAACCCATCCAATGTTTTCTCATACTAACATTGTGTTGTAGTCTCTGCTTTCCTGGATGCTCTTTTACTGGGCTTTAAAAAGTGCTTATTTGGGAAATTTAGAGTTCCTCTCATTTAAAGCCTGGTCAGGTTGGAGCAGTTGAGGTGGTTTTTACGCCAAGAGTTCTCATTCAGAAACCTTCTCTGTCTTCATGTTCTCGTGGTTTAAAAAATGCTGAGACTGATGCTGTCGTCCTCTGTCTGCTCACGCAGATAGGAAAATATAAATTCATGGATTTATGACCACTGGGCAAACACATTAAGTCGGGGTAGTGAAGACATTTGTTCCTCTGGAATCACAGAGCGATGCTACGTCAGAGGATGCTGAGAAATGTGAATGGCAGAAGAATGTAGACATGCTATCAGGTGATGAAGCTAAATCTAGTGCCCTTATGCACAGAAGCTTCCAGAAATGCATGGTCCTATCCCCCAAAAGACACAAGGTCGGAGGAATCTGTGCGTCTCCATGAGTAAAGAGACGCTGGTCAAATGTCAAAACATTAGGAAGCAATTCTGGCTAAGGAACAAGCATATTAGGAAGCATTTGGCCACAAGATTGCACACAGTCCGAGAAACCGGGCATGAAAAAAAGCTCCCTGATCAGAGCCACGTAGTTTCACCGACAGGCCCGCTGGGAGGTCCATGCGCCATAAAGCACAGCCATCCGTCTGTAACCCAGGAGACAATGCCTTCCCGTTTTTCTCAAAGTGGAGCACAAACATCGTGTGACCAGACCAGAATGCGCTCCTGGCCCATCCCGGTTTGCTAAGCAAGAAGAAATCATCTCCTAGAACACAGGCCTGTCAGGCAGTATCCTCAAGAACCCCAGAAATAGTGCCATCTTCTCCCCCTGATGGAGAGCAGATATGCGTCCCTGGTCAGGAGGAGGACGAGGCTCAGGGACCATCGCGTTCACAGTCAGAACCCTGTCGGGGCCGGGAACCCACAGACAGGACTTGTGTGCAGGAAGAAGTGATACCCCGAGCTTCTCCCAATGTGGACATCTCCCTCCCCGGGGGTTGAGGTTAACTGGTAACTGGAGGGTCCTGCCGCCTGACCACATCAATGGCAACACAGTCTTTGGAGAAAAATATATATTCAGTGGGATCCCACAGTTCGCTGGTGGCATTTGGACCTTCGTCTATTTACACACCAATCTGGTAATGCGCTCCTTGGAGGGCACTCTTCAGCAGAGGCCTTAATTAAGATTGCTGCCTGCAGCAAATTGTGGGAACCGCGATATATCACGTTATAGCAACCCAGACACAGATCATTGGCCACTCAGACCTACTCGTGTGGTGTGAACAAATATTACCATTTTCATTTTGCTGTGGATCATTTTCAAATATGATTAAAAAGGCCATGCCAACTGTAGGATTTTTGTACATCCATTTATCCATTTTTTTCACCTAATCTGAGATGTCTGTATCTTTTAACAGAAAGGACTTGCCTCAAAAGTCTATAGTATCTTAGGAATTATGGAATAGCCAGAAGTGTAAGAGAGATTTTAATGTATATAAAACATAATAGAATGGATATTTTATACTGAATGCCTTGATGAAGGAAATCAGGAAACAAAGGTATGACCTCTCATGGTTTCTGCAATTTGGAAAAATGCGGAGTAGATATATTAATATTTAAATTATTGTAATGGAAAGACTCCAGTCTGCTCTAAATTCAATTAATTCCCTTCCATCTGTTACTTTTTCCTTCCTCTCTGGAGTCACGGCCATGTCTGCTCATACCTAGGGCAATTCTTTTTAACTCATAGTAGGTGGAGAACACTGCCACTGCTTTTCCTTTTCTGTCCGTTCTGGATTCTGCAGAGATGTGAGTCTGTACTGAGTGAACACAAGCCTGGAAACATGAATTGAACAACAAACATTTTTGTACATTTTTTTTGTACATTTTGTACAAAACGTGCTTGTGGTACATTTTATATTCTTTAAAATGTTTTTCCCAAACCTTGCCTGTTACAGTATGTATACATCCTTTTTTTTCCTTTTCTAAGTCTGACTGCATCTCGGGAATAAGTCAGATGTCCCAACTGCACTTGTGTGACCTTCGCCTTGTAGGGTTGCAGTCTTTTGTCAGAACTGGAGGAGGTCTGAGCGGGTCACAGCCGAGCCCCTGCTTCTGGCGTCCGCTCACTGAAGGGGCGCGTCATCTCCTCCTTCACAGAGCTGTGAAAACATCCAGCTCCTGAGCTGCACTCTCTGCCTGCTCCTGTGGCTTTGCACCAGGGAGGCTTCAGCTCACCAACGACATTTTCAGTTCTAAGTAGGGTGTGTGAGTATGCGTGGGGAATATTTAGGGGGTTGGGTTTTTTTTTTTTTTTTTTGCTTGTTCAAATCATTCAAAACCAAACAGCTCAAGCAATTTAAAACGTTACAGTCTTTCTCAACCCCTCCTTCCCATCAGAATCAACCTAGGACTTTTAAAACCTTTAGCCTAAGCCCCACGGGGTCAACTGCTTGATTTGAGAGGTTTGCAGGGCTGAACCCAGCATGCCCCACTGCCCAGGGCTCAGATAGCACTTTCCAGGCAGCTTGCCCACTGTCTCGCGGGGACAAGGACTCTGTGTGGCTTCACAGCTCCTCCAGGTGATACGGATACTTAATGAGGATTGGGAGCCTCAGAAACTCCAATTAGCAAGGCCTAAGTTAAAACTAAGGGAAAAAGTTCAATGTATTCTTCCTTCTTTCCTCTTTCTACCTCAAAACCAATATAAATACTCTTCTGCATCTAAATTCCAATGGTGTTCGCTCTTTTCTGGTATTTTAAACTTGAGAATCGCACATAGAAATCTAGATTTCTGGTTTACCTTGAAAAACCGAGCAGCCTGAGCCCACATCCCCATGCTCACAGGGATTTTTCCTTACTCCCACACCATTACTTTTTCTTGAAGTAGATAATGACTTCTGTATACCCAGAAGTACAAATAAGAAAACAAAACATAGACCAAGAAACATACAGCAGAATATCGTTGCAGAAGAGCCATCCTAAACAGTTTAATATGCAAAGCATATTATAGGCCCTCTCTTATAGACCCAGCTTGCTTGACCCCATGTGGGCACTGACCAGTCCCTATAGACAATTTGGGTTTTTAATCCCTTGGCCTAAAGTTTTCAGACCTTTTGTCTATACTGTTCAGTTCACCAGATGATTTACTCGGTTGTCCATCTAGAGTTCCCTGTGTGGAATATTAATGCTTTGGATCTTAGGAAGAATATCCAAGAATTCTACTTATCTCCCAAACAGCAGATAACATCTCTGTCATAACTTCAATTAGATGTGTGTGCTGCTTAATAAACATACACACGCTCATGCACGCACACATTGTTGTTTCGCTTACAACCACAGTTTGAGATAAATGGCCCAGTGACAAAGCTCAGGGTGAATGATTAGCTGACATGGCACCCCTAGGAACTGTGCCTTTTCTCCCTTAAGAGAGGCCTTAGATGTACCAGAAAAACAGCACCTCAGAGCTTCCACTGGCCGAAATAGATTTTAATTCCCTGCCAGACCTTCTGAAACATCCAACTGCTGAAATCTGATGATGCAGCCAGAAGAGGGAGGGAAAGCCATATATTTTATTTCTCATCGGATGAAACTGGAGCGCTCCAAGCCAAGGCCGACATTTCATCCTTCCATATCACGTTGGAAGTCTGCATTTCAATGGGTTCCAGTCCCCATGCACACATCATCCAGTAAATACATGGAGGGCAAGGTGGTTGGAGGAACAAAGGAGACTCTGTGCCACCTTTATTCTCACCTCAAATGGTTGTGGAAAAGCCTAGTCTTCACTGTGAGAGGGAGCGTGATTGCATTTCGCCAGGCAAGGTCATGGAGAGAAACTTTGTGTTGCACCCTGTGGACCAAGCTGCATGGTGTTCTCCCCCATTCTCCCGCAAGGCCAGCAGTGCCAGAGACTGGTGAGCTAAAGTCATGGATACACATCTGCACTTGGTTCCTACACGGGTGCATGCACACCAACCACACACCTACACCCGTACCTACGTGTGTGTGCACACCAACCACACACCTACACCCGTACCTACATGTGTGTGTGCACACCAACCACACACCTCCACCCGTACCTACATGTGTGTGCACACCAACCACACACCTACACCCGTACCTACATGTGTGTGTGCACACCAACCACACACCTACACCCATACCTACATGTGTGTGTGCACACCAACCACACACCTACACCCGTACCTACGTGTGTGTGCACACCAACCACACACCTACACCCGTACCTACATGTGTGTGTGCACACCAACCACACACCTACACCCGTACCTACATGTGTGTGTGCACACCAACCACACACCTACACCCGTACCTACATGTGTGTGTGCACACCAACCACACACCTACACCCGTACCTACATGTGTGTGTGCACACCAACCACACACCTACACCCGTACCTACGTGTGTGTGCACACCAACCACACACCTACACCCGTACCTACATGTGTGTGTGCACACCAACCACACACCTCCACCCGTACCTACATGTGTGTGCACACCAACCACACACCTACACCCATACCTACATGTGTGTGCACACCAACCACACACCTACACCCGTACCTACATGTGTGTGTGCACACCAACCACACACCTACACCCGTACCTACGTGTGTGTGCACACCAACCACACACCTACACCCGTACCTACGTGTGTGTGCACACCAACCACACACCTACACCCATACCTACGTGTGTGTGCACACCAACCACACACCTACACCCGTACCTACATGTGTGTGTGCACACCAACCACACACCTACACCCGTACCTACATGTGTGTGTGCACACCAACCACACACCTCCACCCGTACCTACGTGTGTGTGCACACCAACCACACACCTACACCCGTACCTACATGTGTGTGTGCACACCAACCACACACCTCCACCCGTACCTACGTGTGTGTGCACACCAACCACACACCTACACCCGTACCTACATGTGTGTGCACACCAACCACACACCTACACCCGTACCTACATGTGTGTGCACACCAACCACACACCTACACCCGTACCTACATGTGTGTGTGCACACCAACCACACACCTACACCCGTACCTACATGTGTGTGTGCACACCAACCACACACCTCCACCCGTACCTACGTGTGTGTGCACACCAACCACACACCTACACCCGTACCTACATGTGTGTGCACACCAACCACACACCTACACCCGTACCTACATGTGTGTGTGCACACCAACCACACACCTACACCCGTACCTACATGTGTGTGTGCACACCAACCACACACCTCCACCCGTACCTACGTGTGTGTGCACACCAACCACACACCTACACCCGTACCTACATGTGTGTGTGCACACCAACCACACACCTACACCCGTACCTACATGTGTGTGTGCACACCAACCACACACCTACACCCGTACCTACGTGTGTGTGCACACCAACCACACACCTACACCCGTACCTACATGTGTGTGTGCACACCAACCACACACCTACACCCGTACCTACATGTGTGTGCACACCAACCACACACCTACACCCGTACCTACATGTGTGTGTGCACACCAACCACACACCTACACCCGTACCTACATGTGTGTGTGCACACCAACCACACACCTACACCCGTACCTACATGTGTGTGTGCACACCAACCACACACCTCCACCCGTACCTACATGTGTGTGCACACCAACCACACACCTACACCCGTACCTACATGTGTGTGCACACCAACCACACACCTACACCCGTACCTACATGTGTGTGTGCACACCAACCACACACCTACACCCGTACCTACATGTGTGTGTGCACACCAACCACACACCTACACCCGTACCTACATGTGTGTGTGCACACCAACCACACACCTCCACCCATACCTACGTGTGTGTGCACACCAACCACACACCTACACCCGTACCTACATGTGTGTGTGCACACCAACCACACACCTCCACCTGTACCTACATGTGTGTGCACACCAACCACACACCTACACCCGTACCTACGTGTGTGTGCACACCAACCACACACCTCCACCCGTACCTACGTGTGTGTGCACACCAACCACACACCTACACCCGTACCTACATGTGTGTGTGCACACCAACCACACACCTACACCCGTACCTACGTGTGTGTGCACACCAACCACACACCTACACCCGTACCTACATGTGTGTGCACACCAACCACACACCTCCACCCGTACCTACGTGTGTGTGCACACCAACCACACACCTCCACCCGTACCTACATGTGTGTGTGCACACCAACCACACACCTACACCCGTACCTACGTGTGTGTGCACACCAACCACACACCTACACCCGTACCTACATGTGTGTGCACACCAACCACACACCTACACCCGTACCTACATGTGTGTGCACACCAACCACACACCTACACCCGTACCTACATGTGTGTGTGCACACCAACCACACACCTACACCCGTACCTACATGTGTGTGTGCACACCAACCACACACCTCCACCCGTACCTACGTGTGTGTGCACCAACCACACACCTACACCCGTACCTACGTGTGTGTGCACACCAACCACACACCTACACCCGTACCTACATGTGTGTGTGCACACCAACCACACACCTCCACCCGTACCTACGTGTGTGTGCACACCAACCACACACCTACACCCGTACCTACATGTGTGTGTGCACACCAACCACACACCTACACCCGTACCTACATGTGTGTGTGCACACCAACCACACACCTCCACCCGTACCTACGTGTGTGTGCACACCAACCACACACCTCCACCCGTACCTACATGTGTGTGTGCACACCAACCACACACCTACACCCGTACCTACATGTGTGTGCACACCAACCACACACCTCCACCCGTACCTACATGTGTGTGTGCACACCAACCACACACCTACACCCGTACCTACATGTGTGTGCACACCAACCACACACCTACACCCATACCTACGTGTGTGTGCACACCAACCACACACCTCCACCCGTACCTACATGTGTGTGTGCACACCAACCACACACCTACACCCGTACCTACATGTGTGTGCACACCAACCACACACCTACACCCATACCTACGTGTGTGTGCACACCAACCACACACCTCCACCCGTACCTACATGTGTGTGTGCACACCAACCACACACCTACACCCGTACCTACATGTGTGTGTGCACACCAACCACACACCTACACCCGTACCTACGTGTGTGTGCACACCAACCACACACCTACACCCGTACCTACGTGTGTGTGCACACCAACCACACACCTACACCCGTACCTACATGTGTGTGCACACCAACCACACACCTACACCCGTACCTACATGTGTGTGTGCACACCAACCACACACCTACACCCGTACCTACATGTGTGTGTGCACACCAACCACACACCTCCACCCATACCTACGTGAGTGTGTGCACACCAACCACACACCTACACCCGTACCTACATGTGTGTGTGCACACCAACCACACACCTACACCCATACCTACATGTGTGTGTGCACACCAACCACACACCTACACCCGTACCTACATGTGTGTGTGCACACCAACCACACACCTCCACCCGTACCTACGTGTGTGTGCACACCAACCACACACCTACACCCGTACCTACATGTGTGTGCACACCAACCACACACCTACACCCATACCTACGTGTGTGTGCACACCAACCACACACCTCCACCCGTACCTACGTGTGTGTGCACCAACCACACACCTACACCCGTACCTACGTGTGTGTGCACACCAACCACACACCTACACCCGTACCTACATGTGTGTGTGCACACCAACCACACACCTCCACCCGTACCTACGTGTGTGTGCACACCAACCACACACCTACACCCGTACCTACATGTGTGTGTGCACACCAACCACACACCTACACCCGTACCTACATGTGTGTGTGCACACCAACCACACACCTCCACCCGTACCTACGTGTGTGTGCACACCAACCACACACCTCCACCCGTACCTACATGTGTGTGTGCACACCAACCACACACCTACACCCGTACCTACATGTGTGTGCACACCAACCACACACCTCCACCCGTACCTACATGTGTGTGTGCACACCAACCACACACCTACACCCGTACCTACATGTGTGTGCACACCAACCACACACCTACACCCATACCTACGTGTGTGTGCACACCAACCACACACCTCCACCCGTACCTACATGTGTGTGTGCACACCAACCACACACCTACACCCGTACCTACATGTGTGTGCACACCAACCACACACCTACACCCGTACCTACGTGTGTGTGCACACCAACCACACACCTACACCCGTACCTACATGTGTGTGTGCACACCAACCACACACCTACACCCGTACCTACGTGTGTGTGCACACCAACCACACACCTACACCCGTACCTACGTGTGTGTGCACACCAACCACACACCTACACCCGTACCTACATGTGTGTGCACACCAACCACACACCTACACCCGTACCTACATGTGTGTGTGCACACCAACCACACACCTACACCCGTACCTACATGTGTGTGTGCACACCAACCACACACCTCCACCCATACCTACGTGAGTGTGTGCACACCAACCACACACCTACACCCGTACCTACATGTGTGTGTGCACACCAACCACACACCTACACCCATACCTACATGTGTGTGTGCACACCAACCACACACCTACACCCGTACCTACATGTGTGTGTGCACACCAACCACACACCTCCACCCGTACCTACATGTGTGTGCACACCAACCACACACCTACACCCATACCTACGTGTGTGTGCACACCAACCACACACCTACACCCGTACCTACATGTGTGTGCACACCAACCACACACCTACACCCATACCTACGTGTGTGTGCACACCAACCACACACCTACACCCGTACCTACATGTGTGTGTGCACACCAACCACACACCTACACCCATACCTACGTGTGTGTGCACACCAACCACACACCTCCACCCGTACCTACACATATACATGCACACCTACCTGCATATCTACATTTGCACCTACATACCTACCTACATGTCTACTTGCTTGCCTACACATGTATGCACATACTTACGTGTCTGCTTACATGCTTACCTACATGTGTACCTACAGACTTACCTTCATCCACACATGTGCAGTACATACACTTGTGCCTCATATGTGCCTGCATACATGCTTACATATATACCTACACTCCTATGTCTACACTTACTTGTGTACCTACACACACATACCTACATAAAACATGTGTGCATACCAACCTACTTACATGTAAAGGTAAATTTTTATGTTTCCAGCTCTGCAGAGCACGTTCACCTGTGTCCCCACCAAATGAGCAGTCAGGGGGATGGACTCTGTTTAGATGCCCACATGTATTTAAATAACTGCGCCGCTTGCTTCCTGCCCCTTGAGCACAGGGTGGGGTCATCCTGGAGCATAACTGGGACAGGGCAGACCTTCAGAGGAGGGCGGGGGGAGGGTGCTGACGGGCGCCTCGGGCTCCAGCCCGGCCTGGGGATGCTAGGCCGCTCTGTGCTGGGCTGTGGAGTGACTCTTCCTATTCTTAATTTCTCTCACACACGAGTGTTTAACAAATGGTGCATCATGGAAACACGAGTGTTTAAAGAAAATTGTGCACACTAGGAATTTTAGCCCTGACTTTTTTGTGTGTCACTTTTCAAACCAATTTTCAAGGATTTGTTTCCTTTGCAGCCGAGTGAGAGAAATAAAGTCTGCACATGAGAGATAGTATTGTCCTGGGTAAATATCCAGAGGATTAATGTATTTTGACTGAAGCTAGCAGGAAATTGTGTTTCAGCTGTGCTTATGGGCTTATTGTGAATACGTCACATCAAGAGCAATTTGTTAAACAAGAAATATAGGGTGTAGGAATAGGAAGCCAAAATAAACGGGGAGATCCAGACCAGGAGTGGCTTCCATGTGCATCTGCGTCGTCAATAAACGAGAGGAGGACTCTCTCGTTCTGTACAAGAAGAATCTCTGACACCCAGGGGAGTAAGAAGGGATGTTTTCATTTAAGTTCCCTCCGTGTCATATTTGAAACTGGAGGGGTAAGCAATTCCAACCCCGTGGGTTTGTAAATACAGTGAAAGTTGAAATGTTCATAAAAAGCTCAGCTCTAACTTGAGGAAGGGACATCAGTTACAGTAGCTCTTGTATTTTCTACCGTCTGAAACACGAGAATGCTAATGTCTCTCGAGGAAAGGCCACGATAGAGGGTGCGCCCAGCTCCCGGACATCAATGACAACAAGGGGTTATTAAGAGTCACCAACAATTCAAAAGAGCAAAGCCACACTCAGCCAACCCACAGCTGTCTGGTTCGTTTAATTTTTTCATTAGTTGTTCCACTTTGGGGATGGAAAAAGGGCCCCGTTTTTAAGAATTTTGTTGACATCACATAACGGTCAAACTGACTTTCTGGATGTTATCGTGGAAAAGCACCATTGAGAGAACAAAAAAATGATGTCTTCTGATGGAAGGGACAAAGAGATCACTGAGTTTTCCAAAGAGATCTTTGTTTCTTCTCAAGCAAAACGCTGTTGAAAGTGATTTGCTTACTAGAGAACTAAGTATTGTTTTCTGCAAATATTTGTGTAGCTAGGGCAAAATAACTGTAAAATTTTCTTGGAAGAGGCCATTTTGAAATTTATTGTTTTTCTTGGGTTTTCCTTTTAGCATCCTTTGAGTCTATAACTTAAATCCTGTAAGACTTTTAGAAAAAAAGAAAATAAGAGAGAAATAAAAAGGCATACTATAGGTTCAAAGACGTATTTTGTTAAAATAATTAGCCCACCACAGTTTACAAGAATATGGGAGTCAGTTGTTAGAATGCTCACAGTGTAAAAGAACAGAAAAAGAAACACGTGAAATCACGTCCAGAAACAGGATAAAATAGAAAGTTAAATTCAGTCGTAAGTTAGAACATAGACATACAGTTTAGAAGTTGAGCTGCATACACAGTTAGCTCTGGGCTTCCTTGCAGTCAAAGTATAAAGGAAATTTTGACGGTGTTACAATTTTCTGAACTTGCTATTTATAGGGAAAAACGTATAGCAGCGTCTCAAGAGAAGCCTGGAACCCAGATTGAAGAGGGTGGGCGTGAGCTTCCACAGGGGCGAGACTGACGGGGTCAAGCCCTCACCGTTCCCTTTAATGCATGGAACAAGGACATCACAGAGAGCTTCGTGTGTGTGTGTGTGTGTGTGTGTTTAATTGTAAAAAATACATAACATAAAATTTACCATTTTAACCATTTTTAAGTGTACAATTCGGCAGCATTAAGTATTCTCACACTTATGTAGGAGGACACAGGTAACACTTGCAGAGGTTAAGCACGTCACAAAGCTAGTAGGGGAAAGCCAGGGTTTGAACCCCGGCAGCTCTGCACCAGTGTGGATCTTAGCAACCATCAAGCAATTGTGTTTCTTTGTTAGACGCTTATTTTGTTGAATCAAGGCATCGCCCCTTCTGGATATTCTCTTCTCAAGGGTGTACAGTCCCAGCAGAGTTCTCTGTTGTGTGTCACGCTGGGATTCTGTCATTAGGAAGGCACGTGTTTTAACTCTCATTTCACAGCTGCACAAACTGAGGCCCTGGAAGTAGAACTGGCTTGCCCATGCCAGGTGGTTATCTGTGACCGTCTGAGACAGCCACGCAGCCAGGCGCGCAGATCATTTCAGAGTTTGGGGTCACCGTGCAGTGTTCTCACAGGGCAGGCCCGCAGGGCTGTGGACGATTCTGGGCTGTGACGGCAGAGAAAAGCTGGGTGTAAGACGGGAGTGAGAGCCAGGTGGGAGATATTGGGTATAAACTTTGTCCACCAAAATAAATGTTCCTACAGTCAACCCTACGCTCCCTAAAAATAGTCGTATGCACTGGATTGCACACCGGTCCTCCTTTTCAATCCCCACATCGTCCTCTCAGGCAGGGCAGGGTTGTGCTTCTCACTGGCAGGCCGAAGGCAGTGGTCATCTGTCCCACCTCAGACGACCGGTGGCGGAGACAGAAGTGGAGCCTGGATCCAGTGCTCATGCCAGCACGCCGTGCTCTCTCGGGAATAGGGTTTCTGTTGTAATCGAGGCTGTGTGACCCATCTACCCTGCCTGTTCCCAGCTCTCCATCCCCAAATCTGTGAGCTCCCCAGGCCCTGAGCCAACACAGACCCAGCCTGACTGTGTACGAGGAGCCCCGTCTCCCAGGAGGAGGCTTTGAAAGGCACTGTCGTCCCCAGTTCCTATCCCGTGTGTCATGGGGGATCGGCCGCTGCAGAGATTCCAGCACACCCCTCAAACATCAGGACCTCTGCCCAGCCTCCACGTGGCAGGTAGATTGCTGGGTTCTGGTCTGTATCCCAGATCCTTGCCTGAGCCCAGTGCCTCCGAATGGGGTCCCAGCCTCCTGCGTAACTCCTGCTATAAGACTTGCGCTCTGTACCCCCAGCTACTAACTGGAGTTCTGGTCAATTCAGACAGATTTTCCTGCAGCCAAGAGGCTGACATGCCACCACATCCACGGGGCAAAGGCTCCCAGACCTCCCACCTCGGGCACTGCCTCTTAGACCCCTGGCCTGTCCTTGGGGACAGTTCTACTGGCTGTTGGATCCCTCAGCCTGGGTCTCATCTGTTCACAGTCCTCTTGTCCCTCAGAGGGTCCCCGTTTAGTGCCCGCAGGTCTGACACCCAACACGGTGGGAATCAGGGCTCCCAGCTAGTGACCACGCTCCTCATCATATTGTGAAGTTGAAACCCTTCAAACTACATCAGTGTACAGACATGTGACATTTTCACCCTGCGAATTTAACACTTGGACCCAGGGTACAAAGCTACTTAGAAAGCAGAGAACAGACGATGGAGAGATTCTCATAACTCTGCTGACGCAGGGCCATTAGGGCCTTTGCGCCCTGCGTCCAAAGTCAGGAGGAGAAACTGAAGTGGCATCTCGATCTGAGGTTGGTGGCATTGCTTCCTGGGCTACAACCATGTTGTCTGTGTAGCTCAGAGTTTTACTGAGAAAATGAAAATGATAATGTTAAAAGTAAGTGTCACACACCTGATACAACATTGCCCAGTATCTCAGAGTTGGTCAGAGGGGAGCAGGGTTCATGTATGACTGGAGTGCAGACCCCGTCGGGTCATTGGAAGCTTATTCATCTTTGCGTCTCCCAGGTCTTTACTCATAGGCTCAGTGAAGGTTTTCTGAATGTCTGTTGAATGGAGGTTCTTCATGTAACAGACAGAGAAATTGAACACACATAGTAACAAGTTTACTTGGGCATAATGCTGTCCGGCACGTGCCACTTTACAACCCTCTAATGGCGGGGCTCTTCCCTCAGACGGGCTGCAGAGCTGGCAGCCGCTTCCAGTGGATGAAAGCGCAGTGGATGCACCTGTGCAAACTTCCTGGGGAGAAGGTCCATACCTGTCTTCAGCTTCTCCAAGACATTTGTGTCCCATACAAATCCCAAACTAGATTTAAAACTAGCATAAAATTAACATAGGGCTCTAGTCTGCATTTGAGTCTAAGGATAATAGCAGCAAAGAAGAAGTTCTTTGAAAATTAAACATCGTCCCTCTCATTGGCAAAGAGATGCACACGTGGTCTACGTATGACTATTTAAAAGACGGTAACCCCCATAGGGGTGTGCTACTTTTCGTTGGTTTTAGGAGCATCATCACATGATCAGTGTAACAGCCTAGCCAATAAGGAAAGATAATTAGCCCTGTGGATCAGAGGAGAAAACCAGGTTTGCAGAAGCGTGGTTGTCCCAAGTGCATGCACTTGGTGAATAAAAGAGGCAGACGCATCTTGAGGTGCCGTGTATCCTCAAGAAGCACTAAGGGTGCTTTTGGCTGTTGGCCCATGTGCCGGGGGAGCATTCTGGGGAGAACTGCCATGATTTGCTCCAAGATCACTACTCTTCAACCCACAGGCCGCCCAATACTCTTATCTCTGATTGTTAAAAAAGGAAATTACCGTGGGCTCTAAGTCGTCTGCTGATTGTGAACTTAACATGGCCGACACAGTCATGGATCCTCAGCTGGACACAGCACTGAAGCTTCATTTATGCCACAGAGGGCCATGGTCCAGGAACCTTCTGGTGGTTTCTATCCGCGGCCTCGGGGGTGTGCACATGGAGGGCACCCTCCCCACCCGGGGTGAGCCAGGCGCCCCTCATACTTGGCGAAATCCACTGTGCAAATAAGAGTTGGGCTGCTGGTGGCCTTTCTAATCCGGTTGCCATGGGAACAGCGGTCAGACGGAAGAGGGTAAGGTTGGGAAGTTATAAAAAGAAGGCTGTCTTTGAAGCCCTTACCTTGTCTCCCCAATCCCGTGCGTTTCCATGGAAGCAGGAGCAATAACCACTTGCCAGGCGTGTTCCAGGGCCTCGGTCTCCTGGGCTGTCAGTCAGACTCTTCAGGCCTCCTTCAGGAGCACTGAATTCCCCCCGAATGTAAGAGCTGGAGCTTCAGGAGGCCTTCACTATGCAGGACCCCGAAGACCGCCCAGGGCCCAGGCTGGAGCTCTCTCCTGTGTGGTGGCTGGGCAGCACCGGAGGCTCCCTGCTGGAAGGGCCCTCCTCTGAGGCGAGTGCAGCCCAGCAGAGGGGCAGCCTGGGGCCTGGGGACCGCCTCCCGCAGGGGGCTCTCCGGTCCTCCCAGCCTCCCTGTCCAGAGGCTCCAGCCCGCTTCCATTGGGCCATCCCCATCTGGGCCCTCGCTGCCCTCACTGCGGCTTTCCTTGTGCTGACCCTTGACCCTCGCCCCACCCCGCCCTCACCCGCCCAGTACAGAGCTTTCTGGTCCAATCTGACTAACCCCCCACCCCCGTCTCCCTCTGTCTCTCTGTCTCTGTCTCTGTCTCTCTGTCTCTCTCCCTCTCTCCCCTCCAGAGGGTGTCCGCCTTTGTCAGAGGTTTCTCTTGAACAATCTCTCACCTTCAGAATATGTTTCTTTTGTTGGAAATGCCGTTTTTCCACTGTTCTCCAGGCAGTTGAGAATTTTCTCACGGTCGTGTTTAACTGCCTCCAAGACAAAAGGCTTTTCACCCAGATTTGAGGAGAAAAAGTCTGTGTTCTGCACTGAATAGACACCATTCTCTTTTCCCAGCAAATGCGTGTGATTACCACCTTGGCCACCCCCTGGAGGCATTTCTGCAACTCATTCCCAGTGGCCTCTCCATCTTGAGATAATGCACAAACACAGAAGGTTAATTGATTTATACACTTTCCTTTCCACTGGTCAGCCCCATCTCTTCCAACTTCAGTTCCAAATTTATGCAAATATCTGTCAAGCATAAAACATTCACGGAGTCCGAGTTCTCGGCTGCATCCCACCCCCAGTATCCCTTGGGAGGATTGATTGCTTCCTACTGTTTTTTTAAAATACGCATATCCATTCATTTACCCCTCACATACTGACAGACCATGTGGTAGGAGCCAGCACCTAATAGGGACACAGCATAAGGAAACGGGGTCCCTGCTTGCAAGAGAATCTGCCATCATGGAGGGACAGGGACACACAGACGATAACCAATCCAGAAATGAAAATTGGGGTGAGTTCATTCTGAGCTAAATGTGAGGACCATATAGCCCGGGGCCTACCTTCCCCAAAGAAGGACACCAAAGAGGTGGGGTGTATAGAGTGGTTATATACCCTCAAAGAGCATGTTTCACATAGGATTGAGATGTCCCTTTTACAATAGTCTCGAGACTACTCTGTAGGCACAGCGCGATTGATGGACACAGCTTGTACTAGGTCTGCTCGCTCAGTGGACACAACAGGGTAGCTGGTCTGTTGTCTCAAGCTGGGTGGTCACAGTGAGCACAGCCATCAACTCCTACCCTGAGGAAAGATGCTTATCCTTAAGGAAATGCCAATGTGAGGGAAGTTGCATCTTTATCTCAAGGCCATTCATTCTTGTCTTTGGGACATAGCAAATGCACGCTCAATGGCCACGTCAGGCCCTTTTGAAAAAACCAAGTCAGGCCAAATTAGGTTTACGCCAAATGGCTTCCTCATATACTCCACTATATCCTATTGCTTGTCATTTATTTGTCAGGCTGCACAGTTGAAGTGCAGAATTGCTCCCTCCAGGGCAGCCAGTGGTCTCCGCGCTGCCCAAGCCAGTGGACTTGTTCCATGCTCAGTGTGTCCCCGACTCTGTGACCCATGACACGACTGATCACTCTTGTCTTTCTGAAGCTCTCCCTTCCTTGGCTTCCCAACTCATTGCCGTTGGACATACCCAGCAAATCCAGCTTTCTGAACAGACATTCCTTACCTCTGCAAAGGCATTCACCTCCACCCACCCACCTGAGGAAGCCCCTCTCCTCCCTTGCCACCCTCCCCACCTGCGTGCTGGGCATGAGGGAGACATCCCCACCCCAGACCTTTCTCCCCCAACAGACAACTTCACTCGGCCAGTGGTCACTGGGCCTGCCAAGCGCTGACTCTTCCAGGTGCCTGGGACGTGGATGAGAGCATGTTGCATCAGTTTCCTCACAATTCGCACAGCCCATCCAGTGTCGTCATATTTCTTCAGCCACTCCTTCCGCCATGCCTCCTGTTCTCTCTGAATGCGTCCTTCAGGTCCCTAATTCTGCCATCTCCTCTTCTCCTCCCATCCTCCCTGACCTGCTCAGTCTCTGTGGACCTCCCTGACCTCCGGTGTAAGCTTGGCCACCCTGGCTCTGTGCCCTGTTGTCTTCACACACACACTTCCCTCAGAAAATTACTCCCTGGGCTTCAGCTTCTGGTCAGTTAGCATCTAGGTCCTCCCTCCCTTAACCGTCACCTCCTGGAGAGCAGTGGCCATGTTTTAGACCCTGTGTCCCCTGGAACTTGCACAGTGATGCTCAGAGTTCAAGGTATGAGAGCAAATTATCAGTGGGGAAGGTACTTACTAATCCCCAGGAGGAAAGACCGATGCAATGGGGCACACACACAAAGACTGTAGGGAAGCCAGCTTGAGATGCTAACAAAAACGTAAACAGGCTGCCAACAGAACATCAGAACTTCGTAGGACTCGACGCTAGGATCCAATGGCGAGAGGCTGCACTCCGTGTCACCCAGGTTTCTCCGACTCCCATAAATTATCCAACCAACTGTTTCCACCTGGACGACCCACAGGCATGTCAAAGCTCTGAAACTGAATTCACCATCTTCCCCTCGCCACAGATTTGCTTCTATTTTTGCATTTTTCATGCTGGTGAATACTACCAGAATCCACCCAAACTGTCCAGTCCTGAACCTCTCTCTCCCTTTATTCCATATTTCAAGTCAACAAATCCTATAAGTTTTTACTTCTTTAATACATCTCAACTCCTTTCCAGCCCCAGTTGCACCACCTTAATTCGAGTCTCCATCATTTCTCACCCAGATGACAAATGGCGACAAATGACAAAAGGCTAACCCTGGTGACAAATGATTATTTAAGGTGCAAATCTAACTGTCCCCACTCAAAATACTTCAGCAAAGCTCCCTCCACTTTGGCGTAAAGGGCACCGCCCTGTCCATCCTGTCACGTGAAGCTCCATGGGGTGCTCTGCTCCCCCACTTCTTCTTTGTCCTACCCACTCCATTCTCTACAGTCCCCCACAACCCACTCTGTGGTTCAGACTGACTATCTTTTATAGGGTCCCAAATATGTCTCACTCCCTCACCTCTGCCTTCTAGAAACACCCTTCCCTCTGCCTGGAACCCTTCCCCACTCCTTACTTGGCTGATTCTACTGATCCTTGAAGATTCCACCTATCTGACGTTTTCACGTAAATTCTCCTCAGTCTCCCACACTGGAAATGATGCTTGTCAGCTCCACTCTTCCCGGAACTACTCTTCCCAGAGTTCACTCCCGGCACACAGCAGCCCCATCTCCCCAGCTGCTCAAAGACCCTGGGAATCCCCTTTGATACACCTCTTTCCCAACCCCCAAATCTAATATCAGCGAGCGTCATTTAAGTACTCATGTTGTTCCAGATGTTGTTCTAAGGACTTGAACTCACTTAATCCTCATGACAGACCTGTGAGATGGGGGATATAAGGTCCTGTTCTGCTGCTGAGGAAACTGAGGCTCAAAGGGAATAGGGAATTTCCCCAGTCATGGAGTTAGTATGCAGTAGAACTAGGATTCAAACCCCCAAGATTTAGCTCCAGAGCCTGCTTTGAGACACCATGTGTATCCCTACTAGGTCCCTAACCATCACCTGGTATGGGTAACCCAGACCCCTAAACAGCTCTCAGCTCTGCCCAGTCCTTCCACCTCATTGCTGACAACCTCCGATTCTCTCCAGGACTGTAGCTCCCACCCCCAGCCTGACGTCCTTCATCCTTTCTCACATTCCCAACCCCTGTCCCTGGCCCTAACCAGTTGTCTGCACAAAACTGACCATGGCTCTTCAGTGGTGTCCAGTTACCCGTGGGGTAAGGTTGTGGAGCCTCAGAACGGTGTGCCATGCCTTCCACAGTCTCCTCCGTCTTCATTTACGCCCTCTCCTCATTTCCCAACTTCAGCCATATTGGTTTTCTAGTTCTCTAAAATAATGTGAACTCTAACTCCAAATTTTCAAATACACCTTTCTTTCTGTGTGCAGTGCTCTCCCTCTACCCCAAGAATGGGCAAGCTCCCCAGGTATTGGAACTAAGCAAATATTTC
This sequence comes from Equus asinus, assembly GCF_041296235.1. Lineage (NCBI taxonomy): Eukaryota > Metazoa > Chordata > Mammalia > Perissodactyla > Equidae > Equus > Equus asinus. The sequence goes on from NC_091818.1 coordinate 44,862,379, forward strand.
CTGATTTTAAAATAAAGCTGAAGACATATTCCAAAATCTAAAGCTCAGTAGGCATAATATCAATCTCAGGGAAAACTCTAGGAAAGATTATCCCATAGATCATTTACAAGTACTTAAAACTTAAAAGAAGATTTGCAAGAAGCAGCTATGCTAGACTAATTTCCTCTTCAAATGTTTCTAGACTACGAGGTGAAGAGGCTATTGGAGTCACGGCCATCATTTCCCACCTGCTTTGCTATTCCATCCTCCAACTGGTCTTCCTTCCTCACATGACCCAAAATCCCTAGTAAGACCAACAAGACTCTCCCTGATCTGGTGCCCCCTGACTCCCAGCCCACAGGGGACCCTCCAGCAATACGGATCTTCTTCTGCCTCATTGACACACCATGCTGCATGATGCTCAGTCTTTGCTCATCCAATTCCCTTTATCTGGATTGCCCCTCTCCCCTGAGTTTGGGGAATTCCTACTAATCCTTTAGGAAAGGTTCACATGAAAGTTGTCATGATCATAGCCTCCTTCTCCCCCACCTTGCTACCCCAAGCATTCTCCTACCATTGAACTTACCATAATGTTTCAAAATGATCTGTTTGATCCATTTTCTCCAAAGAAGTATCAAAGGAAGTATCTCGAGTGTAAATGCTGTATCTTATTCATCCCGGTGATCTCATAATGTGTTATGCGATAGAAGTTCAATGTTTGTTGAACTCTTAGACTGAATTGTTTTCTTTGAGGGCAAGATGGTTAAGTGTGTATTGAATTATAGCGTAAATAAACTTGATTTGTTTTCACCCAAATGAGCATAACCAAAGACTACTGCTTTGTTCAAATGACCATACCCAGAGATCACCGTTCACAGGGAGAATGCTGTCCTTGGCCCTGACTTACTCAATGTTTTCAGATGTGGAAATAGATCATAAACTCGTGAAGGCACATGAGTCTAAAAAGCGTGGGTAATGTAGTGGACGTTACAATTGGAATGCAAAGACATTTTATCAGGCTGCAATAATGTAGACAATCAAGCAACGTCAAGTTTAACAAGGAAACATAGCATCTTGTTTTATCCCACCTCGCCCTAAAAAACAAAAAGCAGAATAAGAGCAATTTGTTTTCTCCTGAGAGATGAAGACACATAGGAATAGAGTTCTGCCAGCCCTGTGGAGTTTCAGGAGGACAGTGGGTAGATAATACAAGAAGGCAGATTACGATAATAAAAGAAAGCCTTTCTGGAGAGCTCTGACTGTGGAATGAAGTCTCTTGTGGTATAGTGAGTTCACATTCTTCGGAGACTGAAAAACCGCTCCTTCAGGATCATCCTGCAGCAGGGTGCTGGGCTGCGAAGAAGCATGAGGGTGTTTATGGCTTCTCTTTTCTTTGGTTCTTACAAGCAATTAAGTTCATAGATTTTTATCTGCATTTACATCTAAAGATCATTTACACATGATCCACCACATAAGCCATAAAATTTACTAAAAATTGGTGTTCTGGAGTTAATAAAGACTGAAATTGTGTGTTTACGGTAAATCCTGGCTGCTACAAAGCTCCTATAAACATATGCACACACAGATAAGTGGGATTCCTGCAGTTTGTGAGAGGAACACTTGTTAAGAACATATTTTTCATGTTATTTTGAGTTAGTCATGATTTTAAATTGCCACTTTTCATTCTGTTAAGTATGAAGTTCTGTTCATTTAGCTTTAACATTTTCAACAATCTTGCGATATGTCGTTTGTTAACCCTACAGTTCCTACAGCATACAGCAATGCATATTCGTGTCAACAATATTTTGGCTTATAATTTCTAATAGCTGGACTTGGAAAGATGTGTGTATGAAGTTCGAATATGAGTAATCAGCATACGTTTTGATAAAGTAGATAAGGACATAATGCCCTCCAAATGTCCTTGTATTGTTGATGTACCTGAGTTATTTTGCTGCAGACAAGCAAAAATGGGTTTGCTGGTGGCTCATGGGACCTGCCCTGCTAAATGGACTGTGGCTGGGGAAGCTCGAGATGATCTACTCATCAGAAAGAGGGTTAGGCTAGATCACCTCCAAGGGGCCTTCCAGGGCTAAGAGTCCGCGGTTCTCTGTTGTTGCCTGGACCAATGCAGGCTACTCAGGCTGACATTCAAGTTCCCGCCCCGTGTCCGCTTGAAGAACGTTTGCTCCATCCAAACTAAGCTTCTCATTCCCCAAGCAAGTCCTATTCATTCTTGTCTCCAAGACTTGTTTGTTTCCTTTCATTTGGTTGTATTTATTCCACAAGTTCAAAATTTACTCCCCTTTCTATGCTTATCCACCTCATCACTGAGCCCTTTTAAAAATAATCTTTCCTTGATCTTCCTCAGCACTCTATCTGTTCTTTTCTTATATGACCATTTTCTATTTATTATTACAGCTAGGAGAGTTAATGTCTTTTCTACTAGACTATAGGAGCCTTGAGAATAACAGCAATACGTTCTTTATCTTTCTGCGCCCAGAAGTACCTCACAGTGCCTTAGAGATGGCAGGCTATTTTAAAATAATTGTAAATAATGCTTCAATGAACGTGAGGTTGCATGTATCTCTTCAATAACCTGATTTCAATTCTCCTGGATAGAAATACAGAAGTGGGATTGCTGGATCATATAGTAATTCTATTTTTAGTTTTTTGAGCAATCACGATACTGTTTTCCCCAGTAGTGGCATCATTTTACATTCTTACCAACAGTAATTGGGTCCCAATTTATCCACATCCTTCCCAATACGTATCTTGTGATTTTATGCTAATAGCCATTCCAACAGTTGTGAGGTGATAACTCATTGTAGTTTTGATTTGCATTTACCTGATGGTTAAGTGACAGTGAGCATCTTTTCATATATCTGTTGGCCATTTGTATTTCTTCTTTGCAAAAATATCTCTTCAAGTTTTCTCCTCATGTTTTAATTGAGTTATTTGGTTTTACGCTATTGAGTTGTAGGAGTTCCTTATACAGTTTGGGTATCATCTCCTTATCATACATGTGGTTTACAAATATTTTCTCCCATTCTGTACATTGCCTTTTTACTCCGTTGATCATTTCCTTTGCTGTACAGAAGCTTTTTGAGTTGATGTAATCCCCTAAAAAGTGGTATTACTTATTTAATTTTGCTTTTGTTGCTTGTGGTTTTGGTGTCATATCCAAGAAATAGTTGCCAAGCCCAACATCATGAAGATTTTCCCCTATGTTTTCTTCTAATTTTATGGCTTCAGGTCTTATGTTTAAATATTTAATCCATTTTGAATTGACTCTTGTACATGGTGTGAGATAAGGGTCCAATTTCATTCTGCTCGATGTGAATGGCAACTTTCCCAAAAACTATTTATTGAAGAAACCATTCTTTTTCCATTGTGTATTCTTGGCATCTTTGTCAAAGGCCAGTTGACCATAAACGTGTGGGTTTATTTCTGGGCTCTCTGTTCAGTCCCAGCAGTCTTTATCCATGTTTTTATGCCAGTACCATAATGCTTTAATTACTGTAGCTTTGTAGTATATTTTGAAATCAGGAAGTATGATGCCTCCAGCTTTGTTGTTCTTTCTCAAGATTGCTTTGGCTATTTGAGGGTTTTTGTCGTTCCATATGAATGTTAAGATATTTTTAAATTTCTGTAAAAATGCCATTGGGATTTTGATAAGGATTGCATTGAATCTGTAGATTACTTTGGGTAGTGTGGACATCTTAGCAAAATTCAGTCTTCCAATCCATGAACATGGGATATCTTTCCATTTATTTGTGTCTTCTTTAATTTCTTTCATCAATGATTGGTAGTTTTCAGTGTACAGGTCTTCTACTTCCTTGGTTATCCCCTAAGTATTTTATTCTTTGTGATGTAAATGGGATTTGTTTCTTAATTTCCTTTTTGATTAGTTTGTTGTTATTGTACAGAAATGCAACTGATATTCATATGTTGATTTTTTTATCCTACAACTTTACTAAATTCATTTATAACTTCCTACAGTTTTTCGTGGAGTCTTTACATATAAGATCATGTCATCTGCAGAGACAATTTTACTTCTTCTTTTCCAGTTTGGATTTTTTTTTTCTTGCTTAATTGATCTATCTAGAATTTCAAGTACTATGTTGAATAGAAGTGGCAATAATGAGCATCCTTGTCTTATTCCTGGTATTAGAGGAAAAGCTTTCAGCTTTTCACTATTGAGTATGATATTATGTGTGAGCTCTTCTTATATGGCCTTTATTATGTAGAACTTCCTTCTATACCTAGTTTGTTGAGAGTTTTTATCATGAAAGGGTAATATGCTTTTTTTGTAGTATAATTTTTCTGCTTCTACTGACATGATCGTATGATTTTACCCTTCATTCTGTTAATGTGGTGTATCACATTTGTTGATTTGCATATTTTAAACCATCCTTGCATCCCATGGGTAAATCCAACTTGATCACGGTGTATGATCCTTTCAATGTGCTGTTGAATTCAGTTTACTAGCATTTTATTGAGGATTTTCACATCACTCTTCATCAGTGGTATTGGATTTTAGTTTTCTTGTAGTGTCTTTATCTGGCTTTGGTATCAGGGTAATGCTGGCCTCATAAAATGAGTTTGGAAGTGTTCCTTCTTCACTAATTTTTTGGAAGAGTTTAAGATGTTTATTGCAACAGTATTCACAATAGCCAAGATACAGAAACTAAATGTCCACCAACAAATGGATGGATAAAGAAAGAAAATATATACATATATATATATGAATATTATTCAACCTTAAAAAAGAGATAAATCCTGCCGTATGTAACAACATGGGTAAACCTGAGGACATTATGCTGAGTGAAATGACCCAGTCTCAGAAAGACAAATACTGCATGATTCCACTTATATGAGGCATCTGAAATAGTCAAACTTATAGAAATAGAGTAAAATGGTGGTTGCCAGGGGCTGCGGGGAGGAGGAAATGAGGAGTTCTTCAGTGGATATAAAGTTTCAGTTATGCAAGATAAATAAGCTGTAGAGATCTGCTGTACAACATGGTCCTAGTTACACAATACTGTACTGTGCACTCAAAAACTTGTTGAGAGAGTAGATCTCATGGTGAGTGTTCTTATCACCAAAAAAAAGGAGGGGCAGGAGGAAACCTTTGGAGGTGACAGATATGTTTGTTATCTTGATTGTGGTGTGTTTGTTATCTTGACTATGGTGATGGTTTCAAGGCTATGTGCACATCTCCAAACTCATCAAACCGTATACATTAAGTATGTCCAGTTTTTCATATCAATTATAACTCAATAAAGCTGTTCTAAAAATATGTGATAAACATAGGAATGAATAAATCATCAACTAAGAAAACTACCATCAATTCAATAAGTTGATATTAAGATTCTTGAGCTAATTATTATCCCACCTGATTCTCTCTTCCTTGTTCCACCATCTGTTCTAGAGGTTTTCCTCATTTGGGACTTCTCAATAAGCCCCCAAATTTAACTTGTATAAAAAGGTAAAATTGTGGTATTAAAAATTGGCCATTGCCATCAGACAGCTTAAGTGAAATCTGGAATATTTAATGGTTTTCAAAAGTTTGTGTACTCTTTAAGACAAATTCTAAGATCAGAATACTAACAAATAATAATAGTTCCAAAATCAGGAAAAGGAATAAAGATGGCGTAAGCCAACATGCGACTACTGTTATCCGAAAACTGCATTTTGCCGACAGAAGGAGGGTCACAGCCTTCAGTAGCCTTAGGCAGTTAACAACATGTTGTACACGACAGCAGCAGCGAAGAGGCACTTATGTATATTTGTTCTGCTGTAGAAGCACCCAAATTAAACCAGCCTGCAGTTCCCATCGCTAATAGAAACGACTCTCTCAGTGTCTACCATCAGCACACTCTGTAGGAAAGAGAGGAGACGCGTGCAGCTGGAGGCCACTACCAACTCCTCGAGGGCAATCTTACCAGACTGAGTAACGAGAACGTGTTGCCACAGTGAGAGAACACGGAGCTGCAATCAGAAGACATTAGTCCACGCTGTGCGGCAGCCCAGCTGTGCAGCGCCGGCAAGCGCTGTGACTTTGTGCATGCATCTTCCCGTCTGGGAAATAACAAAATGGCTGGAGTCGATCTTGTAGGCTTCTTGTGGATTTCATCTTCAATCATTCAGGAAAGCATAAAAGGTGTTTCGCTTGAGCGTGGGCTTTGATCTTCCATGATTCTCTTGGCTCGTTTCAATGTCAGCTTCACGGTACACACGTGGCCACTTCCATTTGTGAAAAGGAAACGAGCTGAAGCTCTGGTTCAGAAGAAGGAAGACCCCCTTCGTCCTTTGGCAAGAACAGATGGGCAGTGCTGCCACTCTGGTGGGAGTGAGTCTTCTGGCCTTGATCACTTGACTATTCTTGGGCCCCTTTAGACCTCTCTGGTGTCCCACCACCAGTTGCCTGCTACCTTTCCCACTTGAAAGTATTTGGGTAGAGTATATGGATACTAGAAGCATGTTGTATGCGGTGAGAGAATCACAGAAATGTGGCTCCATCAAGACTAATGGGTGTGAGTGAGCTGGACAAAGCTCCACCCTGTGTGGATTTTCCCCAAGACAGAAGGCAGCTCTCACCGTAGACCTGGAGAGAGGTTCAGCGCTGACCTCACTTCCCCTCGATTCTAGATGGTCATCGAGGTTCCATGTGGGGTCTCTGTTATTCTGTAACAGACTAAATAGGCAACTGAGTTTGACTTTATCTTGAAGGTTGCTTGGTGTTGTTTTTTCTTTTGCTTTTCAGTTTCACAAATATTTTAATTTTCAAGTGACAATATTATTTTAGAGGGAAAAACCAAGGAAAAAAGGACAAAATTGATCCCAACACCCTTGCTTGGGTGACATATTAAAAACATATTGGCTGGGAAGTGACTATTATAAATAGCTGGCACGGTGGCACAGTACATTACAGTGCTAGTCTTTTGATTCCACTATAATTATGGAAAGAAAGCTTCAATTCCTGCAGTGGGGAGCGTTTAAAATTACAGCTGAGGTAGTAAATTACTGGTCCTCAATGTCCTCGTCAGACAGATTGCTTTCATTTCATGAAGAGGGACACAGCGCTGTGTCAGAGCCAGCTACCCCTGGTGAGCTTAATGTGCTCTATTTAAAAGCACAAGATGGAATAAAGGAAGTAGTAGAAAATTTTACAATTCGCCAGCATAAACATTTACTTTTCTTTTCCCAAAGCTTAGCATGCCAGAACTCTATCAGGAATGCTGACATTATTCATTTTGACTTTTGCTTTCTCTGCCCCCGGGAACAAAGCTGACCAGTTAATAGCCAGTGTGTGTTGGTTCTGCTGGGCACTGTTTCAGCAGTGGCTTAATTCTCACACGGAGGTGGCACGGTGCCTTCTGTGTTTGTCACTTCGCCCTCTCTTTAAACCTCCGTCTTGCTCCGGTGCCAGCCATGGAAGCAATGTGGCTTTAATATGTCAACACAACCCAAACAAAAACACAGTTGGAACAGCTTCTGGTGTGCTTGCCAACTTGGTCTAATTTTCAAGGCATGGAGAAGGAGAAATGGGAGGAGAAAGTTCTTTCTCATGAAGCTACAGTCCTTAATTAGTTCTCAAAAACCCAACCCGGCATTTTTTTCTTCTTTTGGTTCCATCAGAAAGATGCTTACTTTGAAGAAGCAACAGAAGCTTGAAACCAGCAATGCCTTTCTACACAAATGCTCTCCCTGAATCGTGCATCTCTCCCGTCGGTAGCCAAGAGCTAAATTGATAAGCACTTAAAGTGTTAAAGACAGATGCACATAAAGTGACTGCCTGGTGCAGACAAAAAGGATGGTAACTTTTATATGGTAGGTATAAACCAGGAAGGCGCTCTCCTGGTTTATGAGAATGGATCCAGCATGGCAGGAAAGGATGGGAGTGAGACAGAGAGGGAGAGAAACGCATAAATAGATTTGAAATAGGGAGTCAAGGCCAAGCCTTCAACAACTGCAGACTGAAACGTGTCTCGACAACCCCCGTTTCTCCTCCTCTCTTCCTCTCTTTAGAGTCTTCCTCCATTCTGTACCCAACACTCAAGGACTGGGCTTAAATTTGTCCTTCCTGGGTTGGGTTCCAATTTGCGTTAAAATCGAGTCTGTGCCAAAGACCCGGGTCCCCAGACCACAGGGCTGATGCGCCACCTCATGGTTGGAGGTGCTTCTCCTCCAGAGACAAATCTGAAATGTATGTTGGGCCTTCCAGGAACATGACGCCAGAAAAGTCTAATGAATTCAAAGGATGGGAATTGTCACCACGGCACGGCCCTGAGGAAAATACCTTCCTGCAGCTTAACCTCCCCGCCGCCGGCCCCGTGTTCTCTGAGAGTGGCCACTCTATGGAGGATGGGCTGGCCCAGATCTGTCCACCGCGTGACCTTGGATAAATCAACTTAACCAGCAAGACGAGCTGCCACCCCCAGGGATTCCGAGAGAGGTAAATGAAGTCTGTCTCGTTCACCTGTGGTGTGTTCAAAGGATCGCACGACCTGTTTAGAAAGAGATTACACAGTGGTCAACACTTGGAGGAAAACGGTGTCAAATTGCTTGGGACGACAGTCTCTGCGGGCCACCCAGAATTTCCTGACCTACATGGGCCTCAGGGGAGGAGAAGACTGTCTCACATTCTTCTTCTCACTCACCTGAAGCCATTGGCAGCAAGTTGTACATAAGGAATCTAACCTCAGCTCTCTGTGAAGCCCACAAGATGTGAGGGCCACTGAGCGTGGCAATTAAGAGACACCTCGACAGGAGGTCAGGAGTCCTGTGAGTGGCCCTGCAGGCACCCTTCCCTGAGTGCACAGAGGGCCACCTCCAGGAGGCCGCAGGTGGCTCCCCTGTGCTCACCTGAGTCACGGGGAGGCTGCAGGGGGCTCCTGTGCTCACCTAACTCAGTGGAAGGCTGCAGGTGGCCGCTGTCTTCACCTGAGTCCTCAGGAGGCTGCAGGGGGCCGCTGTACTCACCTGAGTCCTCAGGAGGCTGCAGGGGGCCGCTGTACTCACCTGAGTCACCAGGAGGCTGCACTTGGCCCCTGTGCTCACCTGAGTCAGTGGAAGGATGCAGGGGGCCCCTGTGCTCACCTGAGTGAGAGATTCAGTTCTAGTCCTGCCCCCGCCCTCATTGCCATCTGTGCACTTGCTGCCCCCTCGGCCCACAGAGCCGGGTGAGTGTGAGTTCCACTGTAAACCGCACTCTCTAGGTTTTCAATCTGACCAAACCCTAAGGAGAAAGACCTCTAGCCCGGGCTTGTGGATCAAACAGCTTTCATCAGCACAAAGACGGCCAAAAACATGTGAAAGAGAACACTGGTCACACTTCAGGCAGAACTACCACCGCTCCCTCAGGGGCTGTGAGCTAGGCCCCAGCCAGCAGGCCGGGGTCGGGGAGCGAAGGTCAAACCAAAGCTCCAAGGTTGACAGGTCCTGCCAGGACCACTGCGACCCTCCCTCTGCACCTGGCCCAGCAACAGGTGGTGGCTGCCCTCCCTGATGGGGGATCCTGAGACTGGAGGAGGCATTTGAACTTCGTCGTCTTTTCCGTCTTCCCCGGGAGGTTTGACGAAGGTGAAGAAAATGCCGCATCAGATGCCCCACTTAAAACCCTCGTGACTAAAGACCCCAAACTGACGATTACGGGGAAGCTGGTTACACATCACAGAAACGGGAGAAAAGCCTCACAGCCAAGACACAAAGGCCCCAACCCCTCACAGGTGCTGCTATCCCGGCCCCGCAGGTTGCCGCGGCTCAGAGGGCGGGCCTGGCGGGAAAGCTCAGAGCGCTCATGCACACAGGGAACACCGGCTCCTTACTGTGCTTCTGTGTGGGGTCCTCAGGCAGCCCTTGAAATGTCATTCTAGAAAGTCAGAACATGCACGAGAGAGCTGGTCCCCTGGAGCCTGCATCGGACGCAGTTGGCTATTCCTTTTTCTTCCTTTCTTTCTTTTATTTATTTATACATTTTAAAATACGTACCTAACATAAAGTTTACCATCCACCATGTTTAAGTGCGTAGTTCGGGGCATTAAGCACATTCGCATGGTTGTGCAACCATCGCCACCGTCATCTCCAGAACTTTCTCACCTTCCCGAACTGAAGCTCTGTCCGCGCTAAATACTAACTCTTCATCGTCTCCCCGGCCCCTGACGCCTCCCGTCCTGCTTTCCGTCTCTGTGAACCTGATGACTCTGGTGGCCTCACGCGAGTGGAATCGCACAGTATGGGTCCTTTTGTGTCTGGCTTATTTCACTCAGCATAATGTCCCCCAGATCTGTCCTCATTCCTTCCTTGTCTTTAAAAATTAAGAATGTGTTTTCTCACTCTCTCCTCTCCATTCATGTCTAGAAACCCATGGTTTTTGTGGGTTTTCCCCTGGGCCTCCCTGTTAAGCCCACAGACGCTGTTCTCCTGAGAGTGCTGTAAGAGTGGGGCGGGGAATCTTCGACCCAACAGAAACCGAATGTTCAAGATGACAGGCAGGAGTCCTCTTGCAGGTTGCTTCGAGCTGCCTCTCACCGGGGAGAAGGCAGGCGTGCAGTGGGGAGATGGGACTTCAAGTGCTTTTTTGACATTTTCAAACCAAAAGAAGCGTGCTGCTGTCTTAGCCAATTTTTTAAAAATCAGATTGATTGAGGTGTAACTAACGTACAGTACAATTCGCTCTGTTCAGTGCACAGTCCTATGAGTTTTGACAGCACATACAGCTTCCAAGGCACCATCAGAATATAAAATAGCTTGATCCCCCCAGAAACATTTCCTCAGGCCCCTTTGTGGGCGATTCCTGCCCCTGACCCCAGCTTCTGCTCTGTCTCCTGTCCCTATAATCTTGCCTGTTTGAGAATGTCCTAGATGGAACCATCCCGCTCTCACCTCTGAGTCGGCTTCGGTCGCTGAGCACAAAGCAGAGACTCAGCACAACCTCTTTCCTTTCTGTCGCTGAGATGGGTTCCACCATGTGACGTGCTGGTGTTCGTTTATCCACTCCCACCGACTGGAACGTATTTGAATCATGTCCAGTTCAGGGTGAAGATGAGTAAAGCCACTGAAAACAGTCCCGCACAGGTTTCTGTGTGAGTGAAAGCGTCATGTCCTCTGGGTAATTACCGAGGCACAGTGTTGCCGAGTCACGTGGGAAGAGCTATGTGGAACTTCATAACAAAGCTACTAAACCCGTTGGGAAAGTGCTGTGCTGTTTTGGATTCGTACCAGCACTGTGTGAAAGCTCCCGCCCGTCTGCATCCTCGCCAGCACTTGAGACTGTCAGGTTTGTGTGTATACTTTTAACTATTCCAATAGGCTCATAGAGGATCTCATAGTGGGTCTAATTTGCATTCTCTGACGACTCATGATCTTGACCCTCTTCTCCCGTATTTATATGCCCCCCATCTCTTCTTCACCAAGTGTCTGTGCAAATCCTTTCTCCATTTCCTATTGCCTTATTCGTTTTATTGTTAGTGAGTTGGAGGGTACTTTATATATTCTGGACACTGGTCCTACACAGGACATGCGATTTGTGCACATGGTCTCCCTGTCTGTGGCTTGTCTCTTCGTTCTCTTCAAAGCGCGTTTCAAAGAGCACAAGTTCTTAATTTTGATGAAGTCCGATTTATTTAAGTTGCATTTAAAGTGGATCTGTGCCAAAAATTCTTTCAGCCACAGGAGCTCCAAGTTGTTTTGGCCTATTATAAAAAACAAAATGTTTGTTTGTGGTCTACACTAGAAAGGAACGAAGGCATTTCATTAGTCAGACATAAAATAGCTCCTCATCGATATGAATATGCACATTTGTTGAGCCTGGGTTAACTGCCTTCGATGGGACCCTGCTGGGGCTGTCACCCGTGTCCCCAACCAGCACAAGCATCTCACAGTGTTTCCCGTTTGTTAATTCTCACACTGAACTTTCCTGAGCTGGCCCTGAGCCAGAGGCAGGTCCCTGTTAGTGAGGAGCGCCCACGTGCTAGCTGTGAGGAGCGCTGGAACGACGGTGCCACGAACATGTGAACAAGGTCCCAGATCTGCCAGTTCCGCTTGAAGACCCAGAGCCTCACCCCCACCCTGCCTCATTGCTTCAAGTCAGGAGAGGGATGTCAGCTCCAGGCCCAACTCCACTCATCACTAGTCGGTGGACGAGTCCCTCTCGATGGCCCACCCGTCCACCCCCAGAGGCCCCCTGGGTCATGACCTCCCTCAGACCCCCAACTGAGCGCCTCCACCCTGCCCTGTGCCCCCTGCCTCCCAGCCAGCCTCCAGCTGTTTCCCACACACGCAGCTCCAGGGTGATTTCCTCAAAACAGTTTCCAGGCTGCGGTCCGGGAGCTCGTCCAGACAAGGGCTTCTGCAAATGGCCTTTTACAGAGAGCTCAGCAGTCTGCAGTGGTGCGCTGCGACTTTACTCTCATTTTATATAATATTCCTATTTATAAGTGATTTTGTTCATACTTGTATATAAACACATATGTATACACGCAGGCAGACAAACTGGGTAATTCTCTATCCCACCCTTCCAGTCTGTGAATCCCCATGATTACCGTGAGCCCCCTCAGCCAGGACGCAGCCCGAGCAGGGCGCAGAGGCTCCCATCCTCACGTTCGTCTCAGCTCCTGTGAGAAGCAATGATCACTTGGATGTTGCACTTGGGCTGCCGTAACAGAACCCCATAGACTGGGCAGCTTATCAACAACAAAACTTTATTCTTCACAGTTCTGGAGGCTGGAAGTCCAAGATGAGGGCACCACTCTTTCCAGGTCTGGTGAGAACCCACATCCTGGCTCATAGACAGCATCTTCTCGCTGTGTCCTCACGTGATGGAAGGGACCAGGGAGCTCTCTGTGTCTCTTTTATAAAGTGTACTTTACAAATGGATTTTGTAATCCATTCATGGGGGCTCCACCCTCATGACCTATCTCCTCTCCAAGGCCCCACCTCCTAACACCATCACATGGGGGTTAGATCTCAACATATGGATTTTGCAGGAACACAAAGTGAAATACTAACAGATAACGTAAAACTTGGAGAGCTGACCAAGCAGAGCCCAAGAGATGACACAGTGAGCTCTGGGCCACGGCTGCCTGGGGCCCTGGAGAGCAGGGCAAGTGCAGAGAGAAGGAGAAAGGCACAGTGCCGTGAGACGTGGGACAGAAAAGCGGAAAGAAAACCTTAACAGTTTTGCCTTGGAAAATAGAAAACTAATGGCAAAATAATTATTAAAATAACTTAAGAATCGCCTTTGCTGCTTCAAGGAAAAAAAGATTTAGAAACTCATCTTGTTGCTTAATTGGGACAATTATTTAAAGTCTAACAGAGGCCAGGGAATGCACGGGAGATCAATATCTTTAAAGAATCTCTCTTAAAAACATACTTTTTCCTCATAGGGAGAATTCCTTTTAAAAAATTATACACAGGGAAAGAATTGGATAAATTGCCCTTGAAATTTCTCCATTCTCATTTGGTGAGAAATAAATCCTCCAGCTGCATGATAAAAGGATTATGAGTTGGCTCCCATTTGCTCACCCCGGGAAGAACCATAATTACAGTGACCATATTTTCTGAACCAACATCAGGACGTTGGACCTGACAAGTACACGTGTACTTATCAAGACAATGGGACGAGAGATTTGAAACGGAAAATGGCCCACGAAAGCTGGAGCTGTAATGAGCAGCTCTGACACAGAAATAATTTGGTTTTGAGGCATTTTTCATGATGTCATGGATACAGCATTTCTTTGTTGAGGTCTGAAGTATAAAATTGTTGCTCAGATGATTTCCTCTTTGCCCTGTCCATGACACACAGAGGATTCTGATTTTAAAGGAGTTAATTCAGTGGAGTCAAAAATAACCACTTTTCTCTGTCTTAGCAAAGATAATCAAAAACAAAAGAATATATAATGTTCAAATTAGCATTTAAATTTGGCCGTAAAACCTGTGGGCACACTGTACACAAAATTGCCTTTCTCGTGTTCAGTCCATTGGTTATTGGGTCTGTCCCACTTTAAGGGAATATAGTATTAAATTTTGGAAGCTGTGCATAAGGGGGGACTATGTGCACTGCTGGATGGTTCTTCATTCGACAGAAGCTTTCCCCACAAGGTTCTTTTAGGCAGGAGATCCCCAGTCATTTAAGTATTTATAGATTATCAGCTGCCAGAGTGAGGGAGGCAGAGAATGAGAAGGCAAGGATGCTGTTGCCCGTTGAAGCTCCATGAGCACAGAGACAAGTGTCTCTGTGGCTGTGACATGACTCGGGAGAGGACCACTGGGTTTTTCAGGAAGGCAAGAGATGAGCTGCCACTGTCATTCCACCAGCCAAATACACTGAGCGCAGAAAGTGCCTCCGCGGGCAGTGGACGGGAGGCGATCACACAAACAACACCCGTGGTGGGTAGACTGTCCACAAAGCACAGAGGTGAGCGCTCAAGACGGTCCATTCTTCCTGGAGTGTAGCAGTCAGCCCCGGCCGCTGTAACAGATTCCAGAGGCTGCGGCCCAAAAGGCAGGGATTTATTCCTAGAGGTTCTGGAGGCTAGACGTCCCCATCGAGGTGTGGCAGGGCTGTTTCTCGTGAGTTCTCTCTCCTGGGCTTGCAGACGGATGATTTTTTCTCTGTGTCCACACCCCTGGTATCTCTCTGTGTCTAAATTTCTTCTTCGAATAAGGACACCAGTCGTATCAGATAAGGGCCCACCCTCACAGCCTCACTTTAATTTAATCACCTCTTTTTTAAAATTTGTATTGGGGCACAGACTATATAATCCGCTCATGGTCACACAGCGTGTGGCAGAGTTGGGAATCAAATCCAGGCACCTTGCTTCCAGAATCCACCCTTTAACCAACCCACTCATCCTTATTGTAGGTTCCTTCCAGTTTTTCAATTTTTTTAATTTATTTTTTAATTGAGATATAATTGACATACACTATATTAGTTTCAGGTGTATAATGTAATTATTTGATATTTGTATATATTGTGAAATGGTCACCACAATATGTCTAGTTTAACATCTGTTGCCACATAGTTACTAATTTTTTTCCTTGTGATCAGGACTTTTAGGATCTACACTCTTAGCAACTTTCAAATACACAGCACAGTATTATTAACTGTAGGCGCTAGGCTATACATTGTGTCCCCAGGACTTATTTATCTTATAACCGGAAGTTTGTACTTTTTGACCCCTTCATCCATTTCAAACCTCCCCTCCCACCTCTGGCCACCACCAATCTGTGCTCTGTCTCTATGAGCTTGGTTGTTTGTTTGTTTACGTTCCACATCTAAGTGATACCATGCAGTATTTGTCTTTCTCCGACTTATTTCACTCAGCATAATGCCCTCAAGCTCCATCCATGTTGTCACAAACAGCAGGATGCCTTTCTTTCTCACGACTGAGTAATAGTCCACTGTGTGAAAGCAGTCCACGTTTTCTCTGTCCCTTCATCCATCTATGGACACTTAGGTGTTTCCACGTCTTCACTGTTGTAAGTTAATCACTTCTTTAAAAACCTTGTCTCCAAATACACTCTCAGGTGCCAGGGGTTAGGACTTCAACATTTGAATCTGGGGGTTGACATAATTCATCCCACAACATGGAGTAAAATCAGAGCATAGAGGAAGCATGAGGAACAGAGTGAGTGAGCCTGCAGAGGAGAAAAGGGCACACACAGTGACAGTGGAAATGCCAGTGAGCGTTGGCACCCAGGCACCAAGTCTGCAAAGGATGGACATCAAAGCAGAGAGAGAAGAGTGTCCATCACAGAGCACCTTCAACCTTGAGTCAGGGAGCTTCTCTTGGGGACACTGGACAACGAAGAATCACGGTCCATTCTTGAGCAGGAGGCTGACTTCTTGGCTTTCTTTTCTTCATTGCTTCCGGTAATCAATAAAAATATGCACTTGATTAATAGCAAAAAGCAAAGAAGTTTAATTTCACAGATTTTTGATTAAATCAGGAGAGATATGGGTCTGTGTGAGACTCCAAAGGCATCCTCCCCAGTGGGACTTTTTACTCATTCACTTAGCGACTCATTACTGCCAGAAGATTTGTGGCAACTGCAAGTTGGAGCCAAAGTGCCTGCTTTGCAGGTGGCAAGTATTTGTAAGAAATTTAAATGTAGACATCGCCATTCTTCCTTTGAAGACTTGCAGATATTCAGATACAAATATATATGTTAGAGGCACAACAGAGACCCCCAAGAGGCAGTGGGATGCTTTTAGTGTGGGGTTAATGAAGTGTATCTTCCATCCCCAGCTGGAAGAAGCCTCACAGTGGCAGCATGCGGAACGAGAGGCTGACAGGAGAAGTCAGCTCAAAGCTGTGATTGCTCGTCCTAACTGGCTCACGGTCTCTCCAGCGTTGGGTTTATAGGTGCATCCCTCATCATAATCGCTTATTTCCACAGCCCTAATCAGTCCTCTTGGTTGTTAATCTTCTACAGCAAAGCTGAGTCTTCCATCTTTCTAAATTTATTTTTTATTTCAGTTGCCCGGAAAATTATTTTCTTGAGATTTTTTTTTTAGTTTTGATTGGTTTTATTTTTTTCCAGCAAAATCTATTGTTTAGAATAAAACTCTGACCTAGGAGATCATGAGATGCAATCTCCTTTCCAGAAAAGGAATTGATCCTTCTCAGGCGCTCAAAAGATGCTATTTTTCCTGAAGGAGTTTCAACCTTTCATTTTACCCAAACAAAGTAAAGGCTTAAACAGGTATGTGTTTGGCAGGGAGAGCAAGAAAGGGCCACCACAGATCTTTTTTACCATCCCCCATATGTCTCGCTGATTAATAGTGTCAAGTGTCAACTCCCCAAAAAGACCACCGGGTGATCTGTCAATCAAGCAAGGCTGGGTCTATTATACTTGTGGCAGTGGGGAGAGCACCACCTCGATGGAGCCTGGTCATGTCTCATCATGGGAAATGAGGCCAGGGCATTTATGGGATTTGGACCAGGAATGGGAGACATTAAAGCAGGTCTTTCCAGCAGAGAACTGGTGGAGATGAGGCAGAGGTCATGATACAGCTTCAGCCCCGTGGGCACCCTGAGGCCGTAGTCTGGAAATGAGCCGGCTGTTGGGATTGACGAGTCAGCTGTTTAGTGGGTTCCAGGCTTATCTTTCAGGGCCAGACATTTCCTGGAGGAAGCTAGTTTTGCTTGATCCCAGTATTGTTTAACACAGGACCAGGAATCAGATTGGTTCTGTTCTTGATAGGAGATAAGGTCTAAAAAAGTTCTCTAAGCTTTCTGTCTGGGTAGGTTCCTAGGGGAAATTAGACAAGGGGTATCTTCCATTGATTTGAAATATTTGGTTACACATGGAATCATATATTTAGTTCAGCTCAGTTGTTAATTTTCCTGGAAAAGGTATACAAATAATTATAACCAAACTATTCATTCTGAATGTCCTTTTATGAATGAAAATTTGCAACCACTCATTTATGAATGAGTTGCTTATTCATAATCTGGTACAATCCTGAAAGTGACACAAATTGAAGAAAAAAGAATTCTTTTAACTTAAGAGTATGTGTTGTTTTGTTGGCACTCGTGGAGAACACGTTTGTGTGGTTATGGTTGAGACGAGGAAGAGCTTTTATAGGCAAAACTTGCTTTACCATAACCAATAAGACTGCAGTTGGATGGCTTGTATCCATGAAGAAATTCAGAAATTGACCATCAAAAATGACTTGATTACCTAAAAAATAGTAGTAGTAAGAATGCTAATTTTTAAAAACTTTTCTGATGCTATGAAAGAATTGGATTCAATACACTAAACATTTTTAGTGAATAAGAAGGTGATACCCCAAACATAATGTCGGCTCTGACCAGACCTTCATTTTCCATGAAAAAATCAAATTGCTCTATCTATGCATTATTGTTCAATTGTTGCTTTTGTTTTCTTTTTTAACAATTTTTTTTCATTTTTGTTTACTTAGGTCTAGCTGTTACAGACACACAAGTAAATCAATATTATCATAGTCTGAATTACCTGGCACCCTAAGTTAGCAAATCTATCTTTCCTAATTATTTTGCTCATCATAATCATTATAAATTAACATCTTAAATTCAGAGAGTGACTATTTTTAAATACACAACAAATGATTAAGCTCCTTCCAGGTGGCGGTTGATTTGCATCTGGCGAAAGAACAGGGAAGCATCTGCTCCTTAACAAATCGCCTTTTCTCACCTGCAGGCCTCGCTAACCAACAGCTGTTGATACTTGTACCTGTAGGCAGGACGTAGAGTTTGCTTGTAAATAAAGTACCTGAGAAAATCACAGAGTTCAGTGACAATGTATTCGCTCTTTCCACAGCGGGGGGTGGGGGGGGGGGAGCCTTTGAGGAATTCAATTCCAGTCCTGGGCTTTGTAAGCAAATTTCTACCATGTGATTAGACTCATTTAGAACTTCCTCGGTAGCCGATAGATATTCAAACAGCAACATGGCACAGTCTGAATTCCTGCAGATTACAAGAAGACAAGAAGGAATTGCTCTTAAAGCTCAGCCTTAAGAGGGTCTCTCTTTTCTTTTTTTTAAATCGTGGTATAATACACATAACGTAAAATTTATCCTCTTAACCATTTTTACATGTGCAGTTCAGTGGCATTAAGCGTGTGTATTGTCGTGCAACCGTCACCACCATCCGTCCACAGAACTCTTTTCATCTTCCCAATCTGAGACTCTAAGCCCATTAAACACTAACTCCGAATAGCCCCCTTCCCTCCGCACCTGGCAACCATCATGCTTTCTGTCTCTATGATTTTGACTCTTCTCAGTACCTCATATTAGAGGAACCATGCAGTATTTTTCCTTTCATGGTTGGCTTATTTTGCCGAGCATAATGTCCTCAAGGTTCATCAATGTTGTAGCATTTTAGAAATTTCTTCCTTTTTAAGGCCGAATAATATTCCATTGTATGTATAGATCACGTTTTGTCTATCCATTTGTCCAGTGACAGACATTAGGGTTACTTCCAACTTTTGGTTATTGTGAATAATGCTGCTATGAGCATGAATGTATAAATACCTCTTAGAGCCCTTACTTTCAGTTCTACTGAGTACATCCTCAGAAGTGGAATTGCCAGATCATATAGTAGCTCATTGTTTCGTTCTTTGAGGAACATCTATGCTGTCTTCCACAGTGGCTGCAACCATTTTGCATTCCCACCAACAGTGCACAAAGGTTCCAATTTCCCCACATCCTCACCAGCACGTCTTATTTTCTTTTTTTTATAGTAGCCATCCTGATGGGTGTGAGGTGGTATCTCACTACAGTTTTGATCCCCATTTCCCTAATGATTGGTGATGTTGAGCATCTTTCTAAGTGCTTAATGGCCATTTGCATTTCTTCTCTGGAGCAAGGTCTATTCCAGTCATTTGCCCATTTTTTAATCAAGTTCTTTGTTTTGGGGGGATTTTCTTTGGTGTTCTGTTGTGGGAGTTCTTTATATATTCTGGATATTAACCCCTCACCAGATATATAATTTGCAGATATTTTCTTCCATTCTGTCAGTTGCCTTTTCATCCTGTTGATTGTGTCTTTTGATGCACAAAAGATTTTAATTTTGATTAAGGTCAATTTGTCTATTTTTTTCCTTTGTTTCCTGTGCTTTTGGTATCCAAGAAATCATTGCCAAATCCAATATCATGAAGCTTTCCCCCATGTTTCCTTCCAAGAGTATAATAGTTTTAGCTCTTACATTTATTAATTTTGTGTACGGTTTAAGGTAAGGGTTCAACTTCGTTCTTTTGCATGTCGATTTCCAGTTTTCCTAACACCATTTGTTGAAAAGACAGTCCTTTTTCCATTGAATAGTCTTGACACCCTTTTTGAAAATAATGTGACCATATATGTGAGGATTTATTTCTGGGCTCTCTGTTCTATACCATTGGTTTACACATCTATCATTATGCCAGTGCCACACTGTTTTGATTACTGCAGCTTTGTAGTAAGTTTTGAAATTGGTAAATGTGAGACCTCCATTTTGTCCTTTCTCAGGATTGTTTTGAATATTCAGAGCCTCTTGAGATTCCATATGAATTTTAGGATGGGTTTTCTATTTCTGCAAAAAAAAAAATGTCACTGGGTATATTTTGAAATCAAGGAATGTGATGTCTCCAACTTTGTTCTTTTTTCTCAGGATTCCTTTGGTTCTTTGGGGTCTCTTGTTGTTCCATATAAATTTTAGGATTCTTTGTTCTATTTCTGGGAGAAATGTTGTTGGAACTTTGATAGGGATTGCATTGAATCTGTAGATTGCTTTGGGAAGTATAGACATTTTAACTATGAGGATATAGCCATTTTCCAAATTTTATCTGAACACAAATCTTTTTTATGTATTTATTTATTTTGCTTTTCTACAACAGCCTGGTGGGAACACGCAGCAGACCCTGTCGGCCCCACCTTTTTTCCTCAACGCTCATCAGCCTCTTTCTGAGAGAACTTTTGCCTCTGTGCGAATGTCATCTGGTGACTTAGGACAGACCAGCCAGAGGCTCAGGGAGTCCCCTCGCCCCCAGCAGCATATGCCCACCCCACCGCCTGGTGTTGCAGGTGGAACAGCTGAGGCAAGCTCTGTGCCGTCTCCCAGGGTCCCCGGTGGGTTGAGCCCTGGGGGCCACACCCAGCTATTGGCTCTGTCGCTCCTTCTCCATCTTCCTGCCCATCCCCCCATCAAGGCCTCCAGAATAAATCTACCTGCACTCAGATCCTCATCTCAGAAATTGCTTTTGGGCAGAAATATTTAAAACAGCCTATTCTTGTGACTAATCGTAAATGGGGAAGAACTAGAAGTCCCCAACAAAAGCAGCCCCCAAAAATAGGTCAAAGGAGTTGGGGGGCCCCTGACACATGTGCAAGGCATATTCTGAGGGGCTGAAGCAGCCCACTGGTGTGGGACAATTAACAACAGCATGAGTGCTGGAGCAGATTCCCCACGCCGTGGCCAAGCCCTCTGCCGCGCCCCTAAACGCAGCCACAACTGCTCAAGGAGACGGCATCACTTAGACAGAGGAAACAAGGTGGGCGGAAACCTTGAGAATAATTTTTCAGAGATTGTGAAAGTCTCTTATGTAGGGGACAATAACTGGAAAAAAAAGAAGACAATTTGTCAACAATTTTTAAGGGCAGGAAAGGAAATGGGCTTATAGCTGAGGATGGAATCTCTGCGTGAAGAATTGCCCCTCACAGGGAGGACAGGCTCCGCGCTTGCTCTGCGCCCCTGTGCACTCCGTGTAGGTTCCGTGAAAGCCGAACAGAAAAGCAGAGCCACATCCACCTGCAGGGGGTCATCACGACCATGCGCCCGCCTTCCCAGCCGAGGCCGCCCATCAAGGTCAGTGAGCCACAATTAGAATGCAGAGGCCTCCACACCCACGCCCTCAGCTAATTGAACTTGCCCAGATGTTTTCTGCTCTGCTTAGTGAAACGATGACATTACTGGAGGTTAATAGTTACCAGTTTATCTAAATTAGGTATCCGCAAAGTCCTTAATTTAGCCACTGAGTGCCTAATAGAAATGAAATTGGACCTGGAGATACTGACTATATTTCAACCTTTCAAGAACTACTTTGCACAAAGCACCCAGGGCCTGGTCACTACGAAGTGCTCTCTTCCCACATAATGCCTTTAATTTCTGCTGACAATATGCTCCACTTGGCTTCTCCTCTGAGAATTCTCTTTGGAGAAGAATCGGATTTCTGCTCTAAGAATCCTTCATAAAGCAGGTTGATCTGTGGGTCTAGAGGATGATGGGAGGAGGTAAACGAGTAGAAATAGAG
This sequence comes from Equus asinus, assembly GCF_041296235.1. Taxonomy (NCBI): domain Eukaryota; kingdom Metazoa; phylum Chordata; class Mammalia; order Perissodactyla; family Equidae; genus Equus; species Equus asinus. Next base: position 44,884,132 of record NC_091818.1, read on the forward strand.
GTCAAGGAGAAGTTTGGCATAGGAAGGGAAGAGAATCGACAGGACCAGTGAATCCGTGGCTTCGGGGATAAACTGACCAGGCTTAAACACCGTGGAGGAGGGCAGCTGCGTAAGATAGATGGTAAGGACAGACACCAGCATCTGGAGGGGCACAGGATCCAAGCAGGAGAAGGAGGAACTGAGGAGGTACTGCCCAAAGGAAGTGATGAGGGAGCGCAGAGCAGCAGGCAGGGGTCACTGATAGGACACGGGCGAATGGGCCCTGAAATAAAGACAAGGGGGTCGCCTCAGGTGAGACAGGCTTTGTCTTATCCAGACTGATAAAGACCCAAGAAGGACCCGCTCTCAAGGGCCGGCACCACACAGCCTTGAATCACGTCCAACGCATGCCCAAAGCCATCTTCTGCAGGAACTCACTCTCCCGGGAGCATTACGGGAAAGAGTAGGCTGTATGCTCGTGTGTTATGTGACGTGTGCATGAGGGATACCGTGGTCACCGGGGAAGGCCAGGGTATCAGTCAGGGAGGGGACAGCAGGGCCTGGCTGAGCTGTTGGAAAGCCGAGGGGGCCTCTGGGTGGTCAGAAATCGGAGTTCTGAGGGAGCACTGTATCATTCTTCTAGAACATTTCTGTGAATCATGTGCCCATCTTCCTCTTACTAAAACCATGCAAACATCATTTCTGTGTGGGGAGCCTACCCAGTCCTCCCTTGGCCCCGCTATGGGCACGAGGCGAGTTCCATGCTTTTCTGGGGAGCAATTTCCTTGGTCGTGGGGTACCACCACCCTGCCCTGGTTTGCGTCCTGTCGTTTTCCTTTCTGTTGTTCTTTTGTTTTTAAGGGGAGCGCGTCGCTTCCTCACAAGGCTGGTCATTGCCCACAATGGATCCAGTGGCACGTAAAGCTGGCCTGGAAAGACGTCTGACCACAAGAACACACAGAGTCCACACTGTGTCTCGTGATTCTTTACATCATTTGACAAATTATGTTCCTATTGAGTAGATCTTAGTTTTCAGAGAGAGCCAAGGATAGGCTCTCGATTCTTAAAATAGGAAAATGAAGGGAAAGCCGTGTGGGCTACTGAGTAGTTCAGTTCCCAGTTGCTCCTAATTGGCTGTCTTCCTCACTAAGACAATTTTTGCCATTGTCTGGGATTAGAAATTGGGCCTCTGGATTCCCCGATAGCATAAACGTTAGTGCATCTCTTTGGTATGAAATGAGAGTTAAACCATAAGCCTCTCAGTGTTTGTTAATCTTTGAGGTTGGTCCTCTTTGATACGTGTCCCACATCTCAAGAAAAGATCGCCGCCACTTGCTGGCCACATCCTCAAGCCTGGATGCCACCAGGGTGAAAGTTAGGTTACTCCAGTTTGGTCCATCAGACAGGCTGCCCTGGGGAGCTAGGAGATCCTGGACGTCACGGCTTGTGCACGTCCAGGGGCCCGCCATCCACCGGGATCTTCCGTCAAAGGACGACCCTTCCACACCCTCCTGGTCTGGGTGCAGGGCCAAACCACTCGGCTGCAGATGCAAAGTTTCTTTGAGATCTTGTGCTGCCTTCCAAAAATCCATGTGAATTTTTCATCCCACTTCATGTTATATCCACATTAATCTTACTATTCAGGTAAGGCTTTAAATTCCACAGTCGTTAAATTGCTTAGAATATACTTTCCAAATATTTGGGTGGAGTTGACCCTCCAGGAAGATGAAGAGCGTCTGCTGTGGGGTCACCTGGCACGTGCAGCCCCCGTGGCGGCCCGCGCCCAGGGAGGACGGCAGGTGGGCACCAAGGCAGCTGCAGGTGGAGCAGCCTCACGCGGGAACAGCTTTCATTCTTCAGTCCAGACCCTTTCAACGCTATGACCATATCTCTGTTTTACATGTGTTTTCTCATTTTGGTTCTCAGAAGCTTTGCCACAAAAAGGCAATTACAGGTCACACACATTCAAACTGACACACTTTATCCAAAGCCAACATTTTACAACATTTGCACCTCATTCTCTCATTCACTCAGTAATCTGAATTATGGTCCTTTTATCAATTTAATCTTTTTCTTGTTATTCCGTATTTCACTTTTTTTGACAAGCCAACTGGTTCATTTACACAAAGTTCGCCTCTACACCCCGCCGCCCCCCATGATGGTTCTCCATCCTTCTGCATCCCTCACTGTGCTTTCAATACACCCCACGAGTTCTCTTAGGACGATTGTTTCCCATGTCCCTTTGTTCCGGCTGTGTGAGCCAGGGCGAGCTACAGAACCTTTCTGAGCTTGAACTCTGGCCATCAGACTTCTAACATGGCCAAGTGAAATATGATGCTGATTACACAAATGCTGTATTTTCTCTTTCTTAAAATTAAAAACCCAAACACTACCTAATAAATCGCTCACATAGATCACAGCTAGTCTCTTTTTTTTTGCTCAAAGGGAGGTATGGAGGTGCCTTCTGATTACAAAAGTTCTAGGACACTTAAAAAATCCCAACTGTGGAAATACACATTCTAGTGGAGGAAATCAGATGAATGAAAGGAAGAAAGTTGTGGGCGTCAAAAGCTACTTGATCAGCCCACCTTATTTCCTAATAACTTCCAAATCTTTCATAGTTAATTTCTTTTTATGCTCCTATTTTTCTCATTTCATTTGCATATTCTGCCTCTCCCTGGGTGCGCCATGAATATTTTCTGGCCCTGCTTCCTTCTCTCTGGCTTCTATGCTACCAATTTTCCTTTCTTTGGCAATGTTTACTTAGTCCATTTTTAATTGTTTTATTGTGAAGTTAACATTGGTGCGACAGAGTTTACTAAAGAATGTTTGCCCTTAAAAATTAATGGAGTGAAACCCTGCCCCCAGGTTGGGAAACGGAAGATGGGGAGCACACTTGAAGCCTCGCCCGCCACCCCAAGTGCATGATTTCCCTCCCCCCCGCCACAGGGGCACAGCACCCTGAACTTGGCTAATATTTCCATTGCTTCATTTTGTGTATTCTTAAGCCAGTGCTTCCCAAAGTGGGGTCCACAGACCTGCAGCCTCAGCATCACATATAACTTAGAAGAAATGCGGTTCTTGGGTCCACACCCTACCTACCAAGTTGGAAACCCTGGAGATGAGGCCCAGTGATGTGAGTTATAATACCCCCCAGGGTTCCACTGCTGGCTGCACTTTGAGAACCACTGCCCTAAATGATACGTTTAGTTTCCCACGTTTCGATCTTCATATACATGGAATTACTCTATGCAGATGGTACATAATAGAGGATCCCAACTTAAGTGGAAGCTTATTTATCCCTCTTCAGTTGATGGATGTTTATGTTGCTTCCAGTTTTATGTTAATATCAGCAGTGGGATTCAGAACATTCCACCACACAACTGAAAGAGTTGTTGTCAGGGATCTACTCAGGGTGGTGTGTGCAGTGGGAGACAACGACACGCTCTTCCAGTGGCTGTTCCATGTGTGCTCCAGTCAGCTCTGAAGAGACCCCATTGCTCCTCGCCTGTCAACACTGTAATTTTTTGGCCATTCCAGTGCGTTTGGTGTGACAGCTCCTCATACGAATGTGTGCGTGTGTATATTCAGTGGCTTGATTGAGGTGTGACGAGCACACAGCAGGCGGCACATCTTTGGGCATCCAGAAGGGTGAGTATCGACATGTGCTGTGCACACATGATCAGTACAACAGCACACCACTGGCCTCTTCTCCGTCTTAGCAGAGACGGGCCTCGCAGTCGTCTTCCTATAAGAGTTTCTGCTGCATGGTGTTGGGGACGTGGACAGACTAACCTCATACGGCCTCGTATGTTCGTATCTTTACCCTCTGCAGAGTGAAACTAGAATCCTGGGTGTGCATGCGTGCATGCCTCACACGTTCCAGCTACTTAAGAGGAACACCAGGCCTGGCACGGCCTCTCTGTGAAAGGAAGCCGTAGGGAGTCTAATGAGAAGCTCTCCACTATTCTCTGATTCTTCTGAAACCCACACAGATGACTCGGTTCTGCCAGGCTGTGGTCCCCAGGAGTTGGTGTGCAGTCACTGGGCAGATGCTCCCCTTTGTCCCAGGCGCCCTCTAGACCAGCAGCCAGCCTCCCACGCTTTCGGGGGTCCTCAGGCTCAGCAGCCAGACAGAGACCTAAGATTTCTTCCTTTCTCCAGTCACAAAGAAAGCCACTTGTATCTGGGCTGAATCAAAAAGGAGCCATATAAACCTGTCATGTTCAAATCTGTTTTATGGGGACAGAGAGGGCACGTCAACCCACAGCCGTCTTCTCCCCCTCACCTGCTCACAGCCATTGTCACGCATGTTCTCCAGCACATGGTTCTTCAAACGTCTGTATTTTGTGTATCAAACACCACAGAGCATACGATTACGTCTCCCCTTTGACAGCTGAACAACATCAATTTTAGCCTGTATGTTTTTAATTCTTCCTTTCTTTAAATCAAAATTGCATATAATTTCTCTTCACTCAAAAATGCAAAAGCTGCATCGCTGGACTTGTGTGTTCTTGCCCTATTTCGTTCTCCCTGTTGGAACTACAGCGACATCCTCTCCCAGTCAGCTCCGGCTGCTGTAGCAGAATATCACAGACCGGGGCTTACACACAGCATGCACTTACTCCTTACAGTTCTGGGGGCTGGAAGCCCAGGATGAGGGCACCGGCAGACCCAGCGTCTGCGGAGAACCCACTTGCTGGTTCACAGACGGCATCTTCTCACTGTGTCCCCACATGGTGGAGGGGACAAGGGGGCTTTCTGGGTCTCCTTGTAAGGACATTAATCCCATTCATGAGGGCTCCATCCTCACGACCTAATCTCCTCCCAAAGGCCCACCTACTAACCCCATCACACTGGGGGTTAGGTGTCAACATATGCATTTGGGGGACACAAGCCTTCAGTCTCCTGCACATCTTCTGTGGCCAGGTTGTTGTTGACCGCCATGGACCACAGGAGAAAATCATGTGCTCCTCACAGATCTTTCTGGAAAGAGGGGAAAAAGTCCCATTTTATAGAAGGGAAAATTGAAACCCAAAAAGATTGAGTGCGTTTTTTCCAGAATAGTCCCCAGTATTTGTAGAGGCAGAACAGAGTCCTGCTCTCCCACTTCTAACATACAGCGTCTCCATCTATACCATCCTAATTCACCTCACGCGGTGCTTGGAGTAGGACCCCACTGACCCGCTCATCCAAAGATGCCTAATTCAGTCCCGCTGTTAAGATGCTCTGGGTAAGTCTGGCCCAGAAAATTAAAATTAAACTCTTACCCACTAGCTTTCATTAACTAAGAAGTTTCATTCATGTTTTACAATGAAGTGATTAAACAATCAATTTTCAAATATTTCCTTAATGAAGTCATAAGCTTCAAGAAACCAAGCGCTGTAATTAAATGAAGAAGAATGAAATAGAACATTTGACAGCTGCACAGGTTGAAACTTTCTGAGAGAACCACCCCTCCCCAGGTACAAGTCAAGTACTTTGAAAGGAGCATTAGGGAGTGAAAAAAACGATGGCACACATATACAAGAGAGCAGCATTTATCAAAATCTGCCTTGAACCAAACACTGTAATGGATAAACTCATGTATTTTAACATGTAACCCTCACAAGAACACTGTAGGATAGAAATTATTATTTTTTTTAAACAAGTGTACAAACTCTAGCTCAGAGAGTTCAAGTGACTTCCCCTGAACAGCACAGCTATCAACAGACAGAGCAGGAGCATGAACCCATGTCTTCTGACTCCATGCCCAGAACTGTGCCCCCACAGCACAGCCACCCAAGGGCCACAGATAGGCCATCTGAGCGCTCATCCAGCTCCCACTCACTGGCTGTGTAACCTCTGCCTCAGTTTGCTCATGTGTAACATGGGAATAATCATCATAATCAAACCTACCTCATAGAGTTGTTGTGAAGATTCAATAAATTAAGACCTGTGAACAGCAGCTTGCACACTGTGCAAGACTGGCCATTGTTATTCTTACTGCTACTATTCCTGTGTTTAGCCCTTTCTTATTATCACAACAACCACCTGAAGCAGCAGTAACAATATTTCCCTTCCAGAAATGGAGAAACAAAGCCTCGAAGAGATTAAATGACTTGCAAGGAATTTTGTCCAGAAAGTGGAAAGGCAGGGACATGACCTCATTGTCCCACACTTCATATCCTGATCCACGACACCACAAAGCATTCATTTAGTAATTTCACATTTTTCCATCACCCCTTCTCCATCACCCATCCCACAGTATGAAACCCCAGTGAGCGGCGGCGTCCCTCACAAGTATGGTGGAGAACACCAGTCCAGATTCGGGCTCCCCATGCAGGGAGCACGGGCCGTGTGTGACAAGAGGGGTGTCACCCAAGCCAATTTTGAACTATAATGTCCCCAAAAAGGCTCCTGGGGTTTTCACCTGTTTTCTTTTTCTCCTCAAATACTGAAAGGCCCACTGTAGGGTTTTGTCACCTGAACTCTCCTATCCGAACAGTCATCCTCTTTCTCACCCTCCCCCCCTTATTTCTCATTCCCACACTCAGACGGTTCCTCCAACAGAAAGCTGAAGAAGTTAAAAACTGAAGGCACAGTTAAATGCAAGTATTGTTACGGAAAGTTCAGTCTCTGATCCTGATGCCAATCCAATAATGAGAACAGAGTCTTGAGTAGAAAAGGAAAGGCTTTACTGCGCCAGGCAGAGGGAGCAAAGCAAGGGGCAGTGTCCCCAAAGTTGCTTGCTCCCTGTTAAGAAATGGGTAGGGGTTTTTACTTGGGGTTTTAGGTAGGGAAGGGGGGCTATGGCCTTCTTGGTCAGTGTCTTCTCATCGGCCTGTGTCTGGGGCTGCTTCCAGCGGAGGAGACACAGGATTTCTCAGATGAGCGTCCTTGGCTGTGTATCTCCGTGGTGGAAGGTAGACTCCGACGTCAGGGAGCCAAGGAGTTGGGCCTGGGAAGCTTCGGTTTCTTGTTATTCTCTGGACATTAGTTTCTCTGTAAAAGGACTTCCAGGTCCTGGGATTAGCCACAACGTCAGTGGGAGCCCAGCGTGAGGCCATCTGGACTTTAACAATTTGTAACTTTTATCTGGCTGTATAGCTCCAGGAGTCAGAGGTTAAAGAAACAAATATTAACATATGAGCCTAACTAAAGACCCAGATAACTGGGGATGTGTACCTTTAGTTTTAACCCATATGTGCTGGGTTCACTGTAGGGGAACCAATATCATGGCTGATATTAACTAAGAGCCGGTAGCAGTATTGGCTTAGTTTTTTAGGGGAAGCCAAGAAGTTGCTGTATATGCCCGACCAAAAATTGCATAGCGTTTAACGAATGGGATGTGCTATTATCGTACAGAAATTAACTAGCTTGTGTAATACGGAAAGAAACCAAGGACAGACACGTTTTGAGGGGAAAAAATGGTGCAGGGAGTTCTACGACATGAGCGGTTGTGGGTTCTGGGATCCCAACATGTCACGCACATGAGGTGGAGGAAGAGCTCGTGTGAGGAGAATGCTGCCCCAGGAGGGGACAGAGAGCCTGGCTCTGGGTGGGGCTGCTGTCCCCTTGGCCTACACCTACTTGGGGGAGAGTGTTAAATCAGGTTGCACCCGGCCTCGTCTGGAGAAGTTTGGTTTCTTTTTCTCTTCCATGTGCTTCTCCCGGGCCCTCCTGCACGGGGAATATTTCAGTCCAGCCTTCAGAACTGAAGTGTTTCCATCTCTTTCCTCTATTTTCATCTCACTTACGCTGCTGTCATCTATCTTAGATTAAGCGCGGTCGACTTACTTTCCAGACCACTGATTTGCCCATTTGCCTGTTTTTATTTTTCTTCTTGTCCACTCAGTCTGTGTGGGCCTTCCTCTTGGTCCCTTTCTATTTCATCCTAGATCAGAATTCTCTTTGTTATCCTTTCAAGTTCTGTAAGGAAAAAAAAATCAAAGAGACAAAGTGCTAAACTGAACTTTTTCTGTTTTCTGTGTTTTTATCACATACAATACAGTGTTTGACTGGGTTCCTATTGATCCTCTCATTTAATTTCGTATGTGGCGAGTGCCTTATTCTCAAGAGGGCAGCTACCGATGCCTTCACTTTATGAAAATGTTTATTGGCAGGAGTTTAGCAGACGGGTGAGCGGAGAACAACACCATCGTTATTTGAACCGACAGAGTTGCTGTTAGATAAAAATGCTTGGTTTTCTGTTTTCTGTTCTTGTCTTCAGTTCAGCCCCAAGCACTACACGACCTCGCTCCCAGCCCCGTAGTACGAGCTTGTATCTAAATCAGGAAACATTACCACACTCTGACACAGAGAAAATATGAAATTTAGTTTAAAACACGAAATCAGCACACGAGCCCCACAGGGCAATGTTTACTTGTGGTGGCACAGACATAATGAGGATGAAATTTGACAAGAGGACGTTAGGAAACTGTGCCTCCCCGGAAGAGAAGCCCTCCACTCTTTTCTGACCAGGCAAGAAGGCGTCATGGAAGAGAGGGAAGTACCTGGGTCAGGGTGATGAAGAGAAAAGCTGTTCCAGAAAACCTGAATCACTCAGATATCATGCAATTATACAACTTAAATTTCAATAGCTTAATACAATAACCGTATGGCGTCTTTGACTTCTTAACTGTGAGAAAGCTATAGAAAGATCCTATTTCATGACTGTTTTGAGTACGCATTGCTTAAAATTTAACCTGCTATTTATTTGAATTTTGTTTTGTTTTTGCGATGTTAATGGGGCCAGTATGCTGAGTATCCACACTGTTTACTTATGAATTGACTTGCAACATAAAATTCAATCCACATTTCTTTTTTTTTTTTTTGAGGAAAATTAGCCCTGAGCTAACTGCTGCCAATCCTCCTCTTTTTGCTGAGGAAGACTGGCCCTGAGCTAACATCCATGCCTATCTTCCTCTCCTTTATATGTGGGACGTCTACCACAGCATGGCTTGCCAAACGGTACAGTGTCTGCACCCAGGATCCAAACCGGCAAAGCCTGGGCTGCTGAAGTGGAACGTGCGCACTTAACCGCTGTGCCACCGGGCTGGCCCCTCAATCCACATTTCTTGTTTCCACAATATAAAAAGAGAATTCAGAAGAACAGAATTAGCACAAGTTACTTAATTTCTCTGAGCTCAATTCCTTCATCTGTGTAAAGTACAGAGAATAAAATGCTGTTGTCAATGTCAATTTTTAAAATTAATGGAGACCATCTGTACAAAATACTTAGCATTAGAAGCATCAACACTCCAACCAATGCTAAAATCTCTTTTGATTATTGCAACATTAATAAATTGTCATAGAAGAAAAGTACAACTTAAAATTTCATGGAAATAAATAAAAATGATTGACTTTACTTCCTGGGTGATTTTGCATATCTGAAGAATAATACCAACCTAGTAAGGATTAAATGTGAGCATTCACTGAGATAATCGGTATAAAAGAGCTTAGGAAAAGAACGTTAGCTATTGTTATCGTTATTATTGTCCTCTGGGTATCGGCCTTATGTCACAGTGGTAAAATTTGGCGTGCTCCTCTTCAGTGGCCCATGTTCTTGGGTTCAGATCCTGGGCACAGACCTACACCACTCATCAGCCACACTGTGGTAGTCACCCACATACAAAATAGAGGAAGGTTGACACAGATCTTAGCTCAGGGCTAATCTTCCTCAAGGGAAAAGAATTGCCCTCAAAAAATAAGAACTGTATGAAAACAATGAATTTTCTATGTCTTTTCTTAGAGAAGTTTCCTCTTTATCCTGAAAATTAATTGCACAAATGCTTCCTTTCTTTCAGATGCTAGAAAGCTTACGTTAAAAGCAATACATCTGAAGAAAACTAGCGAAAACAGCAGACAGGAATATTGCTTTCCCAGAAAACTTTTTTTTCAAACAATTTAGCTTGTTGGAGGAAAAATATCTTCTAGAAAGAATTCTTCTCCTGTTGTTTTCCCCCTAAGAATCTAGAATACTCTTCTCTGACTGGATGATAAAGGACACTTCAGGGGAGAGAAATTATTATCTCCCCAATTGCAGATGAAGCCAGGCATCTGATACAGAGATCCAAAAGCTGACATCTGGTCTACCTGACAGTTGTACTTGGGAACACAACTCAGTAGAAAAGCTGGTCTGCCGTCGAACCTAGGAAGAAAGTATAATCAGGAATATCTCTGTGGTTTGCAAGCTCTTCATTCCCTGAGATCTGGCAGTGACTGATGAGCGGTGTATGCACACGAGTGTTCACTGCTGGGTCTTTCACGGGTTTGGCTGACGCACAAGAAGTAGTGTGAGTCTCAACTATTCCTCATAGCTTGTGTTCTCCTAAAGACCCTGCCTCTTAATTTGACAGAATCCTGTTCCCCGGTGCCCCACTTATTTCTTGGAACGGACTCAGGATAATCCGTCACGAAGTAGTCTACACTTAATATCTGGTTCACGGTTTACCTTGGGCTGGAGTGTTGTGCAATCTTGCTTTACATCAGACGTCAGCCCTTTCTTAGGAAACTAGTACAGGGTAGCCTCTAGGACAGGCTCCAAACAAATTAGGCCATGGGAAACTAAAAATTAAAATTGAAAGTAAAATCTGTAGCTGGTGTCATTCATCATCATGACACTGAAATTGTGTACCATTTGGGGAAAGGTTTGTAGGCTGACGGGCTCCAAAAAGCAGGTGGGCTCTGAAGCCAGGTGGGACATATTTTAAAGATGGCACCAAAAAAAGGAAAAAGAAGAGAACAAAAAGTGATGGAAATGACTCAAGCATTGGAGAAAAGAACATGGAGTATTAGAGCTCCAAGGTAGAATATGACTTACAAAATCATGGGGATCAGAATAACTCACCCAAGGTGATTCAGCGAATAAGGCCAGCCTCAGTTTGGAATTCAGTCTCTCTCTCCCCAAAACTGAGGTTCTGTTCATTCGTTAGTGGTTGCAAACTCTCATGCTCATCGGTCATGTAAATGTGCAACCAGGACAAGAGGGATCAAAAAGTGGAAGACTTGCCTCAATCTGCTAAAGAACAGTGTGAACACGTTCTGTGCCCAAAGCCCAGAGCTGACGTTCAGCTGGGGCTCCAGTTGCGGCTCTGCCCAATTCAGCAAGCAAGGGAGGAGAGGCGGCAGTCCTCGGTGCACTTGAACCGTTTTGCCTGTTCCTGCACATTCCATGTCCACTTTTACCCCCAAGTCTTTGCTCCTGTTGCGGCTCCAGCCTGAAATGCTTGCTGCCCACAGGACATACACTCTTGTCCAAAACCTCCTACTCCCCCCAGGACCTATGAAAATCATACCTCCACTGGGAGGGGCTTCCCAGTGCTCAGAGGAACTCTGGTCCCTCCCTTTTTCACGTATTTCTTGTCATTAATAATTTTTCATTTTGCTCAGGTCAGTCATCTTCTCTCCAAGTTCAAATTTCTTAACTTCCATGTCCATCTGTCAAAAAATGGTTAGAGAAGACAATTTAGGTGATACAAACAAACTTTATTTAACACTTGATGAAGTGGACAGTGTTAGTTCGGAGAGCTGCAAAATGGGGCAGAGGGAAGGAAGCTTTTAGAGGATAAAGAATAAAGAATAAGGAAGAGGAAATAGAAAATACTTGATTGGCTGGGGCCACACAGTCAGTCTTGTTTGGGATAAGAGAGCTGATATGCATACTCAAAAAGAAAAATATATACTGTATAGTGTATGTATTATAAATATATGTGTACGGACTATAACCATATAGATATATACCAAAAATATGCATGAACAGTAGCTACATATAAACTAGAACTATGTATATATGTATAAGTTACAACCACATATATGTATCTGGGTGTATATATCCATATGAATTCATAGAAAAGTGTTTCCTTATTGACATCTTTCACAAAAACAATTTCTAAGATTTATTTCAACAAACTTTATACATTTTTCCTAGAGGATTGAAAAAGAACTTTTCCACTATCCTTCCTCTCTCCAGTGAAAATACTTAGTTCTCTAACAGTCCCTTAAACCAGCTAACGGCATGCAGAGACAGGCTCATCCAGGTGAACAGAACATATTAATTCTTGCAATTGTATTTATCCAAATATGTAACTACTATATGTTTCTAATTTTTTATCCAAATAGCATGAACACAGATATAGTGAGATTAATAGAAAATTCCAAAGAGTAAGAAATATAAGGATTCTTGCATCATGTCTTTAGGAGAATATTCTCCTTGAAAGAGTATATAGTCAATAACAAATCAAGATGCTTCAGAGTTACACGAAGCAGATGAATTTTCATCATAGAAAATAGGACCCTTTCATTTAAATGAAATCATTCATTTAGAGCAAAAATGTAAAATTTGAAATGGCAGTTAAGGTAGCTTCTCCCCAAGGGGAGTTTAGCTGCATCTGTGCACATTAACATCTTTTAATGTTCTAGTCCCTAAAAGCTTTGGAAGGTGGAAATTTTTAGAAAACAAAAATTGTGTTCATGCTGTAAATGCTTTTTTATTATTATAAAAGTGTTTACAATACTACAAAGTATTATATGAAGAATAACTCAATTCTAATCTTAACATTATCACATATTTTTTTGCAATATCAAAGTAGCTTTTGAATGAAAAACCAGACATAATTGCCTTTTAAGTCTCTGACATTACTAGCTTTTGAGCGTGAGAAATAAATGTGATTGCTAAAAATCAGTGAAGAGTTTCTTTAAAACAAAAAGTGATCTGAGCTAATTACAAAAGGAATAAAAAAATAATAGCTGTTAGTGAATTACAGGTTTTTCTCGTGATGCTTCTCCATGTTGTAAAATTCCGGAACATGAGTAGACGGTTGATAAACGTGAGCGGTTTCCGAGGAGTTGCTGTGCACAAGTCAAGTTACTCATTCTGTACACGCACACATCTTGCGCACACACAAGGAGAACCTCGTAAGAGTTGTTTCTGTTATAAAATGAACTTATATTACAAAGGGAGCTGACTGGGGTTTGAACCTAAAACATCCTCCTGACTTCTCTAGTTTGTAGATAATTTCACTCCACTCCGCTAACGTTTGTTTGGTTAATAAGACCGACATCATCCAGGGGAAAGTGGCACTGTCATCAGCAGAATGCCCTCACTCGAGTGGCTTATTATAAAGGCTGTCCTTCCTCCTGCCTATGAAATGGGTTTCTTTTTAAAACATTATTGCACATTTTACTAAGTTTCCTATTATGAATGATGTATAGACTAGAACCTTCTCTAAAGCCGGTCCTCATGGTATGTCTCCTCATCTCATGTTTGCAACGGCAGGTGTCAAGGGGGAGGCAGGAGTGCCGCCCAGTGACAAGTCAGTGCTGGAGCCCCAGGCTGTGGACAGGTCTCAGGGTTGCAAAGTCTTGGGCACGGGGTGTGAGCAAAGGTGCGGAGCTGCAGCTCAGAGGACGGATGGGGACACGGTGCATGCAGCACTCGCATGGAGCAGGGCTCAGCAGAGGGTGGCTAAGGAGCCTTGGCAGGGAAAACCAATGGAAAAAAATCTCCATAGATTACACAGCCCTGGTTTTCGTAGTGGCAGAAATTATATACAATCTCGACATATTATATATAATCTTGAACAAGCTTTCTCCACCAGAAATAACCTGAGAGGATCAAAGCTCCTCGAATTAGCTTCCCACAAAGGCAACAACTCCGCACCACCCTCTCACCAGCCATCTGCCCAGGCACCACTGTCCCTCCAGAGCTTCTCACCAGGCCCCTGCTGCCCGTCCTGCTGGTCCACCCTGCTCCAGGACATCCCCCCGTCTGGGAACACCTCTCATTGGAGGCATCGCTGGTCCTTGAGCTAGGCGGCATGTGCCCCTCCTTTATACCCTGAGGGCCTCCTGGGTGAGCTCCAGGAGCGTGCAATGCTGTATTTTAGTTTTCTGTGTGTCTGAGTCCTGTCCACTATGAAGCCATGAACTGGAGCTGGCAGAGCCATGTCTGGCTCAGCTCTGAATCACCAGCAGGAGCTGAACCCCAGCACAGAGCAGGCCCTCGGTGAATGTTTGCTGAGCAGATTTGTTTAAAAAGATAAAACAGCAAGAAGCAAAATATTTCCAAAATACCTTTAGATGGGAATTTCTGATACTAGTCTCTGTTAACATCACCTGCTTATGTCATCTTAAATTTTCTTTCATTATCGACTTACCGTCAATCTCATAGCTTAACCCAAAGTTATGCTCTTTGCTTAACATCTTCTTAATAATATTAATGTTTTCTTTCTAGTTACAAAAAAAATCAGTACCTAAATCTTAAAATAGCCATTTTGTTCTTTACTATCTGTCTGATATGCACCAACTTGTCAAGTGATTAAACAACTGTACCTCAGTCAAGACAATATTTAACAGTATGATAGTCACGTTGCAATGTGAGCTAGACTGAGGCTTGTCTGAGTGGAAATTTTATTAATTTTCCAGATTTCCTCTGGACCTGTATTTATAGAATTATTAAAGTTCTCAAGGAATCATTTAAATTTTTCAGAGATTCTACACACAAAAATGGAACTGCCCACTCCCCATCCTGTAAAATACCTCTGTGTGGCATTTCAAACGTTCTGTATTCGTTGTCTTCCGGAAGTTTCCTCCACTGGCGTGATGGGGCAGCTGTGCTAATCCAGCTGGTGGTTGGTAAGAGATGGCCCTAGGGGGAAGACACGGAGATGCAGAGCTGGACAGAGTTGAGTTAGGACCCGTGCTCCACCGGTTATCTCCCCATGGGAACTCAGTCAACTGATGACCTTGCTGCCTCAGTTTCCACATCTGTAAACAGGAGTGACCACTGTCTTCACAGAGTAGTTGTAAGAACTCATGAGACCCGCATGCAGGAGGTCGTCCATGTACTTTAGCACATTTCGCTGGTGGCATCACTTGTTGCTCTTCTTCCTCTCAAATCAATCACACACTCTGTGGTCTCCAGTCAGGCTCAGGAAGCAGTAAGAACAGTACCTTTTGAAGTCCTGTGTTTCCCTCTATGGGGGGACACAAGCTCTATCCATCTAAATTCGCTCAACTGCAACAATTCAGAGAGTGTCGTGATCTGGTTATCTTATTCCTGCTCTTTCTTGAGGCTCACCTTCCTCTTGCACAACTTTTCATTATTCTCTCTTAATTTTATTCCCTCTTTGATTATGATAATTGCCATTCTCAAAGCTTATATCAGAGTTGAAATGCCAACCTGAATTCTTGATGGCTCACGTGCAAAATAAAAGATTACATTTTTAAGTTTGGGCTGAGTCAGAAAGCAGAGGCTTTTGGGGGGCATTTGTTTGTTTCTTAGCTTTTCTTTTTAAGTATGTATATCGGCCAGGTTCTTCTCTCCTGAGGACTGCCTTTAAAATTAATCGTTCACTCAACCATTCATTCATTCTTTCAGGAAAGTTTTGTGGAGACCCTCTTGCTGAGCTGGGTTCTGGTGTAGACAGTGAGCACAAAGACCTGTCCTTACCCTCGGGGGTCCTGGGTGGCCTGACACACTAAGGACAATAATCAATATCAAGGTCAGACAAAGGAGAAGATGGAGCCCTGGGGACGTTTCTATTCATTTTTGGATAAATATTTCTTAAACCTATACCACGGGCCAGACAGCAAGGTCATGCTGCCAGACAAAGGAAATAAATAGCGATCTCCACCTTCATTAGAGAGGCCTGGACTCTGCGATCGGGGACTTTTCATTTGGAAAAATAAGTGAGCACCCTAGATCAAAATACACTAAGGAAAAAATATTCTTAGCCAAAGTATAAATGCAAAGATCACAGTAATTGTCTAAGACTTCATGAAAGGAAGACAAGCAGTGCTTGTCTATTCTCATTTCAGGTCTCTCCGTTTTTGCTTCATGTATTTTGATACTTTGCTGTTTGGTGCACACACATCCAGGCTGGTTATGTCTTCCCAGTGAATTGGTC